>NC_066581.1:327642356-328976731 GCF_024323335.1 Lathyrus oleraceus | reverse complement strand
TGTGTATACTTCAATTTTTGTGTTTAACAAAATTTAAAAATCGCAAAGTAAATACATGTGATAATGCAAAACATTATAGGTCACTTTGGACCAAATGCATTGAAAGGAAACAAAGTCCAACTTCAAGTGCCCATAACTTCTTCATCAAAAATCCAAATGATGCAAAATATAAGTCTATATTTATTGTCTTGAAAGGCTCTACAACTTTGATGTTAGAGGTTTTTCCATTTGAGGCTTGCATCATCAAAACATAAGGGCTTGAAGTTGGTTCATTTTGACAAAATTCTCAAAGGCATGTTTTACACCATGAACTTCATGGCCTGTTTTCATAAATTTCCACACTTCAAATGAGTTTTTGCCCAACATAAAATGTGTTCCT
Organism: Lathyrus oleraceus; assembly: GCF_024323335.1. NCBI lineage: Eukaryota > Viridiplantae > Streptophyta > Magnoliopsida > Fabales > Fabaceae > Lathyrus > Lathyrus oleraceus. The sequence continues at coordinate 328,976,352 of NC_066581.1, read as the reverse complement.
TATGTCAAGACCTTTCTAACCATTACCCACATGCTTATGTTTGGATTTTCTAATTGACATTTTCGAAGAGATGAAGTTTTAGGCACAATTATGCAATTCATGATGAAACTTCATGCACAAGCCAATGCCTTGCAAATTACACGTCCAAATCAGTTTGGTTGATGCTCAGAACTCATTTGCAATTGCTCTTGGGCCTCACATGCGCTTGTACAGGCCCATGCATGGAGGACCCAATTCTCATGCACACGAATTCTTCATGACTTTGCATCAGCTCCATCTATAAATAGAAGGCCTTGCTCACTTCAAATGGTAACCTGAAGGCGCCTAAAATGCTGCAAGATTGAAATCCATAACCACACTCAAAGGAATATTCACTTTCTTCTTAAAAATTCATATCTGAATTTCAACTACCTTGGTTGATTTTCAGACCTATAATTCCTTGGCCTTGCTTCATCTTCATCACTAGATCCTACTGCAAGCATTAGTTGAGGAGAATCGTGCTCTCAAGATCTACATTTCAAAGGTGGACATCAGAACTTATTTGCTTCAAAACTCTTCATTTATAGCTTGTTTCTTGTGTCCTTTTGCTTGGCTGAAGTCCTCTCAATAGAGGCAACTTGTGTGTGACCTTAATTTTGTAAATCCATGAAGTTCAGCATGAACACCATGATTTTCTCTCTCTGATTTCTCTCTATATGAGGATCTAGAGGAGAATCCAATGGTACACGGGTGATGTACATCACCCCAGCTTTCCAATGATATGAGGATCGCTTGTTTTCATCAAGTTTTTAGAACCTGCAACTTTGGCTGGAAAATGCGAGCTCACCGGAGAAGACGGTGGCGCTGGCCACCGTCTCATTGCCAGATCAATCCTGAGCCGTTGGATTCATTTTCCAGTTTATATCGTGACCACTAGATCTTATGACTTTATTTAATGCAAGGTGTGTCTCAGTTGACTAAAGCCCAACATGAGCGCGCGCATGTGGAGCGTCTGATCAGCCACGTCAATTAATGAGGCTTGATCAGACGCCTCTCCTTTTTTTGATTTTTCTTAATTTCCATTTTATTTCTTTTATTTCATTAAACTTCAAAAATTCATACCTCTTTCATTTTAATTCCAAAAAATATGGGACCAATTGCATTCTTCTCCATTTAAATTCTAGTTTCTAAAAATGATTTTTAATATTTTTTATTTCATCATTTGATATTTTTTGTGAATTTTCTCTTTTCTGGTTATTTTTAATTCATTTTAAATAGTTTTTGATATTCAAAAAATACAAAAATATTTTCTCAATCTATTTGAATGATGATGGATCTATGAAAAATATTCTAATCAATTTTTTAATTGATTTGAGATTTATTTGAGATTTTAGTTCAATTAGGTCATTTTTATTCATTTTTAATTGATTAAAAATAGTTTCTGACTTTTAAAAATGCTGAATTTTTTTGTCAAACTTTGTTTGACCTTGTTGAACTTGGGATAAATCACTTGGACCTTTCAAGGTTGATTTGAGGTGATTTTGAAGTTTGACCTTTCTTTAATATGTTAATTCAAGTTTATTTTAAATATTAAAAATGCCAAAAATATTTTGTTCATTTCTTGACCTCCAATCTTCATCTTACTTTTGTTTTTGATTGTTTGACCATGATCCTCAATGTCATTGGTCAACACTTGTTGATTGGTACATTCTTTTTCATCTAATGCACTTTATTCTTTCCATTTCCTTTTCCATTGTTTATCTCCTTCTTCTTCCTTTTTTTCTTTTTGATCAATGAGTTAAAGGTTGATAAGTTAGCATTGACTAGGGAGGCTTAATCTTCCTTGATTCAAATCTAATTCATCTTGATCAATTGATCAAATGAATGGCTTTGCATTAAGGATAGGTTGTCTCCTAAATCATGCAAAGGACTTAAACCAATACAAGATCAATTCTCTTTTTTTCTTTTGGCATGGCAAGTTGTTGGAACTTGATTCACTAATCAAGACTTCTAACTTGTGTTGTTGCCTACATTATTATTGACCGGCCTCAGATAGTTGTGACTTCTACGTAGTCCAATTATTATTGACCGACCTCTTGTCCATTCTTTGATTGTTAATAGAACTTTTTAATGTGTGTGTTCTTGTGCTAGAGATTCCAACTTTGAGCCAAATTGAGGAACCATTGCCATAAGCTCCAAAGAGAGAGAGAGATCTAAAAGCCATTGGAAGATTCCTATGAGCTTTGTTGTGATTGTGTGCTTTCTTGCTTGAGTATTTGTTTATCTTGCTTATTCCAAAGGATGGGAGCTACTTGGATCATCAATATGATCTCAAGAGAGGAACTCCATTTGTGGTTTTGCTTCTTGTCCCTTACCTCTTGTATGTTTAGGACTTTAGCCTTTCTTCTTCTTCCCTCCACTCTAACCCAAGCCAAAACTTTTGTGCAAACATTTAACATTTCTTTTCAAAAATTAGAAACCTAAGCCTTATGCTTTTGATTTTCAAACTTTTCTTTTCATAACACTTATTCTGAATTGGACTTCTAAGTCAACTTTGACCATTTTTGTACATACTTTTCATTGGTAAATATAACCCATTCAAATGTCTTTTTGTGGTTTCAATGGCCACTTTCTTAATCAAAACCTTTCATAACCTTTAGCTATTAGGTTTGAGTTATCCTTGAGGAAGATGTAATACTCACCTATATCCTTAGTGATGGACAATGAGCCTTCCATGCTTATTATATGGTTAACCCCTCACTAGCATGTTAAAGCTATCCTCACATGGTGGATTTGTGGTTTTAGGTTGAGTTTTCTCCCTTGGATAACAAAATACCTTAAGGCTTTTGGACCAATCAATTCACCAACTCATTTTGAGATTTTTACCCTGAACTACGAGGTTTTGATCCTAATCTTTTTAAGATGGTATGTAGGCAATGGGTTTATCCATCCAAACACAAAATGTAAATAAACTTGTATATTCTCTTCTCATCTCTTCAATCATGTTTGCACAAACAAATTTTCATAAAATACCAACCTTACAACAAGTATGAAAAGGGCTCCCTAGGAGTACCTAGGATGTTTTGGGTGCTTAAAACCTTCCCATTGCATAACCAACCCCCTTACCCAGATCTCTGACATTTTTACTAGTTTTTGATTCGATAAAACTTTTAGGTTTTTGTTCGCTTTCTAACCATTCCTTTGGATAAATAGAAGTGCGGTGGCGACTCGACTTGTATGGTTTACCTTGGATTTAGTCAATGCCTTTAATGGTAACTAATACCCCGCTACAGAAAAGTGGCGACTCTGCTGGGGAAAATATGCCTAGTGGGTTTTGCCTACTTTTCATATTGTGTTGTATTGTATTGTATATTGTTTGTGACATATTTTTGTGCAATTTGGGATTACTGTATTGTATGTAATGATTGAATTGCTTGAAATATTAATTCCTTGTATGCTTGGTGATCTTTGTGAGATGAGTTTTATACCCGGACTCAAGTGCACTTAGGATAGGAGAATGGCATAGTCTTGTTGACTTGTGTGGAGTTATTCCTTAGCAAGTTGACTTGCAATCCCATTCACTTGGTGGAGGTCATGTTGGGATCAATAATGTCACACAAGTAGTTGTGGTTAGACATTACTCTTTCCAATATAGACCTAGGAAGCCAAGGACCTTAGTTTACCAAGCCCATCTTGGCCTATTCTTAGGATGTAGTGCGGAAGTCGTTCAAGTGTAAGATTTGATACGATTGTTACGCGATACTACGCTCATAAGAGTCTCTCTTGAGAATATTTTTGGAATACGAGTAGTCGTTTCTCCGATAATATCCGAAAGATGGGATGATGACTATGGGAACCTCTTGTAGAACATGTTTGGCAGGTTAAACCCTAGTACACTCCCTTTGGGTGGTTCTTAACCGAGACTCCATGCTCGTGACTTGCAACAAACCCTTGATTCATGGTTGATCCGTTCATGTATCCTTAATATCAATGGAACTTGGGTGTTGGTAAGATGTAAACCATAATCCACCAAAATGGATGATTGATATTAAGGATAATATGATCCATCCCATGACCTTTGTTTGGTGTGCTTTGCTTGATCCTTGAGTGTGGTTGTTGCATTCATGCATTCATGCACCCATTTGCATCCATATCATCAAAATAATAAGAAAACTTTCAAGGAACTTAAGAGGTCTATTTGCAAATTTTCAGACATGGAAAGACAAAGAAGGAATACAAAGAAGTACAACTTCAGACAACCAGATTTGAAAGAGCTAAGGAATTTGACATCCTATGTATTAGATCCTTTGGGTTTCAAAGCTCGTTTTGGGAAGCTTCTTCCTCTTCTGACTACTCAGGTGGATGAAGGATTGATGAGTGTATTGGTGCAGTTTTATGATCCATTGTACCGTTGCTTCACATTTCCGGACTTTCAGCTTTTGCCCACGCTTGAGGAGTATGCCTATCTTGTGGGTATACCTATTCTAGACCAGTTGCCATTCAGTGGCTTAGAGAGTGTTCCTACTTCTCGAGAGATAGCTGAGATGTTGCATATAGATGAATCTCTGGTTGGTGCTCATATGACTACCAAAGGTGGAATTCAAGGTCTCCCTTATGAGTTCCTCATTGCTCAAGCTATTGTATATGGGAAAGCTATGAGTGAGGACGCCTTTGAGGCCATATTCGTACTTCTCATATATGGGTTAGTGTTGTTTCCCAACATCGACAAATTTCTGGATGTGAACGCGAAAAACCCGGCGGGAAAAGACACAGAGCCGCCACCATGCGTTATTTATCCCAAAGGAGGGAAAGGAAACGCTCAAAGTAAACCTGGAAAGGACATGGTCTCGCGACCAGAGATGGATGGGATCGGGAGTCGGTTATGCGAAGGGAAGGTATTAGCACCCCTACGCATTCGTCGTACTCGAAGGGATCCACGCTCAGAAAGAATAGAAGAAAGGTTGCTAAAGATTGCTCAAACACTGCACACACGCTGGAAGCAAACACAACTGAAAGATGGAGAAAGCGGGACTCGGCAGGATATCGCATCCTGGGCCTACGTAGTTTGTTTGACATAAACATCAGAGTCGACGTAGTTCGGGGACGGGGGGAAACGTGCTCGCTAGGATGTCGCATCCTATGCATACGTATCTTCTCTAACCAGAGAAAGAATCAGAGCACTCGTAGCTCGGCTAACGCACGCCAAACAAAACACAAACAGGAAACCGACTGCCAATCGCTGGACTTACGTTAGACTCCACACAAACAGGCAAACATGGAAACCGAATGCCAATCGCTGGACTTACATCAGACTCCGAACCAACAAACACACACAGGAAACCAACCGCCAATCGCTGGACTTACGTCAGACTCCAACAAGCAAACAAGAGGGTTGAAAAAGAAAAAGGGCGCCCGGAGAGATCAGCTCATCTTCTGCCTACGTACCTCATCTGGTATGAGGATCAGGGCGACGTAGTTCCCCTAAACAGGGAAAGAAATTCTAACCTAACCAGAGACAAGGGAGATAACAGACTACTAGGGAGACTACGACTCGAGCCTAGAAGTTGTCATGCATACGATCCCTATGTTGAGGTCTCTATCCTAACTTGCACAGGAAGCAAGCTATCCTAAACAGCACAAAAATCAAACACAAGCACAAGAGAGCAAGCACACACACTATATGCAAACAAATGGCTCATACAAGGCTAGGCTGTAGAAACAAGCCAACTGGAATGTGGTGTTTTTAGCTCTTAACCCTAACATTGAGAGTTAGGGTGAAGCAGATGAAATGGGAAGTGAGGGTAAGACCTCACAGCTCTTATCCCTGGCCTGGGAGAGCTTGAATCAAATAGAAAGTGTGGGAGTCCAGAATGAAGGAACTCTTCTCCACAAATGACTGACTCTATGGACAAGATTTTGGGTTTTTACTCACAATGCATCAACACATGGTGTGAGCAAAGTGAATGACACAATTGAATAACAGGGGATGGATTGCACATCCCTTTTATCTGCCAATTGCCTCTCAAGAGGACTTTACCTGCTTGGCACAAAATTAAACATCCACAAACATTGCCTCTTAAGGAGGGCTTCAGACAGGTGCCTGCCAAAGTAACATGACAGGTCTTCCAGACTACATGAAGATCAAGGAATTATACCTAAGTGGTATGTCAACCACAAGCAAGCAAAGCAAAGTTCAAATGAACTTAAAGCAACTTAGGTACCTGTGGAAACAGCTAAACCAATCAGTACAGAATTCAGACAAATAGTCAACAGACAACCCAATATGCAACACATAAGCCATAAACACAAGTGAGTTGTTCTCAAAGCCTACAAAACAAGCAAATGTTAGCCAACAACAACAAATGATCAAGCTCAAATGAAGGAGCAACATCAACCATGGAGATGTACACTTGAACCTGAAATCACAACTCAAATGTAAGTAACAAACCACTAGGTCAAAGCCTAGGGTCAAAAGTGAATCAAAAAGCCAAAACAGAACTTGATATTCAACACAAAGCATGTTTATTCAATCAAGAGCATATCCTAAAAAGGACCAAATCATAATCAATAAGCAAGTTCATTTCATAATCAAGAGAAGTCAATGACCAATTCAAGGTATGCAGTTGATCATTATGAATGAAAAATCCCAATCAAAACAGAAATGATTCAAATAATTCTGGAAAAATTCATGAACATTCAACACATCTAACATGATCATCACACAAAAATCAGAAGCATTAGAAGTCATTTGGCATGGAAATCAAATTGCACAAGTTGATCATCCAAAGGTGTGACACAAATTGTCACACCATGCAAACACAAGCATAAAACAGAATTGGTACATGAGAAAAATACCAAACCAAGCCTAAAACATCCATCAATGTGTCTAGAATCACCATGAAAAATTTCAAGTCCATTGGATTAAAATCAAGCATTTCATGATAGAAAGAGTAAGGCAATGTCACAAATGCACATGTGTTCAATCAACCTAGCACAAATAAAATTCCAGCCATGCACAACTTTCAAACTCATCATCATTAAAAATTGGACACAACAAGGATCATTTTGCAAAAAATTGGGAGTGATTTGGAGCATTTTTCAATTAGATATGGATTTTATAAGTTAGCATACCAAATGAAATTCAAACATGTGAAGCATACATGGAAATGGAGGGAAAAGGCAAAAAATGATGAATATTTGAATTATTGCACTCGCTGGGAATCGATCCCTGTCAAAATTCAAAAGGAGCGCAGAACTGCCGCTATTTGCAAAAAACCGACGCAAATTACCAGAAACCGACGTTATGCATGCATCTTCATCTTCTTCATGATGAAGATGATGAATGTTCATCCTCAAATTTCCAGAAATTCCAGAAACTTCCAGAATTCAACAAAACGCATACCAAATCAAAGCTCACGCTATGTAGAGCACGGATCAACAATCATCTAAGCTTAAAACATCATAACAAGTGAGAATCGAGCATGAACATTTTTGCATCTCAAATTTCAAACGCGCATAACTCAAGGAATAATGCACCATTTCACACGATTTTTAGCTCAGAATTCTCAGTAAACAAAGATCTACACAAATATGTTCATGGATTTGAGAATTGTGAAGGTCGAAAATCCTACCTCTTGAAGAGCAGGTTCTTGTTTTGCATGTTCCAAGGCTCTAAATGATCCAAAGCTGTTCCAGAATGCTTGTGGAGATGATTGATGAAGAATTGGAAGCTCCAACACGTGTGAATCCAGCTTAATTTGAAAACTCCATTAACACCTTCAAGCTTCAAGCATGATTGAATCTGGCACGAATTCTTCAAAGTGCACGTTGAATCACACTCTAAACTTCACCAGGATCAAGAATTATGCAAGGAAATGAGTGTTTGTGTGAAGAATTTGGAAGTTCTTTGTGAGAGAAAATTTTGAGAAAAATTCTAAATCTAGATCTGAAAATGTGTTTTATGAATGAAACAGTTGTGATTAAGCTTATATATGTCCTCTTAATCATTCTGAAATTAAGCTTAAGCCATGTTAATTGGGATTAGAGGAGTATAAGGTGTATGCACCAATTTGCATTTTCACCTCATGCATGAGATGCACACGTGAACAGTGCACACCAAGGCCCAAATCCACTCAAAATTACTCCATGCACACATTAGGATTGGAATTACATGCATGTGATCAACCAATTTTGATTTTGGCAAATTTCCTTCAAAAACTTCATGAATAAGCAAGTGATCATATGTCCAAATTTCATGCAATGTGATTGTTGATTTGGAAACTTCATGTCATGAGGAGAATTGTGCAAAAAGAACCACCAAATTTGGAGTCTTGGTTCAAAAGATATGGCCATTTGAAATTCCAAGCACACTTTGCAATGATTTGATCATAACTCCTTAACCATTCATTAGAAATTCATGATCTTGGACTTTTTGGAAATGGGAGAGAAAGATCTTCAACTTTCATGTTGGACAAAATTTCATTTGAAGCTTATTTGATGTTGGAAAGTTGAGTTGAAGTTGGTCCAAAAACTTGCCATTTTTGGAAACTTGAAATTACAGGTCACTTTCCATTTTTGGAAACTTTTGATCTGGCTTCAAGATCTTCAAGGTAAATGTTTGACATGTTGAATAAGACCCTTTTGAACATGAATGAGATGTTGAAACTCATTTCTCCACCTTCTAGCCCTCAGTTGACTTTCTGTTGACTTTTATGGGCCTCAGATGACTTGGTCATGCACTGTGGACTTTGAGCCTCTATCCTTTGGTCAAGTTGCCTCAAAATGATCCTTGGGTCATGTAAGCTCTCTAGAACAACCATAGGGCCTCTATCAATGAAATTCTTTGCTCCTTTGCACGGTTGACTTCTCCTGATCAGTTTTGACTGATGCCATGCAACATGCTATGCAATGCTAATGACCTAAAAATGAAATGAATGTACAACTGGGAGGTGCAAATTTGAGGTGCTACAGCTGCCCCTATTCAATCAACTGGGAACCTAAACGGATGAGAGCAACGACTGTCAGACCTTCAAGGTAAGCAGGGATTGAATACAAAAGAACCGTAGAAATATGCACTCTGCGGGGATCCAAGAACAGACTGTTCACCAATGGCCACTTCCACTGGAATCTGATACTTATCACGGGACCAGACAAGACGTTTACCAACGACTCCACTGGGGATTTTGAAAAGATACATGACCCAACATTGACCGATGACTGGGGAACAAGATATACAATGAGACGTCAACAGACGAATGGGAAAAATTCGACGTTTACCGACACCGACGGAGAGGTGACCAGACATCAACGGATGAACGGAAGAAGAGATACAACCAGACGTCAACGGACGAATGGGAAAAACTCAACGTTTATCGACACCAACAGAGAGGTGACCAGACATCAACGGATGAATGGGAAGACTCGAACAGACGTCAACGGAAGAACGGGAGAAGCTCGACGTTTATCGACACCAACGGAGAGGTGACCAGACATCAACGGATGAACGGAAAGAGAGTGAAATTCTAGTTATCAGACTTTGGACGTCACACTGGTTGTTATGACATCCAATTCTGCACAGACAGGGATTATGCAGAACTTAACAGTAAGTGCAGTAAATAACACAAGTAATTGTTCACCCAGTTCAGTCCAACATGACCTACATCTGGGGGCTACCAAGCCAGGGAGGAAATCCACTATTAGTAGTATCAATTCAAAGCTAAACTCACCCGTTTACAACTTATCACTTAATCCCTACCCAATGCAATTTCAATCTTAACCTAAGATCAGAGTTCCTACTCACTCCCCCTCAATCACCTCAGTGATATTAAAGACACTTTGAAGTCACACTTCAAACACAACTCTTGATTATGCTTCACAGCTTAAATCAAGATACACAGCACTCACGCTTGAAAGCTTTGAGTGACACAACACTTACAACTCAATGAACACCCTATGCCAAAGCAATCATCTACTTGATAATGGCTTGGCTTACAAGATACATCTAATACTAGACTCACAAAAATACAGCAGTGAAGTATGATGGACACACTAAATCTTCATGCCTCAAAATCCCTGAAACTGAATGAAGGAACGCCTTCCTTTTATATTGCAGTGTCCTGGGCTTTTGCACCTGTATTCTCCTGAATTTAAGGTCACACAAGTTCCCATAAATTCAACATTTAGGTTACTAACAAATAGGCTATTTGTTAGGTTCATTGAATGTAGCTTGGTTGTTGATTTCCTGGATTTTCTCTCAGCTGTTGAATCCCTAAAGAATAGCCTAAGAAAAAGCTGAAACAGAAAACTGAACAACCTACAATTTAGCATATGCTGTCAGGCATGAATGTCACGACATTCAGCTTGACATCAAGGTCCATATGCTGAGTCTGTTTTTCCAGAAAACAGACTGTACAATTTTGCTGGCCTGTATATGATCAAAATGACCATACTACAGTAACAGCTTACATTAATAAATGTCAAAGTGTCCAACTTAACATTTACACATTTGGCCTTAAGTTAGTTCTGTTATTCTCTTGAAGAACAAACTAAGTTACATGCTGAAGTATAACAGAACACCACTCTGTCTAATCTTCAGCAGCTGCTTTCAATGATGAATGTCATAACATCCAGTTTGACATTGAGTCAGTAGGCCTTATGCCAGGCCTGGTTCTTCCTTGATAACCAGACTGCACTTAAATACTAAGTTCTAACAGAACTCCTGCTGTTCTATTCCTTAGTATCTGTTGACAGGTATGAATGTCACAGCATCCAGTTTGACATTCAATAAATCCTGTGTTAGCTAGTCCTGCAGTAACTACAATGTAGTTACACGTACATGTCATGACATCAGTCAAGACATTGGTACCCATCTAGTGTTTTACCATATAATGCAGCCAATTAAACACCTACAAACTCCCCCTTTGGCAATTTTTTGGCTAAAACACTTTGATCCCCATAACAGAGTTCATGGCAGCGGAATCACACACCTAGCAGGAAATAATACTAGCTAATACACTCAGAGTGGCAGCACACTCACACACATGGAAGTTAAATAAAAACTTCACATAGCAGCACACACATATTAGAAGTTGCACCTAAACTTCAACACCAGCTGCAAAGGATATTAGAAGTTGCACCTAAACTTCAACATCAGCTGCAACGGGGGGAATCTTCAGATCTGTCATGAGAGTCTAATGTAGAGACCCACTCTGTTTGTCAGGGTTAGTAGTGGTGGTTATTACTCCCCCTTTTTGTCAAAAATGTTGCCAAAGTCAACAACATAGCCAGAGCACAATGACAGAGTTCCAGACTTGGTTTTACTTCACAGTTTCAACCAAGTTCACAACCACTTGATCTTGCTTCACAGCTTCGATCAAGTAATCACCCACTTTTGCTTTACAGTAGGTACCACCATATCAGATGCCATGATTTTGTTTCTGACATCCAGAACCACTCCGGCATGAACAGCATCCTTGAACTCCTGCAGGTACATTGGCCTTCTCACAGTAGGGTGTCTCCTTACCCTCTTGTATCCACCCTTGTTGCAAGTAGCATAGGTATGATCTGGTGACCAATCATAGCCTAGTACAAATTGTTTAATAGGCAGAGATATTAAACAATTTATCCCAAACATCAGTGGTTGCTATAAGGTCTCAGAGAGACATATTCCCAGTTTGCTCCTTAAATTTTCAAATTGAGTAGCATCCAGCGCCTTTGTAAATATGTCAGCCAGTTGAAGCTCCGTGGCTACATGTTCCAAAGTGATCACCTTGTCTTCCACCAGATCTCTGATGAAGTGGTGCCTAATGTCAATATGTTTGGTTCTGCTGTGTTGGATGGGATTCTTGGAGATATTGATGGCACTGAGATTATCACAGAATAATGTCATGACATTTTGAGAGACATTGTACTCAGTGAGCATCTGTTTCATCCAAACCAGTTGGGAGCAACTGCTTCCAGCAGCTATGTATTCAGCCTCTGCAGTGGACAGAGAGACACAATTCTGCTTCTTGCTGAACCACGATATGAGGTTTTCTCCTAAGAAGAAACATCCACCTGATGTGCTTTTTCTGTCATCAGCACTTCCAGCCCAATCAGCATCACAGTACCCAGAGAGGACAGGTTCAGACCCATGTGAATACAGCATCCCATAGTCACACGTCCCATTGATGTACTTGAGAATCCTTTTGACTTGATTCAAGTGGCTCACCTTGGGCTCTGCTTGGTATCTGGCACACACTCCAACTGCATAAGAGATGTCAGGTCTACTTGCAGTCAGATACAGCAGACTACCTATCATGCTTCTGTACAGGCATTGATCAACACTAGGCCCTCCATCATCTTTGGTTAACTTCAGATGAGTGGGAGTAGGAGTCCTCTTGTGCCTGGCATTATCCATACCAAACTTCTTAACTATGTTCTTGGCATACTTGCTTTGGGAGAGAAACATAGAGTCCTCCATTTGGTTTACTTGCATTCCAAGGAAATAGGTCAGTTCTCCCACTAGACTCATTTCAAACTCAGACTGCATCTGGTGAACAAATTTTTTAACCATTTGTTCTGACATTCCACCAAAGACAATATCATCAACATAGATTTGAGCTATCATGATTTTTCCTTCTTCATCCTTCACAAACAAGGTTTTATCTATGCCACCCTTTCTGTATCCATTTGAGGTCAGAAATTCGGTTAACCTTTCATACCAAGCTCTGGGTGCTTGCTTCAACCCATACAAGGCTTTCTTCAACTTGTATACATGCTCAGGTTGGTTAGGATCACAGAACCCTTTGGGTTGTTCCACATAGACTTCTTCATTCAGGTAGCCATTCAAGAATGCACTCTTCACATCCATTTGGAATAGCTTAAACTTCAGGATGCAGGCTACCCCCAACAGCAATCTGATGGACTCAAGTCTAGCTACAGGAGCAAATGTCTCATCAAAGTCTACCCCTTCAACTTGAGTGTATCCTTGAGCTACTAGTCTTGCTTTATTTCTAGTAATTACTCCTTTCTCATCAGATTTGTTTTTGTAGATCCACTTGGTACCAATGATGTTGGACCCTTCAGGTCTTGGAACCAGCTCCCATACTTCATGCCTTGTGAACTGCTCGAGTTCCTCTTGCATGGCAATGATCCAGTATTCATCAGTCAGGGCTTCTTTTACATTCTTCGGTTCAACCTTGGAAACAAAGCAGGAATTTGAGTTTACTCCTCTTGACCTGGTAGTTACACCACTGGTGGGATCCCCTATGATAAGATCCTTAGGGTGGTCTTTCTGAATTCTGATAGATGGCACTTTGGTGGTTGCATCTACTTCACATTCAGGAGGAGGTTCCTGTACTTCTTCAGACTTGACTGGACTGTCAGTTGGACTGTCAAGGAATGTTTCAACATCCTCCATGACATCGGTTCCTTCCACTTTATCATCCACAATGACATTTATGGATTCCATCAGGACATTGGTCCTGTAGTTGAACACTCTGTAGGCTCTGCTGTTAGTGGAGTATCCCAGAAATACGCCTTCATCACTTTTAGGATCTAGCTTCCTTCTCTGTTCACGATCTGTGAGAATGTAACATTTACTTCCAAAAATATGAAAGTACTTCACAGTGGGTTTTCTGCCCTTCCATATTTCATACAGAGTGGAGGAGGTTCCTTTTCTCAAGGTGACTCTGTTGTGAACATAGCACGCGGTGTTCATTGCTTCAGCCCAAAAGTGCATAGGGAGCTTCTTTGCATGAATCATTGCTCTGGCAGATTCTTGAATAGTTCTATTTTTTCTTTCAACTATTCCATTCTGCTGGGGAGTTATAGGAGAGGAGAACTCATGGCTTATTCCCTCAGACGAGCAAAACTCATCAAACTTGGAATTCTTGAACTCCGTACCATGATCACTTCTAATCCGGACCACACAACTGTCCTTTTCCCTTTGAAGTCTTATACACAGATCCTTGAAGACATCAAATGTATCTGACTTCTCTCTGATGAAGCTTATCCACGTGTATCTGGAATGGTCATCAACCACCACGTAAGCATACTTCTTTCCACCAAGACTTTCAACCTGCATAGGTCCCATTAGGTCCATGTGCAACAGTTCCAGAACTCTGGAGGTTGTGGAATGTCCCAGCTTCGGGTGTGACATCTTGGTTTGCTTGCCCACCTGGCATTCTCCACAGACTCTTCCTTCATCAATCAGAAGCTTTGGAATTCCTCTGACTGCTTCCTTGGATATGATCTTCTTCATTCCCCGTAAGTGGAGATGACCAAGTCTTCTATGCCACAGCTTCACCTCCTGTTCTTCCTTGGCTGAGGAGCATGTTGTGGAAAAGTTAGAGAGTTCAGGTTCCCACAGGTAGCAGTTGTCTTTGGACCTGGTTCCTCTCATAACTTCCTGATTGTCACCATTTGTCACAATGCACTGCTCCCTAGTAAACTGAACATGAAAACCTTGATCACACAGCTGACTTATGCTGATGAGGTTTGCAGTTAGTCCTCTTACTAACAGCACATTGTTCAGTTTTGGCACTCCAGAACAGTCCAGTTTGCCCACACCTCTTATTTTTCCTTTGGCACCATCACCAAAGGTCACATAGCTGGTAGTGTGAGGTTGAATATCTACCAGTAGATTTTCCATACCAGTCATATGTCTTGAGCATCCACTGTCAAAGTACCAGTCTTCTCTGGAAGAAGCCCTTAGGGCAGTGTGTGCTATCCTAGCATGCCATAGTTGCTTCTTAATGGGAACACATTGCATATGTGTTTTATGCTTAGGTCTGACATGTGAGGCTCTGTTCGGGAAACCATGAATCCAGTAACAGAAGGCTTTTATATGTCCAAGCCTACCACAGTGGTGACACCTCCAACCCTGATATTTCCTCTTCTGATGATCATTCATCCTAGTTCCTCGATGTTGTGACATTGGAGTTGACTTCCGCTGGTACTTCTGAACTTTAGCCTTTGGGCGTTTGTGTTCAGTTGAGTATCTTTTCCCAAATCCTAGGCCAGATTTGGTTCCAGACTGCTGTCCCACCTTTAGGATCTCTTCCAAAGTGTCAGTTCCCTTATTCATCATTCTGATGGATTTTGTCATCTGGTTCAGCTTGGAGGTCAGCAGTGCTATTTCACTATTTAGACCCTCTATGACAGACAGTTGCTTTTGTCTCTCATCTTCCAGTTCCTTGATGAGTTTCTTCTGCTTTTCTCCTTGTGCACGCACTTCAGCACTGGTGGAGCACAGCTTCTTATAAGCTGCAGCAAGTTCATCAAAGGACAGTTCATCTGCACTTGAGTCATCATCAGAGGCACAAACACTGGTTAGTGCAGTGACATGTTTGGCAGATTCTCCTTCAGATTCACTTTCAGAATCTCCTTCAGACCATGTGATAGCTAGCCCCTTATTTTGCAATTTGAGGTAAGTAGGGCATTCAGCTCTGACGTGTCCATACCCTTCACAACCATGACACTGGATCCCCTTGCCATGGTTGAACTTCTCATCAGAAGTTGATCTTTTCTTAATGTCAGACGGGATGTTCTTGACATTAGGTCTACCTCTTTGATCAATCTTCTTCACGAACTTGTTGAACTGCCTTCCAAGCATGGCTAAGGCTTCTGATATACTTTCATCACCTCCAGTATATTCTGCTTCTGCCTCCTCTTCAGCATTAGATACAAGAGCTATGCTTTTGTTCTTCTTCTCAGCATACTCACCCAAGCCCATTTCAAAGGTTTGGAGGGAACCAATGAGCTCATCCACCTTCATGTTGCATATGTCCTGCGCCTCCTCTATGGCTGTGACCTTCATAGCAAATCTCTTAGGCAAGGACCTGAGAATCTTTCTTACAAGTTTCTCTTCAGCCATTTTCTCACCTAGTCCACCAGAGGTGTTTGCAATTTCAAGAATATTCATGTGAAAGTCATGAATAGTCTCATCCTCTTTCATCCTCAGATTTTCAAACTTGGTGGTCAACATCTGAAGTTTGGACATCTTCACCTTGGAAGTACCTTCATGAGTTACCTTGAGGGTATCCCAAACTTCCTTAGCTAGTTCACAATGGTGTACCAGCCTAAAGATGTTCTTGCTGATTCCATTGAACAGTGCATTCAAGGCCTTGGAATTTCCAAGAGCTAACGCCTCTTGCTCCTTGTCCCACTCTTCTTCAGGAATCTGCACACTGACTCCATCTTCACCTGTCCTCACTGGATGTTCCCATCCTTTGTTGATAGCTCTCCAGACTTTGCTGTCTAGAGATCTTAAGAAGGCTATCATACGAGGCTTCCAGTCATCATAATTAGATCCATCCAACATGGGTGGTCTGTTTGAGTGTCCTAAGTCCTTGTCCATGGTACTAGAAAGTAACTTCCCTAGATCTCACCCAGAAATTCACAGGCAGGGTGCCTGCTCTGATACCAATTGAAATTCTAGTTATCAGACTTTGGACGTCACACTGGTTGTTATGACATCCAATTCTGCACAGACAGGGATTATGCAGAACTTAACAGTAAGTGCAGTAAATAACACAAGTAATTGTTCACCCAATTCAGTCCAACATGACCTACATCTGGGGGCTACCAAGCCAGGGAGGAAATCCACTATTAGTAGTATCAATTCAAAGCTAAACTCACCTGTTTACAACTTATCACTTAATCCCTACCCAATGCAATTTCAATCTTAACCTAAGATCAGAGTTCCTACACACTCCCCCTCAATCACCTCAGTGATATTAAAGACACTTTGAAGTCACACTTCAAACACAACTCTTGATTATGCTTCACAGCTTAAATCAAGATACACAACACTCACGTTTAAAAGCTTTGAGTGACACAACACTTACAACTCAATGAACACCCTATGCCAAAGCAATCATCTACTTGATAATGGCTTGGCTTACAAGATACGTCTAATACTAGACTCACAAAAATACAGCAGTGAAGTATGATGGACACACTAAATCTTCACGCCTCAAAATCCCTGAAACTGAATGAAGGAACGCCTTCCTTTTATATTGCAGTGTCCTGGGCTTTTGCACCTGTATTCTCCTGAATTTAAGGTCACACAAGTTCACATAAATTCAACATTTAGGTTACTAACAAATAGGCTATTTGTTAGGTTCATTGAATGTAGCTTGGTTGTTGATTTCCTGGATTTTCTCTCAGCTGTTGAATCCCTAAAGAATAGCCTAAGAAAAAGCTGAAACAGAAAACTGAACAACCTACAATTTAGCATATGCTGTCAGGCATGAATGTCACGACATTCAGCTTGACATCAAGGTCCATATGCTGAGTCTGTTTTTCCAGAAAACAGACTGTACAATTTTGCTGGCCTGTACATGATCAAAATGACCATACTACAGTAACAGCTTACATTAATAAATGTCAAAGTGTCCAACTTAACATTTACACATTTGGCCTTAAGTTAGTTCTGTTATTCTCTTGAAGAACAAACTAAGTTACATGCTGAAGTATAACAGAACACCACTCTGTCTAATCTTCAGCAGCTGCTTTCAATGATGAATGTCATAACATCCAGTTTGACATTCAGTCAGTAGGCCTTATGCCAGGCCTGGTTCTTCCTTGATAACCAGACTGCACTTAAATACTAAGTTCTAATAGAACTCCTGCTGTTCTATTCCTTAGTATCTGTTGACAGGTATGAATGTCACAGCATCCAGTTTGACATTCAATAAATCCTGTGTTAGCTCGTCCTGCAGTAACTACAATGTAGTTACACGTACATGTCATGACATCAGTCAAGACATTGGTACCCATCTAGTGTTTTACCATATAATGCAGCCAATTAAACACCTACAGAGAGATACAACCAGACGTCAATGGACGAATGGGAAAAACTCAACGTTTATCGACACCAACGGAGAGGTGACCAGACATCAACGGATGAACGGGAAGACTCGACCAGACGTCAAAGGACGAATGGGAAAAACTCAACGTTTATCGACACCAACGGAGAGGTGACCAGACATCAACGGATGAACGGGAAGACTCGACCAGACGTCAACGGACGAATGGGAAAAACTCAACGTTTATCGACACCAACGGAGAGGTGACCAAACATCAACAAATGAATGGGAAGACTCGACCAGACGTCAACGGACGAACGGGAGAAGCTCGACGTTTATCGACACCAACGGAGAGGTGACCAGACATCAACAGATGAATGGGAAGACTCGACCAGACGTCAACGGACGAACGGGAGAAGCTCAACGTTTATCGACACCAACGGAGAGGTGACCAGACATCAACGGATGAATGGGAAGACTCGACCAGACGTCAACGGACGAACGGGAGAAAGTCAATGTTTATCGACACCAACGGAGAGGTGACCAGACATCAACGGATGAATGGAAAGAGAGATACAACTAGACGTCAACGGACGAATGAGAAAAACTCAACGTTTATCGACACCAACGGAGAGGTGACCAGACATCAACGGATGAATGGGTAGACTCGACCAGACGTCAACGGACGAATGGGAGAAGCTCGACGTTTATCGACACCAACGGAGAGGTGACCAAACATCAACGGATGAATGGGAAGACTCGACCAGACGTCAACGGAAGAACGGGAGAACGGAAGGAGGATGTTACGAACATCGAAAGATGATGTCTACGGACACCAAAAAGAAAGGATCCACGCGGGGATAACCACGACACTCACGGGTATCGTAAGGATGACATCTACATATGTCAGGACAAGGTCACACATTTGCCGGGGATCTCACTGGGGAGAATCAAACTTTCCTTCTACGGGTAGGTGAGGAAATAAACCTCTCTGGGGAATACCAATCCTGAATGTTGTCAGGAGCAACTGTAGTAAAGGTGACGTACAGATGTTGAACAATGATCTGCCTCTGCCGGGGATATGGCCCAATCAGGTTTAACACATGAATGCATATGTTTGAATTTTTCTATGGCGTAATGCTCCATATTAAATGGAAATGCTACGCTTTTTGAGGATGCAATGCTTACTACATGCAAGATGCAAATGAAGAAAAAAAAACTCCTGCTGAGGAGCAAACGATCGCTCCGCTGAGCATATAATTCTGATTAAACTCTCCAACTCTGTGGGGAGACGCACTGCCGGGAGTGCTTTGCTGATCTGATATTCTGGAGACGGCAGAAGAAACCAAGTCAACTCTGGAGACCCTGTCTGGAGAATACACCAACCTCTCAACCGTGTTGGGGAATAGCATTGCTGCTGGATAAAGGATAAATCCCACCGGGGACAACTTTCACTGAATCTAATCCGCTTGGGGACTCCGCTAGGGGATAACTGCCAACCCCTGAACAGGAGAAACTCTACTGGGGATAATTTCCACCGAACCTGATCCTCTTGGGGACTTCGCTGGGGAAAATCATCAACGCAAACCTCCGTCGGGAAAAACTACCCATTTCAAAATTGCTAGGGAAGACAATCGCCACCCTGCTGGGGAAATGCATTCACGACCATGCTGAGGATTACACTACTTCACACCCGACTGCTGAGGAACAAACTACTCACTGATACCTCCGCTGGGGATACAACAAACTTCAGATTCAGTGGGGATCAACAGCTTTCAGACTAGCTGGGGATAGAATGGCCTTTGAACCTGCTACCCGACTGCTGGGGAAGAACAGTTCTAAAAAGCTTTCAGACTTGCTTGGGGAAACAGCCACTTCCGAGCCTGCTGGGGAAACATCCTCAACCCTGCTGAGGAATCCCTGATCTTGATCATGCTGGGGAGACAAGTCCTGAACCTGCTTTAGAGAACCCAACCTCTTACACTACTGGACAGTGGGGAAACCTCTCTGAACAAACCGTGGCTTATCTGCTTCAACCCGGAATCATAGATAATAATCTGCAAAACAACAAGACACACATGCACCAGGAGATTGTATGGACAAGATACACCCAAGTGTACTCAACATTCAAAATGATTTTCAAATGTTTTATCTTTCGGCACGTTATTGTCTGACCTTCATGTTTTTTATATGCAATGTTTATCAAAAATTCGGATGTTTTTTGCAAACAAAACAGTAAAATAAAAACAAGAGAGCAGTTTATCTGAATAACAACTTTTATTGATTGAAAATGGGCCTGAAAAGGCAAATACATCAGGAAGCAATTCCTAGGAAGAGGTAATTGCGCACAAAAGGAAAAATCTATCCTAATGGCAATATGAACACGGCATCCACTATTTCCCAATTCTGTTATGACTCACAGATCATCAATTTCCTCCCAAATCCCTTGCTTTCTGAGAAGAATGACTGGACCGATCAAATCCTTCGAGATGGTAGACGATGGAGCGCGGTGAAGTGCAGATAACTCAGACTGTAGACTTCGCCTTAATCCCTCTTTTGGCTGGATCGCCCTTTCGGGTTTTCAATCCACCGGGATACCCATTTTTGCCTAAGCCGCCCTGGCGGGTTTTCGACTTACCGGGTGTACATATTTTTTATTCTTTTTATCCCTAACTTTTGCCCGAACCTTTTTCTTTTTTTCCTTGGTTCGCCGGGATGCCCTTTTTGCCTGGACTCTTTTATTCTTTTCGTCCAGCGGGTCAATTTATGCGAAGTATTTTTTGACTACATCTGAGTTAACAGGGGACGGAAAATCTTCGCCATCCATAGTTGTAAGCATCAAGGCTCCACCGGAGAAAACCTTTTTAACAACATATGGACCTTCGTAATTCGGAGTCCATTTGCCCCTGTTATCTGTACCGGGAGGAAGGATCCTCTTCAAAACCAAATCACCAATCTGATAGCTTCGAGGACGCACTTTCTGATCAAAGGCTTTCTTCATCCTTCTCTAATACAGTTGCCCGTGGCACACAACTGCTAACCGCCTCTCTTCGATAAGGCTTAACTCATTAAACCTTGTTCGAATCCACTCAGCTTCGCCAAGCTTGACATCCAGCAGGACTCTCAGAGAAGGAATCTCCACTTCAACAGGTAAGACAACTTCCATACCATACACAAGGGAGTAGGGGGTTGCCCCGGTCAACGTACATACTGAAGTACGGTACCCATGCAAAGCGAAAGGCAACATCTCATGCCAATCCTTGTACGTCACGACCATCTTCTGCACAATCTTCTTGATATTCTTGTTTGCCGCCTCTACAGCACCATTCATCTTCAGTCTGTAAGGAGAAGAATTGTGATGTTCGATCTTGAAATCTCTGCAAAGCTCTTTCATCATCTTGTTATTGAGATTCGAACCATTATTAGTGATGATTCTCTCAGGAACCCCATAATGACAAATGATTTCCTTCTTAATGAATCGGGCAACCACTTGCTTGGTAACGTTGGCATAGGAAGCTGCTTCTACCCACTTGGTGAAGTAATCAATCGCAACCAGGATGAAGCGATGCCCATTAGAAGCAGTAGGCTCAATCTTCCAAATCATATCAATACCCCACATCGTGAACGACCAAGGCGAGTTCATGACATTCAGAGGGCATGGTGGTACATGCACCTTATCAGCATAGATCTGACATTTATGGCACTTCCGAGCGTACTTGAAACAATCAGACTCCATAGTCATCCAGTAATAACCGACTCTCAATAATTTCTTGGACATTGCATGACCACCACCATGGGTACCAAACGATCCTTCATGCACTTCTTGCATTAACATGTCTGCTTCGTGACTATCCACGCATCTGAGCAGAACCATGTCAAAGTTCCTCTTGTACAACACATCATCCTGATTCAAATAAAAGCTTCCAGCTAGCCTTCTCAGGGTTTTCTTGTCATTCTTTGACGCTCCTCAGGATATTCCTGGCTCTTGAGGAAATTCTTGATGTCATAGTACCACGGCTTCTCATCCACAACAGACTCGGCTGCAAACACATACGCAGGCCTCTCGAGTCGATTCACCGCAACATGTGGTACATGATTCCACCAATGAACTTTGATCATAGAAGACAAAGTGGCCAAGGCATCAGCCATCTGATTCTCATATCGGGGCACATGATACAACTTCACCTTCTTGAAGAAAGTCAGGATCCTTCTGGTGTAATCTCTGTAAGGAATCAAATGCGGCTGATGAGTATTCCAATCTCCGTTGACTTGGTTAATCACTAGAGAGGAATCTCCATAAATGTCTAGTGTTTTGATCCTTAGATCGATGGCTTCTTCTATCCCCATGATACAAGCTTCATACTCAACTTCGTTGTTGGTTACATCAAAAGTCAGTCTGGCAGAAAAAGGTATATGCGCACCTTTTGGATTGATAAGCACTACCCCAACACCGTTGCCATTCACATTCACAGCCCCATCAAACATCAATGTCCACTTGTCATCAGGATCCGGTCCTTCCTCGACAAGAGGCTCTTCACAATCTTTCATCTTAAGATACATGATATCTTCATCAGGGAATTCAAACATCATCGGCTGATAATCATCTATAGGTTGCTCGGCAAGGTAGTCTGACAGAATACTACCTTTGATGGCCTTCTGCGACGTGTACTGGATATCATACTCTGTTAGAATCATCTGCCAACGAGCAACACATCCGGTGAGAGCCGGCTTCTCAAAGATGTACTTCACTGGATCCATCTTAGAAATCAATAAGGTAGTATGGTTCAACATATACTGTCTCAATCGGCGAGCAGCCCAGGCCAAAGCACAACAAGTTTTCTCGAGCTGCGAATATCTTATTTCACAGTCGGTAAACTTTTTCCTAAGGTAGTATATGGCATGCTCTTTTCGACCAGACTCGTCATGCTGTCCCAATACACACCCCATCGAGTTCTCAGTCACTGACAGGTACATTATCAAAGGCCTCCCAGGAACTGGATGTATAAGGATTGGAGGTTTCTGCAAATACTCTTTTATCTTGTCAAAAGCTCTCTGACAGTCATCATTCCACCTAATTGCTTGATTTTTTCTTAGCAATTTGAATATCGGTTCACACGTGGCAGTTAGATGAGATACGAACCGTGCAATGTAGTTCAATATCCCTAAAAACCCACGAACCTCTTTCTATGTTTTTGGTTCAGGCATCTCTTGAATAGCTTTTACTTTTGCTGGATCAACCTCAATCCCTTTCTCGCTGACAATGAAACCCAACAGCTTCCCGGATCTCACTCCAAACGTACACTTGTTCGGATTCAGCCTCAATCTGAACTTTCTCAGCCTTTCAAACAACTTCTGCAAGTTTACCAGGTGCTCCTCTTCTGTCTGCGACTTCGCAATCATATCATCCACATACACTTCAATCTCTTTGTGCATCATGTCATGAAAGAGAGTCGTCATAGCCCTCTGATAGGTAGCACCGGCATTCTTCAGCCCGAATGGCATCACCTTATAGCAGAACGTGCCCCAAGGTGTAATGAATGTCGTCTTTTCCATGTCTTCTGGCGCCATCTTGATCTGATTATAGCCAGAAAATCCATCCATGAAAGAGAAAACCGAGGATTGAGCAGTGTTATCAACCAATACATCAATGTGAGGTAATAGGAAGTCATCTTTCGGACTGGCTCTGTTTAGATCCCGGTAATCGACGCACATCCTGACTTTACCATCCTTCTTCGGCACGGGAACGATGTTGGCCACCCACGGGGGATAGTTGGTCACTTCCAGAAAACCCGTATCCAACTGCTTCTGAACCTCTTCTTTGATCTTGACCGCCATATCAGGACTAGTTCTGCGAAGCTTCTGCTTTACCGAAGGACAATCTTCTCTGAGAGGTAGCCTATGCACCACGATATCTGTATCCAACCCAGGCATATCTTGATACGACCAGGCGAATATCTCCACATATTCTCTCAGCATTTCAATCAGCCCTCTCTTGACATCTTCCTTCAAAGCAGCCCCGATCTTGATCTCTCTTTTGGCGTCCTCAGTACCAAGGTTAATAATCTCCAACTCCTCCTGATGAGGTTGGATGATCCTTTCCTCCTGCTTCAATAATCTGACCAGTTCTTTGGGGAGTTCACAATCTTCCTCACCCTCCTCTTCAGCTTGGTAGATGGGATTATTGAAATCATACTGAGCCATAACAGAACTGTTTATAGTGGAGTCTGTAAGATCGATTCTTCATGTTTAATGCTTTATTTTAGAAAAAAGAGTTCAAGAAAGTCACAAAAAACAAAAAACATTGCCATTTTTATTGTTTTTTTGAAAAAATAAAAACAAAACAGAAAGACAGGGATCACAAAATTGTTTGCAAAACGTCCTTTATTAATGATATCATTGAAAAAACATGATGAGGCCCTACAATGAACCACTACGCCTTGGGCAGAACGTAGGGCTTTGTGCAAAATGAAAAACAAAAGAAAATTACTCTGTTTGAAGAGTAACTTGGACCACTTCTTCAGCCGTCCAATTGTTGATTGACTCCCCTGGAGCACATGGGCGCACCCAGTTATCCACATCATAGTCACCGTCCCAGTCTTCACTACCGGTCGCGAAGACGTCTCCATGATTCATCAGCCCAGCGCTGGTGAAGGTACTCGGCCCTTTCTGATCTTGAACACCCTGCTCCGCCTGCAGAGGTTGATAACCAATACCGAACTTGTCTTCTTTGATGGGCAGATCAACCATCTTGCCCCAGCCTTCTGCATTGCCCGAGTTGACAACCTCCCTAGCCTGTTTGTAGGATGCAATCAAGGCACTTGGCTTCTTCTGCTCAGCGAAAGCCACCTTCTCAAGAGCAACGGTCTCAAACGCCTGGCACAGAGTTTCATGGATCTCGCCATCCACCTCCACATACTTGAAAGAGGATAAATGACTCACCAGAATGTCCTCCTCGCCGCACACAGTTACAATCTGATCGTTCCAAACATACTTCAGCTTTTGATGGAGAGTTGACGATACTGCTCCAGCCCCATGTATCCAGGGACGCCCCAATAAGCAACTATATGCTGGTTGAATATCCATCACATAGAAGATAATATCAAATACCTCCGGGCCAATCTTCACTGGCAACGTGACTTCACCAAAAACAGACCGTTTGGATCCATCAAAAGCACGAACAATGAGATCGCTTGGAGTGAGGACAACCCCTTCAACATGAATCTTGCTCAAGGTCTTCTTGGGCAACACATTCAACGAAGAGCCAGTATCTACCAATACATGTGACAACACTGCGCCTTTACACTCCATGGTGATATGCAGAGCTTTGTTATGATTACGACTTTCAGGCGTCAGATCCAAGTCTGTGAACCCCAAACCGTGCCTTGTGCTCACATTAGCAATCACACCCTCCAACTGGTTGACAGAAATCTCCTGAGGCACGTAAGCCAAATTCAACATTTTCAGCAAGGCATTACGGTGTGCCTCAGAGCACAATAACAACGAGAGGATAGAAATCTTGGACGGAGTTTGATTCAGCTGATCTACAATCTTGTAGTCACTCTTCTTAATAATCTTCATAAACTCCTCCACGTCTTTTCCAAAAGACCCATCAGGTGCCTCCTTCTGTACAGGCTCTTCCTCAACCACAACTTGTTTACCCTTTGCTTTGGCGAGAGCCATAGCATTGTTGTCTCTCAAAGGCTGCGGTGCAAACAGACGACCGCTCCTGGTAAACCCTCCAGGTCCCCCTACATTGTCCACAGCAGGACCAACAGTCACTGGAGCTCTGATTGGCACACCAATTGTCACTAGAGCCTGATTCACCGGTCTGGTCTGACTTTCTTCCCTTCTGTCGTTGCGGTAAGCATTATCATACTTCCACGGAACCGCCCTACTATTCTCAACAACCCTTCTACCAGAAGCAACAATAGTAGTGGGAGCACTGACAGTTACTGGAGCAGATACGGTAACAGAGGTGCCAACGGTTACAGGTGCATTGACAGTCCTTGGCACACGTCCAGGACCTTCAGACGGTTTGAAATAAATGGTGACAGTTGACACCACCCCACGTTCTTTCACAGCTCTAGCAAACTGCAAACAACCCTCATCAATCAAACCCTGGATACCATTCTTCAACTGCATACAACCACTCTCTGAATCTTCACAGTCTGAACAACCCTTATCACAGCCCGGGAACACTCCCCCATTCAACAAACGCTCTTTTACAACAAACAGCGAGGTTAGAACCTCATCAACACTGACTACCAAATCCAAGGCCTCCTCACCTTCCATATTATTCACCCTGGGCCCACCATGTTGAGGCATAGGGTTGTTCACAACATTAGGCACAGGAGCGAAATTGATTGTTTTGGCGTCAATCAAGTCCTGGACCTTATGATGAAAAGCCTGACAGTTCTCAATATGGTGTCCCGGTGCACCGGAATGAAAGTCACAACGAACGTTGGCATCATACCCAGCAGGTATCTTTGTCAACGGAGCCATTGTACGCAATTCAACAAACCCCAATCTGAGCAGTTCGGGCAGCAACTCAGCATATGTCATAGGCAACGGGTCGAAACGACGATCCGACATTCTCTGTCGCGGCTGAAATGGACGTTGTTGTTGTTGTTGTGGATGTTGGTGTTGTCTCTGTTGTTGCTGAGGTTGATGTTGAGGTGCTGGAATGGTTACAACAGCCACCTGGCGATATTGCCCTCTGTTCACATTTCTTCAACTGTGATGCACAGCATTAGTCTCACCCTCCCTTCTACGAGGTGCCCCAGAAAATGGTTTCTTTGAAGACGAAGAACCAGCATCCTGAATCTTCCCTGCTTTTATAAGGCTCTCTGTCCTCTCTCCGCAGAGAAACTACCGAACGGGCAGCTTCCCATCCGGTCCATAAACACTCCTTGTAAGGTCCCGATGAACATATCGATCAACTCCCTCTCCAGCATCGGAGGTTGCACCCTTGCAGCCAATTCACGCCATCTCTGGGCGTACTCCTTGAAACTCTCGCCTGACTTCTGACACAAGCTCTGTAACTGAGTTCGGCTCGGAGCCATATCCATATTGTGCTTATATTGTCTCAGAAAGGCTTCACCCAAATCCCTCCAGCTTCTAATGGATTCTTTCCTCAAGTCCATGTACCAGTCCAAGGACGCTCCAGACAAGCTGACCTGGAAAAAGTACATCCACATCTTCTCGTCGTCAGTGTATGCGGAGATTTTTCTGTAGTAAGCCTGCACATGGGTGCGAGGACAAGAAGTGCCATTATATTTGTCAAAAGAAGGCGCCTTGAACTTGTAAGGAATCCTTAGTCCATCCACCAAACCCATATTTGTCACGTCAAACCCCAAAGAATTCTGACACTCCATGGCTCTGATCTTCTCAGCTAAAGCATCAACTTTTCTGTCCCTCTCTTCAACCCTTCCTACATCGTCTTCATCGCTGAGCAGGGTGAACATGTCTTCCTGCCTGTCAACCAGCGGAGCAGGATGGCGAACCGGAGCACGGGTTGCTATGACATTAACAGTCTCTGCAGCAAGAGGCTGTCCATTGATTCTGATACCCCTCAATTCATCACCCATAGCATAATCATTGGCGGGAATAGTAGCACCAGCAGCATTATCACTCACAGGGACACCCACTGGTGAAGCACGACTGGCAGGTGGAATCACAGCTTCCTGTCTCTGGTCTAAGGCACGCAGCTCCTCTTGCCCTTGAACGACCCCTTGCATCATGGTCATGAATTGGGCCATGTTAGCCCTCATCTCTGCTAACTCAGCTTGCACTTCATCCATATTCCTCTGTTGATTCAGTCTGGTAGCGTAGCGGTGCGGACGTTGATCAGCAATCCTGCCTAAAACAGGAACCGGAGTGAGAAGTCTCTTTCAAGAACACATGTAATGCAAGAATGATATGTATATGATGCGCATGATGCGTATGCTGTTTATCATGAATGATCCTGATAAGGATATACATATGCGGGTTAATTGTCTTTTTTTTTGCATTATCTTTTTTTTGAAAATAAACATGCTATGATGCAAATGATGAAGCCATGGCAGGTTGGCTGAGTTTCGCACGGCACAGGATCAAAACTTCGGCATGAACTCGGCACCGGAAACCACAAATCCAAATCAACTGGAACCCAAGGTCATCTGGAACCCATAATTCAGAACCAAGTCACCATCTGAGCAAGTATCCTCAAATTCAGCCCAGGGATCCGAAATAAACGGAACCCTCTAATAAATACCAAGGTCAAACCTCCGACGTCTAGAAATAAAGACCCATAAATCCATCTGAACCATAGTCACCATCACAGAATCACTGACGAAACCTGTACTTGCAAGAATCAAGCCCTCCCCTCACAGGTGAATTCTAACAAGGTCATCCTAAGGCGGATAATGGTCTCGATAATCGGGCAAAGATACTCAACGGGTTTGCCCTTTCGGGTGTCCCGTTGCAGCTCTCTTGAGATTATCTAAACCAAAGATCCGGGAAAGAACGGTCACCGAAGTCAATAGCTCAAAAGAGGTAACCCAACCAAAGTGGAATACTCCACAATTGAAGAGCTCTCTCAGATGAACCTTGTCCGGCTTGTGGTATGTCACGTCGCAACAACATGCCCAACCAACATGTGAGGAACGTGAGACCACACTAATCCTAGGTGTATACTCGGGCCTGGGTTTTAGCCCCACTCAGAACACCCACCCCAAAATCAGAGGAACCAAACCTGTACAGAGTCCAGCATAATGGTAATATGATGCATGCAAACATTTATGCAAATATATACACAACATAATAATCATAAATGCAATAAATAAAGCAGCACAAGCAACCAAAACTATCCTAGAGAGCGCTAGGAATGACTCGCTTAGGGAAGATGGACCAGCAAGAGGTCAACTTCTCTCTTTCCCCAACAGAGTCGCCAGCTGTCGCATTACGCGAAAAAACCGGCGGGAAAAGACACAGAGCCGCCACCGTGCGTTATTTATCCCAAAGGAGGGAAAGGAAACGCTCAAAGTAAACCTGGAAAGGACATGGTCTCGCGACCAGAGATGGATGGGATCGGGAGTCGGTTATGCGAAGGGAAGGTATTAGCACCCCTACGCATCCTTCGTACTCGACGAGATCCACGCTCAGAAAGAATAGAAGAAAGGTTGCTAAAGACTGCTCAAACACTACACACACGCTAGAAGCAAACATAGCTGAAAGACGGAGAAAGCGGGACTCGGCAGGATATCGCATCCTGGGCCTACGTAGTTTGTTTGACACAAACATCAGAGTCACGTAGTTCGGGGACGGGGGGAAACGTGCTCGCTAGGATGTCGCATCCTATGCATACGTATCTTCTCTAACTAGAGAAAGAATCAGAGCACTCGTAGCTCGGCTAACGCACGCCAAATAAAACACAAACAGGAAACCGACTTCCAATCACTGGACTTACGTCAGACTCCACACAAACAGGCAAACATGGAAACCGAATGCCAATCGCTGGACTTTCATCAGACTCCGAACCAACAAATACACACAGGAAACCAACTGCCAATCGCTGGACTTACGTCAGACTCCAACAAGCAAACAAGAGACAGGAAACCAACTGCCAATCGATGGACTTACGTTAGACTCCAAACACACACAAGAGGGTTGAAAAAGAAAAAGGGCGCCCAGAGAGATCAGCTCATCTCTTGCCTACGTACCTCATCTGGTATGAGGATCAGGGCGACGTAGTTCCCCTAAACAGGGAAAGAACTTCTAACCTAACCAGAGACAAGGGAGATAACAGACTACTAGGGAGACTACGACTCGAGCCTAGAAGTTGTCATGCATACGATCCCTATGTTGAGGTCTCTATCCTAACTTGCACAGGAAGCAAGCTATCCTAAACAGCACAAAAATCAAACACAAGTACAAGAGAGCAAGCACACACACTATATGCAAACAAATGGCTCATACAAGGTTAGGCTGTAGAAACAAGCCAACTGGAATGGGGTGTTTTTAGCTCTTAACCCTAACATTGAGAGTTAGGGTGAAGCAGATGAAATGGGAAGTGAGGGTAAGACCTCACAGCTCTTATCCCTGGCTTGGGAGAGCTTGAATCAAATAGAAAGTGTGGGAGTCCAGAATGAAGGAACTCTTCTCCATAAATGACTGACTCTATGGACAAGATTTTGGGTTCTTACTCACAATGCATCAACACATGGTGTGAGCAAAGTGAATGACACAACTGAATAGCAGGGGATGGATTGCATATCCCTTTTATCTGCCAATTGCCTCTCAAGAGGACTTTACCTGCTTGGGACAAAATTAAACATCCACAAACATTGCCTCTTAAGGAGGGCTTCAGACAGGTGCCTGCCAAAGTAACATGACAAGTCTTCCAGACTACATGAAGATCAAGGAATTATACCTAAGTGGTATGTCAACCACAAGCAAGCAAAGCAAAGTTCAAATGAACTTAAAGCAACTTAGGTACCTGTGGAAACAGCTAAACCAATCAGTACAGAATTCAGACAAACAGTCAACAGTCAATATCAAACAGACAACCCAATATGCAACACATAAGCCATAAACACAAGTGAGTTGTTCTCAAAGCCTACAAAACAAGCAAATGTTAGCCAACAACAACAAATGATCAAGCTCAAATGAAGGAGCAACATCAACCATGGAGATGTACACTTGAACCTGAAATCACAACTCAAATGTAAGTAACAAACCACTAGGTCAAAGCCTAGGGTCAAAAGTGAATCAAAAAGCCAAAACAGAACTTGATATTCAACACAAAGCATGTTTATTCAATCAAGAGCATGTCCTAAAAAGGACCAAATCATAATCAATAATCAAGTTCATTTCATAAGCAAGAGAAGTCAATGACCAATTCAAGGTATGCATTTGATCATTATGAATGAAAATTCCCAATCAAAACAGAAATGATTCAAATAATTCTGGAAAAATTCATGAACATTCAACACATCTAACATGATCATCACACAAAAAATCAGAAGCATTAGAAGTCATTTGCCATGGAAATCAAATTGCACAAGTTGATCATCCAAAGGTGTGACACAAATTGTCACACCATGCAAATACAAGCATAAAACAGAATTGGTACATGAGAAAAATACCAAACCAAGCCTAAAATATCCATCAATGTGTCTAGAATCACCATGTAAAATTTCAAGTCCATTGGATTAAAATCAAGCATTTCATGATAGAAAGAGTAAGGCAATGTCATAAATGCACATGTGTTCAATCAACCTAGCACAAATAAAATTCCAGCCATGCACAACTTTCAAACTCATCATCTTAAAAACCTAGACACAACAAGGATCATTTTGCAAAAAATTGGGAGTGATTTGGAGCATTTTTCAATTAGATATGGATTTTACAAGTTAGCATACCAAATGAAATCCAAACATGTGAAGCATACATGGAAATGGAGGGAAAAGGCAAAAAATGATGAATATTTGAATTATTGCACTCGCTGGGAATCGATCCCTGTCAAAATTCAAAAGGAGCGCGCCAAGGCATGAAACGACACCGTTTCATATTGAACCCTTGCCTGGACGCAGAACCGCCGCTATTTGCAAAAAACCGACGCAAATTACCAGAAACCGACGTTATGCATGCATCTTCATCTTCTTCATGATGAAGATGATGAATGTTCATCCTCAAATTTCCAGAAATTCCAGAAACTTCCAGAATTCAACAAAACGCATACCAAATCAAAGCTCACGCTATGTAGAGCACGGATCAACAATCATCTAAGCTTAAAACATCATAACAAGTGAGAATCGAGCATGAACATTTTTGCATCTCAAATTTCAAACGCGCATAACTCAAGGAATAATGCACCATTTCACACGATTTTTAGCTCAGAATTCTCAGTAAACAAAGATCTACACAAATATGTTCATGGATTTGAGAATTGTGAAGGTCGAAAATCCTACCTCTTGAAGAACAGGTTCTTGTTTTGCACGTTCCAAGGCTCTAAATTATCTAAAGCTGTTCCAGAATGCTTGTGGAGATGATTGATGAAGAATTGGAAGCTCCAACACGTGTGAATCCAGCTTAATTTGAAAACTCCATTAACACCTTCAAGCTTCAAGCATGATTGAATCTGGCACGAATTCTTCAAAGTGCACGTTGAATCACACTCTAAACTTCACCAGGATCAAGAATTATGCAAGGAAATGAGTGTTTGTGTGAAGAATTTGGAAGTTCTTTGTGAGAGAAAATTTTGAGCAAAATTCTAAATCTAGATCTGAAAATGTGTGTTGTGAATGAAACAGTTGTGATTAAGCTTATATATGTCCTCTTAATCATTCTGAAATTAAGCTTAAGCCATGTTAATTGGGATTAGAGGAGTATAACGTGTATGCACCAATTTGCATTTTCACCTCATGCATGAGATGCACACGTGAACAGTGCACACCAAGGCCCAAATCCACTCAAAATTACTCCATGCACACATTAGGATTGGAATTACATGCATGTGATCAACCAATTTTGATTTTGGCAAATTTCCTTCAAAAACTTCATGAATAAGCAAGTGATCATATGTCCAAATTTCATGCAATGTGATTGTTGATTTGGAAACTTCATGTCATGAGGAGAATTGTGCAAAAAGAACCACCAAATTTGGAGTCTTGGTTCAAAAGATATGGCCATTTGAAATTCCAAGCACACTTTGCAATGATTTGATCATAACTCCTTAACCATTCATTAGAAATTCATGATCTTGGACTTTTTGGAAATGGGAGAGAAAGATATTCAACTTTCATGTTGGACAACATTTCATTTGAAGCTTCTTTGATGTTGGAAAGTTGAGTTGAAGTTGGTCCAAAAACTTGCCATTTTTGGAAACTTGAAATTATAGGTCACTTTCCATTTTTGGAAACTTTTGATCTGGCTTCAAGATATTCAAGGTAAATGTTTGACATGTTGAATAAGCCCCTTTTGAACATGAATGAGATGTTGAAACTCATTTCTCCACCTCGTAGCCCTCAGTTGACTTTCTGTTGACTTTTATGGGCCTCAGATGACTTGGTCATGCACTGTGGACTTTGAGCCTCTATCCTTTGGTCAAGTTGCCTCAAAATGATCCTTGGGTCATGTAAGCTCTCTAGAACAACCATAGAGCCTCTATCAATGAAATGCTTTGCTCCTTTGCACAGTTGACTTCTCCTGATCAGTTTTGACTGATGCCATGCAACATGCTATGCAATGCTAATGACCTAAAAATGAAATGAATGTACAACTGGGAGGTGCAAATTTGAGGTGCTACAATAGGGACCAGTTGAGGGCAATGTCCTAGAAAGAGAAAGAGACCTTCAAAGAATACGCCCAAAGGTGGTGCGAATTGGCAGCTCAGATAGTGCCTCCCCTAGAGGAGAAAAAGATGACTAAGATCTTCTTGAAGACCTTGAGCTCGTTCTATTACGAGAGGATGATAGCCAGTGCTGCCTCAGACTTCACCAGGATGATGAATATGGGGATGAGATTGGAAGAGGGGGTTCGTGAAGGACGTTTGACTCGAGAGGAAGGTGCTTCAGCAAAGAGATATGGAAGCTTTGTGAAGAAGAAGGAGGGAGAGGCACATGCTGTGTCTTCCCATGTCAAGAGAAGACCCTCTGTGAATAGGAAGATTGCTCGCCCAGTCAATAATCAACATCAGGTGGCTCATATAGCACCTGTTTTCAGGGAAGCTCAACATTATCAACAACCACAATCTCAACAATATCAGCAACAACAACAACGTCCACAACAGCAGGCCTACCAGCCTCGAAATAACAACAACAATGCCAGCACTAGCTATTAGAGGAAGAGGGTCACCTTTGATCCAATTTCGATGACTTATGCTGAACTCTATCCATCTTTGATTGATAGAAAGTTGATCACTCTGCGAGACCCTCCCGCTGTACCTGCTAACCCCAAGTGGTGGTACAAGCCTGAGCTTCACTGTGTGTATCATTCTGGGGCTCCCGGACATGACATGGAAAATTGTTATCCCCTGAAGACCAAGGTGCAAGACCTTGTGAGAAGCGGGATTTTGTTTTTCGAGGACGTAGGTCCGAATGTGAAGAAGAACCCACTGCCCGAGCATGGGAAATCTATTAATATGGTCCAGGGCTGCCCTGGCAAGTACAAAGTTAAATACGTCAGTCATATCCGGCAATCACTGGTTGAGATGCATCGCTTGTTGTGTGATTATAGCCATTAGGAACACGACCACGACAAGTGTCGAGTTTGCTCTATTAATCAAAGAGGATGTCACCAGGTGCTCAGAGATGTTCAAGAGATGTTGGACGAAGGAGTCATTGAGATCCTTCAAAACAGAAATATTGACGAAGACGCTCCCGAAGTCAACGTAATCTCTCCCGTATTCTGGATACCTGAGCCTGTTGTCATCAAGTATGATGGTAGCAAGAAAAAGGTTTCTCCCGCTCTAACTATCAAGCCAGCCGGACCTGTACCGTACTCCTCCGAGAAAGCAGTCCCTTATCGCTACAATGTTGTAGCAGTGGAGAATGGCAAAGAGGTGTCCATGCCTTCTTCATCTGTCGTAAATATTGCTGATGTTAGCGGTTTGACCCGTAGCGGTCGTGTATTTTCAGCTCCGTTGAAGCCTCAAGCTGATGCTCGAGGAAGTATCGATGCTGATTTTGTTGAACGCCCGATTGGGAATGCTGTGAGCACTCCGAATCCGACACTTGTTGCTAAGCCCTCCTCTGCGTTAAGAACTCCTGCTTCTGTTGTCCCGAGTGGCAATACGAAAGAAGACTGTGATGAGATGCTAAGGCTCATCAAAAGGAGCGAGTACAACGTTGTAGACCAGCTTCTACAAACGCCATCCAAAATATCTGTGTTATCACTACTATTGAATTCAGAACCACACCGAGAAGCTCTGCAGAAGGTGTTGGATGTGGCGTATGTGGATCACGACGTCACGATAGAACAATTTGACAGCATTATTGCAAACATCACTGCTTGTAACAATTTGAGTTTTTGTAACGTTGATCTCCCCGAGGAGGGAAGAGACCACAACTTGGTATTACATATATCTATGAGCTGCAAATATGACGCCATGTCCAATATGTTGGTGGACACTGGGTCATCGTTGAATGTATTGCCGAAGACCACTCTCGCGAAGTTGTCATATCATGGGCCTCCCATGTGGCAGAGTGGAGTAAGGCTTTCGATGGGTCTCGCAAAAATGTGATTGGAGAGGTTGATCTCCCAGTCAAAATCGGACCAAGTGATTTCCAGATTACCTTCCAAGTTATGGATATTCACCCATCGTATAGCTGTCTCCTAGGCAGACCATGGATTCACAAGGCTGGCGTCGTGACATCGACCCTACACCAAAAATTGAAATTTGTAAAGAACAAGAAGCTGGTGGTAGTAGGGGGAGAAAAGGCTCTCATGGTTAGCCATTTGTCTTCCTTCTCATATATAGATGGCGAGGATGAAGTTGGAACTCCCTTCCAAGCTTTATCCATTGCTGAACCTGTTGAGAAGAGAACTCCCTCATTTGCTTCCTACAAAGATGCAAAGTTGGCCATTGAGCATGGTGCAACTGCTGGTTTGGGGCAAATGATTGAGCTAGAAGACAACAAGTCCCGGGCTGGCATAGGCTTTTCTTCTGGGGTTTTCAACAAGCAAGGTTTGTTCAAGAGTGGATGATTCATCCACACCGGTCAAGATGAAGTGGCTGCTGCCATTTTGGAAGAAGACAAAGAGGATTCTGGCAATTTCATTATCCTTGGAGGGATCTGCAATAATTGGGTCGCTGTGGATATTCCAACAGTTATCCATAAGCCAAAGTAATGTTCATGGTGTTTGAAAACCCTTCTCCCATGCCAAAAGGAGAAGTGATGACATTGTTGGCGCATAAATACAATGATATTTTCATTCAATAAATTCATGCTAAATGTTTATTTTCTCCAATTATTTTCCCTTTTCGCTTTTGCATGAAATTGGTGATCACATAAAACCCTTAAAGATAAAATAAAATCAAACTTTCCATCTGCATAATGATTTGTCTTGTTTGAATTCTAAAAGCTCTTTATATCCAAAATCATTATCCAGGTTAATCAAACCCATTGAACATAATGATCCAACACCATCTCCCAACTTTGAGTCCCCTGTATTTGAGGCAAAAGAAGATGATGTTGAAGAGGTTCCTGACGAGATTACCCATCTACTTTAGCATGAAGAGAAGATCATTCAGCCGCATCTTGAGAATCTGGAAACAATCAACTTGGGGTCTGAAGATTGTGTGCGAGAAGTGAAGATTGGGGCACTCCTGGAAGAGTCTGTTAAGAAGGGGTTAATTGAGTTGCTACGAGAATATGTTGACGTCTTTGCCTGGTCATATGAAGACATGCCTGGTCTAGATACAGATATCGTGCAACATTCCCTACCTTTGAAGCCTGAGTGCGTGCTGGTGAAGCAGAAGCTCAGAAGAACTCATCCCGATATGGCAGTAAAGATCAAAGAGGAAGTTCAGAAGCAAATTGATGCGGTGTTTCTGGTGACTTCTACGTATCCTCAATGGGTGGCCAATATTGTGCCCGTGCCTAAGAAAGATGGAAAAGTCCGGATGTGTGTGGACTATAGAGACTTGAATAAAGCTAGCCCGAAAGATGATTTTCCACTACCACATATTGATATGTTGGTAGATAATACAGCTAAATTCAAGGTCTTCTCATTTATGGACGGATTTTCCGAATATAACCAAATAAAAATGGCACCCGAGGATATGGAGAAGACAACATTCATCACACCTTGGGGAACATTCTGTTATCGAGTGATACCCTTCGGTTTGAAGAACGCCGGAGCCACGTATCAACGAGCTATGACTACTTTGTTTCATGATATGATGCACAAGGAGATCGAGGTATATGTTGATGATATGATTGCTAAGTCAAGAACAGAAGTTGAGCATGTAGAGCACCTGTTGAAGCTTTTTCAACGTTTAAGGAAGTACAAGCTTCGTCTGAATCCCAACAAGTGTACATTTGGAGTCCGTTCCGGCAAGCTATTGGGCTTTATCGTTAGTGAAAGAGGTATTGAGGTTGATCCTGCAAAGGTCAAAGCAATATAAGAGATGCCAACGTCCAAAACTGAAAAGCAAGTTCGAGGTTTTCTTGGCCGCTTGAATTATATTTCCAGATTTATATCCCACATGACTGCCACATGTGCGTCGATATTCAAGCTCCTCCGGAAAAATCAATCTCATGATTGGACCGAGGATTGCCAAAAAGCTTTTGATCGCATTAAAGAGTATTTGTCTGAGCCTCCAATCCTGTCTCCGTCTATGGAAGGGAGACCATTGATTATGTATCTAACTGTTCTTGAAGACTCGATGGGTTGTGTCCTTGGTCAGCAGGACGAATCAGGAAAGAGAGAATACGCTATCTACTACCTAAGTAAGAAGTTCACTGATTGTGAGTCTCGATACTCAATGCTTGAGAAGACATGTTGTGCTTTGGCTTGGGTTGCTAAGCGCTTACGCTAGTATATGTTGAATCATACGACTTGGTTGATATCCAAGATGGATCCAATCAAGTATATCTTCGAGAAGCCTACTTTAACTGGAGGGATTGCCCGTTGGCAGATGTTGTTATATAAGTATGATATTGAGTATAGAGCTCAGAAAGCTATTAAACGTAGTATTTTGGCTGACCACTTGGCACATCAGCCAATCGAGGATTATCAGTCAGTTCAGTATGACTTCCCAGATGAGGAGATTCTGTATTTGAAAATGAAAGTTGTGATGAGCCTACACTTGATGAAGGTCCAGAACCTGGTTCCAGATGGAGTATGGTGTTTGATGGCGCTATAAATCAATATGGAAATGGTATTGCGGCAATGATTATTACTCCTCAGGGCACACATTTTCCTTTTACAACAAGGCTAACTTTCAAATGCACGAATAATATGGCTGAGTATGAGGCCTGTATCATGGGATTGGAGGAATGTATTGATCTTAGGATCAAACATCTTGATGTTTATGGTGATTCGGCCCTCGTTGTTAATCAGATTAAGGGTGAAGGGGAAACGAATCATCCCGGCCTCATTCCATATAGGGATTATGCAAGGAGGATTTCAACGTTCTTTACCGAGGTTGACTTCCATCATATTCCTCGAGATGAAAATCGGATGGCAGATGCTCTTGCTACACTTGCTTCGATGATTGTGGTAAGACTTTGGAATGAAGTTCCCAATATCACTGTGATGCGCTTGAATAGACCAGCTCATGTATTTGCAGTAGAGGAGGTGCAAGATGAAAAGCCATGGTATTATGATATCAAGTGTTTTCTTCAAAGCCAGATTTACCCGCCTGGGGCATCTGTGAAAGATAGGAAAACTTTGAGGAGATTGTCAGGCAGTTTCTACCTCAATGGCGATGTACTTTACAAGAGGAATTTTGACATGGTGCTGCTCAGATG
Source organism: Lathyrus oleraceus (assembly GCF_024323335.1). Lineage (NCBI taxonomy): Eukaryota > Viridiplantae > Streptophyta > Magnoliopsida > Fabales > Fabaceae > Lathyrus > Lathyrus oleraceus. Next base: position 328,938,125 of record NC_066581.1, on the reverse strand, counting down.
CGTAGATAGACACGAAGCAGACCTGTTAATGACTGAGGTCCATGAGGGTTCATTTGGTACACATTCCAATGGACATGCCATGGCTAGAAAGATGTTGAGAGTAGGCTATTATTAGCTGACAATGGAGTCTGACTGCTGCAAATATGTGAAGAAATGCCATAAGTGTCAAACTTATGCGGATAAGATTCATATTCCTCCGACACTTCTGAATGTGATTTCATCACCATGGCCCTTCTCCATGTGGGGAATCGACATGATCGGCATGATAGAGCCAAAAGCGTCCAACGGTCACAGATTTATTCTCGTAGCAATTGATTACTTCACCAAATGGGTTGAAGCAGCGTCATATGCAAACGTGACCAGACAGGTGGTTGTGAAGTTTATCAAGAATCAACTCATATGCCATTACGGTGTGCCAGATAAGATCATTACTGATAATGGATCTAACTTGAACAACAAGATGATGAAAGAGCTATGTAGTGAGTTCAAGATTGTGCATCATAATTCTTCTCCTTACAGACCCAAGATGAATGGGGATGTTGAAGCTGCTAATAAAAATATCAAGAAGATTGTCCAAAAGATGGTTGTCACGTACAAAGATTGGCATGAGATGCTGCCGTTTTCCTTACATGGATATCGTACTTCTGTCCGCACTTCAACAGGGGCAACCCCTCTCTCTCTTGTTTACGGCATGGAGGTTGTGCTCCTAGTAGAGGTGGAGATCCCATCAATGAGAGTCTTGATGGAAGCCAAGTTGACTGATGCTGAATGGATTCAGAGTCGTTATGACCAGTTGAATTTGATAGAAGAGAAGAGATTGACTGCCATGTGCCATGGTCAGTTATATCAACAAAGGATGAAGAAAGCCTTTGATAAGAAGGTCAAGCCTCGAATGTTCCGAGAAGGTGACCTTGTGCTCAAGAAAGTCTTGTCTTTCGCGCCCGATTCCAGGGGCAAGTGGACTCCAAACTATGAAGGTCCATATGTTGTTAAGAGAGCCTTTTCAGGCGGTGCATTGATGCTTACAACTATGGATGGGGAGGATTTCACTCGTCCTGTGAATTCAGATGCAGTCAAGAAATACTTCGCCTAAAATAAAAACAGAATAACTCGCTAAGTTGAAACCCGAAAGGGCGACTTAGGCAAAAATGAGCGTCTCGGTGGATTGAAAACCCGAAAGGGCGATCCAGGCAAAAGTTAGAGACATAAAAAATGAATATATGTATCCCGCTAGATTGAGTACCTCACCCAGGGGAAATCTAGGAAAAAAATAGGGATTTGGCAAGTAACTGCATCCTGACAAGACTTTGTTCTACCCACTGTCATCCGTCAGAGATTCTCACTCATTCACCATCAACCAAAGCTTCAAATACATCGGATTCAGAATTGGTGGAGAAATGGTCATTAAGTTCAATGTAGCCCTTTTCCAATATATATCACCGGTTTCAAATTTATAAAGATCTATGGAGTCTTGCCATTTGCAGACTACCATTCCATCAAATCAATTTGAGCCTTTATCCAATTATTTGCACTCTTATTTGTTTCTATTCAACAAATGTTTTGCATGTTTTAATTGAAAAAAAATATCATTATTTTAAATAATGAAATTTTTCATAATTTGTTTTTAAACAAAGTGAACATTCACAATGACATAAGGATACTGGGGATGTCTTCAGTGCTCTCCCAAGGATGGTAAGATTCTTGACAGGGTAAGACACTTGTTCATATGCCTGGCCTGCTTGTGTCCTTTTCCTCCAGGAACCTCTTGTGGTTTTGTCTCTCAAGCAGAGTGTTGGGTAAGATTATTCATCTCTCCCTCCTTAGCAAATTTGATCTCATTGGTAGGACAATATTTGATGACCCTTGGAAACTTATAGTTTGTGGTTATTCCCTCCGGAGATCCATCCTCCTCTTTGATAACTTCCCCGATAGAGTTGCTTCTACGTCAGAGTTCATCTGTGCAACGACTTTGCCCCAGTTGGAATGACTAATACTCATTCCCCTGCAGAGGTCTTTGTGATCCTGGCTTTCTCTCTTGAGATGTAGTACCGGATGTTTGTATACTTGTTCGTTGGACCTGTTTGTGTTAGAAATGTCTGTTTGTCAGCATTCATCATACATAAACCATGCATATGCGCATATTAACAACATCCAAATATTCATGACGCATTATTTGCCATATATCTTTGTTTGTTATCTCTTGTTTGAAGGTATTATTTTCCCCAAGCAGATGTCTGTGTCTGATCTCTCCATGTAGAGTCAGCCCCATAAGCAGAAAGTGTTTATCCTTTCTCCCATATTCCCCACCGAGATTTGTCCTCGTGGAAGATGGTTGTTTCTGTTTCCTCCAACCACATATATTGGGATGGAATTCCCCATTGAGTTATATCCTCATAGGGACAAATCATGATTCAGCGTGCCTCTCTAGTTTGATCCTAGATTGGCCTCTTGTGACTGTTTCCTGCACTCCCCTGTGGTATAGATGAATAAGTTGCTCAGTAGCAAGTAGTTATCCATCTTTGCCACGGCAGATTCTGTGGTCTTCTACCCTTATACCGGTAGTTATAAACCCTATTTTCGTCCCCCTTATAGAGTTAACCTTTTACTCATCCTAATCGATGACGATTACTTTTCCGTGGTTGTCTACCCAATATCCGGTAGATGTAATCCCCTCCTTGACGGTTATCTGTATCCAATATTCGGTATTGATATTCTTTCACCCCTTTCCTTTTTGAGCATATCTCTCAATAACCGGTGATATATCCCTTGGATAACTGCTCTAATAAAGAAATTTATCCCCAGCGAGTCATCTCTCACTTACCGTTTGTTGATAATGATTGTTTCTCCCCCTGGATTGGCCATCATTTTATACCCAGTATTCGGTATCCCGATGTCCTTTCTTTTCGGTCGATTTATCCTTTATTAATCCAGTAACCGGTTGTGGATAATCTTCCATACGAGTATGTTATCTACGTTCTGACGGTAATAAATAATATATCTCATGCACTCTTCGGTCGAAATCTTTTGTTTTCCTTCAGTCGAGTAAGATTCGTATCCCTTTTTATGGGACCGAATGTTCGTCCTACAACCGAGTTTGCTTTTATCCCTCTTTTGGATGATGAGTGTCTTGGAAATATTTCCCAATTCACGCCTTGGTTGGTCACCTATTATATGCCCAGTAACCGGTATCTCTGGTGCTCCTTCCTTCTGCTCCCTATTATGACTTTTGTCCCTTGTGGAGTCAGATTTTCCTGAGCCGAAGTGTACCTTTTTAGGTCTTCCTCAGATATTTTCGGATGTTTGATATCTATCGCCTTTATACCGGTCTTAGATATTCATTCTTCCTGAGCATGTTATTTTTCTCACCCTTATATCGGTGTTCAGACCACATGTCTCTTTGAGCTTATTACCCAGTAACCGGTAATACCTCATCCCGTTGCTTCCCCAGAGGAATTTTGTTTGGGTGTTTCCCCAGCGGAGTCCCTTAGTGGATTCTCTCAGCCTGAGTTCAGATTTTCATCCGAAGTATCCGTTACGGATAAGTTTTTTACTATATTGGCATATTACCCAATACATGCATCTTTGAGTCAGCTCGAGTCTTTCCAAGGATTTATTTCATGGAATTTCTTCGTGTCTCTCAGTAAGTTTCAAGTCGTGACCTGCTCATGAATTTTTATCCCTTTGCTCCCCAGTAAAGTCCTTGGAGTCTCTGTCTCACTTGTGAGCATGTTACTCCAGTGGATTTTTCAATTGTTTCTGTTTTCTTTCTTTCTTTGTGGTCGCATATCTCCACAGAGTGTTACCATATGCATACATACATTCACATCATGAGGTCTCTTAGGGACCAAAATTTGTCTCTTTGTTATTATTTAAGCCCATTCTACCTCGTCGAGACGAAGATTTTAACCTTCACTTCTCCGGCTAGAATGACCTAAAATAGGGGCATCTGTAAGACCCCAATTTTGACCCTAAGATCCCTCATGGCATCATAACATTGCATTTGCAAAGCCTCAAGGATCATAAGCATCTTGGTTCCCTTTGCCTTTGGGCAAGATCTCTTGTGAGTGGTTTGAGATCACCAAGCATACTTGAATTGTATATCATTGTTCTTCTCATTTTATGTACCAACCAAAAGCACAAAAATATGTCACTAACATTTCTTGTTTGTAGCTTGAGCAATCACAAGGTCAAAAAGCTTCTAGGAGATCCTTTGTGCAAAGATATGGCCAAGAGAAGATGAAAGAAAGCATGGTAATGGTTCCCAAAGCTCTCATCCATCAAATATGCCTCCCTAGTATCTCAATTCATCATTTTGATCAACTCAAGTCAAAGGGTTTGAGGTTTGTTTCTCAAGGAAGCCCTAATTCATCTGTGTACCAAATGTGCCTTGCTCATGAAGCAACCTCAGCCCATGATCAAATACAATCAAGGGAAGTTCTTTAAACTCATCATTTCATTCATATTTGAACTTATTTGAGTGTCCTCAATCATCAATTCATCAAGATATGAGTTGTGGACTTGAGAAGTTGATCAGTCAATTCACCTGACTATTTTGAAATGTACTGAGACCTAACCTTTTATGTATTTGTCAAATGGAGATTACCCCAAGAGAAAAATGTTCTTAAGGACAATATGAACAAATTTCATGATCATCAAAAATTGATTTGAAGCTTGTAAGGTCATCTCCCATTCCAAGACATTATAGGTCATTTTGACTGAATCCCTAATTTTTGGTCAACTTCCCAAGAACATAACTCATTCATGTTTTATGATTTTGATGTGGGATCAAATGCATTGGAAAGCTAACTGTGTCTACTTCAAATGTTATGTTGAACAAAATTTCAAAATCGCAAAGGAAATACATGTGATAATGCAAAACATTATAGGTCACTTTGGACCAAATGCATTGAAAGGCAAAAAAGTCCAACTTCAAGTGCCCATAACGTCTTCATCAAAAATCCGAATGATGCAAAGTTTAAGTCCATCTTGATTTTCTTGAAAATATCTATAACTTTGATGTTAGAGGTTTTTCCATTTGAGGCTTGCATCATCAAAACAGAAGGGCTTGAAGTTGGTTCATTTTGACAAAATTCTCAAAGGCATGTTTTACACTATGAACTTCATGGTCTGTTTTCATAAATTTCCACACTTCAAATGAGTTTTTTCCCAACATAACATTTGTTCCTTATTTCAAGACCTTTCCAACCATTACCCACATGCTTATGTTTGGATTTTCTAATTGACATTTTCGAAGAGATGAAGTTTTAGGCACAATTATGCAATTCATGATGAAACTTCATGCACAAGCCAATGCCTTGCAAATTACACGTCCAAATCAGTTTGGTTGATGCTCAGAACTCATTTGCAATTGCTCTTGGGCCTCACATGCGCCTGTACAGGCCCATGCATGGAGGACCCAATTCTCATGCACACGAATTCTTCATGACTTTGCATCAGCCCCATCTATAAATAGAAGGCCTTGCTCACTTCAAATGGTAACCTGAAGGCGCTTGAAATGCTGCAAGATTGAAATCCATAACCACACTCAAAGGAATTTTCACTTTCTTCTTAAAAATTCAGATCTGAATTTCAACTACCTTGGTTGATTTTCAGACCTATAATTCCTTGGCCTTGCTTCATCTTCATCACTAGATCCTACTGCAAGCATTAGTTGAGGAGAATCGTGCTCTCAAGATCTACATTTCAAAGGTGGATATCAGAACTTATTTGCTTCGAAACTCTTCATTTATAACTTGTTTCTTGTGTCCTTTTGCTTGGCTGAAGTCCTCTCAATAGAGGCAACTTGTGTGTGACCTTAATTTTGTAAATCCATGAAGTTCAGCATGAACACCATGATTTTCTCTCTCTGATTTCTCTCTATATGAGGATCTAGAGGAGAATCCAATGGTACACGGGTGATGTACATCACCCCAGCTTTCCAATGATATGAGGATCGTTTGATTTCATCAAGTTTTTAGAACCTGCAACTTTGGCCGGAAAATGCAAGCTCACCGGAGAAGACGGTGGCGCTGGCCACCGTCTCATTTCCAGATCAATCCTAAGCCGTTGGATTCATTTTCCAGTTTATATCGTGGCCACTAGATCTTATGACTTTATTTAATGCAAGGTGTGTCTTAGTTGACTAAAGCCCATAATGAGCGCGCGCATGTGGAGCGTCTGATCAGCCACGTCAATTAATGAGGCTTCATCAGACGCCTCTCCTTTTTTTGATTTTTCTTAATTTCCATTTTATTTCTTTTATTTCATTAAACTTCAAAAATTCATAACTCTTTCATTTTAATTCCAAAAAATATGGGACCAATTGCATACTTCTCCATTTAAATTCTAGTTTCTAAAAAAGATTTTTAATATTTTTTATTTCATCATTTGATATTTTTTGTGAATTTTCTCTTTTCTGGTTATTTTTAATTCATTTTAAATAGTTTTTGATATTCAAAAAATACAAAAATATTTTCTCAATCTATTTGAATGATGATGGATCTATGAAAAATATTCTCATCAATTTTTTAATTGATTTGAGATTTATTTGAGATTTTAGTTCAATTAGGTCATTTTTATTCATTTTTAATTGATTAAAAATAGTTTCTGACTTTTAAAAATGCTGGAATCTTTTGTCAAACCTTGTTTGACCTTGTTGAACTTGGGATAAATCACTTGGACCTTTCAAGCTTGATTTGAGGTGATTTTGAAGTTTGACCTTTCTTTAATATGTTAATTCAAGTTTATTTTAAATATTAAAAATGCCAAAAATATTTTGTTCATTTCTTGACCTCCAATCTTCATCTCACTTCTGTTTTTGATTGTTGACCATGATCCTCAATGTCATTGGTCAACACTTGTTGATTGGTACATTCTTTTTCATCTAATGCACTTTATTCTTTCCATTTCCTTTTCCATTGTTCATCTCCTTCTTCTTCCTTTTTTTCTTTTTGATCAATGAGTTAAAGGTTGATAAGTTAGCATTGATTAGGGAGGCTTAATCTTCCTTGATTCAAATCTAATTCATCTTGATCAATTGATCAAATGAATGGCTTTGCATTAAGGATAGGTTGTCTCCTAAATCATGCAAAGGACTTAAACCAATACAAGATCAATTCTCTTTTTTTCTTTTGGCATGGCAAGTTGTTGGAACTTGATTCTCTAATCAAGACTTCTAACTTGTGTTGTTGCCTACATTATTATTGACTGGCCTCAGAAACTTGTGACTTCTACATAAGTCCAATTACGATTGCTTAACATAGCGCTAAATTTGCCTTATGGCACACTAACTACTAACACTAACCATTAACCATTAACATTTAATTCTTGCTCTTTACTTTTATGCAATTTACTATTCTTGTACATATTATTCATTTGCTTTTTTTTCCTTTGCTCACTTGAGCACATGTTTATGTTAATGCAATTTTCCTTTTGCTCACTTGAGCATATAATTGTGTATATATCATTTGTGTTTGTGTTTTGTTTTGTTTGTTGTTGACCAAAATGCAAAGAAATGGACAAATGGACTTAGATATTAGGCTCTTACCCAAGCTATTGGAATTTGAAGAGCAACTAGGTCTCATGCCTTTAGAATGCTTAAAGCTTGAAGATGAACATTGAAAGGACCATATTCTAAACTCCCTCTTGTCCATTCTTTGATTGTTAATAGAACTTTTTAATGTGTGTGTTCTTGTGCTAGGGATTCCAACTTTGAGCCAAATTGAGGAACCATTGCCATAAGCTCCCAAGAGAGAGAGATCTAAAAGCCATTGGAAGGTTCCTATGAGCTTGTTGTGATTGTGTGCTTGCTTGCTTGAGTATTTGTTTATCTTGCTTATTCCAAAGGATGGGAGCTACTTGGATCATCAATATGATCTCAAGAGAGGAACTCCATTTGTGGTTTTGCTTCTTGTCCCTTACCTCTTGTACGTTTAGGACTTTAGCCTTTCTTCTTCTTCCCTCCACTCTAACCCAAGCCAAAACTTTTGTGCAAACATTTAACATTTCTTTTCAAAAATTAGAAACCTAAGCCTTATGCTTTTGATTTTCAAACTTTTCTTTTCATAACACTTATTCTGAATTGAACTTCTAAGTCAACTTTGACCATTTTTGTACATACTTTTCATTGGTAAATATAACCCATTCAAATGTCTTTTTGTGGTTTCAATGGCCACTTTCTTAATCAAAACCTTTCATAACCTTTAGCTATTAGGTTTGAGTTATCCTTGAGGAAGATGTAATACTCACCTATATCCTTAGTGATGGACAATGAGCCTTCCATGCTTATTATATGGTTAACCCCTCACTAGCATGTTGAAGTTATCCTCACATGGTGGATTTGTGGTTTTAGGTTGAGTTTTCTCCCTTGGATAACAAAAGACCTTAAGGCTTTTGGACCAATCAATTCACCAACTCATTTTGAGATTTTTACCCCGAACTACGAGGTTTTGATCCTAATCTTTTTAAGATGGTACGTAGGCAATGGGTTTATCCATCCAAACACAAAATGTAAATAAACTTGTATATTCTCTTCTCATCTCTTCAATCATGTTTGCACAAACAAATTTTCACAAAATACCAACCTTACAACAAGTATGAAAAGGGCTCCTTAGGAGTACCTAGGATGTTTTGGGTGCTTAAAACCTTCCCATTGCATAACCAACCCCCTTACCCAGATCTCTGACATTTTTACTAGTTTTTGATTCGATAAAACTTTTAGGTTTTTGTTTGCTTTCTAACCATTCCTTTGGATAAATAGAAGTGCGATGGTGACTCGACTTGTATGGTTTACCTTGGATTTAGTCAATATCTCTAATGGTAACTAATACCCCGCTACAGTTCCCAAAGCTATCATCCATCAAATATGCCTCCCAAGTATCTCAATTCATTATTTTGATCAAAGAAAATCAAAGGGTTTGAGGTTTGTTTCCCAAGGAAACCCTAATATTGATCTGTCCATTAACTATGCCTTGCTCATGAAGCAACCTTAGCCCATGGTCAAATACAACCAAGGGAAGTTATTTAATTCATAATTTCATGCATATTTGAACTTATTTGAGCGTCCTCAATCATCAATTCATCAAGATATGAGTTTTGGACTTGAGAAGTTGATCAGTCAATTCATCTGACTATTTCGAACTACACTGAGACCTAACTTTTTATGTGTTTGTTAAATGGAGATAACCCCAAGAGCAAAAATGTTATTAAGAACCATATTCACAACATTCATGTTCATAAAAAGTTGATTTGAGGCTTGTAAGGTCATCATCCATTCCAAGACATTATAGGTCATTTTGACTGAAACCCTAATTTTGGGTCAACTTCCCAAGGACATAACTCCTTCATTTTTTATGATTTTGAGGTGAGATAAAATGCATTGGAAATCTTAAGATGTATAATTCAAATGTTATATTGAGAAAATTTTCAAAATCTCAAAAGAAATACATGTGATAATGCAAAACATTATAGGTCATTTTGGACCAAATGCATTGAAATGTGAAAAAGTCCAACTTCAAGTGCCCATAACTTCTTCATCAAAAATCCAAATGATGCAAAATTTAAGTCCAAATTGATTTCCTTGAAAAGATATACAACTTTCATGTTGAACATTTTGTCATTTGGAGCTTGCATCATTGAGACAGAAGGGCTTGAACTTTGGCCAAATTTGAAAATTCCACATATGCATGTTTTGCACCCTACACTTCAAGTTCAATTTTCATTAATTTACAAGGCCCAAATGGAGTTTTGATCAACAGAACATTTGTTCCTTATGCAATAAGCTTTCCAACCATTACTCATAAGGTTGCATTTCAATTTTGGACATGGCATTTTCGAAGACTTCAATGTAATAGTGCATTTTTGGAAAATCATTTCAATTGCCATGCATAAGATGAAACAATCCAATCTGCACGTCCATTCTACTTACATCATGCATAAGCTTTCATTTCCAGTTGGAATTGGGCCCTCCATGCGCCTGTATAGGCCCATGCATGGAGGCCCTTTCCATCCATGCACACGATTTGATCATGCAATTCAGCCTTGCTCAGGTATAAATACAATGCCTTGGCCTCTCATTTCTTCAACCTGAAGGCGCCCCAATTGCTGCTAAATTGAAATCCTAGCCATCACCAAAGGAACTATTTCATTTCTCTTCCAATTTTTCAGATATGAATTTTGATTTCATTGATCAATCTTCAGATCTCAAAGTTCCTAAACCTTCTCTACTTGATCCATAGTGCTTACTGTTTGCAAAAGAATCCAAAGATCTTGACTCAAATCCTTGCAAATTTAAAGGTTTACTTCAACTGTTATTTGCTTTGAACCAGCTTGTATATTGCTCTATTTTCTTTGTTCTTGTGTGATCTGAAGTCCTCTGCATAGAGGCAACATTATTATGCTTTCAATTTTTGAAAATCATTAAGTTCACTTGAACACCACAAAATTTCCACTTCTGATTTCTCTCAATCTAGAGATCTAGAATGGAATTGAGTGGTACAGGGGTGATGTACATCACCCCAGCTTTCGAATGATGCCTGGATCATGCCATTTGGTTACCATTTTCATTTCTGCAAATTTTGGTTTGGCCGAAAGTTGGTCGGAGAAGACGGTGGCGTTGGCCACCGTCTGGTCTCCAGATGCAATCAGGACCTTCCATTTGTTTTTCTAGATTGAATCTCGTGCATCCATTGTTATAACTTCATTAAAGGTTGGGTGTATCTCGTTTGACTCACGTGTTTGGTGAACGGGCGCTTCTAGGCCGTGTGATGATCCACGTCAATTAATGAAGGATGAACCAATGGCTCACACTTTTTCCTATTTTCTAATTTCTGATTTTAATTTCTTTTATTTCTTTTAATTCCATTTTATTTCAAAAATTCATATCTCTCTCATTATTGGTCCAAAAATTATGGGACCAATTTCATTTTTCTCCTTTTAATTTCTACTTTCTAAAAATGATTTTTAATATTTTTTATTTTATCATTTGACATTTTTTAGTAATTTTCTCTTTTCTGGTTATTTTTAATTCATTTAAAATAGTTTTTGATATTCAAAAAATACAAAAATATTTTTCTAACATCTTTGAATGATGATAGATCTATGAAAAATATTCTAATCAATTTATTAATTGATTTGAGATTTTAGTTCAATTAGGTTATTTTTATGCATTTTTAATTGATTTAAAATAGTTTCTGACTTCTAAAAATGCTGAAATTTTTTGTCAAACTTTGTTTGACCTTGTTGAACTTGGGATAATTCACTTGGACTTTTCAAAGTTGATTTGAAGTGAATTTGAAGTTTGACCTTTCTTTATTATTTTAATTCAAGTTTTATTTTAAATATTAAAATGCCAAAAATATTTTATTTGTTTCTTGACTTCTAATTCTCATTTTGCTTTTGTTTTCTATTATTTGACCTTGATCTTCTCTATCTTTGGTTAACACTTGTTGATTAGTATATACCATTTCCATTAATGCACTTTAATTCTTCATCTTCATCTTCTTCTTCTTTTTTTTCTTTTTGATCAATGAGTTAAAGATTGATGGTTAGCATTGATACATGGAGGTTTAATCTTCCTTAATTCAAATCTAATTCATCTTGATCATGGATCAAGTGAATGGCTTTGCATTAAGGATTGATTGCTTCCTAAATCATGCGAAGAACCTAAATCAATACAAGATCATTTCTCTTCTTCTTTTTGGCATGGCAAGTTGTAGGAGTTTGATTCACTAATCAAAATCTCTAACTTGTGTTGTTGCCTACATTATTATTGACCGGCCTCAGATAGTTGTGACTTCTACATAAGTCCAATTATGATTTCTTAACATAGCGCTAAATTGTCTTATGGCACACTAACTATTAACACTAACCATTAACTATTAACATTTAATTCTTGCTCTTTACATTTATGCAATTTACTATTCTTGTCCATATTATTCATTTGCTTTTTCCTTTGCTCATTTGAGCACATGTTTATGTTAATGTAATTTGCCTTTTGCTCACTTGAGCACATAATTGTGTATATATTATTGTGCTTGTGTTTTGTTTTGATTGTTGTGGACCAAATGCAAAGAAATGGACAAATGGATTTAGTTTCTAGGACATTCCCTATGCAAAATTGGAGTAAAAGGGACCTAAATGTTGAAGATGGATTAGAAGGACCAAATCTCTAAACTCACTCTTGTCCATTCTTGATTTACTTCATGGAACTCTTTGATGTGTGTGCTTTTGTGCTATGGAATCCTATTTTGAGCCAAATTGAAGAACCATTGCCATTGTTCATCCAAAGTGAAAGATACAAGAGCCATTGGGGATCTTCTAAGAGCTTGTTTGATTATGTGGATTGCTTGAGCTTACACTTATTTTTCTTGCATATTCCAAAGGATGGGAGCTACTTGGATCATCAATATGATCTCAAGAGAGGAACTCCATTTGTGGTTTTGTTTCTTATCCCTCATCTCTTGTATGATTAGGACTTTAGCCATTCTTCTTCTTCCCTCCACTCTAACCCAAGCCAAAACTTTGTGCAAACATTAACACTTATTTTAAACATTAGAAACCTAAGCCTTATGCTTTTGATTTTCCAACTTTCTTTTCATAACACTTATTTTGAATTGAACCTTTAAATCAACTTTGACCATATTTTGTAAATACTTTTCATTTGGTACATATAACTCATTCAAATTCTTTTGTGGTTTCAATGGCCACTTTCTTAATCAAAACTTTTTCATAGCCTTTAGCTATTAGGTTAGAGTTACCCTTGAGGTAGATGTAATACTCACATATATCCTTAGTGATGGACAATGAGTCTTCCATGCTTATTATAGGGTTAACCCCTCACTAGCATGTTGAAGTTATCCTCACATGGTGAATTTGTGGTTTTGGGTTGAGTTTTCTCCCTTGGATAACAAAAGACCTTAAGGCTTTTGGACCAATCAATTCACCAACTCATTTTGAGATTTTTACCCCGAACTACGAGGTTTTGATCCTAATCTTTATTAAGATGGTACGTAGGCAATGGGTTTATCCATCCAAACACAAAAATGTAAATAACTTGTATATTCTTCTCTCATCTCTTCAATCATGTTTGCGCAAATAAATTTTCACAAAAATACCAATCTTACAACAAGTGTGAAAAGGGCTCCCTAGGAATACCTAGGATGTTTTGGGTGCTTAAAACCTTCACATTGCATAACCAACCCCCTTACCCCGATCTCTGACATTTTTACTAGTTTTTGATTCGATAAAACTTTTAGGTTTTTGTTCGCTTTCTAACCATTCCTTTAGATAAATAGAAGTGCGGTGGCGACTCGACTTGTACGGTTTACCTTAGATTTAGTCAATATCTCTAATGGTAACGAATACCCCGCTACAATAAGCAAAAGTAGGCGCATACCCTTCAGGCACAAAATTGCATTCCCTACGGGAATCCAGCTGGCATGGTAAGAGCAGGCTGGCTAGCCGCCTCAAGCATAATTGATGAAGTAATCTCTGAGATGACATTCCTCTGAGGACGAGGAATTGCAGGAGATGGAGACTATTGGTTCTGAGCATCTATTACAGACTCCATTAGAGTTGTGAGTCTAGCTATCTCGTTCTTCAGCTCTCTGTTCTCTTTCTCGAGGTGCTCCATTCTTTTCAAATGATTAGCTCGGGTGTTGTAAGGATGAGTCAACTTGGCTGATACACAGAAGAAGAACTGATAAGACACATGGCGGGAGAAACCTGTTATGCAAATGATGCATGAAATGCAATGTTTTTTATTTTAATTTCAAGGAACATATGAAGTCTTATTTGCAAATATTAATAATAACAATTCAATTGACCATAAAATCTCTTTTTATTCATAAAATTTGGAAGGATTACACTGAGTATAATTTTAGAAACCAAAGTACAAATATAAGAGAAAAGGAAACTATCATCCTAAGGATCCCTAGCAACTATAGTAGACGATCTGGCTATGGGAGCATACTTCCTTCGGATGCGTCGAATCTCGAACTCAAAGGATGTCATCATCTGAGCCTTCTCGAGGACAAGCTGGTCAATAATCTTCTTCCAAGCACCGGAAGGTTAAGGCATACTAGAGGCAACTAAACGCTCTGGTTCTCTCTGTCTCTTTATGGAACGATCCTCAAGAATCTCAATAAGTACATCCTTGTCTTTTGACTCAAGCTGCAACTCCTGATGCTTTCGGTTCAAAGCATGAAACCGCTCTTGCCACAAGTCTCTCTCTTGATTCATGTTGGCAAGTGTGTCTTCCAACTCCTCTACATCTTGGTTAGGGAGAGTTGATGGCTCAGCCACAACCACAGACATAGGCCTCTCACAACCGTATGACATCTTGAGCTCCAAAGCTGTCTTCTTCACCCAAATAGAGTAAGCTTCTAAAGCTACACAGTTGCATGGACAAAACTAGGATCTTCCTTTCCTATGCACATTGTGCCAAGCATGCACCATTCTACTCTTTAGAAGTTGGTGATCTTTACCCTCTTGATAGAATAAACCTTCTATCTGAGTGTTATTAGATTTATCTCTCAAGGGGAATCCAAGTTGACGACGGGCCAATGCTGGGTTGTAGTTAATTCCTCCTTGCGTACCAATGAGAGGTACGTTAGAGAACTCACCACAAATATCAATAATGTCCAAACTACCCAATACATAATCATACCAAAAATATCATCATTAGTGAGAGACATAAGTCTATGGGACCACCGTAGACATTGTCGATTCTCCACGAAATCAGGCGTCTGAGGCAGGTTCAAAATAACCCACTTGTATAAGAGAGGAACACATCACACAATAGTCCCACGACCTTTAGAATTCCTCAAATGCAAATAGAAATACATGTCACCCAACAGAGTCAAAATAGGATTCCCAATCAAGAAGATTCTAATGGTGTTAACATCAACAAAACTGTCAATATTAGGGAGCAAAACTAGGCCATAAATGAGCAATACCAAGATAGTCTCAAAAGCATCCATGCTACTGGCCTGAGCAAAAATAGTAGCTCTGTCGATGAGAAACTCAGAATTCAATCCAAGAATTCCTCCTTTCTTCACCAAATAAGCATCAATCTCAGATTTCTTCAGATTAAGAGCTTCATCTATGACATGAGATCTCGGGATCTCCTCAAATGCATTGAAAGGTACCTTGTTAGATACGGGTATACCCGAGAGATCGACATACTCCTTGTAGCGGTAAATTCATGACCATCAAACTATGGATAAGCTTAACATCAATAAAACCAGAGTCGCCACCGCGCTTTTATTGTTTCCAAATGAAAAGGGAAAAGTACGAACAAAACCCAAAGATAAGATGTTTTCAAATTAAAGCTAATAAAATGCCAGAGATTACAGGTAAGGGGGTTGGTTACATAGAGGGAAGGTGTTAGCACCCAAAGTGTCCTAGGTACTCCCAGGGAGCCTTTTTTATGTGTGTATGTGTGTTTGGTATAAAATGAAGTTTAAGAAAAAATAGAGTGTGGGGATGAGAAAAAAATTCATTGATTATATTTTTGTGTTTCACAGGACCTTCAGACTTGTGCCTATGTACGAACATAAAAATGAGGGATCAAAATCTCGTAGTTCGTGGTATCAATATCAAAATGAATGGATTGTTTTTAATCAAAATTTAAGTTAAAAGAGGCACAAAGGGCCCAAAAGTTTGAATTGGTGTTAGTCCTTTTTGCCTTTTGAAATTTCAAGTCAAATATGATTAGATTTATTTACAAGTTTGATTTAAGAAAAGAGTTTGAAAATTTAACGGCATAAGGCCAAAATTTCTATTTTGAAATGAGGTCTAAGTTTGAAATCACAAGCAAAGAAAGTTTTTGAAAAAATGGGGGAGGTTTTGAAATTTAAGAAGTGGGAGAATATGAAGAGACTAATCCTAAAGCATAAAATTAAAAGTAAGAGTTGAAAAGATCTGACCAATGGGATGCAGTCCAACAGACAAGAATGTCATATAAAAAACCCACTTTCCCTTTGGATTTTGAATCAAGAAATAATCAACAAGCAATTAGCAATATCAAACATCATGAAGATCAAGGCATCAAATAAAGATAGCCACATCCAAACAAGTAACTCCATAGCCATCAGTCTTCTTTCTCTTCTCATGTACTAAATGAAAAACTCCTTTATTGACTTAGAATAATACATCAGATATAAGATCAAAATAAGAGTTGCATCAAGACTATGTAGCAGATAAGTTCATGTGGATCCCAATACTTGCATCAGTTGAAGGCTCAAATCACAATAACTTGATCTCAAAAATGTTGGCATTGGCCAAGTCCTTTTGCATATGGAATGTTGCCTAGCTCTAAGTCCAAAAGTTCAGATCAAACCCAACAGTCCACCAAACAATTTTTAGGGTTTTTGTTGTTTATTAGGTATTTTAAGGTCCTAAGACCACAAACACAAACAAAATACACAAACAAATATATACAATCACAATATATGGCTCAAATGAGCAAAGTGAAAATGGCATAAACATCAACAAGTTAAATGATATGTAAATGACAATGAATGGAAAATGACTTGAAATTAAATTGCATAAAGTAAATGACTTGAAAGTAAAGCAATATTAATAAGAATTAGTCAAATGTTAGTAGTGTTTTGCTTTTTTATTGATTAGGTCATTCTTTGGAGAACACTCAACCATCTATTCACAAGCATGGATCCTTGAACCAAGACATATTCCATAGGAAGGAAAAGAGGCAAAGTTTCCATACAATACCATGAAAGATGAGAGACTTACAATCTCACTTACTAGAATGGTATGCCTTTAGGGTCAAATTTTAACTCTATGTTAAGCAATCGTAATTGGACTTATGTAGAAGTCACAACTATTTGAGGCCGGACAATAAAAATTTAGGTGTTAATGCATGTTAGAGATTTGGTATAATGAACCAAACTCTGTAAAACATACCACACACTAAAAGAAAATATCAAAAGGGATGGACCTATCTCCTCCATACTTGTATTGGTTCATCTGACACAAAGTCATTGATGAACCAATTAGCCTTAGGATATTGAGATTTCATTGGTCAATGAGAGGGATGGGAAAGAATGGGAATGAAGATGAAGAGGGAGGGGAGATAAGAGAAACACAAATTGGTCATGGGAGGAATTTTATCAAATTAAAATCATTCATTCATTTTAGGAGATGAAATGTACATTTCATCAATCCCCTAAATCCAATGATTTTAATCCAATAAATATCAAATCAACCTTGACCAAGGCCCAAACAAACAGTCAAACATCACAAGACCATAAAAATGGCTCAACATAACTTTCACACAATTAATCAATTAAAAATCATATGAAAAATACATTAAAACACAATTAGTTTGGTCAAAACCTAAAACCTCTTCAAAACACCAAATAAATGGCCAAAATATTTATCCTAGTTCAGACAAGGTGAAAGGACCTTAGACCAAAAATTTCATGATTTTTGAAAAGTCAGAAGTATTTTTAACCAATTAAAAATATGCACAAAAACATTTAATTCATGAAAAATATCAAAATTAATCCAAAAAATGATTTTAATTCAGAAAATGAAAGAAAAATATTTAAAGATTTTTGGTGAAAGACCCATATTTTTTGGATTAAAATGGAATTAATATGAATTAAACAAAATAAAGAAATTAAATGAAAAATTAGAAATAAATAAGAAATTAAAAAAAAAACAAGGGCCATCAGATCTCCCTCATTAATTGAGGGGGCAAATCTGATGGCCAAGCGCATGCTTCCACCAAACGCTTCAGTCAATGCGTGTACACGCATGATATTCAAAATCAAGGGCCCTGATTTAAACGTGGAACCAAGATCAGATGGTCTGGACAATGCCAACACACCACCGAAGCCCTAGCTCCGATCATCTTCTCCGGTGAGGACCACCAAACTGGTCCAACCAAAACTTCATGAAAAATAGAAAATGAATACACTAATTTGAAGAAAAAATGCTCAAAAGCACGAATCTGACCTCCATTTCTTCCAATTCCAAGTATATTGAAAGATACATGGATTTGAAATTTGAGGTTCATGATCTGAGTTGCTTCGATTTGACCTCAAAGCAACTCAATCTTGTTGCCTACATTAGTAGGACTTCACCAAACCAAAAATCACAAAGAATAGTGGAGAATTGAGAGAGAATCGAAGAGATGAAGTTTCCGAAATTTCACCATTGTGTTGCTTCAAATTCACTTGATCTTGATCTGGATTTGCTTGATTCCTCTTCCTCTTGCTTGTAGTGATCAATTGAGATGAAAAGGACAATGAATTCTTGGAATCTGAATTTCAAAATAGAAGGTGAAATTCAAACTCGATTTCAATTGAAATCTTCAAGAATTCTATGTAATGGAGGGTTTGGATTGTTCTGGCAAAGCTTGGGCAAGGTGTGGATGAAGTTCTGAGCTCACTGCACTTGTATTTATAGCCAAATCAAATGCTCTTTGCACACTTCCATTAAATAACCAAAAATAGCAATTGCATCATACAAGCTTGCATGGGCGTGTACAAAGGCCAAAGAATGATGGGAAAAGGTCTAAGATCAAGCACATGTGATGTTGAAAGAAATGCATAAGCCATGCAATGTTGAAATGAATTTGATCATGAGAATCTTCCAAATGGTACCATGCATTACACCCATGCGTAAGTCCTTCAATATTGATCCAAATGAGATGATCATGGACTTTTTGGAAAGGTGAGATCAAGGGGAACAACTTTCAAGTTGAAAACATTTCCATTTGAAGCTTGGATAATTATGAATTTTAAGGTGGAAGTTTGGGAAATCAAACATATTTGAAAATTTTCTAAGTACCAAGTCAAATGTTTACTTCTTCCACCTTGAATAAATTTGTTTTGGACTTCAAATGGAAAAACTTCCTTCATAAAAGTTGTATCTCTTTCAAACCTCTTCAATTTGGTTAGAAAATTGTCCTCATTTGAATTTGTCATGAAGGAGTTATGCATTTTAGAAGTTGAGAAAAATCACTTGTTCAATGGTAATGGCCCAAAATGACCTATAATGTTTCCTCTTGGCACATGCATTTTCAAGTTGAATTTGAACTTCTTCCAAACATAAAAGTTCAAAAGGACATATTGAATTTGATCATGGAACTTGAATGCATTTCATCTCATAAAAATTGCGCAAGTTATGGTCTTGGGAAGTTGACCTCCTAACTAGGATTCAGACAAAATGACATATAATCTTTCACCATAAAATTTGACTTTCCAAGCAAAACTATCTCTAGACGTCAACATGAAAGTTGTTTGGAATGTCACTATCAGTAACTTTGATCTTCGAATCATTTTAATATGACAAAAATTGTAGGAGATAGGGTCTAGGGAACCCTAGTTTTGACTAGTTGACTTTCTGTGGTCAACCACCGTGAACCAACTTGCAAAATTGACATTATCTTGATTTTTAGGGCTCATGGAGGATCATATATGTGTAATATGGTGTAATATGAAGTATACCTTGAAATATTTGATCAATTGATGAAGAAACTTGCTGAGGAAGTCACATAAGATACCCAAATGAATTAGGGCTTCCATGGCAAACAAGCTTCAAACGCTTGATGATTTCTTGATCAAAATGATATGTGAAGATCATGGGGACCCGTATATGATGTCTAAAGTCAAGGTGAACCATCTCTTGATTAGTCTCCTTGCATTGAGGGTCTCAAACCCTAGATATGAGCTTGATGGAGCATAGGTGAGCACACACACTACCTATAAAAGAGTTAAACCATACATTGCCATATTTTTTGGTATTTTGGTTAGTAAGTAATGAAAGACAAAGTATGATACAATAAAAAGTGCTTGGTGATCTCTTCCAATGCAAACTCAATGAATGAGTGGTAAGGAGGATGCCAAGGTGTGATCCCAAAACCAATGTATATGATGAGGTAGCATGAGGGATCTTAGGGTCAAAATTGGGGTCTTAGAGCTGCCCCTATTTAAGGACATTCTAACTGAGGATGTGAAGGTTAAAATCTTCGTATCAACTCAGTAGAATGGACTTAAATAACAACATCTAGAAACAAATTTTGGTCCCTAAGATATCTCATGATGCATATGATATGAAATGTTAAAATAATCTTTATGGGGAAATATTGCCACAAAGAAAAAAGAATCCGGAGAGACTGAAAGTCCACAGGAGCATAATGCATTCCGTAAGGAAAACTCACTGGGGAGACAGAGACTCTGGGGAATAAAAGATGTGCGTAAGCCAGGTTATGACTTGAAAACAGCTGGAGACACGATGGGGGATTCCATGAAAATAAATTAATGGAAGGACTCAGTCTGGGGGAAGGGAAAATCTATAGGGGAAATGAGTAAATCAGAATAAACTGAAATAGTCGAATCGAGCAGGGAATTGACGACTTTCACCGTGGAAATACGCACTCAAACTAAACTGGGGAAAATGAACTTCAACATAGGAGTACCAAAAGTACATTATCTAATACCGATTACTAGGTAGGAAGATAACATATTCTGACAGAGAGGCATCCGTTACCGATTAGGGTAAACATATCAAGGATGACCCGCTGAGGAAAAGTGAGGTGTAGTCATTACTAGTTACTGGGTAAGAATAGTTTACTGGGGAAAATATCAAATAGGATTTACAACTATTGGTTACTGGGCAGAAGACCAAAGAGAGAATATCTGTCACCGGTTAAAGTGAACATATCAATGATACACTCAGAGGAAGAATATCCGTCATCAGTCAGGATGAACATATCAAGGATAGACAAATGGGTAAATGGGAAGAATATCTGTTATCGGTTAGGGTAAACATATCAAGGATAAACTGCCTGAAAAAATAGGAATTATATCTATCGGTTACATGATAGAATACCAAAGAGAGAATATCTGTCACCGATTAGGATGGACATATCAAGGATAAACTCAGCAGGGGGAAGCAGGATTTACAACTACCGGTTACTGGGTAGAAGACTGCAAATAAGAGAAAACCCGTCATCAATTAGGATGAACTTATCAAGGATTAACTCTATGGGGAATGAAAAGTAGGGATTACAACCACCTTTTTACTAGGTAGAAAACCACAAAGGTAGAATATCCGTCACCGGTTAGGATTAACATATCAAGGATAAACTACTTGGGGAAACGTGAAAACGAATCCGCTAAAAAGAATATTACCAGTTACTGGGCAATAGACTCTCGGGGGACCAAAAGTATCTATATAGGTAAGAGTTAGAAAGAAACGGTCAATCAAAGACTCAACCCGATGAGGATGTAACTCAAGGGGAGTGATTTCATCTAGATAATTAACTAGGGAGGAAACTGAAATAATAATCACCCACGAGGAAATAACTCAATCGGGAATGAGAAAGGTTAAACTCTTTCTACCTAAGGGGATGACACTCTACAATTGAAAGAGGATAGACATACCAAATATGCATGGAGAAATAATGTCACCATAGCAGGGGATCAAAAATAAGGAGTCAAATGCAATAGCAAATGAGTAATGAAATATATGATGTTGTGCTTTATGCATGAATATGTATGTATATGATTGATGATTATGCTGATAAAACTCTCGCAAAGGATACAAATGTCACCGATTTGAATCATCGCTACAACACTCGGCTAATCTCGACAAGATGGAGACACCAATTGGAGAAATGTGTTGGGGAATGGATGCAAATCATCTTGCTTCGAATATCTCAACCCTGGCTAGGGAAAGAGAGAAGATCAACCGAGGATCCAAACTGTCCACTCTGCGGGGGATTTTAGATCTTGCTATATCAAATGGGAGATAACCTCACAAGGGACCAAATCAAATACTGCTCAGAATCATCACTGTTGGGAATCAGAAGTGAACTCCGCTAGGGACTACAAGAGATAAGCCTCTGCCCAGGAAAACTGTTGAAGATGTGAGCCTGTCAATCAACTGCGGTGGTGACCCACAAACTAAGCTTGGGGAAACCTGACTTACTGTTGGGGAGGAAAAAGTTACCAAACCAACTGCTTGGGGAAGACCAACAATGCTTTTCACTTTAGGACTTACCTGTTCTCGGATCGCTGTTGATATTCCTTACTGAAATTGACTGATTTTTTTAAAGTGATTGCTTTTGTATTTATAAGAAAAAGGATTTCTATTAATTTATTTCAAAATTATCATCATAAAATTCAATTCTATTTAGCTGAAGAGTAAATAAGAGTAGAAACAATTGGATAAAGAAGCTCAACTTGATTTAACAGAATGGTAGTCTGTAAATGACAAGACTCTATAGATCTTTACAAAGTTAAAAATGGAAATTTACATGGAAAAGGACTACATTGAATACAATGGTCACTACTCTTCCTACCAATTTCAATATCTGTTGTGCTCTTGACTTCAGTTGAGAAAAATGACTCAGAACAAACGACCTGCTCAAAACTGCTCCAATGACTAGGACCAACTGAATGCAGTTACTTTCCATAATCCCTAATTTTTTCCTAGATTTCTCCAAGGTGGAGTACTCAATCTACCGGGATAATTCTTCTGTTTTTATGTCTCTAACTTTTGCCTGGATCGCACTTGCGGGTTTTCAATCCACCAAGACACTCATTTTTGCCTAAGCCGTCCTTTCGGGTTTTCCACTTAGCGAGTTGTTCTTTTTATTTTAGGCGAAGTATTTCCTGATTGCATCAGCATTCGCAGGACGAGTGAACTCTTCACCATCAATAGTTGTAAGAATCAAAGCGCCGCCTGAAAAGGCTCTCTTAACAATGTATGAGCCTTCATAATTAGGAGTCCATGTGCCCCTAGCATCAGGTTTAAAAGATAGAATTTTCTTGAGCACAATGTCACCTTCTCTGAACACACGAGGCCTGACCTTCTTATCAAATTCCTTCTTCATTCGTTGCTGATATAACTAACCATGACACATGGCAATCATCCTCTCCTCTTCAATCAAATTCAGCTGATCATATCCAGTCTGACATCATTCAACTTCTATCAAATTGACTTCTATTAGCATACATAGTGATGGGATCGCAACCTCTACTGGGAGCACAACTTCCATGCCATAAACGAGAGAGAAAGGGGTTGCCCCTGTTGAAGTGAAAATGGTTGTACGGTACCTATGCAAAGAAAATGGGAGCATCTCATGCCAATCCTTGTACGTCACAACCATCTTCTGAATGATCTTCTTGATGTTCTTGTTTACAGCTACAACAACCCCATTCATCTTGGGTCTGTAGGGAGAAGAATTATGATGTGCAATCTTGAAGTCTTTGCAAAGAGCTTCTACCATGTTATCATTCAAGTTTCATCCATTATCAGTAATGATCTTACTTGGCACACCATAACGACATATAGTCCGATTATTGATAAACCTCACAACAACTTGCTTGGTTACATTTTCATACAATGTCGCTTCGACCCACTTTGTGAAGTAGTCAATAGCCACCCAAATGAAACGATGTTCGTTAGAGGCTTTAGGCTCAACCATACCAATCACATCAATTCCCCACATGGAGAAGGGCCAGGGAGAGGAAATTCCATTCAACAGTGTCGGAGGATCATGAATCTTATTTGCATAAATTTGACACTTGTTGCATTTCTTCACAAATTTGCAATAGTCAGATTCCATTGTCAACCAATAGTAACCTGCTCTCAAGATCTTCTTAGCCGTAGCATGTCCATTAGAATGAGTACCAAAGGAACCTTCATGGACTTCAGTCATCAATAAGTCTTCTTCGTGTCTATCCATGCAACTGAGCAAGATCATATCAAAGTTTCTCTTGTAAAGCATATCACAATTCAAGTAGAAGTTGCCAGCTAACTTCCTCAAAGTCTTCTTATCTTTCAAAGATGCCCCAGGTGGGTAAGTATGACTTTGGAGAAAACACTTGATATCAAAATAACACGACTTTTCATCTTTGACCTCTTCAACAACAAACACATGAGCTGACCTATCAAGACGCATTATAGTCAAATTGGGAACTTCATTCCAGAATTTCACCATGATCATGGAAGTCAATGTTGCAAGAGCATCTGCCATCCGATTTTCATCTCTAGGGCTATGATGAAACTCAACCTTTGTAAAGAAAGTTGATATCCCCCTCGCATAATCTCTATATGGTATCAAATTGGGTTGATTTGTCTCCTATTCACCTTTGATCTGATTCAAAACCAAAGCTGAATCTCCATAGACGTCAAGATACTTGATTCTGATATCAATGGCCTCTTTGAGCCCCATAATGCAAGCTTCATACTCATCCATGTTGTTTGTACACTTGAAAGTCAATCTAGCTGTAAACGGAAAATGAGTGCCTTGAGGAGTAATAAAATCTCTTCATTAGGAAAATCATATTGCACTGACTAGTAATCTTCAATCGGTTGGTGAGCCAAATGGTCAGCCAAGACACTACCATTAATCGGTTTTTGAGATCGGTATTCAATATCATACTCCGATAACAACATCTTTCAACAGGAAATCCTCCCAGTTAAAGCAGACTTATCGAAAATGTACTTGATTGGATCCATTTTGGATATCAATCAAGTAGTATGATTCAACATGTACTGGCGCAGACGCTTAGCAGCCCAAGCCAATGTGTAACAAGTCTTTTCCAACATAAAATACCGAGTCTCACAATCGGTGAATTTCTTACTGAGGTAGTAAATTGCGTACTCTTCCTTTCAAGATTCATCTTGCTGACCAAGAACAAAACCCATACTTTCATCCAGCACAGTTAAATACATGATCAATGGTCTTTCTTCCACAGGCGGAGACAGAATCGGAGGCTCAAGAATATACTCTTTGATACTATCAAAAGCTTTCTGGCAATCTTCAGTCCAATCACAAGACTGATCTTTCCGAAGAAGCTTGAACATAGGCGCACATGTGGCAGTCATATGCGATATAAATCTGGAGATATAATTCAAGCGGCTAAGGAATCCTCTTACTTGCTTCTCAGTTTTGGGCGCAAGCATCTCTTGTATTGCGTTGACCTTGGCGGGATCAACTTCAATACCCTTTTTACTGACAATAAAGCCCAACAACTTACCAGAACGAACACCAAAAGTACACTTATTGGGATTCAAGCGGAGTTTGTACTTCCTAAAATACTAGAATAACTTCAACAAATGCTCAACATATTCTTCTTCATCACTTGATTTGGCAATCATATCATCAACATAGACTTCAATCTCTTTATGCATCATGTCATGAAAAAGAGTGGTCATAGCTCTCTGGTATATTACACCAACATTCTTCAAATCGAAGGGCGTCACTCGATAATAGAATGTTCCCCAATGTGTAATGAATGTGGTCTTCTCCATATCTTCAGGCTCCATCTTGATCTGGTTATATCCGGAAAATCCGTCCATAAACGAAAAGACTTTGAATTTAGATGTATTGTCTACCAGCATATCAATGTGTGGCAGAGGAAAATCATCTTTCAGACTAGCTTTGTTCAAATCTCTATAATCAACACACATGCAGACTTTTCCATCTTTCTTAGGAACATGCATAATGTTAGCCACCCACTGCGGATATTCGGAGGTCACAAGAAAACCATCATCCATCTGCTTCTGCACTTCTTCTTTGATCTTAACTGCTATATCAGGATGATTTCTCCTCAATTTCGGATTGACTAGCGAGAATTCTGGCTTCAACGACAATCTATGCTCCATGATATCAGAATCCAAACCAGGCATGTCTTGATAGGACCAAGCAAACACATCAGAATATTCTCGAAGAAGATTAACCAACCCCTTCTTAGCCTCTGGACACAGTTGAGACCCAATCTTTACTTCCTTCACATCATCTTCGGAACCCAAGTTGACTATTCAATATGCTCTTCAAACGGATGAATGGTTTTTCCTTCATGCTCAAGTAGACGAGATAATTCATCAGATACTACTTCATTATCAATTTCTTCCTCAGCCTCAAACATAGGAAAATCAAAGTTTGGAGAGGGAGTAGGATCATTGTATTCAATGGGTTTGGGAACCAACCTGCATAATGATTTGATATTTTGATTTTAGAGAAGTGAATTGTGACCAAATATTATGCAGATGGACAATTATTATTTATTTTATGCTTTTTGTGATTACCATTTTCAGAAAAGAAAAAAGTAAAAATAAAACATCATAGATGTGGATGAATATAATTGTATTTTATTGACGATAATTGAAATGCCTAAAAATGTTCACTTCTCCCTTAGGCATAGGAGAAGGATTTTTCTTAAAAAATGAAAACAAATTACTTAGAGCGGTGAGCAACAATAGGAACGTCAACAACAACCCAATTATTGCAAGTCTGGCCATGCGTCACAAAGTTAGTGCAAGCTTCGTCTTCAATGTCACAATCCTCAACCACAACAGTTGAGTGTTTATCATTACCATGAATGAACCCACCACTGTGGAAACTCGAATACATAACTTCAGTTTTGACGTTGAACAACCCTGGTTGAAATCCCAATCCAACCCTATTCTTGTTCTCGACAATCTCTATCATACGGCACCACTAATTAGTGTTGCCAGTTTCAATAGCTTTATGAGCATCCCTCAAAGAAGACATGGGTGCCCCAATTTTATTTACTTCATCAATAGAAAAGGCTTGGAATAGAGTTCGAACCTCCTCCTCAGCTTTAACATAAGAAAAGGATGATAGATGGCTTACTAGAAGCGCCTTCTCTCCACCGACAACGACAAGCTTGTCGTTCTTTACAAATTTAAGCTTCTAGTGCACAATAGACGTCACAACTCCTACTTCATGAATCCATGGCCTTCCCAATAAACAACTATAGGCTAGGTGGATATCCATTACTTGAAAAGTAATATGGAAATCACTCAGACCTATCTTGACTGGAAGGTCCACTTCACCAATGACGGTTTTGCGAGAACCATCAAACGCCTTGACAATTACGCCATTGTACCTCATAGGGGCGCCTTGATAAGAAAGCTTGGACATAGTTGACTTCGGGAGTATGTTCAAAGAAGAACCAGTATCGACCAATACATTGGATAGAGCGTCCTCCTTGTAATTCATTGAAATGTGAAGTGCTAGGTTGTGATTTCTGCCTTTCTTAGAAAGTTCTTCATCACAAAAACTTAGATTATTGCAAGAAGTGATGTTACCAAAAATGTGGTCAAACTGATCCACAGTAACATCGTGCTCAACATAGGCCTGCTCTAGTACCTTCTGCAATGCCTCTCTATGTGCCTTAGAATTCATCAATAAAGACAACACTGAGATCTTTGACGGGGTTTGGAGCAGCTGCTCCACCATATTGAACTCGATACTTTTTATTAACCTCAAAACTTCATCATCGTCATTAGTCTTCAGTTTGATGAATTCACCAGACTGACATACTGGAGAATTGATTGGATTCACTGATGGCATATCCACCTTCTTACTGCTTAAAACATCCTCTATCTCCTTCAGAAAGACCGAATCGAAGACACGACCACTATGGGTCACCTTTGCAATATCAACTATATTTACCATAAAATATGTTACGGTTAACAGAATCTCTTGACCATTCTCCACCATGGTGGTATTATACTGATAAGGCACAACTTTATCAGATGCATACAGGACAGGGCGCGCTAACCGTACTACCAACGGTGATACCGATCTGTTGACATTGTTGTTACTGCTGCTACCAAATTAGATTACTACACACTCAGGGATCTTGAACACTGTCACTATTACATTCACATCATCTATATCCCTTGACTGTTGAATCTAGATTACATTCTCGTCCATCAACTTTTGGATATCTCTCTTGACATTCGTACACCCACGGGGGTTCACACTACAGATTGCACAACCATCATGGTCGTGCTCCCAGTCACTGATCAAACACAAGGTTCTATGCATTTCCACCAACGACCTACGGATACGTCGTACATCGAATACCCGGAAATTCCCTGGACATCCGTCCACCAAGTTGACGGTAGCATTACCATGAGCAGGCAATCGATTGGTTTTCATGTTAGGCACACGGTCCTCAAAGGACATCTATACCATTATTCACAAGTTTTTGTACTTCATATTTCAATGGGTAGCAGTTCTCAATGTCATGGCCATGGGCTCCCTGGTGAAAGGCACAACGAAGTTCAGGTTTGAACCACCATGGAAGTGGCTCGGGAGTTTGTGGTGGATTTCTAGGTTAAAGTAGGTTCTTGAGAACCAAATATGGATATAATTCTGTGTAGGACATAGGAATAGGGTCAAAGGAGACCTTCTTCCTCTCAAAACTTTGTTGTTGATTATTGTTGTTGTTGT
Source organism: Lathyrus oleraceus (assembly GCF_024323335.1). Lineage (NCBI taxonomy): Eukaryota > Viridiplantae > Streptophyta > Magnoliopsida > Fabales > Fabaceae > Lathyrus > Lathyrus oleraceus. The sequence goes on along the minus strand of NC_066581.1, from coordinate 328,909,876 downwards.
AGTTGATTCTTTGTTGCGGTTGTTGTTGATGTTGTTGTTGTTGAATTGGAACAGATTGATTATTGGAATTGTTGGAAAAAATTGGAATTATTGAAGAAACTTGACGTTGATGCTGTCGCGTTTGAGAACTCTTTCTAACATGAGGCCTTCTATCCCTCCCCACTGATACTGAATTAGTTTCCCCATCCTTTCTCTTGGAGAAACCACTCCCATACTTCTTATTGGACGATGCTTCTTCCTTGGACAGACATCCTTCACGGACTCCCTCTTCTAACCTCATCCCCATATTTACCATTTCGGTAAAGTCACTGGGGGCACTAGCAATCATGCGTTCATAATAAAACAAACTCAGGGTCTTCAGGAAAATCTTCGTCATCTCTTTTTCTTCCAATGGAGGGTTAATCTGGGCAGTAAGTTCCCTCCACCTCTGAGCATACTCTTTAAATGTCTCCTTATCCTTCTGAGACATATACCTCAGTTGGTCTCTATCAGACTCCATATTAACATTGTATTTGTACTACTTAGCAAAAGCTTCATCCAAATCGTTGAAAGTACGGACACTTGCACTGTCCAACCCCATATATCATCTCAAAGTAGCACCAGTCAAACTGTCTTGAAAGTAGTGAATCAACAACTGATCATTATCAGTTTGAGTTGACATCTTCCTGGCGTACATAACAAGGTGGCTTAGTGGACAAGTGTTTCCCTTATACTTTTCAAAGTCAGGGACTTTGGACTTCATCAGGATCTTCACATTCGGCACTAGGCAGAGCTCAACATCACTCTTACCAAACAGGTCATTTCCTCTCAACGTCTTCAACTCCTTTTGCGGCTCAAGTAACTGATCCTTCATTCCGTCCATCTTCTCATACACATATGGGCCCTCAGATGGCTCAGAATGGTAGATGGTGTCCTTAACACGAGGCAAAGTATGAACAATTGGTGGCGGCACAAACATGACATGGCTAGATTCCGGCATAGAAACAAAGGTGGGAGCAAACCCTTCAGGCATAAAGTTGGGTGGAATTCCCCAAGGGAATCCAGCAGGAATGAAAGGACCATACTGGCTAGCAGCAACGGGAATGGTTGAAGTAGCAACCTTAGAAATGACAATCCTCTGGGGAGGAGTTACGGGAGTTGGTGAAGACTGATTTTACACAGCAAAAACAGACTCCATCATGGCAGTCAACCGTGTAATCTCATGCTTCATCTCTCTTTTCTCTTGTTCCAAATGTTCCATGATCTTGGTTTGATTGGCATGAGTGTTGTATCGGTGAGTCATCTTGGCTGAAGCACAAAAGAATAACCAATAAGACAATCTGGCGGAAGAAAAAACTGCTATGCATATGATGAATGTAATGCAATATTTTTTTTTGTTTTTAATTTCAAGGAACACATGAAGTTCTATTTGCAAATATATTTAAAAAATAATAGTAGTAACAATTTGATTGACCACAAAATCTCTTTTTATTCATAAAATTTGGAAGGGTTACACTGAGTACTGATACGTCTCGTGACTGTATATAAAATATTGTCTATCGGGTACTTGACTGCAAGTGCACAGTCCAGTCGTTTTAGTTTTAAAAGATATCGAACCCACAGGGACCGATGGTCTAACTAATGCTACCGAGGTTACTATGTTTAGCTAAGGGAATGATTTTTAGAAGTTTGGTTGAAGAAAATTAAATCTAAGGGAAGTTGAGTTTTAAGAAAATATTAATAGAAGGATATTAGTATGCAACGCATTAATCGTCAGGGATTCGATAAGTCACCGGTGTATAATTTAAGTACCAAATATCTTTCAGTAGAAAATACTTATTTAAAAGGCTTTATCTCACACTCTCGTGATTGTTGATTCAGACTATACCTTTAAGTCAGAATATACGCTCTCACTGTCCCATTTGAAGTTAAAAATACATTTTGAAAATAAATAAGTTCTAATTTCTTTTAAAGTGCTCTCGCTGTTTTTAAAATTAATGCCTCGTTTTTACTATCCAGTTCAACCCTCACGCTTTCGCGATTGTTGGTTCTCACCTTGGTTATATTCCCACTCTCGTGGCAAAATCGTATTAAATAGCTTCTCACTCTTGTGACAAAGTTAATTAAATTTAAATTAAAAACCACAACCAAAAAGATTGTTTGAGGAAAGAAGTTTTACACTGATTATTATTAAATCCCGTCTAATTAAATTGTTACATACCGATACCGGTAGTTTAGCCAGACATGTTAAACAACGCAAAGACACACGAACGTGAACAGATCAACAGTAAAACAGACATGATTACAATAATAATAAAGCAATAACAATTGAATAAAAACCTGGAAATTGGATTACTAGAATACGCCGAATCTTGAAGTACTTGAGCAGTCCTCCACAGGTCGGTAGGATTCCGCCTTTTCGAAATAATAGCTTAAACTAAATTAAATAAATCGTAGTAGTTCCCTAGTGTAGGAAACTACTACTTTGGCTAAATGAAAGGCGGAAAGGAAAAGGGAAAAATCAAAGCTCTGAACGGTAAAAGAAAATTAATGTTGCTGAAGAGAAGTAAAAGACAAAGTAGAATTGCTGTGAAAAAAATGCAGAGAGAAAAAGGTCTTCAAGGCTGGCTTCCAAAAGAAATTTTTTGCGTCCCCAGTGTTTCCAACTTACGTCTTTTTATATCCCCCATTAGGTCTTGGCAGTTGAGAGAAACAAGGATGACTTGGTTGAGTGCGGAAATCACGGGCAAGTGGCTGACCAACAAGAATTTAGGCCTGTTGGGTCACTTCTGTTGACTGTTTCAAGGCGCTGATTTTGGCCGTGTGACGTTCGTGATGGGCCTGTGGCGGTTGTCACAGGCTGGGCGTGTCGGTCGTGACATGATTTGTGACGGTCGTCACATCCTTAATTTTTGTGTTCTCTATTTTTTTGTTTTTCTGCTGCTTTCTCTTCTGTTTCTTCTTCTTTTCCTTCCTTTTCTATACTTTGCTCATTTAAGCATGGGGATTGAAATACCTGTAAAAATAACTCGAACACTTGTGTAATAATCAGAATATAAATGAAACTGTTACGACTTTTGAGTGTAAATCAAGGCAAATATATGATGTATTTTCGCGTTATCAAACTCCCCTAAACTTGAATCTTTGCTTGTCCTCAAGCAAATAAAATTTGAAAACACTAGTTGAGTACATTTCCAATTCGTACGTGGTTGCTAGGTACTTTGTTAAGATGATAGATACTCAAGTAAAACACTAAAGATACAGTGACGACACAGGCAATAAGCATTAACGTAGATCTCTCCTTTGTACAAGCCAGTTCTAATCATGCTATTATAGCTCAACCTAGTGCTTCTCGTTCATATTTCACCTAGTTACATTATAGCGCAATCACATTAAGCCTTTTGCCTTCACACGCACTTAGTGAAGCAGCTGGTTAGTGACTTTGATCCTTTTCTTAGCAAGGGGTATGGTACACTAGTGTGGTACCCCTTTATATATCGCATTTGAAGGTTGTGGGGGATCGAACCATAGTTCTCCCTATCGAGCCCAGTACCAGGTACCTCTGAACCAACCAGCCGAGATTTTCTGTTCTTCCTTTTGTATCTTGCAACCGTTTGTATGGTGCATTTTTCAATTTCTCAGGCAGAAGTATGAAGGATTTTTTTTATTCGTAGGCATCAATCACTTATATTCATCGGCTCTTCACATGGTTTTTGCTTAAGACGGTGCTGACTGCTAGTATAAACTACTAGGGGTTAATCTAGAATGGAGACTATAGGTATTGGTATAATGGGTATTCAAACTGATCTCGTAAAAGTGAGAGATCTAAGGTGTCAGGACGGTATCAATCTTGTTAGATTTTTCTCAGCTTCCTAACAGAACCTCTGTAAGGCAACCTATATACTCGTAGGGTATGCATTTAACTTAAAACAAAGTTTTTGTTATGGCAAATTAGATATGCACGATTAAATAAAGAATTATTTTTGTTATGGCTAAAAATAGGAACAAGTAAAGGAAAGATAATGATTTCTTCCCATATTTAAACAAAGCATTGTCCTCAATGCGACAATATAAAGAAAAAGGGAAGAAACACAAAGATCACTACTCGTCGTCACGACGTTGGCCTCTGCACGCTCTGGCTCTTGCTCGTGCATGCTCACTTCTTCCTCGCTGGGTAGGATCCAACCCCACATGCTGAGTGTACTCCTGGATGGCATCAATACGATGTGTCAGGGCATTCATCTCTTCGAAAAGCTCTGCCATCCCCTGGTCGTGCCAGTTTACATAGTCGTGTTGATCCCTTTGTATCTGCTGGATCATTTGCATCATTTATGTCTGGCACTCCTCCATCCTCTGGTTGTGTCGCAACATCTCAGCATAGATGTCTTCCATGGTGGCGGGTCGTCGCTTATTTCTTTGCTGGCCTCGAGAAGATGTCTCCGTAACATACTCAGAAGGTGGTTGTTTGATTTCTCGGTCAAGTTCCTATTTGACTTCATCTGCTCCATTATTAGGATCTCCTTCATTTGGCTAAGGGCCGTTCAGATCAAAAATCCAATTCGCCATATTCTGCGGATCTGTGTGGTTCCTGTTGGGCACGATGATGCGTCAAACTATCTTATTTCTAACCACAAGATGGTACTTCCCGTCGTCTCTGGCCTTTATGAGGTGTGAGGAATGACAATAGTCGATGTCGAGGAACTCGACTAGCAAGGCGAGTAAGTTGGCGAGCCTATCCCCCAGATTCAGGCCTAGTGCTATGGAGGTGATGATTCCTCCAAAACAGAACGCCTGGCTGCCTCTCATGCATGCAGCCTGTATGTTGGCCAATAGGAATGGGGTGGCATTGAACGCGATCGGGGTGAACACACAGTGAAGAAAGAAGAGCTCCTTAGAGTTTACCTTATGATTGTTGACTCTTCCGAAAACCGTGTGCCCTAGGACGCGGTGAAAATATCTTATAGATGGGTTGTGGATGTAAGTTGCGTTGAGCACATCCCAGCTTGCAACGTTCATGTTGGTAAGGCTATGCCACACTCCAAAATTTATTTCTGACCATCCGTCAGGGATACAACAGTGAATTCCCTCTCTATGTAGGAAGCCAAGCATTCGTGCTATTTGAGTTTGGTTCAGGGAATACTCGGTACCAAACATTCTAAATGTGGCGACTCCGGTGAGAAACTGAGTTGCGCCAGGAGGGTAGTGTAGGAGAAAGAACTTAGGAATTCCAAGGTCAGCGCCTCATAAGTTGGTTACGGATTGGTGCAAAGTTGCGTCAAACTGGAGTTGTTCAACATCCATTCCATGCCATCTGAAAGTCCCAACTCCGTCAGACATTCGTTATCAACATACCTCGTAGCTTGTACTGAACGTTGATAGAACCTGAGGTAGTTGTCTCTCTGTCGCTCACTGGCTTCTCCATTTCTGAATACGATGTTTGAGAGGTCGGGAGCAGCTCTTTCTTGACGGGCCATTAGTGTGGTTTATGAAAATATAGGTTTTCGTGGGAGAGATGGATTTCGTAGTTATAAGGTACTCACACGTTTCTCGCTTAAAAGGTTGTGAAAAAAAGGGTTAATGGAGAAAAGAGTGGTGTGAGTGGGAAGGTTAAGGAGAGTAGGATGATTTGATGAGGAAGAAGAGAGGAAGTGCGCCTATTTTTATAGGCGCTCCCTCTGGATCCGTGATGGTCGTTACAGGGGGGTTACGGTCGTCACACATAACGGTTGCGTAACGGTCGTCTATGATGGTCATCTGGGTGTAACAATCATCTGCATAATGTATGACGGGCGTGGGGCATCCCTGACGGGCGTCACACTACATGTGACGGTCCTCACATGCAACGTTCACAATTTTTTAGCTTTTTAGAAAACAGCAGAAACTCAGTAGTAATTATAGCATTAACATAGTATGGATGCAGCATAAAAGTAGTATGAAATTAACAACAGTAAAAATAAAATGACTGGAAAATAGAATTTATTGTAGAAGCAAAAAGAAATAACAATGTTGTTTAAATTAAATTAAATTGAAAGTTAAATGTAACATAAGAAAAATAATAACGATGTTAAATAATAGCAATAAAAGTGATCCCTCCCCACACTAAAACATAGCAGTGTCCTCATTGCTTAATGTGAGTAGGAGAGGTCAGCGGTCGATGAAATCAGCCACGGTTCTGTCCCAAAGCAGCTACAGCCTGGTTCAAGTGATCAAATTGTTCGACGGAGACATCCATTAGGCCTAAGACATCAAGGTGCATGCTCTTTATTTCTTCTTTCACATTGCTAATGTCAGTGTGGAAACCATCCAGACGGGTAAGGATTATTGCAAGATTTTCTGCATAGGATGGAAGTTCCGGTTCATCTATGTTATAGTAGTTTGGAGGGGTTTCAGGGTCAGATTCATCAACAGGAATATGGTCATCTAAAGACTCATATATAGGCGGTGTCTCAGGAGGTTAAGGTGGATCAATTGGGTGTTCATCTAAATCATAAAGCCAGTTATTTCGGTTATGAACACTTGTTCTCTCATGGTGAGGTAGGGTAAACAGCTGGACAACTTCTTTATTAATTAGGTAAGCAAAAGTATTCGGCCCAAGGTTTCCTATGATTCTACGGTCAAAGAAAATTCCAATGTCCATGGGTCGGATGTGTCCAAACGGTACATGCTCGTAAAGTGGGTGTCTAAGTCCAATGGCATTAGCTATCATGGTTACTAGGCAACCTATTATGATTGGGGTGCGATTGTTCTTTTCAAGGTGAATGAATCTCTCCATCATAAATGTCACAACATTGACATGTCGAACTTGGTCGACACATAGTAAGATGAAAAGTTCATCTCGTGACACTATGGTGTTGTTCGCTTCCTTTCCAAACAGGGTGTGGGCTAGTATTTTATAGAAGTAGCGGATATCAGGGTTGTGTATCATTTGGGAGTGCATCTTGTTTGGGTTAGGGTGGTAGTCTCTAGTTAAACTACCCCAAAAGTAATCTAGGTCGATATCATCGATTAATTCCTCCTGGAGGATAGTGAAAACAAATGGGCCACTAGGAAATCCTAGGAGGTCAGCAAGGTCTCAACGGTTATAAGTGAAGTCCATACTAAACAGCCTAAAGGAAATCAACCCTTTGTTGAGTCTGTAACCATGCTCGGGGTTGTAAACTAGGGAGCTAAGGAATTCTAGGGTGAGTTCACGGTAAGTGACAAGCCTTCTCTTAATAGCAACATTCTCCCATCCTAGCTGGTTAAACATAAACAAGATGCTATCTCGGATACCTAACCTATCCATGGTAGGTCCATCATAATATATGGATAAATCCATATTCTTATGAGCTAAATAATCATAGCGCCTTCTCTGAACTCTGCCTCTGGAAACTGTATCTACTGGTTGCATGATGAAAGTTAGTGACTAACTAGTTATAAATTCGCCTGTTAATCAGTATCCAATGTTTCTAAGTTAGTAACTAGAAGCAACAAGTATTACTGCATAGAATCAGGGAAAGGGAGCAAAAATACAGATGAAAGTCAAAGAAGTAAAATACTTAAAAACAAAGATAATAAATTAAAGAAAAGGCGGGTTGTCTCCCACTAAGCACTTTGTTTAATGTTGTAAGTTCGACAATAACGTTGCGATGTACTAGTTTTGGGGTTGAGCAGGCAGCTCTATAAGTCTTATACTATTTGAATAGTCTCTGTTGTCAATATTATGGTAATGTTTCAATCGCGGTCCGTTTACCATAAATGGTTCACTATTCCGACCTTTGATTTCTATCGCACCGCTTTTAAAGACTTTTGTGATTTCGAAAGGGCCTGACCACCTAGATTTAAGTTTTCTCGGAAAAAGCTTAAGTATCGAATTAAATAGTAGTACTATGTCACCGACTTTAAACTCTTTCGTAGATATACATTTGTCATGCCATTTTTTGGTTCGTCCTTTGTATATCTTGGCATTCTCATAGGTGTCTAGTCGAAGTTCTTCCAATTTGTGAATGTCCAAAATTCGTTTCTCACCTGCGGAAGTATAACTTATATTTAGGGTCTTAATTGCCCAGTAAGCTTTGTTTTCTAATTCCATAAGGAGATGACATGATTTACCATATACTAATTTAAAGGGTGTGGTCCCTATTGGGGTTTTGTAATCTATCTTGTAGGCCCATAAAGCTTCGTTTAGTTTAGATGACCAGTCTTTTCTGGATATTCCGACAGTCTTTTCTAGAATCTGCTTGATTTCTCTATTCGAGACCTCGACTTGCCCACTGGTTTGTGGGTGATAAGGTGTTGCCACACGGTGTCGGACTCCGTACTTCAGAAGAAGTTTTCCAAAGATATTCTATATGAAATGGGAGCCACCGTCACTAACGACTAGTTTTGGCACACCGAATCTAGGAAAGATGATGTTCTTGAATAACTTAATCACTACTCGTGTGTCATTTGTCGGATAGGCTACGGCCTCGATCCATTTTGAAACATAATCGACAGCAACGAGTATGTATTTATTACCAAAAGAAGATGGGAATGGTCCCATGAAGTCAATCCCCCACACATCAAAGACTTCCACTTCTAAGATTCCTGTTTGTGGCATTTCATTGCGTCTTGAAACGTTACCAGTGCGTTGGCACCGGTCGCAATTTATAACCGCATTATGGACATCTTTCCATAGAGTATGCCAAAAGAGGCCCAATTGTAAGACCTTAGCGCAAGTTTTTGATGTGCTTGCGTGCCCACCATAGAGGGCAGAATGCCAATGAGAGATTATGTCGTCTGTTTCATCCTCAGGAACACATTGACAGAAAATACCATCGGTACCTCTTTTGAAAAGCAGAGGTTCATCGCAGTAGTATTGTTTTAGATCATGAAAGAATTTATTCTTTTTTTGGTAAGATAGGTCTGTTGGAAGTACTCCAGCAGCTAGGTAGTTGACAAAATCAACATACCATGGCAGAGTTGCATTCGTATGAATTTCTTCCACGGATTCTTCTATTTCGGTATCATTTATTGTTAGTTCAGACATGTCGCTTTCCATTTGGGCTATAAGTCGTTCGTAAGGGAAATCATCATTGATTGGAATTTTTTCAGGTTTATTCCCTTCGACTCGTGATAAGTGGTCTGCTACTACGTTTTCAGTACCCTTCTTAACTTTTATCTCTAAGTCAAATTATTGTAAGAGTAGGATCGATCTTAAGAGTCTTGGTTTGGCATCCTTCTTACTTAGAAGATATCTAATAGCGGCATGGTCAATATAGATAATGATTTTCGCCCCTACTAACTAGGAACGAAATTTGTCTAAGGCGAACAGAACGGCTAAAAGTTCCTTTTTAGTGGTGGCGTAGTTCATTTGGGATGGATCTAGTGTTCTACTTGCGTAGTAGATAGCATGAAGTTTCTTATCCTTTCTTTGTCCTAGTATTGCGCCTATGGTGCAATCACTTGCATTACACATGATTTCGAAAGGTAATCTCCAGTCAGGTGGTTGCATGATAGGTGCGGTGATTAAAGATGTTTTTAATTTCTTAAACGCTGTTAAACATTTTTCATCAAAGATAAAATTAGCATCTTTCATTAATAAACCCGTAGGTGGCTTGGTAATTTTCGAGAAATCTTTGATAAAACGTCGGTAGAAACCGGCGTGTCCTAAAAAGCTTCGTATTTCTCGTACGGTTTTCGGAGGTTGAAGATTCTCTATGATTTCGATCTTAGCTTTGTATACTTCAATTCCTTTATCAGATACTACGTGTCCCAACACGATTCCTTGTTGGACCATGAAATGGCATTTCTCCCAGTTCAAAACGAGATTCACGTTTACGCATCTTTCAAGTACCATTTCAAGGTTTAATAGACATCCTTCGAAGCTCTGCCCACAAACAGAAAAGTCGTCCATAAAGACTTCCATAATGCCGTCTATAAAATCAGCGAAGATTGACATCATGCATCTTTGGAATGTTGCGGGAGCGTTGCATAATCCAAATGGCATTCGTCGGTAAGCGAATGTACCATAAGGGCACGTGAAGGTTGTCTTCTCTTGGTTGTTAGGATGGATTGAAATTTAAAAGAATCCTGAATAACCGTCTAGATAGCAGAAGTAGGAATGCTTAGCCAATCGTTCAAGTATTTGGTTGATGAAAGGCAGAGGAAAATGATCCTTCCGAGTGGCTTTGTTTAGTTTTCTATAATCGATGCACATTCTACTTCCGGTCACAACTCTTTGTGCTATAGATTCGCCCTTATCATTCTTAACAACTGTAACACCCCCTTTCTTGGGTACTACATGAACGGGGCTAACCCATTGACTATCGGAGATCGGGTATATGATTCCAGCATCTAGTAACTTCTTTACTTCATCCTTGACTAAAGTACTTAAGATTGGGTTGATCCTTCTCTGGTGTTCTCTAGAGGTTTTACAATCTTCCTCCAGCATAATGCGATGCATACAGATAGAAGGACTTATTCCTTTTAGGTCGGGGATGTTGTAGCCTAACGCAGTTGGATATTTTCTTAAGATATCTAGTAACTTTTCAGTTTCCATCTGCCCCAAGTCAACGTTGACTATTACTGGTCTTTTGAGTTCAGTGTCTAGGAATTCGTATCTTAGGCTCTCTGGTAGTGTTTTTAATTCCCAGTCTGGTTTCTTCGGGCATGGCATGTGGTTGGGTGTAAGTGCTAAGCATTCGCATAGACTGTCATTTTGGTATGGTTCATGCCAATTATCATCTTCAAAGATTGGAGGGATTTGGATTTTCATTATATCGAAATATGTGGTTTCTTGCATCTCCATCTCTCTTACGCACTTGTCTATGACATCAAGTAGATAACATGTATCGTCTATAGTTTGCGCTTGTAAGAATTATGTCAAGATGAATTCAACCTTTTCTTCTCCAACTTCGAATGTTAGCTTACCTCTTTTCACGTCTATTATGGCTCCGGCGGTGGCTAAGAATGGCCTTCCTAGTATAATAGGTGTACTGGCATCTTATTTGATGTCCATGATTATGAAGTCTGTAGGAATGTAGAATTGTCTTACACGTACTGGGACATTCTCTAGTATACCAACAAGATATTTGATTGAGTGATCAGCTAATTGAACAAACATCTTGGTTGGTCTTAGTTCTCCCATGTTGAGCCTTTTACAGATGGTTAGGGGAATTACACTAATGTTGGCTCCTAGGTCACATAAAGCTTTGTCTATGAAGAATTTTCCAATGACACAGGGTATGGAGAAACTACCTGGGTCTTTTTGTTTGGGAGGCATGTTATTTTGGATTATTGCGCTACACTCAACAGTAAGTGTAACTGTTTCATTATCCTCGATCTTTTTATTATTGGATAGGATCTCCTTAAGAAATTCGGCATATGAGGGCATTTGTTTGATGGCTTCTGTAAAGGGAATTGTAATGTTTAGTTGCTTCAGAAGTTCAACAAATTTCCTAAATTTCTCTGTAGTTTTAGAATTTGTGAGTCTTTAAGGATACAAAATGGGTGGTTTATAAGGTGGTTGAGGCATATAAGGTTTTTCTTTCTCTTCGGCCTCTTGGGTATTATCTTCCTTCTCCTTCGGTTCACTTACCTCCTCGGTTATGGTTTTGTCTGGTTTTTGGTACATGGCAGGATTTTGGAGTCTTGGATCTACGGGTCTATCTATTTCTTTTCCACTCCTCGGTATAACGACATTTGCATGTCCTTTTGGATTAGGTTGTGGTTGTCCAGGAAATGTGCCAGCGGGAGCGGCAGTAGATGCTTGTTGTTGAGCCACTTGTGAAATCTGCGTTTCAAGCATTTTGTTGTGGGTGGCTAAGGCGTCTACTTTGCTCGCTAGTTGTTTAAGTTGCCCGTTAGTATGTATGTTTTGGTTCAAGAAGTCTTTGTTTGTCTGAGCTTGGGTAGCTATGAAGCTTTCCATCATTAGTTCAAGGTTGGACTTCCTAGGCATGTTAGGAGCATTATTAGCTGGCTTTTGATATCCAGGCGGAACAACGGGTGCTTGGTCAGGTGCATACATGGCGTTGTTATTCTTATACGAAAAGTTAGGTTGATTTTTCCAACCTGGGTTATAGGTATTCGAATAAAGATTTCCTTGTGCATAATTCACTTGATCGGTTAGGACTCTTGCTAATATCTGACATTCTGGTGCAGTGTGTCCAGGGGTTCCACATAACTCACAGTTTTGAGTCACGGCAGCCACGGTGGCTGCGGGTGGTATGGTCAAGTTGTCTAACTTTTGAACAAGGGCATCTACCTTAGCATGGACATGGTCAAGGCTACTGATTTCGTACATTCCACTTTTTGTTTGGGACTTTTCTACCGGAGTTCTTTCACCTCCCCATTGGCAATGGTTTAGGGCCATGTTTTCAATGAGTTGATAGACTTCATTGTATGGCTTGTCCATAAGTGCACCGCCTGTGGCAGCGTCTACTATCAGTCTTGTGTTATACAGAAGCCCATTGTAAAATGTGTGAATGATCACCCAGTCTTCGAGACCGTGATATGGACATATTCTCATCATGTATTTGTATCTCTCCCATGCATCGTAGAGAGATTTTACATCTTTTTGTCGAAATCCGTTGATTTGAGCTCTCAGCATAGCAGTTTTGTTGACGGAAAATATTAGGATAAGAAAACGTTCTTCATTTCTTCCCATGGTGTAACTGAGTTGGATGGAAAGGATTGAAACCAAGCCCAAGCTCTGTCTCTTAGTGAGAAAGGAAAGAGGCGTAGTCTTATCGCATCTTGAGATACACCATTCACCTTCACAATGTTTGCGTACTGCACAAACATGGTCAAATGTTCATTAGGGTCGTCCGTAGGAATTCCAGCAAATTGATGTTGTTGGACAACGAATAATAATGAGGGTTTCAGCTCAAAATCGTTTTGATTGATAGCAAGGGCAGCAATGCTGCTGTGAGGTTCTTGTTGGGACGGGGTAGCGTAGAACTTAAGAGGACGATTCTGTGGATCTACTGCAGCCATGGTTGGTTTTTCAACTGGTTCAATAGTAGGAAAGAAGATATCGGGAATATTGTACCTTTGTTGGTACTCTAGAATTCGGCGTCTTAAATATAAGAAATGCTCCAATTCAGCGATTGGTGGTGCTAAGTTATCGCCTTGTGAGCGAGTACTTGGCATACAATTGAGAGAAATAAGGGAAAGGAGATCAGTTTTTACCTTAGTCTATACCGTGCAACGAAAGAATCACACTATTTGACTAAATCAGATCCCCGACAACGGCGTCAAAAACTTGATACGTCTCGTGACTGTATATAGAATATAGTCTATCGGGTACTTGACTACAAGTGCACAGTCCAGTCATTTTAGTTTTAAAATATATCGAACCCACAGGGACCGATGGTCAAACTAATGCTACCGACGTTACTATGTTTAGCTAAGGGAATGATTTTTAGAAGTTTGGTTGAAGAAAATTAAATCTAAGGGAAGTTGAGTTTTAAAAAAATATTAATAGAAGGATATCAGTATGCAACGCATTAATCATCAGGGATTCGATAATTCATCGGTGTATAATTTAAGTACCAAATATCTTTCAGTAGAAAATACTTATTTAAAAGGCTTTATCTCACACTCTCGTGATTGCTGATTCGGACTATACCTTTAAGTCGGAATGTACACTCTCGCTGTCCCAATTGAAGTTAAATATACTTTTTGAAAATAAATAAGTTATAATTGCTTTTAAAGTGCTCTCGCTGTTTTTAAAATTAATGCCTAGTTTTTACTATCCAGTTCGACCCTCACACTCTCGCGATTGTTGGTTCTCACCTTGGTTAATTTCCCACTCTCGTGGCAAAATCGTATTAAATAGCTTCTCACTCTTGTGACAAAGTTAATTAAATTTAAATTAAAAATCACAGCCAAAAAGATTGTTTGAGGAAAGAAGTTTTACACGGATTATTATTAAATCCCGTCTAATTAAATTGTTACATACCGATACCAGTAGTTTAGCCAAACATGTTAAACAACACAAACACACACGAATATAAACAAATCAACAATAAAACATACATGATTACAATAATAATAAAGCAATAACAATTGAATAAAAACCTGGAAATTGGATTAATAGAATACACCGAATCTTGAAGTACTTAAGTAGTCCTCCACAGGTCGGTAGGATTCTGCCTCTTCGAAATAATAGCTTAAACTAAATTAAATAAATCATAGTAGTTCCCCAGTGTAGGAAACTACTACTTTGGCTAAATGAAAGGCGGAAAGGAAAAGGGGAAAATCAAATCTCTTAACGATAAAAGAAAATTAATGTTGCTGAAGAGAAGTAAAAGACAAAGTAGAATTGCTGTGAAAAAAATGCAGAGAGAAAAAGGTCTTCAAGGCTGGCTTCCAAAAGAAATTTTTTGCGTCCCCAGTGTTTCCAACTTCCATCTTTTTATATCCCCCATTAGGTCTTGGCAGTTGAGAGAAACAAGGATGACTTGGTTGAGTGAGGAAATCATGGACAAGTGTCTGACCAACGAGAATTTAGGCTTGTTGGGTCACTTCTGTTGACTATTTCAAGGCGCTGATTTTGGTCGCGTGACGTTCGTGATGGGCCTGTGACGGTCGTGACATGATTTGTGACGGTCGTCACATCCACAATTTTTGTGTTCTCTATTTTTCTATTTTTCTGCTACTTTCTCTTATGTTTCTTCTTCTTTTCCTTCCTTTTCTATACTTTGCTCATTTAAGCATGGGGATTGAAATACCTGCAAAAATAACTCGAACACTTGCGGAATAATCGGAATATAAATGAAAGTGTTACAATTTTTGAGTGTAAATCAAGGCAAATATACGATGTATTTTCGCGTTATCAAGTACAATTTCCGAAACCAAAGTACAAATGTAAGAGAAAAGGAAACCAATCATCCTAAGGATCCCCTAGAAATAGTGTCAGATGATCTAGCTGCGGACGAATACTTTCTTCCGGTGCGTCGAATCTCAGACTCAAAAGATGTCTTCATCTGGGTCTTCTCAAGGACAAGCTGATCAGCAATCTTCTTCCAAGCACCGGAAGGTTGAGGAATACTAGAGGAATATGGACCCTCTGGCTCTCTCTGTCTTTCCACTACTCGGTCTTCAAGAAGTTCAATAAGTGCGTCTTTGGCTTTCGACTCAAGCTGAAACCCCTCATGCTTTCTGTAACACCCATTTTTCTACCCCAAATTATTTAGCATATAATCAGAGTAAATAAGTACGCATATAAAGAAAAGGGCATCACATCGACGTTTTCAAAACTTAAAACTTTCAAAAAACCAACAATACACTTGGTCATTCAAAATAACACATTTCACTCATCATGAATATTCGAGCAATATGCGTTCGCAGCGGAAAATAAAGAATACTCATGTATTTCATAATATGATCCATGTCCCATAGCATGTTCATCTCTCAATAATCACTTCAAATAAAATAAAACAATTAATGACATAAAGCATATCAAAATAAGATATGAGTTCAATACTACTAATCTACCCAGTGTTACATGACCAGAGCATTGACTCATTACCAAATTTCAAACTAAATACGGAAACTCTCCAGCTATTCTTGAGCGAGCTACTGTCCACCTACTCCAGCAATACTACTTTGTAGTATCTGCACGATACCCATGTAAAGGTAACATTCAAACAGAAAGGGTGAGAATTCAAATCATCATGAAATAGCATAATAAGGCACAATGAATTAAAACACAATTTAAGAATTCATCACACTTGGTATAATCACGTCAATAATATTAACCAACAATCATCTCACATATTTCAAACGTACATCGCATCCACATCAATACGTGCATTCAATGATCACATAACTATAGACGACTCAATGCAAGACAATGTGACTTTATGCATGTGGTACCTCAATGTGAACTCAAAGTTTCACCGCTTTCCGATTCAATATCTAGAATCCAAGCCACGCTTCCGATCCGGACAAGACCAAAGCCCTACGTCTGCTTCCAATGAAGGATCACCGCTTAATACTACGCCTAATCCCAATTAAGGATTAACGTCTGCTACGTCTGTTTCCAATGAAGGATCACCGCTTAAATACTACACCTAATCCCAATTAAGGATTAACGTCTGCTACGTCTGTTTCCAATGAAGGATCACCGCTTAACCACTTCCACAATGAAGTCAACCATGCTATGAATGAATGCATACATACCAACACATATGCAATTAATACCATCTATATACCGTCTTAACATCCCATATATCACCATGACTCACAATTGGTACATATACACATCCATCACAACACATCAATTGCGATTACATATTCACATCCATAACCATAAATCATTCACAATTCAATAATGGTATACATACACATTCATACAATATATTATTCACCAATATAGGCCAATCATCAAATATGTACACATAGATTTCATTCCAAAACGCACACAACATTTAAATATCAATTTTTCACTTTTCAAACAGTGTTAACCGGTTAACGCCCTGGGTTAATCGGTTAACGCAAAACAGAATGCGCTTCTTGGCAATTTTTAACAGTGTTAACCGGTTAACGCCCTGGGTTAACCGGTTAACGCAAGACAGAATTCAATTTTTTCAATATCGTAACAGTGTTAACCGGTTAACGCCTTGGGTTAACCGGTTAACGCAAAACAGAAAGCTGTTCCTGCGCTAACACGAAACAGAATGCAGATTTCCCCGCATTTTTCATCGTTGGAGGACTTCCAGACCTCCGATTTCGATTCCGTAAAAAGCTACACGTTCAGAAAATTATGACTCATCCAAATATATATTCATTCACAGTTTTAGCATAATTTAATCATCACAGTTCAAGAGTATTTATCAAAACCTAATAATTCCAAACCATGTCAATTAAGGATTTCAACCTAAAACATGTTCCTACCCAATGACCCAATCATACTAACCCACAATGATAAGGATTTCCCCCCTTACCTTGTCAATTTGATGGAAACCTTGACTCCTCTCGCTTTTCCTCTCCTCTTTCTCTATTTCCTTCAGTGCTCAAGTGAATTCTAATTCTCACTTCCTTCACTCTTACTATTTATAATAGTATTCTAGTTGGGCTTAAATCATCTAATTTACTCACTAGGCCCAATAATACCTAATATTTAAATACCTCTAGTTAAATTTAAATATTAACCACTCACTATGCAACCAAGTTAATTAATTAATTCAATTATTTAATTATTTCTCATATCCACTAGATAATGAATTAATACACCAATTAATTAATTAACACTCAACATAATTAAATTAAAATTATAATAATAATAGTATAATAATTCAATACTAAAAAAAATGGGTTTTTACAACTCTCCCCCACTTAAAAGATTTTCGTCCTCGAAAATTTACCTCAAACGAACAACTCCGGATATTTCCATTGGCGATTCCGCCCCATATCACTTTTACCAAAGCAATCTCCTTACCACGAAGCTTCTTCACTTCTCGATCTTCAATCCGCACAGGTGATGTATCAACCGTCAAATTATCCCGTACTTGCACATCATCTAATGGAACAACATGCGATGGATCCGCAATGTACTTCCTCAATTGAGACACATGGAATACATCATAAAGATTAGAAAGTGATGGTGGTAATGCAATCCGATATGCCACTTCACCTATCCTCTCGGAAATGTGATAAGGACCAATGAAACGCGGTGTCAACTTACGCGACTTCAAAGCTCTATCAACACTCGTTATTGGCGTAACTCGAAGAAATACATGCTCGTCTTTCTCAAACTCAAGAGCTTTCCTCCTCTTATCATGATAACTCTTTTGACAACTCTGAGAAGCCTTCATCTTCCCTTGAATCATCTTAATCTTATATGTAGTCTCTTGAATCAACTCGGGTCCAACCACAAAACTCTCTCCCGATTCGTACCAACATAAAGGAGTTCTACACCTTCTGCCATAAAGGGCCTCAAACGGTGCCATTCCAATACTCGAATGGAAACTGCTATTATATGTAAACTTGATTAAAGGCAAGAAACTATCCCAATTTCCTCCTTGTTCCAAAACACAAGACCTCAAAAGATCTTCAAGTGACTGAATAGTCCTCTCCGTTTGACCATCAGTTTGCGGATGATATGCTGAACTCAAACGCAACTTCGTACCCAAAGCACTTTGCAAACCTTCCCAAAAATCGTGAAATGAACCTCGGATCTCTATCCGAAACAATTCTCGACGGTATACCATGCAAACACACAATCCTCTCGATATACAACTTAGCAAGTCTCTCCATCGGATAATCCATTCTCATCGGAATAAAATGAGCACACTTCGTCAGTCTGTCCACAACGACCCAAATCGCCTCACAATTACTCGATGTTCTTGGTAAGCCCGAAACAAAATCCATAGAGATACTATCCCACTTCCACTCAGGAATAGATAACGATTTCATCAACCCATACGGCTTTTGATGTTCAATCTTTGACTTTTGACAAGTCAAACATGAATACACAAATTCCGCTACATCCTTCTTCATACCTTGCCACCAAAACATCTTCCTCAAGTCTTGATACATCTTAGAAGCACCAGGATGAATACTCAGACCACTTCTATGCCCTTCCTCAAGAATCCTCTTTCTCAAATCCATACCATCCGGAACACACACTCGATCATGACACCTCATGATACCATTCTCATCAATCCGAAAGTCACCACCTTTTCCTTGGTTAATCAATGTCATAACATCGACTAACTTCAAATCTGACCTCTGACCTTCTCTAATCTCGTTAAGAATGTCACACGTAAGCTTCAACATCCCAAGCTTAACACACGAAGACGTCGCTTCACAAACCAAACTCAAATCCCTAAATTGCTCCAACAATTCAAACTCTCGCATCATCAACATAGACGTATGCAATGACTTCCTACTCAATGCATCGGCTACAACATTCGCCTTCCCAGGATGATAATTCAAACCAAAATCATAATCCTTCAAGAATTCCAACCATCTCCTTTGCCTCATATTCAATTCTTTCTGATCGAACAAGTACTTCAAACTCTTGTGATCGTTAAACACATCAAACCTCGATCCAAACAAGTAATGTCTCCAAAGCTTCAACACAAACACAACGGCGGCCAACTCTAAATCATGCGTCGGATAATTCTTCTCATGAACCTTGAGTTGCCTTGAAGCATAAGCTACCACTTGCCCCTTTTGCATTAGAACACCTCCCAAACCCAACAAAGAAGCATCGCAATACACCACGAAGGTTTCTAACGGATCCGGTAAAATCAAAATAGGAGCCATAGTCAATCTCCTCTTAAGCTCTTGAAAATTTGCTTCACACTGCGAAGTCCAAATGAAAGCTTGACCCTTCCTAGTCAACTGCGTCAACGGTAACGACAACTTAGAAAATCCCTCAATGAACTTCCTATAATAACCAGCCAAACCAAGGAAACTTCGAATCTCAGCAACAGACTTAGGAGCTTCCCACCGAGATACAACTTCGATCTTCGTAGGATCCACAGAAATCCCACCGCTCGAAATCACATGTCCAAGAAAACTTACTTCACTCAACCAAAATTCACATTTAGAGAGTTTAGCAAACAACTTCCTCTCTTTCAACACCGATAATATAACCTTCAAATGCTCTGCATGATCCTCTTCGCCCTTGGAATAAATCAATATATCATCGATGAACACAACTACAAACTTATCCAGATAATCATGAAAGATTCTATTCATATACTCCATAAATACATCAGGTGCATTCGTCACCCCAAAAGGCATCACGGAGTACTCGTAGTGACCGTACCTTGTCCTAAAAGCAGTCTTTTGAATATCCTCAGCCTTTACACGAATCTGATGATACCCAGACCTCAAATCAATTTTGCTAAACACATAAGCTCCAACCAGCTGATCCATCAGATCGTCAATCCTCGGAAGTGGATACTTGTTCTTAATCGTCATTTTATTCAGTTGTCTATAATCAACACATAATCTCATAGAACCTTCTTTCTTCTTAACCAATAGCACAGGTGCACCCCACGGCGACACACTAGGACGAATAAACTTCTTCTCGAGTAAGTCTTCAAGTTGACTCTTCAACTCTTTCAACTCAGAAGCGGACATTCGATAGGGAGCCATCGATACAGGACTAGTTCCATGAACTAAATCAATCGAAAACTCGACCTCTCATTTCGGCGGTAAATCACTTATATCTTCCGGAAATACCTCCGCAAATTCACAAACTATTGGAAGTTCTTCGATCGTCCTCTTCTCCCGAATATCCAAAGTTGCCAACAGCATAAACAACTCGGCACCATCTTGCACCGATTCATCAACTTGCTTAGCAGACACACACCAATCTTCCTTAGCATCAACCTCAGGAAAAATAATCGTCTTCTCGAAACAGTTGATATACACCCGGTTAACTTTTAACCAATTCATACCCAAAATCACGTTGAGTTGCTCTAACGGAAGACAAACTAAATCAATTCCAAAATCCCTACCAAATATACTCAACGAACAATTCAAACACACATAGGAAGTAGAAACAGAACCCATAGCAGGTGTATCAATAATCATACTTCTACGCATATCAGATAATATGAGATTCAGCCTCTTAGCATAACCCAAAGAAATGAAAGAATGTGTTGCACCGGTATCAATAATGGCAATCAAAGGTGTACTATTAATAAAGCACGTACCTTGGATTAGTCTATCATCGGTAGTGGTCTTCGCACCAGACAATGCAAACACCTTTCCCTTCACTTGCTCCTTCTTCGGCTTATCACATTGCGAACTAATGTGACCTTTCTCACCACAGTTGAAACAAGTTACGTTCGAACCAACTCTACACTGGTTTGCTCTGTGACCCATCCTGCCACAATTGAAACACTTCCCAGAATCTCTACTACACTCCGTAGCACGATGGCCTTCCACACCACATTTGAAGCACTTAAGTGGAATAGAAGATACTCCCCCACTTGGCTTCTTGCCAACACTAGATTGTCTCCTCTTGTCATCATATGGTTTTCCCCGATCTTGGTTTTTCCCCTTTAGACTCTTGTAGACAGAAGCGCTCTCCCTACTATCCTCGTCATAAATCCGGCTCTTGTTAACCAATTCTGTAAAACGAGTAATCTGTTGGTAACCAATGGCCTTCTTGATATCATGTCTCACGCCATTCACAAACTTCAAACATTTAGATCTCTCAGCATTAGCAGTATTGTAATGAGGGAAATAATTGATAAGCTCCTGAAATTTAGCAGCATAATCAGCAACGGTACCATTTCCTTGCTTCAATTCAAGGAACTCCACCTCTTTCTTCCCACGACAATCTTCTGGGAAATAGTTCTCCAAGAAGGTATCACGGAAAAGAGTCCAAGTAACTTCAATGTTGTCTTCTTCGAACCTCTGAAGAGTGTTATTCCACCAATCTTCAGCTTCCTTCTCAAGCATATGGGTACCAAACTGCACTTTCTGAGCATCAGTACAGTTCATGACTCTGAAGATCTTCTCAATTGCTTTCAGCCAAGCTTGAGCTTTCTTAGGTGCATGCTCACCCTCAAAGATAGGAGGATTGTTCCGCTGGAATCTCCCCAAAGCACGGAACTCATCATCATCTCCCTTTTTGTTACCGGCATTCGCATTCACTTGATGGGCATTCGCATGATGGATCTGACCCATGGATTCAGCCAGCATCCTCAGCGCCTCAGTAATGGAATCGTCATTCCTGCCTGCAACCATTGTCCTAAACAACCCAAAACATCAAACAAACAGTATCGATCGTGTCAGATACACAAATCAAATACCACGGAAAACCTACTACTATTGACTAACTGGTCGACCATGCTCTGATACCACTAATGTAACACCCCTTTTTCTACCCCAAATTATTTAGCATATAATCAGAGTAAATAAGTACGCATATAAAGAAAAGGGCGTCACATCGACGTTTTCGAAACTTAAAACTTTCAAAAAACCAACAATACACCTGGTCATTCAAAATAACACATTTCACTCATCATGAATATTCAAGCAATATGCGTTCGCAGCGGAAAATAAAGAATACTCATGTATTTCATAATATGATCCATGTCCCATACCATGATCATCTCTCAATAATCACTTCAAATAAAATAAAACAATTAATGACATAAAGCATATCAAAATAAGATATGAGTTCAATACTACTAATCTACCCAGTGTTACATGACCAGAGCATTGACTCATTACCTAATTTCAAACTAAATACGAAAACTCTCCAGCTATTCTTGAGCGAGCTACCGTCCACCTACTTCAGCAATGCTACTCTGTAGTATCTGCACGATACCCATGTAAAGGTAACATTCAAACAGAAAGGTTGAGAATTCAAATCATCATGAAATAGCATAATAAGGCACAATGAATTAAAACACAATTTAAGAATTCATCACACTTGGTATAATCACGTCAATAATATTAACCAACAATCATCTCACATATTTCAAACGTACATCGCATCCACATCAATACGTGCATTCAATGATCACATAACTATAGACGACTCAATGCAAGACAATGTGACTCTATGCATGTGGTACCTCAATGTGAACTCAAAGTTTCACCGTTTTCCAATTCAATATCTAGAATCCAAGCCACGCTTCCGATCCGGACAAGACCAAAGCCCTACGTCTGTTTCTAATGAAGGATCACCGCTTAATACTACGCTTAATCCCAATTAAGGATTAACGTCTGCTACGTCTGTTTCCAATGAAGGATCACCGCTTAAATACTACGCCTAATCCCAATTAAGGATTAACGTCTGCTACGTCTGTTTCCAATGAAGGATCACCGCTTAACCACTTCCACAATGAAGTCAACCATGCTATGAATGAATGCATACATACCAACACATATGCAATTAAGACCATCTATATACCGTCTTAACATCCCACATATCACCATGACTCACAATTGGTACATATACACATTCATCACAACACATCAATTACGATTACATATACACATCCATAACCATAAATCATTCACAATTCAATAATGGTATACATACACATTCATACAATATATTATTCACCAATATAGGCCAATCATCAAATATGTACACATAGATTTCATTCCAAAACGCACACAACATTTAAATATCAATTTTTCACTTTTCAAACAGTGTTAACCGGTTAACGCCCTGGGTTAATCAGTTAACGTAAAACAGAATGCGCTTCTTGAGTATTTATCAAAACCTAATAATTCCAAACCATGCCAATTAAGGATTTCAACCTACAACATGTTCCTACCCAATGACCCAATCATACTAACCCACAATGACAACGATTTCCCCCCTTACCTTGTCAATTTGATGGAAACCTTGACTCCTCTCGCTTTTCCTCTCCTCTTTCTCTATTGCCTTCAGTGCTCAAGTGAATTCTAATTCTCACTTCCTTCACTCTTACTATTTATAATAGTATTCTAGTTGGGCTTAAATCATCTAATTTACTCACTAGGCCCAATAATACCTAATATTTAAATACCTCTATTTAAATTTAAATATTAACCACTCACTATGCAACCAAGTTAATTAATTAATTCAATTATTTAATTATTTCTCATATCCACTAGATAATGAATTAATACACCAATTAATTAATTAACACTCAACATAATTAAATTAAAATTATAATAATAATAGTATAATAATTCAATACTAAAAAAAATGGGTTGTTACACTTTCGGCTCAAAGCATGGAACCGCTCTTCCCACATGTCCTTCTCTTGCTTCATCTTGGCGAGTGCTGTAACACCCTTCTAAACACCCCAATTTATTATAATTACAATAACAATATATTCATCAGAGTAATTATGCCCCGAAGGGTGTCACATAATCATTTTTTTCAACGTTCATCATATTATCATGTCATGCTCATTTATTCAATTAAAATAAGATTCTTTGCATAATTCGCAGCGGAATAAATTCTACATCAAGTAAAACATGTAACACAATACATGTAAATCATTCAACAACCAATAACAACTTAGTTAAAACACCCCCTCCCGATGTTACATCTATCAGAGCATGACCCATAAGAACTACTCTAAACTCCAAGCATTAGCTTCTACTCGATTCATTTCTCGTTACCTGAAAAATAGGTGTAAGGGTGAGTTCCTCAATCTATAAATAAGCATTATACAACATTATGTAATGTTAAGTAATTAACGCATTAAATCACCCTAATCATACTACGCATTCAGCAACAGCAATATCCGTTCCAACAACATACTTAACAGTAGATTCTCGACCACAATCAACATCAACAACACAACACACCACCCACATATAATACTGGAATACATCCATTCATATTATATGCCATACATTCATTATGCAATGAGACTCTACACGTGCGGTACCGACTATTCTTGAACATATAGTTCAAGCTCACCGATCCCTCCGGATACGGCTACTAAGCTCATTAGTTCCACTCATTGAGATCTAATGACTCACTCACTAATTCCTCACCATGGGAATTAGCTACAGCCCCGAAGGCTAGACTATGCACACTAATCATCTAGTATGCAAACATCAACAACAACTCCACAATGATTCACTCACTAATTCCTCACCATGGGAATTAGCTACAGCCCCGAAGGCTATGCTATGCACGCTAATCATCTAGCAATGCAGCATCAACAACAATTCACAACGGACATAAGCTCACACATATAAGCCATACAGCAGTCCATTCACAACACAGGCATAATATATACATTCACCTCACTATGCATGCCATCATACATCATCAACACATCATTATTATGCAAATCAATTAAACACAGTATTAGCACTCTCTACTAATACTTATACTGCTCACAACAGAGGGGTATAATTCCCTATCACATCATGTACCAACATAGTTCAGCTCTCAATTATGTACACCACATTAAATATCCAATTTTTCCACTCTGCCCAACTGGAGGGAGTCAGCGCGAAACTCCTTTGCGTCGACGCATGCAGTCGGCGCATGCCTCACGGGTCAGCGCAAAATCCCTTGCGTCGACGCATGCAGTCGGCGCATGCCTCACGGGTCAGTGCACGCCGACCCTATGGTCGACCGCTCGCGCGCAGACTCAGATTTTCTGCATTATTCCAGGGTTCTGTCAGCTTACGCAGATCCGGTTTTCCGGCCGTTTCCTCATCTGAAACCATCTCTAAACATAACAATTTGTTTTGGTAAATTGGTAGTACCGATTCAAGTTTTTGGTTGGGGTTCTTGCCCTAGTCTAACATTCAAGACTCACACAACTACCGATTCAATTTACAGATTTTACACAGTTTAACCAACATCAATTTCAGCATATACAGTTCCAATTAGGGCTAACTTAACGGCTTATCACTACCCACTACATATTATCCCATAATACCCATTAATCGACGATAAACCCCCTTACCTGAGTTAATCCGGCGATTCTAAGCTTTAGCTTTTCCGTTCTTCAACCGTGCTCTTCAGTTTTTCTCTTGCCCTTTTTCCTCTTCTCTGCAGCTTCTCAACTTTTCACGTGAAAACCCTTCTGTTCCAAATGAGGCTCTCTTCTCTTATTTCCAACTTATATATTTTCCAAATAATAATAATAATAATAATAATCCAACAAATAATAATAATAATAAAATTCCCAATTATTTAATTAAATTAATAAATAAATTATTAACTCAATTTTAAATAATTGTTTTATTATTATCGGGGTGTTACAACTCTCCCCCACTAAAAGAGTTTTCGTCCTCGAAAACATACCTCAAGCGAACAACTCTGGGTAAGATTCCTTCACCTTACTCTCCAGTTCCCAAGTCACGTTGCCACCTGCTGGTCCTCCCCAAGCTACCTTCACCAAGGCAATCTCTTTACCCCGCAACTGCTTCAACTCTCGATCCTCGATCCTCATAGGTGATGTTTCAACAGTCAGGTTATCTCTCACCTGTACATCATCTATTTGGATTACATGCGACGGATCATGAATATACCTCCTCAACTGAGACACATGAAAAACCTCATGCAAATTCGCAAGCGACGGCGGTAAAGCGACACGATAGGCTACCTCTCCTATCCTTTCTAAAATCTGATAAGGACCAATGAATCGAGGTGTCAACTTCTTTGACTTCAAAGCTCGACCAACACCAGTTATCGGAGTAACACGAAGAAACACATGATCTCCCTCTTGGAACTCAAGTGACTTCCTCCTCTTGTCATGATAACTCTTCTGACGACTCTGAGCAATTCTCATCTTCTCCTGAATCATCTTAATCTTTTCTGTAGTCTGTTGAACAATCTCTGGTCCAACCACAGCACTCTCACCGGACTCATACCAACATAAAGGTGTCCGACATCGCCTACCATACAAAGCTTCAAACGGTGCCATACCAATGCTCGAATGAAAACTATTGTTGTAGGTAAACTCAATCAAAGGCAAATAACAATCCCAAGCACCTCCTTTTTCCAAAACACAAGCCCTCAACAGATCCTCTAATGACTGAATCGTCCTCTCAGTCTGACCATCAGTCTGCGGATGATATGCAGAACTCAATCTCAGCTTAGTTCCCAACGCCCTCTGCAAACTTTCCCAGAACTTCGATGTAAATCTAGGATCTCTGTCCGAAACAATACTCGACGGAATACCATGCAAACTTACGATCTTCTCAATATACAACTCGGCTAATCTTTCTAACGGATAATCCATTCTGATCGGAATGAAATGAGCCGATTTCGTCAATCTGTCAACAATCACCCAAATAGCTTCAAAATTCTTACTCGTCCTCGGTAAACCAGAAACAAAATCCATACTGATACTGTCCCACTTCCACTCTGGAATAGCCAACGGTTGCATTAGTCCAGACCAGACGGCTTCTGATGCTCAATCTTCGACTTCTGACAAGTCAAACAGGAATACACAAAACTTGCAATTTCTCTTTTCATTCCCGGCCACCAAAATAACTTCTTCAAATCATGATACATCTTCGTAGCTCCAGGATGGATACTCAAGCCACTACGATGTCCTTCCTCAAGAATACTCTTCTTAAGCTCGGTAACATCCGGAATACACACCCGATTACCAAATTTTAAAACACCATTCTCATCAACTCTGAATTCACCACCTTGACCTTGCTTCACGAGGGTCAACTTATCAACCAAATGCATATCAGATTTCTGACCCTCTCTGATCTCATCCAGAATACCACTTGTTAACTTCAACATTCCCAATTTAACACTATTGTGAGTGCCCTCACACACCAAACTCAAGTCTCTGAACTGCTCAATTAGATCCAATTCCCTAACCATTAACATAGACATATGTAATGATTTCCGACTCAATGCATCAGCCACTACATTTGCTTTACCTGGATGGTAATTCAAACCAAAATCATAATCCTTCAGAAACTCTAACCATCTCCTCTGTCTCATATTCAGCTCTTTCTGATCAAACAAATACTTTAAACTCTTATGGTCACTGAAAACCTCAAATCTTGATCCATACAAGTAATGCCTCCACAACTTCAAAACAAACACTACAGCTGCCAACTCCAAATCGTGCGTCGGATAGTTCCTTTCATGAACCCTCAGCTGTCTCGAAGCATAAGCTATAACCTGCTTATTCTGCATCAATACACCACCTAAACCCAACAAGGAAGCATCACAGTAAACCTCAAATGGTTCCGACGAACTCGGTAATATCAAAATAGGAGCAGTAGTCAACCTTCTCTTTAACTCTTGGAAACCTTCTTCACATTTCGAGTCCCAAACAAACGCTTGCCCCTTTCTAGTCAACATCGTCAACGGTAACGCCAACTTAGAAAATCCCTCAATGAACTTCCTATAGTAACCAGCCAACCCAAGGAAACTTCGAATCTCAGCCACAGACTTAGGAGCTTCCCACTTAGCTACCGCTTCTATCTTAGAAGGGTCCACAGCAACACCACCTCTTGAAATCACATGACCAAGAAAACTAACTTCTTCTAACCAAAATTCACACTTAGAGAGTTTAGCAAATAACTTCTTGTCTCGTAGAACTTCCAACACCACTCTCAAATGCTCAGCATGTTCTTCTTCAGATTTCGAATACACCAAAATGTCATCAATAAACACCACAACAAACTGATCTAGATACGGATGAAAAATCCTATTCATATACTCCATAAATACTCCAGGCGCATTAGTCACACCAAACGGCATTACAGAATACTCATAATGTCCATACCTTGTCCTGAAAGCAGTCTTCTGAATGTCCTCCGTTTTCACACGTATCTGATGATACCCAGACCTCAAATCTATCTTGCTGAACACGCTCGCACCAACCAACTGATCCATCAGATCATCAATCCTCGGCAAAGGATACCGATTCTTGATCGTCACTTTATTCAGTTGCTTGTAGTCCACACACAACCTCATCGTACCTTCTTTCTTCTTAACCAACAACACTGGTGCACCCCACGGTGACACACTCGGACGAATAAATTGCTTATCCAACAGATCTTCCAGCTGACTCTTCAATTCAGCTAACTCAACAGCAGACATACGATACGGAGCCATCGATATCGGTCTAGTACCAGGTACCAAATCAATCGAGAACTCAACTTCACGCTCTGGCGGAAATTCATTCACCTCTTCCGGAAATACATCAGGAAAATCACACACCACTGCTAGATCACGAATCACCAGTTTATCTTTAGCCTCTAAAGTTGCCAACAGCATAAACAACTCTGCCCCATCTGCTACTTCCTCATTCACCTGCCTAGCTGATAGAAACAAATCCTTTCCTTCCTCAACCTCAGGAAATATCACAGTCTTATCAAAACAATTGATAGAAACTCGGTTAAACACCAACCAGTTCATACCCAAGATAACACCGATCTGCACTAATGGAAGACACACAAGGTCTATCCCAAAGTCTCTACCAAAAATACTCAAAGGACAACTCAAACAAACCGAAGTAGTAGTCACTGAACCCTTCGTAGGAGTATCAATCACCATACTTCCATGCATCTCAGATATCTCTAACTTAAGTTTCACAGCACAATCCAACGATATAAAAGAATGAGTTGCACCTGTGTCAATAATAGCTACAAGAGGAAAGCCATTAATATAACACGTACCTCTGATCAAACGATCATCTGCAGAAGCCTCAGAACCTGATAGAGCAAAAACCTTGCCTCCTGACTGATTCTCCTTCTTCGGCTTAGGACACTGTGGACTGATATGACCCAACTCTCCACAGTTGAAACAAGTTACAGTCTTCAACCGACACTCTGCAGCCAAATGACCACCCTTGCCACACTTGAAACACTTCATCTCAGCACTGGTACACTCATGAACACGATGTCCAGCCCGACCACACCTGTAACACTTAACAGGAGCACTAGAGTCTCCCCCACTAGGCCTCTTCATCCCACTCTGCTTCTGAAAACCTCTGCCAGCTGCATACGGTTTTCCACGATCCATCTGATTCTTACCCTTCCTATCAACCCTCTGCTGATAGCTCTCAGCTCTAGCCTTGGAATCCTGTTCAAAAATTCTGCAACAGTCAACCAAGTCAGAAAACACTCTGATCCTCTGATATCCAATAGCTTGTTTGATCTCAGGACGCAACCCGTTCTCAAACTTCACACATTTCGAAAATTCTCCAGCAGCATCATTATAGGGAGTATAGTACTTTGACAGCTCGGTGAACTTCGCAGCATACTCAGTAACAGTCCGGTTACCCTGCTTCAATTCCAAGAATTCTATCTCTTTCTTTCCTCTGACATCCTCGGGAAAATACTTCCTCAGAAATCTCTCTCTGAACACAGCCCAAGTAATCTCAGCATTCCCAGCGGATTCCAACTCGGTGCGGGTAGCAACCCACCAATCATCAGCTTCCTCTGACAGCATATGTGTACCGAACCTGACCTTCTGGTTATCAGCACACTCAGTTACTCTGAAGATCCTCTCGATCTCCTTCAACCACTTCTGAGCGCCATCTGGATCGTATGCTCCCTTAAACATTGGAGGATTGTTCTTCTGGAACTCACTCAACTGACGAGCAGCTCCCATTCCCATAACATTTGGATTCCCTCCAAGTACTCCAGCCAGCATACCCAGAGCCTCAGCAATCGCAGCATCATCTCTACCTCTTCCAGCCATCTCTATTCTGAAAACCCAACAAGCTAAAACAATAAGTACTGATAGGGTTACACAACACCTATTCCGTACAGGGGAAACAGAATAATTACGACTCGACTCGACCGACTATGCTCTGATACCACTAATGTAACACCCTTCTAAACACCCCAATTTATTATAATTACAATAACAATATATTCATCAGAGTAATTATGCCCCGAAGGGTGTCACATAATCATTTTTTTCAACGTTCATCATATTATCATGTCATGCTCATTTATTCAATTAAAATAAGATTCTTTGCATAATTCGCAGCGGAATAAATTCTACATCAAGTAAAACATGTAACACAATACATGTAAATCATTCAACAACCAATAACAACTTAGTTAAAACACCCCCTCCCGATGTTACATCTATCAGAGCATGACCCATAAGAACTACTCTAAACTCCAAGCATTAGCTTCTACTCGATTCATTTCTCGTTACCTGAAAAATAGGTGTAAGGGTGAGTTCCTCAATCTATAAATAAGCATTATACAACATTATGTAATGTTAAGTAATTAACGCATTAAATCACCCTAATCATACTACGCATTCAGCAACAGCAATATCCGTTCCAACAACATACTTAACAGTAGATTCTCGACCACAATCAACATCAACAACACAACACACCACCCACATATAATACTGGAATACATCCATTCATATTATATGCCATACATTCATTATGCAATGAGACTCTACACGTGCGGTACCGACTATTCTTGAACATATAGTTCAAGCTCACCGATCCCTCCGGATACGGCTACTAAGCTCATTAGTTCCACTCATTGAGATCTAATGACTCACTCACTAATTCCTCACCATGGGAATTAGCTACAGCCCCGAAGGCTAGACTATGCACACTAATCATCTAGTATGCAAACATCAACAACAACTCCACAATGATTCACTCACTAATTCCTCACCATGGGAATTAGCTACAGCCCCGAAGGCTATGCTATGCACGCTAATCATCTAGCAATGCAGCATCAACAACAATTCACAACGGACATAAGCTCACACATATAAGCCATACAGCAGTCCATTCACAACACAGGCATAATATATACATTCACCTCACTATGCATGCCATCATACATCATCAACACATCATTATTATGCAAATCAATTAAACACAGTATTAGCACTCTCTACTAATACTTATACTGCTCACAACAGAGGGGTATAATTCCCTATCACATCATGTACCAACATAGTTCAGCTCTCAATTATGTACACCACATTAAATATCCAATTTTTCCACTCTGCCCAACTGGAGGGAGTCAGCGCGAAACTCCTTTGCGTCGACGCATGCAGTCGGCGCATGCCTCACGGGTCAGCGCAAAATCCCTTGCGTCGACGCATGCAGTCGGCGCATGCCTCACGGGTCAGCGCACGCCGACCCTATGGTCGACCGCTCGCGCGCAGACTCAGATTTTCTGCATTATTCCAGGGTTCTGTCAGCTTACGCAGATCCGGTTTTCCGGCCGTTTCCTCATCTGAAACCATCTCTAAACATAACAATTTGTTTTGGTAAATTGGTAGTACCGATTCAAGTTTTTGGTTGGGGTTCTTGCCCTAGTCTAACATTCAAGACTCACACAACTACCGATTCAATTTACAGATTTTACACAGTTTAACCAACATCAATTTCAGCATATACAGTTCCAATTAGGGCTAACTTAACGGCTTATCACTACCCACTACATATTATCCCATAATACCCATTAATCGACGATAAACCCCCCTTACCTGAGTTAATCCGGCGATTCTAAGCTTTAGCTTTTCCGTTCTTCAACCGTGCTCTTCAGTTTTTCTCTTGCCCTTTTTCCTCTTCTCTGCAGCTTCTCAACTTTTCACGTGAAAACCCTTCTGTTCCAAATGAGGCTCTCTTCTCTTATTTCCAACTTATATATTTTCCAAATAATAATAATAATAATAATAATCCAACAAATAATAATAATAATAAAATTCCCAATTATTTAATTAAATTAATAAATAAATTATTAACTCAATTTTAAATAATTGTTTTATTATTATCGGGGTGTTACAAGTGCGTCTTACAACTCCTTTATATCTTGATTAGGAAGAGTTGATGGCTCAGCCACAACCAAAGACACAAGTCTCTCAGAAGCATACGACATCTTCAACTCCAAAGCTCTCTTCTTCACCCAAGTAGTATAAGCTTCCAAAGCTACACAGTTGCACGGCTAAATTTGACCCTAAGATCCCTCATGCTACCTCATCATATGCATTGGCTTTGGGATCATACCTTGGCATCCTCTTTACCCTTCATTCATTGGGCTTGCATTGGGAGAGATTACCAAGCACACTTTTGATTGTATCATACTTTGTTTTTCATCATTTACTAACCAAAATACAAAAAAATATGTCAATGTATAGTTTGTTACTTTTGTAGGTAGTGTGTGTGTTCACCCATGTTATATCAAGCTCATATCTAGGGTATGAGACCCTCAATGGAAGGAGTTCAATCAAGAATTGGTTCACATTGACTCTAGACATCATATATGGATCCCCATGATCTTCACATGTCATTTTGATCAATAATTCATCAAGAGTTTGAAGTTTGTTAGCCTTGGAAACCCTAATTCATATGGGTGTCTTGTGTGACTTCTTCAACAAGTTTCATCAAAATTTGATCAAAAATTTCAAGGGATACTTAATATTACATCATCTTATTCATATATGATTCTCCATGAGTCCCAAAAGTCAAGATAATATCAAGCTATCAGGATGATTCATAGTGGTTGACCAGAGAAAGTCAACTGGTCAAAACTGGGGTTCCCTAGACCCTGTCTCCTACAATTGTTTTCATATACAAATAATTCAAAGATAAAAGTTACTCAAAATGACACTACAAACAAATTTCATGTTGAAGTCAAGAACTAGTTTTGCTTGGAAAGTAAATTTTTATGGTGAACGATTATATGTCATTTTGTCTGAACCCTAGTTTGGAGGTCAACTTCCCCAAGGACCATAACATGCTCAATTTTATGATATGAAAGCCATTAAAATTCCATG
The DNA here is from genome assembly GCF_024323335.1 of Lathyrus oleraceus. Classification (NCBI taxonomy): domain Eukaryota; kingdom Viridiplantae; phylum Streptophyta; class Magnoliopsida; order Fabales; family Fabaceae; genus Lathyrus; species Lathyrus oleraceus. The sequence continues at coordinate 328,876,731 of NC_066581.1, read as the reverse complement.
ATAAAATTCAATATGTCTAATTCAACTTTTATTTTTGGAGGAAGTTCAAATTCAACTTGCAAATGCATGTGTCAAGAGGAAATATTATAGGTCACTTTGGACCATTACCAATGAACAAGTGATTTTCCTCAATTTCTAAAATGCATAACTCCTTCATGCCAAATCAAAATGAGGTCACATTTGTAACCAAATTGAATAGTTTTGAAATAGCTACAACATTTATGAAGGAACTTTTTTCATTTTAAGTCCATATCAAAAGTTATTCAAGGTGGAAGGAGTGAGCAATTGACTTGGTACTTAGAAAATTTTCAAACATGTTTGATTTTCCAAACTTCCACCTCAAAATTCATCATGATCCAAGATTCAAATGAAAAAAGTGTTCAACATGAAAGTTGTTCCCCTAGATCTCACCTTTCCAAAAAGTCCAAGATCATCTCATTTAGCCAAAGAATGAAGGACTTGCACATGGGTGCAATGTGAGACACCATTTGGATGAGTTTCACTTCCACATTTCAAACACAAGTGCATGGTCACATGACATGATTTCAGCATGATTCTCACTCAATTGTGGACCTGAATACATCACTTGTTGGGCCTATTACATGCCCATGCAAGCATGCAAGATGAATTGCTAAAATTGGCAATTTTTGGAAGTGTGTGAAAATGGATCTCATGGCCTATAAATAAGACCCTCATTGCTCAAAATTAAGGACCTCATGCCCAAGCTTTGAACCTGCAATCCAAACCCTCACCATTAAAGGATAATCTTGAAGCTTTTCATTTGAAAATCGAGCTTCAAATCTCATTCTGTTTTGAGATTGAAACTCCGAGAGTCTAGGCCATATTCTGATCTTAATCACTTCCTACAAGCTTCTGAAACAAAGCCAAGGACAATTGGAATTAAGATCAAGCAAGGTTGAAGCTCCCTCGAAGGTAATTTTCCAGAATTGTCATCTCTTCGATTCTCCCTCAATTCTCCATTATTCTATGTGACTTTTGGTTGGCCGAAGTCCTACCAATGTAGGGAAGAAGATTGAAATGCTTTGAGGTCAAATCGAAGCAGGTATCTTCTTATGAGAAGAGCATCCATGTAAAAGGCTAAGACGATTCTTTGTGAAGAAATTAATCAAGGCAAACATCATTCGAGTTATTTCTAACTAGAATAACATCCAAGCTTCCGGGAATTCCTTAAAATGACGAGCCATACATGACCTTATAGGAACCATCAGGAAAAACAGGGTAATCAAACTCTCTGTACATGCCAACAATAATTGTACTTGGACCGCAAGCAATGGGTTACAACCAACTTCTAATGGATTGGTGACAAATTCAACTTGTCTTTAAATGATGTTGGCGACAACCAAACTTCAAGTACCAATTAGAATTGGATTTTCAAACAGAGTGCCAGTTATGACTGGATTTTTTAGAAAGCCAACAATTGGATTTTTAATAACAGAGCGCCAATTACTATTGGGCTTTAAATAGATACCAGTGACAAAGGGGATTTTGAAATAACACTAGTAACAACTAGATCTTAAGGGTTCCAGATAACAATTGGATTTCTAACAAGATACCACTGGAAACCAAACTTTGGGTATACCAATGAGAATTGGATGGGACTTAACACTAGTGATAACTGACTTTTCATGTGACCAATTATGATTGGACTCCAAACAGAGTGCCACAACTGGATTTTAGGTTCAGGGATAACAATCAATAACGAGACCATCGGTCAATGCGAATGTGTGCAAAGTACACTTTGAACCATACATGATTTGATCTTGGTTTTATGCATGATATATGAATGATCATGATATGCAATGCTGACGCTAGGCAGACTGGGAGTTTGTTGAGACTGTTTACAAAGGTCCTGATTCCTCAACACCAATAACTCAACCAAGTACACGTGATAGGCACATTCAAAGGAGAATCTATCAAGAGACAAGTACCACTATCCAAGGGGGTATTTCTAGAGGATTAATAAGTTTTGATTCATGGAGATTATTGTCGGTGATCTATGAGTGCTTTTACAACCTTGAGAGTTTCGGGAAAACAAATGATTTCCTTTTGGCCTTCACTTATGTCAAAGCAATTTTGTGTTGTTTTTTTAATACGTTTTTATTTCTTTTCAAGTTTCAAAATTTGATTATTAAAAAATAAATGACATTTTTCATAACAAAGAAAAAACATACAAGAACATAATTGATAGTGGTTGGTAGGAAAAATTTGTATTTTATTCAAGAATGGCAGCACACAAATGGCGTAGCTCCATGGAATATTACAATTTTTAAAATGGAAATGAGGGAAGTTTTACACTGAATCCAGTGACCACTACCATCCCTAATAAACATGTCTCCCCAAAATCTTGCTTCTAGAGGGGGTAATAGGATTGACCTTCCACCTCTGATTCTTCTATGTTGGTCATTGACAACTGATGCAGTTTATGACTTTTGTCCCTAATTTTTTCCTGAATCACCCTTTCGGGTTTTCAATCCACCGTGGCGCTCTTTTTTGCCTAATTCACCCTTTCGGGTTTTCAACTTAGCGAGCTATCATTTTTTATTATCCCTAACTTTTGCCTGGATCGCCCTTTTAGGTTTTCGATCCACCGGGATACCCATTTTTGTCTAAGTCTCCCTTTCAGGTTTTCGACTTAGCGAGTTTTTATCAGGCATAGTATTTTTTTAACTCCATTAGAGTTCACAGGGTGTGAGATCTCTTCATCATCCATAGATGAAAGGATCAAGGTACCTCCGGAGAAGGCTTTCTTTACAACATATGGGACTTCATAATTGGGAGTCCATTTCCCATGTGAGTCCTTGTGTATTGGCAAGATCTTCTTGAGCACGAGGTCTCCTTCTCTGAATTCCCGAAGATATACTTTCTTGTTAAAAGCCCTCTTGAGCCGTTTCTAGTATAATTTCCCATGGCACAGAGAGGTCATTTGCTTCTCATCTATGAGGTTTAACTGGTCAAATATGTTTTGGATCCATTCAACCTCTTCTAGCTTAGTCTCCATCAAGATTCTCATTGAAGGTATCTCCACTTCGATTGGGAGAACAACTTCCATCCCATATACCAAAGAGAATGGGGTTTCCCTTGTTGAGGTGCAGACAGAGGTCCGATAGCCATGTAGTGTAAAGGATAGCATTTTGTGCCAATCCTTGTAGGTTTTCACCATTTTTTGCAGGATCTTCTTCATGTTTTTATTAGTGGCTTCAACAACACCATTCATCTTTTGATGATATAGTGAAGAGTTATGGTGCTCAATCTTGAAGTTTTCGCATAATTCTTTTATTGTCTTATTGTTCAGATTCATCCCATTGTATGTAATGATCCGGCTTGGAACTCCATAGCGGTAAATAATCTCCTTGAGGAAATGCGCGACCACTTGTTTTGTCACATTAGCATAAGAGGCAACTTCTACCCATTTGGTAAAGTAATTTATGGCAACTAGTATGAAGCGGTGACCATTGGAAGCTTTAGGCTCGATGGCGCCATTCATGTTGATGCCCCACATTGAGAACGACCAAGGTGGTGTCAAAATGTTTAGCAGTGTTGGCGACACATGCACCTTGTCAGCGTAAATTTGGCATTTATGACATTTTCTGGCATAATTGAAGCAATCAGATTCCATGGTCAACCAGTAGTAACCACCTCTCAAAATCTTCTTGGCCATGGCATGCCCATTGGCATGAGTTCTAAATGATCCTGCATGAATCTCTTTGATCAGCAGGTTTGCTTCGTGTCCATCCACACATCTGAGCAGAACCATGTTGTGGTTTCTCTTGTATAACACACAATTGCTTAAGAAGAATTTGGATGTTAACTTCCTCAAAGTTTTCTTGTCAAGGGTTATTGAATCTGTTGGATATTCTTGGTTTTGCAAATAGCATCTGATATCATAAAATCAATGTTTACCATCGGCCTCCTCTTCAACCAACTGACAGTAGGCAGGCTCAACTTTCTGCTTTATCTGAATGAGAGGCGATTCATTATGGAATCTAACTTGGTACATTGAAGCCAACATAGCCAGGGCATTAGCTATTTGATTCTCAATTCTCGGGATATGATGGAAAGTGATTTCATCAAAGTATTTTATCAGCTCTAAGACATAGGCACGATATGGGATCAACTTGGTATCACAGGTTTCCCATTAGCCTTTGACTTGGTAGATCACCAAGGTTGAGTCTACACATACTTCAAGGATTTTGATTCAGATGTCAATTGATGCTTCAATGCCTAGGATGCACGCCTCATATTCTGTTATATTGTTTGTGCAGTCAAAACACAACCTTGTTGTGAAAGGAGTGTATCCACCATCCGGATTTAACATAATAACTCCTACGTCATGCCCCATGTAATTGGAGGAACCATCGAACATGATCTTCCACCAAGATTCGGGTTCAGGCCCTTCATCAGGTCCTGGGATTTCATAATCTTTTACTACCATAGTTAGGGGTGGCAAAATGGATGGATTGGATTGATATGGATTGGATCGTTAATGGATGGATCAAAATAATCCATTAGTCCATTAACAATTCACTAAAAGTTTCTTAAAAATAACCAATCCAATCCATCTATCAAGAATAAAATTCATCCAATCCATCCATTATCATATTTTTAATGGATGGATATCCATCCATCCTTTTTTTTTTGAAAAAATTGTTTTTTTTTAAATATTAATTTTTTTATTTTTAAAAAATTCGATTTTTTTACTTTTGGAAAAAATCCACTTAGTTTTTTGAAAAAATCATTTTTTTAAGAAAAAAATTCAGTTTTTTTTCGAGAAAAATCATTTTTTTGAAAAAATATTTTTTTGGGGGAAAAAACATATTTTTGTATTTTCAGAAAAAAGTATTTAAAAACATTTTTTTTAAATTCATAAAGAAAATTCGAAAATAAAATCGAATTTTGATATTTTTCAAAAAAAACGATTTTAAAATTTTTAAGACAAATTGGTTTTTTGTATTTAAAAAAAAAATATTTTAAAAAAATCATTTTTTAGAATTAGATAAAAAAAATCTATTGGATCATTAAAATGTGTTGGATGGATTTAATTCAATCCATTAACTTATTTTCTATGTAGTGGATGGATAGGATGGATTTTTTGGTGGATGAATTTTGTCTTAATGGATCCAATTTCCACCCCTAACCATAATGTCTTCATCAGGGAAGTCAAATTTCAACGGTTGGTAGTCTTCGACAGGCTAGTGCGCCAAGTAATCAGGAAACACGCTTCCCTTAATGGCCTTCTGAGATATATATTGGATGTCATATTCGGACAGTAACATCTGCCAATGGGCATGTCTTCCAGTTAAAGCAGGTTTTTCAAAGATATACTTTATTGGATCCATTTTTGAGATCAACAAAGTGGTGTGACAAATCATGTACTGCCTTAGACGGCGAGCGGACCGTGCTAAAGCATAATAAGTTTTCTCCAAGAGTGAATATCGGGTTTCATAATCGGTAAACTTCTTGCTCAGATAATAGATGGCATGTTCTTTCCTGTCAGATTCATCGTGTTTCCCCAGGACGCATCCCATTTACTTTTCAAGCACAGTCAAATACATAAAGAGTGGTTTCCCTTGAATAGGTGGAATTAGAATAAGGGGCTCTTGCAGGTATTGAATGATCTTCTCAAAAGCTTTCTGGCAGTCAGAGTTCCATTTAACTGCTCGATCTTTTCGAAGCAACTTGAATATAGGCTCACACGTAGCAGTCATATGAGATATAAACCTGGAAATATAATCCAATCGTCCAAGGAATACCCTAACTTCTTTCTCTGTACGTGGAGCAGGAATTTATTGTATTACTCTGACCTTGTCTGGATCTACCTCAATTCCTCGTTGATTAACAATGAAACCAAGCAACTTTCCAGATCAGACACCAAAGGTGCATTTAGCAGGATTCAGTCGTAGTCAGAATTTCTGGAGACGCTCAAATAGCTTCTTCAAGTGATCTATATGATCCTCTTCACTTTGGGATTTTGCAATTGTAGCGGTGTATTTGTGACCATCGATCTATGGTTAAACCCGACGTCAATGAAAAGTCAGAGTCGTCACCGCACCTTATTTGTTTCCAAAGGAAAAGGGAAAGCACGAACAAAACCTAGAGATATAAGGCTTTCAAATCAAAACTAATAAAATACCAGAGATTATAGGTAAGGGAGTTGGTTACACAGAGGGAAGGTATTAGCATCCAAAGTGTCCTAGGTACTCCTAGGGGGGCCTTTTTTGTGCGCAAGTGTATTTGTTGAAAAGATGTTTGATAAAAATGGAATGGAGGGATAAGAAAAGAATTCATTTATTATACTTTTGTGTTTAACAAGACCTTCGATCTTATGCCTACGTACCAACATAAAAATGAGGGATTAAAACCCCGTAGTTCATGGTAAAAATTTCAGAGAAGTTGGTGAATTAATTTTAACAAAGATTTAAAATAAAATGGCACTAAGGCCAAAAGAGTTAGATGAAGTTGTTAATTCTTTTTGTCTTTTTAAATTGAAGTCAATATAATTAATTTTATTCACAAGCTTGATTAAAGAAAAAGGTTTTAAAAATCAATGGCATAAGGCCAAAGTCTATACTCATTAAAACATGTCTAAGTTGAAAACACAAACAAAGAAAGTTTTTAAAAGGAGAGAGAGATTTTGAAATTTAAGAAATAATGGAGGAGATGAAGGGACTTCCCTAAACAAAACTAAAAGTTAAGAGTTGAAAAGATCTGACCAATGGGAAGCAATCCACAAGACAAGAATGTCAGATAGAAACCCATATCCTTTGGACTATTGTGCAAGCAACAAGTATAAGCAACATGCAAGCAAATAATATGAAGACCCAGGCATCAAATAAAGATAGCCATAATATCCAAGCAAACACTCCAATAGTTAGCAGACTTCAATGTCTTCAAATGTATCAAATGAAAGATTACTTGGCAAACTCTCAAAAACAATCATCAGACAATTAACAATAGTAATAGTATAACAATTAAGCATAGAGACAAAGTGACAGATGAACCCAAGTGGAAACCAAGGCTTGCATCAGATGAAAGGTACTATCAAGGATGGCTCAGTCTCAAAATATTGGCATTGTCCAAGTCCTTTAGAGCATAGGGAATGTTGCCTACTTCTAAGTCCAAGAGTTCATATCAAGTCAAGGGCAAAGGTCCAACAGTCCACCAACATATTTTTTAGGGTTTTTGTTGTTTATTAAGTATCTTAAGGTCCTAACACCACAAACAGAACAACATCACAAGCACACAATATATACAAGCACAAATGATATGGCTCAAGTGAGCAAAGTGAAAATGATAGAAACATAAACATCTTGCATGAAATGTAAATGGCAATGAATGATAAATGTACTTGAATTTAAATCACATTAAGTAAATGACTTGTAAGTAAAGAAATGTTAGTGAAATGTTAGTAAAATGTTAGTGAAGAGTTTTAATTGTTTAAGTCATTCTTTAGAGAACACTCAACCATTCATTCATAAGTATGAATCCATGAGTCAAGACATCATCCATGAGAAGGGCTCCAACTTGGATAAATCAAAAAGTATGCCACTAGCTCTCATGAAAGGAAAAAAAGGTCAAGTTTTCACACAATGCCATGAAGAATGGGAGACTTATAATCTCACTTACTAGAATGATATGCCTTGTGGGACAAATTTAGCTCTATGTTAAGCAATCATAATTGGACTTATATAGAAGTCACAACTATCTGAGGCCGGGCAATAAAGATATTGGTGTTAATGCATGTTAGAGACATGGTACAAAGAACCAAGCTCCTAAAACATACCACATACAAAAATAAAAATGGGATGGACCTATCTCATGTTGATTCATTTGACACAAGGTCAATGATGAATCAACTAGCATTTGGACACTAGAGAAATCATTGGTCAATGATGGATTGGGGAAGAATAGGGATGAAGATGAAGAGGGAATGGGAAATAGAAACCCAAATTGATCATAGGAGGAATTTGATCTGACGAATACTATCCATTCATTATGAGGGATGAAATGTACATTTCATCAACCCCCTAAGTCCAATAGTATTGATCAAATAAAAGTTTAAATCAACCATGATCAAGGCCAAACAGAAAGTCAAACATCACAAGGTCAACCAAATGGCTCAACAATATTACCAAACAATTAAAAAATTAAAAATGCATTTTAAAATGAATTAAAATGCATTTTTAAATGGACAAAACCTTAAATCCCTTCAAATCACCAAATAAATAGACAAGGTATTTATCCTAGGTCAAATAAGGTCAAAGGACCTTAGACAAAAAAAATAGTACTTTTGGAAAATCAAAAGTATTTTAAAATATTTAAAAACAAGTCCAAAATCATTTAATTCACAAAAAATATCAAAATTAATCCAAAAAGTGATTATAATTCAAAATATGGAAGAAGAAAATATTTAAAGATTTTTTGTGAAAGTCCCATATTTTTTGGAGTAAAAATGAATTTATTATGAATTAAACAAAATAAGTTAATTAAAATATAAAATCAGAAATTAAATAAAATGAGAAAAAATAAGGGCCATCAGATCTCCCTCATTAATTGAGGTGGCATATCTGATGACCACACGCATCAAGTCCACCATAGACCAAAGTCAATGCGCATCACCAATGGTAATCAAGATGGAAGGCTGAGATTAGAACATGGATCAAGGATCAGATGGCCTGGATTGAACCAGCGCACCACCGGAGCCCTAGCTCCGATCATCTTCTCCGGTGGACCTCATCGGACTGGTCCACCACCAACTTCCATGAAAATGAAAAGTGAGTACACTAAATTGAAGGAAAAAATGTCAGGAATCCAAATATGTCCTAAAAACTCTCCAATTCTCATTATATTGAAAGATACATCGAATTGGAAATTGAGGATCATGAACTGAGTTGCTTTGATTTAACCTCTAAGCAACTCGATCTTATTGCCTACATTGGTAGGTCTTAAAACAACTAAAGATCAAGCAAAATGGTGGAGAATTGAGGGAGAATTGAAGAAGAGAAAAATCTGAAAATTCACCTTCGGTTTGCTTCAATTAAGCTCGATCTTGCTTTCAATGTAGCTTGGCTTGCTTCTATCTACTTGCAGGAGATGACTTGGATGCAAAAATGGCTTGAACCATTGGAGTTTCAATCCCAAAATAGAAGGGGAATTCAAACTTGATTTCAAGAGAAATCCTCAAGGTGTTCTATCAAGGGAGGGTAAGGGTGTTTGCAGTTCAAAGCTTGGGCCAAGGGTCCTTGATTCTGAGCAGAATGAGTTGCATTTATAGGCTTGGCAATTGATTTCACACACTTCCATTCAAATGCCAAAAATAGCAACTCTAGTGTGCAAGCTTGCATGGGCGTGTGATAGGCCCATTAAATGATGTCAAAAGGTCCAAAATCATGTGCTAATCAACCTGAAATGATAACATGGGATCATGCATTAGTAAAATGGAAATTGGTCATGATACTTACCAAATGGAGCCATGTATTGCAACCATGCGCAAGTCTTTCAAAAATGCTCCAAATGCCATGATCATGGATGTTTTCGAAAGGTAACATGAAGGGGAACAACTTTTATGTTTAAGACTTTTCCATTTGGAGCTTGGATCATGATGAATTTTGAGGTGGAAGTTGGAGAAATCAAACATCGTTGAAAATTTTCTAAGTTATAAGTCAAATGACCACATCTTCCACCTTGAATAACATTTGTCATGAGCTTCAAATGAAAATTGTTCCTTCCTAAATGTTGTAGATCTTCCATTCCTATTCAATTTGATCAAAAATTTGACACCATTTGAATCTTTTATGAGGGAGTTATGGATTTTAGAAGTTGAGGAAAATTGCTTGTTCAATGATGATGACCCAAAATGACCTATAGTGTTTCCTCTTGGTACATGCCCCTAAAAGTTGAATTTGACATTTCTAAAAGAATCAAAGTTTGATATTACATATTAAAATTGATCATGAAACTTGGATGGCCTTCATATCATAAAACTTGAGCAAGTTATGGTCCTTGGAAGTGGACCTTCTAACTAGGGCACAAACAAAATGACCTATAATCTTTCACCATAAAAAATGACTTTCCAAGAAAACCTATCTCTTGATGCCAAGATGAAATTTGTTTGTAATGTCATAAAGAGTAAAGTTAATCTTGTAATCATTTCCATATGGAAAAAGGTGTGGGATATAGGGTCTAGGGAATCCCAGTTTTGACCAGTTGACTTTCTCTAGTCAACCTCTTTGAACCATCTTGCAAACTTGAAGTTCTCTTGATCTTTGGGGCTCATGCAGAATCATATTTTCTTGTAATGAGGTAAAATGGAGTATACCTTGATATATTTGACCAAATGTTGAAGAAACTTGCTAAGGAAGTCACACAAGATACCTAGATGAATTAGGGTTTCCAAGGCAAACAAGTTTCAAACTCTTGATGAATTCTTGATCAAATTAACAAATAATAACATAGGGATCCAAATATGATGCTTATAACTAATGTGAACCTTTCTTTGATTGATCTCTTGCATTGAGGGTCTCAAACCCTAGATGTGGACTTGATGAGACACAGATGGACACACAAACTACCTACAAAAGAAACAAAGCTATACTAGACATATTTTTGGTATTTTGGTTAGTAAATAAATAAAAACAAAGTATGATATAATCAAATATGCTTGGTGGTCTCTCCCAATGCAATCCTAATGAATGAAGGATGAGGAGGATACCCATGTGTGATCCTAAAGCCAATGCAAATGATAAGATAGCATGAGGGATCTTAGGGTCAAAATTAGGGTCTTATAGAAATCATATCATCGACATAAACCTCAATTTCCTTGTGCATCATATCATGGAAAGAGTGACCATTGCTCTTTGGTAAGTTGCCCCTGCATTTTTGAGACCGAATGACATTACCTTGTAGCAAAATGTTCTCTAAGGGGTAAAGAATGTGGTCTTTTCCATGTCTTCTGGATCCATCTTAATTTGATTATAACCCGAGAATCCATACATGAAAGAGAAGACTGTGAACTTAGCAATGTTGTCTACCAAAGTGTCAGTATGTGGCAGAGGGAAATCGTCCTATGGACTAGCTTTGTTTAGATCCATGTAATCAACACACATCCTAACTTTGCCATCCTTTTTGGGTATTGGCACGATATTAGATACCCATTGAGGGTACTTCACAACTGCTAGAAATCCGGCATCAAATTGGCGTTTCACCTTGTCACAAATCTTTAGAGCCATGTCGGGTCTCGCTCTTCAGAGCTTATGTTTCACCGGTGGGCAATCTGGTTGTAGTGGTAGTTGTGGACAATAATATCAGTATTTAAACCTGGCATATCCTTATACGACCATGTAAATATATGCTTCTGATGAAGTAAAATGGAGTATCACTTGATATATTTGACCAAATGTTGAAGAAACTTGTTCAAGAAGAAACACAAGATACTCGAATGAATTAGGGCTTCCAATGCAAACAAGCTTCAAACTCTTGATGAATTCTTGATCAAATTAACAAATAATGAACATAGGGATCCAAATATGATGATTAGAACTATTTTGTTTCTTTATTTGATTGATCTCTTGCATTGAGGGTCTCAAACCCTAGATGTGGACTTGATGAGGCACAGGTGGACACACACACTATCTACAAAAGAAACAAAACTATATTAAACATATTTTTGGTATTTTGGTTAGTAAACAAATAAAAATAAATTATGATATAATAAAATTGTTGGTTCTATGATTTGGCATCAATCTTGGTAAAACTTAGAGTTATCACAAGTTGTCACGCGTGTTGTCTTGACATGTGATATCAGCTTCCTGCAGGATGTTTAAATATGGTTGTGCAGGTTTTAGCTAAGATGTCAGACCCGATGTTAAGACATGTGTATACAGAACATTCAGTCTGAATGTTATGTATCTTAATGTTGCGCTTTTCATGCAAATCTGGGTGTGATTATGTGGAGATTGAATGCTCTATTCAAGGAGTAATTTAATTTAAAACCAGAATGATCTATTTTCCAATAAGGGATGATTAGTTGTCGCTAATAAGAAGATACGCAAGGAAAATAGATTTAGGGTTTTATGATGCCCATGCCCATTCAAAAGCTTCTATTTAAAGGCCATGTAAAACCTGGTTTAAACACACAAGAAAAGAATGAAAGAGTGAAAGAGTTTTAGGGTTTTAGTCTTGTGTGAGCTTGTGTATTGTGAGCCATTCATTCATCTTATTGATGTTTGAATTGGACTAACTTTTGTGTTGTAATTTGTTCACTCTAAGCTTTGAAGCACGAGTGTGTGTTTACTTGGTTGAAGCTTTTAAGCAAGATCAAGTATGTGTCCTTGAAGAGTGTCTTCTTTCTTTGTAATATTTGTTTTTATATCACTGTTGTGATTGAGGGGGAGTGAGTAGGGTGTCATATCTAAGAGTTCTTAGATATAAGTCACATGGGTAGAGATTAGGTGAAAAGACTGTAACTTGAAGTTGTTTACTAAGAGTCTTTGAACTAATTATGTTTAGTGGATTTCCTTCCTGGCTTGGTAGCCCCCAGACGTAGGTGAGTTTGCACCGAACTGGGTTAACAATTGCTTGTGTCACTTGTTCAATTGTTTCTTTGTCTTTTATCCTGTTTATATTTTAGTTGTTGTTCAGATATTAGTGTTGTGACATTACCTTCGACATCTCATATCTGATACCAGAATTTCAATTGGTATCAGAGCAGGCATCCTGCTCTGGTTCTGGGTGAGATCTTAGGACGTTAATTTTTTGTACTATGGAAAGAGACGGAGGATCTGTACACAGACCACCAATTCTGGATGGATCAAACTATGACTACTGGAAACCTCGAATGGTAGCCTTCTTGAAATATTTTTATAATAAGGCTTGGAAGGTTATTCTAACAGGCTGGGAACATCCTTTCATTACTAAGGAAGGAGAAGTTACAACTGATAAGAAGGCTGAGGAAGAATGGACCAAGGAGGAGGATGAACTAGCTCTTGGAAGCTCTAGAGCATTGAATGTTATATTCAATGGAGTTGATAAGAACATCTTCAGACTAGTGAACAACTGTGAGGTGGCTAAAGATGCTTGGAATATTCTCAAAACCACTCATGAAGGTACCTTTAGAGTGAAGATGTCTAGATTGCAGCTGCTTACCACTAAGTTTGAGAATTTGAGGATGAAAGAAGATGAAATTATTCATGACTTCAATATGAATATCCTTGAAATTGCTAATGCCTCAGGAGCCTGGGTAAGAAGATGTCAGATGAAAAGCTTGTGAGGAAAATTCTCAGGTCACTTCCCAAGAGATTTGCCATGAAAGTGACAACCATAGAAGAATCTCAAGATATCTGCAGGATGAGAGTGGATGAGTTAATTGGATCCCTCCAAAAATTCGAGTTGGGAATGAGTGATGGATCTGAAAAGAAAGTCAAAAGCATAGCCTTTATGTCAAACACTGAAGAGAAAGAGGAAGATAGTAGTCAGGATACTGATGAAGATCTAGCAAATGGTGTAACATTACTTGGGAGACAATTCAACAAACTCCTGAAGAGGATGGATGTAAGGTCAAAGTCTAATGTCAAGAACAACTCATTTGATATCAGTAGGTCCAATGATGCTGGAAGAAGAACAAAATATGAGGAAAAATTCAAATAGGGCAAAGGAATTTAGTGCCATGAATGTGAAGGGTATGGACACATTAGAGCTGAATGTGGGATCTATCTCAAGAAACATAAGAAAAGTCTTGCTGCTACTTGATCTGATGAAAGTGAAACAAAAGGAGAGTCTGCCAATCTTGTGACTACCTTGACTGGAAGATGGGATTCTGATGAAGACTCTAGTGATGATGAAGTAACCTTTGATGAATTAGCTACTACCTACGGGAAGTTGTGTTTCAAAAGTGAAAAAATGTGTCAACAATTGGAGAATCAGAAAAAATTGATAACCCAACTAGAGGATGAGAAGACAGAACACTTAGAAACCATTTCTAAGTTGAAGATCGAAGTTGTGTTCCTGAACTCCAAACTGGATGAGATGACGAAGTATGTCAGAATGCAAAATAGTGGATCTGACACCTTAGACAAAATCCTCCAAACTGGAAAGATGGTAGGAGATATGACTGGCCTTGGGTTCAACGAATCCTCTCCTGAGTGTAGTCCCACCGGGAGCCAACCAAAGATGTCACATCATGTGTCTCAACATCACAAGGAAAGACAACATAAAGGAAAACACCAAAGATGGAGATGTCATTACTGTGGGAAATTTGGCCACACAAAACCATTCTGCTTTAAGTTGTATGGTTATCCTAGTCCTACTTGTAGCGGGGTATTCATTACCATTAGAGATATTGACTAAATCCAAGGTAAATCATACAAGTCGAGTCACCACCGCACTTCTATTTATCCAAAGGAATGGTTAGAAAGCGAACAAAAACCTAATAGTTTTTTAACAAAAACTAGTAAAAGAAACAGAGATTTGGGTAAGGAGGTTGGTTATGCAATGGGAAGGTGTTAGGCACCCAAAACATCCTAGGTACTCCTAGGGAGCCCTTTTCATACTTGTAGCAAGGTTGTTTGTTTTGTGAAAATTTTGTTTGTGCAAACATGATTGAAGAGATGAGAAAGAGAATATACAGGTTATTTACATTTTGTGTTTGGATGGATAAACCCATTGCCTACGTACCATCTTATAAAAAGATTAGGATCAAAACCTCGTAGTTCGGGGTAAAAATCTCAAAATGAGTTGGTGAATTGATTGGTCCAAAAGCCTTAAGGTCTTTTGTTATCAAAGGGAGAAAACTCAACCAAACCACAAATCCACCATGTGAGGATAGCTTCAACATGCTAGTGAGGGGTTAACCCTACAATAAGCATGGAAGGCTCATTGTCCATCACTAAGGATATAAGTGAGTATTACATCTACCACAAGGATAACTCAAACCTAATAGCTAAAGGTTATGAAAATTTTCGATTAAGGAGGTGGCCATTGGAACCACAAAAGACATTTGAATGGGTTATATTTACCAATTAGAATTATATACAAAAATGGTCAAAGTTGACTTAAAAGTTCAATTCAAAATAAGTGTTATGAAAAGAAAGTTTGAAAATCAAAAGCATAAGGCTTAGGTTTCTAATGTTGGAAAAACAATAGTTAAATGTTTGCACAAAAAGTTTTGGCTTGGGTTAGAGTGGAAAGATGAAGAAGAAGGGTTAAGTCCTAAGGAAAATAAAAGTAAGGGATAAGGAAATGAACCACATTAGGAGTTCCTCTCTTGAGATCATATTGATGATCCAAGTAGCTCCCATCCTTTGGAACAAAGCAACCACAAAGCATAAGCAATCAAACAAGTCTCATAAGAGATCCTCAATGTGTCTTGTGTCTTCCACTTAGATGAACATGGAAAGGGTCCTCCAATTAAGCTCAAAAGGATACTCCTAGCACAAAAAACACGCACATCAAAAGTTCCATGAAGTAAAACAAGAATGGACAAGAGTGAGTTTAGAGATTTGGTCCTTCTAATCCATCTTCATCATTAAGGTCCATTTACTCCAATTTTTGCATAAGGAAGGTCCTAGGATCTAAGTCCAATTCTCCATTTTTTGCATAGGGAAAGTCCTAGAAACTAAGTCCATTTCTTTGCATTTGGTTCATCACAATCAAAACAAAACACAAGCACAATAATATATACACAATTATGTGCTCAAGTGAGCAAAAGGCAAATGGCATTAACATAAACATGTGCTCAAATGAGCAAAGGGAAAAACAAATGGATAATATGTGCAAGAATAGTAAATTGCCTTAAAGTAAATTGCATAAAGTAAATTGCATTAAGTAAATGTTAATTGTCAATAGTTAGTGTTAGTAGTTAGTGTGCCATAAGGCAAATTTAGCGCTATGTTAAGCAATCGTAATTGGACTTATGTAGAAGTCACAACTATCTGAGGCCGGTCAATAATAATGTAGGCAACAAACACAAGTTAGGAGTCTTGATTAGTGAACCAAGTCCCAACAACTTGTCATGCCAAAAAGAAGAAGAGAAATGATCTTGTATTGGTTTAAGCCTTTTGCATGATTTAGAAGACAACCTATCCTTAATGCAAAGTCATTCACTTGATCAATTGATCAAGATGAATTAGATTTAAATCAAGGAAGGTTAAATCCTTCTAATCAATGCTAACTTATCAACCTTCAACTCATTGATCAAAAAGAAAAAGAAGAAGAAGAAGAAAGAGATGAATAATGAAGAATAGAAATGGCAAAATTAAAGTGCATTAAATGAAATCTCATGTACCAATCCTCATATGTTGACCAATAACATTGAAAGTCAAGGTCAAACAATCAAAAACAGAAGTGAGATGAAGTTTGGAAGTTAAGAAAAGAATAAAATATTTTTGGCATTTTTTAATATTAAAAATAAACTTGAATTAAAATAAATGGAAATGTCAAACTTCAAAATCACTTCAAATCAACCTTGAAAAGTCCAAGTGATTTATCCTAAGTTCAACAAGGTCAAACAAGGCTTGACAAAAAATTTCACCATTTTTAAAAGTCAGAAACTATTTTTAATCAATTAAAAATGAATAAAAATAACCTAATTGAACTAAAATCTCAAATAAATCTCAAATCAATTCCAAAATTGATGAGAATATTTTTCATATATCCATCATCATTCAAATAGGTTGAGAAAATATTTTTGTATTTTTTGAATATCAAAAACTATTTAAAATGAATTAAAAATAACCAGAAAAGAGAAAAATCACAAAAAATATCAAATGATGAAATAAAAAATATTAAAAATCAGAAATAGAAACTAGAAATTATTTGGGAAATAATGCAATTGGTCCCATATTTTTTGGATAAAATATGAAAGAGATATTAATTTTTGAAAACAATTGGAATTAAAGAAAATAAAATGAAAATAAAACAGAAAATAGAAATTGGAAAAAGCGTGGACCGTCTGATCTAAGCTCATTAATTGAGCTGGCAAATCATGAGGCCAGGAAGCGCGCGCGTATGGTGGATCCAAGTCAATGCGTGCACATGTGAAACAATTAAAAGTCATAACAAACAAGGGACGAGATTCAATCTGGAGAATGGATCAAACAACCAGGATTTAAACTGGCAATGATGAAGCCACCGGAGCCACCGTCTTCTCCGATGAGCTTCCCAGATTCCGGCCAAGTTGCAAAAAAAAAAGGTAATCAAAACGTGCGATCTATACATCAATAGAAAGCTGGGATGATGTACATCATCCCTATACCATCCATTTTCCTTCTAGATCTCTATAATGTGAGAAATCAGAGCTGGAAAAATCTGGTGTTCATCATGAACTCAATGAATTGCAAAAATCAAAAGCATAAACATGATGCCTCTATTGAGAGGACTTCAGCCAACACAAAATCACAGCCATTAGGTCAAAGGATTAGGAGAATCGAAGAAAATACCAGTTGGAGTTCAAGTTTGAGTTCTGGTGATTTGAGCTTGAAACCTTGCTTGCTTTATCAAAACAGAAGTTCAATGGATCAAGGTGAAGAGGTCTAGGAACTTTTAGATCTAAGAAAGCAGTCGAGGAAACTGAATTCTAGATCTGAAATTTTTAGAGAAAAGAGAGAGTTCCTTTGGTGTGAGGGTGGGGATTCAATTCAGCAGAGGTTCAGGCGCCTTCAGGTTGAAGAATTGAGAGGGCAAGGCATTGTATTTATAGATGGAGGGAGCTGCAAGCATCATCAAACTCGTGTGCATGGGAGAAGAGGGCCTCCATGCATGGGCCTGTACAGGCGCATGGAGGGCCCAATTCTAATTGGAATTGCAAGATATACATCACCAAATATGAATTGGACGTGCAGATTGGATGTTAATGGATCATGCATGGCAATTGGAATGATTTTCATAAAATGCACTATTTCATTGAAGCCTTCGAAAATGCCATGTCCAAAATCAAAATGCAAGCTTATGAGTAATGGTTGGAAATATTATTGCATAAGTAACAAATGTCATGTTGATTAGAACTTCATTTGGGCCTTGGAAATTAGTGAAATTTGAGCTTGAAGGGTGATGTGCAAAACATGTCAAGGCAAGGTTTCTAAAATTAGCCAACTTTCAAGCCCTTCTGTTTTGGTGATGCAAGCTTCAAATGAAAACATTTCCAACATCAAAGTTGTAGATATTTCCAAGACAATCAAAATGGACTTAAATTTTTCATCATTTGGATTTTGATGAAGAAGTTATGGGCACTTGAAGTTGGACTTTTTTGACTTTTAATGCATTTGGTCAAAAAGGACCTATAATGGCTTGCATTATCACATGTATTTCCTTTGAGATTTTGAACTTTTGTTCAACATAACATTTGAAGTAGACCTCTTAATCTTTCCAATGCATTTAATCCCACATCAAAATCATAAAAAATGAATGAGTTATGTCCTTGGGAAGTTGACCTAAAATTAGGGTTTCAGTCAAAATGACCTATAATGTATTGGAATGGCAGATGGTTTTCCAAGCTTTAAATCAATTTTTGATGAACATGAAAGTTGTTCCTATTGTCCTTAATAACATTTTTGCTTTTGGAATCGTCTCCATTTGACCAACACATAAAACGTTAGGTCTCAATGCATTTCAAAATAGTCAGATGAATTGACTGATCAACTTCTCAAGTCCATGCCTCATATCTTGATGAATTGATGATTGAGTACACTCAAATAAGTTCAAATATGCATGAAATGAAGAGATAAAGAACTTCCCTTGATTGTATTTGATCATGGGCTGAGGTTGCTTCATGAGTAAGGCATTGTGGTGCACAGATGAATTAGGGTTTCCTTGAAGAACAAGACCTCAAACCCTTTGACTTGCTTTGATCAAAATGATGAATTGAGATACTAGGGAGGAATATTTGATGGATGAGAGCTTTGGGAGCCATTACCATGCTTGCTATCATCTCTTCTTGACCAGGTCTTTGTACCAATGATCTTCTTGAAGCTTTTGACCTTGTGATTGCTCAAGCTACAAACAAAAGATGTTAGTGACATATTTTTGTGCTTTTGGTTAATAAATAAAATGTGAAAAGCAATGATGATACAATTCAAGAATGCCTGGTGATCTCAAACCACTCACAAGGAGTCCCACCCAAAGGCGAGGGGAACCAAGATGCTTAAAGATCCTTGAGGCTATGCAAATGCAATATTATGATGCCATGAGGGATCTTAGGGACAAAATTGGGGTCTTACACTACTCATCATCAACCTAGACCCAAACAACACTTCCCTGTTAACAGAAAACAGTGGGTTCCTAAGGCTGGTGCTACTAACTTGATAGCTCACACTTCCTTCAGAGTTTCAGCAAGAGAAGACTGGTACTTTGACAGTGGATGCTCTAGATACATGACTGGAAGCAAAAACCTGCTAATTGACCTCCAACCTCATGCCATCAACTATGTAACTTTTGGTGATTGAGCAAAGGGTGAAATCAAGCGGATTGGAAAGTTGAACTGTCCTGGAGTCCCTAACCTTGATAATGTGTTGCTTGTTAAAGGATTGACTGCAAACCTGATCAGTATCAGTCAACTATGCGACCAAGGTCTAAATGTGAACTTCACAAAAACTGAATGCTTGATTACTAATGAAAAAAATGAGGTGATCTTGAAAGGAGTCAAGTCTAAGGACAACTTCTATATGTGGAATTCTCAAGAAACTAGCTATTCATCAATGTGTACTCTAGCTAAAGAAGAAGAAATGAAATTATGGCATCAAAAACTGGGTCATCTGCATCTTAAAGGAATGAAGAGGATTATATCTGTTGAAGCTGTCAGAGGAATCCCAAAATTAAAGATTGATGAAGGAAGAGTTTGTGGTGATTGTCAGATTGGAAAGCAGACAAAGATGTCACATCAGAAGATCAAACATGACACCGCATCTAGAGTGCTAGAACTTCTCCACATGGACTTGATGGGACCTATGCAGGTGGAATGTCTTGGTGGGAAAAGGTATGCTTATGTTGTGGTGGACGACTTCTCCAGATATACCTGGGTAAATTTTATAAGGGAAAAATCTGATGTGTTTGATGTGTTCAAAGATCTTTGTCTAAGACTCCAAAGAGAAAGAGAGAGTCATGTTATCAGAATCAGAAGTGATCATGGGAAAGAATTTGAGAACAGTAAATTTGTTGAATTCTGTTCATCTGAAGGAATTGGTCATGAGTTTTCCTCTCCCATTACCCCTCAGTGAAATGGTGTGGTAGAAAGGAAAAATAGAACTCTCCAAGAATTTGCTAGAGTTATGATTCATGCTAAGAAGTTGCCTTACCACTTTTGGGCTGAAGCTATGAACACGGCCTCCTATGTTCACAATAGAGTAACCTTGAAGAAATGGACCCCAACCACTTTATATGAAGTCTGGAAGGGAAGAAGACCTACTGTCAAATACTTCCATATGTTTGGTAGTAAATGTTATATTCTGGCTGATCGTGAACAAAGAAGGAAAATGGACCCCAAGAGTGATGAAGGAATATTTCTGGGCTACTCAACAAACAGCAGAGCGTTTAGAGTTTTTAATTCCAAAAAAAAAGTTATGATGGAATCTATCAATGTTGTTATTGATGATCAAGAGACTAATGTCACAGACGATGTTGAAACATTTCTGAATGATGCCCCAACTGATCTCCTGGACAAAATTAATGAGAGTGAGTCCACTCAAGCTGAACCTGAAGCTGATAAAATTAATAAGGGACCCTCTACCAGAATTCAGAAGGATCATCCTAAAGATCTCATTATAGGAGACCCAATAAAGGGGTCACCACTAGATCAAGGGAAATGATCTCACATGCCTGTTTTGTGTCCAAGATTGAGCCTAAGAATGTCAAAGAAGCCTTAACTGATGAATTCTGGATCAATGCCATGCAGGAAGAGTTAGGCCGATTCAAGAGAAATGAAGTGTGGGAATTGGTTCCAAGATCTGAAGGAATAAATGTTATTGGAACAAAGTGGGTTTACAAGAATAAATCTGATGAAAAAGGCGTGGTTACTAAAAATAAAGCAAGATCGGTAGCACAAGGATACACTCAAGTTGAAGGACAACACTTTGATGAAACATTTGCTCCTGTAGCTCGCCTAGAATCCATTAGATTACTGCTAGGAGTGGCATGTATTCTGAAGTTTAAACTGTTCCAAATAGATGTGAAAAGTGCCTTCTTAAATGGCTACTTAAATGAGGAAGTGTATGTTGAACAACCTAAAGGGTTCACAAACCCAAATCTTCCAAAGCATGTGTACAAGTTGAGGAAATCCCTCTATGGGTTGAAACAAGCTCCTAGAGCTTGGTATGAGAGACTCACGGTGTTTCTCATTGACAATGGATACAGGAAGGGAGGCATTGATAAGACTTTATTTGTCAAAAATGAAGGAGGAAAGCTCATGGTGGCTCAGATATATATGGATGATATTGTGTTTGGTGGGATGTCAAGTAAGATGGTTCAACATTTTGTTGAACAAATGCAATCTGAATTTGAAATGAGCCTTGTTGGAGAACTAACCTATTTTCTTGGGCTACAAGTCAAGCAGATGGAAGATTCTATCTTTCTATCTCAAAGTAAATATGTCAAAAATATTGTTAAGAAGTTTGGCATGGAGAATGCAAGCCACAAAAGGACAACTGCTCCTACTCATTTGAAAGTGTCTAAAGATGAAAATGGTGTCGGTGTGGATCAAAGTCTCTACAGAAGCATGATAGGGAGTCTGCTATATCTCACAGCAAGCAGACCTGACGTTGCTTTTATTGTAGGTGTATGTGCTAGATATCAAGCTAAACCAAAGTTGAGTCACATAAACCAAGTTAAAAGGATCCTAAAATATGTCAATGGCACCAGTGACTATGGGATGCTATACACTCATGGATCTGGATCTATGCTGTCTGGATATTGTGATGCTGATTGGGTTGGAAGTGATGATGATAGGAAAAGTACATCAAGAGGATACTTCTTCTTGGGGAACAACTTAATATCATGGTTTAGTAAGAAACAAAATTATGTGTCTCTATCTACTGCTGAAGCTGAATACATAGTAGTTGGAAGTAGTTGCTCTCAACTGGTGTGGATGAAACAAATGCTAATTGAATACAATGTCAAGCAAGATGTCATGACATTGTACTGTGACAACCTGAGTGCTATAAACATTTCTAAGAATCCTATTCAGCACAGCAGGACAAAACATATTGATATTCATCACCATTTTATTAGAGAACTCGTGGAGGATAAAATTGTAGCCCTAGAGCATGTTGCTACTGAGATGCAATTAGCTGATATTTTTACAAAGGCCTTGGATGAAAATCAATTTGAATTCCTGATAGGGAAATTAGGGATTTGCATTTATGAAAATTTGTAGCAATTAATATGGAGTGGACAAAGTAATCAAGTTATTGTCTACTTTCTTAAAATAAAGTGCCCCTTTATGGTAAATCATCACCTAGTCTTGGAAATACCATCTATTACCTTTTCACATGCAACCTCACTACCTACTCCAAATCTTCCAACTCCCTGCTTCTTCCTCACACTCCTCTGCTAGGGCAACTAAAAGTTTTCCACAGAAACGTCAAGATGTCACAACACAAGGTTATCACTCCTTCCATGGACATTCACGATGATGAGATTTTGGATGTTGTTTCTCTGTCTGTTATTCCCGGGGAAGCCCTTGATTTAAATCATCCCATGGATGCATCAGCTTTTGCATGCCCCAATCAAGGTAACAACTCTAGTATCCCTTCTAGATCAACTCATGCCACTAGTTCTAAGGAAGATATGCACCACACTGATCGTGTCATAAGAAACCTAGTCACTAGAATCCTTAATGAAGGATATTCTATGAAGGGAGCCTCTACTCCCATGTCTAAAATGTACCCCTCTCCTGAGGTTGAACATCATAGTGAGAAGGATGACGATTCCTCGAAATCTGAGAAGGGAATGGCTGCTGAAAGTTTGTGCTCTCTAGGGAAAACTATGTCTGGTAAAGGAAAATTTGTGGCATCTACAACTGCCAATGCTTCCCATCTGAGAAGCATGATTCTGCAAACAATGTGATTGACCTAGAGGATGATAGGTCTGGTGATCAAGAGGATATCTTAATTCATCACTTAAAGCCTAGTGTGCTAAGTGTATGAAGACTAGAAAAGGTAGATCTGTGGCTGAAATGATGTCAGCTAAAACAGCTAAGAAGATTGCTGGTGTTGGTCCTTCCAAATCTTGGAGCAAGGTTGATGTGAAGAACAGGAAGGTTAGACAAGTTTCTGAGTCTGACGAAGATGTTGAGGAAGATGTCCCTGACATCTCCCCTGTGAAGAGGACCACTGTGAGGAAGTCCCCTGTGAAAGTTGTTGCTGTGCATTTGGATAATATCTCTTTCCATCTTGAAGATGGAGTTGCCAAATGGAAATTTGTGATTCAAAGAAGGGTGGTTTTAGAGAGGGAGTTAGGAAAGGATGTTGTTGAAGTTAAAGAGGTCATGGACCTAATAAAGACTGTTGGGTTGATGAAGATTGTGGCTGGGTTATCTCAGTGCTATGAGGGTTTGGTTAAGGAATTCATTGTCAACATTCCTGAGGATATTGCTGACAAGAACAACAAGGAATTTTGCAAAGTATTTGTGAGAGGTAAGTATATCACATTCTCTCCCACTGTCATTAACAAATTTCTGGGAAGAAGAGTTGAAGGGGCAGGTGAATTGGAAGCTACAGACAATGAGGTCTATAGAGAAATTACAGCAAGGCATGTAAAAGGGTGGCCTATTAAAAAGCATCTTCCTGCTGGAAAGCTGACTGTTAAATATGCTATATTGCATAAAATAGGATCTGCAAATTGGGTGCCTACCAACCATATTTCCATAATTTCTAATACCCTTGGAAGATTTATCTTTGATGTTAGAACCAAAATAAAATTTGAATATGGTAGATTTATGTTTGAACAAATTGTCAAGCATGCATCTACTAATGCAGTGAAGCTGCCTATAGCCTTTCCCTCTATGATTTGTGGGATTATCCTCAATCAACACTCTGGGATTCTGAGTTCCAATGACTTACCAAGCAGAAGAAAACCTGCTCTATCAGTGCACTATAAACTGTTTGAAGACAGTCATGTTGAAGACATTGTCATGACATCTGCTATGAAAAAGCCAGCCTCAAAAGTTGGAATTATTGTTGAGCTGAAGGAGACGTGTAAAGAGCTGGGTGAAGGTATAAGGGTAGCAACAGATAGGAAAGAATCGTTGGAAGCCCTGATTGCTAGCTTAGAGTGAGCGGAAGGTGAGAATATTGAACATGCTAAGGAGGCTAAAGCTCACACCTCTAGTGAGAGGTCTGCAACTAATGATGAGACAAGTGGCAATTCTGCTTTTTGATGTTGATGAAGCTGCAAGCTCAAGCTCCTCTGATTATCTCCTTTGAATTTGGCCCCCATTGATGTGATGATTTGTGTTGCTGTTTTGATGGATTTTCTTGATTTTGGCAGTTATGTTCTGCTGTTTTGATGTTTACTTTGTTGGTTTGTATCTCAGCTTGCTTAAAGCTGTTTATGTACTTGGTTCTGTAATCCTTAACTTTTGACATTCTAGTTTTTGACTGAATAGACATTTATTTTGTCTCTTTGGTCTCTTTTGGCTAAAAAGGGGGAGAAGTAGCTATAGCTACAGATGATGTTATGATGTTGGAGATGACGTTTTGATGTTGGATGTTTGATACAAATAGGGAGAAGAGGGGGAAGTGTTCAGTATGTGTGAGCACAAGTGCATGTGTCTTTACTAGTTGCTATTTTTGCCAGTAATGTGTGTATGTTTACTTCTGCTACTGAATTGATACTGTGATTGTTATCTTGTGAAACATATGATCTGATGTATGTTTTAGCCAAAATTTGCCAAAGGGGGAGTTTGTTGGTTCTATGTGTTGGCATCAATTTTGGTAAAACTTAGAGTTATCACAAGTTGTCACGCGTGTTGTCTTGACATGTGATCTCAGCTTCCTGCAGGATCTTTAAATATGGTTGTGCAGGTTTTAGCTAAGATGTCAGACCCGATGTTAAGACATGTGTATACAGAACATTCATTCTAAATGTTATGTATCTTAATGTTGCGTTTTTCATGCAAATTTGTGTGTGATTATGTGGAGATTGAATGCGCTATTAAAGGAGTGATTTGATTTAAAACCAGAATGATCTATTTTTCAATAAGGGGTGATTAATTATCGTTAATAAGAAGATACGCAAGGAAAATAGATTTAGGGTTTTATGATGCCCAAGCCCATTCAAAAGCTTCTATTTAAAGGCCATGTAAAACCTGGTTTAAACACACAAGAAACGAATGAAAGAGTGAGAGAGTTTTAGGGTTTTAGTCTTGTGTGAGCTTGTGTATTGTGAGCCATTTATTCATCTTATTGATGTTTGAATTGTATTGGATTTTATGTTGTAATTTGTTCACTCTAAGCTTTGAAGCACGAGTGTGTGTTTACTTGGTTAAAGCTTTTAAGCAAGATCAAGTATGTGTCCTTGAAGAGTGTCTTCTTTCTTTGTAATATTTGTTTTTATATTACTGATGTGATTGAGGGGGAGTGAGTAGGATCTCATATCTAAGAGTTCTTAGATAGAAGTCACACGGGTATAGATTAGGTGAAAAGACTGTAACTTGAAGTTGTTTACTGAGAGTCTTTGAACTAATTTTGTTTACTGGATTTCCTTCCTGGCTTGGTAGCCCCTAAACGTAGGTGAGTTTGCACCGAACTCGGTTAACAATTTCTTGTGTCACTTGTTCAATTGTTTCTTTGTCTTTTATCCTGTTTATATTTTAGTTGTTGTTCAGATATTAGTGTCGTGACATTACCTTTGACATCTCATATCTGATACCAGAATTTCAAAAATATGCTTGGTGTTCTCTCCCAATACAAACCCAATGAATGAGGGGTGAGGAGGATACCAGGGTGTGATCCCAAAGCCAATGAAAATTATGAGATGGCATGAGGGGTCTTAGGGTCAAAATTAGGGTCTTACAACTGCCCCTATTTAAAGTACATTCTAACTGAGGATGTGAAGATTAAAATCTTCGTATCGGCTCAGTAGAATGGACTTAAATAACAACATCAAGAAACAGATGTTGGTCCCTAAGAGACCTCATGATGCATATGATATGAATGTAAAATAATCTTTGTGGGGAATATATTGCCAAGGAAAAGAATTCAGAGAGACTGAAAATCCATAAGAGCATAATGCATTCCATAAGGGAAACTCACTGAAGAGACAGAGACTCTAGGGATAAAAAGTTATGCATAGGCCAGGCTACATCTTGAAAACTGCTGGAGACAACGAGGAGATTTCCATGAAAATAAATCAATGGAAAGACTCTGACTGAGGATAAAGGTATATGCAGGGGATGAGGGTAGATCAGAACGAAGTTGAAATACTCATGCCAAAGGAAATTCGATTTCATAAAGAAATACGAACCCAAACTCAACTGGGGAAGAGAAAACTTCAGCACAGGAGTAAAAGAGATATACTATCTGCCACTGGTTACTGGGTAGGAAGATAATACACTCAGACAGAGGGACATCCGTTACCGATTAGAGTAAACATATCAAGGATGGCTCGCCGAGGAAAAAGAGGAATATTCATTACCGGTTACTGGGTAAGAATAGCCTACTAGGGGAAAAAAACCAAATAGGAATTATAACTACCTTTTTACTGGATAGAAAACCAAAGAGAGAGTATTTGTCACCCGTGTTGGTTCTAAGTGTTGGCAACAATTTTGGTAAAACCTAGAGTGTTCATAAGTTGTCACATGTGTTGTCTGTACATAAGATAACTTGTACCTGCAAGATATTTAAAATGAGATTATGCAGGATTTTACTGAGATGTCAGACCCGATGTCATGACATCTGTATATAGAACATTCAGTCTGAATGTTATCTATTATGTGATTGCGTTTTTAATGCAAATCTATGTATGATTGAAGATATGATTAAACAAACACGCATTCAATCATTAATTACAACCAGATTTACTTATTTTCCAAAGAGATCTAATTAGATGTCATGAGAAGATTTGAATGGAAATTAGTTTTAGGGTTTATGATGTCCAAGCCCAGCCAAATGCTTCTATAAAAAGGACATGGAAAACCCGATTTTATACACAAGAAATAAAGAACGAAATATTGAGAGAGAATAAGGGTTTTAGTCTTGTGTGGTCGTGTAAATTGTAAGCCATTCAATTCATCCATAGATGATTGAATTTGTCCGATTTTTGAGTTATAATTTGTCACTCTAAGCTTTTAAGCATGAGTGTGTATTTACTTGATTGAAGATTTTAAGTAAGATTAAGTATGTGTCTTTGAAGAGTGTCTTCTTTTCATTGTAATTCTTGTTTTATATCACTGCTGTGATTGAGGGGGAGTGAGTAGGATCTCATATCTAAGAGTTCTTAGGTAGAAGTCACATGGGTAGAGATTAGGTGAAAAGACTGTAACTTGAAGTTGTTTACTGAGAGTCTTTGAACTGATTCTATTTAGTGGATTTCCTTCCTAGCTTGGTAGCCCCCAGGCGTAGGTGATTTTGCACCGAACTGGGTTAACAATTGCTTGTGTCTATTGCATTACTATTCTTTATCTTCTATCCTGTTTGTATTGTTCAAATATTAGTGTCATGACATTACCTTCGACATCTCATATCTGATACCAAAATTTCAATTGGTATCAGAGCAGGCATCCTGCTCTGGTTCTGGGTGAGATCTAGGAACGTTACTTTCTGGTACTATGGATAGAGACGGAGGATCTGTTCACAGACCACCTATTCTGGATGGATCCAACTATGACTACTAGAAACCTCGAATGGTAGCCTTTCTAAAATCTCTGGATAATAAGGCTTGGAAGGCTGTGTTAACAGGCTGGGAACATCCAATTGTTACTAAGGATGGAGAAGCTACAGCTGATAAGAAGCCTGAAGAACAAAGGACCAAGGAGGAGGATGATCTAGCCCTTGGAAATTCTAAAGCATTGAATGCTATATTCAATGAAGTAGACAAGAATATCTTCATATTGATAAACAACTGTGAGGTGGCTAAAAATGCTTGGGACATTCCCAAAACCACTCATGAAGGCGCCTCTAGAGTGAAGATGTCTAGACTGCAGTTGCTCACTACCAAGTTTGAAAATTTAAGGATGAAAGAAGATGAAAATATTCATGAATTTCATATGAATATCCTTGAAATTGCTAATGCCTCAGGAGCCCTGGGTGAGAAGATGTCAGATGAAAAAATTAGTGAGGAAAATACTCAGGTCACTCCCTAAGAGATTTGCCATGAAAGTGACAGCCATAGAAGAGTCTCAGGACATTTCCAATATGAGAGTCGATGAGCTAATTGGATCCCTCCAAACATTTGAGATGGGAATGTGTGATGGATATGAAAAGAAGGTCAAAAGCATAGCCTTCATGTCAAACACTGAGGAGAAAGAGGAGGAAAGTGGTCAAGATATTGATGAAGATCTGGAAAATGATGTAGCATTGCTGGGAAGACAGTTCAACAGACTTCTGAAAAAGATGGATGTAAGGTCTAAGGCTAATGTCAAGAACATCTCATCTGACATCAGTAAATCCAACAATGCTGGAAGAAGAACAAGATCAGATGAGAAGCCCAAAGAAGGAAAAGGAGTTCAGTGCCATGAATGTGATGGGTATGGACACATTAAAACTGAATGTGGAACCTACCTCAAGAAACAGAAGAGGAGTCTTGCTGTCACTTGGTCTGATGAAAGTGAAACAGAAGAGTCTGCAAATCTTGTGACTGCCTTGATTGGAAGATGGGGTTCTAATGAAGACTCAAGTGATGATGAAGTAACCTTTGAAGAGTTAGCCACTACCTACAGAAAGTTGTGTCACAGAAGTGCGGAAGTATGTCAACAAGTTGAAAGTTAGAAGAAGGTGATAACACAACTGGAGAATGAGAAGGTAGAACACTTAGAAACCATCTCTAAATTAAAAACTGAAGCAGTGTTTCTGAATTCCAAACTAGATGAGATGACAAAGTATGTCAGGATGCTAAACAATGGATCTGACACCTTAGACAAAATTCTCCAAACTGGACAAATGACAGGAGAAAGTCTGGAATTGGGTTCAATGAATCTAAACTTGAGTGCAACCACACTAGTAGCAAACCTAAACCCAAGTGCAGCCACACTGATAGCAAACCAGAGTTGTCACATCATATGTCACAACATCATAAAGGAAGACAGCAGAAGGGGAAACATCAAAGATGGAGATGTCATTACTGTGGAAAATATGGCCACATAAAACCATTCTGCTATAAGTTGTATGGCTATCCTAGTCCTTCTCATCATTAACCTAGACCTAAACATCACATACTTGTCAACAGAAAACAATGGGTTCCTAGGACTGGTGTTACAAGCCTGATAGCTCACACTTCCTTCAGAGTTTCAACTAAAGAGGACTAGTATTTTGACAGTGGGTGTTCCAGACACATGACTGGAAACAAAAACCTACTGAAATTTTGGTATCAGATATGAGATGTCAAAGGTAATGTCACGAAACTAATATCTGAGTAATGCAAACAAAGTAAAGATAAAGAATAGTAATGCAAGAGACACAAGCAATTGTTAACCCAGTTCGGTCCAACTCACCTACATCTGGGGGCTACCAAGCCAGGAAGGAAATTCACTAAAATAGAATTAGTTCAAAGACTCTTCGTACACTTCAACAAGTTACAGTTTTTCTCACCGAATCTCTACCCGTGCAATTTCTACCTAAGCACTCTTAGATATGAGAACCCACTCACTTCCCTACAATCACACCTGTGATCTTAAACAACAATCCCTTGAGAAAAGAAAACACTTTTCAACAACACACTCTTGATTTTACTTCACAATTTCAATCAAGAAGACACACTCTTGATCTTGCTTTACAGCTTTGATCAAGAAGACACACACTTGATCTTGCTTAACAACTTTGATCAAGTAGACACACACTCTTGCTTAACAGCTTTAGCGTGACAAATTACAACCACAAATCAGACCAATTCAATCATCTAAGGATGACTTGAATGGATTACAAGTCTTACGACTAAACAAGACATAAACCCTAGCTCTCTCTCTGTATTTCGCTCAGTATTGGTTGTATGTTCAATCAGGTTTTCCAAGTCCCTTTTTATAGAAGTTTTCAGCTGGGCTAGGACATCTTGAAAACCCTAAATCTATTTTCCAATTAAATCTTCTCATGACAGCTGGTTAGATCTCTTTGGAAAATAAGTAAATCAGGTTGTAATCCATGATTGAATGCGCCTGCAAATCAGATCTTCAATCATACAAAGATTGCCATTAACTGTGCAATCACAAAACACCAGACATTCACACTGAATGTTCTGTGTACAGGATGTCATGACATCGGGTCTGACATCCTGAAACAATTTCTGCATGTTGATTCTAAGTGTTGGCAGCAATTTTGGTAAAACAAAGAATGTTCACAAGATGTTATGTGTGATGTCTTAACATGAGATATCCTATGTACCTTCTGGAGTTCAAGAACATGTTCATGCATGATTGTTTCAGAATGCCACATACAATGCCATGGCTTCTGATATTGGATGTACCTGCTGGAGCTTAAATGAAAGACATGTTCATGCAGGATTGTTTCAAATGACATACACAAGGTCATGTCATCTGATATGGTTGTACCTGCTGGAAGTTATAAAAGGAATTATTGGATTATGCAGGATATTTCTAGGATGTCAGACCCGATGTCACGACATCCTGTACACAGAACATTCAGTGTGAATGTCTGGTGTTTTGTGATTGCACAATTAATGGCAATCTTTGTTTGATTGAAGATCTGATTAGCTGGCGCATTCAATCATGGATTACAACCAGATTTACTTATTTTCCAAGGAGATCTAACCAGTTGTTATAAAAAGATTTGATTGGAAAATAGATTTAGGGTTTTCAAGATGTCCAAGCCCAGCTGGATGCTTCTATAAAAAGGGACTTAGAAAACCTGTTTGAATACATAACCAAGACTGAGCGACATATAGAGAGAGAGCTAGGGATTGTGTTTGTTTAGTCATGAGACTTGTAAGCCATTCAAGTCATCCATTGATGATTGAACTGGACTGATTTATGGTTGTAATTTGTCACTCTAAAGCTGTTAAGCAAGAGTGTGTGTCTTCTTGATCAAAGCTATGAAGCATGATCAAGAGTGTGTCTTCTTGATTGAAACTGTGAAGTAAAATCAAGAGTGTGTAATTGAAAAGTATATTCTTTCCTCAAGGGATTGTTGTTTAAAATCACAGGTGTGATTTTAGGGAAGTGAGTGGGTTCTCATATCTAAGAGTGCTTAGGTAGAAATTGCACGGGTAGAGATTAGGTGAGAATGACTGTAACTTGTTGAAGTGTACGGAGAGTCATTGAACTAATTCTATTTTAGTGAATTTCCTTGCTGGCTTGGTAGCCCCCAGACGTAGGTGTGTTGCACCGAACTGGGTTAACAATTGCTTGTGTCATTTGCTTTACCATTTTGTATCTTTATCCTATGTATGTTAACAAATATTAGTGTCGTGACATTACCTTTGACATCTTATATCTAATACCAGAATTTCAATTGGTATCAGAGCAGGCATCCTGCTCTGGTTCTGGGTGAGATCTATGGACAATACTTTCTGGTACAATGGAGAGAGATGGAAGATCTGTTCATAGGCCACCAATTTTGGATGGTTCTAACTATGACTATTGGAAACCTCGAATGGTAGCTTTTCTGAAATCTCTTGATAACAAGGCTTGGAAAGCTGTGTTAACAGGTTGGGTGCATCCTGTCATTACCAAAGAAGGAGAAGCCACTACTGAGAAGAAGCCTGAAGAACAATGGTCCAAGGAGGAGTATGATCTTGCTCTTGGAAACTCTAAAGCATTGAATGCAATATTCAATGGGATAGACAAGAATATTTTCAAGCTGGTAAACAACTATGAAGTGGCCAAAGATGCTTGGGACATTCTCAAGACTACTCATGAAGGCACCTCTAGGGTAAAGATGTCTAGACTTCAGCTTCTCACCTCCAAGTTTGAAAACTTAAGGATGAAAGAAGATGAAAACATTCATGAATTTTACATGAGTATCCTTGAAATTGCTAATGCTTCAGGAGCCTTGGGAGAGAAGATGACAGATGAAAAACTGGTAAGGAAAATACTCAGGTCACTCCCTAAGAGATTTGCAATGAAGGTGACTGCCATAGAAGAGTCTCAAGATATTTCCAACATGAGGGTAGATGAGCTAATTGGTTCCGTCCAAACCTTTGAGATGGGATTGAATGATGGTTTTAAAAAGAAAACAAAGAGCATGGCCTTTATGTCAAACACAGAAGAGGAAAAGAGTCAGGAGGTTGATGAAGATTTGGTCAATGAAGTAGCAATGCTGGGAAGACAGTTCAATAAACTGTTGAAAAAGATGGATGTAAGATCTAAGACAAATGTCAAGAACATCTCATCTGACATCAGTAAATCCAATAATGCTGGAAGAAGAGCAAGATCAGATGAAAAGCTCAAAGAGGTACAGTGCTATGAATGTGATGGGCATGGACACATCAAGACTGAATGTGGAACCTACCTCAAGAAACAGAAGATGAGTCTTGCTGCCACTTGGTCTGATGAGAGTGAGACAGAGGAGGCTGCAAATCTTGTGATTGCTTTGACAGGAAGATGGGGATCTGATGAAGACTCAAGTGATGGTGAAGTAACCTTTGAAGAATTGGCCTCTACCTACAGAAAGTTGTGTCACAAAAGTGTAGAGCTGAGCAAACAGGTTGAAAACCAGAAGAAGGAAATAACTCAACTTGAGAATGAGAAGGTAGAATACTTGGAAACCATCTCCAATTTACAAACAGAAGCAATGGTTCTGAATGCCAAGCTAGTTGAAAATCCACAAGCTGAAAGTCTGAAGATAGCACAGCTGGAAAGGGAGAAGGCAGACCATGTGAAAACCATCTCTAAGTTGAAAACTGAAGTCATGTTTCTAAATTCGAAACTAGAAGAGATGACCAAGTATGTAAGGATGTTAAGTAATGGATCTGACTCCTTAGACAAGATTCTCCAAACTGGACAAATAACAGGAGACAAATCTGGCATTGGGTATAATGACTCAAAGCCTGAGAACAGTTACACTGGTGCCAAATCTCAAGCAAAATCTAATTGCATCCATAATAAAAGTAAACCTGTGATGTCACATCATATGTCTCAACACCAGAGGAGAAAATAGCAGAAAGGGAAACACCAAAGATGGAGATGCCATCACTGTGGGAAATTTGGCCATTAGAAGTCGTCCTGCTATAAACTGTATGGTTATCCTAGGCCTGCTCATCATCATCAGAATCATTATCAATCCAGACCCAAACAGCACAGGCCTATCATTAAGAAACAATGGATCCCTAAGACTAATGTTACAGGTCTGATAGCTCACATTCCCCTCAGAATCTCAGACAGAGAAGAATGGTACTTTGATAATGGATGTTCCAGACACATGACTGGAAACCAAGACCTACTAATTGATCTGCATCATCATACCATAAGCCATGTAACCTTTGGAGATGGAGCAAAAGGTGAAATCAAGGGAACAGGTAAGCTTGATTATCTTGGAGTTCCTAAACTTGACAAGGTTCTACTAGTTAAGGGCTTGGCTGCAAATCTAATAAGCATCAGTCAATTATGTGATCAAGGTCTGAATGTTAACTTCACCAAAACTGAATGCCTAATCTTTGACAAAAATAGTGAAGTGATTATGAAAGGAATCAGGACCAAAGACAACTGCTACATATGGAGCTCTCAAATGGACTATCCCTTAAAGTATTGGATTAGTATAGATGCTCTCTAGAGTGATGAAAAAGAAGCCTGTAGGAAATGTCAGACAAAGATGTCACACCAGAAGCTCAGAGGAGAAAAGGTTATGATGGCTCAAATAACTGAGAGGTTGGATCAAATAGGTGGACATATGACCAGTCATAGGCAGAATGGAACTGTTAGGACTAGGCCACAGGGGACTTTATGTTTATCTCGAAGCAAAAAGGCCAAGAACAATGTGTAGAAGATTGGAGTGACACCTATGAAAGGTATAGAAGATGAAAGCACTCTGGCTCAATTGGGTTGGATGAAACTATTGATTGCATACAATGTCACACACGATGTCATGACATTGTATTATGACAACCTGAATGCTGAAACTAGGTCCAAAAATCAGACTCAGCACAGATGGACAAAGTACTATTTTTGCTATTATCACTTCATTAGAAAATTCGTGAAAGACAAATTCAGAGGTCTAAAGCATGGACTGGAACTAGCAGACAGGGTTGCAAGGAATTTGGGTGAAATTCAAATTGAATATGAGGGAGGAAAATTAGGGATTTGGACTCTTGTGAAATTATGGAAATTAAAGAGGAAAAATAAAAGAAATAAAAATAGTGTCTGCCCTTTTAAAAGAAAGAGCCACATTAATGATAAATCATTCCCTAGCATTGAAAATAGTATTTATTCCTTTAGC
Organism: Lathyrus oleraceus; assembly: GCF_024323335.1. NCBI lineage: Eukaryota > Viridiplantae > Streptophyta > Magnoliopsida > Fabales > Fabaceae > Lathyrus > Lathyrus oleraceus. Next base: position 328,842,193 of record NC_066581.1, on the reverse strand, counting down.
ACACGCTACCTAAACACGGCAAGCTCCATTTCCATTAAACTTCTCAGAGAAGCTCAGCTAGGGCAAAGAAACTTTTCTCATAAGTCCTACAACATGTCTCAACATCCATCATCATCTGGTTCAAAATCCTCCCACCATGCAAAGACTCCCTCCATGGAGTTTGTAGATGAAGACGTGATGGAAGTTACTCCTCTGTGCATGATACCAGGTGACACCCCAGGTCCCTCCTCGAAGGCTGAAGATAAGCAAGGTAATACCTCTGGTAGCTCCTCTCTTCCAAAAGACATGCATTATGCTGATCGTGCCATAAGGAACCTAGTCACTAGGATTCTAAGTGAAGGGCATGAAGTCAAAGGGGTTTCTACCCCTCTGTCCAGAAGGGACCCCTCTCCTGAGGAGGAACCTCATGCTGATAAAGATGATGACTCATCGAGATCAGAAAAGGAAGTTGCTGCTGAAGGGCTATGCTCTCTAGGTAAAACCCTACCTAGCAAAAAACCAAATGTGTCTCAGGAGAAAGTTATTGACCTAGAGGAAGAAAGCTCTGAAGAAGAGGATGATCCTTTGATTCATCTTGTAAAACCTAGTGTAGCTGAGAAACTGAGAACTAGGAAAGGGAAAAGTGTGGCTAAAATGAGAACAACAAGAGTGAAAAAGGCTGCTGGTGTAGGACCCTCAAAATCCTGGAGCAAAGTTGAGGTTGGGAAAAGGAAAGAAAGAGGCAACTCTGAGGAGGATGTCGAAGACGATGTCCCAGACATCTCCCCTGCAAAAAGGCAGGCTGTTCAGAAGTCTCCTGGTAAAGCTGTTGTTGTGCACCTAGACAACATCTCCTTCCATTTAGAAGATGGTGCAACAAAATGGAAATTTGTCATTCAGAGGAGAGTAGCTATTGAAAGAGAGCTTGGAAAAGAAGCTGTAGAGGTAAAGGAAGTAATTGATTTGATCAATAATGCTGGACTAATGAAGACTGTGGTAGCTCTACCCCAATGTTATGAGGGGTTGGTAAAAGAGTTTATTGTTAATATCCCTGAGGATATTTATGAAAAGAGTAGCAGGGAGTTGGCAAGGTGTTTATAAGGGGAAAATGTGTGAAATTCTCACCAAGTATTATCAACAAGTTCCGAGGAAGAGGAACTGATGGAGGAGTGGACCTAGAGACTACAGACAATGAGGTCTGTAGGGTTATTACAGCTGGATAAGTTAAGGAATGGCCTAGTAGGAATCACTTATCAGCTGGGAGGCTCACTGTCAAATATGCCATCTTACACAAGATTGGTTCAGCTAATCGGGTGCCTACTAATCACATCTCTACCATCTCCATTAGTCTTGGAAGAATCATTCATGCAATTGGAACCAGGATTAACTATGATTTTGGAAAGTTTATATTTGATCAAACCATCAAACATGCCTCTACAAATGCTATGAAATTACCCATTGCCTTCCCATCCATTATTTGTGGTATTATCTTAAGTCAACAACCAGGCATACTCAATACATATGACATGCCAAGCAGAACAAAAACCCCTCTATCCATTCATTATAAGTTGTTTGAGGGAAGTCATGTAAATGATGTTGTCATGACATCCGCCAGAAAAGAGCCTGCATCTCAAGGAAGCTTAACTGATTAACTAAAAGATACCTGCAAGGAATTGGAGAATGGTATAAAGGTGGCCAAGGCAAGAAAAGAAGCTTTGGAAGCTCTTATTTGTAGCCTGGAAAAAGAGGAGATAGAGAAGGCTGGTAGGGATTCAGATGCAAAAGCACAATCCAGTGGCAGCTCTGAAAGCTCTGATGGCTCTGAAGGTGAAGATGAAGGTGAAGGTGATACTTCTTCCTCTGATTGATGGTTCCCCCTCTTGTTTGTTAAAGACCGAAGACTGTATGAGGTGTGCTGTGAAGACTGTAAAGTTGTTCTGTCTGATGTTACTTTATGGATGCTAAAGTTTTTTTTGTTTTTCTTTAAAGTGTGTTTTGTGTGGCAGTCCTCATTGATGCCTGTTTTGTAATATTTAGGGCTCTTAAAGAGTTCCTTGGATTTGTTCATTATCTCTGCTATCACAGCTGTGTATAATGATGGTGTGTACTTCCTGAATATTATGTTTTAACATGCTGAATGTTATAACATCTGATCTAACTTTCTCTGCTAGGCTAATACACATTTATTTTGTCTGATTGGTCACCTTTGGTCAATTTTGACTAAAAAGGGGGAGAAGTGCTGATATACTGATATAGAAGCTGTTGTGGAAGTTGTGAGATGTATATAGCTGGAGGACAGCTATTATTAAAGGAAGTGCACAGGTGTTAAAACAGAATGATGTTCTGTTTACAAATGTCAAAAAGGATGTCTGATATGGTGCACAGGTGTTGATGTTGAAGCAGATGTCAGAATGACATTCTGGCTGGTACAGGTGCTGGAGTTACAGTAGCTGTTATGTTTATGGAGACTGTTTCTTGTGTGCACAAATTTAGGGGGAGAAGGAGTACCCTTGTACATTTGTGTGTCTTACTAGTTGCATCCATAACTAGTAATTATGTTTGTGTTGCACAAATTTAGGGGGAGGAGAAGTACCCTTGTGCATGTGTGTATTACTAGTAGCTATAGCTAGTAACTGTTTTGCTTCTGCTACTATTTAAACTACTGTTAAGTTGTTTAACTGTTGATAGTTTACCTTGTGGACAAAAAGGACAGATATATGTTTTAGCCAAAATTTCCCAAAGGGGGAGTTTGTTGATTCTAAGTATTGACAGCAATTTTGGTAAAACAAAGAATGTTCACAAGATGTTATGTGTGATGTCTTAACATGAGATATCCTATGTACCTGCTGGAGTTCAAGAACATGTTCATGCAGGATTGTTTCAGAATGCCACATACAATGTCATGGCTTCTGATATTGGATGTACCTGCTGGAGCTTAAATGAAAGACATGTTCATGCAGGATTGTTTCAGATGACATACACAAGGTCATGGCATCTGATATGGTTGTACCTGCTGGAAGTTATAAAAGGAATTATTGGATTATGCAGGATTTTTCCAGGATGTCAGACCCGATGTCACGACATCCTGTACACAGAACATTCAGTGTGAATGTCTGGTGTTTTGTGATTTCACAATTAATGGTAATCTTTATTTGATTGAAGATCTGATTAGCTAGCGCATTCAATCATGGATTACAACCAGATTTACTTATTTACCAAGGAGATCTAACCAGCTGTTATAAAAAGATTTGATTGGAAAATAGATTTAGGGTTTTCAAGATGTCCAAGCCCAGCTGGATGCTTCTATAAAAAGGGACTTAGAAAACCTGTTTGAATACACAACCAAGACTGAGCGAAATATAGAGAGAGAGCTAGGGTTTGTGTCTGTTTAGTCGTGAGACTTGTAAGCCATTCAAGTCATCCACTGATGATTGAATTGGACTGATTTGTGGTTGTAATTTATCACTCTAAAGCTGTTAAGCAAGAGTGTGTGTCTTCTTGATCAAAGTTGTGAAGCAAGATCAAGAGTGTGTCTTCTTGATTGAAAGTGTGAAGTAAAATCAAGAGTGTGTAATTGAAAAGTATATTCTTTTCTCAAGGGATTGTTGTTTAAAATCACAGGTGTGATTGTAGGGAAGTGAGTGGGTTCTCATATCTAAGAGTGCTTAGGTAGAAATTGCACGGGTAGAGATTTGGTGAGAAAGACTGTAACTTGTTGAAGTGTACGGAGAGTCTTTGAACTAATTCTATTTTAGTGAATTTCCTTCCTGGCTTGGTAGCCCCCAGACGTAGGTGTGTTGCACCGAACTGGGTTAACAATTGCTTGTGTCATTTGCTTTACCATTCTGTATCTTTATCCTATGTATGTTAACAGATATTAGTGTCGTGACATTACCTTCGACATCTTATATCTGATACCAGAATTTCACTGCATAATCCGTAATTCCATTTATAACTTCTAGGAGGTACAAACATATCAGATGCCATGACATTGTGTATGACATCTTGAAATAATCCTGCATGATCATGTCTTCCATTTAAACTCCAGCAGGTACACATCATCAGATGCCATATCATTATGACATTCTGAAACAATCCTGCATGATCATGTTCTTGAACTTCAGCAGGTACATAGGATATCTCATGTTAAGACATCACATATAACATCTTGTGAACACTCTTTGTTTTACCAAAATTGCTGCCAACACTTTGAACCAATAAACTCCCCCTTTGGAAAATTTTGGCTAAAACATATATTTGTCCTTTTATGTTCACAAGAGAAACTATCAGCAGTTAAACAACATAACAGCAGTTTAAACAACAGCAGAAGCAAACACAATTACTAGCTAAGCTACTAATAATACACACATGCACAAAGGTACTTCTCCTCACCCTAAATCTGTGCAACACAAACAGAATTACTAGTTATGGATACAACTAGTAAGACACACAAATGCACAAGGGTACTTCTTCTCCCCCTAAATATGTGCATCACAAACATCTCCTTTGATAATAACAACACTTGTAACCACAACACCTGTAACAAACAGAATGTCATTCTGACATCTGCTTCAACATCAACAACTGTGCACCACATCAGACATCATATGTGACATCTGTAAACAGAACAGCATTCTGTTTTACAACAAATACATCTCCTTCAATAATAGTTGTTCATCTGTTCAGCTACATACATCTCCTCACAGCTCCACATCTTTAACTGCCTCCACATCAACATTTTTCCCCCTTTTTAGTCAAAATTGACCAAAGGTGACCAATTAGACAAAATAAATGTCAATTAGCCTAGTAGAGAATGTCAGCACAGATGTCATAACATATAACATGTTAAAACATAATTGTTCAGGAGATATATACCAACATTATACACAACTGTGATAGATGAGATAATGAACAAATCCATGGAACTCATTAAGAGCCCAAAATATTACAAAAAGGCATCAATAAGGACTGCCACAAATTACACATATTTCAAAAAAAAAAACTTCAGCGCGTGACAACATGCAATGTACGTTTTATTAAAAATAATCATGTAACTCATGTCAATCGGTCAGGTTATTTTTAAGTCACAAAAGGACAAAAAGAAACGGACGGATATGATTAAAAGATATGCGCATGATCTAACGGTCTTGAAGACGACACGTGATCGTCTTCTTCATCCAAGCCTTGCCCTAACTCCATGCATGCAGAAACACGAAAATGGCAGTGGATTTTGCTCAACTTCCAACCAATAATGCTCATGCCATAGTGCACTAAACATCATGAAATAAAGACCAAAGTTCAAGTATGGAATGAGTAGAATAACATGGTATCTTGTTTTAGGCATAATAGTGGCTTAAACATAAAGAAAAATGGACAATAAGATGACACCATGGCCACAGATATGACCATAAAATCAACATCAACAACTCAAAATCAATGACAATGCCTCATGTTGAGGGCTTCAGAAACAAGCATGGCATAATGGAAAACAACATGAAGCAAGCATGGCATAATGGAAAACAACATGAAGCAAGCATGGTAAGCATGGATGATGAGCATGAAATGAGCAAAGCAATAATCATGGAAATAGAGTAATAAAGGTTACCTAATGGAAGTTAGTCCACTGCTTCTTGGTAATGGAAAAGATAGAAGGAAATGTTGCTGCTTTGATGGCTCACTTCAAGAGCTTCAACTTGAGAAATGGAAAGGAATGAAATCAGACTTGAATGAACTCCCTCCTTGCTTGCTCGAAAATCACAGCCACCTTCAGATTAGGGTTTAAGTGTCTTAAGTATGATGGATCAAAGTATCTTAATGGGCTGAAAAATGGCTTGTTTTGGTTCATGAGCAAAATGTGCATTTGAAGCAAAAGTGAGGTGGTGTTAGAAAATTGCTCATTTTGGCAAAGTTTAAGTGAGTGGACATAAAAATGCATGGCCAAATGAGGTAAAAACGTGGGCTGGTTGGTTTTGCAGCATGACTTGGTTGGTTTGGTCTGGCAAGAAAAACAGTCCAAGATGATGACTTTGTGACTATGTATCTTAATGAGAACATGACCAATTGGTAAGACAATGCAAACAGTAGAAAGATTTCATGGAGCTTATCATCTTTCATGTTGAACACAGATTGAAATGATGAACGGAAGGAGGTGAAAAATGGCCCTCAAGATCAGGTTTCACCATGCCAAAATGGTTGGGCCAGTTTGGCCTAACATGCTGCCTAGAAATTCAAGTCATGATGCCAACTTTAGATGAATGCATCTCTCAAACCATGGATCCAAATGATATGATTCCAAAAGGAGGTGAAATAGGACATGGCAAGGTACAATTGTTATGAAGAAAGTATTTCCAAATGGTGCCTTGAAATGCAAGAAAATTGGCCAAGAAGTCTTGACAAACTTTGAAGATTTGAGACTTAGAAATTTTTCTAAGTGTCCTAAACAAATGTCTCACTTTGACTAAGCATAACTTTCTCAATTTTGATCCAAATGGAGCAAACTTTATATCTCTAGAAAGCTTGGAACAAGAGGCACAACTTTCATGCTGGAGAAATATTCAAATGGAGTTTCCATCTTGATGGAAAATGGGCTTAAAGTGAGTGCAACAACCATGAAAACTTGCCCTAAATTGAAAGTCAACCATTTCCAAATTAAGTAACTTTTCCAACTCCTGATTAAATGATGAATCCAAGATCTAACCTTGATCAAATTTCACATGTAGGCTCCCTTAGGCATGGATTTTGAGATTCCACTCTCAAAATGTCAGGAGTTGACTTTTCTGCCCCCACAGTTGACTTTTCCCAAACTGTCTGCTTCTCGATTCCATTGATCAATTGAAGCACTTCTAGCTCAAATAAAGAGCTGATTTTTTGTATCTGGACATATGGAGGGCCATGGAAAAGAGTTTCACCCAAAGAATCAGAAATAAACTGATTTTATACCAAACCCTAATTTTAGGGCAAAATGATCGGGAACTGATTGCACTGATTGCCAATGGATCTTTCTGAGATAATTGTGAATCTTCCTAGGCCAAGATGCCTCTATAATCATGATATGGATGATCTCCTCTACTTCTAACCAAACATTTCCTGTTGCAGGTAGCGACGAAACCCTAATTTCTGATTAAATCCAGATGCACACTCTGAGAGCTCTGAATCCTCCACTGATGAACTGAGGACCATAATAAGATGCCTGGACCCCCTGAGACCCTTGAGACTTGTATACTTGAAGAATGAAGTCCAATTCTCAATCATGCTTTGTGTGGGTTCCTTCTGTTAAGGAGTGATCAACCAAAACCTGGTTTCCCAAGTCACTAATGCAGTATGCAATGAGTATGACCTAGTATGATGCTAATGAAGTGTGAAACATAATCCCATGCTTCCAGTAAAAATGAAGGGTAAATTTTGGGGTATTACAATCGGGTATCACACAAAGAGGAGTGACGTCCAGCACGTCTTCATCTATAAACTCCATAGAGGGAGTCTTTGCATGATGAGAGGGTTTTGACCCAGATGATGAAGGATGTTGAGACATGTTGTTGAACTTTTGAAAGAATTTTCTTTGCCCTAGCAGAGGTTCTCTGAGAAGTTTGGTGAAGATGGAAAGAGTTGTGTTCAGGTAGCGTGTGCAAATGGCATAGATACTATTTCCAATGCTAGGGAATGATTTATCATTAATGTGGCTCTTTCTTTTAATTGGGCAGACAATATTTTTGTTACCTTTTCCACTCCACATTAATTGCCATAATTTCTCAAGAATCCAAATACCTAATTTCCCTCTTACATATTCAAGTTTATTATCACTCAAGTCCCTTGCAAACTTGTCAGCTGATTGCATTTCATGCTTTAGAGCTATGAATTTGTCTTTCACAAATTTTCTAATGGAGTGATGACAACAAATAATGTGCTTGGTCCAACTATGTTGAATAGAATTTTTGGACATAGTTATAGCATTCAGGTTGTCATAATACAATATCATGACATCGTGTGTGACATTGTATGCAATCATCAGTAGTTTCAACCAACCCTGTTGAGAACAACTGCTACCATCTGTTATATCTTCAGCATAAACACCATTTTCATCTCTCAAATGTGTATGAGTAGGTGTCCTTTCACTCTCTATCTCAATCTTCTCAACATTTCTCTTGGCACTTTTGCTTTGAGATAGATACATAGGCCCTTCTATTTGCTTGACTTGTAGCCCAAGTCCAACAAAGCTCTTTCCAACTTCAGACTGCATATGACTAGTAACATATTCACCCATCTGATCCAACCTCCTATCTATTTGAGACATCATGAGCTTTTCTTCTTTGAAAGTGATGGTAAGTCTGAGCTCCTGGTGTGACATCCTTGTTTGACATTTCCCACAGACTTGTCTCTCATCACTCTTGAGAGTCTTCATTCCTTTGACATAGGTACACTTTGAGGGATAACCAATTTGAGAGTTCCACATGTAACAGTTGTCTTTGGTCCCGATTCCTTTCATAATCACTTCACTGTCTTTGTTAGTAATCAGACATTCAGTTTTGGTGAAGTTAACATTCAGACCTTGATCACAAAGTTGACTGATGCTTATTAGATTTGCAGTCATGCCCTTAACCAGTAGGACCTTGTCAAGTTTAGGAACTCCAAGACAATCAAGCTTACATGTTCCCTTGATTTCCCCCTTTGCTCCATCACCAAAGGTTACATAGCTTATGGCATGATGATGAAGGCCAGTTAGCAGGTCTTTGTTTCCAGTCATGTGTCTGGAACATCCACTATCAAAATACCACTCTTCTTTGGCTGAGACTCTAAGGGGAATGTGAGTTAATAGACTTGTAACATTAGTCTTAGGAACCCATTGCTTCTTGTTGATAGGCCTGTGTTGTTTGGGTCTGGGTTGATAGTGAGTCTGATGATGAACAGGGCTAGGACAACCATACAGCTTATAGCAGAAGGGCTTCAGGTGACCAAATTTCCCACAGTAATGGCATCTCCATCTTTGGTGTTTCCCTTTCTGTTGTCTTCTCCTCTGATGTTGTGACATATGATGTGACATCACAGGTTTACTTTTACTATGGATGCACTTAGGTTTGGTTTGAGGTTTGCAACCAGTGTAACTGCTCTCAGGCTTAGAATCATTATACCCAATGCCAGATTTGTCTCCTGTTATTTGTCCAGTTTGGAGAATCTTGTCTAAGGAGTCAGATCCATTTCTTAACATCCTTACATACATGGTCATCTCTTCTAGTTTAGAATTTAAGAACATAGCTTCAGTTTTTAACTTGGAGATGGTTTCCACATGGTCTGCCTTCTTATTATCCAGCTGTATTATCTTCTGGCTTTCAACTTGTTGACTTTCATCTAGCTTGGCATTCAGAACCACTGCTTCTGTTTTTAATTTGGAAATGGTTTCCAAGTGTTCTACCTTCTCATTCTGAAGTTGAATTATTTCCTTCTTCTGGCTTTCAACCTATTTACATAACTCTACACATTTGTGACACAATTTTCTGTAGGTAGAGGCCAACTCTTCAAAGGTTACTTCATCATCACTTGAGTCTTCATCAGAACCCCATCTTCCTGTCAAGGCAGTTACCGGATTTGCAGCTTCTTCTGTTTCACTCTCATCAGACCAAGTGGCAGCAAGACTCATCTTTTGCTTCTTGAGGCAGGTTCCACATTTAGTTCTAATGTGTCCATACCCATCACATTCATGGCACTGTACTTCTTTTCCTTTTTTGGGCTTATCATCTGACCTTTCTCTTCTTTCAGCATTATTGGATCTACTGGTGTCAGGTGAGATGTTCTTGACATTAGCTTTGGATCTTACATCCATCTTTTTCAACAATCTGTTAAACTCTCTTCCCAGCATTGCTACTTCATTTGACAAGTCTTTATTAACATCCTGACTGTTTTCCTCTTCTATGTTTGACATGAAGGCCATGCTTTTGGTTTTATTTTTAGAACAATCATTCAATCCCATCTCAAATGTTTGGAGGGAACAAATTAGCTCATCAACTCTCATGTTAGAGATGTCTTGGGACTCTTCTATGGTTGTCACTTTCATAGAAAATCTCTTAGGGAGTGACCTGAGTATTTTCCTTACCAACTTCTCATCTGACATCTTCTCTCCCAGGGCTCCTAAGGCATTAGCAATTTCAAGAATCCTCATATGAAATTCATGTATATTTTCATCTTCTTTCATCCTTAAATTTTCAAACTTGGAGGTGAGTGTAGCGGGGTATTCGTTACCATTAGAGATATTGACTAAATCCAAGGTAAATCATACAAGTCGAGTCGCCATCGCACTTCTATTTATCCAAAGGAATGGTTAGAAAGCGAACAAAAACCTAATAGTTTTAACAAAAACTAGTAAAAGAAACAGAGATCTGGGTAAGGGGGCTGGTTATGTAATGGGAAGGTGTTAGGCACCCAAAACATCCTAGGTACTCCTAGGGAGCCCTTTTCACACTTGTTGTAAGGTTGTTTGTTTTGTGGAAAATTTTGTTTGTGCAAACATGATTGAAGAGATGAGAAGAGAATGTACAAGTTTATTTACATTTTGTGTTTGGATGGATAAACCCATTGCCTACGTACCATCTTATAAAAAGATTAGGATCAAAACCTCGTAGTTCGGGGTAAAAATCTCAAAACAAGTTGGTGAATTGATTGGTCCAAAAGCCTTAAGGTCTTTTGTTATCAAAGGGAGAAAACTCAACCTAACCACAAATCCACCATGTGAGGATAGCTTCAACATGCTAGTGAGGGGTTAACCCTATAATAAGCATGGAAGACTCATTGTCCATCACTAAGGATATAGGTGAGTATTACATCTACCACAAGGATAACTCAAACCTAATAGCTAAAGGTTATGAAAGATTTGATTAAGAAAGTGGCCATTGGAACCACAAAAGACATTTGAATGGGTTATATTGACCAATTAGAATTATATACAAAAATAATCAAAGTTGACTTAAAAGTTCAATTCAAAATAAGTGTTATGAAAAGAAAGTTTGAAAATCAAAAGCATAAGGCTTAGGTTTCTAATGTTTAAAAACAATGGTTAAATGTTTGCACAAAAAGTTTTGGCTTGGGTTAGAGTGGAGAGAAAAAGAAGAAGGGCTAAATCCTAAACAAAACAAAAGGTGAGGGGAAAGAGAACAAAACCACACAAGGAGTTCCTCTCTTGAGATCATATTGATGATCCAAGTAGCTCCCATCCTTTGGAATAAGCAATTAGAAAGCATAAGCAATCAAACAAGTCTCATAAGAGGTCCTCAATGTGTCTTGTATCTTTCACTTTGGATGAACATGGCAATGGTCCTTCAATTGAGCTCATAGAATCCCTAGCACAAAAGCACACACATCAAAAGTTCCATGAAGTAAAACAAGAATGGACAAGAGTGAGTTTAGAGATTTGGTCCTTCTAATCCATCTTCATCATTAAGGTCCATTTACTCCAATTTTGCATAAGGAAAGTCCTAGAATCTAAGTCCAATTCTCCATCCTTTTCATAGGAAAAGTCCTAGAAACTAAGTCCATTTCTTTGCATTTGGTTCACAACAATCAAAACAAAACACAAGCATAATAATATATACACAATTATGTGCTCAAGTGAGCAAAAGGCAAATGGCATTAACATAAACATGTGCTCAAGTGAGCAAAGAGAAAAGCAAATGGATAATATGTGCAAGAATAATAAATTGAATAAAAGTAAAGTGCATAAAGTAAATGTTAATGGTTAATGGTTAGTGTTAGTAGTTAGTGTGCCATAAGGAAAATTTAGCGCTATGTTAAGCAATCGTAATTGGAATTATGTAGAAGTCACAACTATCTGAGGCCGGTCAATAATAATGTAGTTAACAAACACAAGTTAGGAGTCTTGATTAGTGAACCAAGTCCCAACAACTTGCCATGCCAAAAAGAAGAAGATAATTGATCTTGTATTGGTTTAAGCCTTTTGCATGATTTAGGAAACAACCTATCCTTAATGCAAAGTCATTCACTTGATCAATTGATCAAGATGAATTAGATTTGAATCAAGGAATATTAAGTCTCCCTAATCAACGCTAACTTATCAACCTTCAACTCATTGATCAAAAAGAAAAAAGAAGAAGAAGAAGAAGGAGATGAATAAGAGAAATGGAAATGGCAAAATTAAAGTAGATTAAATGAAGTAACATGTACCAATCCACATATTTTGACCAATGACATTGAAAGTCAAGGTCAAACAATCAAAAACAGAAGTGAGATGAAGATTGGAAGTCAAGAAATGAACAAAATACTTTTGGCATTTTTTTAATATTAAAATAAACTTGAATTAAAAATAAAATAAAAGGTCAAACTTCAAAATTACTTCAAATTAACCTTGAAAGGTCCAAGTAATTTATCCCAAGTTCAACAAGGTCAAACAACGTTTGACAAAAAATTTCAGTATTTTTTTAAAAGTCAGAAACTATTTTTAATCAATTAAAATGACTAAAAATAACCTAATTGAACTAAAATATCAAATAAATCTCAAATAAATTTAAAAATTGATGAGAATATTTTTCATAGATCCATCATCATTCAAATAGGTTAGGAAAATGTTTTTGTATTTTTTGAATATCAAAAACTATTTAAAATGAATTAAAAATAAACAGAAAAGAGAAAATTCACAAAAAATATCAAATGACAAAATAAAAAATGTTAAAAATCAGAAATAGAAACTAAAAATTATTTGGAGACTAATGCAATTGGTCCCATAATTTTTGGATTAAAAATGAGAGAGATATTGATTTTTGAAAATAATTGAAATTAAAGAAAATAAAACCTGAAATAAAAAATGGCAAAAAACGAGAGCCCTTGGATCTGAGCTCATTAATTGAGCTGGCAGATCCAAGCGTCCAGAAGCGCGCGCCTAGTGTACTCCACAGTAAATGCAACCACATGGAGCCATTAATTTGGTCATAACATTGAACGGATCAGATCGAATCTGGGAATGGAAACGCACGGCTGTGATTGGATCTGGAGTTGGGATGGCCACCGGAGCCACCGTCTTCTCCGGTGAGACCTCCAGTTCCGGTGAGAATTGCTGATATGGCAATCTCAACCAAATGGAACGATCCATATACCAATCGAAAGAGGAAGTGATGTACATCACTCCTATACCATGCACTTCCACTCTAGATCCCTATAAATGGAGAAATCAGAGTTGGAAGTATGATGGTGTTCATCATGAACTTCATCGTTTTGCAAAATTGAAAGCACAAATTAAATGCCTCCATTGAGAGGACTTCAGCCAAACCAAGAAACACAAGATATAAGCAAGGATCAAAGAGTTTCGAAGAGGAAAAGTTCTGTTATCCACCTTTGAAATGCAGGTCTTGTTAGCACAATTCTTCACAACCAAGGCTTGCAATGAGATCTAGTGATGAAGAGGAAGCAAGGTTGAGGAATTATAGGTCTGAAAATCAACCAAGGAAGTTGAAATTAAGATCTGAATTTTTTTAGAGAAAAGTGAAAATTCCTTTAGTGGTGGTTATGGAGAGAATTCTGCAGCATTTCAGGTCGAATCAGGGTGTCCAATGAGAGCTTACATGCCATGTATTTATAGCCAAAGCCATGCTGAAAGTGTGATTTCAAATTTGCATGAATGGAGAGGGCCTCCATGCATGGGCCTGTACAGGCGCATGGAGGGCCCAATTCCACTTGATTTGGCAAGCTGAGATCACAAATGAATGTAATGGACGTGCAACATGGATGTATCAACTCATGCATGGCAACTGAATCAAGTTTCTCAAAATGCACTAAAAGTTCTCCTCTTCGAAAATGATGTTTGCCAAATCCAAATATGGTCATGTGAGTAATGGTTGGAAAGGTTTTGATGTGAAGAACAATTGTTATGTTGGGAAAAAATCCATTTGGAGTGTGGAAATTTATGAAATTTGAGTTTAAAGTGTGATGTGCAAAACATGTCAATGAAAAATTTCCAAATTTGGCCAATGTTCAAGGCCTTCTGTTTTGATGATACAATCATCAAATGAAAAAACCTCCAACATCAAAGTTGTATACCTTTTCAATAAAATCAAAATGGACTTAAATTTTGCATCATTTGGATTTTTGATGAAAGAGTTATGGGCACTTGAAGTTGGACTTTTTTGCCTTTCAATGCATTTGGCCAAAAAGGACCTATAATGTCTTGCATTATCACATGTATTTCCTTTAAGATTTTGAAATTTTGTTCAACATAACATTTGAAGTAGACATCGTAATCTTTCCAATGCATTTTATCCCACCTCAAAATCATAAAAAATGAATGCGTTATGTCCTTGGGAAGTTGACCTAAAATTAGGGTTTCAGTCCAAATGACCTATAATGTATTGGAATGACAGATGGCCTTCCAAGCTTCAAATCAATTTTTTATGAATATTAAAGTTTCTCACATTGTCCTTAAGAACATTTTTTCTTTTGGAACCATCTCCATTTGACCAACACATAAAAAGTTAGGTCTCAGTGCATTTCAAAATAGTCAGATGAATTGACTGATCAACTTCTCAAGTCCATGCCTCATATCTTGATGAATTGATGATTGAGGATACTCAAATAAGTTCAAATATGCATGAAATGAAGAGTTAAAGAACTTCCCTTGATTGTATTTGATCATGGGCTAAGGTTGCTTCAGGAGCAAGGCATTGTGGTGCACATATGAATTAGGGTTTCCTTGAAGAACAAGACCTCCAACCTTTTGACTTGCTATGACCAAAATGATGAATTGAGATGCTAGGTAGGCATACTTGGTGGATGAGAGCTTTGGAAACCATTACCATGCTTGCTATCATCTCTTCTTAACCATGTCTTTGTACCAATGATCTCCTTGAAGCTTTAGACCTTGTGATTGCTCAAGCTACAAAGAAAAGATGTTAGTGGCATATTTTTGTTCTTTTGGTTAGTAAACAAAATAAGAAAAGCAATGATATACAATCCAAACATGCTTGGTGATCTCCAACCATTCACAAGGAGTCCCACCCAAGGGCAAGGGGAACCAAGATGCTTATGATCCTTGAGGCAATGCCAAATGCAATGTTATGATTCCATGAGGGATCTTAGGGACAATATTGGGGTCTTACAGATGCCCCTATTTAAGGTCATTCTAGCCGGAGAAGTGAAGGTTAAAATCTTCGTCTCGACGGGGTAGAATGGGCTTAAATAATAACAAAGAGATGAATTTTGGTCCCTAAGAGACCTCGTGATGCAGATGTATGCATGCAAATGGTAATACTCTGTAGGGATATGCGTCCACAAAAGAATAAGAAATTTGGAGAAACTGACAATCCAAAGGAGTAATACACTCACCATGGAGACAAAGACTCTAACGGGGAGTAAAGGGATGAAAACGCGTGAGCAGGTCACGACTCAAAGCTTGGGGAACAGAATTCCAAAGGGAAAAAATCCAATGGAAATACTCGAGCTGACTCGAAGATGCATGTATTGGGGAATATGCCAATACAGCCAAAATTATCCACAATGGATACTTCGGATAAAAATCCGAACTCAGGTGGGGAAACCCACGAAGGACTAAGCTTGAGGAAGATCCCAATAGAAATCTCCTGGGGAAGCAATGGGGTGAGGTATTACCGGTTACTGGGTAATAAGCTCAAAGAGATACGTGTGATCTGAACACCGGTATAAGGGTGAGAGAACAACACGCTCGGGAAGAATGAATATCTAAGACCGGTAAAAGGGTGAGAGATATCAATCGACCAAATCATCTGAGGAAGACCTAAAAGGTATATTTCAACTCAGGAAAATCTGACTCCACAGGGGACAAAAAGTCATAATAGGGAGCAGAAGGAAGGAACACCAGGGATGCCGGTTACTGGGCATATAATAGGTGACCAACCAAAGCGTGAATTGGGGAATATTCCCAAAACACTCATCATCCAAAAAGAGGGCAAAAAGCAAACTCGATTAAGGGATGGTCATTCGATTCCAAAACAGGGATACGAATCTTACTCAACTAGGGAAGAACAAAAGGCTTCGACCAAAGAGTGCATGAGATATATTATTTATTACCGTTAGAACGTAGATAATATACTCGCATGGAAGATTATCCACAACCGGTTACTGGGTTAATAAAGGATAAATCGACCGAGAAAGAAAAAGGCATCGGGATACCAAAACTAGGTATATAATGATGACCATTCAAGGGGAGCAACAAACATCACCGGTAACCGGTATGAAAGATGATTTGCTGGGGATAAATTGTCTAATCAGAGCAATTATCCAAGAGAAGGGAATATCATCACCGAATATTGGATAATGATAACCATCAAGGAGGGGATTACATCTACCGGATACTGGGTAGAAAACCACGGAAGGGTAACCGTCATCGACTAGGATGAACAAGAAGGTTAACTCTGCAAAGGGGAGAAAATAGGGTTTACAACTACCGGTATAAGGGTAGAAAACCACAGACTCCGCCGAGGATAAGATGAATAATTACTGATTACTAAGCAATTATTCATTTATACCACAGGGAAACACAGGAAACAGTCACAAGGAGCCAATTTAGGATCAAACCAAATAGGAAAACTGAATCAAGACTCGTCCTAGTGAGGATATAACTCAATAGGGGAACCCATCCCAATATATATGTTGGGAGGAAACGAAAACAACCGTCGTCCACGAGGATATAACTAAGTGGGGAACACGGAAGGAAAGATAAACACTCTCTGCTTAATGGGCTGACTCTCTACATTGAGGGATCAGACAACGACATCTGCTTGGGGAATGTATTACCAACCAGCATGAAGGTGAGAAAAACAAGAAAGGGGGGTTTGAATTGTTTTGGAAAATAAGCGCCTTTTTCAGAATAAAACCACACAAGGAATTTATACTAGTTCGCTTATAACACAAAGCTACTCCAGTCCACCCGACCAAGGTGATTTCGCCTTCAATAAGGACTTAATCCACTAATCTTGAAAGATTATTACAACCAACGTCTAAGAGAAAGATCTCTTAGTCCTCTCAAGTATACAGACTGCGCAGAGTCACTTGAGGAATATAAAAACAACTTAGATAAAAACAGAGTTTGTAATCTAGAGTGCTTCTAGGATAAAGCAAGTATTACAACAGTAAGAGCAAATAGAATATTTCACGTTCTGAGCAAAAGCTCGTGAAACTTTGAGAGAGAGAGAGAGAGAGAATATTTCAATGTGTTCAGGTGTCTCTCAATGCTGTTTGCTGTCCTTTATATAGAGGTGAAAGGACCGTTGAAATTGATGGTAGATGATTTTGCTTTAATTAGGAATCAATGCCATAACTTCTGTTGTTTCTTGCCAAAACAACTTTGTCTCCCTGAATAACTTCTTTCCAATAATAGTTCCTTTCCATTTAAATTCAAAGTTGACGTTATTCTTTCTGAATTAGGAAATCCATCATCAGAGTCTACGTAACTCTAAATCTGAGATCTTGCTATGGAGATTCGGAGCTTCTGATGTTTTGATCTCTTAGGGTTCTGATGATGTCTTCAGATGACGCTGAGAGATTCTGGAATTTGGATATGCCTTTGTTCAGAGTCAGAATTTCTAGAGCGTACTCCTTGTTCAAATGCCTCTGATGTTTTGCTGTTGTGCTCAGAGTTAGAACACCTTGAGCGCGTTACTTCTTCAGATGCTTTTGATAATATGTATCTGATATGATTCTGTATCTGATGGCGTAATCAGATTCCTTTCTTTTTGTTTAGATTCCTGCACACTTAGAAACTTTTTGTTAGAGTGCCATTTTTGGTTTCGTCCTTTGTTATCATCAAAATCTTGGTATCTGTTGTAGAACAATTTTTGTTCTTACAATCTCCCCCTTTTTGATGATGATAAAACAAACTCAATTAGCAGATGAAACAAAAAAATCAGATCAGATAGAAGTGAGCTCCCCCTGAGATAGGCTAGGGAGTTCAGAAGTTCTTACCAGAGCTTCCAAGCAATGAAGTTTCTTGATACCTTCTGCAATTCTTAAGTCCAGTGTTAGATGAATTTAATTTTAGAGAATAGTATGTTTGCAGAGTGCTTAAGGTATTAGGCAATTTTTCATCAGAGTTATTTGATTTCTCCCCCTTTTTGTCAGAATCAAAAAGACTTAAACAAAATAATCAACAAAACATTGTATATATTCAGATAACAGACATCAGAGATAAGGGCAAGAAAAACATCAGAAACAAAGATAAGCAAGGCAACAATCAAAAGATCCTAAGTGCCTAAGGGTTTGGAGGATGAGGCATTCTCTGAAGCAGTTGAGTCAGCAGGTTCTAGATATTGTCGTTGACGGTGTCCTGTTTGTCCATTCTGGTTTTGAGTTCCTTCTGGTCTTTCTGAAGTTCTTCAAGCGTCTTGAGAACCATAGGAATGACAGTAGAGGACTCCCCCTGAGTCAGAGCATTCTGTTCTTCAGCAGCTCTGGCTTCAGCTTCTGCAACTGCCTTTGCTTCAGCTTCAGCAGCAGCAGCGGCAGCGTCAGCTAGAGCTTTGGCCTCAGCTTCCTTGGCCCTTTGGATTTCTGCTTGTCTGTCTCTTTCTTCTTCTTGCCTTCTGGCTTTTTCTTCAGCTTCTCTGGCCAGACGCTCCTGTAGTCTTGCCTCAGCATCTCTGATGAAGTCGTTTCTGACTTGCTCAGAGATGTGCTTCAGCTTGAAGGCCTCAGAAGTCATCCAGCCAATGACTCTGTTCCAGTGTGTCCTTACAGAGTCAGGATCATCACTGATGCCAGAGTTTATGGTCAGAGACTTGACCTTTTGTACTGAAGCCCCTACGAACATCATAATGGCTTCCTCTAGGGTAGGCAAGGAATGTTCAGGTTCAAATGTTTGAGGTGGAAAGGTTGGAGGGCTTAGGTTTAGTGTTTGAGGTTCAGGTTCAGGTTCAGGTTCAGGTTCAGGTTCAGGTTCAGCGGAAGGGTTTTGAGGGATAGTGTCAGAGGTATGAAGGTCAGAGGGTTGAACATCAGAAGGAATGATGGTTGGTTGTGGTGTAGTTACTTCAGGTGGAGGTTGTGTTGGTTGTTGAGAGGCAAGGCTTTGAGCCTGAAGTTGGGCTAGGGTTGGAGAAGTTGGGTCAGAGTGTTCTGTATCTGAGTGGCAGTTGCTTCTAGAGCTTTATCAGATCCTGCAAGAGTGATTTCTAAATCTGCAAAATTTTCAACTAGCTTTGACTTTTCAGGGTCAAGCTTATCGTCAAATCTGACATGAATTGATTCTTCCACAATTTTGGTTTCTGTATTGCATACTATGTAGCCTTTAGAGCATTCTGAGTATCCTAACATAATACCTTTTTGTGCTTTGGAATCAAACTTGTTCAGATGTTCTTTAGTGTTTAAAATAAAGAAAGAACATCCAAATGGATGGAAATATGAAATGTTTGGTTTTCTTCCTTTACACAGTTGATAAGGAGTCTTTTCCAGAATAGGTCTTATGGAGATTCTATTCTGAATATAACACGTTGTATTTACAGCTTCGGCCCAAAAGTGCTTAGCCACATTCGTTTCATTGATCATAGTTCAGGCCATCTCTTGGAGTGTCCTATTCTTCCTCTCTACAACTCCATTTTGTTGTGGAGTTCTAGGGCAGGAGAAATCATGGGATATTCCATTAGAGTCAAATAATTCCTCAAAATTTTTGTTCTCAAATTCCCCACCATGATCACTTCTGACTCTAATAATTTTAGAGTCAAATTCTTTTTGCACTTTGGAGCAGAAACTAGTGAATACAGAGTGTGACTCACTCTTGTGTTTTAGGAATTTCACCCATGTCCAGCGACTGAAATCATCAACAATGACTAGTCCATACTTCTTTCCATTGACTGATGCTGTTTTCACAGGACCAAATAAATCAATGTGAAGAAGTTCCAGAGGCTTAGAGGTGGTAACAATAGTTTTCTTTTTAAAAGAGGTTTTTGAAATTTTTCCTTTCTGACATGCTTCACATAGAGCATCTGAAGAAAACTTCAGTTTAGGTAGGCCTCTGACTAACTCGAGTTTATTTAGCTGAGATAGTTTTCTCATGCTAATGTGGCCCAAGCGTCTATGCCATACCCATTGCTCTTCCTGAACAGACATCAGACATTTCACATTTTGTTCTTTTAAATCAAAAAGATTAATTTTATAAATATTGTTTTTCCTCTTGCCTGTGAATAGGACATAACCATTGTTTTGATTTATGGCTTTGCATGTTTTTTGATTGAAGATTACGTCATACCCGTTATCACTTAATTGACTTATGGATAATAGGTTATGCATTAATCCTTCTACGTAAAGGACATCAGATATAGAGGGAAGAGTACCATTACCAATAGTTCCGGAGCCTCTGATCCTTCCTTTCTGATCTCCTCCGAAGCCTACGAATCCAGCATCTTTAAGTTCCAGGCTTTGGAACATAGACTTTCTTCCCGTCATGTGTCGCGAGCATCCACAGTCCAGGTACCATGACTGGTGTTTGAACTTTGCTGCATAGGATATCTGCAACATAAACAATCTTATCTTTTGGTACCCAGAGTCTCTTGGGTCCTTTCTGATTAGTTTTCCTAGAGTTTCTTATAACTTTGGGTTTTCTAGCATTTTCAAATTTTTGTTCTTGTGTGTGTGTGTAGTGATATGAAAATGGAGATTTGAGTTGGTCACTAGTAGAAGTTTTATCTTCCTTAGGATCATACCCAATTCCCTTTTTATTGTTTTGACTGACTCCATAAATCATGGATGCCATAACACTCCTTCCTATCCCATTTTTCAGAAATTCTTGAAAGGCTTCTTCATATTTATAAATTATTGTATTTGAAGTCTGTGGAGCTTGAGATAACGCTTCTTCCAGTTCTAAACGATTTTTATTTGCAGCGTCTCTTTGTAATGTTAAAGATCTGATTTCATCTTCTCGTTTTAGAATTGTCATCTCAAGCTTGCCAGATTCTTCAAATTTTTCTTCAAGACACCCTTTTATTGCTTTAAACTTTTGTTTTAATTTCTGATATGAGCTAAGAGTTTCTGACAAGCATGATTCTAGATCAGATCGAGAGAGTTCAGAAAATACCTCTTCAGATTCTTCATCTGAACTGTTCCTGGATGTGGTAGCCATGAATGCCACATTGACCTGTTCATCAGAGTCAGAGTCTGATGATTCAGATTCGCTATCATCCCAGGTAGCCATTAATCCTTTCTTTGTCCTGAAGGTACTTTTCTTGAAACTTTCTTTTCTGGAACTATCTTTCTTTAGCTTGGGGCATTCATTCCTGTAGTGACTTGTTTCTTTACATTCATAACAAGTAATATCTTTGTTAGTTTTACCTTTTGAGGTTGATTCTGATCGATCCCCTCTGGGTTTTGGTCTTCTGAAGTTGTTGTTCCTCTTTTTCCAGAGTTGTTTAACTCTTCTGGTCAGGAGGGACAATTCTTCTTCCTCATCAGAATCTTCTTGTTCAGAGTCATCTGCATCTTCTGTCTCGGCCTGGAATGCTTTGGTTCTGTCAGATTTGCGTCTTTCAGATCTGGACTTTAATGCTACAGACTTGTTCTTCTTCTGAGGTTCGTCTTCCTCTAGTTCTATCTCATGGCTTCTGAGAGAACTGACAAGCTCTTCAAGACTGATATTGTTCAGATCCTTAGACAACTTCAGAGCAGTGACCATGGGTCTCCACTTCTTTGGCAAGCTTCTGACAATCTTTTTGACGTGGTCTGCAGTTGTGTACCCTTTGTCTAGAACTTTGAGACCTGCAATAAGAGTTTGGAATCTAGAGAACATTACCTCTATGGCTTCATCATCCTCCATTTTGAAGGCTTCATATTTCTGGATAAGCGCCAGAGCCTTTGTCTCTTTGACCTGAGAGTTTCCTTCATGAGTCATCCTCAGAGAGTCAAGTATGTCTTTGGCTGTTTCTCTGTTGGTGATCTTTTCATACTCGTTGTAAGATATAGCATTGAGAAGTATGGTTCTGGCCTTGTGATGATTTTTGAAAACTCGCTTCTGATCATCTGACATCATACTTCTGGGAACTTCAACTTCATCCTCTGTGACAGGAGGTTTGTATCCATCTGTGACAATGTCCCAGAGATCAGCATCATAGCCTAGAAAGAAGCTCTCAATCCTATCTTTCCAATAGTCGAATTTTTCTCCATCAAAGACAGGAGGCTTAGCATTGTAACTGTCTCTTTCATTTGTGTGGGCCATGGTTTTTCTCGTTCTGGATCTCTCTACACTGTTAAGTGTTTGATTAGAAAATCAATAACAGAGCCGAAGCTCTGATACCAATTGAAGGTGAGAAAAACAAGAAAGGGGGGTTTGAATTGTTTTGGAAAATAAGCGCCTTTTTCAGAATAAAACCACACAAGGAATTTATACTGGTTTGCTTATAACACAAAGCTACTCTAGTCCACCCGACCAAGGTGATTTCGCCTTCAATAAGGACTTAATCCATTAATCTTGAAAGATTATTACAACCAACGTCTAAGAGAAAGATCTCTTAGTCCTCTCAAGTATACAGACTGCGCAGAGTCACTTGAGGAATATAAAAACAACTTAGATAAAAACAGAGTTTGTAATCTAGAGTGCTTCTAGGATAAAGCAAGTATTACAGCAGTAAGAGCAAATAGAATATTTCACGTTCTGAGCAAAAGCTCGTGAAACTTTGAGAGAGAGAGAGAGAGAATATTTCAATGTGTTCAGGTGTCTCTCAATGTTGTTTGCTGTCCTTTATATAGAGGTGAAAGGACCGTTGAAATTGATGGCAGATGATTTTGCTTTGATTAGGAATCAATGCCATAACTTTTGTTGTTTCTTGCCAAAACAACTTTGTCTCCCTGAATAACTTCTTTCCAATAATAGTTCCTTTCCATTTAAATTCAAAGTTGACGTTATTCTTTCTGAATTAGGAAATCCATTATCAGAGTCTACGTAACTCTAAATCTGAGATCTTGCTATGGAGATTCGGAGCTTCTGATGTTTTGATCTCTTAGGGTTCTGATGATGTCTTCAGATGACGCTGAGAGATTCTGGAATTTGGATATGCCTTTGTTCAGAGTCAGAACTTCTAGATCGTACTCCTTATTTAAATGCCTCTGATGTTTTGCTGTTGTGCTCAGAGTTAGAACACCTTGAGCGCGTTACTTCTTCAGATGCTTCTGATAATATGTATCTGATATGATTCTGTATCTGATGGCGCAATCAGATTCCTTTCTTTTTGTTTAGATTCCTGCACACTTAGAAACTTTTTGTTAGAGTGCCATTTTTGGTTTCGTCCTTTGTTATCATCAAAATCTTGGTATCTGTTGTAGAACAATTTTTGTTCTTACACAGTAGAGGACAACAATCATAGATATATGGCAAAGAATGCAATCATGAATATCTGCATGTTTCAAAATTATATGTACACATGCATGATTTATGTATGATGAATGTTGACAAACAGACATTTCTAACACAAACAGGCTCCAAAGAATAAGCACACAAACATCCGGTACTACATCTCAAGGGAGAAAGCCAGGTTCACCGGAGAGTATCCAATTTGTCGGGGAAACTGGGGTACCAGGAAGCAAAGACCTCCGCAGGGGATGAATCATTAGCCATTCCAGCTGGGGAGAGGAGTATATTGCATAGATAAAATCTTCCGCATAAGCAACTCCACTAGGGAATCCATCCGAGGAGGTAAAGGGGATTCTGGGGAACCAACCACCAAATACCGTACCCACCAAGGAAATCTCATCTGCTGAGGAGGAATGATTGCTACCCCGCTGAAGGGGAGAGTGGTGAATATCTCAACAAGCATACTACTCAGGGCTCCGGAGGAAGAAAAAATACACTCATGCCCAGAATATGAACAAATGTCTTACCCTGTTGGGGATCACACCATCCTTGGGAGAGCACTGAGGATCTCCTAAGTATCCTTTTCATCATTGTGAATGTTCACTTTGTTTAAAAACAAGTTATGAAAAATTCATTTTTCGAAACAATTATATTTTCTCAATTAAAAGCATGCGAAACGTTTGTTGAATAGAAACAAATAAGAGTGCAAATAATTGGATAAAAGGCTCAAGTTTATTTGATGGAATGGTAGTCTGCAAATGGCAAGACTCCATAGATCTTTACAAATTTGAAATTGGTGATATATATTGGAAGAGGGCTACATTGAACATAATGACCATTTCTCCACCAATTTTGAATTCGATGTATTCGAAGCTTCGGTTGATGACGAATGAGCAAGAATTTCCGACGGATGACAGTTGTAGAACAAAGTCTTGTCAGGATGCAGTTACTTGCCAAATCCCTAATTTTTGCCTAGATTGCCCCAGGATGAGGTACTCAGTCTAGCGGGATACAAATATTCATTTTTTCATGTCTCTAACTTTTGCCTGGACCGCCCTTTCGAGTTTTCGATCCACCGAGACGCTCATTTTTGCCTAAGCCGCCCTTTCGGGTTTTCAACTTAGCGAGCTATTCTGTTTTTATTTCTAGGCGAAGTATTTCTTGACTGCATCTGAATTCACAGGACGAGTGAAATCCTCCCCATCCATAGTGGTAAGTATCATAGCACCGCCTGAAAAGGCTCTCTTAACAACATATGGACCTTCATAGTTTGGAGTCCACTTGCCCTTGGAATCGGGCGCGAAAGACAATACTTTCTTGAGCACAAGGTCACCTTCTCGAAACACACGAGGCTAGACCTTCTTATCAAAAGCTTTCTTCAATTATTGTTGATATAACTGACCATGGCACATGGCAGTCAATCTCTTCTCTTCAATCAAATTCAGCTGATCATAATGACTCCGAACCCATCCAGCATCAGTCAACTTGGCTTCCATCAAGACTCTCATTGATGGGATCTCCACCTCTACTGGGAGTATAGCCTCCATGCCATAAACAAGAGAGAAAGGGGTTGCCCCTGTTGAAGTGCGGACAGACGTACGATATCCATGTAAAGTAAATGGCAACATATCATGCCAATCCTTATACGTGACAACCATCTTCTGGATAATCTTCTTGATATTCTTATTAGCAGCTTCAACAACCCCATTCATCTTGGGTCTATAAGGAGAAGAATTATGATGGGCTATCTTGAACTCACTACACAGCTCTTTCATCATTTTGTTGTTCAAGTTAGATCCATTATCAATAATGATCTTATCTGGCACACTATATCGGCATATGAGTTGATTCTTGATAAACTTCACGACCACCTGCCTGGTCACATTTGCATACGAGGCCGCTTCAACCCACTTGGTGAAGTAATCAATTGCTACGAGAATAAATCTGTGTCCGTTGGACGCTTTTGGCTCTATCATGCCAATCATGTCAATTCCCCACATGGAGAAAGGCCATGGTGATGAAATCACATTCAGAAGTGTCGGGGGAATATGAATCTTATCCGCATAAATCTGACACTTATGGCATTTCTTCACATACTTGCAGCAGTCAGACTCCATTGTCAGCCAATAGTAGCCTGCTCTCAACATTTTTCTAGCCATGGCATGTCCGTTGGAATGAGTACCAAATGAACCCTCATGAACTTCAGTCATTAACAGGTCTGCTTCGTGTCTATCCACGCATCTTAGCAAAACCATGTCAAAATTTCTCTTATAAAGTACATCACCATTGAGGTAGAAACTGCCTGATAATCTCCTCAAAGTCTTCCTATCTTTCACAGATGCCCCAGGCGGGTAAACCTGGTTCTGAAGGAAACACTTGATGTCATAATACCATGGCTTATCATCTTTCACATTTTCTACTGCAAACACATAAGCTGGACTGTCCAAGCGCATTACAGTGATATTGGGAACTTCATTCCAAAGTTTCACCACAATCATCGAAGCTAGCGTAGCAAGAGCATCTGCTATCCGATTTTCATCTCGAGGAATATGATGGAAGTCAACCTCAGTAAAGAACGTTGAAATCCTCCTCGCATAATCCCTATATGGAATGAGGCCAGGCTGATTCATTTCCCATTCACCCTTAATCTGATTAACAACAAGGGCCGAATCACCATATACATCAAGATGCTTGATCCTTAGATCAATGCACTCCTCCAATCCCATAATACAGGCCTCATACTCAGCCATATTATTCGTGCACTTGAAAGTTAGCCTTGCTGTAAAAGGAATATGCGTGCCCTGAGGAGTAATAATCACTGCCCCAATACCATTTCCATACTGATTTACAGCGCCATCAAACACCATACTCCATTTGGAACCAGGCTCTGGCCCTTCATCGAGTGTAGGCTCATCACAATCTTTCATTTTCAAATACAGAATCTCCTCATCTGGGAAGTCATACTGAACTGACTGATAATCCTCGATCGGCTGGTGTGCCAAGTGGTCAGCCAAGATACTACCTTTAATAGCCTTCTGAGCTCGATACTCAATATCATACTCAGATAACAACATCTGCCAACGGGGAATCCTCCCTGTTAAAGCAGGCTTCTCGAAGATATACTTAATTGGATCCATTCTGGATATCAACCAAGTCGTATGATTTAACATGTACTAGCGTAAGCGCTTAGCAACCCAAGCCAAAGCACAACATGTCTTTTCAAGCATCGAGTATCGAGACTCACAATCAGTGAACTTCTTACTCAGGTATTAAATAACATATTCTTTCTTCCCTGACTCGTCTTGCTGACCGAGGACACAACCCATTGAGTCTTCAAGAACAGTCAGATACATGATCAAAGGTCTTCCTTCCACGAGCGGAGACAGGATTGGAGGTTCAGACAGATACTCTTTAATACTGTCGAAAGCTTTCTGGAAATCCTCGGTCCAATCGTGGGACTAATCTTTCCGGAGGAGCATGAATATCGGCGCACATGTGGCAGTCATGTGGGATATGAATCTAGAAATATAATTCAAGCGGCCAAGAAAACCTCGGACCTGCTTCTCAGTTTTGGGCGCAGGCATCTCTTGTATTGCTTTGACCTTTGCAGGATCAACCTCAATACCTCTTTCACTGACGATAAAGCCCAATAACTTGCCAGAACGTACTCCAAATGTACACTTGTTGGGATTCAGACGAAGCTTATACTTCCTTAAACGCTGAAAAAGCTTCAACAAGTGCTCTATATGTTCGACTTCCGTTCTTGACTTAGCGATCATATCATCAACATATACCTCGATCTCCTTGTGCATCATATCGTGAAACAAGGTGGTCATAGCTTGTTGATACGTGGCTCCGACGTTCTTCAAACCGAAGGGCATCACTCGATAACAGAATGTTCCCTAAGGTGTGATGAATGTTGTCTTCTCCATATCCTCGGGTGCCATCCTGGTCTGATTATATCCAGAAAATCCATCCATAAATGAGAAGACATTGAATTTAGTTGTATTGTCTACCAACATATCAATATGTGGTAGAGGAAAATCATCTTTCAGACTAGCTTTATTCAAGTCTCTATAGTCCACACACATCCGGACTTTTCCGTCTTTCTTAGGCACGGACACAATATTGGCCACCCATTGAGGGTATGTAGAAGTCACCAGAAACCCCACATCAATTTGCTTATGAACTTCCTTTTTGATCTTCACTGCTATATCAGGATGAGTTCTTCTGAGCTTCTGCTTCACAAGCACGCACTCAGGCTTCAAGGGTAGAAAATGTTGCACAATATCTGTATCCAGACCAGGCATGTCTTCATATGACCATGCAAAGATATCAACGTATTCTCGTAGCAATTCGACCAACCCCTTCTTAACAGATTCTTCCAGAAGTGCCCCAATCTTCACTTCTCGCACACAATCCTCAGACCCCAAGTTGACCGTTTCCAGATTCTCAAGGTGTGGCTGAATGATCTTCTCTTCATGCTCAAGTAGACGGGTAATCTCGTCAGGAATCTCCTCAACATCATCTTCTTCTGTCTCAAATACAGGGAACTCAAAATTGGGAGATGGTGTTGGATCATTATGTTCAATGGATTTGATCACCTTCGACTTATGGATGACTGTTGGAATATCCACAGTGACCCAATTATTGCAGATTCCCCCAGGGATGACAAAGTTGCTAGAATCCTCTTCGCCCTCTTCCATAATGGCAGCAGCTTCTTCATCTTTACTGGTGTGGATGAACCCTCCACTCTTGAACAACCCTTTAGTGTTGAAAACCCCGGAAGAAAAGCCTATGCCAGCCCGAGACTTGTTATCTTCTAGCTCAATCATTTTTCCTAAACCAGCAGTTGCACCACACTCAATGGCTAACTTTGCATCTTTATAGGAAGCAAATGAAGGAGTTCTCTTCTCAATAGGCTCAGCAATAGATAAAGCTTGGAAAGGAGTTCCAACTTCATCCTCAGCATCTATATATGAGAAGGAAGACAAATGGCTGACCAGGAGAGCCTTTTCTCCCCCTACCACCACCAGCTTCTTATTCTTCACAAATTTCAGTTTCTGGTGTAGGGTGGATGTCATGGCGCCTGCCTCGTGAATACATGGTCTACCTAAGAGACAACTATACGATGGGTGAATGTCCATAACTTGGAAGGTAATCTGGAAATCACTCGGTCCGATTTTGACTGCGAGGTCAACTTCCCCAATCACCGTTTTACGCGACCCATCGAAAGCCTTCACAATAATTCCACTCTGCCTCATGGGAGGCCCTTGATATGATAGTTTTGAAAGAGTGGTTTTTGGCAATACGTTTAGTGATGACCCAGTGTCCACCAGCACATTGGACATGGCGTCGTCTTTGCAGTTCATAGATATATGTAATGACAGGTTGTGGTCCCTTCCCTCCTCGGGGAGATCAGAGTCACAGAAACTCAAGTTGTTACAAGCCATAATGTTTGCAACAATGCTATTGAACTGTTCTATTATGACATCATGGTCTACATATGCCACATCGAAAACTTTCTGCAGAGCCTCTCGGTGTGGTTCTGAATTCATCAATAAGGATAACACCGATATTTTGGATGGCGTTTGTAGAAGCTGGTCTACAACATTGTACTCACTTCTCTTGATGAGCCTCAGCATCTCATCACAGTCTTCTTTCATATTGCCACTCGGGCCAACAGAAGCAGGAGTTATCAATGTAGAGGAGGGCTTAACAACAGGTGCCGGATTCGGAGTGCTCACAGCATTCCCAATCGGGCATTCAACAGAATCAGTACTAGCTTGGTGCCTGGAAGGTGCTGAAAACACACGACCGCTGCGGGTCAAACCACTAACATCCGTAATGTTAACAACAAAGGAAGATGGTAAGGACACCTCTTTCCCATCTTCTACCGCAACAGCATTGTAGCGATAGGGAATTGCTTTCTCGGAAGAGTACGGTACTGGACCGGCAGGCTTGATGGTCAAGGAAGGAGAAACCTTCTGCGTGCTACCATCATACTTGATGATAACAGGCTCGGGGATCCGAAATACTGGGGAAATCACATTGACTTCGGGCTCATCTTCATCAACGTTTCTGTTTTGAAGGATCTCAATAACTCCTTCATCTAGCATTTCCTGAACATCTTTGCACACCTGGCGACAACCTCGTTGATTGACATAACAGACTCGGCATCTATCGTGGTCATGCTCATAGTGACTATAATCACACAGCAAACGATGCATCTCGACCAGCGATTGTCGAATATGACTGACATATTTGACTTTGTATTTGCCAGGGCAGCCCTGGACCATGTTGACAGATTTCCCATGCTCGGGCAATGGGTTCTTCTTTACGTTAGGACCTACGTCCTCGAAACACAGAAGGCCACACCTCACAAGGTCTTGAACCTTGGTCTTCAAAGGGTAACAATTTTCCACGTCGTGGCCGGGAGCACCAGAATGGTAAACACAGTGTAACTCGGGCTTATACCACCGCTGGGGGTTAGCAGGTATAGCCGGTGGGTCTCTCGGAGTAATCAACTTCCTCTCTATCAAATAGGGATATAATTCTGCATACGTCATCGGAATAGGATCAAAGGTGACCCTTTTCCTCTCGTAACTCGTGCTGGATTGATTACTGTTTCGAGGTTGGTAGGCCTGCTGTTGCGGTCGGTGTTGCTGTTGTTGATATTACGGATATGGTTGTTGATTGTTGTTATGTTGCTGATACTGTTGATTATCTCTGAAGACAGGTGCTATGTGAGCCTCCTGGTGCTAGTTACTGACAGGACGCCCGGTTTTCCTCCTCGCAGAGGGTCTTCTTGGTTTCACATGGGAGGTCACAACATGTGCCTCTCCATCTTTCTTCTTCGCAAACGCCCCATATCGTTTAGCAGAAGAGCCTTCTTCTCTAGTTAGACGTCTTTCTCTAACCCCTTCTTCTAGACGCATCCCCATATTCACCATCTCGGTGAAGTCAAAAGGAGCGCTAGCAATCATCCGCTCATAATAAAAAGAAATTAAGGTCTTCAAAAAGATCTTAGTCATCTCTTTCTCTTCTAGCGGAGGCACAATCTGTGCTGCTAACTCTCGCCACCTCTGGGCGTACTCTTTAAATGTTTCCTTGTCTTTCTGGGACATGGCCCTCAATTGATCCCTATCGGGAGCCATATCTACATTGTACTTGTATTGCTTGACGAAGGCCTCGCCAAGATCGTTGAAGGATCGGATGTTCGCACTGTCTAAACCCATGTACCAACGCAGAGCGGCACCAGACAGACTGTCCTGAAAGTAGTGGATGAGCAATTGTTCATTGTCGGTCTGAGTCGACATCTTCCTGGCATACATGACCAGGTGGATGAGAGGACAAGTATTTCCCTTGTACTTTTCAAAGTCAGGGACTTTGAATTTCACAGGGATCTTCACATTGGGGACCAAGCACAGTTCGGCGGCAGACTTGCCCAAAAGATCCTTTCCTCTGAGAGTTTTCAATTCCTTGCGAAGCTCAAGAAATTGATCGTTCATAGCGTCCATCTTCTCATAGACATCTGGGCCTTCAGATGGCTCAGAATGATAGATGGTGTCGTCTACCCTGGGCATGGTATGCACGACAGGAGGAGGAACAGCAAGGACCGGGCTAGATGTCGGCATAGAAGCAAAGGTAGGAGCAGGACCCTCAGGCATGAAATTGGGAGGCATCCCCCATGGGAATCCGGCTGGCATGGATGCTGGAGCAAAGTGTGCACTGGCTGCAGGCACCGTTGAGGAGACAATCTCAGAGATAACTGTCCTCTGGGGAGGAGTTGAAGGCGTCGGAGAAGACTGGCTCCGGGCAGCCAAGAATGATTCCATCAAGGCACTTAATCTGACAACTTCCTCTTTCAGCTCGCGGTTCTCTTGTTCCAGATGATCCATCAGTCTTGAAATATTGGCTCGAGTGTAGTACCGGTGAGTCAGCTTGTCTTCAAAATAAATGAAGAACACAGAGTTAGACCACAAGACAAGAAGCCGGGAACAAAACCTGCTTATGCACATGATGCATGCAATGCTTGTGCATATGATTTGTTTTTTATTTCAAAGGAACTCTAGGGTTTTATTCGCAAATTTTGGAAATATTAAACATTTATCACATATGGAAATATCTCATCAAATAACATCGGGAAAGAAGTACAACATTGTCAATCATATACAAGAGAAAAGGAAAATAATCATCCTATGGATCCCCTAGAAACAATCATCTAAAGCTCGGGACACAGGAAGATAAGATGCATGAAGCCTCTTCACCTCCCTCTCGTAGGCTGCCTCCATCTCTGCCTTCTCCTTGGCGAGTCGATCGTACTTCCTTTTCCAAAACTTGGAAGACTGAGGAAGTAGAGAAGTTCATGCATCATCAGGATCATCAATAACCTGGTGTTCGAGGAACTCTATCAAAGCATCCTTCTCCTTGATCTGCTGAAGCAACTCTTCCCTTTCACAGATCCAGGCACGTGATCGATCTTCGTCTCTCGACTCCTCTACTCCTTGGTTAGGGAGGGTTGAAGGCCCAACCATAACCCAAGGTGTAGGTCTCGGATACTCGTAAGGCATGAGATACTCAGACGCTCTCTTCCTAACCCAAGCAGTGTACGGCTCCATAGCAACACAATTCTTAGGACCCAACTCATTCCTTCCTTTCCTATGAATCTTGTGCCAAGCGCGGACCATTCTGTTCTTCAAGCCTTGGGGATCTTTACCCTCCTGAAAGAACACACCTCTAACAGAATGTTATTAGGTTTATTCTTTAAGGGGAACCCAAGCTGACGACGTGCTAAAACAGGGTTGTAGTTAATCCCACCACATGTACCAAGAAGAGGTACATTGGAGAATTCACCACAAGAGTCGATAATCTGCACACCATCATACACACGGTTATACCAAGAGATATCATCATTAGTGAGAGACATAAGTCTCGTGGACCACCGTAGACATCCCTTGTTCTCCTTGAAGGCGACCGTCTGCGGTAAGTGAGAAATAAACCACTTATACAACAGAGGCAAACAGCACACAATGGCACCACCACCCTTTGCATTCCTCATATGCAAAGAGAAATAAGTATTACCCAACAGAGTCGGAACGGGATTAAGAGTAGAGAAAATCCTAATAGCGTTCACATCCACAAACTTGTCGATGTTGGGGAACAATACTAACCCATAGATGAGAAGTACAAATATGGCTTCAAGGGCATCCTCACTCATGGCCTTCCCATATACAGTAGCTTGAGCAATGAGGAACTCAGAAGGGAGACCTTGAATTCCACCTTTGGTAGTCATATTAGCACCAACCAGAGATTCATCTATGTGCAACATGTCAGCTATCTCTTGAGAAGTAGGAATACCCTCTAAGCCACTGAACGGTAGCTGGTCTAGAATAAGTATACCCACAAGATAGGCATACTCCTCAAGTGTAGGCAAAAGCTGAAAATCCGGAAACGTGAAGCAACGGTACAAAGGATCATAAAACTGCACCAATACACTCATCAACCCTTCATCCACCTAAGTAGTCAGAAGAGGAAGAAGCTTCCCAAAGTGAGCTTTGAAACCCAAAGGATCTAATACATAGGATGTCAGATTCCTTAACTCTTTCAAATCTGGTTGCCTGAAGTTGTACTTCTTTGTATTCCTTCTTTGTCTTTCCATGTCTGAAAATTTTGCAAAAAAACCCGTTAAGTTCCTTGAAAATTTTCTTCATTATTGATGGTATGGATGCAAATGAGTGCATGAATTCATGAATGCAACAATCACACTCAAGGATCAAGCAAAGCACACCAAACAAAGGTCATGGGATGGATCATATCATCCTTAATATCAATCATCCATTTTTGTGGATTATGGTTTACACCTTATCGACACCCAAGTTCCATTGATATTAAGGATACATGAACGGATCAATCATGAATCAAGGGTTTGTTGCAAGTCACGAGCATGGAGTTTCGGTTAAGAACCAACCCAAAGGGAGTGGACTAGGGTTTAAACCTGCCAGACATGTTCTACAAGAGGTTCCCATAGTCATCATCCCATCTTTCGGATATTATCGGAGAAACGACTACTCGTATTCCAAAAATATTCTCAAGAGAGACTCTTATGAGTGTAGTATCGCGTAACAATCGTATCAAATCTTACAGTTGAACGACTTTCGCACTACATCCTAAGAATAGGCCAAGATGGGCTTGGTAAACTAAGGTCCTTGGCTTCTAAGGTCTATATTGGAAAGAGTAATGTCTAACCACAACTTACTTGTGTGACATTATTGATCCCAACATGACCTCCACCAAGTGAATGGACTTGCAAGTCAACTTGCTAAGGAATAACTCCACACAACTCAACAAGACTAATCCATTCTCCTATCCTAAGTGCACTCGAGTTCGGGTATAGAACTCATCTCACAAAGATCACCAAGCATACAAGGAATTAATATCAAGCAATTCAATCATTACATACAATACAGTAATCCCAAATTGCACAAAAAATATGTCACAAAACAATACAATACAACAAGCATGAAAAGTTGGCAAAACCCACTAGGCAAATGTGGTCCCCAGCAGAGTCGCCACTTTTCTGTAGTGGGGTATTCGTTACCATTAGAGATATTGACTAAATCCAAGGTAAATCATACAAGTCGAGTCGCCACCTCACTTCTATTTATCCAAAGGAATGGTTAGAAAGCGAACAAAAACCTAATAGTTTTAACAAAAACTAGTAAAAGAAACAGAGATCTGGGTAAGGGGGTTGGTTATGTAATGGGAAGGTGTTAGGCACCCAAAACATCCTAGGTACTCCTAGGGATCCCTTTTCACACTTGTTGTAAGGTTGTTTGTTTTGTGGAAAATTTTGTTTGTGCAAACATGATTGAAGAGATGAGAAGAGAATGTACAAGTTTATTTATATTTTGTGTTTGGATGGATAAACCCATTGCCTACGTACCATCTTATAAAAAGATTAGGATCAAAACCTCGTAGTTCGGGGTAAAAATCTCAAAACAAGTTGATGAATTGATTGGTCCAAAATCCTTAAGGTCTTTTGTTATCAAAGGGAGAAAACTCAACCTAACACAAATCCACCATGTGAGGATAGCTTCAACATGCTAGTGAGGGGTTAACCCTATAATAAGCATGGAAGACTCATTGTCCATCACTAAGGATATAGGTGAGTATTACATCTACCACAAGGATAACTCAAACCTAATAGCTAAAGGTTATGAAAGATTTGATTAAGAAAGTGGCCATTGGAACCACAAAAGACATTTGAATGGGTTATATTTACCAATTAGAAGTATATACAAAAATGGTCAAAGTTGACTTAAAA
Organism: Lathyrus oleraceus; assembly: GCF_024323335.1. Taxonomy (NCBI): domain Eukaryota; kingdom Viridiplantae; phylum Streptophyta; class Magnoliopsida; order Fabales; family Fabaceae; genus Lathyrus; species Lathyrus oleraceus. The sequence goes on along the minus strand of NC_066581.1, from coordinate 328,807,595 downwards.
GTTTAATTCAAAATAAGTGTTATGAAAAGAAAGTTTGAAAATCAAAAGCATAAGGCTTAGGTTTCTAATGTTTAAAAACAATGGTTAAATGTTTGCACAAAAAGTTTTGGCTTGGGTTAGAGTGGAGAGAAAAAGAAGAAGGGCTAAATCCTAAACAAAACAAAAGGTGAGGGGAAAGAGAACAAAACCACACAAGGAGTTCCTCTCTTGAGATCATATTGATGATCCAAGTAGCTCCCATCCTTTGGAATAAGCAATCACAAAGCATAAGCAATCAAACAAGTCTCATAAGAGGTCCTCAATGTGTCTTGTATCTTTCACTTTGGATGAACATGGCAATGGTCCTTCAATTGAGCTCATAGAATCCCTAGCACAAAAGCACACACACCAAAAGTTCCATGAAGTAAAACAAGAATGGACAAGAGTGAGTTTAGAGATTTGGTCCTTCTAATACATCTTCGTCATTAAGGTGCATTTACTCCAATTTTGCATAAGGAAAGTCCTAGAATCTAAGTCCAATTCTCCATCCTTTGCATAGGGAAAGTCCTAGAAACTAAGTCCATTTCTTTGCATTTGGTTCACAACAATCAAAACAAAATACAAGCATAATAATATATACACAATTATGTGCTCAAGTAAGCAAAAGGCAAATGGCATTAACATAAACATGTGCTCAAGTGAGCAAAGAGAAAAGCAAATGGATAATATGTGCAAGAATAATAAATTGCATAAAAGTAAAGTGAATAAAGTAAATGTTAATGGTTAATGGTTAGTGTTAGTAGTTAGTGTGCCATAAGGCAAATTTAGCAATATGTTAAGCAATCGTAATTGGACTTATGTAGAAGTCACAACTATCTAAGGCCGATCAATAATAATGTAGTTAACAAACACAAGTTAGGAGTCTTGATTAGTGAACCAAGTCCCAACAACTTGCCATGCCAAAAAGAAGAAGAGAATTGATCTTGTATTGGTTTAAGCCTTTTGCATGATTTAGGAAACAACCTATCCTTAATGCAAAGCCATTCACTTGATCAATTGATCAAGATGAATTAGATTTGAATCAAGGAAGATTAAGTCTCCCTAATCAACGCTAACTTATCAACCTTCAACTCATTGATCAAAAAGAAAAAAGAAGAAGAAGAAGAAGAAGGAGATGAATAAGAGAAATGGAAATGGCAAAATTAAAGTACATTAAATGAAGTAACATGTACCAATCCACATATGTTGACCAATGACATTGAAAGTCAAGGTCAAACAATCAAAAACAGAAGTGAGATGAAGATTGGAAGTCAAGAAATGAACAAAATACTTTTGGCATTTTTTTAATATTAAAATAAACTTGAATTAAAAATAAAAGAAAAGGTCAAACTTCAAAATTACTTCAAATCAACCTTGAAAGGTCCAAGTAATTTATCCCAAGTTGAACAAGGTCAAACGTTTGACAAAAAATTTCAGTATTTTTTTAAAAGTCAGAAACTATTTTTAATCAATTAAAATGACTAAAAATAACCTAATTGAACTAAAATATCAAATAAATCTCAAATCAATTTAAAAATTGATGAGAATATTTTTCATAGATCCATCATCATTCAAATAGGTTAGGAAAATATTTTTGTATTTTTTGAATATCAAAAACTATTTAAAATGAATTAAAAATAACCAGAAAAGAGAAAATTCACAAAAAATATCAAATGACAAAAAAAAAATGTTAAAAATCAGAAATAGAAACTAGAAATTATTTGGAGACTAATGCAATTGGTCCCATAATTTTTGAATTAAAAATGAGAGAGATATTGATTTTTGAAAATAATTGGAATTAAAGAAAATAAAACCAGAAATAAAAAATGGCAAAAAACGAGAGCCCTTGGATCTGAGCTCATTAATTGAGCTGGCAGATCCAAGCGTCCAGAAGCGCGCGCCTAGTGTACTCCACAGTCAATGCAACCACACGGAGCCATTAATTTGGTCATAACATTGAACGGATCAGATCGAATCTGGGAATGGAAACGCACGGCTATGATTGGATCTGGAGTTGGGATGGCCACCGGAGCCACCGTCTTCTCCGGTGAAACCTCCAGTTCCGGTGAGAATTGCAGATATGGCAATCTCAACCAAATGGAACGATCCATATACCAATCGAAAGAGGAAGTGATGTACATCACTCCTATACCATGCACTTCCACTATAGATCCCTATAAATGGAGAAATCAGAGCTGGAAGTATGATGGTGTTCATCATGAACTTCATGTTTTTGCAAAATTGAAAGCACAAATTAAATGCCTCCATTGAGAGGACTTCAGCTAGACCAAGAAACACAAGAAATAAGCAAGGATCAAAGAGTTTCGAAGAGGAAAAGTTCTGTTATCCACCTTTGAAATGCAGATCTTGTAAGCACAATTCTTCACAACCAAGGCTTGCAATGAGATCTAGTGATGAAGAGGAAGCAAGGTTGAGGAATTATAGGTCTGAAAATCAACCAAGGAAGTTGAAATTCAGATCTGAATTTTTTTAGAGAAAAGTGAAAATTCCTTTAGTGGTGGTTATGGAGAGAATTCTGCAGCATTTCAGGTCGAATCAGGGTGTCCAATGAGAGCTTACATGCCATGTATTTATAGCCAAAGCCATGCTGAAAGTGTGATTTCAAATTTGCATGAATGGAGAGGGCCTTCATGCATGGGCCTGTACAGGCGCATGGAGGACCCAACTCCACTTGATTTGGCAAGCTGAGATCACAAATGAATGAAATGGATGTGCAACATGGATGTAATCAACTCATGCATGGCAATTGAATCAAGTTTCTCAAAAATGCACTAAAAGTTCTCCTCTTCGAAAATGATGTTTGCCAAATCCAAATATGGTCATGTGAGTAATGGTTGGAAATGTTTTGATGTGAAGAACAATTGTTATGTTGGGAAAAAATCTATTTGGACTGTGGAAATTTAGGAAATTTGAGTTTAAAGTGTGATGTGCAAAACATGTCAATGCAAAATTTCCAAATTTGGCCAAAGTTTAAGCCCTTCTGTTTTGATGATACAAGCCTCAAATTAAAAAACCTCCAACATCAAAGTTGTAGATATTTTCAAGACAATCAAAATGGACTTAGATTTTGCATCATTTGGAGTTTTTATTAAAGAGTTAAGGGCACTTGAAGTTGGACTTTTTTGCCTTTCAATGCATTTGGCCCAAAAGGACCTATAATGTCTTGCATTATCACATGTATTTCCTTTAAGATTTTTAAATTTTGTTCAACATAACATTTGAATTAGACATCTTAAGCTTTCCAATGCATTTTATCCCACCTCAAAATCATAAAACATGAATGAGTTATGTCCTTGGGAAGTTGACCCAAAATTAGGGTTTCAGTCAAAATGACCTATAATGTATTGGAATGACAGATGGCCTTCCAAGCTTCAAATCAATTTTTGATGAACATGAAAGTTGTTCATATTGTCTTTAAGAACATGTTTTCTTTTGGAACCATCTCCAGTTTACCAACACATAAAAAGTTAGGTCTCAGTGCATTTCAAAATAGTCTAATGAATTGACTGATCAACTTCTCAAGTCCATGCCTCATATCTTGATGAGTTGATGATTGAGGATACTAAAATAAGTTCAAATATGAATGAAATGAAGAGTTAAAGAACTTCCCTTGATTGTATTTGATCATGGGTTGAGGTTGCTTCAGGAGCAAGGCATTGTGGTGCACAGATGAATTAGGGTTTCCTTGAAGAACAAGACCTCAAACCTTTTGACTTGCTACGACAAAAATGATGAATTGAGATGCTAGGGAGGCATAATTGGTGGATGAGAGCTTTGGGAACCATTACCATGCTTGCTATCATCTCTTCTTGACCATGTCTTTGTACCAATGATCTCCTTGAAGCTTTAGACCTTGTGATTGCTCAAGCTACAAACAAAAGATGTTAGTGACATATTTTTGTGCTTTTGGTTAGTAAACAAAATAAGAAAAGCAATGATATACAATCCAAACATGCTTGGTGATCTCCAACCATTCACAAGGAGTCCCACCCAAGGGCAAGTGGAACCAAGATGCTTATGATCCTTGAGGCAATGCCAAATGCAATGTTATGATGCCATGAGGGATCTTAGGGACAAAATTGGGGTCTTACAGTGAGCAGCTGTAGTCTAGACATTTTAACCCTAGATGTGCCTTCATGATTGGTTTTGAGAATGTCCCAAGCATCTTTAGCCACTTCACAATTGTTTATCAACCTGAAGATGTTCTTGTCTACTCTATTGAATATGGCATTCAAGGCTTTAGAATTTCCAAGGGCTAGATCATCCTCCTCATTGGACCATTGTTCTTTAGGCTTCTTGTCAGTTGTGGCTGCTCCTTCCTTAGAAATTACTGGATGTACCCAGCCTGTTAACACATCCTTCCAAGCCTTATTATCCAGAGATTTTAAGAAAGCTACCATTCGAGGTTTCCAATAGTCATAGTTAGATCCATACAAAATTGGTGGCCTGTGAACAGATCCTCCATCTCTCTCCATTGTACCAGAAAGTATTGTCCCTAGATCTCACCCAGAACCAGAGCAGGATGCCTGCTCTAATACCAATTGAAATTCTGGTATCAGATATGAGAAGTCGAAGGTAATGTCATGACACTAATATCTGAGTAATGCAAACAGAGTAAAGATAGAGAGTAGTAATGCAAGAGACACAAGCAATTGTTAACCCAGTTTGGTCCAACTCACCTACATCTAGGGGCTACCAAGCCAGGAAGGAAATTCACTAAAATAGAATCAGTTCAAAGACTCTCCGTACACTTCAACAAGTTACAGTCTTTCTCACCTAATCTCTACCCGTGCAATTTCTACCTAAGCACTCTTAGATATGAGAACTCACTCACTTCCCTACAATCACACCTGTAATCTTAAACAACAATCCCTTGAGAAAAGAAATCACTTTTCAATAACACACTCTTGATTTTACTTCACAGTTTCAATCAAGAAGACACACTCTTGGTCTTGCTTCACAGCTTTGATCAAGAAGACACACACTTGATCTTTCTTTACAGCTTTGATCAAGTAGACACACACTCTTTCTTAATAGCTTTGGAGTGACAAATTACAACCACAAATCAGACCAATTCAATCATCTAAGGATGACTTGAATGGCTTACAAGTCTTACGACTAAACAAGACCCAAACCCTAGCTCTCTCTCTGTATTTCGCTCAGTATTGGTTGTGTGTTCAATCAGGTTTCCAAGTCCCTTTTTATAGAAGCTTTCAGCTGGGCTTGGACATCTTGAAAACCCTAAATCTATTTTCCAATTAAATCTTCTCGTGACAGCTGGTTAGATCTCTTTGGAAAATAAGTAAATCAGGTTGTAATCCATGATTGAATACGCCTACAAATCAGATCTTCAATCATACAAAGATTGCCATTAATTGTGCAATCACAAAACACCAGACATTCACACTAAATGTTCTGTGTACAGGATGTCATGACATTGGGTCTGACATCCTGGAACAATTCCTGCATAATTCCATAATTCCATTTATAACTTCCAACAGGTACAAACATATCAGATACCATGGCATTGTGTATGACATCTTCAAACAATCCGGCATGATCATGTCTTCCATTTAAACTCCAGCAGGTACACATCATCACATGCCATGTCATTATGACATTCTGAAACAATCCTGCATGATCATGTTCTTGAACTCCATCAGGTACATAGGATATCTCATGTTAAGACATCACACATAACATCTTGTGAACACTCTTTGTTTTACCAAAATTGCTGCCAACACTTAGAACCAACACCTGCTAACTGGCCTTCATCCTCATGCCACTAGCTATGTAACCTTTGGTGATGAAGCAAAGGGTGAAATCAAGGAAATTGGTAAGCTTAATTGCCCTGGAGTTCCTAATCTTGACAATGTCCTACTTGTTAAGGGACTGACTGCAAACTTAATAAGTATTAGTCAACTATGTGACCAAGGTTTAACTGTAAACTTCACAAAAGATGAATGTCGGATTACTAATAAAGAAAGTGAAGTGATCATGAAGGAGTTAGGTCTAAGGACAACTGCTATATGTGGAGTTCTCAAGAAACGGGTTATTCTTCAATGTGCTCTCTAGCCAAAGAAGAAGAAGTGAAGATATGGCATCAAAGATTGGGCCATCTGCATCTTAAAGGAATGAAGAGGATTATATTTGTTGAAGCTGTTAGAGGAATTCCCAACTTGAAGATTGATGAAGGAAGAATTTGTGGAGAATGTCAGATTGGAAAACAGACAAATATGTCACATCAGAAGCTCAAACATGCCACCACTTCCAGAGTGTTGGAACTTCTCCATATGGATTTGATGGGTCCCATGCAGGTGGAAAGTCTTGGTGGGAAGAAGTATGCTTATGTAGTGGTGGATGACTTCTCCAGATACACCTGGGTCAATTTTATAAGAAAGAAATCTGATGTGTTTGAAATCTTCAAAGATCTTTGTTTAAGACTTCAAAGAGAAAAGGAAAGCCAAGTTATTAAAATCAGAAGTGATCATGGGAAGGAATTTGAAAACAGCAAATTTGCTGAATTCTATGCATCAGAAGGAATTAGTCATGAGTTCTCATCTCCCATTACTCCCCAGCAAAATGGTGTGGTAGAAAGGAAAAATAGAACTCTTCAAGAATCAGCCAGAGCTTTGATTCATGCTAAGAAATTGCCCTACCACTTCTGGGCTGAAGCTATGAACACAGCCTGTTATGTTCACAACAGAGTAACCTTGAAGAAAGGGACTCCTACTACCCTATATGAAGTCTGGAAAGGGAGAAGACCTTCAGTCAAATACTTCCATGTGTTTGGTAGTAAATGTTATATTTTGACTGATCGTGAACAAAGAAGGAAGATGGATCCCAAAAGTAATGAAGGAACATTTCTGGGCTACTCAATAAACAATAGAGCATATAGAGTCTTTCATTCCAGAACAAAAGTAATGATGGAATCTATCAATGTTGTGGTTGATGATCAACAGACTGATGTCACAGACGATGTTGAGACATCTCCAAATGATCCCTCAGCTGATTTCTCAGACAAAAATAATGAGAGTGAACCTCCTCAAGCTGAACCTGAACATGACAAAATCAACAAGGGACCTTCCATCAGAATTCAGAAGGATCATCCCAAAGATCTAATTATGGGAGACCCAAATAAAGGGGTCATAACTAGATCAAGGGAAGTGATCTCACATGGTTGCTTTGTGTCCAAGATTGAGCCTAGGAATGTCAAGGAGGCCTTGACTGATGAGTTCTGGATCAATGCCATGCAGAAGGAGTTAGGTCAATTCAAGAGGAATGAAGTATGGGAACTGGTTCCAAGACCTGAAGGAATAAATGTCATAGGTACAAAGTGGGTGTATAAGAATAAATTTGATGAACAAGGGGTGGTTACTAAAACAAAGCAAGATTAGTAGCACAAGGATATACTCAAGTTGAAGGAGTGGATTTTAATGAAACATTTGCTTCTGTAGCTCGCCTTGAGTCCATTAGGTTGTTGCTTAGAGTGGCATGTATTCTGAAGTTCAAACTGTTCCAAATGGATGTAAAAAGTGCCTTCTTGAATGGTTACTTGAAAGAGGAAGTATATGTTGAACAACCTAAAGGATTCACATATCCAAATCTTCCAAAGCATGTGTACAAGTTGAGGAAAGCCCTTTATGGTTTGAAACAAGCTCCTAGGGCTTGGTATGATAGACTCACAGTGTTCCTCATTAACAATGGATGCAGGAAGGGAGGAATTGACAAGACTCTATTTGTTAAGAATGAAGGAGGAAAACTCATGGTGGCTCAAATATATGTGGATGATATTGTGTTTGATGGAATGTCAGATCAGATGGTCAAACATTTTGTTAAACAAATGCAGCCTGAATTTGAGATGAGCCTTGTTGGAGAACTAACCTATTTCCTTGGGCTACAAGTCAAGCAGATGGAAGATTCTATCTTTCTATCTCAGAGCAAATATGCCAAGAACATTGTTAAGAAGTTTGGCATGGAGAATGCAAGTCATAAAAGGACATCTGCTCCTACACATCTAAAAGTCTCCAAAGATGAAAATGGTGTTAGTGTAGATCAAAGTCTATACAGATGCATGATAGGAAGTCTGCTATATCTCACAGCAAGTAGACCTGACATTGCCTTTGTTGTAGGTGTTTGTGCCAGATATCAAGCTGAACCAAAAGTCAGTCACATAAACCAAGTGAAGAGGATATTGAAATATTTCAATGACACCAGTGAATATGGGATGTTGTATACTCATGGTTCTGGATCTATGCTAACTGGATACTGTGATGCTGACTGGGCTGGAAGTGTTGATGATAGGAAAAGCATATTAGGAGGATGTTTCTTCTTGGGGAATAACTTGATATCATGGTTTAGAAAGAAACAAAATTGTGTGTCCCTATCCACTGCTGAAGTTGAATACATAGCAGCAGGGAGTAGTTGTTCTCAACTAGTTTGGATGAAACAAATGTTGACTGAATACAATGTCACACAAGATGTCATGACATTGTACTGTGACAACCTGAGTGCTATAAATATTTCTAAGAATCCTATTCAGCACAGCAGGACAAAGCACATTGATATTCGTCATCACTTTATTAGAGAACTAGTGGAAGAGAAAATCATAGCCCTGGAGCATGTTACTATTGAAATGCAATTAGCTGACATATTTACAAAGGCTTTAGATGCTAATCAATTTGAATTCTTAAGAGGGAAAAGGGATTTGTATCCATGAGAATTTGTAGCAATTAATTTGGAGTGAAAAAGGTAATAAAAATATTGTCTGCCCACTTAAAAGAAAGTGCCCCATTTATGGTAAATCATTACCTAGTAGTGGAACTACCATCTATAGCATTTCTACACACAACCTCAGCACAACCACTTCCATCTTCATCAAACTGTATCGACCATCTCTATTAGGGTAACAAAAATTCTTTCACAAGCTCAACAAGATGTCACAACATCCTTCATCTTCTGGTTCTAAACCTACTCACAAAGCAAGAACACCCTCCATGGATTTTCTGGATGAAGACATTTTGGAAGTTATTCCTCTTCCAATCATCCCAGGCGATGCCCCTGGTCCTTCTTCCACTGCAGGAAACACTCAAGGTAACAGTTCTGACAACCCTTCTCCTAAGGATGACATGCATTATACTGATCGTGTCATTAGGAATCTGGTCACGAGGATCCTAAATGAAGGACACTCAGTCAAGGGAGTTTCGACTCCTCTATCTAGAAGGGACCCCTCACCTGAGGTGGAACCTCACAATGAGAAAGATGATGATTCATCTAGGTCAGAGAAAGATATTGCTGTTGAGGGACTGTGTTATTTAGGGAAAACCATGCCTAGTAAGAAATTTGTAGATGCTTCTCAGAAGCATGACTCTGGTAAGAAAGTGATTGACTTGGAAGAAGAAATCTCAGATGATGAAGATGACACCTTGCTTCATCACTTGAAGCCAAGTGTTGCAAAGAGAATGAAGACCGGGAAGGGGAGGTTTGTGGCTGAGATGATGACACCCAGAACTAGTAAGAAGGCTACTGTTGTAGGTCCTTCAAAGTCATGGAGTAAAGTGGAGGTCAATAAGAGAAAGGTCAGAGAAAGTTCTGATACAGAGGATGATGTTGAAGACGATGTCCCAGACATCTCTCTGTCAAAAAGCAAACTGTTAGAAAATCCCTTGCCAAGGTTGCTGCTGTGCATTTGGATAACATTTCCTTCCATCTAGAAGATGGTGCAGCCAAGTGGAAATTTGTAATATAGAGGAGAGTTGTTGTGGAAAGGGAACTAGGAAAGGATGTTGTGGAAGTTAAGGAGGTTATGGAATTGATCAAGTCTGTTGGTTTAATGAAAACAATTAGTGAATTACCCCAATGTTTTGAAGGTCTTGTGAAGGAGTTTGTGGTGAACATCCCGGAGGATATTGCTGACAAGAACATCAAAGAGTTTTGCAAAGTGTTTGTTAGAGGAAGGTGTGTAATGTTCTCTCCAACTGTAATTAATAAGTTCCTAGTTAGAGGAACAGAAGGAGCTGTTGAATTGGAGGCCACAGACAATGAAGTCTGTAGTAAAATCATTGTTGGTCAAGTCAAGGAATGGCCAAGTAAAAAGCATCTCTCTACTGGCAAATTAACTGTGAAATATGCTATCTTGCATAAGATAGGGTCAGCCAACTGGGTACCAACAAACCATATCTCAACAATCTCTAATGCTCTTGGAAGGATAATATATGCTATTGGAACCAAGCTTAATTTTGATTATGAAAGGTTCATGTTTGAACAAATTGTCAAACATGCTTCCACCAATGCAGTGAAGCTGCCAATTGCTTTCCCCTCAATAATTTGTGGGATAATCCTAAGTCAACAACCTGGTATTTTGAGCACAAGTGATATCCCTAGTAGAAGAAAACCTCCATTGTCAGTTGCTTACAAGATATTTGAAGGAAGTCATGTCAATGACATTGTTATAACATCTGCTATGAAGAAGCCAGCCAAGATGGCCTAATTGCTGAACTGAAAGAGACCTGTAAGGAATTGGAGACTGGGATTAGGGTGGCTAAGTCTAGGAAAGAAGCTTTAGAGGTTCTAATTAATAGCTTGGAGCAAGGAGATATGGATAATATTGGTGAAGCCAAGGAAACAAATGCCCATACCTCAAGTGAGAGGTCTAAATCTCAAGATCAATCTAGTGGCAGTTCTGGATCTGAAGGTGAAGAAGATGCTAGCTCCTTAGACTGAGTTATGGTGAAGATGGTCCCTCTGTTATGATGATGTTTTGGATGCTTTGATGTTTGTTATTTGATGGTTGTAGTTTTTTTTGGCAGTCTTGTTTGATGCCATGATGTAATTTTGGGCTCTTTATGAGTTCTCTGGATTTCTTTTTATCTCAGCTGATGTAGCTGTGTATAATTATGGTTCTGTAACACCTGACATTTTGTTTTAACAGTTTTTATGTTATAACATTACTTGTGACATTCTCTGCTGGACTAATTGACATTTATTTTGTCTAATTGGTCTCTTTGGTCTATTTTGACTAAAAAGGGGGAGAAGTTATTATGTGGAGGGAGAGCTGATGTTAATATGTGCTGAAGTAGCTAGGCTAAACAGATGACAGCTGATGTTGAACAGAATGATGTTCTGTGGTGTACAGGTGATATTTAAGGAGATGTCAGATGGGGTGGTTCTGAATGTTACAGGTGTTGTTGTTGTTGAAGGAGATGTCTGTGTTGAACAGACTTAGGGGGAGAAGAAACACATATGTGCTTAAAATGTGTTTAATGTATGTTTATTACTAGTTGCTATTATAGCTAGTAATTGTGTAGTTATTACTTCTGCTACTGCTTAACTACTGATATGTTTTTACTCTTGTGAACAAATGGGCTGATATATGTTTTAGCAAAAATTTGCCAAAGGGGGAGTTTGTTGGTTCTAAGTGTTGGCAGCAGTTTTGGTAAAACCTAGAGTGTTCACAAGTTGTCACATGTGTTGTCTTGACATAAGATAACTTGTACCTGTAGGATATTTAAAATGAGATTATGCAGGATTTTACTGAGATGTCAGACCCGATGTCATGACATCTGTATACAGAACATTCTGTCTGAATGTTATGTATTATGTGATTGCGTTTTTAATGCAAATCTATGTATGATTGAAGATATGATTAAACGCGCATTCAATCATTAATTACAACCAGATTTACTTATTTTCCAAAGAGATCTAATCAGCTGTCATGAGAAGATTTGAATGGAAAATAGTTTTAGGGTTTTATGATGTCCAAGCCCAGCCAAATGCTTCTATAAAAAGGACATGGAAAACCTGATTTTATACACAAGAAATAATGAACGAAATATTGAGAGAGAATAAGGGTTTTAGTCTTGTGTTGTCGTGTGAATTGTAAGCCATTCAATTCATCCATAGATGATTGAATTGGTTTTATTTTTGAGTTGTAATTTGTCACTCTAAGCTTTTAAGCATGGGTGTGCGTTTACTTGATTGGAGCTTTTAAGTAAGATCAAGTATGTGTCTTTGAAGAGTGTCTTCTTTTCATTGTAATTCTTGTTTTATATCACTGCTGTGATTGAGGGGGAGTGAGTAGGATCTCATTTCTAAGAGTTCTTAGGTAGAAGTCACATGGGTAGAGATTAGGTGAAAAGACTGTAACTTGAAGTTGTTTACTGAGAGTCTTTGAACTGATTCTATTTAATGGATTTCCTTCCTGGCTTGGTAGCCCCCAGACGTAGGTGAGTTTGCACCGAACTGGGTTAACAATTGCTTGTGTCTATTGCATTACTGTTCTTTATCTTCTATCCTGTTTGTATTGTTCAGATATTAGTGTCGTGACATTACCTTCGACATCTCATATCTGATACCAGAATTTCAACTCGTTAGAGTGAACATATCAAGGATAAACTCAAAGGGAAGAATATTCATCATAAGTTAGGATGAACATATCAAGGATAGACTACCTGGGGAAAGAGGAAGAATACCTATCACCAGTTAAGATGAACATATCAAGGATAGACCACCAAAAGAAATAGGCTTTACAACTATCGGTTATTGGGTAGAAGACCGAAAAAGAGAGTATATGTCATCGGTTAAGATGAACATATCAAGGATAAACTCAAAGAAAGAATATTCGTCATCGGTTAGGATTAACATATCAAGGATAGACTTTGCTGGGAAAGAAGGGATTACTACTACCTTTTTACTGGGTAGAATATCAAAGAGAGAATACCCATCACCGGTTAGAGTGAACATATCAAGGATAAACTCAAAGGGGAGAAATAGGATTTATATCCCTCATTACTGGACGGAATACCGCAAATAGGAATTACAACTATCTTTTTACTGGGTAGAATACCAGACAGGAAGAATATCTGTCACCGGTTAGGATGAACATATCAAGGATAGACTTGTTGGGGAAACGTAAAAACGAATCCGCTGGGGAAATCAAAGAAGTAAATTACCTTTTATCGGTTACTAGGTAAATTACCACAAGTAAAGTACTCAACATCAAGAAGGATATTACCAGTTACTGGGTAATAAACTCTTGGGGACCAAAAGATCTATCTAGGTAAGAGCTAGAAAGATAGTCAAACAAGACTCAACCCAATGAGGATATAACTCAAGGGGAGTGGTTCAATACAGAGGACGAACTGGGGAGGAAAGTGAAATAACAATCATCCACGAGGAAATAACTCAGTGGGGAAGAAGAAAGTATAAACTCTTTCTACTTAAGGGGCTGACACTCTACAATTGAGTAAGGACAGACACACCAAATCTGGTGGGGAAATAATATCACCAAAGCAGGGGATCAGAAGAAAAATCAATGCGAAAAAAATGCCCAATGAAATATTTGATGTTGTGTTATATGCATGAATATGCATGAGTATGTATATGATTATGCTGACAAACGAGCACAAAAGATACAAACAAATAAGGATTTGAATCATCACAACTAGATGCTCGACTAATCTCAACAAGAAGGGAACACCAACTGGAGAACCTGCACCCGACCAAACACTGCTGAAAACTCAACGCTTTGAGGGGACGAAAATATATATATATATATATATATATATATATATATATATATATATATATATATATATATATATATATATATATATATATATATATCCATAACAATCAAAAACGATTATAACAAATCCAACCCAAACTAAACTCTCAAAAGAGGAGGAGATACTGCTAAGGGATAAGCCAAGACTAACAAAGATCTCGCTTAAAAACTCAAACTTTCTGGGATATGAGAAAATACAGCTTGCAAACTCCACGGGAAACGATGGTTTTTTTACCGAGATAACCCAGTTTTTCAAAAAAAATCCCAAAATACCCCTGGTTTCAAAAAAAATCCCAAAAGACCCCACTTTTAGGAGGAGTCTCCAATTTAATTGGAGACTCCTCTTAAAACTTGAATGGAGGCGCCAATTGAATTGGCTAGGGCAGGTGCCCTAGCCAATCCAATTGGGGCCTATGTGTAGGTTTTAAGAGGAGTCGCCAATTCAATTGGCGACTCCCTCATAAAAGCCTCACATGACAAAACCTCCAACATGGAAGTTTTAGATATTTTCAAGACAATGAATTTGGACATAAATTTTGCATCATTTGGAATTTTTATGAGAATGTTATGGGCACTTGAAGTTGGACTTCTGATTATTTCAACTATTATCTGACCTATAATGTTTTGTATTATCACATGTGTTTCTTTTAGAATTATGAAATTTTGTCCAACATAACAATTGAAGTAGACATCTCAAACTTTCCAATGAACTTGGTACCACCTCAAAATCATAAAAAATGAAGGATTTAGGTTCTTGGGAAGTTGACCTAAAATTAGGGTTTTAGTCAAAACATGTGTATGTGAATTTTGCCAAAATGGACTAACTTCAAGCCCTTCTATTTGAATGATAAAATCCTCAAATGACAAAACCTTCAACATAAACGTTGTATATATTTTCAAGACAATGAATTTGGACTTAAATTTTGCATCATTTGGATTTTGTATGAGAAAGTTATGGGCACTTGAAGTTGGACTTTTTCACATATCAATTGTTATGTGACCTATAATGTTTTGTCTTATCACATGTGTTTCTTTTAGAATTATGAAATTTTGTCCAATATAACAAGTTAATTAGACATCTCAAAATTTCCAATTCACTTGGTCCTACCTCAAAAAAATAAAAAATGAGTGAGTTAGGTCCTTGGGAAGTTGACCCAAAATTAGGGTTTTAGTCAAAACATGTGTATGTGAATTTTGCCAAAATGGAGTTTACACAAAGAAACCTAAAGTTTGGAGTTTACACAAAGACAAATTTGATATAATACGACTTGATATTAATAAAGTTTGGAGTTTACACAAAGAAACCTAATGGTGATGACCGGGATCACCTAACCGACCTCTGGTCCCACATCCCCTAGCTACCCTAACCATTGGCCCTAACCCACGTTGACGATTCTGCACCGGTGTTTATTCATCTGAGGGGCCAGGAGAGTCACTACCAACTACATGAGAAGGTCCGTTGAGGTATTCAGACAACTCAGCATAGTCTTTAGTATGCAATGATGGTGTACCGCTATAGCTGAGCTCATGACCCATGCCAGAGAAGTTGGGATGTGGTTGACTCATGGATGGGCGACCGGGACGGTTGAAGGGAGACATGGGTGTGAATGATGCGTCTAGGAAAGGTTGGAAAGGTTGTTGGGGTTTTTGGTAGAGATAGGGTTGTGGGATGTTTTGGTTTTGTGATGTTTGGGCTTCTTGGCTACGGTAGGAGGAGGGGCGGTTGGTGTTTTGGCTAAGGCGACTTTGGTAGGGTGATGGTGTGGGTGTTGGTGTAAGCCCTAGAGGCCAATACTTTTGGTACTTGTATCGAATTATTTATTAATAATAAAAGGCTTTTTTTCTTTATTATGTTTGTTTAATAAAGTCCCTAGAATAGCTAGTCCGTTTAATGTATCAAGTATGACTTAATCATGAGATCACATTAGACATAAGGATACTATTCTTAAAGTATCCGTAGTCAAGCTTTATTGTGAAGTGGGATAACATTAAAGCATGAAGACTATTATGTTTAGAGACTGATGATCACATCTCATGGATCATGGATAAAGAGTTATCAAGTCTTAAACATAGGTATGAATATTAAGAGTAATATTTATACTGGATTGACCTGCTATGAGAATACTATATAGAATGTTATGCAAAGTGTCATAAGTTATTCTCATGGTGATAATGGTGTATACCATCCTTCGACCTGAAACCACTATGGACATAGGTGTAGAGTCGAGTGCCTTATTGCTGATCAAACATTGTCCGTAATTGGATGACCATAAAGACAGTTGATGGGTACTCCACGAAGCATGCTAAGGGACATGAATGACCTAGATGGAATTTGCCCATCCTGCGTAATAGGATAAATGTCTATGGGCCCAATATTGAACTGGACAAGGATGACACGGTCTATGCCATGTGTTCAATATAGACATAAGGGCAAAAGGGTAATTATACACATAATTATTATCACAGAAGGATTTGTCAGATCACATGAAATTTTCGTATCTTGGGTAGCAGTGATGTGTTGCTAGATACCGCTCACTGTTTATTATGTTAAATACGTGATTTAATATAATTTCCAATGCCGCGAAAACCTATAGGGTCACACACAAAGGACAGATTGATGAGAGATAGAGTAATTAAGGAATACCGTAATGTACGGTGCCCTTAAGTGAATTATAGAACATCGTAAGGTACGGTATACTTAAGTAGAATACGAAATATGGTAAGGTACCACGAGCTTAAGTGATTTTGGCATATTATAAGATATGGGCCATATAAACTTGAGTGGGCTTTTTAGCTTGCAGCCCACACAAGTGGTTCTATAAATAGAACCCTTGTGTAGAAGCATTGTCACACTTGTAATTTCGTTTCTCTCTCTCTCTCTCTCACTCAAAGCCTTCATTCGTAGCAGCTAGCATTGAGATTGAAGGAATCCGTTCGTGTGGACTAAGTAGAGGCGTTGTCATTGTTCAACGTTCGTGATCGCCACAAGAGGTAACGATTCTATCACTGATCATGCCCATTCGTAAGGATCATTAAAGGAGAAATTTTAAATTCCACTGTGTTTTGGATCGCCATTCTCCTTCAGTGGGTGCGAAGCGATGTTGGGTCTCAGGTTGATGGTCAATTTGTTGGTGGTGGTATGGTGTATGTTCTTGGTATTGGGGTTGGGTGAATGACATGTTTTGGTTGTATGTTTGTGTGTTTGTGGAACGGAAAGTTTGACGGATAGGGGGTTGTGAGTAACCGGGCTGAGAATGTTGTTGGGGGTTAGATGTTGATCCTTCTTGTGTGTAACTTGCCTGGCATGGGTCGTAGAGGTACATATCTTCAGCGATGAATTGAAAACCAACCGATCTATACCAAGCCATATAAGTACGACTTGGTTTTACCTCATTTGGCATGACTGCGTCAGTTAAGACATGGTCATGACGGTGCTTCCACTTGCCACACTCCGATCTTGCGAAGGTTTGCCAAGGGTTGAAGTTCCATTGGTCGTTCACTTTACGCATATGCCATTCTCCTAGGCTAGCTGGGGGATATGGAATATTCTGGACCATACCGAACTGCAGCTTCACACGATCGGTGTTGTGCATCTCCACAATTGTGAACCGTATTATCGGTGTGCATGTTGTCCATACGGCTGCGTCTTCAGCGTTGACCTCATGGTCATGATCCAGATTAAGGTATGGACGCCAAATGAATTGAAATGTTAAAGAAGATAGGATTATAATGAATGTAGAAAAAGTTAACATAATATAACAAAATAATTAAGTTATTTTGCTTACGTCTGTCGGTCGAAGGTGATCCAACAGGTTGCGATACTGAGTAATACAGTGTCTCGGACATCTGTTGTAACCCATACCACGTGTCGACCATCTACACCAAAAAGTTAAAAAAAATTAGTTTGAGGTAATAAACTTTAAGGAAGTAAGTAAAGATATAGCAATTTAAACAACTTACTTTTTTGCATATGGAAAAGTGAAAGGGTTGTTATTGACCGGTGCTAGAGACGGTAGTCTTGACCAACCCCATGCTTGTAGCAAAACAGCACATCCAGAAAATGTAGATGTGTCTTTGTGGGATTTTTTGCACAACGAACTATAGAGATAGGCTAGAGAAGCAGATCCCCAACTGTAACTTCCTATTCTATCTACATGTCTAAGTAGAGGTAAGTACATAATATGCATGCTAGAACCACTACCTTCGGGAAATAAAAAGGATCCTATTAACAGCATAATGTAACACCTAGTTTTTATTATTCGAGCATCTTCGGTAGAATGCTCATCTAAGTATAAACTATTATAATATGACTTTAGGCGTGAGAGTAGTATACCTTGACCTCTAGCATTGTCATCTAACAAATCAGTGTGTAAAAGCTCCATGCAAATTGAATTTGCATAGTTGGTCTTACCATTAACAACTTTGCCTTCAATTGGTAGTCCTAAAGGCATGTAGACGTATTCTAACGTCACGGTACATTCACCGGTTGGGAACCAAAATGTGTGTGTCTATGGCCTCCATCTTTCGCATAAGGCTAGAATGAATTTGTTATCTATAGACCAAGACATAATCTTGCTAATATGACCAAAACCAACGAGTTCAACATAAGGTTGAATCATCGGGTCCATATGAACATATTCGTGGACCCGAGTTCGAAACCTTGATACATCCTATAATAGAAAGAATAAAACACTTGACTAAGTTGGTATGTCAAAATAAAATGGGGTTGGTGAAGATGAAAGATAAAAAGTTAACAAAAGAAAAAACTTACATATGTTGCAATGTTTGCAACTGTTCCTCTATGTTCTTCGCCCATTGTGAGTAAAGACATATTGTTGGGGAGTTGGTGTAGATGAAACTAGAAGATGTTGTTGAAGATGAAATTGTAAAAGAAGTATTGTAGAGGAAGTAGTGAGAGTGATGGTGTGGAAGAAGTGTTGAAGGAGTGGATGTATTTATAGGAAAATGGATGGGAGCATGAAAATTTGTGTTTGCATGGTGTCTCCATATGAATTGGCGACCATGTACAATCCTTAAGAGGGGTCGCCATTCAAATTGGCGCCTCCATAGGGACATGCATGCAAGGCTAGGTCTGAATGCATGGTGTCTCCACTTGAATTGGCGACCATGTACAAGGATTAAGTGGAGGCGCCAATCCATTTGGAGACACCATCTGCATGTCTGACACGTGGTTGTCTTGTCTCCTGCATGCTGAACAAGTCACTTGTTGATGGCTTGCATGGTTGACACATCATCTTTGACTATCTTACATGTCCGACACGTGGCTGTCTTGTCTCCTGCATGCTGAAGAGTCACTTCTTGATAGCTTGCATGGTTGACACATCATCTCAGACTATCTTGCATGACTGACACATCATCTCAGACTATCTTACATGTCCGACACGTGGTTGTCTTGTCTCCTGCATGCTAAAGAGTCACTTCTTGATAGCTTGCATGGTTGACACATCATCTCAGACTATCTTGCATGACTGACACATTATCTCAGACTATCTTACATGTCTGACACGTCATCTCAGACTAGCTTGCATGTCCGACGGTCTCAACTAACCGATCAGGATGAAGCTGGTGAAGATGATGCACAATGGTCAGATGAACTCAACCCAGAAGCAGAAGTAGAAGTCAACGTTGTTGATGAAGAAGAAGAGGAGACCGAGATACAGGTTGATCACATGCTGAACAACGACGATGAAGATGATGATCAACCACCACCAATACCTCCTAGTCATGTATACAATCCGCCTCAACATATGACAAATATGGATCTTCACGATGATGAAACATCCAACAGTGTCTTCTATAATCCGTATCCGAGATCAAAAGGCGAATTAAAGGTGGGAGACATGTTTCGTACCAAAGAAGAATGTGTTTTGGCAATCAAAAAATTCCATATGAACAACTCTGCTGACTTTACAGTGAAACGCACTGATTCTAGAAGGTATGTTATTGAATGTCATAACATGCTTTGTAAGTTTCGTTTGGCTGCGTCTTACAAGGAGAAAAAGGACTCTTGGGAGATCGCTTCAATAGACCCACCGCACAGTTGCGTTGCAACTAACGTTGAACAAGATCACCGTAAACTGAGCACAACTTTGATATGTCAAGACATTCTGCCATTGGTAAATAAAGACCCATCAGTGAAGGTGAGTATAATTATATCCCATATCAGAACAACATATAATTATACTCCATCTTACAAGAAAGCATGGATTGCGAGGACAAAGGTTGTTGAACAGGTTTTCGACAACTGGGAGGATTCATTTAAGGAATTACCACGGTTTTTATGGGCACTAAAAACATATGTCCCAGGAACTGTGGCAATTATGGAGACAGTGCCAGCAATGATGCCAGACGGAACCTGTGCTACAGGTAATAGAATATTTCACCGTCTCTTTTGGGCATTTGACCCGTGCATCAAAGGTTTCGCATTCTGCAAACCTATTATTCAAATTGATGGCACTTGGTTATATGGAAAATACAAGGGTACTTTGCTCATGGAGGTTGCATAAGATGGTAACAACAATGTCTTTCCCATTGCCTTTGCTCTTGTTGAAGGTGAAACGGCTGGTGGATGGGGTTTCTTTCTTCGACATCTCAGAATGCATGTGGCTCCACAAGACAATCTATGTTTGATTTCTGATAGACATGCTTCCATTGAGAGTGCCTACAACAACCATGACAACGGATGGCATGATCCTCCTTCTACACATGTCTACTGTATCAGACACATTGCACAAAACTTCATGCATGCTATAAAAGATAAGAATCTTCGCAAGAAGGTGGTGAATGTTGGGTATGCTTTAACTCAACCGTCATTTCAATATTATCGTGATGAAATTAGACTGTCTAATGAAGACGCAGGGAGATGGATAAATAACATACCAGTAGAGCAGTGGACAAGAGCATTTGACGGTGGTTGTCGATGGGGCCACATGACAACAAACATTGTGGAATGCATGAACGGGGTTTTCAAAGGAATTCGAAATTTGCCGATAACCGCCTTTGTAAGATCAACCTATTATAGGTTGGCTTCTATGTTCACAACCAGAGGTGAAAGATGGAGTGTAGTGTTAATGTCCAGACAAGTATTCAGTGAGTGTTGTATGAAGGTCATGAAAGAGGAGAGCATCAAAGCTACCACACACGCTGTAACAGTCTTTGACCATCATAGACAAAATTTCAGCGTCCAGGAAACAATGGGCAACAACGAGGGGAGACCAAATTTAGCCTACGCTGTTAGACTAAACAGAAGTTGGTGCGATTGTGGAAAATTTCAGGCCTTCCGCATACCTTGCTCCCATGTCATTGCAACATGCACTTATACTCGTCAAGACGCTTACAACCATTTATCTGATGTGTACAAGGCCAACACCGTCATGAATGTATATACTCAAAGCTTCTCAGTACTACCAATGAAGGATTACTGGCCTCCATATGAAGGAGATATTGTTTGGCACAATGAAGAGATGCGTAGAAAGAAGAAAGGAAGGCCAAACAGCACACGTATCAGAACAGAGATGGATTCCACAGATAAATGATAAGATTATGTAGTATCTGTCGTCAACCAGGACACAACAAAAACAACTGTCCCAATCAAGGAGCATCATTTAGATCTTAAGCTTTTTGTAACATTGTATTTCTGTAACATTCAATCATTATATATCATTAAGTTCTTGTTATAACGAGTTTCACAACAAACATCAGTACAAAACATCTGAAAACATAAATAATTCTAACTGATTACAACAATCAAATTAATGTCGTCTCGACCGAACATCATTTCCCTAGCATCCTTATCAGTCTTCATTCACACCCAACCAAAGATACTGTCAAGTCTCTCAATACTTCTGATTTTTTCCCCTTCTGGTATTTTCCCATCTAACCATCGAACCAGCTCCCTCTTCAGTTGATCGAACGTAGTGATGTTCCAAAACAACATCAGCATTTGAGGTTTGTCTCTCGCATAAATCACCTTACCGTATCGGCGACGAACACCAAACATGATAGCCAAATGATTATATGAGCTGTGGAACAATTGGTCACACAACGCATCTATTTATAAGACAAAAAAAGGCATTTTATGAGGGAGTCGCCAATTAAATTGGCGACTCCTCTTAAAACCTACACATAGGCGCCAATTGGATTGGCTAGGGCACCTGCCCTAGCCAATCCAATTGGCGCCTCCATTCAAGTTTTAAGAAGAGTCTCCATATGAACAACTTTCATGTTCATCAAAAATCCATTTGAAACTTGGAAGCTCATCATTCATTTCAAAACATTATAGGTCATTTTGACTGAAACCCTAATTTTGGGTCAACTTCCAAGGACCTAACTCACTCATTTTTTATTCTTTTAAGGTGGGACCAAGTGCATTAGAAAGTTTGAGATGTCTACTTCACTTGTTATGTTGGACAAAATTTCATAATTCTAAAAGAAACACATGTGATAATACAAAACATTATAGGTCAGATAACAGTTAAAAAAATCAGAAGTCCAACTTCAAGTGCCCATAACTTTCTCATACAAAATCCAAATGATGAAATATTTATGTCCAAATTCATTGTCTTGAAAATATCTACAATGTTTATATTGGAGGTTTTGTCATTTGAGGCTTTATGACAGAGTAGCCAATTGAATTGGCGACTCCTCTTAAAACCTACACATAGGCGCCAATTGGATTGGCTAGGGCACCTGCCCTATCCAATCCAATTGGCGCCTCCATTCAAGTTTTAAGAGGAGTCGCCAACTCAATTGGAGAATCCTCCTAAAAGTGGGGTATTTTGGAAATTTTTCTGAAACCAGGGGTATTTTGGGATTTTTTTTGAAAAACTGGGTTATCTCGGTAAAAAACCGGAAACGAAAGCACTGCTGAAAATATCAACCCAAATGCTGAGGTTAAAGGAGATCTACTGAAGATCTATATCTAAAGTTTAGGGATATATATATATATATATATATATATATATATATATATATATATATATATATATGCAACAAGTCAACATTGTGGAAAATTTTAGGTCAACACCATATTAAATGGGAGACAACCCTGTAGGGGGCAATCAATACTGCTTAGAATCAAAAACTTTCTAAAGGAAGAAAATCTTCTATCTGAAGATGGAACTCCGTCGGGGATCCAAGTCACAACGAGAGGCAAAATTCTGCGTGGGGAACTAGACAAACTGCTGGGGAATTCTATCAAAATTAGCTCTGTGGGGCTTCGTTAGGGATTCAACAATCTGCTAGGGTAAATAAAAGGCCACACGAGGATACAAAATCAACAACACATTCCTCAAAAGGAAAGCTACAGTCATCAGACTCTTCTTGGAAATTGAGAAATAAACCAATTCCAAGGTACAAAAGAAATCAACCGAATCTGTAGACTCACGCAGGGGAGAAACTGTCACGGTTATGCAACCAAATAAAGGTGTTAGTGATCTGAAAACCAAATAAAGGTTTCACAAGGATCCAAGTTTCATTCACAAACACAAATGCAAACTAAGATCATAAATCTTCAGCTGGGGACATATGATGAACTATAACTAGATCAACACATCAACTCTACTAGAGATAAACGATGAAATGCTTAGGGATCAAACCAATCAATTCTACTGAGGATAATAAATTGCTTGGGGAGCAACTCATCAACCATGTTGGGAATGAATGACAAACTTTTGGGGAGGTAAAATCACCAACCAACTTCTTGGGAAAGACATCAATGCTTCATACTTCAAGACTTACATGTTCTTATATTGTTGTTGACATTCCTTTTTTGAAATCAATTGTTCTTAAAGTAAATGCCTTATTATTCTAGAAAAATGTATATTTCTTGATTTATTTATTTCAAAATTATTATCATAAAATTCAATTTTATTAAAGTAGAAACAAATAAGAATATAAATAATTGGATAAAAGGTTCAACTTTATTTAATTGAATGGTAGTCCGCAAATGGTGGGACTCCATGGATCTTTACAAAAGTTGAAAATGATAATTTACATGGGAAAGGGCTACATTGAATACAATGACCACTACTCTTACTACCAACTTTGAAATACATTATGCTCTTGTCTTCGGTTGAGAGTGATGAATCAAAACCAAACGACTATTTCAAAACTCCTTCAATAATCAGGACCAATCGGATGCAGTTACTTGCCATAATCCCTAATTTTTGCCTAGATTGCCACAAGGTGGGGCACTCAATCTACCAGGATAAATTTTTTGTTTAATGTCTCTAACTTTTCCCTGGATAGCCCTTTTGGGTTTTCAACTTAACGAGTTGTTCTTTTCTTTTTTAGGCGAAGTATTTCTTGATTGCATCGGTGTTCACAAGACGTTTGAACTATTCACCATCCGTAGTTGTAAGAATAAAAGCACCGCCTGAAAAGGCTCTCTTAACACCATATGGGCCTTCATAATTAGGAGTCCATTTTCCCCTAGCATCAGGTTTGAAAGATAAAATCCTCTTGAGCACGAGGTCACCTTCTCTGAACACACGAGATTTGGCCTTTTTATCAAAAGCTTTCTTTATTATCTATTGATATAACTGACCACGACACATGCCAGACAACCTCTTCTCTTCAATCTAATTGAGCTGGTCATATATGGTCTGACACCATTCATCTTCAATCATCTTGGCTTCCATCAGCACACACAATGATGGGATCTAAACCTCTATGGGGAGTACAACCTCCATGCCATAAACAAGAGAGAAAGGGGTTCCCCTATTTAAGTATGGACGGATGTACGGTACCCATGCAAAGCAAATGGGAGCATCTCATGCCAATCCTTATACGTCACAACCATCTTCTGGATAATCTTCTTGATATTCTTATTTGCAGCTTCAACAGCCCCAATCATCTTGGGTATATAGGGAGAAGAATTATGATGTACAATCTTGAAGTCTTTGCAAATAGCTTACACCATATTGTTATTCAAGTTAGATCCATTATCAGTAATGATCTTACTTGGCATACCATAATGGCATATAATCTTATTCTTGATAAACCTCACAATAACTTGCTTGGTCACATTCGCATATGATGTCGCTTCAACCCACTTCATGAAGTAATCAATATCCACTAAAATGAAATGATGTTCGTTCGATGCTTTGGGCTTAATCATGCCAATCATATCAATTTCCCACATGGATAGGAAATGGCATTCAACAGTGTCGGAGGAACATGAATCTCATTCGCATAAATTTGACATTTGTGGCATTTCTTCACAAACTTGCAATAGTCATATTCCATTGTCATCCAATAGTAACTTGCTCTCAACATCTTCTTTGTCATATCACGTCCATTGGAATTAGTCCAAAGGAAACTTCATGGAATTCAGTCATCAATAGGTCTGCTTCGTGTCTATCCATGCATCTGAGCAAAACCATATCGAAATTTCTCTTGTAAAGTACATCACCATTTAGGTAGAAGTTCCCAGCTAATCTTCTCAAAGTCTTGTTATCTTTCAAAGATGACTCGGGCGGGTAAATCTGACCTTGGAGGAAACATTTGATATCAAAATACCATGGCTTTTCATCTTTGACTTCTTCAACAGCAAACACATGAGTTGGCCTATCAAGATGCATCACAATCAAATTAGGAACTTCATTCCAAAACTTCACCACAATCATGGAAAGCAACATCGCAAGAGCGTCTACCATCCAGTTTTCATCTCAAGTGATATGATGAAACTCAACCTTTGTAAAGAAAGTTGATATTCTCCTCACATTATCTCCATACGGTATCAAACTAGGGTGATTCGTCTCCCATTCACCTTTGATTTGATTAACAACCAAAGTTGAATCTCCATAGATGTCAAGATATTTAATTCTAAGATCAATGGCTTCTTCGAGCCCCATAATGCAAGCTTCATACTCATCCATATTGTTCGTGCATTTGAAGTTTAATCTAGCTGTAAACGAAAAATGAGTTCCTTGAGGAGTAATAATCACTGCCACAATGCCATTACCATACGAGTTGACAGCTCCATCAAATACCATGCCCCAATAGAAACCAGGTTTCGGCCCTTCTTCAAGAAATGGTTCATCACAATCTTTCATCTTCAAATACAGAATCTCTTCGTCAGGAAAATCATATTGCACTGACTGATAATCTTCAATAGGTTGATGAGCCAAATGGTCAGCCAAGACACTACCTTTAATAGCTTTCTGAGCTTGATATTCAATATCATACCCAGACAACAACATCTTCCAACGGGCAATCCTCTCAATTAAAGCAAGCTTCTTAAAAATGCATTTGATTGGATCCATTTTAGATATCAACCAAGTCGTATGATTCAACATATACTGGCGTAGACACTTAGCAGCCTAAGCTAATGCACAACATGTCTTCTCAAGCATAGAATACCGAGACTCACAGTTGGTGAATTTCTTACTGAGGTAGTAAATTACATATTCTTTCTTTCCATATTCATCTTGCTGGCCAAGAACACATCCCATACTATCTTCAAGCACAGTCAAACACGTGATCAACGGTCTTCCTTCAACATGCGGAGATAAAATCGGAGGCTCAAGCAGATACTCTTTGATACTATCAAAAGCTTTCTGGAAATCTTAGGTCCAATCACAAAATTGATCTTTCCGAAGAAGCTTGAATATTGGCTCACATGTGGCAGCTATATGCGATATAAATCTCGAGATATAGTTCAAGCAGCCGAGAAAACCTTTGACTTGCTTATTAGTTTTGGGCGCAGACATCTCTTGTATTGCTTTGACCTTGGCAGGATCAACTTCAATACCCTTCTCGCTGACAATAAAGCCCAACAACTTACCAAAGAGAACACCAAAAGTACACTTATTGGGATTCAAGCGGACTTTATACTTCCTCAAATGTTGGAATAGCTTCAACACATGCTTAACATGATCTTTTTCATATCTTGATTTAGCAATCATATCATCAACATAAATCTCAATCTATTTATGCATCCTATTGTAATACCCCAAAATTTACCCTTCATTTTTCCTTAAAAAAAAAAAACGAAAAAAAAAGGGTTAAAAATAAATAAATAAATAAAATTAATTAAATAAATAAATAAAATATAACAAATTTTTTTGGACTTGGGTCTCCCTCATTTGAGCCCACTACCCACGAAAATCAGTCTATAAATACTGAAGTTTCAGTAGAGGAAAACACTTGGAGTTACACTGGGAAATTCACTGGAGAAAGATTTTGAGGGAAGCAAAATACTCTGAGGTTTCCTTGGAACAAAACCCTGAGGAAAAAGATAGTGAGAGAAGAACTAACAGAGTTCAGAGCAGCCTCCAAACCCTGAAGGGAACTCAACTGCACAGAATCACCTTTGCCTCACATAAACCCTAAAGATTGTTTTGTAAACCTCACGGGTGCAACTCAATTTCAATCAAGCTCTCCAATCAGGTTTGCCCTATATCCATCATCTTTATGCCTTTAATTTGAATGCTTTAAATGTATGAGGTATTATGGGTGAATTTGATACCCTTTTGATGCATGTGTTTGACAAGAGGTTTAGGCCTCCTACCCTTGGTTGCTTTTTGTGAGCTTTTTGTGAATTTTGATGGAATTATTCATGTGGTTACATTTTGATTTGGGGGCAACTCTTGGTTACCCTATCTTGTTTCACTAACCCTTTTGTTGAGTTTTTGTGAAGGCACATGACTTTTGCAGGGATAACTTGCGTGGTTTCCCACTTTTTTTGTGGGATAACCCCTGGAGGTTCATTCTGATTACCTGTACTGACCCACTTTCTTTGATGATGTTAGCTTGGAAGGATCTCAGGGTTTCCCATTCCTCTAATTGCTGTTACTTCGGATCTTTATCCGCGTGGTACTTTTACATTTTTCCCGCATTTTACTGCTTTCCTAGCTGGAAGACCTCGATAGGAGGCAATGTTTTTTGTGTTTACTTTATGCAGGTTCCTTTGTCCAGGGTTAAGAGCTATGAGGTCTTATCCTCATTACCCTTTTGCATGCGCGTTCCTACAATGCAAACAAACCCTTCATTGATTTTTCTTCTCCATAACACACGTTTACTCCTTCTACTACAGGTGAGTAAGTCTCCAAAGGTCGAGCATCCGGTAGATTGCGTAGTGACGTCGTTCGTACAAAACCCAATCCATAACCCCGTAGTTAGCCGAACTACGGCTTGCTCTGATTCTCATTCCAGATGAGATACGTAGGCATAAGACGCGATGTCTTAGCGAGCACACATCCCCCAACCCATAGGCCAGCCGAGCTACGAAGACTCTGATTCTCATATTCAGATGAGATACGTATGCAGTGGATGCGACATCCGCGCGAGTCATTTCTCTTAACCTTTTTAGTAAATAAACACATTAGGTAAACCCATACCCTTTAGACAAAAACCACAAAAGTGGATCCCGTAGAGTACTATGGATGCGTAGGGGTGCTAATACTTTCCCTTCGCATAACCGACTCCCGAACCCAAGATTTGGTTGTGAGACCCCGTCTTGTCCTTTCCTTTTTCAGGTTTACTTCGAGCGTTTCCTTTCCCTTCTTTGGGATGAATAACGCACGGTGGCGACTCTTCTGTCTTTTTCTTTCGCCGGTTGTTTTTTTCGCGCACTATATTTTTCAGGTTGCGACAGTTGGCGACTCTGCTGGGGACATGAGAAGTTGACCTCTTGCTGGTCCATCTTCCCTAAGCGAGTCCCTCCTAGCTCGTGTGATTTCTTGTTTATTGGGTGTTCATGCTTTTGTACATTTATTTACTTACTTGCTTGCATGCATCTGTTGTATCTGTTGGATCTGTTTGTTTGTTTGGATGGGGTGTTCTACGAGAGATAAGCCCATTACCCAGGCTTGAGTGTACACACAGGTTTTAGAGTGGATGATCATGAGGCTTGCGTGGCATGTTGCTACGTTAAGTTGTTCGTGAAGAACCACACCCAGACGAGGTTTCTCTTGGATATATTATGTCCTACGGATGTTCCGTAACGACATGATGTTCCTTTAGAAATCGTCGACTCTGGTGACCATTTCCCGAGAACTCAGTCGAGGCCTCTCCTCCGAGACGTGATTATGTTAGCTCTGGTGGGCGCATTCTCGCTGATCAATCCGAGGACCCCGAGACTGCGAACTTGCTTTAGGATGTCCTGTTGAGGGGAGTCAGTGGAGGTCTTTTATCCCGTAATAATGCCAAACCTTCAGTGGTAAACGTATTATTTGCGACTGAAGGGCTGAAGTTGACGAACTTCTGTTCTTAGAACCTACCAGTGAGGGGCGGGCTAAATTCAGGAAACCTTAACCTCCAACCAACCCGGTTTTCTGGAGCAGAGCTTTGATCTTGTATTATATTCCTCAGTGGTTTTCTCTTCAGACAGTGTAACCCGACAGATGTTCAAGCAGATACAGCAACCCTGATTGACATGCCACTACATTGCACTCACATCATCACATTATTTGCATTCATATCATTTAACATATGTTTATCCTTTTCAAGGGGGTTTAAATCTTCTTCTTGATTCTAGTCGGGGTTTTCTTCTTACACTGTTTATCAAATGTGAGACTGGAATCAAAGGGGTAGAATGCCTTTTGGAATTGATAAACATGTCATTGCATTTGCATAGTCATCCGCATGTCTTGCATACCAGGTACCGCCACAGTGTTCTCAGTTTGTTTGGTGTCCCACTATCAGGATAGCTGACTCAGGCATTCACCGATACGGTACCCGAAGGAATCAACAGAGAGTGATGGAGAGCCTACAAGCAGAGCTCGCCGAGATGAAGATTCGCATGAATCAATTCATGGATTTGGTTCAAGGGGTGGCTCAAGGACAGCAGGAGTTTAGATTGTTGGTGCAGAGGGATCCCCCTATTACTCAACCAGAGACGTTGGCTGATCCTCCAGCTGGAGAGGCTAATGGTCCCAATGGACCGGGGCCTATCCCGATCCCGCATGTCAACCTAGATCAACAACCCATTCAGGATGGTCAGGATGATCAGTTCCCCTTGCTTCAGGAAGACTTTGGCATGGACCCCATGTTTAGAAGATTGGAAGAGAGGTTGAAAGCAGTGGAAGGACAGAATCTTCTGGGAGTAGATGTTGCTGACTTGGGGCTGGTCCCAGGTGTGAGAGTGCCACCGAAATTCAAGGTCCCGATATTTGACAAATACCATGGCAACTCTTGTCCCAAAACTCACGTGCAAGCCTATTTTCGTAAAATGGTTGCATACTCTGATGACGAGAAGCTACTTATGTACTTCTTCCAGGATAGCCTAGCTGGGGCATCCTTGGAATGGTATATGAGGCTGGACAGAGCCCACATCCGTTGCTGGAGGGATTTGGCAGAGGCTTTCGTGAAGCAGTATCAGTATAATGCAGACATGGCTCCGGACAGAACTCAACTTCAGAATCTGTCTCTTAAAAGCAATGAGTGCTTCAGGGAATACGCTCAACGCTGGAGGGATGCAGCTTCCCGTGTTCAGCCTCCTATGTTGGAAAAGGAAATGGCCAACATGTTCATGAATACGCTGCCTGGACCTTATCTGGAGCGTCTGGTAGGGTGCAATGCTTCCAACTTTGCTGATGTGGTCTCTACTGGAGAAAGGGTGGAGAATTACCTAAAGACCTATAAGAGCTAGAGTGGAGGTGGATCCTCATCAGGGGTGAAGAAGTCGTTCATTCAGGGACAGAAGAGGAGAGAAGGGGATGCAAGTGCCATATCTTCTTATCAGAACAGAGGTGTTAGAAGGAATAACTTTCAGAACTATCACCAGCAACCGTATGTTGCGGCTGTGACCATTCCAGCTGCAGCGCCACTACAACAACAACAATCACAATGTCAACCAGCTCAGTATCAACAGCAGCAGCAACCGGGTAACAGACCCGCTTATCAACAGAGGCAAAGGATGATGGACCGGCGTTTCGACACCCTTCCAATGTCGTACGCTCAGTTGCTTTCTAGTCTTCAACAACTACAACTTGTGCAACTGCGCACTCTGGCTCCTCCTGTTGGTAGACTTCCGGTGGGTTACGACGCCAACGCTAGGTGTAGCTTCCACTCTGGGGCACCTGGCCACAATATTGAGAACTGCAAAGCTTTTAAGCACGTAGTTCAAGACCTCATAGATTCAAAGGCCATCGACCTGGCACCGGCTCCTAATGTCGTCAACAATCCCATGTCGCAGCATGGTGGTGCAAACATTAATATGATGGAAGGAAAAGCCAAGTCCATTAAGGATGTGTTAAAGTTGAAGACTCCATTGTTGGATATCAAAGGATGCTCGCTGAAGGCCGACGTTTTCCCCGGTTGTGGGAAGGATTGTTTGGATTGTGCCACTCAGAGTGGAGGTTGTTTGAAGCTACAGCAGGGTATCCAGGCCTTGCTCGACAAAGGTATCCTCCAGGTTGAAGATTTGTCTGTCCAAGAGTCTGTGGAAGGGGTTGAGGAAGAAGTGTTTGAAGATGCTACTGATGAATTCGCAGATGTTGTTCCTGTTAATTTTGTGATTCCCAATGAGGTCTCTGCGGTCAACAATGAAGATGGGGGTAGTGATTGTGACATTAACAACTGGGTGCGTCCGAGGATCCAGGGTGAAGTCATCAACAATTGGTCTTCTGAAGAGATTATCCAAGTCACTCTTCTTGAAGAGTAATTTTCTTTGTTTATTCATGCATATCCAAGTCTTACGTTCCTCCCAGGGCGTAATGACTCATTGTAGGGCCCATCTATGTGACACTTGCATTTTTTATCATAAATAAAGGACGTCTTTTTGCATTCAAATATTTTGTTCCCTGTCTTTCTATTTTTGCAGTTTTTCAAAATAAAAAAAATGGCAATGTTTTGTTTAGTTTCCACTTTTTTATTTCACACTCATAAGCACATACCATCACTCATGCAGATGCACGTCACCGGATCCTATTGATAACGGTTCTGCTATGGCTCGCTTCGACTTTGAAAATCCAATCTTTCAAGCTGAAAAAGAGGGTGATGAAGACTGTGAACTCCCTGAAGAACTTGTCAGGTTCTTAAAACAGGAAGAAAGGGTCATTCAACCGTATCAAGAGCCTACTGAAGTGATTAATCTCGGCCCCGAGGACGCCGAGAGAGAAATCAAGATAGGGGCTGCTTTAGAAGACAATGTGAAGAAAGGGCTGATTGAATTGCTGCAAGAATACGTTGACATCTTTGCCTGGTCTTATCAGGACATGCCTGGGCTGGACACAGACATCGTGGTACACCGCTTGCCTCTCAAAGAAGGTTGTCCTCCGGTCAAGTAGAAGCTCAGAAGAACAAGACCAGAGATGGCTGTCAAGATAAAGGAAGAAGTGCAAAAGCAGTTGGATGCAGGGTTTCTAGCAGTCACCAATTATCCGCCATGGGTTGCAAACATCGTCCCAGTACCTAAGAAGGATGGAAAGGTACGGATGTGTGTCGACTACCGGGATCTGAACAAAGCTAGCCCTAAAGATGATTTCCCATTACCTCACATCGACGTTTTGGTGGATAATACAACTCAGTTCTCGGTATTCTCCTTCATGGATGGCTTTTCTGGCTATAACCAAATCAAGATGGCACCAGAAGACATGAAAAAGACAACTTTCATAACCCCATGGGGCACCTTCTGCTACAAGGTGATGCCGTTTGGTCTGAAAAATGCTGGAGCAACATATCAACGAGCTATGGTGACTCTGTTCCATGATATGATTCATCATGAAATCGAGGTTTATGTGGACGATATGATTGCCAAATCTCAGACAGAAGAAGAACATTTGGTGAATTTGCAGAAACTGTTTGAGCGTTTGAGGAAATTCAAACTGAGACTTAATCCGAACAAGTGCACTTTCGGGGTGAGATCGGGAAAATTGCTGGGTTTTATTGTTAGCGGAAAAGGGATTGAGGTGGATCCCGACAAAGTGAAAGCGATACAGGAAATGCCTGAGCCAAGAACAGAGAAACAAGTCCGTGGTTTCTTAGGAAGGTTGAACTACATCGCAAGGTTCATCTCTCACCTAACAGCCACGTGTGAGCCAATTTTCAAATTGCTGAGGAAAGATCAGGCTATCAGGTGGAATGAAGATTGTCAAAGGGCTTTCGAGAAGATAAAAGAGTATCTACAGAAACCTCTGATCCTTATACCTCCAGTTCCTGGGAGACCTCTGATAATGTACCTATCAGTGACTGAGAACTCGATGGGGTGTGTATTGGGACAGCATGACGAGTCTGGTCGAAAAGAGCATGCCATATACTACCTTAGCAAAAAGTTTACCGACTGTGAAATCAAATATTCGCAGCTTGAGAAAACTTGTTGTGCTTTGGCCTGGGCTGCTCGCCGACTGAGGCAGTATATGTTGAACCATACTACCCTACTGATCTCCAAGATGGATCCAGTCAAATACATATTCGAGAAGCCAGCTCTCACCGGAAGGGTTGCTCGTTGGCAAATGGTACTGACAGAGTACGATATCCAGTATACATCCCAGAAAGCCATCAAAGGGAGTATTCTGTCGGACTATCTTGCTCAGCAGCCGATTGATGATTATGAGCCGATGAAGTTTGATTTTCCAGATGAAGACATCATGTTCCTCAAGATGAAAGACTGTGAAGAGCCAGTTGTTGAGGAGGGACCTGATCCAAACGAAAAGTTGACTTTGTTGTTTGATGGGGCTGTCAATGCTAGAGGAAGTGGAATTGGCGTTGTTATTACTACTCTGAAAGGTGCCCACATACCTTTCACCGCTCGTTTGACTTTTGAGTGCACAAATAATGAAGCTGAGTACGAGGCCTGTATCTTGGGTATTGAGCAAGCCATTGATTTGAGAATCAAGACTTTGGACATCTTCGGAGATTCAGCTCTGGTGATCAATCAAGTGAATGGTGATTGGAATACTCTCCAGCCCACTCTGGTCCCCTACAGAGATTACACGAGAAGACTGTTGACTTTCTTCACAACAGTAAAATTGTATCATATACCTCGTGATGAGAACCAGATGGCAGACGCACTTGCTACTCTATCATCCATGATCAAGGTAATTCGTTGGAACCATGCTCCCAGGATCGATGTTATGCGCCTTGATAGGGCCGCATATGTGTTTGCCGCTGAACTGGTAGTCGATGACAAGCCCTGGTATCACGATATCAAGTGCTTTCTGAAGAATCAAGAGTACCCTGCAGGGGTATCCAATAACGACAGAAAGACTTTGAGAAGATTGGCAGGCAGTTTCTTCTTGAACAAAGACGATGTGCTGTATAAGAGGAACTTCGACATGGTTTTGCTTAGATGCGTGGACAGACACGAGGCGGACATGTTAATGCAGGAAGTTCATGAAGGTTCCTTCAGTACTCATGCCGGCGGACATGCAATGGCTAAGAAATTGTTGAGAGCGGGTTATTACTGGATGACCATGGAATCAGATTGCTTCAAATATGCTCGGAAGTGTCATAAATGCCAGATTTATACTGATAAGGTGCATGTACCGCCGAATCCTCTGAATGTGATGTCTTCGCCGTGGCCGTTTTCTATGTGGGGTATTAACATGATTGGAAATATTGAGCCGACTGCTTCCAATGGGCATCGCTTCATCCTTGTTGCCATCGACTATTTCACCAAGTGGGTCGAGGCAGCGTCGTTCGCGAATGTCACCAAACATGTGGTTGCCCGTTTCATCAAGAAAGAAATCATTTGTCGCTATGGGATTCCCGAAAGAATCATTACTGATAATGGTTCTAATTTCAACAACAAAATGATGAAGGAGTTGTGTCAGAACTTCAACATTCAGCATCACAATTCTTCCCCTTACCGCCCTAAGATGAACGACGCTGTTGAGGCGACAAATAAGAACATAAAGAAGATTGTGCAGAAGATGGTCGTCACGTACATAGATTGGCATGAGATGCTACCTTTCGCCTTGCATGGGTACCGCACTTCAGTACGTACATCGACCGGGGCAACCCCTTACTCTCTGGTGTATGGTATGGAAGCAGTCCTACCTGTTGAAGTGGAGATTCCTTCTCTAAGAGTCCTGTTGGATGTCAAGATAGATGAAGCCGAATGGATTCGGACAAGGTTCAAGGAGTTGAGTCTTATCGAAGAGAAGCGAATGGCAGCCATTTGTCATGGGCAGTTGTATCAGAGTCGGATGAAGAGAGCCTTTGATTAGAAAGTGCGTCCTCGTTGTTTTCAAGTCGGAGATTTAGTGTTGAAAAGGATCCTTCCTCCTCAGACAGATCACAGGGGCAAGTGGACTCCTAACTATGATGGACCGTATATTGTCACCAAGGTTTTTGATGGTGGGGCTTTAATGCTTGCAACTATGGATGGTGAAAACTTCACTTCCCCTGTGAACTCAGACGCAGTTAAAAAATACTTCGCATAAAATAGACCCGCTGGACAGTAAAAAGAATAGTCCAGGCAAAAATGGGCATCCCGACGAACCAAGAAAATGAAAAGGTTTGGGCAAAAATTAGGGATTAAAAATGAAAAGATCGTACACCCGGTAAGTTGAAAACCTGAAAAGGCAACTTAGGCAAAAATGGGTATCCCGGTGGATTGAAAACCCGAAAAGGGCGATCCAGGCAAAAGTTAGGGATTAAGCGAATGACTGCGTTCTGAGTTAGTTCTGAATCTCATCTCATGTCGATGACTGGAAATTTTCGAAAGGTAGGAAACAGTCCAATCACCTTTTCAGAAGGCTGATCATCTGGAGGATCTTGAAGACGAGCAAGTCATAGCAGAATTGGAACCCAATAGAAATCCATTTCACATTGCCATTAGATTAATTTCTGTTTTTATCTTTTGTGCGATTACCTCTTTCCAGGGATTGCTTCCTGATGTAAATGCCTATTCAGAGGCCATTCAATCAATAAAATCATGTTATTCAGTATATCTCTGTTTTCATTTTCATTTTACTGTTTTGTTTGCAAAAATGACGTCCGAAAATTTGATAAACATTGCATCATGACACATAAGGGCTTTACAGGTACATGCTTAATAAACATTTAAAATTGCTGAAAATTTTAAGTGCTTTGGATCGTCTATTCAGAACAGATACCCTCGGGGAATTTCCTTAAAATCCCCTGCAGATGATCGTGAATATCTTCCCTAGTGAAGTCGCCAACAGACGAATCCGGTGTCTTATCCCTGCAGAGCTGATCAGAGTGTTGGATTCTTCAATCCCCAGCAGGTTCTCACCACTGTACTTCCCCAAGCGTTTGTTTCAGGACATACACTCCCCAGTAGAGTTGACAGTGCCAGACTATATATCTTCAGCGGAGTTGACAGTGCCGGACTGTATCTTCCCAGCAGAAGTGGCTGCTCCTTAGAGTTCGAGGCCAGATCGATAATCCCAATGCCAGATCCATATTTTCTTTCCTTGAAGCAGAACCTCGGTACCGTATCAGTGTTTGCTTCCCCTGCTGAGTCATCTCTCGCAGATCGTGGTTGCCAGAACCACTATCGCTTTCCCCAACAGCAGGTTTTCAGTGTCGTTCTCTCCCCAGTCTGAATCTCGGCATTTCGTCATTGCTATAACACCGTGTGGCGGGTCATTTCCCCACATAATTCTTTGCGTTGTGCATCTCCAGCAGCCTTGCCAGGGTCCAGAAGATGGTGATCATTTCCCCAGCGGATCCCCTTGCCTCAGCTTGGCATTCTACCCAGCATTTCGCATCCCTGCATGTAGAATCATATTGCATTGCATCCTTCCAAATCGCGTAGCATTTCCATTTTCATGGAGCATTACGCCATTGAAAAATTCAAACATACGCATGTAAGCATAAAACATTCTCGGTATCCCAAGTGATAAGCTAGAAGTTGTTTCCAGTACTCAGACTGAAGATTGTTCATGACTTACCTTTGTTATCCCCAGCAAGTGTCATTGGCCCATGCGCCGCCTCTATTATCTTTCCCTATTTCTGCCGATGCTGACAGGCATGAAGTTTTTCCGGTATTCAGACCGAAGTGGCATTCAGGCCAATTTTCCGGTATTCAGACCGAAGTGGCGTTCAGGCCAATTTCCGATATTCAGATCGAAGTGGAGTTCAGGCCAATTTCCGATATTCAGATCGAAGTGACGTTCAGGCCAATTTCCGATATTCAGATCGAAGTGGCGTTCAGGCCAATTTCCGATATTCAGATCGAAGTGGCGTTCAGGCCAGTTTCTGGTATTCAGACCGAAGTGGCGTTCAGGCCAGTTTTCCGATGTCCAAATCGAAGAAGTTTCCGACGTTCAGGTCGATGCAACTTGTGGCATTCAGGCCAGTTTTCCGATGTCCAGATCGAAGAAGTTTCCGACGTTCAGGTCGATGCAACTTGTGGCATTCAGGTCAATTTTCCGATGTTCAGATCGAAGAAGTTTCCGACGTTCAGGTCGATGCAACTTGTGGTGTTCAGGCCAATTTTCCGATGTTCAGATCGAAGAAGTTTCCGACGTTCAGGTCGACGCAACTTATGGCATTCAGGCCAACCTCTCGGTGTTCAGACCGATATTAATAATCTCATATCTCCCGATGTTCAGATCGAAGTCATTTCCATTATTCAGACTGATGAGCGGCATTCAGGCCATGGTTATTTCTGTGTTACCATTTATTTTGGTATCCAAGTTAACATTCTTTTTCGGTATTCAGACTGACTCTCACCGTACCAGACGGATTCTTCTTTCAAGACCACCTCTTTGCCGATTCTGACAGACATTGTTACTTCACTTCACTTCAGTGCAAATTTTTGGGCTTTTATTGTATTCAATCCCTTGATACCTCGAAAGTACGAAAGCAGCTGCCATCTTACTCCGGGTCTCCAGTTGATTGAATACGGGCAGCTGTAATACCCCAAAATTTACCCTTCATTTTTCCTGGAAAAAAAAAACAAAAACAAAAACGAAAAAAAAAACGAAAAAAAAATGAAAAAAAAAGGTTCAAAATAAATAAATAAATAAAATTAATTAAATAAATAAATAAAATATAACAAATTTTTTTGGACTTGGGTCTCCCTCATTTGAGCCCACTACCCACGAAAATCAGTCTATAAATACTGAAGTTTCAGTAGAGGAAAACACTTGGAGTTACACTGGGAAATTCACTGGAGAAAGATTTTGAGGGAAGCAAAATACTCTGAGGTTTCTTTGGAACAAAACCCTGAGGAAAAAGATAGTGAGAGAAGA
Organism: Lathyrus oleraceus; assembly: GCF_024323335.1. Classification (NCBI taxonomy): domain Eukaryota; kingdom Viridiplantae; phylum Streptophyta; class Magnoliopsida; order Fabales; family Fabaceae; genus Lathyrus; species Lathyrus oleraceus. The sequence continues at coordinate 328,769,861 of NC_066581.1, read as the reverse complement.
ACTAAGAGAGTTCAGAGCAGCCTCCAAACCCTGAAGGGAACTCAACTGCACAGAATCACCTCTGCCTCACATAAACCCTAAAGATTGTTTTGTAAACCTCACGGGTGCAACTCAATTTCAATCAAGCTCTCCAATCAGGTTTGCCCTATATCCATCATCTTTATGCCTTTAATTTGAATGCTCTAAATGTATGAGGTATTATGGGTGAATTTGATACCCTTTTGATGCATGTGTTTGACAAGAGGTTTAGGCCTCCTATCCTTGGTTGCTTTTTGTGAGCTTTTTGTGAATTTTGATGGAATTATTCATGTGGTTACATTTTGATTTGGGGGCAACTCTTGGTTACCCTATCTTGTTTCACTAACCCTTTTGTTGAGTTTTTGTGAAGGCACATGATTTTTGCAGGGATAACTTGCGTGGTTTCCCACTTTATTTGTGGGATAACCCCTGGAGGTTCATTCCGATTACCTGTACTGACCCACTTTCTTTGATGATGTTAGCTTGGAAGGATCTCAGGGTTTCCCATTCCTCTAATTGCTGTTACTTCGAATCTTTATCCGCGTGGTACTTTTACATTTTTCCCGCATTTTACTGCTTTCCTAGCTGGAAGACCTCGATAGGAGGCAATGTTTTTTGTGTTTACTTTATGCAGGTTCCTTTGTCCAGGGTTAAGAGCTATGAGGTTTTATCCTCATTACCCCTTTGCATGCGCGTTCCTACAATGCAAACAAACCCTTCATTGATTTTTCTTCTCCATAACACACGTTTACTCCTTCTACTACAGGTGAGTAAGTCTCCAAAGGTCGAGCATCCGGTAGATTGCGTAGTGACGTCGTTCGTCCAAAACCCAATCCATAACCCCGTAGTTAGCCGAACTACGGCTTGCTCTGATTCTCATTCCAGATGAGATACGTAGGCATAAGACGCGATGTCTTAGCGAGCACACATCCCCCAACCCATAGGTCAGCCGAGCTACGAAGACTCTGATTCTCATATTCAGATGAGATACGTATGCAGTGGATGCGACATCCGCGCGAGTCATTTCTCTTAACCTTTTTAGTAAATAAACACATTAGGTAAACCCACACCCTTTAGACAAAAACCACAAAAGTGGATCCCGTAGAGTACTATGGATGCGTAGGGGTGCTAATACCTTCCCTTCGCATAACCGACTCCCGAACCCAAGATTTGGTTTCGAGACCCCGTCTTGTCCTTTCCTTTTTCAGGTTTACTTCGAGCGTTTCCTTTCCCTCCTTTGGGATGAATAACGCACGGTGGCGACTCTTCTATCTTTTTCTTTCGCCGATTGTTTTTTTCGCGCACTGTATTTTTCAGGTTGCAACACCTATCTTGGAAAAGAGTGGTCATAACTCTCTGGTACGTTGCACCAAAATTCTATAAATCGAAAGACATCACTCGATAACAGAAAGTTCCCCTAGGTGTAATGAATATGGTCTTCTCCATATCTTCGGGTGGCAAAGGAAAAATCATCTTTCATACTAGCTTTATTCAAATCTCTATAATCAACACACATACAGACTTTTCCATCTTTCTTAGGAACAGGCACAATATTGGCCACCCATTGCAAATATTCGGAGGTAACAAGAAATCCAACATCGATCTGCTTCTGCACTTCCTCCTTAATCTTCACTGCCATATCAGGATGAGTCCTTCTCAACTTCTTCTTGACCGACGGGCATTCTGGCTTCAAAGGCAATTTATGCTCCATAATATCAGAATCCATCCCAGCATATATTGATAGGACCAAGAAAACACATCAAAGTATTTACGGAGAAGTTCAACCAAACTCTCCTTCATTTTTGGACATAGTTGAGACCCAATCTTGACTTCCTTCACGTCATCTTCGGAACCTAAGTTGACTAATTCAATCTTCTCTTCAAATGGCTGAATAGTTATTTCCTTGTGCTCAAGCAAACGGGACAACTCATCATACACGTATTCATCATCATTCTCTTCCTCAGCTTCAAACACATGGAAATCAAAATTTGGAAAGGGAGTAGGATCATTATGTTCAATGGGTTTGAGAAACAACCTGCATAATGATTTGATATTTTGATTTTAGAGAAATGAAGTGCAAACAAATATTATGCAGATGTAGGAGAAATTATTGCTTATTTATGTTGTTTTTTGTGATTACCATTTTCAGAAAAAGCAAAAAGTAAAAATCAACATCAAAGATGTGGATGGATAAAATTGTATTTTTATTGATGATAATAAGGTAAATGGCCAACAATGTTTCACTTCTCCCTTAGGAATAAGAGAAGGATTTTTCTTAACAAATAAAATAATTACTTTGAATGATGCATAACAACAGGAATGTCTACAGCGACCCAATTGTTGCAAGTCTGACCATGTGTCACAAAATTGGCACAAGCTTCGTCTTCATTACCATCTTCAATAATAGCAATTGAGTATTGATCGTCCTTGTGAATGAACCCTCCATTATGGAAAACTTGTTGCATAACCTTGACGTTGGCGTTGAACGGCCCTTGCTGAAATCTCAGCCCTGCTCTGATCTTATTCTCAACAACTTCTACCACACAACCCCACTTGTCGGTGCTGCCAGCCTGAATAGCCTTTTGTGCATCATTCAGAGAAGACATGGATTCCCCAGTCTTCAATTCATCAATAATAGATAAAGCTTGGAACATCGTTCCAACTTCTTCTCAGCTTCCATGTAGGTGAAGGATGAAAAATGGCTCACAAGAAGCACTTTCTCCCCACCGATAATGACAAGCTTGTCGTTATTCACAAATTTCAGCTTCTGATGCAGCGTAAATGTTATGGCACCAGCCTCATGGATCCATGAACTTCCTAACAGACATTTTTAGGCCGGGTGAATGTCCATTACTTGAAAAGTAATTTGAAAATTACTCGGACCTATCTTAACTGGAAGGTTCACCTCACCAATGACAATTTTTTGGGAACCGTCAAACGCTTTAACCATAACACCATTGTACCTCATTGATGCTCCTTGATACGAAAATCTTGCCAAAGTTGACTTGGGCAACACATTCATTGATGAACCAGTATCAACCAATACATTGGACAGGGCGTCCTCCTTACAATTCAATGAAATGTGAAGCGCCATGTTGTGATTTCTACCTTTCTCCAAAAGTTCTTCTCACAAAAGCTCAGATTATTACATGAAGTAATGTTGGCAACAATGTAATCAAATTGATCCACAATAACATTGTGTTCCACGTAGGCTTGCTCCAATACCTTCTACAAAGCCTCTTTATGCGCCTCGAAGTTCATCAATAATGACAACACTGAAATCTTTGCTAGAATTTGGAGCAGCTGCTCCACAATGTTGAACTCACTCTTCTTAATCAGCCGTAAAACCTCATCATCATCGTTATTCTTCAACCCGCTGGACTCGCCAGATTGATAAGTTGGAGCATTAACTGGATCAACTGCAGGAACATTTGACTTCACAACGGGAAGAGGAACCTCACGTCCATTCTCAATCATGGTGGCATTGTACTTGTATAGCATAGCTTTATCGGATGAATAGGGGACGGGGCCCGCTAACAGTATGACCAACGGCAATACCGATGTGTTAACATTTCTGTTGTTACTGCTGTCAAACTGAATAACTACCCGCTCGGGGGTCTTGAACACTCGTATGATAACATTCATATCATTGCCCCAATTCCGGGACTGGTTGACTTGAATAAGACCTCCATCCGTCAGTCTCTGGATATCCCTCTTGACTATCACACATCCTAGAGGGTTCACGTTGCAGATTACACAACTGTCATGGTCATGTTCACACTCACTAACCAAGCATATATCTTTATGAATTACTACCAACGATCCTCGGATGTGATGGACTTCATAAACTCTAAATTCACCGGGACAACCATCCACCATATTCATAGATGCATTGCCATGAGCAGGCAACGGATTTTCTTTAACATTGGGTGCTCGGTCCTCAAAGGACACCATACCGCTCTTAATTAACTTCTAAACCTCATATTTCAAAGGATAGCAATTTTCAATGTCGTGGCCAGAAGCTCCCTGATGAAAAGCACAATGCAAGTTAGGCTTGAACCATTATGGCACAGGTTCAGGAGTTTGTGGAGGATTCCTTGATTGAATAAGATTCTTGACAACCAAAGAGGGATATAACTCTGTGTACATCATAGGAATAGGGTCAAAAGATACCATCTTCCTCTCAAAGTTCTACTGATGATTATTGTTGTTATATTTGGTACGTTGTTGCAGTTGTTGCTGAACAGGGACTGATTGATTCGCTGAATTATTGGTAAAAACTGGAATTACTGATGATACTTGATGATGATGTTAACAGGACTGGGAATTCTTCTTCACAAGGGGTCTTCTCTTCCTTCCCGCAGACACTGCATTGGTTTCCCCTTCCTTCCTCTTGGAGAAACTACCTTATTTCTTGCTCGTTGAAGCTTCATCTTTGGATAAACGGTCCTCTCGGACACCTTCTTCCAATCTCATTCCCATGTTCAGCATTTCGGTGAAATCATTAGGGGCACTAGTAATCATACGTTCATAGTAAAATGAACTCAGCATCTTCAAAAATATCTTTGTCATTTCTTTCTCCTCTAGAGGTGGGCTAATTTTAGCAGCAAGTTCTCTCCATCTTTGAGCGTATTCTTTGATGTCTCTTTGTCTTTCTAAGACATTAATCTCAATTGGTCCCGACCGGGAGCCATATCAACATTATACTTATACTGCTTGACGAAAGCCTCGCCCAAGTCACTAAAAGTACGGATATTGGCATTGTCCAAGCCCATATACCATCTGAGTGAAGCACCAATTAAACTGTCTTGAAAGTATTGGATAAGTAGCTAATCATTGTCGGTCTAAGTAGACATCTTTCGAGCATACATGACAAGATGACTCAGAGGACAAGTATTCCCTTTATATTTTTCAAAGTCTATGACTTTGAACTTCACCGGAATCTTGACATTAGGCACCAAACACAACTCAGCAGCACTTTTACCAAACAAATCTCTCCCCCTTAAGGTCTTCAATTCCTTGCGCAGCTCAAGAAATTGGTCTTTCATCTCGTCCATCTTCTCATAAACATCGGGGGCCTTGGACGACTTGGAATAATAGATGGTTTCCTCGACACGAGGCAGGGTATGCACAATGGGAGGAGGTACAGACAGGACCGAGCTAGATACTGGCATAGAAGCAAAGGTCAGAGCATAACCCTCAGGCACAAAGTTTGTTGGCATTCCCCACGGGAACCCAGCAGGCATGGCAGGCACAAACTGGCTCGCAACCACAGGCACAGATGTTGAAGCAATCTCGGAAGTAATAGTCCTTTGAGGAGGAGGAGTTGCAGGAGGCGGAGATGGTTGATTCTGAGAAGCTATTACAGACTCCATAAAGGCAGTGAGTCTGGAAATCGCATCCTTAAGCTCTATGTTCTCTTGTTCAAGATGCTCCATTCTCTTCATACAATTAGCACAAGTGTAGTAGTGATGAGTAAGCTTAACCAATACACAGACTCCGAACTGATAAGACATCTGGAAGAAGAAACCTGCTTATGCAAATGATGCATGAAATGCAATGTTTTTTATTTTAATTTTCAAGGAGAATACAAAGTCCTATTTGCAAATATTTTAATTAATAATAACAATTCAATTAACCATAAAATCTCTTTTTATTCATAAAATTTGGAAGGATTACACTGAGTGCAATTTCAGAAACCAAAAAATACAAATACAAGAGAAAAGGAAAATATCATCCTAAGGATCCCTAGCAATTGAATCAGCTGAACTGGCCAAGGGAGTATACTTCCTCTAGATGCGTCTGATCTTGGACTCAAAGGATGTCTTCATCTGAGCTTTCTCGAGGATAAGTCGATCAACAATCTTCTTCCAAGCACCGGAAGGCTGAGGAATACTGGAGGAAAATAAATTATCTGGCTCTCTCTGTCTCTTCACTGCACTCTTCAAGAACCTCAATAAGTGTATCTTTGTCTCTCGACTCAAGTTGCAACTCCACATGCTCTCGATTCAAGGCATGGAACCATTTTTCCCATAAGTCTCTCTCTTGCTTCATTTTGGAGAGTGCGTCTTCCAACTCCTCTATATCTTGGTTAAGGAGAGTTGATGTCTCAGCCATAACCATAGACATAGGTCTTTCACATGCGTACGACATCTTCAGCTCCAAAGCTATCTTCTTCACCCAAGTAGTGTAAGCTTCAAAAGCTACACAGTTGTGCGGACTAAGCTCGGATCTTCCTTTCTTATGCACATTGTGCTAAGCATGCACCATCCTATTCTAATAATGGGGATCTTTACCCTTTTGATAGAACACACCTTCTAACTGTATTTTATTAGGTTTATCTGTCAAGGGGAACCCAAGCTGACGATGAGCCAACGCAGGGTTGTAGTTAATTCCTCCTTGTGTACCGATAAGGGGCACATTAGAGAACTCACAACAGTCAATAATCTCCACGCAATCAAAAGAAAAAGAAAACCAAACAATATCATCATTAGTGAGAGACATAAGCCTCTGAGACCAGCGTGGACATTGTCGGTTCTCCAAGAAACCGGGTGTCTTCGGCAAGTGTGAAATAAACCACTTGTACAGAAGAGGTCTCAACTGAGTAATGTCTATCCACGATTTACTTGTGTTACATAAATAATTCCAAGGGGGTCTCCACTGATTAGATAGGTCTCAATCCAACTCGTTAAGGACTACTTCATACGAGTCGAACATGACTATACCATCCTCCTATCTTAATTGCACTCAAGTCCGGGTTAGAACTTATCTCACCACTCAGAGATCACCAAGCACTACATACATATTATAGCACATAAATAATATATACAAACAAACATCAAATAACAATAAAATATTGCACACAAAAAACTAGGCTAAACCCACTGAGGTCTACTCCCTAGCAGAGTCGCCACTTTTTTTCTGTAGCGGTGCATTTGTGACCATTGAGCTATGGATAAAATCGACGTCAATGAAAAGTCAGAGTCACCACCGCGCCTTATTTGTTTCCAAAGGAAAAGGGAAAAGTACGAACAAAACTCAGAGATAAGAAGTTTTCAAATCAAAACTTCTAAAATGCCAGAGATTACAGGTAAGAGGGTTGGTTACTTAGAGGGAAGGTATTAGCACCCAAAGTGTCTTAGGTACTCCTAGGGAGCCCTTTTTTGTATGCAAGTGTATTTGTTGAAAAGATGTTTGATAAAAATGGAATAGGAGGATGAGAAAAGAATTCATTTATTATATTTTGTGTTTGACAATATCTTTGGTCTTATGCCGACGTACCAACATAAAAATGAGGGATCAAAACCCCATAGTTCATGGTAAAAATTTCAAAGAAGTTGGTGAATTGATTTTAACAAAGGTTTAAAAGAAAAGGGCACAAAGGCCAAAAGAGTTAGATGAAGTTGTTAATTATTTTTGTATTTTGAAGTTGAAGTCAATATAATTAAGTTTATTCACAAGTTTGATTAAAAAAAAGGTTTTGAAAATCAATGGCATAAGGCCAAAGTTTCTACTTATTAAAACATGTCTAAGTTGAAAACACAAACAAAGAAAGTTTTTAAAAGGAGGGAGAGATTTTGAAATTTAAGAAAGAAGGGAGGAGATGAAGGGACTACCCTAAACAAAATTAAAAGTTAAGAATTGAAAAGATATGATCAATGGGAAGCAATCCACAAGACAAGAATGTCAGATAGAAACTCATTTCCTTTGGACTATTGAGCAAGCAACAAGCATAAGCAACATCCAAGAAAATAATATGAAGACTCGGGAATCCAATAAAGATAGCCATAACATCCAATCAAACACTCCAATAGCTAGCAATCTTCAATGTCTTCAAATGTATCAGATGAAAGATTGCTTGGCAAACTCTCAGAAACAATCATCAGACAATGAACAATAATAACAGTTTAACAATTAAGCATAGAGACAAAGTGACAGATGAACCCAAGTGGAAACCAAGGCTTGCATAAGATGAAAGGTATTGTCAAGGATGGCTCAGTCTCAAAATATTGACATTGGCCAAGTCCTTTAGAGCATAGGTAATGTTGCCTACTTCTAAGTCCAAGAGTTCAGATCAAGTCAAGGGCAAAGGTCCAACAGTCTACCTACATATTTTTTAGGGTTTTTGTTGTTTATTAAGTATCTTAAGGTCCTAATACCATAAACAAAACAACATCACAAGCACACAATATATACAAGCACAAATGATATGGCTCAAGTGAGCAAAGTGAAAATGACAGAAACATAAACATCTTGCATGAAATGTAAATGGCAATGAATGATAAAGGTACTTGAATTTAAATTGTATTAAGTAAATGACTTGAAAGTAAAGTAATGTTAGTGAAATTTTAGTCAAATGTTAGTGAAGAGTTTTAATTGTTTAAGTCATTCTTTGGAGAACACTCGACCATTCATTCACAAGTATGAAGATATGAACCAAGACATCACCTATGAGAAGAGCTCCAACTTGGATAAATCAACAAGTATGCCACTAGCTCTCATAAATGAAAAAAATGTCAAGTCTTCACACAATGCCATGAAGAATGGGAGACTTACAATCTCACTTACAAGAATGATATTCCTTATGGGATAGGTTTAGCTCTATGTTAAGCAATTGTAATTGGACTTATGTAGAAGTTACAACTATCTGAGGTCGGGCAATAAAGATATTGGTGGCAATCCATGTTAGAGACATTGCACAAAGAACCAAGCTCCTAAAATATACCACACACAAAAATAAAAATGGGATGGACCTTTCTCAATCCAACTTATGTTGATTCATCTTACACAAGGTCATTGATGAATCAACTAGAATTTGGACACTAGAGAAATCATTGGTCAATTATGGATTTGGGAAGAATAGGGATGAATATGAAGAGGGAAAGGGAAATAGAAACCCAAATTGATCACAGGAGGAATTTCATCTGATCAATACTATCCATTCATTTTGAGGGATGAAATATACATTTCATCAACCCCCTATATTCAATAGTATTGATCAAATAAAAGCTTAAATCAACCATGATCAAGGCTAAACAGAAAATCAAATATCACAAGGTCAACCAAATGGCTCAACAATATTACCAAACAATTTAACAATTAAAAATCTGAAATTCTAGTTATCAGACTTTGGATGTCACACGGGTTGTTATGACATCCAATTCTGCACAGACAGGAATTATGCAGAACTTAAAAGTAAGTGCAGTAAATAACACAAGTAATTGTTTACCCAGTTCAGTCCAACATGACCTACATCTGGGGGCTACCAAGCCAGGGAGGAAATCCACTATTAGTAGTATCAATTCAAAGCTAAACTCACCCGTTTACAACTTATCACTTAATCCCTACCCAATGCAATTTCAATCTTAAACTAAGATCAAAGTTCCTACTCACTCCCCCTCAATCACCTCAGTGATTACTATCTTTAAACAATATTAAAGACAAGTTGAAGTCACACTTCAAACAACTCTTGATTGTGCTTCACAGCTTTAATCAAGATACACAGCACTCACGCTTAAAAGCTTTGAGCGACACAACACTTACAACTCAATGAACACCCTATGCCACAGCAATCATCTACTTGATAATGGCTTCGCTTACAAGTTACGTCTAATACAAGACTCACAAAAATACAGCAGTGAAGTATGATGGACACATAAAATCTTCACGCCTCAAAATCCCCGAAACTGAATGAAGGAACGCCTTCCTTTTTATATTGCAGTACCTGGGCTTTTGCACCTGTATTCTCCTGAATTTAAGGTCACACGAGTTCCCATAAATTCAACATTTAGGTTACTAACAAATAGGCTATTTGTTAGGTTCATTAAATGTAACTTGGTTGTTGGTTTCCTGGTTTTTCTCTAAGCTGTTGACTTCCTGAAGAATAGCCCAAGAAAAGCTGAAACAGAAAACTGAACAACCTACAATATAGCATATGCTGTCAGGAATGAATGTCACGACATTCAGCTCGACATCAAGGTCCATATGCTGAGTCTGTTTTTCCAGAAACCAGACTGTACAATTTTGCTGACTTGTACATGATCAAAATGACCATACTACAGTAACAACTTACATTAATAAATGTTAAAGTGTCCAACTTAACATTTACACATTTGGCCTTAAGTTAGTTCTGTTATTCTCTTGAAGAACAAACTAAGTTACATGCTGAAGTATAGCAGAACACCACTCTGTCTAATGTTCAGTAGCTACTGTCAGTGATGAATGTCATAACATCCAATTTGACATTCAGTCAGTAGGCCTTATGCCAGGTCTGGTCTTTCCTTGATAACCAGACTGGAAATAAATACTAAGTTCTAACAGAACACCAGCTGTTCTATTTCTTAGTATCTGTTGACAGGTATGAATGTCACAGCATCCAGTTTGACATTCAATAAAGCTTGTGTTAGCTAATCCTGCAGTAACTACTCAAGTGTGTCATGACATCAGTCAAGACATCAGAGTACAGTTAGATATTCTAACCTACAATGTAGTCACACATACATACTATGTCATGACATCAGTCAATACATTTGTAACCAGCTAGTGTTTTACCATATAATGCAGCCAATTAAACACCTACAAACTCCCCCTTTGGCAAATTTTTGGCTAAAACACTTTGATCCCCATAACAGAGTTCATAGCAGCGGAATCACACACCTAGCAGGAAATAATACTAGCTAATACACTCAGAGTGGCAGCACACTCACACACATGGAAGTTAAAAAAAAACTTCACACAGCAGCACACACAGAAGTTGAATCTAAACTTCAACACACAGCAGCTGCAGGGGAGGGAATCTGTCACGAGAGTCTGTTGTAGAGACCCACTCTGTTTGTCAGGGGTGGTGGTTATTACTCCCCCTTTTTGTCAAAAATGTTGCCAAAGCCAACAACAAAACCAGAGAATAATGACAGAGTTACAGACTTGGTTTTACTTCACAGTTTCAACCAAGTTAGCATCCACTTGATCTTGCTTCACAGCTTTGATCAAGTAATCACCCACTTTTGCTTTACAGTAGGTACCACCATATCAGATGCCATGATTTTGTTTCTGACATCCAGAACCACTCCTGCATGAACAACATCCTTGAATTCCTGCAGGTACATTGGCCTTCTCACGGAAGGGTGTATCCTTACCCTCTTGTAGCCACACTTGTTGCAAGTAGCATAGCTGTGATCTGTTGACCAATCAGAGCATAGTACCAATTGTTTAATAGGCAGAGATATTAAACAATACATCCCAAACATCAGTGGTTGCTATAAGGTCTCAGAGAGACATATTCCCAGTTTGCTCCTTAAGTTTTCAAACTGAGTAGCATCCAGAGCCTTTGTAAATATGTCAGCCAGTTGAAGGTCCGTGGCTACATGTACCAAAGTGATCACCTTGTCTTCCACCAGATCTCTGATGAAGTGGTGCCTAATGTCAATATGTTTGGTCCTGCTGTGTTGGATGGGATTCTTGGAGATATTGATGGCACTGAGATTATCACAGAACAATGTCATAACATTTTGAGTGACATTGTACTCAGTGAGCATCTGTTTCATCCAAACCAGTTGGGAACAACTGCTTCCAGCAGCTATGTATTTAGCCTCTGCAGTGGACAGAGAAACACAATTTTGCTTCTTGCTGAACCAAGATATGAGATTGTCTCCTAAGAAGAAACATCCACCTGATGTGCTTTTTCTGTCAGCATCACAGTACCCAGATAGGACAGGTTCAGACCCATGTGAATACAGCATCCCATAGTCACAAGTCCCATTGATGTACTTGAGAATCCTTTTGACTTGATTCAAGTGGCTCACTTTAGGCTCTGCTTGGTATCTAGCACATACTCCAACTGCATAAGAAATGTCAGGTCTACTTGCAGTTAGGTAAAGTAGGCTTCCTATCATGCTTCTATATAAGCATTGATCAACACCAGGCCCTCCATCATCTTTGGTTAACTTCATATGAGTAGGTGCAGGAGTCCTCTTGTGCCTAGCATTATCCATACCAAACTTCTTAACTATGTTCTTGGCATACTTGCTTTGGGAGAGAAACATAGAGTCCTCCATTTGGTTTACTTGCATTCCAAGGAAATAGGTCAGTTCTCCAACTAGACTCATTTCAAACTCAGAATGCATCTGGTGAACAAATTGTTGAACCATTTGTTCTGACATTCCACCAAAGACTATATCATCCACATAGATTTGAGCAATCATGATTTTGCCGTCTTCATCCTTCACAAACAAGGTTTTATCTATTCCACCTTTTCTGTATCCATTTGCGGTCAGAAATTCGGTCAACCTTTCATACCATGCTCTAGGTGCTTGTTTCAACCCATACAGGGTTTTCCTCAACTTGTATACATGCTTAGGTTGGTTAGGATCACAGAACCCTTTAGGTTGTTCCACAAAGACTTCTTCATTGAAGTAGCCATTCAAGAATGCACTCTTCACATCCATTTGGAATAGTTTAAACTTCAGGATGCATGCTACCCCTAACAGCAATCTGATGGACTCAAGCCTAGCCACAGGAGCAAATGTCTCATCAAAATCTACCCCTTCAACTTGAGTGTATCCTTGAGCCACTAGTCTTGCCTTATTCCTAGTAATTACTCCTTTCTCATCAGATTTGTTTTTGTAGATCCACTTGGTACCAATGATGTTGGTCCCTTCAGGTCTTGGAACTAGCTCCCATACTTCATTCCTTTTGAACTGCTCAAGTTCCTCTTGCATGGCAATGATCCAGTATTCATCAGTCAGGGCTTCTTTCACATTTTTTGGTTCAACCTTGGATACAAAGCAGGAATTTGAGCTTATTCCCCATGACCTGGTAGTCACACCACTATTGGGATCCCCTATGATAAGATCCTTAGGGTGGTCTTTCTGTATTCTGATAGATGGCGCTTTGGTGGTTGCATCTACTTCACATTCAGGAGGAGGTTCCTCTACTTCTTCAGACTTGACAGGAATGTCAGTTGAACTGTCAAGGAATGTTTCAACATCCTCCATGACATCGGTTCCTTCCTCTTTATCGTCCACAATAACATTTATGGATTCCATCAGGACATTGGTCCTGTAGTTGAACACTCTGTAGGCTCTGCTGTTAGTTGAGTATCCCAGAAATATACCCTCATCACTTTTCGGATCTAGCTTTCTTCTCTGTTCACGATCTGTGAGAATGTAGCATTTACTTCCAAAGATATGAAAGTACTTCACAGTAGGTTTTCTGCCTTTCCATATTTCATACAGAGTGGAGGAGGTTCCTTTTCTCAAGGTGACTCTGTTGTGAACATAGCACGCGGTATTCATTGCTTCAGCCCAAAAGTGCATGGGGAGCTTCTTTGCATGAATCATTGCTCTGGCAGATTCTTGAATAGTTCTATTTTTTCTTTCAACTATCCCATTCTGCTGGGGAGTTATAGGGGAGGAGAACTCATGACTTATTCCTTCAGACGAGCAAAACTCATCAAACTTGGAGTTCTTGAACTCCGTACCATGATCACTCCTAATTCGGACCACACAACTGTCCTTTTCCCTTTGAAGTCTGATGCACAGGTCTTTGAAGACATCGAATGTATTTGACTTCTCTCTGATTAAGCTTATCCACGTGTATCTGGAATGGTCATCAACCACCATGTAGGCATATCTCTTCCCACCAAGACTTTCAACCTGCATAGGTCCCATTAAGTCCATATGCAACAGTTCCAGAACTCTGGAAGTTGTAGGATGTCCCAGCTTCGGATGTGACATCTTGGTTTGCTTGCCCACTTGGCATTCACCACAGACTCTTCCTTCATCAATAAGCAGCTTTGGGATCCCTCTGACTGCTTCCTTGGATATAATCTTCTTCATTCCCCTTAAGTGGAGATGTCCAAGACGTCTATGCCACATCTTCACCTCCTCTTCTTCCTTGGTTGAGGAGCATATTGTAGAAAAGTTAGAGACTTTAGGTTCCCACAGATAACAGTTATCTTTGGACCTGGTTCCTCTCATGACTTCCTAATTGTCACCATTAGCCACAATGCAACGCTCCTTAGTGAACTGAACATGAAACCCTTGATCACACAGCTGACTTATGCTTATGAGGTTTGCAGTTAGTCCTCTTACTAACAACACATTATTCAGTTTTGGAACTCCAGAGCAGTCCAGCTTACCCACACCTTTTATTTTACCTTTGGCACCATCACCAAAAGTCACATAGCTGGTAGTGTGAGGTTGAATATCCACCAGTAGATTTTCCATACCAGTCATATGTCTTGAGCATCCACTGTCAAAGTACCAGTCTTCTCTGGTAGAGGCCCTTAGAGCAGTGTGTGCTATCCTAGCATACCATTGTTGCTTCTTGATGGGAACATAGCGCTTATATGGTTTATGCTTAGGCCTGACATGCGTGGCTTGGTTAGGGAAACCATGAATCCAGTAGCAGAAGGCTTTTATATGACCAAGCCTACCACAGTGGTGACACCTCCACTCCTGGTATTTCCTCTTCTGATGATCATTCATCCTAGTTCCTCGATGTTGAGACATTGGCTTTGACTTCCGCTTGACCTTCTGAACTTTTGCCTTTGGGCGTTTGTGTTCAGCTGAGGATCTTTTCCCAAATCCTAGGCCAGATTTGGTTCCAGACTGCTGTCCCACCTTTAGTATCTCTTCCAAGGTGTCAGTTCCCTTATTCATCATTCTGATGGATTTGGTCATCTGATTCAGCTTGGAGGTCAGCAGGACTATCTCACCATTTAGACCCTCTATGACAGACAGTTGCTTCTGTCTCTCATCTTCCAGTTCCTTGATGAGGTTCTTCTGTTTTTCTCCTTGTGCACGCACTTCTGCACTGGTGGTACACAGCTTCTTATAGGATGCAGCAAGTTCATCAAAGGTCAGTTCATCTGCACTTGAGTCATCATCAGAGGCACAAACACTAGTTAGTGCAGTGACATGTTTGACAGATTCTCCTTCAGATTCACTTTCAGAATCTCCTTCAGACCATGTGATAGTTAGCCCCTTCTGTTTCATCTTGAGATAAGTAGGACATTCAGCTCTGACGTGTCCATACCCTTCACAACCATGACACTGGATTCCCTTGCCTTGGTTGAACTTTTCTTCAGAAGTTGATCTTTTCCTGATGTCAGACGGGATGTTCTTGACATTAGGTCTCCCTCTTTGATCAATCTTCTTCACGAACTTGTTGAACTGTCTCCCAAGCATGGCTAAGGCTTCTGATATACTTTCATCACCTTCAGCATATCCTGTTTCTGACTCCTCTTCAGCATTAGATACAAAAGCTATGCTTTTGTTCTTTTTTTCAGCATTCTCACACAAGCCCATTTCAAAGGTTTGTAGAGAACCAATGAGCTCATCCACCTTCATATTGCAGATGTCTTGTGCCTCCTCTATGGCTGTGACCTTCATAGCAAATCTCTTAGGCAAGGACCTGAGAATCTTTCTTACAAGTTTCTCTTCAGCCATTTTCTCACCTAGTCCACCAGAGGTGTTTGCAATTTCAAGAATATTCATGTGAAAGTCATGAATAGTCTCATCCTCTTTCATCCTCAGATTTTCAAACTTGGTGGTCAGCATCTGAAGTTTGGACATCTTCACCTTGGAAGTACCTTCATGAGTTACCTTGAGGGTATCCCAAACTTCCTTAGCTAGTTCACAGTGGTGTACCAGCCTGAAGATGTTCTTACTGATTCCATTGAACAATGCATTCAAGGCCTTGGAATTTCCAAGAGCTAATGCCTCTTGCTCCTTGTCCCACTCTTCTTCAGAAATCTGCACACTGACTCCATCTTCACCTGTCCTCATTGGATGTTCCCATCCTTTGTTGACAGCTCTCCAGACTTTGTTGTCTAGAGACCTTAAGAAGGCTATCATACGAGGCTTCCAGTCATCATAATTAGAGCCATCCAACATGGGTGGTCTGTTTGAGTGTCCTAAATCCTTGTCCATGGTACTAGAAGGTAACTTCCCTAGATCTCACCTAGAAATTCACAGGCAGGGTGCCTGCTCTGATACCAATTGAAATTCTAGTTATCAGACTTTGGATGTCACACGGGTTGTTATGACATCCAATTCTGCACAGACAGGAATTATGCAGAACTTAAAAGTAAGTGCAGTAAATAACACAAGTAATTGTTTACCCAGTTCAGTCCAACATGACCTACATCTGGGGGCTACCAAGCCAGGGAGGAAATCCACTATTAGTAGTATCAATTCAAAGCTAAACTCACCCGTTTACAACTTATCACTTAATCCCTACCCAATGCAATTTCAATCTTAAACTAAGATCAAAGTTCCTACTCACTCCCCCTCAATCACCTCAGTGATTACTATCTTTAAACAATATTAAAGACAAGTTGAAGTCACACTTCAAACAACTCTTGATTGTGCTTCACAGCTTTAATCAAGATACACAGCACTCACGCTTAAAAGCTTTGAGCGACACAACACTTACAACTCAATGAACACCCTATGCCACAGCAATCATCTACTTGATAATGGCTTGGCTTACAAGTTACATCTAATACAAGACTCACAAAAATACAGCAGTGAAGTATGATGGACACATAAAATCTTCACGCCTCAAAATCCCCGAAACTGAATGAAGGAACGCCTTCCTTTTTATATTGCAGTACCTGGGCTTTTGCACCTGTATTCTCCTGAATTTAAGGTCACACGAGTTCCCATAAATTCAACATTTAGGTTACTAACAAATAGGCTATTTGTTAGGTTCATTAAATGTAACTTGGTTGTTGGTTTCCTGGTTTTTCTCTAAGCTGTTGACTTCCTGAAGAATAGCCCAAGAAAAGCTGAAACAGAAAACTGAACAACCTACAATATAGCATATGCTGTCAGGAATGAATGTCACGACATTCAGCTCGACATCAAGGTCCATATGCTGAGTCTGTTTTTCCAGAAACCAGACTGTACAATTTTGCTGACCTGTACATGATCAAAATGACCATACTACAGTAACAACTTACATTAATAAATGTTAAAGTGTCCAACTTAACATTTACACATTTGGCCTAAAGTTAGTTCTGTTATTCTCTTGAAGAACAAACTAAGTTACATGCTGAAGTATAGCAGAACACCACTCTGTCTAATGTTCAGTAGCTGCTGTCAGTGATGAATGTCATAACATCCAATTTGACATTCAGTCAGTAGGCCTTATGCCAGGTCTGGTCTTTCCTTGATAACCAGACTGGAAATAAATACTAAGTTCTAACAGAACACCAACTGTTCTATTTCTTAGTATCTATTGACAGGTATGAATGTCACAGCATCCAGTTTGACATTCAATAAATCCTGTGTTAGCTAATCCTGCAGTAACTACTCAAGTGTGTCATGACATCAGTCAAGACATCAGAGTACAGTTAGATATTCTAACCTACAATGTAGTCACACATACATACTATGTCATGACATCAGTCAAGACATTTGTAACCAGCTAGTGTTTTACCATATAATGCAGCCAATTAAACACCTACAAAATCAACTTTAAAATGAACAAAAATGCATTTTTAAATGGATAAAACCTCAAATCCCTTCAAATAACCAAATAAATGGCCAATGGATTTATCCTAGGTCAAACAAGGTCAAAGGACCTTAGACAAAAAAGTTTAGAATTTTTGAAAAGTCAAATGTATTTTAAAATATTTAAAAAACAAGTCTAAAATCATTTAATTCACAAAAAAATATATATTAATCCAAAAAATGATTTTAATTCAACATATGGAAGAGGAAAATATTTAAAGATTTTTTGTGAAAGTCCCATATTTTTTGGATTAAAAATTAATTTATTATGAATTAAACAAAATAAGCTAATTAAAATTTAAAATCAGAAATTAAATAAAATGAGAAAAAATAAGGGCCATCAGATCTCCTTCATTAATTGAGATGGTAGATCTGATGGTCACGTATATCAAGTCCACCATAGACCAAAGTCAATGCGCAACACCAATGGTAATCAAGATGGAAGGTTGAGATTAGAATATGGACCAAGGATCAGATGACCTGGATTGAACCAGCACACCACCGGAGCCCTAGCTCCCGTCATCTTCTCTAGTGGACCTCACCGGACTGGTCCACCACCAACTTCCATGAAAATGAAAAATGAGTACACTAAATTGAAGGAAAAAATGCCAGGAATCCAAATTGGCCTTAAAACTCTCCAACTCTCATTATATTAAAAGATACATGGAGTTGAAAATGGAGGATCATGAACTGAGTTGCTTCGATTTGAGCTCTAAGCAACTCAATCTTGTTGCCTACATTGGTAGGTCTTCAGACAACTAAAGATCAAGCAAAATGATGGAGAATTGAGGGAGAATTGAAGAAGAGAAAAATCTGAAAATTCACCTTCGGTTTGCATCAATTAAGCTCGATCTTGCTTTCAATTTAGCTTGGCTTGCTTCTATCTACTTGCAGGAGATGACTTGGATGCAAAAATGGCTTGAACCATTGGAGTTTCAATCCCAAAATAGAAGGGGAATTCAAACATGATTTCAAGAGAAATCCTCAAGGTGTTTTATGAATGGAGGGTGAGGGTGTTTGCAGTTCAAAGCTTGGGCCAAAGGTCTTTGATTCTGAGCAGAATGAGTTGCATTTATAGGCTTGGCAATTGATTTTCACACACTTCCATTCAAATGCCAAAAATAGAAACTCTATTGTGCATGCTTTCATGGGCGTGTGATAGGCCCATTAAATGATGTCAAAAGGTCCAAAATCATGTGCTAATCAACCTGAAATAATAACATGGGATCATGCATTAGTAAAATGGAAATTGGTCATGATACTTACCAAATGAAGCCATGTAATGCAACCATGGGCAAGTCCTTCAAAAACGCTCTAAATTCCATGATCATGGATGTTTTCGAAAGGTAAGATGAAGGGGAACAACTTTTATGTTGAATACTTTTCCATTTGGAGCTTGGATCGTGATGAATTTTGAGGTGGAAGTTGGAGAAATCAAACATCGTTGAAAATTTTCTAAGTTATAAGTCAAATGACCACATAGGCATCAAATTAACAAATAATGAACATAGGGATCCAAATATGATGCTTAGAACCAATGTGAACCTTTCTTTTATTGATCTCTTGAATTGAGGGTCTCAAACCCTAGATGTGGACTTGATGAGACACATGTGGACACACAAACTACCTACAAAAGAAACAAAGTTATACTAGACATATTTTTGGTATTTTGGTTAGTAAACAAATAAAAACAAAGTATGATATAATCAAATATGTTTGGTGATCTCTCCCAATGCAATCCCAATGAATGAGGGATGAGGAGGATACCCAGGTGTGATCCCAAAGCCAATGTAAATGATGAGATAGCATGAGGGATCTTAGGGTCAAAATTAGGGTCTTATAGAAATCATATCATCGACATAAACCTCAATTTCCTTGTGCACCATATCATGGAAAGAGTGACTATTGCTCTTTGGTAAGTTGCCCCTGCATTTTTGAGACCGAATGACATTACCTTGTAGCAAAATGTTCCCCAAGGGGTAAAGAATATGGTCTTTTCCATGTCTTCTGGATCCATCTTAATTTGATTATAACCCGAGAATCCATCCATGAAGGAGAAGACTGTGAACTTAGCAATGTTGTCTACCAAAGTGTCAGTATGCGGCAGAGAGAAATCGTCCTTTGGACTAGCTTTGTTTAGATCAATGTAATCAACACACATCCTAACTTTGCCATCCTTTTTGGGTACTGGCACGATATTAGCTACCCATTGAGGGTACTTCGCAACTGCTAGAAATTCGGCATCAAATTGGCGTTTCACCTTGTCACAAATCTTTAGAGCCATGTCGGGTCTCGCTCTTTGGAGCTTCGGCTTCACCGGTGGGCAATCTGGTTGTAGTGGTAGCTTGTGGACAACAATATCAGTATTTAAACTTGGCATATCCTGATACGACCATGTAAATACATCTATGTATTCTTGTGGCAACTTAATCAATCTTTATTTAATGCTTGCCCCAAACGAAGTCCCAACTTTGACCTCTTTCTTATCTTCCTCTGTGCCTAGTGTAAGACCCTAATTTTGACCCTAATATTCCTGATAGCATCATGTTATTGCACAAGTGCATTGCTTTAAAGATCATAGCATGTTTGGCTCCTTAACCCTAGGGTTGGGACTTGTTTGAGTGTTTTGAGACCACCAAGCATGCTTGTATTGTATATTGTTGTTTTTCATATTTGATTACTAACCAAAATCACAAAAATATGTCACTAACTCTTTTTGGTTTGAAGCTCAAGTGATCATGTGCTCCACAATGCCCCTAGGAGGCTCCTAAGCCCAATGAAATGGCTAGATGGAGAAGAGAAAAAGCATGAAAATGGTCCACAAAGTTCCTAATCATCATATATGTCTCCCAAATATCTCAATTTTCCTAATCATCACTGTGCTTTGACTGTGCCTTGCCCATGAAGCAATCTCAACCTCTGATCAAATTTAATCAAGGGAAGTTCTTTCATTAATCATATTATGCATATGTGAGCATATTTGAGGCCTCTCAATCATTTATTCATCAAGATTGGAAGTTTGGCCTTGAAATGTTGATCAGTCAAGTCATCTGACTAAACTGAGGATCAATGAGATGTAACTTTTGATGTATTTTCCAAAGGAAGATGACTCCAAGAGAAAACATGTTCCTAAGAACCATTTGAACAACTTTCATGTTCATCAAAAATCTATTTGAATCTTGGAAAGTCATCATTCATTTCAAAACATTATAGGTCATTTTGACTGAAACCCTAATTTTGGGTCAACTTACCAAGGGCATAACTTCTTTAATTTTTATTATTTTGAGGTGAGACCAAAGGAATTAGAAATATCTAGATGTCCAATTCAAATGTTATGTTGAACAAAATTTAATAATCCTAAAATAAATACATGTGATAATACAAAACATTATAGGTCATCTTAGACCTAATTCATTGAATTTGAAAAAGTACCCAACTTCAAATGTCCATAACTTTGTCATAGAAACTCCTAATGATGCAAACCTTGAGTCTAAATTGAAAACAATGAAAAGATCTACAACTTTTATGTTGGAGATTTTTTCATTTGAAGCTTTCATCATGAAAACATAAGGGCTTGATTGAGCTTACTTTTGGTGCACTTTATCAAAATGATTTGGACATGTTTTATACCTGGACTTTCCAAGCCAGTTTTGATCAATTTTCACATGCCAAATGATTTTTCCCAACATAACTTTTGTTCCTTATTTCAAGGGCTTTCCAACCATTACTCACAATAGTCCACGGGATCTACCATTTGGGAGTTTTGAAATTCTTTTCATTTATGTGCATTTTGGTACTTTATGATGAAAATTGAATTGCAAGCTTATTCAGTCCAATGTGCACGTCCAAATGCATTTCACCTGATATCAGCATGTTGCTTCAGCCATCATTGGGCCTTTCACACGCCTGCAAAGGCCCATGCAATTCAAATTCCATTTGCCATGCACATGAACAAAGCGTGTGATCAACCACCTTCACCTATAAATAAACACTTCATGAGCTTCATTTGGAAACCTTTTGGAGATCCCAAGTGCTGCATAAGTAAAACCACACCCTCACCAAAGGAATCACTCAAAAAAATTCTTACTTTCGAACTTGAAATTCAGCATCATTAGCTGAGTTTTAAAACCTGATTCCTTAGCCAATCACTTTCATTACATTCATAGATCAAGAAGGAGCAAGAATCTTGCAGAATTCATGGCCAAAAGTTCATCAAATTGAAGGTATCCATTCAAACTTTTTGGATCTGAATCTCCTAATTCAATGTAGCATTCTTGTGTTTCTATGGTTTTCTGAAGTCCTCACACCATGATTTTCTCCTTCACCTTTATCTCAATATAGGAAGAGTGGGGGAGATCCATTGGTACAGTGATGATCTACATCACACGAGTTTCATTTCCATGTCCTTATTTTCCATTTTCATTTAAGTATATTTCTCTGCAAATGTGGTCGGATTATGTTGCTTCGCCGGAGAAGACGGTGGTTTCCACCACCACCACCACCACGTGTCTTGCTCCTTGGCCATCGGATCTCCATTTCAGGACCTAATCGTGTGCATCTGTTTTGATTACTTCATTTAATCCTTTGTGTGGCGCGTTTGACTCATGAGTAGCGTGTTCCCTCAGATCCAAACCATTGCCTTGTGCCATGTCAATTAATAAAAGGCATCTGATGGCTCTGGCTATTTCGCTTATTTCATTTTCTTTTTATTTTCTGTTAATTCCTTTTATTTAAAAAAATTCATTAAAAATTCATTTGAAGTCAGAAAAATATGAGACCAATTCAGAAAAATTTCTTGAAAAATCTAGTTTCATATTATGATTTTTAATTATTTTTGTGACTTCATTTGATATTTTTTATGAATTACTTGGTTTTTAATGGTTTTATTTCATTTTAAAATACTTCCTGACTTTTAAAAAATACAAAAATATTTTCATAGCATCTATGGATCATGATAAGTCAATGAAAAATAGTCTCAACAATTTCTTGATTGTTTTGAGATTATTTGAGATTTTAATTCATATTGTGCTATTTTTAATTGTTTTTAATTGGTTTTAATTACTTTCTGATTTCAAAATTATGAGAAAATTAGTCAAAGCTTGTTTGACTATGTTGAACCCATGAGAATTTAATTGGACTTTTTGAAGCTGCTTTGAATTGAATTTGAGGTTCAACCTTATTTGTTTATTTTTTATTTGTATTTTATTTTAATTCAAAAAATGCCAAAAAAATATCATTGACTTGTTATCTTCATTTCTCTTCTGTTTGGTGTTGATTGAGGTTGAATTGATTCAACTTTGATCAATTGGGATTGTTTGTTGACTTCTTACCCCCTTCCCTTCCATCTTCATCCCTTTCTTTCCATCAATGGCCAATGAGTTAAACTCTTGAGGTTGGTCTTGAAAAATGAGAAGCTTAACCTTCTTTGATCCAAACCAAACTCAACTTGATTCATGATCAAGTGAGTTATTTTGTGTCCAAGATAGGTTGCTTCTTGGTCAAGCAAATAACCAAAAGTCAATACAAGGCCCTTCCCCTTTTGTTTGGCATGGCAAGTTTATGGAGCTTGGCTTACTAGTCATGATCTCTAATTTGTGTTCTTTTCCTATATTCTTATTGACCGGCCTTAGATAGGTGCGACTACTACACTAGTCCACTTACGATTGCTTAACATAGCGTTACATTGTCTTATGACAAGCTAACATAACCTCACTAACTACTAACTTTAATTTGAGCTTTTAATTTCTTGTCATTTACTTTTAATGTCATTTATTTCTTGCTCATTATTCATATTGATTCTCATCTTTGCTCACTTGAGCATATATTTTATGTTTATGTCATTTTTCTTTTGCTCATTTGAGCCCATTATTACATATAAATATATTGCTATTTTGTGTCGTTTGTGTTTTTTTTGATGTGAACCAAAATGCAAAAGGAGAAAGGACTTAGAATTAAGATTTACCCATGCTTAAAGGAGCTCAAGAGCAACTAGGCCTCATGCCTTTAGAATGCAAAATATGTTGAAGAGCAACTAGGCCTCATGCCTTTAGAATGCTAAAATTCAAAGTTGATCTCAAAGGACTTCTCATCAAACTTATTCTTTGTCCATTCCCTTTATTGTGTTGTGAACTTTTTGATGTTTGCTTTTGTGTGATAGGGACCCCACCTTGAGATTGTGAAAAGAGGACCATTGTCATGAGTATCCAAGTTAAGAGCCAAGACAAATGGAGATCCTAGGAGCTTGAATTCAAATTATTGATTGCTTGTTTGTGTGCTAAGTCCAAAGGAAATGAGCATCTTGAGTCATCTCTATATGACTCCAAGAAAAAGAACTCCAAGGGTTTTTATTTCCCCTCTTATCTTTATGTGCTTTAGGAATAGCCCTTCTCTCTTCTCCCCACTCTAACCAAGCCAAAAACCATTTTCAAAACTTTGACTTTATTTCAAATTAGAAACCTAGGCCTTAAGCCTTTGACTTTTCAAAACCATTTCAATACTCATTGTAATTAAACTCTAATCCAACTTTGACCTCATTTTGTAAATAAATCTAACTTGTAAATATAACTCATTTCAAGTTTTTTTTGTGGTTCCAATGGCCACTTGTTAAAACCTTTTCAAAAACATTAGTCATAGGTTTGAGTTATCATAGTGGTTGATGTAAATCTCACCTCATCCTTAGTGTTGAATTGTAAGCCTTCCATGCTTATTATAGGGTTAACCCCTCACTAGCATGTTGAAGCCTTCCTCACATGGTGGATTGTTGGTTTAGGTTGAGTTTTCTCCCTTTGATAATGAAAGACCTTAAGGCTTTTGATTAAAATCAATTCACCAATCTTTGAAATTTTTACCCCAAACTACGAGGTTTTGATCCTCCTTTGTGATGGTACGTAGGCAATGGGCTCATCCATTCAAACAACAAAATTTGTAAATATAATATATTTTTTTCTCATCCCTCCAATCTTTTGCACAAATCTTTTCACAAATACCAACCTATAACACATATTTGCAAAAAGAGGTTCCCTTAGAGTACTAAGGATGTTTTGGGTGCATAAAACCTTCCCATTTCATAACCAACCCCCTTACCTAGATCTATGACATTTTTATTAGTTTTTGATTTGAAAAACTTCTTACTTGGCTTTTGTTCGCTTTTTAGCCTTTCCTTTGGACAAATAAAAGTGCGGTGGAGACTCGAATTGTATGTTGACTTTAGGTTTAGCCAATAAACCTAAAGGTAACGAAAACCCCGCTACAGAAAAGTGGCGACTCTGCTGGGGAATAGACATCTGAGCCCCGTGGGTTTAGCCTACTTTTTGCTTGTATGTGTTGTATGTTTATATTTATTTGTGGCATATTTTTGTGCAAATTTGGGATGAATGTATTGTTTGTAATGTATGAATTGCTTGATATATTAATTGCTTGTATGCTTGGTGGTTTCTTGTGAGGTGGGTTCTATACCCGAACTCGAGTGCACTTATGATAGGAGAATGGCATAGTCTTGTTGACTTGTGTGGAGTTATTCCTTAACAAGTTAATTTGAAAGCCCATTCACTTGGTGGAGGTTCTTATTGGGATCACTAATGTCACATGAGTAGTCGTGGTTAGGCATTACTCTTTCCAATATAAACCTTAGAAGCCAAGGACCTTTAGATACCTAGCCCATCTTGGCCTATTTTAGGACGTAGTGCAAAGGTCGTTCAAGTGTAAGACTTGAGGCGATTGTTATGCGATACTACACTTATAAGAGTCTCTCTCGAGAATATTTTTGGAAGACGAGTAGTCGTTTTATCCGATAATATACGAAAGATGGGATGATGACTATGGGAACCCTTTTAGAACATGATTGTCAGGTTTAACCATAGTACACTCCCGTTAGGTGGTTCTTAACCGAGACTCCATGCTCGTGACTTACAACAAACCCGTGATTCGCGGTCGATCCATTCTCGTATATCCTCAAAATCAATGGAACTTGGGTGTTGATAAGGTGCAAACCATAATCCACCAAAATGGATGATTGATATTGACGATGACTTGACCCATCCCGTGACCTTTGTGTGGTGTGACTTGCTTGATCTTTGAGTGTGTTTGTTGCATCCATGCATTCATTTGCATTCATGCCATCAACAATAAAGATTTTACAAGGAACTTAAAGGGTCTATTTGCAAATTTTCAGACATGGATAAGCAAAGAAGGAATACGAAGAAGTACAATTTCAGACAACCCGACTTGAAAGAGTTAAGGCGTCTGACATCTTATGTAGTATATCCCTTGGAATACAAAGCTCGCCATGGGAAGCTTCTATCTATTCTCTCTACCAAGGTGGATGAGAGTCTGATGAGTGTGTTGGTGCAGTTCTACGATCCTTTGTATCGGTGCTTCACTTTTCCGGATTTCCAGTTTTTGCCTACACTAGAGGAGTATGCTTATCATGTGGGTATACCTATTCTTGACCAATTGTCGTTCAGTGGTTTGGAGAAGATTCCTTCTTCTCAAGAGATTGCTGACATGCTTCACTTGGAGGTTTCTGACATTGTTGCCAATATGACTACCAAGGGTGGAATTCAAGGTCTCCCGTCTGATTTTCTGATTGCCAAAGCTACCTTGTTTGGGAAGGCCATGAGTAAGGAAGCTTTTGAAGCCATATTGTACTCCTTATCTATGGGCTAGTGTTATTTCCCAACATCGACAACTTCGTGGACGTGAACGCCATTAGGATTTTCTCTTCTCTTAATCTTGTTTCGACTTTGTTGGGTGACACTTATTTCTCTTTGCATATGAGGAATGCAAAGGGTGGTGGTTCCATTGTGTGTTGTTTGCCTCTGTTGTACAAGTGGTTTATTTTGCACTTGCCTCAGACGCTTGCCTTCAAGGAAAACAAGGGATGTCTATGGTGGTCCACGAGACTTATGTCTCTCACTAATGATGATATCTCTTGGTATAATCGTGTTTATGATGGCTTTCAAATTATTGATTCTTGTGGTGAGTTCTCCAATGTACCTCTTCTTGGTACATGCGGTGGAATTAACTACAACCCTGCTTTGGCTCGCCGTCAACTTGGGTTCCCCTTAAAGGATAAACCTAAAAACATTTTGTTGGAAGGCTTCTTCTTTCAAGAGGGTAAATATCCCCAAAACCTGAAGGATAGGATGGTCCGCGCCTGGCGCAAGGTTTATAGGAAAGGGAGGAATGAGCTTGGTCCGAAGAATTGTGTTGCTTTGGAACCTTACACCTCTTGGGTAAGGAAGAGAGCCATCGAGTACCGCATGTCGTATGAGTATCCGAGACCTACCCCTATGGTTATGGTTGGGCCTTCGACCCTCCCTAATCAAGGAGTAGAGGAGTTGAGAGACGAAGACCATTCGCGTGCTTGGATTCGTGAGCATGAGGAGCTTCTTCAGCAGCTTAAGGATAAGGATGCAATGATAGAGTTTCTAGAGCATCAGGTCATTGATGAACCTGATGATGTGGTTACTTCTCTCCTACCACACTCATCTAGGTTTTGGAAGAAGAGATACGATCAGCTCGCCAAGGAGAAAGCCGACATGGAAGCAGCTTATGAGAGAGAGGTGAAGAGGCTTTGTGCGACGTATCTTCCGATCTCGAAGGCTTTAGACGACTACTTCTAGGGCTCCATAGGATGTTTATTCTCCTTTTCTCTTGTATTGTATTTGGTTACCGAGACTGTACTACTTCTTTGGTGTAAGAAGTTTCCAAATATTATATTGCTATGAGTATTCCATATATGTCTTAAAAAGTTCAATATTTTCAAAACATTTGCAAATAGATCCTTATAAAGTTCCTGTGATAAAAACAAACCATATGCACGAGCATTGCATGCATCATATGCATAAGCAGGTTTTGGTTCCGAGCTCTTGATACAGTGGTCTAAATCTTTGCTCTTCATTTATTTTGAAGACAAGCTGACACACCGGTACAACACTCGAGCAAATCATCAGAAGATCATGGAACACCTTGAGCAAGAGAACAGAGATCTGAAAGAGGAGATTGTCAGGCTGACTGCCATGATGGAGTCAGTTCTTGCTGCTCAGAGTCAAGCTTCTCTAACTCCTGCAACTCCTCCCGCGAGGACAGTCATTTCTGAAGTGGTAACCTCAACAGTGCCTGCCGCCACCGCCCACTTCGCTCCTAGTCTGCCAGTTGGATTCCCTTGGGGAATGCCACCTAACTTTGTACCAGAGGCTTTTGCTCTCACTTTTGCTTCTCTGACGGCATCTAGCCAGGTCCTATCTGTGCCACCTCCCGTTGTGCATACTTTGCCGCGTGTTGAAGATACCATCTATCATTCTGAGCCATCTGAAGGCCCGGACGTTTATGAGAAGATGGACGAGATGAAGGATCAATTCCTTGAGTTGCGCAAGGAACTGAAAACACTAAGAGGCAAAGATCTGTTTGGGAAGAGTCCTGCTGAACTATGCTTAGTGCCCAACGTAAAAATCCCAGTTAAATTCAAAGTGTCTGACTTTGAGAAGTACAAGGGAAACGCATGTCCACTCAGTCATCTTGTGATGTATGCCTGCAAGATGTCAACCCAGACAGATAATGATCAACTACTGATTCACTATTTCCAGGATAGCCTGACAGGTGCTGTACTCCGTTGGTATATGGGGCTAGAGAGTGCAAGCATCTGCACTTTCAATGATCTAGGAGAGGGTTTTGTGAAACAGTATAAATACAACGTGGACATGGCTCCAGACGGAGATTAGTTGAGGGCAATGTCCCAAAAAGATAAAGAAACCTTCAAGGAATACGCCCAGAGGTGGAGGGAGTTGGCAGCTCAGATAGTGCCACCCTTGGAGGAGAAGGAGGTGACAAAGATCTTTTTGAAGACTTTGAGCTCTTTCTACTATGAGCGCATGATTGCTAGTGCTCCCTCGGACTTTACCGAAATGGTAAATATGGGGATGAGGCTGGAAGAGGGAGTTCGCGAAGGACGTCTATCCCGCGATGATAATTCGGCAAAGAAGTATGGAGGATTTTCCAGGAAGAAGGAAGGGGAGGCTCATGCTCTTTCTTCCCATATCAAGAGAAGACCCTCTGTGAGGAGGAAAGAGGTCCGACCAACTGTCAAACAACACCAGGTAGCTCATATAGCACCTACTTTCAGAGAAGCTCAATAACCACAACAACAATCTCGTCAACAACAACAGGCTTACCAGCCTCGCAACAACAACAACAACACCAGCAACTATGAGAGGAAGAGGGTGACTTTTGACCCGATTCTTATGACCTATGCTGAATTATATCCTTCCTTAATTGATAGGAAGTTAATAACTCCACGAGATCCTCCTGTTGTGCCAGCCAATCCTCAATGGTGGTACAAGCCCGAACTTCATTGTGTGTATCATTCTGGGGCTCCCGGACATGACGTGGAGAACTGTTTTCCGTTGAAGACCAAGGTGCAAGACCTTGTAAGGAACGGGATACTATTTTTTGAGGATGTAGGCCCGAACGTCAAGAAGAACCCATTGCCCGAGCATGGGAAGGCAACTGTCAACATGGTTCAGGGGTGCCCTGGTAAATACAAAGTCCTTTATGTGAATGACATAAGGCAGTCCTTAGTAGATATGCATAGGTTGTTGTGTGAGCACAGTCACTATGAGCACGATCATGATAGGTGTCATGTGTGCACTGTCAACGAAAGAGGATGCCGCAAGATAAGGAAGGACATCCAAGAGATGCTAGACCAAGGGATGATTGAGATACCTCTGAATCATAATGAAGACGAAGTTGATGTTATCACTCTTGTGTTCAAAATTCCTGATCCTGTTGTCATTAAGTAAGATGGCAGCAAGAAAAAGGTGGTGCCAACTCTTGTGATCAAGCCAGCGGGCCCTGATCCGTATGTATCAGATAAAGCGGTTCCGTACCATTATAATGATGTTATGCTGGAAGATGGGAAGGAGGTGTCGTTGCCCTTAACCTCTGTGGTAAGCATTTCCGACGTTAGTGGAGTGACCCGTAGTGGTCGTGTTTTCTCGGCTCAGCCGAAATCCCATGAAGACGTCGTGAAGAAAAAGGTTGTCAGTCCTGCCGGTCCTGTGGGGACTTCTTCTTCGAATCATTCTACTCCTGTTGTGAAGGGCGTTGACCCTGTTGTTGTCAAAGCTGATAAAGCTCTTATCTTGGTTGGCCAGTCTGGCATGTTGAAAGAGGATGGTGATGAGATGTTGAGGCTCATCAAGAGGAGTGAGTATAACATTGTGGAGCAGTTGCCTCAAACTCCATCAAAGATATTTGTCCTATCTTTGTTGATGAATTCAGAGCCACGCCGCGAAATATTGCAGAGGGTGTTGGACGTGGCATACGTGGATCACGATGTCACAATTGAGCAGTTTGATAGCATTGTTGCAAATATAACTGCCTGCAACAATTTGAGCTTCTGTGATGATGATCTTCCCGAGGAGGGAAAAGACCACAATTTGGCCTTACATATCTCTGTGAACTGTAAATACGATGCCTTGTCCAATGTGTTGGTGGACACAGGGTCATCACTTAATGTATTGCCAAAGTCCATTCTTGCCAAGCTCTCATATCAGGGGCCTCCCATGAGGAAAAGTGGACTGGTAGTAAAAGCGTTTAATGGACCGTGCAAGACCGTGATCGGTGAATTAGATCTCTCGATCAAGATTGGACCTAGCGATTTCCAGGTCAATTTCCAAGTTATGGACATACATCCGTCATACAGTTGTTTACTGGGTAGACCATGGGTTCACGAGGCAGGTGTCGTGACATCCACCCTACACCAAAAGTTGAAGTTCGTCAAGAACAAGAAGTTGGTGGTAATAGGGGGAGAGAAGGCTCTCTTGGTCATCCATTTATCTTCCTTTTCCTACATTGATGTTGAGGATGAGGTTGGAACTCCGTTCCAAGCCTTGTCTATTGCTGAGCCTTCTAGGAAAGGACTTTCTTCATTTGTCTCCTATAATGACGCGAAGTTGGCCATTGAGCATGGTGCAACTATTGGTTTGAGGAAAATGATAAAGATGGAATATAATAAATCTCGGGCTGGTATATGGTATTCTTCTGGTGTTTCTAATGATCTTGGGTTGTTTCAAAGCGGAGGTTTCATCCACGCCGAGGAAGATCAAGAAGTTGTTGCCATCATTGAAGAAGATGAAGAGGAAGACCTCGGCAATTTTGTCATACCTGGCGGGATCTGCAATAATTGGGTCGCTGTTGATATTCCAATAGTTATCCATAAGTCAACGTAATGTGTTCATTTTGTTTAAAAACCCTTCTCCCATGCCAAAAGGGGAAGTGAAGACATTGTTGGCATAATTAATTAATACAATGATATTCATTCAATAATCGCATGTTAAATGTTTGTTTTCCGAATTATTTTTCATTTTTTGCTTTTCGCATGAAATTGGTGATCACCATAAAACCCTAAAAAAGAGAATAAAATCAATCTTTTCATCTGCATAATGATTTTCCTTGCTTGAATTCTGAAATCTCTTTTATACTCAAAATCATTATGCAGGTTAATCAAACCCATTGAACATAATGATCCAACACCATCTCCCAACTTTGAGTTCCCTGTATTTGAGGCGGAAGAAGATGATGTTGAAGAGATTCCTTATGAGATTACCCGTCTGCTTGAGTACGAGGAGAAGATCATTCAGCCACATCTTGAGAATTTGGAAATAGTCAACTTGGGGTCTGAAAACTGCATTCGTGAAGTGAAGATTGGGGCACTCCTTGAAAAGTCTGTTAAGAAGGGGTTGATTGAGTTGCTACGAGAGTATGTCGACGTCTTTGCCTGGTCGTATGAAGACATGCATGGTCTAGATACTGATACCGTGCAACATTTCTTGCCGTTGAAGCCTGAGTGTGTGCCTGTGAAGCAAAAGCTCAGAAGAACTCATCCTAATATGGCAGTGAAGATTAAAGAAGTTCAGGATAAAATTGATGCGGGGTTTCTGGTGACTTCTACATATCCTCAATGGGTGGCCAATATTGTGCCTGTACCTAAGAAAGATGGAAAAGTCCGAATGTGTGTGGATTATCGTGACTTGAATAAAGCTAGTCCAAAAGATGATTTTCCTCTACCACACATTGATATGTTGGTAGATAATACGGCTAAATTTAATATCTTTTCATTTATGGACGGATTTTCCGGTTATAATCAGATTAAAATGGCACCCGAGGATATGGAGAAGACAACATTCATCACACCTTGGGGAACATTCTGTTATCGAGTGATTCCCTTCGGTTTGAAGAACGCCGGAGCCACGTATCAACGTACAATGACTACCTTGTTTCATGATATGATGCACAAGGAGATCGAGGTGTATGTCGATGATATGATTGCAAAGTAGAAAATGGAAGTTGAACATGTAGACCACTTGTTGAAGCTTTTCCAGCGTTTGAGGAAGTATAAACTTCGCTTGAATCCGAACAAGTGTACATTTGGAGTCCGTTCCGGCAAGTTATTGGGCTTTTTTGTCAGCGAGAGACGTATTGAAGTTGATCCTGCCAAGGTCAAAGCAATACAAGAGATGCCTGCGCCCAAAACTGAGAAGCAAGTCCGAGATTTTCTTGGCCGCTTGAATTACATTTCGAGATTTATATCCCACATGACTGCCACATGTGCGCCTATATTCAAGCTCCTCCAGAAAGATCAGCGTCATGATTGGACCGAGGATTGCCAAAAGGCCTTTGACAGTATCAAAGAGTATTTGTTTGAGCCTTCGATTCTGTCTCCGCCTGTTGAAGGTAGACCATTGATTATGTACTTGATTGTGCTTGATGATTCCATGGGTTGTGTCCTTAGTCAGCAAGATGAATCAGGAAAGAAAGAGTGTGCAATATACTACTTGAATAAGAAGTTCATTGACTGTGTTCTCGGTACTCAATGCTTGAGAAGACATGTTGTGCTTTGGCTTGGGCTGCTAAGCGTTTACGCCAATATATGTTGAATCATACAACTTGGTTGATATCCAAAATGGATCCGATCAAGTATAACTTTGAGAAGCCTGCTTTAACTGGAAGAATTGCCCGTTGGCAGATGCTTTTATCTGAGTATGATATTGAGTATCGAACTCAAAAAGGTATTAAAGGTAGTAACTTGGTTGACCATTTGGTGCATCAACCAATTGAAGATTATCAGTCTGTGCAATACGACTTCCCTGATGAGGAGATTCTGTATTTAAAGATGAAAGATTGTGATGAGCCTACGCTCGACGAAGGGCCAGAGTCTGGTTCTCGATAGGGTATGGTGTTCGATGGCGCTGTAAATCAGTATGGAAATGGTATTGGGGCAGTGATTATTACTCCTCAGGGCACACATTTTCCTTTTATAGCAAGGCTAACTTTCAAATGCACGAATAACATGGCAGAGTATGAGGCCTGTATTATGGGTTTGGAAGAATGTATTGATCTTAGGATCAAACATCTCGATTATTATGGTGATTCGGCCCTTGTTGTTAATCAGATTAAGGGTGAATGGGAGACGAATCATCCTGGCCTCATCCCATATAGAGATTATGTGAGGAGGATTTCAACTTTCTTTACTAAGGTTGACTTCCATCATATTCCTCGAGATGAGAATCGGATGGCGGATGCTCTTGCTATGCTTGCTTCAACTATTATTGTCAATTATTGGAATGAAGTCCAGAATATTACTGTGATGCGCTTGGATAGACCAGCTCACGTGTTTGCAGTTAAGGAGGTGAAAGATGATAAGCTGTGGTATTATGATATCAAGTGTTTTCTCCAAAGTCAGACTTACCCGCCTGGGGCATCTGTTAAAGATGAGAAGACTTTGAGGAGGTTATCTAGCAGTTTCTACCTTAATGGTGATGTGCTTTACAAGAGGAATTTTGACATGGTTCTGCTCAGATGTGTGGATAGACACGAAGCAGACCTGTTGATGACTGAGGTCCATGAGGGTTCATTTGATACTCACTCCAATGGACATGCCATAGAAAAGAAGATGTTGAGAGCAGACTACTATTGGCTGACAATGGAGTCTGACTGCTGCAAGTTTATGAAGAAATTCCATAAGTGTCAGATTTATGCGGAAAAGATTCATATTCCCCCGACACTTCTGAATGCTATTTCCTCTCCATGGCCTTTCTCCATGTGGGGAATTGACATGATTGGCATGATTGAACCGAAGGCGTCAAACGGTCACCGTTTTATTCTCGTAGCCATTGATTACTTCACTAAGTAGGTTGAAGCGGCATCGTATACGAATGTGACCAGGCAGGTGATTGTGAGGTTTATCAAGAATCAACTCATATGTCGATATGGTGTGCCAGACAAGATCATTACTGATAATGGATCTAACTTGAACAATAAGATGATGAAAGAACTGTGTAGAAATTTCAAGATTGCACATCATAATTCTTCTCCCTATAGACCCAAGATGAATGGGGCTGTTGAAGCTGCTAACAAGAACATCAAGAAAATTATTCAGAAGATGGTTGTTACGTACAAAGATTGGCATGAGATGCTGCCATTTGCTTTGCATGGCTATCGTACATTCGTCCGCACTTCAACAAGGGCAACCCTTTTCTCCCTTGTATATGTCATGGAGGTTGTGCTCCCCGTAGAGGTCGATATCCCATCAATGAGAGTCTTGATAGAAGCCAAGTTGACTGAGGCTGAATGGGTTCAGAGTCGTTATGACCAACTGAATTTGATTGAAGAAAAGAGATTAACTGCCATGTGCCATGGTCAGTTGTATCAACAGAGGATGAAGAAAGCTTTTGATAATAAGGTCAAGCCTCGTGTGTTCCGAGAAGGTGACCTCGTGCTCAAGAAAGTCTTGTCTTTCGCGCCCGATTCCAGGGGCAAGTGGACTCCAAACCATGAAGGTCCATACGTTGTTAAGAGAGCCTTTTCAGGTGGTGCTTTATTGCTCACAACTATGGATGGGGAGAATTTCACTCGTCCTGTAAATTCAGATGCAGTCAAGAAATAGTTATCCTAAAAAAATAAAAACAGAATAGCTCGCTAAGTTGAAAACCCGAAAGGGAGGCTAAGGCAAAAATGAGCGTCTCGGTGGATTAAAAACCCGAAAGGGCAATCCAGGAAAAAGTTAGAGACATGAAAAAGAAATGAATATACATATCCCGCAAGATTGAGTACCTCACCCTGGGGCAATCTAGGCAAAAATTAGGGATTTGGCAAGTAACTGCATCCTAACAAGACTTTGCCCTACAACTGTCATCTGTCAAAGATTCTCGCTCATTCATAATCAATTGAAGTTTCGAATACAGTGGATTCAGAGTTGGTGGAGAAACGGTCATTATATTCAATATATCCTTTTTTCCATGTATATCACCAATTTCAAATTTGTAAAGATCCATGGAGTCTCGTCATTCGCGGACTACCATTCTCTTAAATAAATTTGAGCATTTATCCAATTCTTTGCATTCTTATTTGTTTTTGTTTAACAAACGTTTTCATGTTTTTAATTGATTAATATCATTGCTTTAAACAAATAAAGTTTCCTAAATAAACTATTTTAAACAAAGTGAACATTCACAATGACTGAAAGGATAAGTGGAATGTCCTCAGTACTTTCCCGAGGATAGTATGATCACCAAAGGGTAAAACATTTATTCATTTTCTGGTATGCTTGCTCCTTATTTCCTCTTCATCAGCTTTCAGTTGTCTCCCCAGCAAGCGCAGAAAGAATGGTACATCGTCAGCTTCCCAGAGAGTTTGGCACTAGCATTTATGTTTTATCATTGGTATAGTTGTCATCCCTTGTGTGGGCTAACCTAAAATCCCTTATAGATTGATAAAAGTTGATATGCTTTAAGTTAAAAATATTCCTTGTCTCATTATCCTGACTGTCTACTCACGAGGAAGTCTGTCTTTCCCCAGCCTGAGTAAGGATCTCCAGTGGAGTAAGCATGTGTTCCCTACAAAGCTATCTTTCTAGATAATTGTCTCCTCAACAGGAAGTTGCCTAGTGCAGTTGATGAAGGGATTGTTTCCTTTTTTGAGAAGAGGTATCCTCTGTATGTCGCTTTTTTATGAAGGATTCATTTCCATTTTCTCCAGCCAGGGTAGTTTCCTCAGGAGCATTTGGAGCTTGTCCCCAGTAGGGTTTCCAAATCAGAGTTTGATGTTTGTATCTCCTCTGAGTCTGAAGATTTCTCCTAGCATTCAGAGCTGGTGGTGAAGATGTTTATTCCCTTCCCCAGTGGAGCAAAATGCTATTTTTCCCCTTTGCAGAGTTTCCTCTCCAACAGATAGAAGGGAGTGTTTCGATTGGTGTACATCTGATTGGTGGTTGTTCCCCACAGAGTTTCGCATCATTTCTTCATAAGCTTCCCTAGTAGAGTTTCTTCTCCGGCGGATCTTATTATTACTTAAACCACCTGTCCCCGAGAGAGTTGATGGAAACTCCCCGACGGTTTTTTTTTCCTTCCTTGTGACAGGATTGTTTGCTCCTGGAAGACTTCTCCTGTGCAAAGTGTTACCTCCTGCAGTTGGAAGCTTTGACTTTGCCTATTCCCAGTTGTGGTTAAAGTCTTCCCGTGTTTATTCTTCTTCCAGAGATAATCCCCATCAGAGTTTGAGTTCTCTGTTTGATTATCTTCTTTCGCTGCTTCTGAATACATCTTCTTTGTATCCTCAGTGAGTGTAGCTTTGGGATAGGGTTTGATATCCCCGATGATTTCTTTTCATCCTTCTCGGGTTGTTCCCAAGCTGAGTTCTCCAGTGGGCTTCGCCCTTCTTGTCGAGACGTTTGCCGAGTGTCTGTTCGGGATTCTTGGACTTGTTTGTGTTAGATATGTCTGTCTGTCAGCATTAATCATACACAAATCATGTATATACATGCATAATCATAGCATTCAGATATTCATGATGCATTCTTTGCCATATATCTTTGCTTGTTATCTCCTGCTATGGGTGAAAAGTTCTTCCCCGCGCAGATGTTTGTGCCTGATCTCTCCATATAGAGTCAGCCCCATAGGCAAAAAGTGTATATCTTTCCTTCTTTCTTCCCCACTGAGTTACGTCCTCGTGGATGATTGTTGTTTCAGTTTCCTCCCCAGTTGTGTATCGGGATGAAATTACTCCCCTGAGTTATATCCTCATCGGGTTGAGTCTTATTTGATTGCGTCCTTCTAGTTTGTTCCTAGATTGACTTCCTTTCTTGTTATCCCCTCCATTTCTCTATGGTTTAGTGGTTCAATTGCTCAGTAACCAGTAATTATTCATCCTTTCCCTAGCGGATTTCTCTGGCCTTCTACCCAGTAACCGGTAGTTGTAAGTCCTATTGTTGTGGTTTTCTACCCAGTAATCGGTAGATGTAATACCCTCTTTGTTGGTTATCTTTACCCAGTAACCGGCATTGATATTCCTTCGTTTTTGAGTATACCACCCAGTAACCGGTGATATATCTCTTGGATAATTGCTTTTGTCAGGCAATTTTTCCCTAGCGAGTCATCTTTCATTCACCCTTGTTTGGGTAATGATTGTTTCTTCTTTTGATCGATCATCATTTTATACCCAGTAACTGGCATCCCGATGTCCTTTCTTTTCGGTCGATTTATCCTTTAATAAACCAGTAACCGGTTATGGATAATCTTCCATGCGAGTATGTTATCTACGTTTATAATGGTAGTAGATAGTATATCTCATACGCTCTTCAGTCGAAGTCTTTTCTTCCCCAGTCGAGTAAGATTCGTATTTCCTTGTGGAATCGAATGTCCATCTTGTAATTCGAGTTTGCTTTTTCATCCCTCCTTTCGGATGATGAGTGTCTTGGATATGTTCCCAATTCACGCCTGGTTGGTCACCTATTATATACCCAGTAACCGGTATCCCTGGTGTTCCTTCCTTCTGCTCCCTATTATGACTTTTGTCCCCTGTGGAGTTAGATTTGTCCTGAGTTGAGATGTGCCTTTTGGGTCCTCCTCAGATGTTTCGGGTGATGGATATCTTTCACCCTTATACCGGTCTTATATATTCTTTCTTCCTGAGCGTGTTGGTCTCTCACCCAGTAACCGGTGTTTAGATAATATGTCTCTCTTTGAGTTTATTACCCAGCAATCGGTAATATCTCATTATTTCTTCCTCAGTTGGGTCCTTTGTGGACGTCCCCGTTTGAGTCCGGATTTGTTATCCGATGTGTACTTTATGGATAGTTTGCTGTATTGGCATATTCCCCAATACATGCATCTTTGCGTCAGCTCTAGTCTTTCCATCGATTTATTTTCGTGGAATCCCTTCGTGTCTCCCAGCAAGTTTTCAAGTCGTGACCTACTCACGCATTTTTACCTTATTTCCCTCAGAGTCTTTGTCTCCCTAGTGAGTGTGTTACTCCTACGGATTTTCAGTTTCTCCCGTTTTCTTTTCATTTGTGGCAATTATTCACCATGAAGATTTTATTTTGCATGCATACATTTGCATCATGAGGTCTCTTAGGGACCAAAATGCGTCTCTTTGTTATTATTTAAGCTCATTATATCTCGTCGAGACAAAGTTTTTAACCTTCATATCTCCGGCTAGAACGACCTTAAATAGGGGCATCTGTAAGACCCAAATTTTGACCCTAAGATCCCTCATAGAATCATGTTATTGCACAAGTGCATTGCTTCAAGGATCATAGCATGTTTGGCTCCTTAACCCTAGGGTTGGGACTTGTTTGAGTGTTTTGAGACCACCAAGCATGCTTGTATTGTATATTTTTGTTTTTCTTATTTGATTACTAACATAAAGCACAAAAATATGTCACTAACTCTTTTTGTTTTGAAGCTCAAGTGATCATGTGCTCCACAATGC
The DNA here is from genome assembly GCF_024323335.1 of Lathyrus oleraceus. Classification (NCBI taxonomy): domain Eukaryota; kingdom Viridiplantae; phylum Streptophyta; class Magnoliopsida; order Fabales; family Fabaceae; genus Lathyrus; species Lathyrus oleraceus. The sequence continues at coordinate 328,731,555 of NC_066581.1, read as the reverse complement.
CCCTAGGAGGCTTCTAAGCCCAATGAAATGGCTAGATGGAGATGAGAAAAAGCATGACAATGGTCCACAAAGTTCCTAATCATCATATATATCTCCTAAATATCTCAATTTGCCAATTTGATCAAGATAACTCAAAGGGCTTGTAGATTGTTTCCCAAGGAAACCCTAATTTCACTGTGCTTTGATTGTGCCTTGCCCATGAAGCAATCTCAACCTCTAATCAAATTTAATCAAGGGAGGTTCTTTCATTCATCATTTTATGCATATGTGAGCCTATTTGAGGCCTCTCAATCATTTATTCATCAAGATTGGAAGTTTGACCTTGAAAAGTTGACCAATCAAGTCATCTGACTAAACTGAGGATCGATGAGATGTAACTTTTGTTGTATTTGTCAAAGGAAGATGACTCCAAGAGAAAACATGTTCCTAATAACCATTTTAACAACTTTCATGTTCATCAAAAATCTATTTGAAGCTTGTAAAGTTATCATTCATTTCAAAACATTATAGGTCATTTTGACTGAAACCCTAATTTTGGGTCAACTTACCAAGGGCATAACTTCTTTAATTTTTATGATTTGGAGGTGATACCAAGAGTATTGGAAATCTAGAGATGTCTACCTAAAATTTTATGTTGGACAAAATTTCATAATCCTAAAATAAATGCATGTGATAATACAAAACATTATAGGTCATCTTGGACCTAATTCATTGAATTTGAAAAAGTACCCAACTTCAAATGTCCATAACTTTGTCATAGAAAATCCAAATGATGCAAAATTTGATTCTATATTGACCATCTGGAAAATATTTACAACTTTGATGTTGTAGATGTTTTCATTTGAAGCTTTCATCATGAAAAAATAAGGGCTTGATTGAGCTTACTCTTGGTGCACTTTTTCGAAATGATTTGAACATGTTTTATACTTGGACTTTCCAAGCCAGCTTTGATCAATTTTCACATGCCAAATGATTTTTTTCCCAACATAACTTTTGTTCCTTATTTCAAGTGCTTTCCAACCATTACTCACAATAGTCCATGGGATCTACCATTTGGTAGTTTCGAAATTCTTTTCATTTATGTGCATTTTGGTACTTTATGATGAAAATTGAATTGCAAGCTTATTCAGTCCAATGTGCACGTCCAAATGCATTTCACCTGATATCAGCATGTTGCTTCAGCCATCATTGGGCCTTTCACACGCCTGCAAAGGCCCATGCAATTCAAATTCCATTTGCCATGCACATGAACAAAGCGTGTGATCAGCCACCTTCACCTATAAATAAACACTTCATGAGCTTCATTTGGCAACCTTTTGGAGATCCCAAGTGCTGCATAAGTAAAACCACACCCTCACCAAAGGAATCACTCAAAAAATTTCTTACTTTCGAGCTTAAAATTCAGCATCATTAGCTGAGTTTTAAAGCCTGATTCCTTAGCCAATCACTTCCATTACATTCATAGATCAAGAAGGAGCAAGAATCTTGGAGAATTCGTGGCCAGAATCTCCTAATTCAATGTAGCATTCTTGTGTTTCTGTGGTTTTCTGAAGTCCTCACACTTGAGGCAAGATGTTGATGCTTTCAATTCTTCATTTCATGAGCAATCCGTGTGGAGACCTTGATTTTCTCCTTCACCTTTCTCTCAATATAGGAAGAGTGAGGGAGATCCATTGGTACAGTGATGATCTACATCACACGAGCTACATTTTTATGTCCTTATTTTCCATTTTCATTGAAGTTTATTTCTCTGCAAATATGGTCGGATTCTGTTGCTTTGCCGGAGAAGAAGGTGGTTTCCACCACCACCACCACCACATGTCTTGCTCCTTGGCCATTGGATCTCCATTTCAGGATCTAATCGTGTGCATCCATTTTGATTACTTCATTTAATCCTTTGTGTGGCGGGTTTGACTCATGAGTAGCGTGTTCCCTCAAATCCAAACCATTGCCTTGTGCCACGTCAATTAATAAAATGCATTTGATGGCTCTGGCTTTTTCGCTTATTTCATTTTCTTTTTATTTTCTGTTAATTCTTTTTATTTTAAAAAATTCATTAAAAATTCCTTTAAAGTCAGAAAAATATGAGACCAATTCCAAAAAATTCCTTGAAAAATCTAGTTTCATATTATATTTTTAATTATTTTTGTGACTGCATTTGATATTTTTTATGAATTACTTGGTTTTTAATGGTTTTAATTCATTTTAAATAACTTCCTGACTTTTAAAAAATACAAAAATATTTTCATAGCATCTATGGATCATGATAAGTCAATGAAAAATAGTCTCAACAATTTCTTGATTGTTTTGAGATTATTTGAGATTTTAATTCATATTGTGCTATTTTTAATTGTTTTTAATTGGTTTTAATTACTTCCTGATTTCAAAAATTTGTGAGAAATTTAGTCAAAGCTTCTTTGACTATGTTTAACACATGAGAATTTAATTGGACTTTTTGAAGTTGCTTTGAATTGAATTTGAGGTTCAACCGTATTTGTTTATTTTTAAATTGTAATTTATTTTAATTCAAAAAATGCCAAAAAAATATCATTGACTTCTTGACTTGTTATCTTCATTGCTCTTCTGTTTGGTGTTGATTGAGGTTGAATTGATTCAACTTTGATCAATTGGGATTGTTTGTTGACTTCTTACCCCCTCCCTTTCATCTTAATCCCTTTCTATCCATCAATGGCCAATGAGTTAAAGTCTTGAGGTTGGTCCTGACAAATGAGAAGCTTAACCTTCTTTGATCCAAACCAAACTCAACTTGATCCATGATCAAGTGAGTTATTTTGTGTCCAGGATAGGTTGCTTCTTGGTCAAGCAAATAACCAAAAGTCAATACAAGGCCCTTCCCCTTTTGTTTGGCATGGCAAGTTTATGGAGCTTGGCTTACTAGTCATGATCTTTAAGTTGTGTTCTTTGCCTATATTCTTATTGACCGGCCTCAGATAGGTGTGACTACTACACTAGTCCACTTACAATTGCTTAACATAGCGCTACATTGTCTTATGACAAGCTAACATAACCTCACTAACTACTAACTTTAATTTGAGCTTTTAATTTCTTGTCATTTACTTTTAATGTCATTTATTTCTTGCTCATTATTCATATTGATTTTCATCTTTGCTCACTTGAGCACATATTTTATGTTTATGTCATTTTTCTTTTGCTCATTTGAGCCCATTATTGTATATAAATATATTGTTATTTTGTGTTGTTTGTGTTTACTTTGATGTGAACCAAAATGAAAAAGGAGAAAGGACTTAGAATTAGGATTTACCCATGCTTAAAGGAGCTCAAGAGCAACTAGGTCTCATGCCTTTAGAATGCAAAATATGTTGAAGAGCAGCTAGGCCTCATGCCTTTAGAATGCTAAAATTCAAAGTTGATCTCAAAGGACTTCTCCTCAAACTTATTCTTTGTCCATTCCCTTTATTGTGTTGTGAACTTTTTGATGTTTGCTTTTGTGTGATAGGGATTCCGCCTTGAGATTGTGAAAAGAGGACCATTGTCATGAGTAGCCAGGTTAAGAGCCTAGCCAAATGGAGAACCTAGGAGCTTGAATTCAAATTATTGATTGCTTGTTTGTGTGCTAAGTCCAAAGGAAAGGAGCATCTTGAGTCATCTCTATATGACTCCAAAAAAAGGAACTCCAAGGGTTTTTCTTTCCCCTCTAATCTTTGTATGCTTTAGGAATAGCCCTTCTCTCTTCTCCCCACTCTAACCAAGCCAAAAACCATTTTCAAAACTTTGACTTTATTTCAAATTAGAAACCTAGGCCTTAAGCCTTTGACTTTTCAAAACCATTTTCATAAATATTCATTGTAAATAAACTCTAATCCAACTTTGACCTCATTTTGTAAATAAATCTAACTTGTAAATATAACTCATTTCAAGTTTTTTTTTGTGGTTCCAATGGCCACTTGTTAAAACCTTTTCAAAAACATTAGTCATAGGTTTGAGTTATCATAGTGGTTGATGTAAATCTCACCTCATCCTTAGTGCTGGATTGTAAGCCTTCCATGCTTATTATAAGGTTAACCCCTCACTAGCATGTTGAAGCCTTCCTCACATGGTGGATTGTTGGTTTAGGTTGAGTTTTCTCCCTTTGATAACAAAAGACCTTAAGGCTTTTGATTAAAATCAATTCACCAATCTTTGAAATTTTTACCCCGAACTACGAGGTTTTGATCCTCCTTTGTGATAGTACGTAGGCAATGGGTTCATCCATTCAAACAACAAAATTTGTAAATATAATCTATTCTTTTATCATCCCTCCAATCTTTTGCACAAATCTTTTCACAAATACCAACCTACAACACATATTTGCAAAAAGAGGTTCCCTTAGAGTACTAAGGATGTTTTGGGTGCGTAAAAACTTCTCATTTCATAACCAACCCCCTTACCTAGATCTCTGACATTTTTATTAGTTTTTGATTTGAAAAACTTCTTACTTGGCTTTTGTTCGCTTTTTAGCCTTTCCTTTGGACAAATAAAAGTGCGGTGGCGACTCTAATTGTATGTTGACTTTTGGTTTAGCCAATAAACCTAAAGGTAACGAAAACCCCGCTACACCTAGGTTAATTGTCTCCACTGGTTCTTGATGCGGAGAAAGGGCCTTGGGCTCATGTTCGAGCAGCCTTGCCATGTCTTCGAGGAAGTCACAATCTTCCTCACCATCCTCTTCTTCTTGGTAAGATGGGGAATTCGAAGTTATAGGAAGTAGTAGGGTCATCAGATTCAACCGTTTTAATGATTATTCTGCATGTTTTTGAAAGATGTTTTTTTAGTTTTTGAAAGGATTGCCATTTTCAGGAAAGAAAAACAAATAAATGAACAATACCAATTTGAACAAAATGCTCTTTATTTGTCATAATGATTTTTTGAAACTTAAATTCGCCCTACAAATGATCTGTTAGCCTCGGGAAGAACTAAGGATTTTAAAAAAGAAAGGAAAACATAATTACTTTGGCACAGGAAAAACTTTTGGAATCACGACTGCCTCCCAATTTGTTAAGGTTGGTTCACAATGGTATATCAGATTTGATGTTTCTCCAACTTCAGTGCCATCTTCAACTGCACCAACTTGATCCCCATGGATAAAACATGTGCTTAGGAAGACTTCTCGAATGCTCCGTATATGGTCCTTTGCAAGGACCAAGGCCCCTTCCTTAGAAGAAGGCTTGTACCCCAAACTGAAACGATCCTTTTTCTTGCTGACATCAATGAATTGCCCCCAACCTATAGGACCTCTACTTTTAACTGTTGACTTTGCGCTTTTCGAAGATGTGAATGAAAACATGGCCTTCTCAATGGGATTCTATACTTCCGCAAGTGTGGCATTGGCTACCTCAAGTGCTTAGAAAGAAGTCTCCAAGGCATCTTCATCATCCTCGATATAACAGAAAGATGAGAGTTGACTAATGACGAAATCTTCTTCACTTGAGACAATGACGAGCTTGTTGTTGACGACAAACTTCATTTTCTAGTGCAAAGTAGAAGTTACTGCCCCAGCAGCATGTATCCACGGAAGTCCCAAAAGGTAGTTATTAGTGGGATTAATCTCATTGACCTGGAAAGTGATAGGGAATACATGCGGTCTGATTTGGATTGTTAGTTCTACCTCCCCAACTACTGTCCTCCGGGAACCGTCAAATGCTTTTACCACAAGCGCATTGGGTTTCATCTCCGACCCTTGGTAAGATAATTTAGCAAGTTCCCTTTTTAGCAAGACATTGAGGGAAGATCTAGTGTCAACTAAGACCCTAGCCAGAGCATCTTATTGGCATCAACATCCTCCAGGCTCTCCTCACATTCAACATATTTGGGTTCTCCATCTACCACTCCCTCTACCATAATTATGTCATATTTCTAAGGTATGACCTTGGTTCTTTCGAAGGGAAAGGGGGTACGCATACAAACTACCACGGGTGATGGATGAACAACATCCCTTCTTTGATAGGTTATCTCAACAGGTTCTGGTAGATTGAAAAAGGGTCAATTACTGAAATTTCCTTATTTGTTGCAGGACCACATACTTGTAAAACACCTTGATCCATTAAGTTTTGAATATCAACTCGTACCAATTTACACCCTCTTAGATAAACGACACATTCTTCAGAGTTATCGTGACATGTATCAATAAAACTAACTCCCACCAATCTTCCATGGAGTGCTAGCAATGGATTTTTAACATCTTCAACATTTTTTACTATACAAACATCAGATACATCTTCAATGGAATTAATAGCACCATGCACAGGTAGAGGGTTACTCTTTACAATGGGTCCAATATCTCGGAATGAAAGGATATTCTTCTCAACCAACTATTGCACTATATCCTGTAAAGCATAGCATCCTTCCAAATCATGCCCAGGGGTGCCATCATGGAAGGTACAATGGGCATTTTGGTTATACCATGGAGGTGAAGGATCTGGTGGAGGATCCAAAGGTCTGGGAGTCACCAACCCTTTTTACAATAATGATGGGTACAACTCAGTGTACGTCATAGTGATCGGAGCGAAAGGAGGTCTACCTCTTTGTACCCTATTCTGATTTAGAAGATTTTACGGACGTGGAGCTTGTGCCCTTGGTTGTTGATAAATGGGTGTCGTAGGTGCTTGTTGGTATACCGGTGCTTGTTGAACAGGTTGATAGGTAGGAGCTTATGGTTGGTTGAAAGTCGATGTGACTGCTGCCACATACGATTGTTGGATATACTGCACTAGATAAGTTGGTTGTTGTTAAGCAACTTGTTGCTTATGCTTCTTCCACGAGCGACTCCTTCTTTGACTGGTTGACACTGCATTTGTTTCACCCTCTTTATTTCTTTGAAAACCTCCAGAAAACTTTTTGATATTGTTACCGGATGTTTCAGTTATGATTATCATTTTCTTATTTTTCAATCCAAGCCCGACCTTTATGCCCACGACAACCAAGTCATAGAAACTCGTCGATACATTACTCACCATCCTTTCATAAAACATAGACTTTACTGTATCTGTAGCGGTGTATTCGTTACCATTGGAGATATTGACTAAATCCAAGGTAAATCATACAAAGTCGAGTCGCCACCGCACTTCTATTTATCCAAAGGAATGGTTAGAAAGCGAACAAAAACCTAAAAGTTTTACAAACAAAACTAGTAAAAGAAACAGAGATCTGGGTAAGGGGGTTGGTTATGCAATGGGAAGGTGTTAGGCACCCAAAACATCCTAGGTACTCCTAGGGATCCCTTTTCACACTTGTTGCAAAGGTTGTTGTTTTGTGAAAAAATTTATTTGTGCAAACATGATTGAAGAGATGAGAAAAGAATATACAAGTTTATTTACATTTTGTGTTTGGATGGATAAAAGATTAGGATCAAAACCTCGTAGTTCGGGTAAAAAAATTCAAAACAAATGAGTGGATTGATTGGTCCAAAAGCCTTAAGGTCTTTTGTTATCAAAGGGAGAAAACTCAACCTGAAAAACCACAAGTCCACCATGCGAGGATAGCTTCAACATGCTAGTGAGGGGTTAACCCTATTATAAGCATGGAAGGCTCATTGTCCATCACTAAGGACATAGGTGAGTATTACATCTACCACAAAGATAACTCAAACCTAATAGCTAAAGGTTATGGAAAATTTGATTAAGAAGTGGACATGGAGCCACAAAAGAAATTTGAATGGGTTATATTTACCAATTAGAAGTATATACAAAAATGGTCAAAGTTGACTTAAAGATTCAATTCAAAATGAGTATTATGAAAAGAAAGTTTGAAAATCAAAAGCATAAGGCTTAGGTTTCTAATCTTGAAAACAAGTCATATGTTTGCACAAAAAGGTTTTGGCTTGGGTTAGTGTCACATCTCAAAAAATACGATTCCTCGCGATGGTCGCGGAAAAAATTACGTTCGAACAGAGTCGTCACCGAACTTTATTTATCCCAATGAAGGAATAGGAAAATATCGATAAAACCTTTAGGAAATGGAATAATGGTCGTCGCAACCATATTCGGGTTCGGGAGTGGATTACGTGAGAGGAAGGTATTAGCACCCCTCGCGTCCGTTGTACTCAACGGGAACCTTTTAGTTCTAATTTGTGTTTCGTGTGTTAATTTATGTTTGTTTGTTATCTTTAAGTTATAAAATGTTGAAAATAGAAATGGATGAGAACCTCAGAAAGGGAAAGGGGAGGTTTTTTATTAGTGTGCTCGCGAAGATACAGCAATCTCCTGCCTACGTATCCTTATGGTGTAATAAGGAAGTCAGAGCATTCGTAGTTCGGGGAACTACGGTTGGTTGGTGTCTTTTAGTGAACATATGTTTAGGTCGTATTCTAAAGGCTAAACGTTGGCTTGTCTACTCTCGGCGGAGGCTTAAGTGCTAGTTTGTTGTGCGCATTAGAAAGGATTAAACAATGTTCTTTCTAAAAAGAGCTTTGGTCACACGAGGGTGACAAGTTGGATTAATATGTTTGACGTTTTGTTTGATTGGTTTCGATCGCACGAGGGCGAGGACAGATAAATTTGATGTGTTGAGATATTTTTGGTTGGATGACAATTAATCAGATAGTCGAGTAAGACAACTCGTATCCTAACAGTCGGGAAAGGGAATAGAAGACTCTAGACCGCTTTCTGTTTCATCCTTAATTGTAAAAGGATTTGATGATAATTAAAGTGTTTTGAATGGATGACGATTACACGGATATTCGAGTAAGACAACTCGCATCCTAATAATCGGGAAGAGGAATAGAAGACTCTAGACCGCTTTCTGTTTCATATCCAAGCATTTGAGAAGAGGAATTGAAAACTCAAGACCATCTCCCTTTTCGTACAGTTTTGATTGATTTGTTGATTTACGGAGAAATGACGGTCGTTTGACTAACCGAGTAAGAGAACTCGTATCCAAACAATTGAGGAGAGAAGTCGAAAACTCAAAGTCATCTCCCTTTTCATTTATCTCACTGTGAAAATATTTTGATTTAATCGAGATTTGGAGATTTGTAGAGGAAACGACAATTATTCGACTAACCAAGTAAAAGAACTTGTATTCAAATAGTCGAGGAGAGAAATTGAAGACTCAAAGTCATCTCCCTTTTCGTTTCTTGTTATAAAATGATTTGATTAAGTTATACGTTGGTGGAAAATGACAATTGTTCGACTGACCGAGTAAGGAAACTCGTATTCAAACAATTGAGGAGAGAAGTCAAAAACTCAAAGTCATCTCCCTTTTCATTTCTTTATTATGCAAATGTTTTGATTTAATTGTGTTTAGGTGGATAGAAGTGACGACTATTTGACTAACCGAGTAAGAGAACTCGTATTCAAATAATCGAGGAGAGGAGTTAGGGTGAAGCTGATCAAAATGGAAATGAGGATGAGACCTCGTGCTCTTAACCCTGGCCCGGGTGAGCTCATGACAAAGAAAGCGTGGGGATCCAGAAAGTGAGATCCTATTCCACTTGACAGACTCAGGACAAAGATCTTGGGTACATGTTCAAAAGCATCAGCACGTAGTGCGAGCATAAAGAACGACTCACTGAATAACGGGGGACTGGCTACTAATCCCTTTTATCCGTCAATTGCCTCAACTCTTGGAGGTCTTAACAAGTAACACATGCCTCATCTGGAGGTCTTTGGAACAATTGTAAACAAACACAAACAGAGCCTCTGAAGGAGGACTTACCAGCAAAATGCCTGCCAAAAAGGTGACAGGACTTCCAAACTACATGAAGTAAGAAGATAACTACCTAAGTGGTGTATCAACCATGATCCAAAGCTCAAGCAAGAGCAAAAAGCAAGCAACTAAGGTACCTGTACAAAAGCTAACCAGTTAATATTTCAGTCAGAAAACCAACAGACAAACAGTGAAACCATTTACAGTTACATAACTCAATGAACAATGCTCAAGCACTCAAATGAACTCATGAGCTCAAGCACATCACTTAAAATCCTACAAAACAAACACAAGTTAGAACTCAAATCATTTGCATCTCACAAAGTGAGAACAAATCAACCATCAATGCTAAATGTCCAAACCTGAAACACAAAGCACAGTTAGTTTATGCACAAAACACTAGTACAAAGACTAAGTTCAAAACCAAACCAAATGATCAAAACAGAACTCAATCTTCCACATAATGCACATTCAAACATTCCACAAAATGTCCTCAAAAGGACCAGCATCAATTCAATAAACAAGTATCTCAAATGGCCTATGTTATGCAATAATCACAAAATGTGCACAAAATGGACTTCCAACTTAGAAAATCCACATCAAATCAGAAATGCAAGCAATGACCTTGAAATTTTTTATATGAGTTTCTAATGTCATGAACCAGCAATGTGCAAAAGATCAAATCCAGAAAGGTTTAAATGCTATATGATCAAAAATGTAACAATCCAATGTAAAAAATGTGACACAAATCCTCACATTATATCTTCATGTGTCAAAAACAATGATAGCATATGAGAAAAATTCCAAACCAGTTATCAAAAATTCACATCATGTATGAATATCAAGCATGCAAAACATGGGATCAATTGGCTCAAAGATGAAGATTTCACAAAGCATAGAATGCACATGATCAATTTGGCATAGCATAGATTCAAAAGTTCACACATCACAAACCAGATATCAACAATTCATGAAATTAACATCAAAAAATAATAGACATTCATACAAAACCAGGAAAAAAAATTGGGATTAATTTGGATCATTTTTCTATTTTTTATGAATTTTCTAAAACAAACAAAAACAATTGCAATAATAAAAGAAATGGAGGGAAATGAAATTAATTTGAATAAACCAGAAAAAACAAGATCCGTTGGATAAGGCGCGCACAAAGCATCAACGACTCACATTCAAATCCTCAAAGCGCACTGTTTCACTAATACACCTCAGCATGCCACTCAACGGTCAAAGGCACACGCGGCTTGGTCAAGCGCATCCTAACCAATCACTCTCACACGCCAGCGTACACATGGAAGGCAACTCAACTAAATGAGACGATGTGTTTCATTAAAACACATCATCAGCACACTCGGCAGTCAAATAACGCGTGGCCATGGTCAATGCAATGGTATCCACTCAAACTCACACGCGAGCACACACTCAGCATCCACATGGCAAACACGTAGGATAAACCCTAGCAAAACCAGACGCCGGAGCTACAGTCTCCGGTCGTCTTCTCCGATGAGATTCGGGCGACATCAACACGAAAATTTCCAGAAATGAACAAAGCATACATCAATCGAATCCTCTTGCAATGTACAGTCCAAATATGCAATCAATTTCATCTAACTCTCCCTAGATTTTCCAGATCGAAGCAAAACATATTTGAGATCTAAACTTCCAGTTCATCATACATGCTCAATTCTCAACCATTTTCAAATCTAATCATATCTACATGCTCCACTAGTCAAGATCTACACATCTATATCAAAAAATCAGCAAAAAAAGATGATGAATTTTGAATCACCTTGAAGTGCAGTTCTCTGTTCACGCGTGCTCAAGCTCTCAAAAACTCCAGATCTACTCCACTGAACTTGCCTTGAAGCTTTGTGCAAAGAGAATCAGCTGAAACCACTTGAATCTTCTTCAATTTTCAAATTCCATCAACATGTTCAAGCTCTTGATCTGCATGAAAACTGACTGAATTGCTCTAATCAATGGATGGATCTTGCTCAATGATGCACCAGGGACAAGAATATGCAAGTATTTTTGGTGTTTGTGTGAAGAAATTGAAGATTCGAAGAGAGAGAATTTGGAGGGAGTTTTTGAATTTGGATCTGAAAATGCTTGTTATTTCAGTTATGATTAGGGTTTGAGCTTATATATGCCTTGTTAATGATGCTGCTAATCACACTTTCCCTTGGCTAATCAAGATTGAAGAGATATGGAGTGATTTGCAAAAATGCAAAATTGGCTAGCATGGCCAAAACACACGTGCTCTTCCTCATGCAAGGCTTTGAATCCACTCCAAATTATCCAATGGTCATGATGGAAGTGTTGGTTTGCTTGTAACTTAAGCCAAAAATGAGTTGTGAATATTTTCTTCAAAATGCACATGTATGAGAATAATGAACTCTTGGCCATGATTCCTTTGCATAGTTGAGCCAAATGAGGTCAATTTGAGATGTCTTGAACATGAGAAGCATTTTGCAAAAAGAATGGACCAAATTGGAGCATTGTATCAAAAGTTAGGCCATTTTGAATTTCCATGCACACCTTGTGATCAAATGACCATAACTCCTCAACCATTTATCATATGGACATGAATTAGGACTTTTTGGAAAGGGGAGACAAAGATATACAACTTTCATGTTCACCAAAAATCAATTTGAAACTTCTTTGATGTTGAAAAGTCAAGTTGAATGTGGACTAAAAACTTGCCAAATTTGGAAACTTTGAATTACAGGTCATTTTCCATTTTTAGTAACTTTTGCCATGACCTTTGAATCTTCAAGATGGATGTTTAGAATGATGAATAGGCCTCATTTGAACATGATTGAGGTGTCTCAACTCATTTCCCCACCTCAAAGCCCTCAGTTGACTGCACAGTTGACTTTTGGTCCTCAGATGACCTTGAAATGTCTTGATGACCTTGAGCCTTTATCACTTGATGAAATTGATCCAAAATGGAACCCTAGCTCATGTAAGCTCCTTGTAATAATCATGTGGTCCTCATCCCAATAAAATACCTCATCTCTTGCACAAAGGATCTTCTTGAAGCTCTTGACCTGGTGATTGCTTGAGCTACAACAAAAAATGTAAAATGACATATTTTTGTGCTTTTGGTTAGTAAACAAAATGAGAAAAGCAATGATATACAATTCAAGCATGCTTGGTGATCTCAAACCACTCACAAGAGATCCCTACCCAAAGGGAAAGGGAGCCAAGATGCTCAAAGATCCTTGAGGCTATGCAATGCAATGTTATGATGCCATGAGGGATCTTAGGGACAAAATTGGGGTCTTACAGATGCCCCTATTTAAGGTCATTCTAGTCGAAGAAGTGAAGGTTAAAATATTTGTCTCAACGAGGTAGAATGGGCTTAAATAATAACAAAGAGACAAATTTTGGTCTCTAAGAGACCTCATGATGCAAATGTATGTATGCAAAACAAACAAACTCTGTGGGGATATGTGTCCACAAAGAAGAAAAGACATCGGGAGAAGTTGACAATCCAAAGGAGTAATACACTCACTAGGGATAGAGACTCTACCGGGGACTCTTATGGGGATAGAAAAGAAATGCGTGAGCAGGGAACGACTCAAAACTTGGGGAGTAAAGGACTGAAACCGCGTGAGCAGGTCACGACTCAAAGCTGGGGAAAAGAGTCTCCAAAGGGAAATAAATCCAATGGAAAGACTCGAACTGACTCAAAGATGCATGTATTGGGGAATATGCCAACACAGCAAAACTATCCGCAATGGATACTTCGGATAAAAATCCGGACTCAGGCCGGGGAAAGATTTGAACAAAATATCCCTGCCGGGGAAAATGCATGTATTGGGGAATATGCCAACACAGCAAAACAATCCGCAATGGATACTTCGGATAAAAATCTGGACAAAAACAATCCACTAAGGGACTTCACTGGGGATGTCTTAAAAAAGACTCTCCTGGAGAAGCAGCGGGATGAGGTGTTACCGGTTACTAGGTAACAAGCTCAATGAGACATGTGATCTGATCACCGGTATAAGGGTGAGAGAACAACAAGCTCGGGAAGAATGAATATCTAAGACCGGTATAAGGGTGAGAGATATCAATCAACCAAATCATCTGAGGAAAACCTAAAAGGTATATTTCAACTCAGGAAAATCTGACTCCACAGGGGACCAAAGTCATAATAGGGAGAAGAAGGAAGGAACACTAGGGATACCGGTTAATGGGCATATAATAGGTGACCAACCAAAGCGTGAATTGGGGAATATTCCCAAAACACTCATCATCCAAAAAGGAGGGCTGAAAAAGCAAACTCAACTTACAGGATGGACATTCGATTCCGCAAAGGGAATACGAATCTTACTCGAATGGGGAAGGACATAAGGCTTCGACCAAAGAGTGCATGAGATATATTATCTATTGCCGTCAAAACATAGATAATATACTCGCATGGAAGATTATCCACAACCGGTTACTGGGTTAATAAAGGATAAATCAACCGAGGCGTGAATTGGGGAATATTCCTAAGACACTCATCATCCAAAAGAGGGCTAAAAGCAAACTCGATTATAGGATGGACATTCGATTCCGCAAAGGGAATACGAATCTTACTCGACTGGGGAAGAACAAAAGGCTTCGACCAAAGAGTGCATGAGATATATTATCTATTGCCGTCAAAACGTAGATAATATACTCGCATGGAAGATTATCCATAATCGGTTACTGGGTTAATAAAGGATAAATCAACCGAAAAGAAAAGGCATCGGGATACCAAAACTAGGTATATAATGATGACCAATTCAGGAGAGAAACAATCGTTACCAACAGCAACAGGGTAGACGAAAGATGACTCGCTGGGAATAAATTGCGTAAACAGAGCAATTATCCAAACAAATAGGGGGATATCAACATCGAATATTGGATGAAGATAACTGTCAAGGAGGGGATTACATCTACCGGATACTGGGTAGAAAACCACAGAAGAGTAACCGTCATCAACTAGGATGAACAACAATGGTTAACTCTGCGAGGAGGAAAATAGGGTTTACAACTACCGGTATAAGGGTAGAAAACCACAAACTCCGCTAGGGGAAGAAAGTAGGATTTATAACTACCGGTATAAAGGTAGAAAACCACAAACTCCACTGAGGATAAGGTGAATAATCATTGATTATTGAACAATTATTCATTTACCACAGGGAAACATCAGAGACAGTCACAAGAGGCCAATTTAGGATCAAACCAAAAAGGCAAATTGAGTTGAGACTCATCCTAATGAGGATATAACTCAATAGGGGAACCCATCCCAATATATGTGTTGGGAGGAAACGGAAACAACCGTCGTCCACGAGGATATAACTCAGTGGGGAAATGGCAGGAAAGATAAACACTTTCTGCGTAAAGGGGTTGACTCTATATTGAGAGATCAGACACACATCTGCTTGGGGAAATATATATCACCAAATAGCATGAGACAACAAACAACGATATATGGCAAAGAATGCAACATGAATATCTGAATGTTACAGTCATGCCAGGGATATGAACAAATGTCTTACCCTGTTGGAAATCATGCCACCCTTGGGAGAGCACTGAGGATCCCTTAAGTATCCTTTCATCATTGTGAATGTTTACTTTGTTTAAAAACAATTTGTGAAAAATTCATTTATTTAAAACAATGATATTTTCTCAATTAAAACATGCAAAACATTTGTTGAATAGAAACAAATAAGAGTGCAAATAATTGGATAAAGGCTCAAATTCATTTGATGGAATGGTAGCCTGCAAATGGCAAGACTCCATAGATCTTTACAAATTTGAAATTGGTGATATATATTGGAAAAGGGCTACATTGAACATAATGACCATTTCTCCACTAATTCTGAATTCGATGTATTCGAAGCTTCGGTTGACGATGAATGAACAAGAATCTCTGATGGATGACAGATGTAGAACACAGTCTTGTCAGGATGCAGTTACTTGCCAAATCCCTATTTTTTGCCTAGATTGCCCCAGGATGAGGTACTCAATCTAGCGGGATGCATATATTCATTTTTTTCATGTCTCTAATTTTTGCCTGGATCGCCCTTTCGGGTTTTCAATCCACCGAGACGCTCATTTTTTCCTAAGCCGCCCTTTCGGGTTTTCAACTTAGCGAGCTATTCTGTTTTTATTTTTAGGCGAAGTATTTCTTGACTGCATCTGAATTCACAAGACGAGTGAAATCCTCCCCATCCATAGTTGTAAGTATCAAAGCACCGCCTGAAAAGGCTCTCTTAACAACATATGGACCTTCATAGTTTGGAGTCCACTTGCCCCTGGAATCGGGCGCGAAAGACAAAACTTTCTTGAGCACAAGGTCACCTTCTCGGAACACACGAGGCTTGACCTTCTTATCAAAAGCTTTCTTCATTCTCTGCTGATACAACTGACCATGACACATGGCAGTCAATCTCTTTTCTTCAATCAAATTCAGTTGGTCATAACGACTCTGAATCCATTCAGCATCAGTTAACTTGGCCTCCATCAAGACTCTCATTGATGGGATCTCCACCTCTACTTGGAGTACGGCCTCCATGCCATAAACAAGAGAGAAAGGGGTTGCCCCTGTTGAAGTGAGGACAAATGTATGATATCCATGCAAAGCAAATGGCAGCATCTCATGCCAATCTTTGTACGTGACAACCATCTTCTGGATAATCTTCTTGATATTCTTATTAGTGTAGCGGTGTATTCGTCGCTATATGATCTATCGATTAAACCATAAGCAAGAGATACAATGAAATTTTGAGTCGCCACCGCACTTTTATTTATCCAAAGGACTGGCTAAAAAGCGAACAAAAGCCTAAGAAGTTTTACACGTAGAAAACTAATAAAAAGATCAGAGAGTCTGGGTAAGGGGTAAATTACGCAATGGGAAGGTGTTAGGCACCCATCACGTCCTAGGTACTCCTAGGGAGCCCTTTTCACACTTGTTGTAAAAGATTGTTATTTGTTATGACATAAATATTGTGCAAACATGATTGGGATGGTGAGAAAAGAATATACAATTTTTATTGGGTTTGAACGGATGAACCCGCTGCCTACGTACCTTCCATCAAAGGTAAGGATCAAAACGCCGTAGTTCGGCTAAAAGATTTCCAAAAGTTGGTGGATTCAATTTTAAACAATAGCACTGAGGCTTTTCATTATCAATGGGAGAAAACTCGACCAAGACCAACATCCACCATGCGAGGATAGCTTCGACGTACTAGAGGGGTTAGCCCTGTTTTCAGTACGGAAGTCTTACTGTCGACTCACTAAGGATAGGCAAGATTTACATCAACCACAATGATAATTGAAACCTATGGCTAATGCATGAAAAGATTAACAATGGACAGAGCCAAAACAAGTGAATGAGTGAAGTTAATTGATTGTGATTGTGAAAGTAGGGTCAAAGTATGATTAAGATTAATTCAAAGAAGTATTATGAAATGAGTTTGAAAAAAGTCAAGGACTTGAGGTCCAGGTTTTTAGTTTGAAAAGCATGAAGATGTTTGCACAATATCTATGTCAAGTTTGAAATCAAAGTGTGAAAAGGTTTAAGACATAATGAGAATGAATGGATGAGGATGGATTGTAAAACTTCTTAGAAGGTTCACTTCTTGAAATCATATAGAAGATGATTCAAGTGTGTCCTTTGGAATAGCAATGGATAATAACAAACAAACAAGAAAGTCAACAAAAGCGGATATCGGATGCCAATCACTGGGCTTATACCAATCTCCTAAAACAGAACGGGATATCAGAGGCCACTCAATGGTCTTACACTAATCTCCTCAAAAGAAAACAAAGATGAAATATGGAAGTCAACTGCCAATCTATCTGGACTTAGGTTAACTCCACATATGCTCATAGGAAAACCAATGCCACATTACAGGGACTTACAATGGATCCTCACATACAAGAACAGAAGCAACACATGATCATAGGAAAGCAAATGCCAACTTACAGGGACTTACAATTGCAACCTCACATATAAACAAACAAACCAACTTATGATCACAGGAAAGCAAATGCCAACTTACAGGGACTTACAATTGCAACCTCACATAAATAAACAGAAGCAGAACATGAATGTCAGATGCCAATTTATCTGGGCTTACTCTAACCTCCACAGTATGGTCCTAGGAATACAAATGCCAACTTACAGGGACTTATAATTGTATCCTCACATACAAGAACAGAAGCAACACATGATCATAGGAAAGCAAATGCCAACTTACAGGGACTTACAATTGCTTCCTCACACACAAACAAATGCATCAGGCAAAGATAAAATGAGTGGCCAAGGTGATGGTCTTATACTCACTTCCATATCATATGAGCAATGGCCAATGAATGGTCTTACAATTGTCCTCAATGGGTAAACAGCAATGATAATGTCACAAAGACAAATGAGATGATTATGCATTGATGAGCAATAAATGATGATAAATGCATACAGCATACAAGCAAGCATGTGCATATGAAACAATCAAGCAATCAATCAATATCAAACAGCACACTCTATAACCATACAAGGAGGCTCATACAAGAGGGTTAGGCATTGAAGCCAACTGGAATAGGGTCAAAAGTTGCTCTTAACCTTGCCATTGAGGGGCTAAGGTGAAGCAGATGAAAGGATATGAGGGGTGTGCCTCATTGCTCTTATCCCTGATCAGGGAGAGCATTTCAGAAAGTGTGGGAGCTCAGAAAGATGGAGCTCTTTCCACATTATTGACTCTATAGATCTTGGGTTTTGATCCCAATGCTACAACCATGGAATGGGAGCAAGGAGAAGACTCACTGAATAGTAGGGGATAGGTTGCTTATCCCTATGATCTACCAATTGCCTTACTTGAAGGACTTTTCCTGCTTGGGACAAAATTAAACACACACAAGCATTGCCTCTTAAGGAGGACTTCAGACAGTTTGCCCGGCCAAATAACAAGCCGGGTCTCCAGACTACATGAAGAAAGAGGGATTACCTCAAAGCAAATTGCTAAATAGCAAAGCAAAGCAAGTTCAAAGAACTTAAGCAACTAATGGTACTTGGTTATGAAGAAATGGAGGAAGCAGTTGTTGTTTGGCCAGTATGAGCTTGAACAGATGAAGGTCTTGGTCCCAAATGATGTATCCTTGAAGAAGTTAAGCTCAAACTTGCTTGGTTCGACTCTAACTCCAAGCTGCCATGGGAGAATGCTTTGGAAAACAGAACACGATGAAGATGTTACAGTTGGTGAATGGTGCTCCAAACCATCTCAAGGTTGTTGGTAGATGATCAAAACACTAATGGTTGCTCGAGGGTTTTGGAGATTTCGGCAGAAAATGCAATATGTGCAAAAATGCAAAAGTGAGAGAATGAATGTTTTTGGTCTGTTGGAGGCTGCAGCTAGGGTTGGTTTGTGCAGAAATAATGCTTATATACTTCTGTTTTAACATTGCTAAACAAATGCTAAACTTGCTTAACTCAAATGAAGTGAAATGCAAATTGCTAATTTTGGACAAATGAACATGGAGGTGCATGGTTCTGCACGAATTGGGCCTCAAAACAGGCTGCAAATGACCTTCTAAACAGATCCCAAATGGCCAAAATGTCTAAAAACATTTAATTCAAAAAGTCACTTTTGCAACTCACTTGAATTAAATAAAGTCAAGTCCAAAAATGGCATTTTGATTGGCAAGGTTTTGGTTCATGATGAATGAATTTTTGGAAAGAGGGGGTTAAATGGAGCTTGTAGGAAAAAACCCCATCAAAATTGGCCTTGTGGTTTATGAGATATGGCTTGTTGAAGTTCAAAAAATGGTGAAAATGAAATGATCATATCTTGCAAACCATGCATGGGATTTGAGAGTTCTTGGACTTTTTGAAAATGGGAGAACAAGATCTTCAACTTTCATGTTGGGCAAAAATTCATTTGAAGCTTGTATCATGATGTAAGTTTAAGATCAAGAAGTTTCCATTTTTGGCAGTTGAAATTACAGGTCCACTTTCTATTTTGGGAAATTTCTGATTTTGCTTCAAATTCTTCCATGATGGGGTTTGGCATGATATATGAGGCTTGTATAAGCATGAATGAACTCCTTCAAATCAATTCCATCCATCAAATCACTGATTAAATCCACAGTTGACCAAGTTTGACTTGCTGTTGACTTTTCTAGGGTTTTGCATGATTGAACCACTTCTGATGAATTCCAAACCCTCATTCCTTGAGAACTTGATTCCAAATGATGTCCCAAGTCATATGAACTCTTGATTATTGATCATGGTGCCCAAATTCTGCAAGAATGGTCACCATCCACTGCTTTGACTGACCAATGACTAACTTTGACCTAATTGCTGATGATTGCTTCAACTGCAAGCAACAAGGTTAAGCTGACAAAATTTTTGTACTTTTTGGTTAGTAAACATATGAAAGGCAAAGATATACAAATGCAATACATGCTTGGTGATCAAGAAACAACCCACAAGGCAACCTACCCACTAGGAGGGAAACTAGGGCATGCAAGGATCCTTGAGGCCATGATATGATATGATATGGGCCATGAGGGATCTTAGGGCCCAAAATTGGGGTCTTACAGATGCCCCTATTTAAGGTCATTCTAGCCGGAGAAGTGAAGTTTAGAAATCTTCATCTCGACGCGGTAGAATGGGCTTAAATAACAATAATGAGACGAATTTTGATCCCTAAGAGACCTCATGATGCAAATGTATGCATGCAAAAGACACAAATTCTGTGGGGAATATGATTCACACAGAAGAAAAGACGATCCATCGGAGTAATACACTCACCAGGAACAGAGACTCTAACAAGACTCTAGTTGGGATAAACAAAACTGACATAGTGTGATCAAAACACGACTCTGATTAGGAAATAACAGAAAATAGACTGGAGAACTCACTGGGGAGTGAAGGACTCATACTGGGGAAAAAGAGAATTCCAAAGGAAAATAAATCCATTGGAGAGACACAAGCTGACTCCTGGGGAGAAGCAATAGAAAACTTCACTGAGGAAGAACCAAAGAAATGAGGTGTTACCGGTATAAGGGTAACAAACTCAGGAAGAATGAGTATCTAAGACCGGTATAAGGGTGAGAGATATCAATCAACCAAACATCTGAGAAAGACCTGGAAAAGGTACATAACTCAGGAAAAATCTGACTCCACAGGGGACCAAAGTCATAATAGGGAGCAGAAGGGAGGGAACACCAAGGATACCGGTTACTGGGTATATAATAGGTGATCTATCGAAACGTGAATTGGATTTCACTTCCAAAACACTCATCATCCTGAAGAGAGCTAGAAAAGCAAACTTGTTTATAGGATGGATATTCGATTCTACAAAGAATACGAATCTTACTCTGAGGGGAAAGCAACAAAGGATTGACCCAAGAGTGAACGAGACATATTATTCATTACCGGCAGACCGTGAATAATATACTCGAAAGGAAAATTATCCTGAACCGGCTACTGGGTTGTTTATAGGATAAGATCCGAAGACGTGAATTGGTTTTCACTCCCAAAACACTCATCATCCTGAAGAAAGCTAGAACAGCAGACTTGTTTATAGGGTGGACATTCGATTCTACAAAGAATACGAACCTTTACTCGACTGGGGAAGATCAACAAAGGACTCCGACCAAAGAGCGCATGAGACATATTATTCATTACCGGCAGACCGTGAATAATATACTCGCATGGTAAGAAACACCAGAGATACCGGTTACTGGGTATATAATAGGTGATCTACCGAAACGTGAATTGGATTTCACTTCCAAAACACTCATCATCCAAAACACAAACTGGTTAAAGGATGGATATTCGATTCTACAAAGAATACGAATCTTGCTCAGCTGGGGAAAATCAACAAAGGATTCCAACTAAAGAGCGCATGAGATATATTATTCATTACCGGCAGACCGTGAATAATATACTCGCATGGAAGATTATCCACAACCGGTTACTGGGTTAATAAAGGATAAATCAACCGAAAAGAAAGGCATCGGGATACCAAACTAGGTATATAATGATGACCAATCAAAAGGAGCAACAGACATTACCAACAAAAGGGTAAATGAAAGGCGATCTGCTGAGGATAAATTGATGAAAATCAATGATCCGGGGAACACAATCACTGACACAAGGTGAAAGGACCCGCTGGGGATAAAATTGCTAGCATACGGCAATTATCCACAAAAGACTCGCTAGGGATATAAGTGCTGATCTGAGCAACTTATCCAAGCAAAGGAAAATCAACATCAAGAACTAGATGAAGATAACCACAAAATTAGGGTTTACATCTACCGAATACGGGGTAGAAGACCAAAAACTTCGCGTGGGGATAGAACAAATCACAAATCCGCACGGGAAACCAAAATAGGGTTTATAACAAACCACAAACTGCTGAAAAGCAGGAAAATAGGATTTACAACTACCGGTATGAGGGTAGAAAACCAAAAACTCTGGCTAGAGAATAAAAGGTGTATAACCACAAATTCTGTCAAGAAGGCCAGGAAAAATAGGACTTACAACTACCGGTATGAGGGTAGAGGCCCAAAACTACTCCGCTGGGGAACAACCCACTGGGAAGCACAAGACATTTGACAACAGCCAATTCGGGAATAATCCGAAAAGGCAGACTGAATCAATACACGTCCTAATGAGGATATAACTCAAATAGGAGCATCCATCCCAATATATGTGTTGGGAGGAAACGGAAGAAACCGTCATCCACGAGGATATATCTCAGTGGGGAACTGTAGAAAGAAAGACAAACATTTTCTGCTTATGGGCTGACTCTATATGGAGAGATTTATAACACCCGACATCTGCTTGGGGAGATCCGTAAAGAGATCTATATCACCATAGCAGGAGACACGACAAACAAAAGATATATGGCGAGAAATGCAACATGAATATCTGAATGTTTATGAATATGCATGAATATGCGTAATTTATGTTTGATGAATGCTGACAAAACAGACAGTTCTGACACAAACAGGTTCAGGAATCAAACACCCGGTATTATACTTCCAGGGGAACAACCAGCTGGAGAGCCAATCTGCGGAGATCTATATGCTGTAAAGCAACGATCTGCGGGTACTGCTGAAGAAGCAGAGGGTCAGAGATATCAGGAAACAACCCAATCAGGGTACAGAAAGTCACAACGGGCAAAGCAGCCACCAAGACGAATCTGTAGGGGAACAAGAGAAGTCCCAAAAATATCTGCAGGGGATCTCAGTGTTAACTGGGAAACAAAAGGTGCATAGCACAAACACGAACTGCTGTAGAAGCAACTCCATATAATTCCACTGGGGAATAATCCACTGAGGGAGAATGGTATCATCCAAATAGAATCTAACTGCATAAGCAACTCTACTGGGAAAACTGTCGGCTACTCTCTTGGGGAACAAACCACTGAGGGAGGACAGATCAAACAAGTAGATTCTGCAACGAACCACTCCACTCGGGGAGAATACACATAGCAAACTGATCACAACAAGTAGATTCTGCAATACAAGCCACTCTACTGGGGATCACAGAACAGTCAGGAAATCAATCCGTTCTCGGGATGCTAGAGCCATCATCCGACCATACTGGGGATTGAAAGAGTATTCAACGGGCAAGACTGCCACAACAAACACTCTGCAGACTATGCTGAGGAAAAGATGGTTGAAAACACTGGGATATCAACCCAAATCAACCACTGAGTAGGAAAATAAATCCTGCTCTGCTGAGGAGAAAAACTCTGACGGAGAGATAGCAACAAATCCGCGGACGACTTCGCCGGGGAAAAGGTAAAGTACCGGGTATCACCGCTGACTTACCGAGTCTTTCAAAAAGAAAGCGACTGTGTTGAGGAAACAGACAGCTCCGCTGGCAAATGCACTGGGAAGAGTGATAACAACTCTGCTCGCGAATCCGATGGGGATATCAATAACAGCTCTACTCATGACTGCTGAGGAGACAAATAAAGTCTGGGGCTGTCGACCCACTGGAGAAAATGACGGGGCACCAGGATGACAAACCATCAACCGCCGAAACTTCTATAAGAAACACCCATGCTGGGGGAAGAAACTGCTGCTGGAGAAAACGAAGTCTTCAACAACACTTTGCTTGTGACTATACTGGGGAACAACCCCAACAACAACTCTGTTTGAGGAACAACCCCAACAAAGGTCTGAAGAAAGAAGATACCACCAAACCAGGAATATGAACAAATGTCTTACCTGTTGGAAATCATGCCACCCTCGGGAGAGCACTGAGATATTCTTGAGTATCCTTTCAATCTTGTGAATGTTCACTTTGTTTAAAACAAAATTTTTGAAAAATTTGATTTGTTTACAACAATGATATTTTATCAATTTAAAACATGCAAAACATTTGTTGAATTGAAACAAATAAGAGTGCAAATAATTGGATAAAAAGCTCAAATTGATTTGATGGAATGGTAGCCTGCAAATGGCAAGACTCCATAGATCTGTACAAATTTGAAATCAGTGATATATATTGGAAGAGGGCTACATTGAACATAATGATCCTTTCTCTACCAATTTGAATCTCGATGTATCCGAAGCTTCAGTTGACGACGAATCGAGAATCTTCTGACGAAATGACGACTGATGAACCAGAAAGTCTTGTCAGGATGCAGTTACTTGCCAAATCCCTAATTTTTGCCTAGATTGCCCCAGGGTGAGGTACTCAATCTAGCGGGATGCAAATATATTCCTTTTTCCAAGTCTCTAATTTTTGCCTGGGTTACCCTTGCGGGTTCTCCACCGAGACGCTCATTTTTGCCTAAGCCGCCCTTTCGGGTTTTCAACTTAGCGAGCTATTCTGTTTTTTCATTTGTTTTTTTTTCATTTGCATATACTTTTTTTTTTAGGCAAAGTATCTCTTGACTGCATCTGAATTCACAGGACGAGTGAAATCCTCCCCATCCATTGTTGTAAGCATCAAAGCACCGCCTGAAAAGGCTCTCTTAACAACATATGGACCCTCGTAGTTTGGAGTCCACTTGCCCCTGGAATCGGGCGCGAAAGACAAAACTTTCTTGAGCACAAGGTCACCTTCTCGGAACACACGAGGCTTGACCTTCTTATCGAATGCTTTCTTCATTCTCTGTTGATATAACTGACCATGACACATGGCAGTCAAACGCTTCTCTTCAATCAAATTCAGTTGGTCATAACGACTCTGAATCCATTCAGCATCAGTCAACTTGGCTTCCATCAGGACTCACATTGATGGGATCTCCACCTCTACTGGGAGAACGGCTTCCATGCCATAAACAAGAGAGAAAGGGGTTGCCCCTGTTGAAGTGCGTACAGACGTACGATATCCATGCAAAGCAAATGGCAGCATCTCATGCCAATCTTTGTATGTGACAGTCATCTTCTGGATAATCCTCTTGATATTCTTGTTAGCAGCTTCAACAGCCCCATTCATCTTAGGTCTGTAGGGAGAGGAATTATGGTGTGCAATCTTGAATTCAGCGCACAACTCATCCATCATCTTGTTATTCAGATTAGATCCATTATCAGTAATGATCCTCTCTGGCACACCATAACGGCAAATCAGCTGGTTCTTGATAAACTTCACAACCATCTGCCTGGTTACATTCGCGTACGAAGCGGCTTCAACCCATTTGGTGAAGTAATCAATTGCTACGAGAATAAATCGATGTCCATTGGACGCTTTCGGCTCAATCATACCGATCATGTCAATTCCCCACATAGAGAAAGGCCATGGTGACGAAATCACATTCAGGAGTGTCGGAGGAATATGAATCTTGTCCGCATAAATTTGACACTTGTGACATTTCTTCACATACTTGCAACAGTCAGACTCCATTGTCAGCCAATAGTAACCTGCTCTCAACATCTTCTTAGCCATGGCATGTCCATTGGAATGAGTACCAAATGAACCCTCATGGACCTCAGTCATCAATAGGTTTGCTTCGTGTCTATCCACGCATCTGAGCAAAACCATATCGAAATTTCTCTTATACAGCACTTCACCACTGAGGTAGAAACTACCTGACAACCTTCTTAATGTCTTCCTATCTCTCACAGATGCCCCAGGCGGGTAGACCTGGTTCTGGAGGAAATTCTTGATATCAAAATACCAAGGCTTGTCATCTTTCACTTCTTCAATTGCAAATATGTGAGCGGGTCTGTCCAAGCGCATCACAGTAATATTGGGGACATCATTCCACCATCTGACAACAATCATGGAAGCAAGCGTTGCAAGAGCATCTGCCATCCGATTATCCTCTCGAGGAATATGATAAAATTCAACTTCTGTGAAGAAAGTTGAAATTCTCCTTGCATAATCTCTGTATGGGATGAGACCTGGCTGATTCGTCTCCCATTCACCCTTGATCTGATTGACAACCAAAGCTGAATCACCATAGACATCAAGATACTTGATTCTCAAGTCAATGCATTCTTCAAGTCCCATTATACAGGCTTCATACTCCGCCATGTTATTCGTGCATTTGAAAGTTAGCCTTGCTGTAAACGGAATGTGTGAACCTTGAGGAGTAATGATCACTGCCCCAATTCCATTTCCATATTGATTAACAGCGCCATCAAACACCATCGTCCATCTGGAACCAGGTTCCGGACCTTCATCAAGTGTAGGCTCATCGCAATCTTTCATCTTCAAATACAGAATCTCCTCGTCTGGGAAGTCATACTGAACAGACTGATGATCTTCAATTGGCTGGTGCGCTAGATGGTCAGCCAAGATACTACCTTTGATAGCTTTCTGAGCTCGATACTCAATATCATACTCAGATAACAACATCTGCCAACGGGCAATCCTCCCAGTTAAAGCAGGCTTCTCGAAGATATACTTAATTGGATCCATTCTGGATATCAACCAAGTTGTATGATTTATCATGTACTGGCGCAAACGCTTAGCAGCCCAAGCTAAAGCACAACACGTCTTCTCAAGCATAGAGTATCGAGACTCGCAATCAGTAAACTTCTTACTGAGGTAGTATATAGCAAACTCCTTCTTCCCTGATTCATCTTGTTGACCGAGTACACAACCCATCGAGTCTTCAAGAACTGTCAAATACATAATCAGAGGTCTTCCTTCCACAGGCGGAGACAAAATCGGAGGTTCAGACAGATAATCCTTGATACTGTCGAAAGCTTTCTGGCAATCCTCGGTCCAATCATGAGACTGATCTTTCCGCAGGAGCTTGAATATCGACGCACATGTGGCAGTCATGTGGGATATAAATCTGGAAATATAATTCAAGCGGCCAAGAAAACCTCGGACTTGCTTCTCAGTTTTGGGTGCAGGCATCTCTTGTATTGCTTTGACCTTTGCAGGATCAACCTCAATACCTCTTTCACTTACCACAAAACCCAACAACTTGCCGGAACGGACTCCAAAAGTACATTTGTTCGGATTCAGGCGAAGTTTGAACTTCCTCAAACGCTGAAAAAGCTTCAACAAATGCTCAACATGTTCAACTTCCGTTCGGGACTTAGCAATCATATCATCAACATAGACTTCTATCTCCTTGTGCATCATATCATGGAACAAGGTAGTCATAGCTCGTTGATACGTGGCTCCGGCGTTCTTCAAACCGAAGGGCATCACTCGATAACAGAATGTTCCCCAAGGTGTGATGAATGTTGTCTTCTCCATATCCTCTGGTGCCATCTTGATTTGATTATATCCGGAAAATCCGTCCATAAAGGAAAAGACTTTGAATTTGGCTGTATTGTCTACCAACATGTCAATGTGTGGTAGAGGAAAATCGTCTTTTGGACTAGCTTTATTCAAATCTCTGTAGTCAACGCACATACGGACTTTTCCATCCTTCTTAGGAACAGGCACAATATTGGCCACCCATTGAGGATATGTAGAAGTCACCAGAAACCCCGCATCAATTTGCTTCTGAACTTCCTCTTTGATCTTCACTGCCATATCTGGATGAGTTCTTCTGAGCTTCTGCTTCACAGGCACGCACTCAGGCTTCAAAGGCAGGAAATGTTGCACAATATCTGTATCTAAACCCGGCATGTCTTCATAGGACCAAGCAAAGATATCTGAATATTCTCGTAGCAAGCTGATCAAATCTTCCTTGACAGACCCTTCAAGAAGTGCCCCAATCTTTACCAGGCGAACACAATCCTCAGACCCCAAGTTGACTGTTTCCAAGTCTTCGAGATGCGGCTGAATGATCTTCTCTTCGTGCTCAAGGAGACGGGTGATCTCATCAGGAATCTCTTCAACGTCATCTTCCTCTGCCTCAAATACAGGGAATTCAAAATTGGGAGATGGCGTTGGATCATTATGTTCAATGGGTTTTAGGATCAACCTGCATAATGATTTTAGTTAAGAAAAATTTCAGAATTTGAACAAGCAAATCATTATGCAAATGAAAAATGTTTGCTTTTATTTTTGTTTTTGTTTTTATGGTTTTTTGTGATCACTGATTTCATAAAGAAAAGCAAAAAGTGAAAACAAAGGAAAAACAAATGTTTAACAATGCAAAAATTGAATGAAAACATCATTGTATATATGCTTTGCCAACAATGTCATCACTTCTCCTTTTGGCATGGGAGAAGGGTTTTAAACAAAGTGAACAATTTACTCTGATCTATGGATAACTGTAGGAACATCCACAGCGACCCAATTGTGGCAGACACCACCAGGAATAACAAAATTGTTCAAGTCTTCTGCATCTTCTTCTTCAATGATAGCAGCAGCTTCCTCTTCTGCAGGTTGATCAGCATGGATGAATCCTCCACTTGTGAACAAACCTTGCTCGTTGCATGCCCCAGAACCATAGCCAATGCCAGCCCGGGATCGGTTATCTTCAAGTTCAAGCACTTTCCCTAATCCAGCAACTGCACCACATTCAATGGCCAGCTTAGCATCACGGTAGGAAGTGAATGAAGGAGACTTCTTCTCGATTGGTTTATCAATAGATAAAGCTTGAAACTGGGTTCCAACTTCATCCTCTGCGTCAATGTACGAGAAAGAAGACAGATGGCTAACCAGGAGAGCCTTTTCTCCCCCTACTACAACCAATTTCTTATTTTTGACAAACTTCAGCTTCTGGTGTAGGGTGGATGTCACGGCGCCAGCCTCGTGAATCCATGGTCTGCCTAAGAGACAGCTGTAAGATGGGTGGATATCCATTACTTGGAAAGTAACCTGGAAATCACTTGGTCCTATCTTGATTGGGAGATCAACTTCCCCAATCACAGTCTTGCGTGACCCATCAAAAGCCTTCACAACGACCCCACTCTGCCTCATAGGAGGACCTTGATATGACAATCGAGAGAGTGTGGATTTTGGCAATACATTAAGGGATGACCCAGTGTCCACCAGCACATTGGACATCGCATCTGATTTGCAGTTCATGGAGATATGTAAAGCCATGTTGTGGTCTCTTCCCTCCTCAGGGAGATCAGCGTCACAAAAGCTCAAAGTGTTGCAAGCGGTAATGTTTGCAACAATGCTATCAAATTGTTCCAGGGTGACGTCATGATCAACATATGCCTGGTCCAAGACTTTCTGCAGAGACAATCTATGAGGTTCTGAATTCAGCAGTAAAGAAAGAATAGAAATCTTGGAGGGCGTGTGTAGAAGCTGGTCTACAATGTTGTACTCACTCTTTCTGATGAGCCTCAGCATCTCATCAGATTCTTCATCAACGATGCCACTTGGGCCAACTGAAGAAACAGGAGTCTTTTGTACGGAGGAGGATGGTTGGGCAACATCAAGTGCCGGATTCTGAACATTCACGGCTATTCCCACGGGGCGCTCAACGGTATCAGAAACAGTAGCCTTTGGAGGCGCAGAAAACACACGACCACTTCGGGTCAACCCACTAACATCAGCAATAGTGGTTACGGAAGTGGAAGGCAAAGGCACTTCGACCCCATCCTGGACAGCAACAGGATTGTACCGGAATGGCACAGCTCGATCAGATGAATAAGGCACAGGGCCGGCAGGTTTGATAATCAAAGAAGGTGGAGCCTTCGACTTGTTGCTATTGTAACGAATAACAACTGGTTCAGGCAGCTTGAACACCGGTGATATGACATTCACTTCAGGTTCAATTGTATCAACATTGCGATTCTGCAGAATCTCAATGATACCTTCATTCAACAACTGTTGAAGCTCTCTACGGACCTGGTCGCAACCCAAACGGTTGACCGAGCAGACGCGGCACTTGTCGTGGTTATGCTCCAAATAGCTGTACTGACACAGCATCTTATGTAAATCAACCAACGACTGCCTGATGTGGCTGACATGCTTAACCTTGTATTTCCCAAGGCATTCCTGAATCATATTCACAGATTTCCCATGCGCAGGCAATGGGTTCTTGGTGACGTTCGGGCTTGAGTCCTCGAAACTCAGAATTCCACTTCTCATAAGGTCTTGCACCTTAGTCTTCAATGGAAAGCAGTTTTCCACATTGTGGCCCGGAGCACCGGAATGGTAGACACAATGCTGGTCTGGTTTGTACCACCATTGCGGGTTTGCAGGAATGGCAGGAGGATCCCTGGGAGAAACCAATTTCCTTTCCAACAAGGAAGGATAAAGCTCTGCATATGACATAGGAATTGGATCGAAGCTGATCTTCTTCCTATCATAATTCATGTTAGCTTGATTGGTTGTACTTCCACGAGGCTGGTAAGCCTGTTGCTGTGGACGTTGCTGTTGCTGATACTGTGGTTGCTGATATTGCTGCTGATGCTGATACTGTGGAGCATTATCTTTGAATACAGGTGCTACATTAGCCACCTGGTGTTGATGTCCGGCACGACGTGCAGGCTTCCTCTGAACAGAGGGTCTTCTATGCTTCGGCTGAGACTGCACGGCATGTGCTTCACCTTCTTTCCTCTTAAACGCCCCATATCGTTTAGAGGAAGAACCATCATCTTTCGCCAATCGTCCTTCACGGACACCTTCTTCGAGACGCATCCCTATGTTCACCATCTCGGTGAAATTAGAGGGAGCGCTTGCCACCATTCGTTCATAGTAGAATGAACCAAGAGTTTTCAGAAATATCTTGGTCATCTCTTTCTCTTCCAACGGTGGGGTAATTTGAGCTGCCAGCTCACGCCATCTCTGGGCGTACTCCTTGAACGATTCCTTATCTTTCTGTGACATGGACCTGAGTTGATCACGGTCAGGTGCCATATCGACATTGTACTTGTACTGCTTGACGAAAGCTTCGCCAAGGTCGTTGAAAGATCGGATGTTGACACTGTCCAGGCTCATGTACCATCTGAGCGCAGCACCAGACAGACTATCTTGAAAATAATGGATCAAGAGTTGATCATTATCAGTTTGCGTTGACATCTTCCTGGCGTACATGACCAGGTGAGCGAGTGGACAGGTGTTCCCCTTATATTTTTCAAAGTCTGGGACCTTGAATTTGATCGGTATTTTGACACCGGGAACTAGGCAGAGTTCGGCTGCAGACTTGCCGAAGAGATCTTTGCCACGGAGAGTCCTCAATTCCTTTCTCAGCTCAAGGAATTGATCGTTCATTGCGTCCATCTTTTCATGAACATCTGAGCCCTCAGATGCCTCAGAGTGATAGATGGTGTCGTCTACCCTAGGCATGGTATGCACGACAGGAGGAGCGGGAACAGGGACCGGGCTAGATGCCGGCATTTGAACAAATGTAGGAGCTGGCAGATCAGGCATGAAGCCTGGAGGCATCCCCCAAGGAAAACCGGGAGGCATGGCATTGGGCTGATGGGCACTGACTGGCACCGTTGAAGTAGCTACTTCTGAAATAACCGTCCTCTGAACAGGAGTTGCTGGCTGTTGAGCAGGCTGGTTCTGAGCAGCAAGGAGTTGCTCCATCAAAGCGCCAAGTCTGGCGACCTCTTCTCTTAGATCTCGGTTCTCTTGCTCCAACTGTTCCATGATTCTGGCAGAGTTGACCCTTGTATAATACCGGTGAGTCAGCTTGTCTTCAAAATAAATGAAGAACAGAGGTTAGAACCAAGAAGACCAGAAACAAAGGAGTACCTGTTTATGCAAGAATGATGCATGAAATGCTTGTGCAAATGCTTTGTTTTCAAGGAACCCTTAGGGTATCATTTGCAATATTTTGAATATTTAAACACTTTAATTGCTCATGGAAAATATTTCATTCAAAATATTAAGACAAAGAAGTACAGCATTTTTGATTCATTACAAAGAGAAAAGGTAAATGACATCCTATGGATCCCTATTAGCTCGGGATGCTGGAAGACGAGAAGTGCACAACTTCTTGATCTCTCTCTCATAGGCGGCCTCCATATCAGCTTTCTCTTTTGCAAGTCGATCATATCTCCTCTTCCAGAATTTGGATGACTGAGGAAGCAGAGAAGTCCAAGTGTCGTTCGGATCGTCGATCACTCGGTGCTCGAGAAATTCAATCATAGCATCCTTCTCCTTGAGCTGCTGCAGCAATTCCTCCCTTTCACGGATCCAAGCACGCGAAAGGTCTTCTTCTCTCAACTCCTCTACACGTTGGGTAGGGAGGGTTGAAGGCCCAGCCACATCCAACAGTGTAGGTCTCGGATGATCGTACGGCATCAGGTAGGTGGCAGCTCTTTGTCTGACCCAAGAGGTGTATGGCTCCAAAGCAATGCAGTTCTTTGGACCCAACTCATTCCTACTCTTCTTATGAATACTGCGCCAAGCACGGACAAATCTGGCTTTCAGGCCTTGGGGATCTTTACCCTCCTGAAAGAACACACCTTCTAACAGAATGTTATTAGGTTTATCCTTTAGGGGGAACCCAAGCTGACGACGTGCAAGAATAGGATTGTAGGTAATCCCACCACATGTACCAAGAAGAGGCACATTAGGGAATTCCCCACAATAGTCGATGATCTGAACGGTATCATACACGCGATCATACCAGGTGATATCATCATTGGTGAGAGACATGAGTCTCTGAGACCACCGTAGACATCCCTTGTTCTCCTTGAAAGCAACTGTCTGCGGCAAGTGCGAAATAAACCACTTGTACAGCAGGGGTAAACAGCAGACAATAACTCCTCCATTCTTCATATTCCTCAGATGCAAGGAGACATATGCATCGCCCAACAAAGTCGGAACTGGATTAAGGACTGAAAAGATCCTAATGGCGTTCATGTCCACGAACTTGTCGAAGTTGGGAAATAGCACCAATCCATAGATGAGCAACACGAATAGAGCCTCAAAGGCATCCTCACTCATGGCCTTCCCATAAAAGGTAGCTTGGGCAATGAGGAATTCGGAAGGAAAACCCTGAATTCCGCCTTTGGTAGTCAGATTAGCTCCAATCAGATCTTCATCTATGTGCAACAGACTAGCAATCTCTCGAGCAGATGGAATACTCTCTAGGCCACTGAACGGCACTTGATCCAGAATCGGAATTCCAATAAGATGAGAGTATTCTTCCAAAGTCGGCAACAACTGGAAGTCCGGAAATAAGAAGCAATGATGCAATGGGTCGTAGAACTGAGCCAAGGTACTCATCAATCCTTCGTCAACCTGAGTGGTGAGCAGAGGTAGAAGCTTCCCATAGCGAGCTTTGAAACCCAAGGGATCTAATACATATGATGTCAGATTCCTTAATTCTTTTACATCGGGCTGTTTGAAGCTGTACTTCTTTGTATGCCTTTTTGGTCTTTCCATGTCTGAAAATTGTGCAAATAACCCTTTAAGTTCCTTGAAAATTTTCTCTTTTCTGATGACATGAAGTGCAGATGAATGCATGAATGTATGAATGCAACAAACACACTCAAGGATCAAGCAAAGCACGCCAAACAAAGGTCGTGGGAAAGCTCATTGTATCCCTAATATCAATCATCCATTTTGGTGGATTTAGGCTTTCACCTTATCAACACCCAAGTTCCATTGATATTAACGGTACATGAACCGGTTCAGACATCCTTAATATCAACCAGCCGCTTTGGTGGATTTTAGGTTTTACACCTGATCCGGGATCCATTGATATTAACAATGTTTGAACGACTCAACCACGAATCACGGGTTTGTTGAGAGTCACGAGCATGGGGTCTCGGTTAAGAACCACCCAAAGGGAGTGTACTAGGGTTTAAACCTGCCAGACATGTTCTATCAGAGGTTCCCATAGTCATCGTTCCATCTTTCGAATATTATCGGAGGAACGAATACTCGTATTCCAAGAATATTCTCAAGAGAAACTCTTATGAGTGTAGTATCGCGTGACAATCGTATCAGAACTGACATCTGAACGACCTCCGCACTACGGTCCTAAAAATAGGCCAAGATGGGTTTGGTAAACTAAGGTCCTTGGCTTCTGCGGAACATGATTGAAAGAATAATGCCTAACCACAAATAACTTGTGTGACATTATTAATCCAACATGACCTCCACCAAGTGAATGGACTCGCAAGTCAACTGGCTAAGGAATACTCCACACCAGTCAACAAGACTATGCCATTCTCCTATCCTATAGTGCACTCGAGTTCGGGTATAGAACTCATCTCACAGATCACCAAAGCAAACAGCAATTGTATATCAAGCAATTCAAACATTACAATCAATACAGTGATCCCAAATTGTACAAAAATATGTCACATAACAAATAACAATATAGCACAACAAAGGTGAAAAGTAGGCAATACCACCAAGGATTCTGGTGAGATTTCCCCAGCAGAGTCGCCACTTTTCTGTAGCGGTGTATTCGTCGCTATATGATATATCGATTAAACCATAAGCAAGAGATACAATGAAATTTCGAGTCGCCACCGCACTTTTATTTATCCAAAGGACTGGCTAAAAAGCGAACAAAAGCCTAAGAAGTTTTACACGTAGAAAACTAATAAAAAGATCAGAGAGTCTGGGTAAGGGGTAAATTACGCAATGGGAAGGTGTTAGGCACCCATCACGTCCTAGGTACTCCTAGGGAGCCCTTTTCACACTTGTTGTAAAAGATTGTTATTTGTTATGACATAAATATTGTGCAAACATGATTGGGATGGTGAGAAAAGAATATACAATTTTTATTGGGTTTGAACGGATGAACCCGCTGCCTACGTACCTTCCATCAAAGGTAAGGATCAAAACGCCGTAGTTCGGCTAAAAGATTTCCAAAAGTTGGTGGATTCAATTTAAACAATAGCACTGAGGCTTTTCATTATCAATGGGAGAAAACTCGACCAAGACCAACATCCACCATGCGAGGATAGCTTCGACGTACTAGAGGGGTTAGCCCTGTTTTCAGTACGGAAGTCTTACTGTCGACTCACTAAGGATAGGCAAGATTTACATCAACCACAATGATAATTGAAACCTATGGCTAATGCATGAAAAGATTAACAATGGACAGAGCCAAAACAAGTGAATGAGTGAAGTTAATTGATTGTGATTGTGAAAGTAGGGTCAAAGTATGATTAAGATTAATTCAAAGAAGTATTATGAAATGAGTTTGAAAAAAGTCAAGGACTTGAGGTCCAGGTTTTTAGTTTGAAAAGCATGAAGATGTTTGCACAATATCTATGTCAAGTTTGAAATCAAAGTGTGAAAAGGTTTAAGACATAATGAGAATGAATGGATGAGGATGGATTGTAAAACTTCTTAGAAGGTTCACTTCTTGAAATCATATAGAAGATGATTCAAGTGTGTCCTTTGGAATAGCAATGGATAATAACAAACAAACAAGAAAGTCAACAAAAGCGGATATCGGATGCCAATCACTGGGCTTATACCAATCTCCTAAAACAGAACGGGATATCAGAGGCCACTCAATGGTCTTACACTAATCTCCTCAAAAGAAAACAAAGATGAAATATGGAAGTCAACTGCCAATCTATCTGGACTTAGGTTAACTCCACATATGCTCATAGGAAAACCAATGCCACATTACAGGGACTTACAATGGATCCTCACATACAAGAACAGAAGCAACACATGATCATAGGAAAGCAAATGCCAACTTACAGGGACTTACAATTGCAACCTCACATATAAACAAACAAACCAACTTATGATCACAGGAAAGCAAATGCCAACTTACAGGGACTTACAATTGCAACCTCACATAAACAAACAGAAGCAGAACATGAATGTCAGATGCCAATTTATCTGGGCTTACTCTAACCTCCACAGTATGGTCCTAGGAATACAAATGCCAACTTACAGGGACTTATAATTGTATCCTCACATACAAGAACAGAAGCAACACATGATCATAGGAAAGCAAATGCCAACTTACAGGGACTTACAATTGCTTCCTCACACACAAACAAATGCATCAGGCAAAGATAAAATGAGTGGCCAAGGTGATGGTCTTATACTCACTTCCATATCATATGAGCAATGGCCAATGAATGGTCTTACAATTGTCCTCAATGGGTAAACAGCAATGATAATGTCACAAAGACAAATGAGATGATTATGCATTGATGAGCAATAAATGATGATAAATGCATACAGCATACAAGCAAGCATGTGCATATGAAACAATCAAGCAATCAATCAATATCAAACAGCACACTCTATAACCATACAAGGAGGCTCATACAAGAGGGTTAGGCATTGAAGCCAACTGGAATAGGGTCAAAAGTTGCTCTTAACCTTGCCATTGAGGGGCTAAGGTGAAGCAGATGAAAGGATATGAGGGGTGTGCCTCATTGCTCTTATCCCTGATCAGGGAGAGCATTTCAGAAAGTGTGGGAGCTCAGAAAGATGGAGCTCTTTCCACATTATTGACTCTATAGATCTTGGGTTTTGATCCCAATGCTACAACCATGGAATGGGAGCAAGGAGAAGACTCACTGAATAGTAGGGGATAGGTTGCTTATCCCTATGATCTACCAATTGCCTTACTTGAAGGACTTTTCCTGCTTGGGACAAAATTAAACACACACAAGCATTGCCTCTTAAGGAGGACTTCAGACAGTTTGCCCGGCCAAATAACAAGCCGGGTCTCCAGACTACATGAAGAAAGAGGGATTACCTCAAAGCAAATTGCTAAATAGCAAAGCAAAGCAAGTTCAAAGAACTTAAGCAACTAATGGTACTTGGTTATGAAGAAATGGAGGAAGCAGTTGTTGTTTGGCCAGTATGAGCTTGAACAGATGAAGGTCTTGGTCCCAAATGATGTATCCTTGAAGAAGTTAAGCTCAAACTTGCTTGGTTCGACTCTAACTCCAAGCTGCCATGGGAGAATGCTTTGGAAAACAGAACACGATGAAGATGTTACAGTTGGTGAATGGTGCTCCAAACCATCTCAAGGTTGTTGGTAGATGATCAAAACACTAATGGTTGCTCGAGGGTTTTGGAGATTTCGGCAGAAAATGCAATATGTGCAAAAATGCAAAAGTGAGAGAATGAATGTTTTTGGTCTGTTGGAGGCTGCAGCTAGGGTTGGTTTGTGCAGAAATAATGCTTATATACTTCTGTTTTAACATTGCTAAACAAATGCTAAACTTGCTTAACTCAAATGAAGTGAAATGCAAATTGCTAATTTTGGACAAATGAACATGGAGGTGCATGGTTCTGCACGAATTGGGCCTCAAAACAGGCTGCAAATGACCTTCTAAACAGATCCCAAATGGCCAAAATGTCTAAAAACATTTAATTCAAAAAGTCACTTTTGCAACTCACTTGAATTAAATAAAGTCAAGTCCAAAAATGGCATTTTGATTGGCAAGGTTTTGGTTCATGATGAATGAATTTTTGGAAAGAGGGGGTTAAATGGAGCTTGTAGGAAAAAACCCCATCAAAATTGGCCTTGTGGTTTATGAGATATGGCTTGTTGAAGTTCAAAAAATGGTGAAAATGAAATGATCATATCTTGCAAACCATGCATGGGATTTGAGAGTTCTTGAACTTTTTGAAAATGGGAGAACAAGATCTTCAACTTTCATGTTGGGCAAAAATTCATTTGAAGCTTGTATCATGATGTAAGTTTAAGATCAAGAAGTTTCCATTTTTGGCAGTTGAAATTACAAGTCCACTTTCTATTTTGGGAAATTTCTGATTTTGCTTCAAATTCTTCCATGATGGGGTTTGGCATGATATATGAGGCTTGTATAAGCATGAATGAACTCCTTCAAATCAATTCCATCCATCAAATCACTGATTAAATCCACAGTTGACCAAGTTTGACTTGCTGTTGACTTTTCTAGGGTTTTGCATGATTGAACCACTTCTGATGAATTCCAAACCCTCATTCCTTGAGAACTTGATTCCAAATGATGTCCCAAGTCATATGAACTCTTGATTATTGATCATGGTGCCCAAATTCTGCAAGAATGGTCACCATCCACTGCTTTGACTGACCAATGACTGACTTTGACCTAATTGCTGATGATTGCTTCAACTGCAAGCAACAAGGTTAAGCTGACAAAATTTTTGTACTTTTTGGTTAGTAAACATATGAAAGGCAAAGATATACAAATGCAATACATGCTTGGTGATCAAGAAACAACCCACAAGGCAACCTACCCACTAGGAGGGAAACTAGGGCATGCAAGGATCCTTGAGGCCATGATATGATATGATATGGGCCATGAGGGATCTTAGGGCCCAAAATTGGGGTCTTACAATTAGTAGCTTCAACAGCCCCATTCATCTTGGGTCTGTAAGGAGAAGAATTATGGTGTGCAATCTTGAACTCGCTACACAACTCTTTCATCATCTTGTTATTCAGATTAGATCCATTATCAGTAATGATCTTATCTGGCACACCATAACGGCATATGAGTTGATTCTTGATAAACTTCACAACCACCTGTCGGGTCACATTTGCATATGACGCTGCTTCAACCCACTTAGTGAAGTAATCAATTGCTACGAGAATAAACATGTGTCCATTGGACGCTTTCGGCTCAATCATGCCAATCATGTCAATTCCCCACATGGAGAAAGGCCATGGTGATGAAATCACATTCAGAAGTGTCGGGGGAATATGAATCTTATCCGCATAAATCTGACACTTATGGCATTTCTTCACATATTTGCAGCAGTCAGACTCCATTGTCAGCCAATAGTAGCTTGCTCTCAACATCTTTCTAGTCATGGCATGTCCATTGGAATGAGTACCAAATGAACCTTCATGGACCTCAGTCATTAACAAGTCTGCTTCGTGTCTATCCACGCATCTGAGCAGAACCATGTCAAAATTTCTCTTATAAAGCACTTCGCCGTTGAGGTAGAAACTTCCTGACAATCTCCTCAAAGTTTTCCTATCTTTCACAGATGCCCCAGGCAGATAAACCTGGTTCTGGAGGAAACATTTGATGTCATAATACCATGGCTTATCATCTTTCATTTCTTCAACTGCAAATACATGAGTTGGTCTATCCAAGCGCATCACGGTGATATTTGGAACTTCATTCCAATATTTAACCACAATTATCGAAGCAAGCGTAGCAAGAGCATCTGCCATCCGATTATCATCTCGAGGAATATGATGGAAGTCAACCTCAGTAAAGAACGTTGAAATCCTCCTCGCATAATCTTTGTATGGAATGAGGCCAGGCTGATTCGTTTCCCATTCACCCTTGATTTGATTGACAACGAGGGCTGAATCACCATAAACATCAAGATGCTTGATCCTTAGATCAATGCATTCTTCCAATCCCATAATACAGGCCTCGTACTCAGCCATATTATTCGTGCATTTGAAAGTTAGCCTTGCTGTAAAAGGAATATGTGTGCCCTGAGGAGTAATAATCACTGCCCCAATACCATTTCCATACTGATTTACAGCGCCATCAAACACCATACTCCATCTAGAACCAGGCTCTGGCCCTTCATCGAGTGTAGGCTCATCGCAATCTTTCATTTTCAAATACAGAATCTCCTCATCTGGGAAGTCATATTGAACTGACTGATAATCTTCAATCGGCTGATGTGCCAAGTGGTCAGCCAAGATACTACCTTTAATAGCCTTCTGAGCTCGATACTCAATATCATACTCAGATAACAACATCTGCCAACGGGAAAACCTCCCGGTTAAAGCAGGCTTCTCAAAGATATACTTGATTGGGTCCATTCTGGATATCAACCAAGTCGTATGATTTATCATATACTGTCGTAAACGCTTAGCGGCCCAAGCTAAAGCACAGCATGTCTTCTCAAGCATTGAGTATCGAGACTCATAATCAGTGAACTTCTTACTCGGGTAGTAAATAGCATATTCTTTCTTTCCTGATTCATCTTGCTGACCAAGGACACAACCCATCGAGTCTTCAAGAATTGTCAGATACATGATCAAAGGTCTTCCTTCTACAGGCGGAGACAGGATCGGAGGTTCAGACAGATATTCTTTGATACTATCGAAAGCTTTTTGGCAATCCTCGGTCCAATCATGAGACTGATCTTTCTGGAGGAGCTTGAATATCGGCGCACATGTGGCAGTCATGTGGGATATGAATCTGGAAATATAATTCAAGCGACCAAGAAAACCTCGGACTTGCTTCTCAGTTTTGGACGCAGGCATCTCTTGTATTGCTTTGACCTTTGCAGGATTAACCTCAATACCTCTTTCGCTGACAATAAAACCCAATATCTTGCCAGAACGGACTCCGAATGTACACTTGTTGGGATTCAGACGAAGCTTGTACTTCCTCAAACGCTGAAAAAGCTTCACCAGGTGCTCTACATTTTCAACTTCCGTTCTTGACTTAGCAATCATATCGTCGACATAGACCTCAATCTCCTTGTGCATCATATCATGGAACAAGGTGGTCATAGCTCGTTGATATGTGGCTTCGGCGTTCTTCAAACCGAAGGGCATCACTCGATAACATAATGTTCCCCAAGGTGTGATGAATCTTGTCTTCTCCATATCCTCGGGTGCCATCTTAATCTGGTTATATCCGGAAAATCCATCCATAAATGAGAAGACATTGAATTTAACTATATTGTCTACCAACATATCAATATGTGGTAGAGGGAAATCATCTTTCGGACTAGCTTTATTCAAATCTCTATAATCCACACACATCCGGACTTTTCCGTCTTTCTTAGGCACGGGCACAATATTGGCCACCCATTGAGGATATGTAGAAGTCACCAGAAACCCCGCATCAATTTGCTTTTGAACTTCCTCTTTGATCTTCACTGCCATATCGGGATGAGTTCTTCTGAGCTTCTGCTTCACAGGCACGCACTCAGGTTTCAAGGGCAGGAAATGTTGCACAATATCTGTATCTAGACCCGGCATGTCTTCATACGACCAAGCAAAGATATCGACATATTCTCGTAGCAATTGAATCAACCCCTTCTTAATAGATTCTTTCAGGAGTGCCCCAATCTTCATTTCTCGCACACAATCCTCAGACCCCAAGTTGACTGTTTCCAGATTCTCAAGATGCGGCTGAATGATCTTCTTTTCATGCTCAAGTAGACAGGTAATCTCGTCAGGAATCTCTTCAACATCATCTTCCTCTGCCTCAAATACAGGGAACTCAAAATTGGGAGATGGCGTTGGATCATTATGTTCAATGGGTTTAGAAATCAACCTGCATAATGATTTTGGATATGAAAAGCTTTTAGAAATCAAACAAGGCAAATCATTATGCAGATGAAAAGATTGATTTTATTCTTTTTTTTTAGGGTTTTATGTGATCACCAATTTCATGCAAAAAGCAAAAATGGAAAATAATTGGAAAAACAAACATTTAACATGAATTTATTGAATGAAAATATCATTGTATTTATGTTGCCAACAATGTCATCACTCCTCCTTTTGGCATGGGAGAAGGGTTTTTAAACAAAGTGATCATTACGTTGACTTGTGGACAACTGTAGGAATATCCACAGCGACCCAATTGTTGCAGATCCCTCCAGGGATGATGAAATTGTCAGAATCCTCTGCATCCTCTTCCAAGATAGCGGCAGCTTCCTCCTCCTGACCGGTGTGGATAAAACCTCCACTCTTGAATAGCCCTTTCTCATTGAAGACCCCAGAAGAAAAGCCAATGCCAGCCCGGGACTTATTGTCTTCTAGCTCAATCATTTTTCCTAGACCAGTAATTGCACCACACTCAATGGCCAATTTCGCATCTCTATAGGAAGCAAATGAAGGAGTTCTCTTCTCAACAGGCTCAGCTATAGCTAAACCTTGGAAAGGAGTTCCAACTTCACCCTCAGCATCTATGTATGAGAAGGAAGACAAGTGGCTAACCAGGAGAGCCTTTTCTCCCCCTACCACCACCAATTTCTTATTCTTCACAAATTTCAGCTTCTGGTGTAGGGTGGATGTCACCGCACCAGCCTCGTGAATCCATGGTCTGCCTAGGAGACAGTTGTATGATGGGTGAATATCCATAACCTGGAAGGTAATCTGGAAATCACTTGGTCCAATCTTGATTGGGAGATCAACTTCCCCAATCACAGTCTTTCGAGACCCATCGAAAGCTTTCACAACAACTCCACTCTGCCTCATGGGAGGCCCTTGATGAGACAGTCTGGAAAGAGTGGATTTTGGCAATACATTCAGGGATGACTCAGTGTCTACCAGCACAATGGACATGGTGTCGTCTTTGCAATTCATGGATATGTGTAAAACCAAGTTGTGGTCTCTTCCCTCCTCAGGGAGATCAGAGTCACAGAAACTCAAATTGTTACAAGCAGTAATGTTCGCAATAATGTTGTCGAACTGTTCTATTGTGACATCATGATCTACATATGCCACATCCGAAACTTTCTGCAGAGCCTCTCTATGCGGTTCTGAATTCAGAAGTAATGATAACACGGATATCTTGGATGGCGTTTGTAGAAGCTGGTCTACAACGTTGTACTCACTCTTCTTGATGAGCTTCAGCATCTCATCACAGTCTTCATTCACATTGCCGCTAGGGCCAACAGAAGTAGGAGTTTTCAGTACAGAGGAGGGTTTAACAACAGGTGCCGGATTCGGGGTGCTCACAGCATTCCCAATCGGGCGTTCAACAAAATCAGCCTTAGCCTGGGGCTTCGGTGGTGCTGAAAACACACGACCGCTGCGGGTCAAACCACTTACGTCAGCAATATTCACAACAGAGGAGGAAGGCAAAGGCACTTCTTTCCCATCTTCCACAGCAACAGCAATGTAACGGAAGGGAATTGCTTTCTCGGAAGAATAAGGCACTGGACCGGCAGGCTTGATGATCAGGGTAGGAGAAACCTTCTGCTTGCTACCATCATACTTAATGATAACAGGTTCAGGTATCCGAAACACTGGGGAAATCACGTTGACCTCAGGCTCATCTTCGTCAACATTCCTTTCTGAAGGATCTCAATAACTCCTTCGTCCAGCATTTCCTGAAGATCTTTACGCACCTGGCGACAACCCAATCGGTTAACAGGGCAGATTCAGCATCTATCATGATCGTGCTCATAGTGATTGTACTCATACAGCAACCGATGCAACTCGACCAGAGACTGTCGGATATGACTGACATATTTGACTTTGTACTTGCCAGGGCAGCCCTGGACCATGTTAACAGATTTTCCATGCTCGGGCAATGGGTTCTTCTTAACATTAGGACCTACGTCCTTAAAGCACAAAATGCCACACCTCATAAGGTCTTGAACCTTGGTCTTCAACTAGAAACAATTCTCCACGTCGTGGCCGGGAGCACCAGAGTGGTATACACAATGCAATTCAGGCTTATACCACCACTGAGGGTTAACAGGTATAGCTGGTGGGTCTCTCGGAGTAATCAACTTCCTCTCTATCAAAGAGGGATATAACTCTGCGTATGTCATCGGAATCGGATCAAAAGTGATCTTCTTCCTCTCATAACTCGTGCTGGTTTGATTACTGTTGCGAGGCTGATAGACCTGTTGTTGAGGACGGTGTTGTTGTTGTTGATATTGCTGAGGTGATTGTTGATTGTTATTATGCTGCTGATACTGTTGATTATCTCTGAAAACAGGTGCTATATGAGCCACCTGGTGCTGGTTACTGGCGGAACGCATAGTTTTCCTCCTCACAGAGGGTCTTCTAGGTTTCACATGGGAGGTCACAACATGTGCCTCTCCATTTTTCTTCTTCGCAAACACCCCATATCGTTTGGCAGAAGAGCCTTCTTCCTTGGTTAGACGTCCTTCTCTAACCCCTTCTTCTAGACGCATCCCCATGTTCACCATCTCGGTGAAGTCAGAAGGAGCGCTAGCAATCATCCGCTCATAATAGAATGAACTCAAGGTCTTCAAAAAGATCTTGGTCATTTCATTCTCTTCTAGCGGAGGCACAATCTGCGCTGCCAACTCTCGCCACCTCTGGGCGTACTCTTTGAACGTTTCTTTGTCCTTCTGGGACATGGCCCTCAATTGATCCCTATCGGGAGCCATATCCACATTATACTTGTACTTCTTGACGAAGGCCTCGCCAAGGTCGTTGAAGGAACGGATGTTCGCACTGTCCAGCCCCATATACCAACGCAGAGCGGCACTGGACAGACTGTCCTGAAAGTAGTGGATGAGCAACTGGTCATTATCAGTCTGAGTTGACATCTTCCTGGCATACATGACCAGGTGGCTGAGAGGACAGGTGTTCCCCTTGTATTTTTCAAAGTCAGGGACCTTGAATTTCACCGGAATCTTCACATTGGGAACCAAGCATAATTCGGCAACAGACTTGCCAAAGAGGTCCTTTCCTCGAAGAGTCTTCAATTCCTTGTGAAGCTCAAGAAATTGATCGTTCATAGCATCCATCTTCTCATGTACATTTGGGCCCTCAGACGGCTCAGAATGATAGATGGTGTCGTCTACCTTAGGCACGGTATGCACGACAGGAGGAGGAACAACAAGGACCGGGCTAGATGCCAGCATAGAAGCAAAAGTCGGAGCAGGGTCCTCAGGCATGAAATTGGGAGGCATCCCCCACGGAAACCCGGC
Source organism: Lathyrus oleraceus (assembly GCF_024323335.1). Lineage (NCBI taxonomy): Eukaryota > Viridiplantae > Streptophyta > Magnoliopsida > Fabales > Fabaceae > Lathyrus > Lathyrus oleraceus. The sequence goes on along the minus strand of NC_066581.1, from coordinate 328,687,022 downwards.
TGGCATAGCTGTCGGAGCAAAATGTGCATTGGCTGCAGGCACAGTTGAGGAAACAATCTCAGAGATGACTGTCCTCTGGGGAGGAGTTGAAGGTGTTGGAGAAGACTGGCTCTGAGCAGCCAGGAAGATTCCATCAAAGCACTCAGTCTGGCGACTTCTTCTTTGAGTTCACGGTTCTCTTGCTCTAGATGATCCATCAGTCTGGAAGAGTTGGCTCTAGTGTAGTACCGGTGAGTCAGCTTGTCTTCAAAATAAATGAAGAACACAGAATTAGACCACAGGACCAGAAGCCGGGAACAAAACCTGCTTATGCATATGATGCATGCAATGCTTGTGCATATGATTTGTTTTTATTTCAAAGGAACTCTAGGGTTTTATTTGCAAATTTTGGAAATATTAAGCATTTTATCGCATATGGAAATATCTCATAAAATAATTCTTTGTCTTTCCATGTCTGAAATTTTTTGCAAATAAACCCCTTAAGTTCCTTGAAAATTCCCTTTATTATGGATGATATGGATGCAAATGGGTGCATGGATGCATGAATGCAACAATCACACTCAAGGATCACGCAAAGCACACCAAACAAAGGTCATGGGATGGATCATATTATCCTTAATATCAATCATCCATTTTGGTGGATTATGGTTTACACCTTATCAACACCCAAGTTCCATTGATATTAAGGCCATATGAACGGATCGACCATGAATCAAGGGTTTGTTGCAAGTCACGAGCATGGAGTCTCGGTTAAGAACCACCCAAAAGGGAGTGTACTAGGGTTTAAACCTGCCAAACATGTTCTACAAGAGGTTCCCATAGTCATCATCCCATCTTTCGAATATTATCGGAGAAACGACTACTCGTATTCCAAAAATATTCTCAAGAGACACTCTTATGAGTGTAGTATCGCGTAACAATCGTATCAAATCTTACATTTGAACGACTTTCGCACTACATCCTAAAAATAGGCTAAGATGGGTTTGGTAAACTAAGGTCCTTGGCTTCTAAGGTCTATATTGGAAAGAGTAATGTCTAACCACAACTTACTTGTGTGACATTATTGATCCCAACATGACCTCCACCAAGTGAATGGACTCGCAAGTCAACTTGCTAAGGAATAACTCCACACAAGTCGACAAGACTATGCCATTCTCCTATCCTAAGTGCACTCGAGTTCGGGTATAGAACTCATCTCACAAAGATCACCAAGCACACAAGCAATTAATATATCAAGCAATTCAATCATTACATACAATACAGTAATCCCAAATTGCACAAAAATATGTCACAAACAATATAATACAACAAGCGTGAAAAGTTGGCAAAACCCACTAGGGAAGTTATTGATTTATCCCCAGCAGAGTCGCCACTTTTCTGTAGCGGTGTATTCATTACCATTGGAGATATTGACTAAATCCAAGGTAAATCATACAAAGTCGAGTCGCCACTGCACTTTATTTATCCAAAGGAATGGTTAGAAAGCGAACAAAAACCTAAAAGTTTTACAAACAAAACTAGTAAAAGAAACAGAGATCTGGGTAAGGGGGTTGGTTATGCAATGGGAAGGTGTTAGGCACCCAAAACATCCTAGGTACTCCTAGGGAGCCCTTTTCACACTTGTTGCAAAGGTTGTTGTTTTGTGAAAAAATTTATTTGTGCAAACATGATTGAAGAGATGAGAAAAGAATATACAAGTTTATTTACATTTTGTGTTTGGATAGATAAACACATTGCCTACGTACCCTCTTTTGAAAAGATTAGGATCAAAACCTCGTAGTTCGGGTAAAAAAATTCAAAACAAATGAGTGGATTGATTGGTCCAAAAGCCTTAAGGTCTTTTGTTATCAAAGGGAGAAAACTCAACCTGAAAAACCACAAGTCCACCATGCGAGGATAGCTTCAACATGCTAGTGAGGGGTTAACCATATTATAAGCATGGAAGGCTCATTGTCCATCACTAAGGACATAGGTGAGTATTACATCTACCACAAAGATAACTCAAACCTAATAGCTAAAGGTTATGGAAAATTTGATTAAGAAGTGGACATGGAGCCACAAAAGAAATTTGAATGGGTTATATTTACCAATTAGAAGTATATACAAAAATGGTCAAAGTTGACTTAAAGATTCAATTCAAAATGAGTATTATGAAAAGAAAGTTTGAAAATCAAAAGCATAAGGCTTAGGTTTCTAATGTTGAAAACAAGTCATATGTTTGCACAAAAAGGTTTTGGCTTGGGTTAGGGTGGAGAAATGAAGGAGAAAGGTGTAAGTCCTAAAGAGAACAAAAAGGTGAGAGGATAAGAAATAAAACCACACTAGGAGTTCCTCTCTTGAGATCATATAGATGATCCAAGTAAGTTCCCATCCTTTGGAATAAACAAGCACAAAGAAAAAGCAATCACACAGGTCTCATAAGAGATCCTCAATGTATCTTGTAACTTCCACATGGATGAACATGATAAGATCCCACAATTAAGCTCAAATGGAAACTCCTAGCTCAAGAACACACACATCAAAAGTTAATAAGCAAACAATCATCACACACTATATATACATACAAGAGGCTCAAAAAAATGGGTGGGCTTTAGTCAAGAGGGGTCATGTCAACCTCGACAAACAAGCCAAACTGTACAAGGGTAATTTGTAGCTCTTAACCACTAACATTGAGAGTTAGGGTGAAGCTGATCAAAATGGAAATGAGGATGAGACCTCATGCTCTTAACCCTGGCCGGGGTGAGCTCATGACAAAGAAAGCGTGGGGATCCAGAAAGTGAGATCCTATTCCACTTGACAGACTCAGGACAAAGATCTTGGGTACATGTGCAAAAGCATCAGCACGTAGTGCGAGCATAAAGAACGACTCACTGAATAACGGGGGACTGGCTACTAATCCCTTTTATCCATCAATTGCCTCAACTCTTGGAGGTCTTAACAAGTAACACATGTCTCATCTGGAGGTCTTTGGCACAATTGTAAACAAACACAAACAGAGCCTCTGAAGGAGGACTTACCAGCAAAATGCCTGCCAAAAAGGTGACAGGACTTCCAGACTACATGAAGTAAGAAGATAACTACCTAAGTGGTGTATCAACCATGATCCAAAGCTCAAGCAAGAGCAAAAAGCAAGCAACTAAGGTACCTGTACAAAAGCTAATCAGTTAATATTTCAGTCAGAAAACCAATAGACAAACAGTGAAACCATTTACAGTTACACAACTCAATGAACAATGCTCAAGCACTCAAATGAACTCATGAGCTCAAGCACATCACTTAAAATCCTACAAAACAAACACAAGTTAGAACTCAAATCATTTGCATCTCACAAAGTGAGAACAAATCAACCATCAATGCTAAATGTCCAAACCTGAAAAACAAAGCACAGTTAGTTTATGCACAAAACACTAGTACAAAGACTAAGTTCAAAACCAAACCAAATGATCAAAACAGAACTCAATCTTCCACATAATGCACATTCAAACATTACATAAAATGTCCTCAAAAGGACCAGCATCAATTCAATAAACAAGTATCTCAAATGGCCTATGCTATGCAATGATCACAAAATGTGCACAAAATGGACTTCCAACTTAGAAAATCCACATCAAATCAGAAATGCATGCAATGACCTTGAAATTTTTTATATGAGTTTCTAATGTCATGAACAAGCAATGTGCAAAAGATCAAATCCAGAAAGGTTTAAATGCTATGTGATCAAAAATGTAACAATCCAATGTCAAAAATGTGACACAAATCGTCACATTATATCTTCATGTGTCAAAAACAATGATAGCATATGAGAAAAATTCCAAACCAGTTATCAAAAATTCACATCATGTATGAATATCAAGCATGCAAAACATGGGATCAATTGGCTCAAAGATGAAGATTTCACAAAGCATAGAATGCACATGATCAATTTGGCATAGCATAGATTCAAAAGTTCACACATCACAAACCAGACATCAACAATTCATGAAATTAACATCAAAAAATAATAGACATTCATACAAAACCAGGAAAAAAAATTGGGATTAATTTGGATCATTTTTCTATTTTTTATGAATTTTCTAAAACAAACAAAAACAATTACAATAATAAAAGAAATGGAGGGAAATGAAATTAATTTGAATAAACCAGAAAAAACAAGATCCGTTGGATAAGGCGCGCACAAAGCATCAACGGCTCACATTCAAATCCTCAAAGTGCACTGTTTCACTAATACACCTCAGCATGCCACTCAGCGGTCAAAGGCACACGCGGCTTGGTCAAGCGCATCCTAACCAATCACTCTCACACGCCAGCGTACACATGGAAGGCAACTCAACTAAATGAAACGATGTGTTTCATTAAAACACATCATCAGCACACTCAGCAGTCAAATAACGCGTGGCCATGGTCAATGCAATGGTATCCACTCAAACTCACACGTGAGCACACACTCAGCATCCACATGGCAAACACGTAGGATAAACCCTAGCAAAACCAGACGCCGGAGCTACAGTCTCCGGTCGTCTTCTCCGATGAGATTCGGGCGACATCAACACGAAAATTTCCAGAAATGAACAAAGCATACATCAATCGAATCCTCTTGCAATGTACAGTCCAAATATGCAATCAATTTCATCTAACTCTCCCTAGATTTTCCAGATCGAAGCAAAACATATTTGAGATCTAAACTTCCAGTTCATCATACATGCTCAATTCTCAACCATTTTCAAATCTAATCATATCTACATGCTCCACTAGTCAAGATCTACACATCTATATCAAAAAATCAGCAAAAAAAGATGATGAAATTCCATCAACATGTTCAAGCTCTTGATCTGCATGAAAACTGACTGAATTGCTCTAATCAATGGATGGATCTTGCTCAATGATGCACCAGGGACAAGAATATGCAAGTATTTTTGGTGTTTGTGTGAAGAAATTGAAGATTCGAAGAGAGAGAATTTGGAGGGAGTTTTTGAATTTGGATCTGAAAATGCTTGTTATTTCAGTTATGATTAGGGTTTGAGCTTATATATGCCTTGTTAATGATGCTGCTAATCACACTTTCCCTTGGCTAATCAAGATTGAAGAGATATGGAGTGATTTGCAAAAATGCAAAATTGGCTAGCATGGCCAAAACACACGTGCTCTTCCTCATGCAAGGCTTTGAATCCACTCCAAATTATCCAATGGTCATGATGGAAGTGTTGGTTTGCTCGTAACTTAAGCCAAAAATGAGTTGTGAATATTTTCTTCAAAATGCACATGTATGAGAATAATGAACTCTTGGCCATGATTCCTTTGCATAGTTGAGCCAAATGAGGTCAATTTGAGATGTCTTGAACATGAGAATCATTTTGCAAAAAGAATGGACCAAATTGGAGCATTGTATCAAAAGTTAGGCCATTTTGAATTTCCATGCACACCTTGTGATCAAATGACCATAACTCCTCAACCATTTATCATATGGACATGAATTAGGACTTTTTGGAAAGGGGAGACAAATATATACAACTTTCATGTTCACCAAAAATCAAGTTGAAACTTCTTTGATGTTGACAAGTCAAGTTGAATGTGGACTAAAAACTTGCCAAATTTGGAAACTTTGAATTACAGGTCATTTTCCATTTTTAGTAACTTTTGCCATGACCTTTGAATCTTCAAGATGGATGTTTAGAATGATGAATAGGCCTCATTTGAACATGATTGAGTTGTCTCAACTCATTTCCCCACCTCAAAGCCCTCAGTTGACTGCACAGTTGACTTTTGGTCCTCAGATGACCTTGAAATGTCTTGATGACCTTGAGCCTTTATCACTTGATGAAATTGCTCCAAAATAGAACCCTAGCTCATTTAAGCTCCTTGTAATAATCATGTGGTCCTCATCCCAAGAAAATACCTCATCTCTTGCACAAAGGATCTTCTTGAAGCTCTTGACCTGGTGATTGCTTGAGCTACAACAAAAAATGTAAAATGACATATTTTTGTGCTTTTGGTTAGTAAACAAAATGAGAAAAGCAATGATATACAATTCAAGCATGCTTGGTGATCTCAAACCACTCACAAGAGATCCCTACCCAAAGGGAAAGGGAGCCAAGATGCTCAAAGATCCTTGAGGCTATGCAATGCAATGTTATGATGCCATGAGGGATCTTAGGGACAAAATTGGGGTCTTACAGTATCCATGAACCAATTTGCTAACTCCTTATCAACAAGGGGTGGTTTAACTTGTGAGGCCACTTCCCTCTATCATTGTGCATATTCCTTAAAAGACTCGTTATCTTTCTGGGACATGCTGAGAAATTGCCTCCATATCCATGTAATATTTATAATGCTGGATGAAAGCATCAGATAGGTCTTGGAAACAGTGAATTCTACTTTGATCAAGGCTTACCACTTAGAGGGAGCACCCCTCAAGCTATCTTGGAAGCAATGTATAATAAGTTTATCGTCCTCGACGTGCGCAGCCATTTTCCAATAGCACATGATGAGGTGACTTTTAGGGCATGAGTGGCCATCGTACTTATCGAAATCAGGGGTCATGAATTTAGTGGGAAACACAATATCAGACACTAAGCACATCTCCCTAGCAACAACACTAAAGACTTTGTAACCTTCCATATCCCTTAACCTTTTCTCAAGAATCTAGATATTCTCCTTCATTCCTCTTATGTCTTCATGCCTTTCATCATCTTCGTCAAAAAATACGAAGCATGTTGTTGATCATCGAAATAAGGTTGCACATGTGCATGGACAGGGGGTGGTGCGAATTTGTGGACCACGGGATGAGCTTCATTAATAGTTGGTAGAGGAACTGTCTGCTGAGTGGATTGTACAACTCCAGGGGCGCCTTCAACTTGAGGTGTAAAGCTGGAAGGTAAATAGAAGATTGGCCAAGTAGTAGGCACTGTTATTGCGGGTTTGGGTTCAATCGTAGGATCGGTGATCTCTGAAACGACCGTTGTTTGAGTGTCCAACTTGGCCTTAATGACTTGTAGTATCTCCATGACTTGACCCATATTTCCTCGTAGGTCTTCAAGTTCTGAGCTTACTCTCTCCAATTCTTGCTCTTGATCTACCATTCTTTGACGAGTGATGGCTCTGGTGTTGTAGTGGTGTTAGGGACTCGGTGTGGAACTTGAAGAAGACACAAAATGAGTTTTTGTTTGAAGAATGACATGGATGCACGTATGGGTGCATATATAGATGCATTTTGTGCAAAGCTCTTAGTTATCTTTGTTACTTATTTCAGCAATATTAGAACATATTGTTTGTAATATTTTGAATAAGAATAAATGCATAATAATTGAGACCCAAAATGACAACTTTCATTAATTTAAATTCAAATTCTAATACACGTGATTTAACTTCAAATACAAATGATTCAAATTCAAATATAAATGATTCGAATACAAGTAATTCAAATTCAAGTACAAGTGAACTTAAGCTCTATCTCATCCCTTTTGATTGTAGAAAGATTCGTGGTGAGCTCCTTAACCATTTTCTTGCAAAACTTGACAAAATTGAAAACTTAGGGAGGTGTGTTCTCTGGACACATACACCAATCAGCTTCTTGGATTTTTTCTGGAAGTTCCGACATGTTAAGGTTACCAAACCTAGCCAAGTTGAGGAACTTGCCATTCCATTCAACATAGAGGTCCTGGAGTTTCTTGATGACGCACTGATCTTCATCTAGGGATGCTCTAGCCTCTCTATGAAGCCTCCTCCAATACACATAGTCATTATTTAAGAGCAAGTGGGTTGCATCACCTTCCTGGCTCTCCAAAACTGCAAACCTCCTATTAGCTTTTTCCAACTGGTACTCGAGGCGGTGACAGTTTCTTTCAGCTTCTTCTTTCTGAATTTGGAATTCTTGACAGTGTCCTTAAGTTCACAGATTTTGGCTTCAAATTTGAGCTTAATTTCCTTCTTTTCCATAAGAGACCTATCCAACATCCTTCCTAACTCATGAATTCTATATTCATCTTTCTTGAGCTCTTCCTTTATGGTATGGATCACTGATGTAGAACCTATAAGGATATGATCAAGATCATCGTTCTGGTCTTCCAATAACCTGGCCCTCTTGTTACTATCCTTAAGTTCCTTGGCTTTCCCCTTACGTTCATCCTTTAGATTTTGATTTTCCAAGACAGCTCGATTCATCTTAATTCGTAACTCAATCTATTTAACCTTAGCATTGAGTTTCTCCATGTCCTCGGGAAGTATAGGTTTTGGCTCAGGAACCTTAGGGAAAGCTTAAGCATCAAAGATGAATGGTAAATGGATCGCTTTAACTCTCTCTTTCACCCATCGAGTCTAAGGTTCTTTGATAAGAGTGTTCCTTTTTTTGAATTCTTTACCCTTTCTAACAACCTTCAACCAAGATTTTTAGATTATTTTTACATCAGGATTTCTTGCTTGGATGTTAGAGAGAACAAATGGCTGTAAGTCTTTTGCTTCAGGAGGACCGTCCATGGAGTAGTTGTGTTGCATTCGAGATAACATGGGGTTATAATTGATATAACCCTTAGTTCCTAACAATGGCACATTGGGAAATTTCCCACAGCTTACAATAATGTATGGGGTTTCCCATTCTCTAACATACCATCTGATGGAACTTGCAGTGGGAGAAGCTAGTCTTTTAGGATATTGAAGCTCTTTCGCTACAAAAGGGCCTTTTTCGGGCATATGTTGCATGAACCAAGTATAAAGCAAAGGAGCACAACATAACAAAGTTCCACCCCTATTTTCATGTCGAGCGTGAAGGGCATGGTAAATGTCAGCTAAGAGAAATGGTACAGGATTTCCAGAGAGAAAGACTTCTACGGCTATATGATCCACAAATTTTTCAATGTTTGGGAAAAGCATAATCCCATGGATCAACAGAGCCAACACAACATAGAATGCCTTCCAATTTCCTTATTTCTTGAATTTCAGAGCTAATTCTTCCAAGAACCTCATGGCAAAACCATTAAAAACCCTTTCTCGATCCAATTGGCTAGAACAGTTGGGATATCGATACTTAGAGCTAAGGCTAACTTCTTTGGGACCACTTCCTCTTCAAGCTTTAGAAATGGATTGAAATATTTCAACTTTAGACCCACAATTCTCTCAACTTCTTCCAAAGTAGGAGCTAGTTGGAAATCAGCAAATGTGAAACAACATAGAGGCGGATCATAATATTGTGCCAGATAGTTGATGATCCCATAGTCAACTTTCTTAGTCAGAAGGCTCAAAATTTTCCCATAGTCTTTTCCGAAGTCATCACGCTTATTTAGAGTCAAGTCAGAGATCAATCCTTGCAGACTGTCAAGCTTAGGTTCCTTATACTTGAGTAAGAAAGTGTTTCTTCTTGGAGTTGTCATTTTCAAGTTCTCAATTCCTGAAACAAATATGAGACAACTAAGAGTTCACTTTTTGTGATGTTGATGCAATGTATATGAATGAATGTTTTTATATAAGTTCATAGGCTCTAGGTATGGATATATTTTATTGCTTCGTATGGAACAAGGTTCTCACCAAGTATGGTCTAGGGTTTCAAAAAAGTTCTTAGAGTCATGGATCCATTAGATTGTTTGTTGCTTGCGGCAACTTACTTGTCGAGCATCAACTTCATCCAAAGAATATATCTAAGTGAGGTTCTCGCATCGATCCAACGAGAAATTCATCTCGTGGACCCACACTATGCAACCATCTTTCCTAGTTGGCCAAAGGATTAAGGTTCTACAAATGGTCCTTAGAGTCATGGATCCTACTGAAAATATCGAAGCTTATGGAAACTTACTTGTCGGGCGACAACATCCTCCCATGGATCTACTCTAAGTAAGGTTGTCGTACTTACCCAACAAGAAATTCATCTTGTGGACCCTCACTACTCAACCTCGTCATATCTTATGTTTTTACTTAAGAGTCGGGTAAAAAGTCTTTCCCACAAGGTTTGCAATCAGAGTATCCAAGTACCAAAGCATAATGGAACCAATACAACAGATTATATCAATATGAAAATAAAGATAGCAAAAGCAATAAAAGCCACACAAGTAAATAAACGAAGGCATACAAACGACCTAACCAGGCTTGAATCACTTAGGGAAACATGTCTTTCCCAACAGAGTAGCCATTTGTCGCACCTCAAAAAATGAGAACACGGCCTAGTGAAGCGTAATTGCGCGCTCGCAATGATGGACTGGATAGATTCGCCACTGAACATATATTTATTCCTAAAAAGGAAAGAGGAAATATCGATAAAATCCAAGAAAGAACGACAATGATTATGGTCTTCGTAACCAAATCAAGGTTCGGAAGTCGATTACGCAAGGGGAGGTATTAGCACCTCTCACGTTTGTTGTACTCAACGGGAACCATTAGGTTAGTTGTGTGTGTTAGTATTAGCTTAGAAATGTTAAGCTTCTCAAGTTATTATGAGGGAAAGACTAATATGATCAAAAGAAAAGAGGAGATGTTTTTGGATTTTTTTATTAATGTGCAGAGGAAGGAACTAAACCTATTTTTTTTATTAATGGGTCTGATAAGATTTTGCAATCCTGCTCCTACGTATCTCAATAGAGAACTCAAGGCATGCGTAGTACTGTGTAGAAAAAGTTTGTTTGTTGGTCGATTTTAGAAAAAACTATCTTGTATTAATCGACGAGAAACATTGTTTTTATCCAAAAACAAATGAGGAGCGGGCGTATACATCACATCGAATGGATTTACAAATCAACATTCGGAAAAACGTCAATTATCTCAACTCAAAAATTATGGCTAAATAATTTCTTTACATCATCTTAAGACAAGATGTATTTCGTTTATGAAAAGGTTTTTCTGATCAATCGCACGTCAGCGAAGAGAATTTGATTGGTTGGATGTATTTTTGGGCTCGAAAGACGAGTATTTATGACATGCAAGTTCTTACAACTTGGGTCTAATACTCGGGATTATGTCTGGACCTTTCACCCAGGTAATCTTTTATCTTTCAATTTTATTAAGAAAAGGGTTTGAATATTTACGAGTGTTTTGGAGGGAAGACAAACACTTATGGATTGTGAGCTCTTACAACTTAGGCCTAGCATTTGGGACTACGACTGGACCTTTCACCCAGGTAATCTTTTTCTTCCAATTTTAATTATGAAAATATCTTGAAATTATATTAAAATTATTAATGTACAAAGGTTTGAAATTATTGAAAGTTAAGTTGATATTGCTTAAAAGCTCATTGTAAGAAGGCCCAAGAGTAAGCTGAGTGAAGAAAAAAAAACAAGTTATATTTACAACACACTTAAAAGTTAAATCGAAAGGAGTAAAATCAACAAGTAACAAAAAAATAGGACTAAATATAAAAGGTGTAAAATGGTAACCAAAATCATAAGAAGTTATATAATAAAAATCACAATAAAGTGGCAAGTATAAAAATAAAAACAAATAAAACTAAGAAATATTGTCACCAGGGATCAAACCCATTGCTTGGTGAGAAGCAGTGAATGCCTCAACCACCCTACCATGGGTGACTGTTGGAAATTGATTACATTCATTAATACATGTAACAAAAACTATTCGGAAAATTTTAAAATAAAAAAAAAAGGTGTTGGGACATGGGATGGGCGGACAAGAGGCCCACCATAAAACACAAATTGTTGGGTGCTGGGCAGGTCGGATCCGACCCAATAAATTTAAGCTACAAAGTGACATAAAAAAAGTCAATCTCCCAAGCCTAATTTCCTTACACAACTGCTCTTCCCCCCTCTGTAGAAAAAAAACATCCAAATTTTCAGAACATAGGACGATTGGGACGATGAAGCAACACGAAATCATAACATGTTCAACCTCTCACTTCCCTTTTCCTCGTTCATGCTTTCTCTGTTTCAAAAAAAAATATTTTGAATTTCCAAATCGACTTCTCTGTATATGCAAAAAAAGAAACCTCATTGCTCAAATCAAAATGCTCTGTTCTGATTCTTTCTGATTCTTAGTTTCGAAAAAAATCAACACAAACAAAATCCAAATCCTAATAGATCTACACAAGTGGCGATTCGGAGATAAATAGTAAAAGAAAAAACTCATGGAAGCAACAAACACACACACAACAAAAGGTGACGGAGAATGAGATAAGAAGTTATTCACCGAAAAAAATAAAGTTTCCGACGAGCGTACTTGTGGCGTATTCCGACCTTAAGGTACATTCTCCATCTCTTGGTATGTGATGGTCACGACTTTGTGTGGGTTTTTTTATTGGTATTGTTTTTTATGTTCTTTGATGGATGCTTTTTTGATTCTATGATGAGTTTTGATACTTCTCATTGTTTGAGATTTTTCCCTCTTAAGTTTTACTTCAAATTCTCATATTTGTAGCCCCTCCCATTTCTGTTAAGTTTGAAGTTGTATTTATATTGATTTCTCCCATTTGGATCAGGATTTACAGTGATGGAAATGTGTTTGTTGTTCAGTGACATAATTAGATATGAAGTTAGCTACTTTTTCAAACATGAGAGTTTGTCTTGATTAACTAGTGTAAACCTCTGTAAGTTTGAAATTGTGATAGCATGCATTTGCTTCCTTCATATTTTGGCTCTTTGTTTTGTGTCTTATTCCTAAGTTGTGCTAATTTTGTCTTCTTGTGTAGGACAATCCTCTGCTCCAAACCAGATGGGCTTCTGCAACATGGCTGAGGAAAACATACCCCTTTGGTCTCACCCACAAGAAAACACAATATGGACAAAATCATAACTTTCCAGCTTGGAGGAACCTATTTTTTTAAGAATTACCCTCTTCTTTTGTTTAATGTAAAATGTACTTATTTATTATTATTATTTTAATGCAAGAAATGAATAAGAGAATTTTGTAAAAGAAAACTTATGGGTTTTTTTTTTTTGAATTTTGACTTATTACTCCATGTGAAACAAACTTACTATTTTAATTATTTATTAGTTTCAAACAACTAAAACTATTAAGACAAATCCAATTAAGGCCTAAATTTTTTTGAATACAACAATAAAATTAAATTAAACTTTAATGAAATCCAAGACAAATCTCTACATATTCAAACACTTAAAACTCAATATAATACCACGCGCAAATTTTTGAAATTGTAGTGCATGATATAAGAAATGTATGGAGAAAACAAATGCATGAATGTCATGATAGATGTATGAGTGAATCACAAAATTCAATAATTACAAGTAACTGTGATTGAAAATCAAACCTTTAGTCAATCGAAAGTGGTATCCAAAAAGGTCATGAATTATCCAAATTATCACCTTAATGATTTTAATGATGTATGAACTGAATTTATCAAATAACACAGTTAAAGTCACCTAATACATGGTTATTGAATTTTATTCTATGCATGAAAATGGGACTTTATGACTAGATGAAACAATCATAAGAAGATATACAAATATGCCAAGTGAAGTACATATGTAAATATGCAGATGAATTAAGTGGGGGGAAATTTAGGGTATGACAGTTATTATCTAAAGGTTACTTGTAATTGGTTTTAATTAAGGGGAAAAATAAGCTTTTAATTTAGTTTGGTCGCAAAGATTTTGAAATATTGTGCCCACGTATTCCCATAGTGAAATGATAAAATCAGAGTCTCGTAGTTTGTGGGGTAGAAAATAAGTGTTTGTTGGTTATTTTTATTAGACGTTGTTAACGTTCGTGTTCTAACAGTTAAACGTTGCTTATATACTTGCATGTGGGAGGTTTAAGTGTTCTTTGTATTGCAGTAGAACAAAAATAACATGTCCTTTATGAAAAACTAATGAATGCCCTAAGGCAAAAAATTGAATTTGATTGGTTGTTATTGACTTTAAGTGGGAGACAAGTATCCGACCACAAGCTAAGTACGGTTGGCAATCCAAGTACTCGAGAGATGAAAGAACAAGTGCGTCCTAACCTCTCTTTTTCATCCCAAGAGTTTTTTGTTTATGAAATTTGTGAGACGAGTTTAATCGTTGGTATTTATAGGGAGACATGTATCTAACCACAAGCTACGTACATTCGGCAGTTAGAATACTCGTGAGCTGAAAGGACAAGTGCATCCTGGCCTCTCTTTTTCATCTCATGAGGACCGAATTAAACTCTTTTATTTTTAAGTGTTTTGAATGGAAGACAAATATTACACCACAAGCTAAGCACGACCAACAACTCAAGTACTTGAGAGATAGTGTAGAAAAGTACGTACAACTCATCCTTTTTCATTCGGTTTATTGTAAAAATGTTTTTGAAAATGGCTTGATGTTGGATCAAGTGTTTGAAGTTTATTATGAAAAATGTGTGAATTAAATGGGAGAGACACTTGACATTGGATTAAGCACTCGCATTACATTCAATTAAGTTTGATTTGGAAGACACTTGATGTTGGATCAAGTTCATTTTTGTTCTTTTGAAAAAGGGTTTTTTAGGTCGCTTTTGATTGTTTCTAAGCTAATAGACGAATATGGAAAGTGATAAAATGGAAATCAATACAATTATTACACGTTCATGGGAGTAGGGTACATTTTTCCCAAATGGGGGATAATCATACAGCATACAAAATTAAACCATAAGAACATATGAATCATTCAAAGAGCAAAAATAAATCATTCAAGAAATAATCCGTAATCACAACTCATGAATTAAAGATGCAATATAGATTAAAGTCATGAATAACAGAATGTAACCAAAATTAAAATCATGATCAAGACCCTTATCATAATTAATTTTCTAAATGTTATTATGTCCAAGATTAATTTCTAAGAGCCAAAATAAAATCCTAAAAAAAAGAAACAAAAAATTTCTACAAATAAAATAAAAAGACAAAGGTTAAAGAAATAAGTAAATTATGCATATGGGGTATGAAACTGAGAGTGGGTATGGAAATAGTGATTGAGGCGTTAGGCCTTGAACTCAATCCCAAGATTTCCTCTTATATCCAAACAAGGGGGTGTGCCAACATTTTGGGTGTTTGACAAGTAAAAAGGCACTTGGGCTTTGACCCAAGCCCACTTAGCCATGCAGAAAGGGGGGGGGAGATAAACTCTTCTCATTTCCATGTTTTAACTTTAGTCTTCCCTCTTTCCCTTCAACCCTAGTCAGGTCACCGAAAATCACCCTCCACCGTGCTGAAAATCGCCTCCGACGATGGTGGAGCCCCAAACAAAAAATTGAAACTACCAATAAATTCCTCTCTTCATATCCTTTCTACCCTCAACCCTTAACTGAACAAAAACCTAATGGAACCTCTGATTTGGTCATGAGACCAAAACCCTAAAATTCCTATAGTACCAAATTAACCTCACACATTCAATGGATCAAGAAATTAAAGGGGGAATCATGTCAACATGAAGAATCTAACAGCATAATATGATGATTTGGCTTGAAGGATGAAGACAAGAGATGGTGTTGAAGCTTACCTATCCAAGACGCTCTAATGGCTCTTCAATGATATTGATGGTAAAAGAAAGAAAACCATATATTTCACACTAGCTAAATAAGAAATCTTCTTATCCTCTTTTGAATTATCCACGCCTATTCTTCTTTTGTCTTCTTCTTCTTTGATTTTTTGTTGACTCTAAGTTATGCTTGTTGTTGTGTTATTGATAAAATTAGGAGAGTTAGGGCAGAAGGTTGATGAGAGGATGAAGGTTGATGATGATTTATGAGAGGTTGAGCTTATCTAATTCAGAGCATCAATGAGAATCTTCGATGAGTAATGATAGAGAGCTTCGAGAGTGAGGGTTAGAGGGATTTTAACAGAGTAAAGGTAGGGTGAGAATTCTTTTTTAAAGAGTGAAAGTAATGGGGTTTTATAGGATTCAAATGGAGGGAAAAGGGTGGTTACGGTTAGTTAGTTAGATTGTAAAATCTGCTAAGATTTTTTTAGGGAATTAAGGAAAGGATGAGATGGCAATCTGTGGCAAATTGAGAGGGTAAATTCCATCCCTTGATTAGATTGTAATGATAAGTGTAGATGTGAACTAATAATTTGTGTTAGTTTGTGTTAAGTTTCTAATTGATAATGAAGGGAGTTTATTTAACTGTCTCAGGCAGATTGTTAGATCAGGATAGTTTATTAGGGTAGTTAGTGCAAGTTAGTTGATATGTTAGTTAGGAATGAGGTTAGCTTGAAGTTAGAAATTGGTAAGGTTGGTTAAAAGGGTTAGTTTAGGAGTTAGTTAGAGTTTGGTTAGTTGAATTTGTTTAGTTACTGAATTGGTTTTATCAATTACTTTGTTTAAAGTGTTTGAACTGTTTAGAGATATCCTAACAACCACTTTCTCTTTCTTTGGTGAATTCATATGGAACCTTCTTTGTGCCACTGATTGCATATCAAACTTATGAAATATGGATACAAATCCTGCATAGTTTAGATGCATGTCCAATACACTTTCACTTACAACTACTAACTTGTTCTGGATCTATCTCCCGGTGCACAAACTAATGATCACCATGAGTTTTTTTTGGTAGAGAGTTTAAGTGGTTTTTGAGGGTTATAGGGTTTAGTTAGGGAGTTAAGGGTTAATTGGTATAGAGCAAAACAAATGGCTAGATTGGCCTAATGGCTTAAGTTATCTAACATTTAGAATGTTAACTACAAGGTATTTGGTTGTAGAATTGAGAGATCGAAGCTGAACTATCATGATCATTTTTTTAGGTCATGTCCTATGGTTTATGCATTGACTCTGACTTTAATGTTCAGAATTTAAATGGATTGAAATTATGTATGCACTTCTAACCCCCCTCTTTTTTATACTGAATTATATTGGTTATGAATGGTATATTTTGGATAAATGTGAACTTGTTTTTTTTGTATGCTTTGGAAAAATGATGATGGTTTACATTGCCTTTGAAAATTACCTTGGTGAATGTTTGATATGCATTGTATGATCACTTTGTTTTGGTTTTTATGTTGGCATCTTTATAGCTTGTTCAAGTAGGTGATAAGTAGGTCCTGATTATGGATGGATGTTTATGT
The DNA here is from genome assembly GCF_024323335.1 of Lathyrus oleraceus. Taxonomy (NCBI): domain Eukaryota; kingdom Viridiplantae; phylum Streptophyta; class Magnoliopsida; order Fabales; family Fabaceae; genus Lathyrus; species Lathyrus oleraceus. The sequence goes on along the minus strand of NC_066581.1, from coordinate 328,670,077 downwards.
AGGTAATGGATTGGCATAGTCATGACCTATATCTTATTGCATTGACCTCCTCTTTTGAATTCTACATTGAGTTGAATGTCAACCTGACTTAGTGTATGTCCTGTACAGACTTCTTTCATGATGCTAATGGGTTACTTGCTCATGAAGTCATTTGAATAAAATTGAAGGTGAATTAGCTTTGAAGTGTGGAGAGACAAGATCAAGTCATATTTTGGGTCAAATGGTCAACGTTCAATGGTCAACAGGTCAACCTTGTTCACCAAAAGTCAAATAAAAGAATTTTGTATTTTTCTTCATGTAATCTCTTTTGTAGTGATTTTGTAATATAATGGAAACTTGAATGTAGTTTGTGACAAAAACTCTTATAATATTCTTGTGTTAATGATATTACTTGTTTCCTCGAAATCAAAGCTTCTTGTCATATTCATCAATAACTTGAACCACAATTAAACATAATATAGAGAGCAAAACCCTAATCTCCATGGAGAACACTTGGTCACTAAGCACTAAGAATAGTCCACAATTGAGATCAAGCTAACTAGTTGAATTCATACCAAAAACCTTTGACCTAAAAATAGTTTATGATGCAAAGGATATTAATGACTGATTCACCTAAGTGAATAATCAATAAGAGACCTATGTATGCAAATGAATGTAGCAATATCCGGATAACAAAATGTGGGAGGGCAAATTTGGGGTATAACACTACCCATGACTTTCTATTTAGGACTCTCCCTAAATATGATAACCCCTATCACTTTCTCTTAATCACTAACCCTAGTGATCAATACATAAAAAAAGCTTAAGAATTATTGATTTATAACTCAACTAATAAAATAACCTATATGCCTTTGCTATGGAATATGGCTTCTATGGAGGTGCATAAAGAACAACAAGTATAAAGACTCAAATATCAAACCCTAACCCACTAGATCTTAAATTCTTGCACACACACCTTCTTGTTAGGAATGAGTATTCTTATATAGAAAAGTATATGCTAGGCATGGGTGTAGCGGTAAAAAATTATTGATTAAGTTGTTGATTAACTTAACTCGCAAAGCAAGAGTCATCATCGGGCTTTTATTATTTACGAAGGAAAATGGAAAAAGTATGAACAAAACCCAAAGAAGTTTTTAAAACAAAACTAATAAAAAGAGAATAAGGGTCTGGGGGTTAGTTATGTAAAGGGAAGATATTAGAACCCTAAACATCCATGGTACTCCATGGAAACCTCTTTGAAAATATGTACATTTTGGTTTGAAAAAGGTGTTGTTTATTAAAAGATTAGAGAGATGGGAAAAGAAGTATATTTTCTTTATTTTTATGTTTTCTAAGACTTTTGAAGTCTCATGCCTACGTACCAACAAAGTGCAATGGAGGATCAAAACCTCATAGTTCATGGTAAAAATAACAAAAGGAGTTTATTTTGATTCATTTTTATGGAAAAATACATTTTGTCATTTTAAGGAGAATACTCAACTAGTCACCCACTAGTATGAGAACTTTGCATCATCATGAGAAGGACTCCAACAGGATCAACAAGTATGCCACTAGCTCCCGCAGATGGAAAAGAATTATCATCAACACTATGGAGATAGGAGAATTATAACTCAACTATGGAAATGAATCATGTCTAATGCCTTGAGAAAAGTTTTAAAAGGAAAAGTGCACAAGGGCACAAAATGGTTTGAATGAGTTATGCATTTTTTTAAGTCTTTTGAAATTGGACTGAATATGCTTAAGATGAATTAGCATTTATTAAAAAAGAGTTTTGAAAATCACTTGACAAAAGTCAAGGTTTATTGAGAAAAATTATTCAAGTTTGAAAAACAAGAAGGTTTTTGAAAAGAGAGAGAAGATTTGAAAATTTAAGAAAGGGAGGAGAAGAAGAGACTACCCTAAAGCATAAAGTAAAAGCTAGGGAGGAAAGATCTAACCAAAAGATATCAAGCTTTATGACATAAGTCAAGCAAGAATTCCCTCCATTGGATTAAGCCTCAAACAAGCTAATATAAGCAAATAATAATCTGTGTATCAGATGAAACCAAAGTAATCAAACCCAACCTTCACAGAGAAGTCCAAAGTCATAAAATATAAAGGAGCGTAAAGTAAATGACTTTGAAATATAAGTTAATACAAGTGAAGAGTTAGTCAAGAATGTTAGTGAATATGAAAAGATGTTTTGGTCATATTTTGGAGAACACTCAACTATGCACTCACAAGCATGAAAATATGAACATATACATCATTTATGAGAAGGGCTCCAACTTGGATAAAAATCAACAAGTATGCCACTAGCTCTGACAAATGGAAAAGGAGCAACATTTTCACATAATACCGTGAGGAATAGGAGACTTACAATCTCGCTTATAAAAATGTCTTTTCTTTTGGGACAAATTTAGCGTTATGTTAAGCAATCATAATTGGACTTGTGTAAAGGCACAACTATCTAAGGTCGGTCAATAATAATGTTTGTGTTAATATATTCTAGAGAAATGATATATAAATCATTCTCCTAAAGCCATGTCACACAAGAAAAGAAAAAGAGGATGATTAAGCACAAAGGCTTGGAGGAAGGTCCATTACTTCAATCCACACTTCATGATACTTAAGACAAACTTATGCATCAATCCAAAGTGCCTTAAATGATCCATGATCAATTAGGAGGTAGATTTGAAATGGTGAAAGTTCATCAAGTACCAATCCATACATCATGAACAAGATGGACACAAGTCATCCAATTGATTAAAAGGGAAAAGAAGGAGATGAAGAAGAAAGAATCAGGAGAAGTCACACCCAAATTGGATCATAAATTTGATCAAGTCATCATCAAAATCAATCATCCATTTTGGTGAATTGGGGTTTTCACCCCATCAACACCCAAGATCCATTGAGTTTGATGAGACTTGAAGTCCAAACCATCATGATCCAAGGCCAGCAGAAGTTCATAAAGTCACACAAATATAAAATGCAATTAAATGAAATAAAAATGCATCAAAGGTATTTTTAAATAAATTTTAAAATAGAAATAAAATGGAAAATTCATAAAGTCCTTCAAAACACCAAAAAAATGGCCAAGAAAATTATGAAAGGTTGGAAATAAAAAAAGAAACATGTAATAAAATTTTCAGAATTTAAAAATGTAGAAAAGTAATTTTAAACCAATTAAAACAAAGGAGAAATGAGAAAATTCATGAAAAATAGGAAATCAAGGAAATAAAATATGGAAAATAAAAATCAGATGAAGAAAAATAAAAGATAATTTTAGAAATTATTTTGGGATTTTTTGGATGAAAAATGAAATTACTATGAACTTTTAAAGAAAAAGAAATTTAAAATAATAAAAGAAAAAGAATTAAAATCATAAAAAATACGGAGCGTTGGATCACGCCTCATTAATTGACGTGGTAAATCCAACACTCGAAAGGTTGGGATACATGGTAGAACACGTTGCAAGCCGAACACATGATCCAGTTTAAATCCAACCAATCAAAACATTTCAAAATGCCAACGTGTCTGGTTCAAACTCAAACCACCTGAGAAAAACTTCGGTCGTCTTCTCTAGTGAGCTCTCACCAAAGTTTCATCATTTTGTAAATTCAAGACACGAGACCACCACCATTGTGATCCTCTTTTCATCCTGAATTTGACCTCATACTCCAAATTCATTCATGTGAACTGAGCAAAGGGAATTTTAAAGAAGTTTTAGAAACAAGCAAGCCACAAAAAATAAAATTAAATAATGAACATGATCAATCAACACCATATAAGTTAAGGGAAAGCATCGGAGAGTGAAGGACTACATTGTGGTAACTTGTTTGAGTTCAAATGATGCTCATAACTACCTTGTCCAAATGGTGATCAGAAGTTGATGAAGCTCGATCTAGTTAGAGCATTTCAGGAGGTCTCAGAGCTTGGGAATTATTGCAAAATTTTGAGAGGATGCCGATGGAGCTAATGGAATCAAGAAATTAGATTGAAATAGGATGAAACTCAAAACACGATAGTTAAATTTTCTGGAAAAATTTCAAGTTGTGGCAGGGGTTTCTTGGCTCTCCAAAGCTTGCAAATGAAGGCAATAGCTTCCTCTATTTATAGGGAAAGTTTTTGGATCCAAATATGTGTGGGATGATGCAGAATTCGTGCAAAATGAATTTGATCCAAGTGTGTGAAAAGTGTGACTTGAAACTCATCAAAACTGAGCAAAATGATGCATTTTAAGTGTCGATTATCTTTTGGAGACTTGTTTAAACATTTTTATGCCCAAAACACTGGCTAATTTGGCTTGGAATTGAGATTAGTCATGATCAAATTTCGGGCAATGGTGATTTCTTCAGTTCCAAGTCACCATGTTCAACTCAATGGGGCATCCTACTCAGGAGGCTTTTTGATCCCATTCTTCTCGCAATGTGTTAACATCATGGCCAAGTTTATAATGTGCCAAGAAAGGTTGTATTTGGATGTTGGAGCATAAAGTTATGGCATGTTAAAGCTTCCATAAAAAACTATTTACATAACTTAGAAAAATTTGAGTGCTTCACGGCTAAAAATGACCTATAATGTCCCAATGAATTCCATGGTCTTCCAAGCATAATTTGACCTTAGTCCTTGAATCGAACATGTAGATGGCACCACAAATGAGATTGTGCAAAAATAATCATCTTAATATGTTGAAAAATGAAGAAGTTATGATCCTTGGAAGTTGGGAAAAAGTCACTTGAAAATAGGTCAAATTTCACTAAGTCCACAAATGACCTATAATGTCTCCAAATGTTTGATGATCCTCCAAGCATAATTGGCTCTTGTCATGTAAAGAGAAGTTGTAGAGGATGTTGAGAAGAGTCATATGCAAATATGGGCATTTATAAATGTTTATAATTGAAGGATTTGAAATCCTTAGAACTTTGACTTCAAAATGTTGATGTTTTGGTCAAATTTCTTGGAACAAGCTTGTGTATTTGGATCTTCCTTGCATTTCAAAGCATATGGGTGATCATATGAACTCATGATAAGTTGTCCTTTATTGCCTCTTTATTAAATTTCTCAAAGCTTGAAGTTGCTTGTTGAAAAAGGCTGGAAATAAACACATGAACCTTTGACTTTCCTTGAGAAGTAAGTGTAGCGGTAAATTCATGACCATCGAGCTATGGATAAGCTAGACGTCAATTAAACCAGAGTCGCCACCGTGCTTTTATTGTTTCCAAGGGAAAAGGGAAAAGTACGAACAAAACCCAAAAGATAAGAAGTTTTTCAAATCAAAACTAATAAAATTCCAGAGATTACACGTAAGGGGGTTGGTTACACAGAGGGAAGGTGTTAGCACCCAAAGTGTCCTAGGTACTCCTAGGGAGCCCTTTTTTGTGTGCATATGTTTTTTTTACAAAATGATGTTTGCAATAAAATAGAATGGAGGGATGAGAAAAGAGTTCATTAATTATATTTTTGTGTTTGACAAGACCTTCGGACTTGTGCTTACGTACCAACATAAAATGAGGGGTCAAAACCTCGTAGTTCGTGGTAACAATTTCAAAGTGAATGCATTGCATTTAACAAAAAAAAATTAAGTTTAACGAAGGCACAAAAGGCCTAAAAAGGTTTGAATGAGTGTTAGTTCTTTTTGTCTTTTGAAATTTTAAGTCAAATATAGTCAAGTTCATTTACAAGTTTGATTAAGAAAAGAGTTTTTAAAATGCAATGGCATAAGGCCAAAGTTTCTAATTTGCAATATGGTCTAAGTTTAGAAAACACAAGCAAAGAAGATTTTAAAAGGAGGGAGAGATTTGAAATTAAAGAAGTGGGAGGAGATGAAGAGACTAATTCTAAGAAAAAATTTAAAAGTTGAGAGTTGAAAAGATCTGACCAATGGGATGCAATCCTATAGATAAGAATGTCATATAGAAACCCAAATTTCCCTTAGACTTTAGAATCAAGCAATATCAATACACAAATAGCAAGATGAAGAGCAAGGCATCAAATAAAGATAGCCTCGTCCAAGCTTAGCAACTCCATGATATTCTTCATAATCTTCCATGTATCATATGACTTCAGGGGTAGCCATTAGACACAGGTTTAAAGTAACAGCTTCAATAAGACCATGTAGCATATGAACTCAAATGGTATCACAATACTTGCATCAGATGAAGTTCACTTCACAAGCACTTGGTTTCATGAAATTTGGCATTGGTCAAGTCCTTTTACATAGGGAGTGTTGCCTAGTTGTAAGTCCATTATCTCAGATCAAACCCAACAGTCCACACAAGTATTTTTAGGGTTTTTGTTGTTATTATGTACATTAAGGTCAAAAGACCACAAATAAAATACACAAACAAGTATATACAATCACAATATAATCACAAAATATAGCTCAAGTGAGCAAAGTGAAAATGGCATTAAAGTAAACAAGTTAAATGGTATGAATAATGGCAAATGACTAAAGACTTAAAATTAAAGGGCATAAAAGTAAACAACTTAAAATTAAATGTTAATTGTTAGTTGATTAGAAGTTAGTATTGTTTTTGCTTTGTTTTGTTTAAGTCATTCTTTGGAGAACACTCAACCCACTATTCACAAGCATGGATCCTTGAACCAAGGTATCTTCCAAAGGAAGGAAAAAGGCCAAGTTTCCATACAATACCATGAAAAAGGGGAGACTTACAATCTCACTTACTAGAATGTTATACCTTTTTGTGTAAAAAATTCAGCGCTATGTTAAGCAATCGTAATTGGACCTATGTAGAAGTCACAACTATCTGATTTTAACTCAACAAAGTCAAATCAACCTTGCCCAAGGCCCAACAAGACAAGTTAAACTCAACAAGTCAATATCAAAAGCTCAACACAATTTATTTTTCAATTAAACAATTAAAATCAATAAAAAATACAATAAATTAAAATTATGGTTGGTCAAAATCCTAAAACCTCATCAAAACACCAAATATATGGCCATGAGATTTATCATAGGTCAAACAAGGTCAAACGACCTTGGAGAAAAAATTTCATTATTTTTGGAAACTTAAAACTATTTTTAAACAATTAAAAGTATTCACAAAACAATTAAATAATGAAAAATACTAATAATGATCCAAAAAATAATTTTAATTCAGAAAATAAAAGAGGAGTTTTTTTTGGTGAAAGTCTCATATTTTTTGGGTCAATATTAAAATTAATATGAATTAATGAAAATCAGAAAATAGCAAAAAACGTGGACCACTTGATCTCCCTCTTTAATTGAGGTGGCAGATCACCTCAGCACGCGTTCCACAATGGACACTAGTCAATGTGATGTAGGGATGGTATTTAAAACCAACGCACGAGCTTAAAACATTTTGCAAGGATCCTGTGGTCTGAGACGTGCCAACACACGGCCGGAGTTGTAACTCTGGTCTTCTTCTCCGGTGGACCTCACCGGACTGGTCCACCTTCAACCATCACCAAAATAAAAAAGGAGGACATGAATTTAAAGAGAAAATACCTAGGAGCTCGAATCTGACCTCAATTTCTCCTAACTCCAAGTATATTAAAAGATACAGGGAGTTGAATTTTGAGGATCATGATCTGAGTTGCTTCAATTTGACCTCAAAGCAACTCAATCGTGTTGCCTACATTGGTAGGACTTCAGACAACCAAAAATCAAGAAGAATTATGGAGAATTGAGTGAGAATCGAAGAGATGAAAAATTGAGAAATTCACCTTCATTGCAGGTCTGGATGAACACGATCTTGCTTCCAATTGCTCTTGGCCTTACTCTGAACACTTGATGGAATGGAATTGAATCAAAAAAGAAGCAGGACTCTTGGAGATTTGAATCTCAAAACAGTGGAGAATTAAACTCGATTTCCAATGGAAATCCTCAAGGTTATCCTTTAAATGAGAGGGTTTGGAGCTGGGGATTCAAAGCTGGCGTGCAGGGTCCTAAATTCGGAGTGCAAAGGTCTCTATTTATAGGTCAAATGATTGTTATTTGCACACTTGAATCAAATTTCCAAAAATAGCAATGTTTATTGCATGGATGCATGGGCGTATGATAGGCCCATGTGATCATCCCTTCAGGTCCAAAAATGAGTACAAACATTGTCGAAGTCACATTGGTAGGCCATGCAATTGTGTATGAGGAATGCAAGTTCAATTATGCCAAATGGTGATCCAAGTTCAAGCCATGCGCAAGTACTCATACTTTGTCCAAATGGGATGAAATTGGACTTTTTGGAAAGTTTAGATTAAGAGGAACAACTTTCTTGTTGAACACTTTTTCATTTGAAGCTTGGATCATAATGAATTTTGAGGTGGAAGTTGGGAAAATCAAACATATCAAAAAAAATTATAAGTGCCAAGCCATATGTTCACTTATTCCACCTTGGCTAATTTTTTATATGAGCTTCAAATGAGAAAAGTTCCTTCATCAAAGTTGTATCTCTCTCAAATTCCTTCAAAAGGATCACAAATTTGACTTCATTTGGATTTAGCATGAAGGAGTTATGCATTTTTGAAGTTGAGGAAAATCACTTGTTCAATGGCATTGGTCCAAAATGACCTATAATGTCTCCTCATATCACATGCATATAAAAGTTGAATTTGCTCTTCATACAAACTTAAAAGTTGAATTAGACATCTTGAATTTGGTTGTGAAACTTGAATAGATTTCATCTCATAAAACTTGAGCAAGTTAAGGTCTTGGGAAGTTGGCCTCCAAATTGGGGTTTAGACAAAATGACCTATAATCTTTCACCATAAAAAATGACTTTCCAAGAAAAACTGCCTCTTGACTTCAACATGAAAGTTGTTTTTAATGTCATTTAGAGTAACTTTTCTCTTGGAATCATTTTCATATGACAAAAATTGTAGGATATAGGGTCTAGGGAACCCTAGTTGATCAAATGAATTCCTCTAGGCAACCACCATGAGCCAACTTGCTAGCTTGACATTCTCTTGACTTTTGGGACTCATGGTGGATCATATATGCATAAGATGATGAAATTTGAAGTATCCCTTGAAATATTTGATCAATTGGTGAAGAAACTTGTTGAAGAAGTTACATAAGATACCCAGATGAAATAGGGTTTCCAAGGCAAACCAATTCCAAACTCTTGATGAATTATTGATCAAAATAACATGTGAAGATCATAGGGATCCATATATGATAATTAGAGCTATAGTACACCAATTCTTGATTGAACTCCTTGCATTGAGGGTCTTGAACCCTAGATATAAGCTTGATAGATCAAAGGTGAGCATATGCCCTACCTACAAAAGAGTTAGATTATACAAAGATATATTTTTGGTATTTTGGTTAGTAAAAATAAAGATAAATGAAGTATGATATAATCAAATGTGCTTGGTGATCTCTCCCAATGCAAACCCAATGGATGAGGGGTATGTAGGATGTCAAGATGTGATCCCAATGCTAATGCATATGATGAGATGATATGAGGGATCTTATGGTCAAAATTGGGGTCTTAAAGTAAGCAACTAAACTTTTAGATGCTCTTGATTTGAAAATCCCTACCTTTCACAATAAACTTAAGTGAAACAAGATATATTTTTGGTATTTTGATTAGTGGTTAGATAAGCAATAAATCAAATAAACACAAAGGTAAAACACCAACAAAAAGGTGCTTGGTGATCCCTGTAAAAGCAAACCCAAAAATGAATAGGGAAGGAGCCAAGATGTGACCTTGCTTGTACGCAAATGATATGTGAGATCTTAGGGTTAAAAATTAGGGTATGACAATGGGCATATGAATTGAAACCAAACATATTTGATTTAATGAAGAGTTGATTTTGATGTAGATTTGATTTTATATACATTAATGTCCACCAAGAGATTTGATCTCATTTAATTTGATTTGGTTTTGGACAATCTTCTTAGCTAATATTCCTTAAAAACATTTTGATAAAAGATACAACTCATAAATGATAAATCTCCTTGGAACCAATCAAACACATGCACATATTTACTCATGTAACTTGGCTTACATACTGAGGCTAAATGTTGCACTCATGTTAGAATATCTTGTCTCACATGACGCATCTTCACATTTTACATCTTGTGTTGACCATCTTGTTTTGCCTAAAGCAACCAATCAAAGGAACAAAAATCTCCCCCTTTGGTAAATCTTGGCTGAAACAAAAAATTTTAAATAAAAAACTACAAGATGTGTCTAAGTAAATCTTCAAAAACGCCCATAGTTATAAGGACACAAAAGCAACACACAATATCAGAGCATACTCAACAGCAACAAATAACATAATCAGAGAGATTTTATCATATTATCAGAGATCATGCAAGGTGGTTGCTGGTACACATAAAAAACAACATCGCATAGAGATGAAAATAAGATGCACACATCATCATATCATCTCATCATCGGTACTCCCCCCTTTTGCCATTATTTGGCAAAGGTATGGAAAAAACTGAACATATTTGAGCCTCAAGCCAGTATTAGAACTGAGAGCTATAACTGGAAAAACTAGAAACATTGTCATAGTGCAAAAGCAATGTAATAGTTAAGGGGTCATTACATAACCAGTAACACAAAAAATATAACATGCTCATATACAAGGGGGAAAAAACTTAATCAAAACAACCGAAAAAACTACAATCAATAACATCCAATCCACATTTCCAGACAGAAGACCTCAGTCTTTAGAGTTATCCTCCTCTCTCTCACTTGTTGTTTCTTCTTCTTCATCACTTCCAACTTCTTCCTCCTCCTCGACTTCCTTCTCCTTGGTCATCCTTTTAATCAAATTATCCATACTTTCTTCCTAATGGTGCTTGCAACAATTGTTTATTAAAGATATTTTGAAACTTTCATGAGTATAAGCAACACATCCTTTTTGGTATATTTAGATAATGGAGAAGAGTTCCCAACAACATATTGATCTTGGTGGTTTGTCACTGCAATGTCTGGAACATGTGTTCAAACAAACTGCCTATAATCAAAGGTCAGTGGCACTGCCTTTTTGTCTTGAGCTTCTTTAGGATGCACAACCTCAGGGTGTTGGTTCAAGATAATACCAATTAATAAACAAGGAAATACTATGGGTAGCTTCACAACAAAGGAATTAACACGCTTCATAGTTTTCTCAAACACATATTCTCCAAAATTCATCTTTACCTTGGTTCCTATTTGGAGGATAAGTTTGGCCAAAATAATGGTTATACCTGAACTGTGATTTGTAGGTGCCCAACTTGTTTCACAAATCCTATTCAAAACAACATGCTTTACACCCAGGCTTTTACTAGAGAGTAAACCTTTCTTGAGTCATTGCTTCACTTGCCCACCAGTTTTCCCTAGCACTCTAGTCAATGGAGGGGAACTTATCAGGCCTTACTGACTTACTTCTGCCCAAATAATCATTAATAATTAAAGTTTAAAAATTCACACACTTCCCTATAACAGGCAACTTTCTATATTACTTTCTTCCTTCAATATTGCATTCAATAGAGATGTTCACAATAAACTCATTGACTAGCTTTTCATAGCAAGGACCAATATCAGGGACAATTCTCATTAAACCAATAACTTTCACCAACTTAATGATTTTTTTACATTCAAGAGCTTCTTTACCCATCTCTCTTTCTCTCTCAATAATAATCCTTCTTTGGAATACATATTTCCACTTCTAAACACTTTTTTTAGAATGGAATGAGACATTATCCATGGGAGCAACATGAACATTCACAATAACTCTCTTCCCACCAACCTTTCTCTTTACAGTGTGCATAATTTCCATGACATCTTCTTCATTGTATATCTCAAAGTCACTTGTTTGAACAAGCTTTCTCTTTTAGGGATTTCTTTTCAGAAGTTTTCTCTTCAACCTTTCTCTTCTTCCTCACAAACTTCTCTTGAGGATTGTTCTCCTTCACAACTTCAGTATTCTTCATGGAGGATTTAGGGGTTACATATTTATGATTCTTCTTCTCTTTTACCCTATCATAAACGTACCTAGTTATACTCTTCATCACAATAAGATTAGTTTCTTCACCATTTTTAGTCTTTTCATCCACTTCCACTACTTCTTTATTCTTTTCTTGAGTATCCCTATCTTGAGACTTGGTTACATTATCAATTATTCTCTTTGTTATGTTGGCAATGGGAATATCATTATCCTCATCATCTTCCATATTCTTCTCACCTCGAACCTCGGGTTCTACATTTAGTAGGTCCTCTTTCCTCAACTCTTTAGTAGAATCATCATCTTCATCCTATATATTATTCAGATATCTATCAAATGCAGGAATATAAATAGTTAATCTAGTAATGGGTTCCGTATGAGTTTCAACAGGACATTTACCAGAAGGTTTAGTAGATGTTTCACCAGATGGTTTAACATATGTTCCAGCAAGTAGTTCAACAGGTGGTTCCCCGATGGTTCAACATGGGAATCAATGGTGGTTTCAACAAGTTCAATAATATTCTTAGTGGTATCAACTTCATTATCCATATTGTCTTTATTCATATAATCAAAAAGCTTATGAACATGCATATAAGTGTCTTTGTTATATGATCTTACCTTTTTATATGTCTCATTATTCTTGATGTTAGTCTTCTTAGCTCTTGTCTTTTGATACATCAATAGGAAAAACCATATGAAGAGGTACAACATCAAGTACCGCATCTTGTTCATCAAGCTTGCTGCTTGACCTAGGAGCCATATATTTCTTTGTTGTTGCTTTCTCCCCCATCTTGACTACAAGCATTTTTACCCCATATGTATTAGTAACAAGTTTAGGTTGAGAGGTCTTAGTGTTTTCAGATTTCTGGCTCATTTTTGAACAAGGTTTAAAAACTTGAGAGGGTGGTAGATAAAAAGTGTTATTAGAACAATAGACAGAGGGACTAATATTCAGGGTTGCAAAAATGGAATAGTTATGAGTAAATTTTGAAATAGGAAGGGTGTGCCTTATTTCTCATGCAACAATGATCATATGAGAGATAAACTTTCGTTTTACTCTTGCATGCCTCCCTTGCATTAATTTCTATAAGTTTTCACACATGCAAATACCAAGAGCGCCCCTTATATTTTCAAATTGGGCTACATCTAAAGCTTTAGTAAATATGTCTCGTAGTTACTTTTCATTTGCTACATGCTCAAGGTTAACAATTTTTATCTTCCACAAGTTCCCTGATGAAATGATGACGAATGTTAATATACTTAGTTTGACTATGTTGAACATGATTCTTTGAAATATTAATAGCACTTAAATTGTTGCAGTATAATGTTATGACATCTTGTTCGATATTGTACTCCTTCAACATCTATTTCATCCCTATCAATTAGGTTCAACAACTCCCTCCAACAATGTACTTAGCTTCTGTGTTAGAAAGAGAGACACAATTATGTTTCTTGCTGAACCAAGAGATTAAGTTATTTCCAAGAAAGAAGCATCCACCATATGTTCTTTTTCTATCATCAACACTCCCATCCCAATCAACATCGTAATACCATGCTATAATTGAGTAATTATCATGAGAATAGAGAATACCATAGTCACAAGTTCCATTTATGTATTTCATGATTCTCTTCACTTGAGTGAGTTGACCAACCTTGGGTTTAACTTGGTATCTAGCACAAACACCTACAGAAAATGTGATATCATGTCTGCTTGTTGTGTGATATAGTAGGCTACCAATCATGCTTTTGTGTAGACTTTGATCAACATCAACACCATTATCATCTATGGATAATTTCACATGTGTTGCAGCATGAGATCTCTTATGACTTGCCTTTTCAATCCCAAACTTCTTTACTATACTCTTTGTATAATTTCTTTGAGAAATAAATATGTTATCTTTCATTTTCTTTACTTGTAGACCAAGAAAGTATGTGAGGTCTCCTACAAGACTCATCTCAAATTCATATCACATTTGATGAATAAAATGTCCCACCATCTTGTTAGACATTCCAACAAAGATAATGTCATCAACATAAACCTGGGCTATCATCAGCTTTACTCTATCATTCTTTACAAATAGGGTTTTATCTATTCCACCTCTATTGTATCCATTGTTGATCAGAATATACAGTTAATTTTTCATACTAAGCTCTTGGAGCTTGCTTTAATCCATAGAGAGTTTTCTTTAAATTGTACACATAACTTTGTAAGCTAGGTTCAATGAATCCCTTTGGTTTCTCTACATAAACTTCCTCATTAATACCCATTCAAGAATGCACTTTTAACATTTGTTTTGTATAATATGAATTTAAACATGCATGAGACTCCCAGTAACAATCTAATAGACTCAAGGCGAGCAATTAGAGCAAATGTCTCATCAAAATATACTCCTTTTATTTGTGCGTATCCATAAGCCACCAAAAGAGCCTTATTTCTTGTTACATTACCATTTTCATCAGATTTATTCATGTAAATCCATTTGATACCAATGACATTTACATCCTTACGTCTAGGAACTAGCTCCCAAACTTTGTTTCTTTTGAATTGCCACAGTTCCTCTAATCATCTTGCCTAGCATTTACCAGAATTCATCAGTCAAAGCTTCCTTGATGTGTTTTGGTTCAATCTTGGAAATGAAACATGAGTTGGAAATCATATCTCTAGGTTTAATGATGACTCCTTCACTCCTTTATTCATGTTTCCTATGATATTTTCAATAAGGTGATATTTTTGAATTCTAATTGATGGTCCCTTGTTGGTTTGAATATTTTCATAATTTTTTCTTCCAGATTGAATGTCAAACTCCTTGTGTGAGACATCTGCTAGGACATCTGTCTGGTGAGGGTGTCGCACCTCGAAAAAAATGCGATCCCTCGCGATGGAACACGGAAAAATGTTGTTCGAAATAGAGTCGCCACCGAACATTATTTATCCCAATGAATGAATAGGAAAATATTGAGAAAACATTTAAGAAAATGGAATAATGGTCGTCGCAACCATATTCGGGTTCGGGAGTCGATTACGCAAGGGGAAGGTATTAGCACCCCTCACGTCTGTTGTACTCAACGAGAACCTTTTAGTCTGATTTTGCTATCTGAATGTTAGTTGACTGTTATTCGCTTGCTTCGAGTAATTAAAGTTGATAATAGATATGGATGAAGACCTCAGGAGGGAAATGGGAGGTTTTTTATTAGTGTGCTCGCGAAGATACAACAATCTCCTGCCTACGTATCCTTATGGTGCAATAAGAAAATCAGAGCATTCGTAGTTGGGCTACTACGAATATTTGGTGTATTTTGTTTGATGAGCGACTGTGTAGGTCGGCGTTCTAACGGCTAAACGCTGGCTTGTCTACTCTCGGTGGAGGCTCTAGCACTGGTTTGTTGTGCGCATTAGAAAGGATTTACAGTGTTCTTTTTTGGAAGGGGTTTTGGTCACGCGGGGGTGACAAGTTGAATTGACGTGTTTGGGTATTTTTGGTTGATTGGTTTCGATCGCGCGGGGGCGAGAAGTTGAGTTTAACGTGTTTTGAGATGTTTTTGAAGAACGACGAAAGATTGAGCAATGTGGTGCACATCAATCGTCCAATTCTTTCGAGGAATAATAAGGCGACCGCCTTCTACTCCTTTTTTTGTTCGGATTATTTTGAAAGTTTGTTTGCGGATATCGAATATGCACGGTAGTGAGGCGTACGCCTCCTACTTGCTTATTCAAAGAATAATGAGGCGTGAGCCACTTATTCCCTTATACAAGTTTAATTAAAATGTATTAATCGGAAGTCGATGATTTGTGCAATATGGCGATCGCCAATTATTCAAATAATCGAGAGATGGCGAGGCGAACGCCTCCCATCTTTTATCATCCAAAGTTTAGTTTATAAAAGATATGTTTTTAGACGATGTATTTGATTTGCGAAAATAGTTTGAATTTTGGATTTTGTAGGTTTTGAAAAGTCGATGATTTGAGCAATGTGGCGTACGCCAATTATCCAAATAATCAAGGAATGGTGAGGCGGACGCCTCCCATTCTCAATTGAAGTTTAAGTTAAAGTTTATTTTTTGAAATTGTATTCTATATAAAAGGTGATTTGAATTTATTTGATTGTGGTTTTAATTGGATCACGAAAACTCGAGCAATGTGGCGTACGCCAATTATTCGAATAATCAAAAGATGGTGAGGCGAACGACTCCCATCCTCTTATTATCTGAAATTTAGAATTTAGGACTTAGGATTTGTAGTTGATTTAGAATATGTGATTTGAATATGTATAATCATGGTCTTAAAATAATTTTAATTTAGAACTTATATTTGATTTGAAAAAGCGATTTGAAATTGTATGATTAAGGTTCAATCGGGTGACAAGAACTCAAGCAATATGGCGTACGCCAATTATTCAAGTGCTTGAGAAATAGTGAAGCGAACGCTTCCTATATTCCTTTTCATCCCAAACTTTAATTTAAATAGTCTCTACATTATATAAAAGAATGTAAAGTTCTTTTTGAAATGTATTGGTGAAAATGATTTGAATTTGGATTTATAGAATCAACCGGGAAAAACAATTAAAACTAACGATACAATGAAAATAAATTATTTATGTTTTTACTGTTTCCATTTATTAAGGCAATAATACATAGTGATTATGTTTATAATAAAAAAAAACTAGAAACAAGTTGTATTAAAAGATGGGCTTAAAAAATAGTGGTGATCCTGCAAGCTAAATCCGATTTCAAAATGCAATGGAATAAAGTAGCATCCAACGAAATGTTACTGTAATGAATGCTAAACAAATCAATTTTAAAGTGCAATAGAACAAAGTAGCAACATCAAACATTACTGCTATATCAAAACCAAAATGAACACTAAACAAATTAATTTCAAAATGCAATGGATTAAAGTAGCAGCACCAAACATTACTGCTATATCAAACCAACATGAACACTAAATAAGTTAATTTCAAAATGCAATGGATTAAAGTAGCAACACCAAACATTACTGCTATATTAAAACCAATATGAATACTAAACAAATTAATTTCAAAATGCCATGGATTAAAGGAGCATCACACCAAATGTTACTGTAATATCCAAACTAACATGAACACAAACTAATTTCCAAATGCCATGGATTAAAGCAGTAGTACTCAACATTTTTACAATAATTCACACTTCTAAATACATAATACATTCATACAAATCCAACACTAATGAATCAACATATAAAGCGTCGCGTTAATTTTAATGGGCCGATTGACAGCATAACAACATACATATCATGTAACAGCCACAAATAAAATCCGACATGAAACGCAATGTAATCAAAACCGGAAACAAATGCAGTATCCATAGCATCAACTCATATTATGTCACTCATGGATTGTATATACTCATAATACTCTAAAAACAAACGTGATGAAAATCGAACCGAGCGAAAAGCAAACAAACTGTGCTCGACGAAGTGCAATAAAATGATAGCTCAAAATAACCATGACTTTATGTTGTCAGCATAAATAATACGCATTTACCAAATCAAATCAAAGGCTCTCAATGGAAGTGATTCGTCATGCCCAGTTGATTGACAAAGCGGCGGGATCGGTTGCCGTGAGTTTATTGAGACTGAATTCGCAACGTCTTGGATGCGAAACAGCTATGCTTGTGGTGGCGATTCCAGACCCCAACCTTTAACATCATTGTTGGTTACAGTAGCTTGGAGTTGTGCGCAAATGTGTGTCGGCGTTTCTACGAACACTTGGCGGGTGGTGCGGATAAAGTGGACCGGAGAAGCGGTTGTACATGTGATGGCGGTAAAGAGAAATGAGCGAGGGCGATTGTTGTTAATGGAAGATCTGGGTGCGGTTGTTATTGCGAGTCGCGTTTTAATGGAAGGCGGTGAAATCGAAGGGAGAACAGGGTGGTTTGACAGGTTGAGTCGCGGAACCTTATAAGGGTCGTTCTCGTCGTGAACAAGTAAATTTAGCGTCTCGATTTGAACAAGATCGTGTTTGGACAGAGGGAGATATGTTACGGTGGTGCGGTTTGTGGATGCTGGTAGCGGAGGAGGTCGACTTAAGTTGGTGTTTCGTGGATGAAGAAGATGAGGGAAAAGAGATTTTCAGTGAGGTAGGTGGAGAATTGTCTTATGAGTGTGAGGAGAGAGAGATGATAGTTAGAGTGAGTGTTCAGAGAGTGGAGGTTATATGGAAAAACTGTTTCATTTCTTTTTCATTTTTGTCACGCGTGAGATTGGAGAGAGAGGGTGAGGTGGCGTGAAGGGTGAAGAGAGACTGAGTGAGGGCGCGTGTTGTTAAAATGAGTGGAGAGTGAGTTTCCAGCTGGCATTTTCTCTTTCTCTTTTTTCTTGTTTTTGTTTTATTCGGTGGCAAAAGTAGTGAGTGTGTGGGTGAGGGGAAAATAGCTGTCACGAAAATAATTATTACGATTTATTATTAAAAAAAAAATTATTAAAAACCTTAATCAATATTAAATAAAATTTTAGTTATTTAATTTGAAAATTTGAGCATAAAAACAAAAATAAAACAAATAAATATGCATACAAGTCAGGCGCTAATTCGCTCGAAAAATTAAACTGGACACTCTAAAATAATCAGCACGAAATATATTTATTGAAAAAATACAGCGTTTCTTCAAATTCTGAAATAAATTTGCACCGGTTAAAAAGGCTCAGGCGGGTCAAAACGCAACCGAAACAGCCGCCGAAAAATACAACGAGCACACCAGGTTAAACCACGTGAACCGTAGATTAATAATGCTGGTGTCTGCAATTTTAAATTTGAAACTTTTTACCCACTGATTTTGCATGTTCTTGAGAAACGAATTAACCAATTTGTCTGTATTTTCAATAAATTCATTCTGACTGATATTTTAGGTATTATTCACGATGAAATGCATGTCATGTTATGCATATGATGCAATTTAAGA
Source organism: Lathyrus oleraceus (assembly GCF_024323335.1). Lineage (NCBI taxonomy): Eukaryota > Viridiplantae > Streptophyta > Magnoliopsida > Fabales > Fabaceae > Lathyrus > Lathyrus oleraceus. Next base: position 328,651,240 of record NC_066581.1, on the reverse strand, counting down.
AATGAAATCAAATTTACGAAAATTTAAACATGCCCGGACAAAATTGGGGTATGACAGAGGGTATACATCATCTTCATGTTCAACTTCTTTATTTTCTTCAGGGGTATTATCAATGATAACATTTATTAATTCTACCATTGTCTTGGTACGATAGTTATATACTATGTAGGCTCTACTATTTATGGACTATCCTAGGAATATTCCTTCATCACTCTTGGGATCCATCTTTCTTCTTTGCTCATGATCTGCCAAGATATATCACTTTCTACCAAAGACATGGAAGTATTTGACATTGGGTTTTCTCCTTTTCCAAAGCCCATACTGTGTTCCTTTAGTTCCAGATCTTATGGTCACACGGTTGTGAATATGACAATTTGTGTTCACACTTCAGCCCAAAAATAGGTAGGTAGATTCTTGCCATGCAATATGACTCTATCTGACTATTGCAAGGTTCTATTTTTGTGCTCAACCATTCCATTCTGCTGAGAGGTGATAGCTGCTAAAAATTCATGACCAATCCCTTTAGAGGAACTTAAGTCAGAGAACTTGGAGTTCTCAAATTCTTTGCCATGGTCGTTCCTTATTTTGACTATCACACTCCCTTTTTCTCTTCGAAGACGATGACATATATCTTTGAACACATCAAAAGTGACAGATTTTTCTCTAATAAAATTAATCCAAGTGTACCTTGAAAAATCATCCACACACATACGAAAACATATCTTTTTCTACATAGACTTTTCCTTGCATCGGCCCCATAAGGTCCATATTGAGTAACTTTATAGATTTAAAGGTGGTAAGATGTTGCGGCTTCTTGTGAGACATCTTGGCTTGCTTACCTAGGGACACCACACTGATGATTGTTACCAGCTTAAGAAAGAGATTGAAAGATTAATACATGAGGGATACCTCAAGAAATATGTAAAGGGCGACTCTTTCTAGAGGTCGGACAGGTCCAACTCGTGAGGGGGAGATGCCATGTGAAGAATTTAGAAACCTTCAAAAATGTAGTTATTAAAATAGTGAAGCATCTCCCAGTTGTCTTTGAGACACTTTCGTCGCCTCAAATTCAAGTTTCTAAATTTCTAAGTCAGACATCAATTATACCCCTTTCATCGTATAATTGATGCCCAAGCTATTCTTACTTTCATAGTGAACATATTCATTAAAAATATAAATATGAACCTGAAGGTGTGAAAAACACAAGAATGAGAGGTTTGAATTGGGTTTTACGAAACAAAAGCTTTTTCACCAACTCAAGAACACCACTTTAAGAGTTAATAACAAAGAGATAAACATAAGTAATTTTATCCTGGTTCACTTGAAACTCAAAGCTACTCCAGTCCACCCGCCAAGGTAATTTCGCCTTATACACAAGGACTTAATCCACTATAATAAACTGATTACAATAATCACAAAGAATAATCTTCTTTGTCTTCTCAAGGATCCGACTATACCCTAGTCTCCCTAAGAAATCACAAAGAATAACCTTCTTTGTCTTCTCAAGGATCTGACTATACCCTAGTCTCCTTAAGGAATCAAATAAACAGTTTGAATAATATTTTGTCTGTTACAAGTTGCTTCTATACAAGCAGATTTTACACAAATTATAAACAAATACTTAAAGAAAAACTATGTACAAAAATTGATACCTTTTCATAAATAAACATACTTGTCAAGTTATTGTAGCACCGGCGATTTCTTCAAGTCTCTAAGTCTCACTTATATAGCATAAGAAAAGAGACTGTTGGAGGGTAAAATGGGAAAGCTAAATAGAGAGGTTGTCCTCTGTTGGATGGTAAAAGGATTGATATTGTGTATTGTCCTTCGCCCACAAGTTAAGTGACATGTGTGATGTATAGTACTGTCCTTGCCCATGAAATCAAGTAGTGGAGATAATATTTGATTTGTACTATGTACTATTTGATCATGTGCCCATTTGGTCTTATCTTCAAGTTCATTGGCTTCTTATGAAAGTTGATGAAGCATGGAATAAAGAAACATAAAGTTGGATTCAGAAACTTCAGAATCTTTAGTCAGAACCTTGACAGCGTCAGTAGTCTGGCTTGAGATATTCAGTATCTTTAGAATCTTTAGAATCTTTAGAGTCTTCAGAATCTACATTCAGAACCTTAATAACCTCAACGTCTGGCTTGAGATCTTCAGAATCTTCAGCTAAGTAATATAAATTCATAAGCTTTCCATTCTTTAGAAGCTTAGTGATCAGAGTCACGTCCAAAAGCATGAACTAAGAGAATGTTGCAGCAGCAATATAAGATATCCTCAGAAGCTTCTCACGAGTGAATCAGCACAGAAGTAGAAAGATCATTGCAACAAAAACTTTGAACATCTTTCAAAACTTCTTATGACTGACGAAAATTGGAACTCATCATTCAGAAACTGATGATGTTGCACATCATATACTCGGAATCAGAACTGGTTGTTAAAGCTACATAATAACAAACCATTAGGGTACAAAAATTATTCTCACACAAATACAACATTGTTATCATCAAAACTCAAGGTATAAATGCATAATCAAATTTTATTCTAACAATCTCCCCCTTTTTGATGATGGCAAAACATGAATTTTGGTGAACAGTTTTGTACAAGGTAATCATAGAAGAATACATCTTACAGAAGCACAAAGCTCCCCTAGAGATGTATAATCCTAAAAAGATAAAATCATAATGAAAGAACACTTTCCTGATTAACCTTTTTGATGTACCAAAATGATCTTCCATTAGAATCTAGTTTGTCTTCAGAAATTGCTTGATGTTGCCCAGAGCATTGGTTTGTTAACATCAACATTCTGATGAGCTTCACTTCAGAAGCTTGGTTGAATTCTCTTGACGAAGCTTCAGAGCTGGTTGTCTTTAGAAGCTTGAATTTTGGTTCTCTTTAAAATTATCTTTCAAAGCTAGGTTACCTTTGAAGCATGAGTCTCTTTGAAAATAACTTTCAGAACCTGGTTAAGAATTCTTCTTAAAATCTTTATTGCCAAGTCTGATTACTATGGAAGTTACACTTCCTCATAGCTTGATTCTGAATTTCCGAATTTTTCAATTCTTCAAAACATGATGCCAAGTACCCAATGTTCTAAGTTCAGAGCATGGTTATTAATTCCTTAAAGACTCATATGCTTGGATTTGATGCTCAATCATCAGCATGAAAGTTTTCGAACTCATATAGTAGACCATTTCATCAAAAACTGGTAACTTACATTCTGATCTTTGAAACTTCACAAGAGCTTCTGATGTTTGAACTTAACCATTATGACCTTTGAACATAACCCTACAAAATAGTTAACAAACTATCGAAGTAGTTGTTAGTAGAAACATTAAACAAAGTTTGGGTTCTTATTCAAGAATTTAGGTATGTCAAAATTAATTACTATTATTCCCCTTAGATATGTTTCTCCCCATTTGTCATCAATCAAAAATACATATACAAAATAAATAAGATAAAAAATAAATAGAAAGAAACAAACATGATTTTCATTAAGCATGCCAAAAGGCATAAATGATAAAATCAAATAGAAAAACACTTAAAGCAAAATAATTTTTTTAAAATGCTAAGGGTTTTAAGGATGAGGTGGAGGAAGTTTGGATAGTATCAACTAAAAAATCATATCCTATTTGTCCAGATGCTCTTTGACCAGATAATTATCAACTTTGATTTCCTCAATGGTCTTCCGAAGCACATCAGGAATTTCTCCAGAAGAAGTTCTAACAGACTGTTGATGAAGAGAAACTTTAATTTGTTGGTCTTCAGACTATTGGTTCTCAAAAGCAACTAGATGAGCAGTAGTTTCTTCCATAACACATTTTTGATGCCCAAAATCTACCTCAGCTTCCTGAGCAACTTCCTGAAGCACTTCCTCAATAACTTCCTTAATCTCCAGATCAGGAAAACATAGTGGAGCAGTTCTTAACTTCCAGAGTTCCATTAAGGGAACAAACCCAGAGCTGAAGTTTCTTTTAGATAAGTCGTACCCAAAGTCCTTTAGCTTGGGGATTATGGAGTCAATCCACCTTCTGTAGGCTTCCCAAGCAGAATCACTTTCAGCTGGATTAGTTGAAGAACAACTAGTCGTCATAGCTTCATACAGACGGCTTCGTGATTCTGACTCAAGCTTCCTCAGAATCTGACTAATATTGGGACTAGGTTTAGGTGGTTTGGGGGTTGTGACAAAAAGGTCTATTTTGGTTTCATCATGATCAAGGACATAAAGAGTTGGAAGTGTATGGAAAATGATCAGGGGTGTTTCTGAATCAGATACTTCTGGTTTAGGTTCATAATTGAACATGCCTTCAGGAGTACCCTCAGACATATGGTTTCCAGAATATCTCAAGGGAGATGTTCTAGGGGTTGTTATCTTTGGATTTTCCATGTGAGGAGGAGAAACAGATGGAGGTGGAATGGGTGAAGAAAGTAACTATGAAGGAGGTGGTGTTGGTGGTATCCGTTATTGTTATTTTAATTGAGTATCAGAAACTTTATGAGTTTCTATAACAGGTTCTAAGATAGGATTTTCTATGGGAGGTAGAAGTAAAACAAGTTCAGAGATTGGTTGGGAAAAAATTGGTTAAGAGATAGATGAAATTGGTTGAGAAGTGGAAGGTGGTGGAATTGGTAAGATCCTTGCAGAAATAGTAGAATCAGAAACAACAAGATTACTAGCTTCAGGAAGCTTACTAGAAGTAGTAGTGTCAGAAGCTTTAGAAGATTGCTGGATAACAACAAACGTGTCCTTTAGAAGCATTGCTTTTTGGAACTCACTCATCTTCATCCAGAAGGATAACGACCTTCTTCTTTTTCTTCTGAGGTCTTTAAGATCCTTATTCTCTATACTTTTTCTTCCTCTCCCCATGCACATATGGATAAGTTTATGGAAGGTTGAAAGGATCAACCAGTGGATCAATTCCATCCTTAAGACAACTTTCAAGGTAGTACTTTAGAACTTCTGGAGGATCAATCTTGGTAAAGAATGGAAAGTTGTCAACTAGAATCCTCATTCCACATATATCATCCTTTAAGGGAATGAAATCTAGCCTTACTACCTTAGAGATGAGACCCATGCTCTTGAGATTCTTCCCCAAGAAGATCTTTCTAGGATACTTCATTAACTCATTAGTTAAACCACTTAACAGAAGGTTATCCACCATACCATTGTCAACAAGAATATCAAAAATTAGCCTTCCATTAGGAATGAACCTAATTTTTCTTTTCTTTGAAGAACTACAGGTTCTGGATTCTCTTATTGAATCCCTTAGAAATTTGAACAAAATAGAAGGGAGTGCCAACTTGAGACCCTTTTCTAGAAAGAACAACATAAACTTCTGACGAGTGTTGACATAGTCATAACTTTTGGTGCTAGGTTTATGGTGAATGCAATCCAGAATGATCTTGAACCAAACTCTTGGGTTGTTTGTTAAGTCCTTGGCACTAGGAACTTTATCATCATCAATATTAGTTCTGGCCTTAAAGATGACATAAGCTATTGTTGATTCTCTCTTAGCAATGATTTTGGCACTGTGGATTCTTTTTCCTCTTCCATTATGCGAGATTAAATCAGCAATGGATTTCTCAGTGATTACGATCTTCCTGTTCATAACATAAGAAGTTATCGTTTCCATTTCCGCAGTAGCGTACACCCAAAACTGCTTCACAAGCACCGGGTAAACAGGACCAGTTAACATTTCAAAGAAACCCTTCCATTCTTGGTGTTCCAAGGTTTCAGAGAAATCGAAGCCATTATCCTTCATATTTTTGAAGTCCACGATAGTCTCACAAAGTACCATTAACTCATTAACATGAGTATTGAGAGTTAACTCAGGAATCACTTCCATAACGGGGTGATTTTCATCAGCCATGGAGCGACTGGAAGAAAGTTGTTATTGAATCTGTTGTTGATGAGCGGCCATTATTGAAGTTGAAGAAGAGGATGAACAGTTGCAAAGAGGTGGTTTAGGTTTGAAATAATAAAGTATGGGAATAATATGAGTGTAGTGTGAAAATATGAGTGAAGTGGGTTTATGTAGAACTTTTTTTGCAATGATGACAAGGTAAGAATTACATAGTCATGAGGGGAAGCGTAAGAGATTTTAACCTAATTCCAAGAATTGTGAAACCCAATGTATCACGTTGTTATCACGCATGCTCATAAAGTGGGACAATTGTCATCACTTAGAACCACATGATATTAAACGACATAACAACCATTTAATGCAATGACTGTTCAGAATCAAGAAGACAAATTGATAAGATTACTTTTGATCAAAACCTTTCTGATTCATGAAACTTCATTACTTCAGAAATCTCATGTCTCAGAGTCAACAAAAAAAATTCTTAGAATCTAATCTAGAGTTGAAGACTTAAACATTCTAAAATTCATCTTTTCGTTATGTACATAAATCCATAAATAAGTTTCTCATAATGAAAACAAATCTATCTTCAGCAAAGAGTTTTGTAAATATATCATCCCATTGGTGGTATGTATCAACAAATTTTAGGTGAAAAATACCCTTCTAAACATAGTCACATAAAAATGATGTTTAATTTCAATATGCTTAGCCCTAGAATGAAAGATAGGATTCTTAGACAAATAAATAGCAGAAGTATTATCACAGAGAATAGGAATGTTACTATCAGATATCTAATAATCTTCCAATTGACTCTTCATCTAGAGCATCTTAATGTTGCATCCAGAAGCTACAATATATTCAACTTCGGTTGTTGAAAGTGCAATTGTTGATTGTGTCTTGCTGGACCATGAGATCAGATTGTCTCCCATAAATTGACAACTTCCGGAAGTACTTTTCCTTTCTATTCTATCTCCAGCGTAGTCAGCATTACAATAGCCTACTAATTTATATTCACTTACTTTTCTATAAAATAAACCAAGGTTAGTAGTACCTTTCAGATACATAAAGATTCTCTTAATAGTAGTTAAATGAATCTCCCTAGGATCTGATTAGAAGCAATCACATAAGCAGAAACTGAATAAAATATCAGGTCTAAAAGCGGTTAGATAAAGGAGAGAGCCTATATACCTCTGAATAACTTTTGATTTACCTTACCGCTTACCTCTTCTTTCTCTGGAATACATGTAAGATGCATTAGAGTCTTTGCTTGCTTGCATTCTGACAAGTTAAACTTCTTCAGAAGTTCCCTTGTATATTTGCTCTGATGAATGTATGTTCCTTCTGAACGTTGATCAATCTAGATTCCCAGAAAGAACTTGAGTTCTCCCATTAGACTCATTTCAAATTCTGCCTGCATTGACTTAGCAAAATCCTTTCACAATGAAGTATTAGCAGAACCAAAAATAATATCATCAACATAAATTTTTACAACCAAAATATCATTCTTAAAGGTTTTTCAAAAGAGTGTTGTGTCCACTTTCCCTCTGGTAAAATTATTTTCCAAAAGGAAGTTAATTAGTCTATCATACTAAGCTCTGAGAGCTTGTTTCAGAACATATAACAATTTCTTCAGTTTAAAAACAAAGTCAGGATTTTGAGAGCTTTCAAAACCAGGAGGTCGGTGCACATATACTTCTTCAGAAATATATCCATTTAAGAATGAACTCTTAACATCCATCTGATAAAGGATGATGTTATGAATGACTACAAACGAAATTAAAAGACGAATGAACTCTAACTTGGCAATTTGAGCAAAGGTTTATGTATAGTATATACCTTCTTGCTAACTATAACCTTGTGCTACCAGTCGAGCCTTATTTCTGACAAGTTCGCCCTCCTCATTGAGCTTGTTTCTAAAAACCCATCTTATTCGAATGACATGGAAACCCTTTGGTTTCTTAACAAGATCCCAAACATCATTTCTGGTGAATTGATTCAATTCCTCTTGCATAGCCATAATCCATTCATTATCCAGAAGAGCTTCATCAATAGATATGGGTTCTATTAGAGATACCAAATCTAGAAGAGTCTCTTCAGAAGGTTTGAATGAATATCTAGTTCTAACTGAAGCGTCTTTATCTCCTAGTTTCAATTCTTCAAAATGAGAAGTTCTTGGTCTACTCTTCTTCTGATGAGTTGGACCAACGAAAACTTCCAGTTGAGTCGCTTCTGGGTTTTTTGCTTCAGATTCTTTAGATTTTCCTTCTGAGTCTTTTTCTCCAGAGCTAGTATCCTTGGATTCTGAAAGATTGATCTTCAAATATGCAAATTTCTCAACTAGCTTTGACTTTTCAGGTCAAGCTTATCATTGAATCTAACATGAATTGATTCTTCAACAATTCGTGTTTCAGTGTTGAAGATTTTATAGCCTTTAGAGCATTCAGAATATCCTAACAATAAACACTTATGTGCTTTAGAATCAAACTTGCATTCTCTTTAGTGTTCAACATAAAACACTCATAGCCAAAAGGGTGAAAGTAAGAAATGTTGGGATTTTTGTTCTTCCATAATTCATAGGGAGTCATAACCAGAATATGTCTAATAGAAATCTTGTTCTGAGTGTAACAAGTTGTGTTAATTGCTTCTGCCCAGAAATGCTTAGCCATGTTAGTTTCTTGGATCATTTTAGTTTACACTAGGGATCAGAAAGTAGAGAACATGTAATGTGACTCATCCTTATGTTTCAAGAACTTTACCCATGTCCATCGACTATAGTCATCAATGATGACCAATCCATACTTCTTTCCATTGATAGAGGCAGTTTTATAAATGTTGTTCTTTCTCTTCCCGTTAAAAAGGATTATACCACCTTTCTAACTAACAACCTTATAGGACTTTTGATTAAAAATGATATCATAAACATTGTCACTAAGTTGACTAATAGACAATAGGTTATGCATCAGACCTCAACCAAAAGAACATTAGTAATAGAAGTAAGTTTACCGTTACCAATAGTTCCAGAGCCAATGATCTTTCCTTTATGGTTTCCTTCGAAACCAATAAAGCCTCTAGGCTTAAGTTCCAAATGTCTGCAACATAGACCTTATGCACGTCATATGTCGCGAGCATCCACTGCCCAGGTACCATGATTGGTGTTTCAGCTGAGCTGCTAAGGATGTCTGCAACATAAATGATTTTATCCTTAGGTACCCACTTTGTGGGTCCTCTCTTGTTAGTTTTCTCATATTTTTGTGCAGAAGGATAACCATGGGGAATTTGTGCATTATACTTAGGTTTCAGAACTGAGTTCTTACCCTTTGTATGTTTTTGTCTCTGTGCAGAAACATTAATCTTAGTGCCAGCAGGCATGAAATGCTCAGAGAGATTTTGGTTTTACCTTTTGACTTTTATCAAGTTTTAAAGATTTTGTACAACCTAAACCTTTCTTTCCATTTTTGCTGACTCCATAGATTAAAGAAGCCATTTTGCTTATGTTTATGCTTTTAGCCAGAAAGTATTGGAATGCTCTGTCATATCTAATGACACAATCAATACTAGAAGCTTCTGAGACTATTTCCTCCTCTAGTTTTGAAAATTTTCTTTTCAAAGCATATTTTTTACATTTTAAAGAAAAAAAACTTTTTCATTTATAGAGGAGATATCTTTCTCAAGCTCACTACGAGTTTTAGAAGCAACTACTTAGACTTGTTTAAGGTCCATGTACTTACTCTGAAGACTCTGGTACTTTTCCAATATTTTAGAGAGACAAGATTCAAGATCAGAACGAGATTGGCTAGAAAATACCTCTTCAGGATCAGAGTCTGGTTCTGATTCTGTCAGCACATTGTCTTTTGGTTCTTCAGAACCTTCTGAATCATTTGTGCTTTCCATCAATGCAACATTGGTTTTTTCTTCATCAGAATCTTCTTCTTCAGATTCTGAGTCATCCCAAGTATCCATCATCCCTTTCTTTCCTTTAGAAAAATTCTTCTTAGGCCTTTTGTCCTTTTTTAGCTTAGGACAATCACTTTTGTAGTGGTCTGGCTCCTTACACTCAAAGTAGATAACTTCTTTTCTAGAACATTGCTTCTTCTGTCCAAATGAAGAATCAAAATGACCAGCAGTCCTTCTGGCTTCTCTGAACTTCCCTTGACCATTGTGCTTGTGCTTCCAGAGTCTGTTGACTCTCTTTGAAATCAGAGACAACTCATCATCATCCTTTGAGTCTTCATCAGAACCTTCCAATTCTTCCTCAGTTTAATAAGATTTTGTCTTCTCATCTTAGACTTTAAAGTAACAGATTTACCTCACTTCATAAGTTATTCTCATGGTGATAATGGTGTATACCACCCTTTGACCTGAAACCACTATATGCCCTAGATGTAGAGTCGAGTGCTTTATTGTTGATCAAACATTGTCCGTAACTAGATGACCATAAAGACAGTTGATGAGTACTCCACAAAACATGTTGAGGGACATGAGTGACCTAGATGGAATTTGCCCATTCTGCGTAACAAGATAAATGTCTACGGGCTCAATATTAAACCGAACAAGGATGACGCGGTTTATGCCTTGTGTTCAATATAGACATAAGGGTAAAAAGGGTAATTATACACAAAAGTAATATCACAAAAGGATTTGTTAGATCACATGACATTTTCGTGTCTTGGGTAGCAGTGATGTGTTGTTAGATACTGCTCACTATTTATTATGTTAAATACGTGATTTTATATAATTGCTAATGTCGCGAAAACCTACAGTGTCACACACAAAAGGACAGATTGATGAGAGATAGAGTAACTAAGGAACACCGTAAGGTACGATGCACTTAAGTGAATTGTAGAACATCGTAAGGTACGGTGTACTTAAGTAGAATACTAAATATGGTAAGGTACCACACGCTTAAGTGATTTTGGCATATCATAAGATATGGGCCACATACACTTAAGTGGGCTTTTTAGCTTGCAGCCCACACAAGTGGTTCTATAAATAGAACCCTTGTGCAGAAGCTTTTGTACAACTGTAATTTCGTTTCTCTCTCTCTCTCTCACTCAAAGCCTTCATTCGTAGCAGCTAGCACTGAGGTTGAAGGAATCCGTTCGTGTGAACTGAGTAGAGGCGTTGTCACCATTCAACGTTTGTGATCGCTCCATAGATTTGCATCAAAGGTTTCAATCACCACAAGAGGTAACGACTCTATCACTGATCATGCTCATTCGTAAGGATCACTAAAGGAGAAAATTTTAAATTCCGCTGCGTTTTGGATCGCTATTCTCCTTCAGTATACCGGTTCCCCTAACAATCTGAGATTACTCCAGTCCCCTTACCACATGTAAGAGATTTTATTATAGTTAGATCTTATGGACAAGATAGCCTAGTCTTTCTATACAGACTCTAATAAGAATACCAAGAACAATCCTCTTGGATTTTTCACTAAGTCCACTAAGAGAACAATCCTCTCTTAATGACTCTCTTGTTTCCAACAGTCATAGACAACAAGGATAATAAGGACAATATGAGATTTTACAAGTTCTTGACAGATGGAATAATATATTAGTCTATTGATTGATCTTCTCCTTTAAAGTAATCAATCTTCTTTATAACATGCAAGTTCTATAAGGATGATATGGATGAAACTATATGAATGTATATGAAAATTCTGTATGGAAAGTTTCATCAGAAAATTTAATCAAGAACACTTGAGAGAATTTGAAAAAATGAAGAAAAAGATTGTTTGAAATGTTTGTGTAAAATGAGGCGTGTTCAAACTCTGCAAAAATGTGTTATATATAATCCTTAGACACCTTTCTAAATGGTCATAATACATGAATGGATGCTGTAAGACCCCAATTTTGACCCTAAGATCCCTCATGCAATTCCATCATAAGCATTAGCATTGGGATCATATCTTGGCATCCTCCTCACCCCTCTTTCATTGGGTTTGTTTTGGGAGAGATCACCAAGCACCTTGTGATTATATCTCATACTTGTATTTTATCATTTCACTAACCAAAATACCAAAAAAATATGTCTTTACATTTTTCTAACTCTTTTGCAGGAAGAGCATGATTCCATTTATTCATCAAGTTCACATCTAGGGTTTGAGACCCTCATGAACAAAGAGCACAACCAAGAATTGATTCTAGAATGGTTATGAACATCATATATGAGTCCCAATGTTCTCTACATGTTATATTGATCAATTTTTCTTCAAGAGTTTGAGGGTGATTTGCCTTGGAAACCCTAGTTTGACTAGGTATCTTGAGTAACTTCTCCAACAAGATATCTCACCAATTGATCAAATTTCTCAAGGGACACTTCAAATTTCATCATCTTAAGCATATATGATCTACCATGAGCCAATAAAGTCAAGAGAGTTGGAAGTTAGCAAGTTGGTTGATGGTGGTTGGCCAGATGAATTCATCTGATCAAAACTAGGTCTCCCTAGACCCTATCTCCTATAATTTTCACCATATGAAAATGATTCCAAGAGAAACGTTACTCTAAATTACATTCCAAACAACTTTCATGTTGAGACCTAGAGCTAGTTTTGCTTGGAAAATCATTTTCTATGTTGAAACATTATAAGTCATTTTGTCTAAACCCTAATTTGAAAGTCAACTTCCCAAGGCCATAACTTGCTCAATTTTTATGAGATTAAATATTTCCAAGTGGAATAATCAAATTCAATGTGTATAATTTAACTTTTATGTTTAGAGTGGGAGATAATTCAACTTTTTTGAGCATGTGATATCAGGTTACATTATAGGTCACTTTTGACCTATACCATTGATCAAGTGATTTTTCCAAACTTCAAAAATGCATAACTCTATCATTTTAAATCCAAATGATATGAAATTTGTGACCATTTTGAATGTATTTGAGAGAGATACAACTTTTATGAAGATACGTTTCTCATTTTAAGCTCCTATAAAAAGTTAAGCAAGGTGGAATATTGAGACATATGGCTTGACACTTAATTTTTTTTTGATATGTCAACAATTTCCAAACTTCCACCTCAAATTTCTCCAAGTTCCAAGCTCCAAATGAAAAAATGTTAAACATGAAAGTTGTTCCTCTTGATCTCACCTTTCCAAAGAGCTCAAATTCATTCATTTTAGATAAGGAATGCATAGGCTGCGCATGGCATGAACATGGTGACATCACTTGGCAAGGATGAAACTTCAAAATCAAATGCAAACTTGCCTTGCAATCCAAGCTCAATTCAGACTATCTAACATTCATCTGTGGACTTATTGCAATGATCTCATGGGCCTGGACACGCCCATGCACCCATGTATCACCATTTTGCCAAAATTGGAAAGTGATTTCAAGTGTGCAAATATCAATAATTCCAGCTATAAATAGAGCTCCAATTGCTCAGAATTTCACAGACATTCGCGCCAACTTTGATCCCCTATCTCAAACCCTCACTTTACAAAGGATAAGCCTGAGAAATTCTTTTGAATTTGAGTTTAAATTTCCACTATTTTGGAATTCAAATCTCCAGGAATCCATGGCCTTTCAAGCATCTAATCCTTCTTTTGCAAGCAAGTGGAGTGAGATCAAGCACAAGCAAGATCAAGATCAATTGAATCCAGACCTCCATTGAAGGTATTTTCCAGAAATTTTGAACTCTTCGATTCGCTCAAATTCTTGCTCAATTCTATTGATTCTTTGGTTGTCTGAAGTCCTACCAATGTAGGCAAGAAGTTTGAGTTGCTTTGAGGCCAAATCAAAGTAACTCAGTTCATGTACCTCAAATTTCAACTCCATGTATCTCTCAATATACTTGGAGCTAGAGTGAATTGAGGCCAAATTCGAGCTCAGTGCCATTTTTACTTTAAAATCATGTCCTTGTTTTTAATTTTGGTGATGATTGATGGGGGACCAGTCCGGTGAGGTCCACCGAAGAAGAAGACCGGAGCTACAGCTCCAGCCATGCACTGACATGTCTCACAGCCACAGGATCCACTTGTTTTGTTTTAATCTAGAGCTTGCGTTTTGATTACCAATGTTGCCACGCGCTAACTAAGGACCGTGGTGGATAGCGTGCTCCTGGCCACTTGATTTGTCAACTCAATTAATGAGGGAGATCAAGTGGTCCACGTTTTTTCTGATATTTTAATTTTAATTTTATTTGCTTTATTTTCAATAGTTCATATTAAATTCAATATTGATCCAAAAAATATGGGACTTTCACCAAAAAAATTCAAATACTTTTCTCTTTCATATTCTGAATTAAAATTATTTTTTGGATCATTATTACTATTTTTCATGAATTAATTGATTTTGCATTTGTTTTTAATTGTTTAAAAATATTTTTAAATGTCCAAAAATTATGAAATTTTTTCTCCAAGGTCCTTTGACCTTGTTTGACCTATGATAAATCTCATGACCATTTCTTTGGTGTTTTGATGAGATTTTAGGAATTGGACACACCATATTTAATTTAAATGCACTATTTTAGTATTTTTAATTTGAATAAATGCCAAATAAACTTGTTGACCAATTGTGATGACTTTGTTTGTGTTTAACTCTTGTTGTTGGGCCTTGGTCAAGGTTGATTTGACTTTGTCAAATTAATATCATTGGATTTAGGGGATTAATGGAATGTACATTCCATCTCCCAAAATGAATGAATGATATTAATTTGGTAAAAGTCCTCCTTTGACCAATTTGTGATTTCATCCATTCCCATCCCACTTCATCTTATTCCCTTTCTACATTCATTCATTCCATTTGGCCTATGACATCTCAAAGTCCTAATGCTAGTTGATTGAAAAATTGACATAAGTATGGATGAGATTAGGCCACACCTTTTTGCATATTCTTTTTGTGTGTGGTAGGTTTCATGAGCATAGTCTATTATACTATGTCTCTAACATGCATTAACACCAAAATTCTATTGCACGGTCTCAAATAGTTGTGACTTTGGTATAGGATTCCAAAGCGATACAGTTCTTCGGTCCTAGCTCCTTCCTTCCATTCTTATGGATCTTACGCCAAGCGCGGACCATCCTGCCCTTCAAGCCTTGGGGATCTTTACCCTCTTGAAAGAACACACCCTCTAACAGAATGTTATTGGGTTTATCCTTTAGGGGGAACCCAAGCTGACGACGTGCCAAAATAGGGTTATAGTTAATTCCACCGCATGTACCAAGAAGAGGTACATTGGAGAATTCACCACAAGAGTCGATAATCTGCACACCAACATATACACGGTTGTACCAAAAGATATCATCATTAGTGAGCGACATAAGTCTCGTGGACCACCGTAGACATCCTTTGTTCTCCTTGAAGGCGAGCATCTGAGGCAAGTGCGAAATAAACCACTTGTAAAACAGAGGCAAACAACACACAATGGTACCACCGCCCTTTGCATTCCTCATATGCAAAGAGAAATAAGTGTCACCCAACAGAGTAGGAACGGGATTAAGAGTAGAGAAAATCCTAATGGCGTTCACATCCACAAACTTGTCGATGTTGGGGAATAACACTAGCCCATAGATGAGAAGTACAAATATGGCCTCAAAGGCGTCCTCACTCATGGCCTTCCCAAACATAGTAGCTTGATCAATGAGGAAATCAGACGGGAGACCTTGAATTCCACCTTTGGTAGTCATATGAGCACCAATAATAGATTCATCTATACGCAACAGATTAGCAATCTCTTGAGAAGAAGGAACTCTCTCCAAGCCACTGAACGACAACTGGTCTAGGATAGGTATGCCCACAAGATAGGCATACTCCTCAAGCGTGGGCAAAAGCTGGAAATCCAGAAAAGTGAAGCAGTGGTACAAGGGATCATAGAACTGCACCAACACACTCATTAGACCTTCATCCACTTGAGTAGCCAGAATAGACAGAAGCTTCCCATGACGAGCCTTGAATTCCAAGGGATCTAATACATAGGATGTCAAACTCCTTAACTCTTTCAAGTCGGGTTGTCTGAAACCGTACTTCTTCGTATTCCTTCTTTGCTTATCCATGTCTGAAAATTTGCAAATAGACCTCTTAAGTTCCTTGAAAATTTTCTCATTGTTGATGATATGGATGTGTATGGATGCATGAATGCATGGATGCAACAATCACACTCAAGGATCAAGCAAATCACACCACACAAAGGTCATGGGATGGATCAAGTCATCCTTAATATCAATCATCCATTTTGGTGGATTATGGTTTACACCTTATCAACACCCAAGTTCCATTGATATTAAGGATACACAAGAACGGATCAACCACGAATCAAGGGTTTGTTGCGAGTCGCGAGCATGGAGTCTTGGTTAAGAACCACCCAAAGGGAGTGTACTATGGTTAAACCTGACAATCATGTTCTACAAGAGGTTCCCATAGTCATCATCCCATCTTTCGGATATTATCGGATAAACGATTACTCGTATTCCAAAAATATTCTCAAGAGATACTCTTATGAGTGTAGTATCGCGTAACAATCGTATCAAATCTTACACTTGAACGATCTTCGCACTACGTCCTAAAAATAGGCCAAGATGGGCGTGGTAAACTAAGGTCCTTGGCTTCTAAGGCATATATTGGAAAGAGTAATGCCTAACCACGACTACTCGTGTGACATTATTGATCCCAACATAACCTCCACCAAGTGAATGGGCTTGCAAGTCAACTTTCTAAGGAATAACTCCACACAAGTCAACAAGACTATGCCATTCTCCTATCCTAAGTGCACTCGAGTTCGGGTATAGAACTCATCTCACGAAGATCACCAAGCATACAAGGAATTAATATTCAAACAATTCAATCATTACATACAATACAGTAATCCCAAATTGCACAAAAATATGTCACAAAGCAATATACCATACAATACAACAAATATGAAAAGTAGGCAAAACCCACTAGGCAAATGATATTCCCCAGCAGAGTCGCCATTTTCTGTAGCGGGGTATTCGTTACCATTAGATATATTGACTAAATCCAAGGTAAACCATACAAGTCGAGTCGCCACCGCACTTCTATTTATCCAAAGGAATGGTTAGAAAGCGAACAAAAACCTAAAAGTTTTATCGAATCAAAAACTAGTAAAAATGTCAGAGATCTGGGTAAGGGGGATGGTTATGCAATGGGAAGGTTTTAAGCATCTAAAACATCATAGGTACTCCTAAGGAGCCCTTTTCATAAGTGTTGTTCTAGTCTAAAGGGTGTAGGTAAATCTAAAGTACTATTTACTAAAAGGAAGGTTAAAAGAAAATGACTCGCAAGGATGTCACATCCACTACCTACGTATCTCATCTGAGTATGAGAATCAGAGTCTTCTTAGCTCGGCTACCTATGGGTTAAAGAGAAGTGTGCTCGGTAAGACGTCGCGTCTTATGCCTACGTATGTCATCTGGAATGAGAATCAGAGCAAAACGTAGTTCGGCTAACTAGGGGTTAAGGATTGCCATCTGAACATGGACTTACAAAAGAGGTCACCAACTGTGTCAAAGGAGGGTAGGCAGTGTGTTCAACGTCTTAGCAGTAGGTGTCGCAGCTCGCTGAATCGAGTCTTAGGTAGTTACCTCTTTGCAATAGAACAGACTAACATGCCACAAGATCGGAGACGCACGGAAGGTCTAAAAGTGGGGAAGCTCTGCTCTAGAGTTATCATGCAATACGGACCTATGTGTTAGGATTTACAAAGGGGAACATTTACCTAATGTTAGCATGCAAAGAATAAGGGAATTCTACTTATGTTATCATACAAAGGGTTCTACCTAATGGGTGCTACCTAAACGGAACAAGAGTCGACAGATGGAGCGCGGAGAGGAGTTATGAATAAGGGTAGATGGTGATGCCAGAGGCAATCGACTTACAGGTAGATGAAAATGCCTGAGGCAATCGACTTACAAGAGGATGGATGAATACGTGCTGGTTCTGTTATGTTTTGAAAATAATTACTCGACGTTGGGTCGAGCTTTTGATCTTATTTTAAAATGGTTATTGGATGTTCGTTTTAATTCTTGTATCAACAGGTGACTAAAGAAATAAAGAAATAAATATTATACACTTTATGGGAGAGGGGTACATTTGTTATGAATGGGGATTGTTCATGGCCGACAAACAATAAGAATATATGCCTCATACATCATACAAGTAGGCAACAGTTATCAATCAGATCGGATAAATAAACAATATATAATCAAACCAAAGAATCAAATGATGGAGAATTTAAACAATGCATGGGAGTATGAACATGTTAAATAATCAAGCAATAGAAAGCATGAATGAGAGAAACAAGTATAAAAGATAACAGATGAATCAAACAGATGAAAATATGCACACGAAGGGTCCACTGAATAATTGAATCAGGAAATGAGGTAAGGACCAAATAAAATCAAGGTAAAAGGCCTCTAATACATGACATATGAGATGAACAAGGGAGGATCAAAAGATCTCTTCAATTTCCATAAGCAATCCCTAAGGCAAACATCGATCATAAAGAAGTCAACTAAAAATTCAAGTCAACTTAAAAAATAAGAAATAAATAGCAAATTAATCAAGAAAATTATTAAAAATTAAACTAAATAAGTTGGGGTCAAGACATCATCATCCCCCAAAAATATTTTAAAAATAATGAAAATCGGCACGTGAATTAATTAAAACAAAACATAGGTCAAACCAAAAGTCAATTAATAAGACTAGGTTAGAAATAAATCAAGAATAAATAGTAAATTAATCAAGGAAATTATGAAAAATTAAACTAAATAAGGTGGGGTCAGGACATCATCATCCCCCAAAATTATTTTAAAAATAATGAAAATTGGTACGCGAATTAATTAAAATAAAACAGAAGTCAAATTAAAAGTCAACCAACCAAACTAGGTCAAAAATAAATCCAAAATAAATTGAAAATGTGAAATAAAATTCCAATAAAAGGTCAGGTTGTATGAGACAGTGATAAACCTTCATCCCAAAAATTAAATGCTAACAATAATTTTAAGTCATAAAAATAAAATCAATAAAAAAAGTGTGTTAAAATGGACCATTTAGAATAAATAATTAAAATAAAATATTAATATTAAAAAAATACGAAAATAAAAATGATATAAAATTAAATAAAACGTTAAGAAAAGTGAAAAATATTTTTGGGTAATTTTATGGACGAAGAAAATATTTTAAATACGAAAAAGAAATATGAAAACGGAAGGATTAATGGTGATGAACATGGTAAGCAAGCGTAGATATATCAAAACATGGCCATGGAAGAGATGATTACCTAATGGAAAATAGAAGTGGAATGGAATCTGATATGTGATGAAGCTTTACCTCCTTGCCACGAAATTCCAATGCTCCTTTAGGGTTAGAGTTTCAGCTTCTTAAATAGGGTGGATTAGGTGTTCTCATGGGCTTTTTGATAAGTGATTTATCCATAAGAATAAAAGTGTGAAGTGATGTGTAAAATGTTGTTATTTTGGGCCAAACTTAAGTGAATGTATGTCCAATGCATGGCCAAAAGAGGTAAAAAAAACGTGACTGGTTTGTGCAGCATGCTTAGAAAATCTAATTGGGCCAGCCAGGCCCAAAATCTGCCTAGAAAGTCAAGTCATGGTGCCCACTTTAAATGAATGTATCTCTCAAACCATGGATCCAAATGAGATTATTCTAAAAGGATGTGAAATAGGACATGGCAAGGTACAATTGTTATGAAGAAAGTATTTTCAAATAATGCCTTGAAGTGCAAGAAAACTGGCCAAGAAGTCTTGACAAATTTTGAAGATTTTGGACTTAGAAATTTTTCTAAGTGTCCTAAAAAAATGTCTCACTTTGACTAAGCATAACTTTCTCAATTATAATCCAAATGGAGAAAACTTTATATCTCTAGAAAGCTTAGAACAATAGGAACAACTTTCATGTTGGAGAAAATTTCAAATGGAGCTTTTATCTTGATGCAAAATGGGCTTAAATTGAGTGCAACGATCATGAAAACTTGCCCTAAATGGAAAGTCAACCATTTCCAAATTAAGTAACTTTTCCAATTCCTGATTAAATGATGAATCCATGATCTAACCTTGATCAAATTTCACATGTAGGATCCCCTAGGCATGGATTTTGAGATTCCACTCTCAAAATGTCAGGAGTTGACTTTTCTGGCCCCACAGTTGACTTTTCCGAAACTGTCCGATTCCCGATTCCATTGATCAATTGAAGCACTTCTGGCTTAAATAAAGAGTTGATTTTTTGTATGTAGACCCTTGTGGACATATGGAGGGTCATGGAAAAGAGTTTCACCCAAGGAATCAGAAATAAACTGATTTTATACCAAACCCTAGTTTTAGGGCAAAATGATCAGGAACTGATTGCACTGATTGCCAATGGATCTTTCTGAGATTATTGTGAATCTTCCTAGGCCAAGATTCCTCTCTAATCATGACACGGATGAGCTCCTCTACTTATAACCAAACATTTCCTGTTGCAGGTAGCCATGAAACTCTAATTTCTGATTAAATTCAGATGAACACTCTGATAGCTTTGAATCCTTCACGGATGAACTAAGGACCATAATAAGATACTTGGACCCCCCTGAGACCCTTGAGACTTGTATACTTAGAAAATGAAGTCCAATTCTCAATCTTGCTTTGTGTGGGCTCCTTCTGTTAAGGAGTGATCAATCAAAACCTGATCTCCATGTCACTAATGCAGTATGCAATGAGTATGACCTAATATGATGCTAATGAAGTGTAAAACATAATCCCACACTTCAAGGAAAAATGAAGGGTAAATTTTGGGGTATTACAACTGCCCCTATTCAATCAACTGGAAACTCGAAAGGAAGATAGCAACGGCTTTCGCACTTTCGAGGTATCAAGTGATTGAATACAATAAAAGCCCGAAAATTTACACTGAAGTGAAAAAATGAAGTAACAATGCCTGTCAGAATCGGCCAAGAGGTGGTCTTGAAAAAGAATTCGTCTGGTACGGTGAGAGTCGGTCTGAACACCGAAACAAGGACTGTTAGCCTGAATACCAAAATAAATGGTAACACAGAAATAACCATGGCCTGAATGCTGCTCATCATTCTGAATACTGGAAATGACTTCGATCTGAGCATCGGACGATACTTGATTATCAAACATCGGTCTGAACACCGGGAAACTGGCCTGAATGCCACTTCGGTCTGAATACCGGAAAACTGGCCTGAATGCCACAAGTTGCATCGACTTGAATGTCGGAAACTTCTTCGATCTGAACATCGGAAGATATTAGATTATCAAACATCGGTTTGAACACCGGGAAACTGGCCTGAGTGCCACTTTGGTCTGAATACCAGAAAACTGGCCTGAATGCCACAAGTTGCATCAACCTGAATGTCGAAAACTTCTTCGATCTGAACATCAGAAAACTGGCCTGAATGCCACTTCGGTCTGAATACCGGAAAACTGGCCTGAATGTCACAAGTTGCGTCGACCTGAACGTCAGAAACTTCTTCGATCTGAACATCGGAAAATTGGCCTGAATGCCACTTCGGTCTGAATACCAGAAACTTTCATGCCTGTCAGCCTCGGCAGAAATAGGGAAAATGATAATTGAGGCGGCGCGTGGGCCAACGACCCCTGCTGGGAATAATAAAGGATAAGTCATGAACAACTTCAGTCTGAGTACTGGAAACAACTTCTGGTTTATCACTTGGGATACTGAGAGTGTTTTCTGCTTTACATGCGTATGTTTGAATTTTTCAATGGCGTAATGCTCCATGAAAATGGAAATGCTACGCGATTTGGGAGGATGCAATGCAATATGATTCTACATGCAGGGATGTGAAATGCTTGATTAGAGAGAATGCCAAGCTGAGGCAAGGAATTCTGCTGGGGAAATGATCACCATCTTCTGGACCCTGGCAAGGCTGTTGGAGATACAAAACACAAAGAACTCTGTAGAGAAATGACCCGCCACACGGTGTTCTGGAAAATAACAAAATATCGAGGCTCTGACTGGGGAGAGAATGGCACTGAAAACTTGCTGCTGAGGAAAGCGACAGTGGTTCTGGCAACCATAATCTGCGAGAGAGACGACTCAGCAGGGGAAGCAAACACCGATACGGTACCAAGATTCTGCTTTAAGGAAAGAGACCATGGGTCTAGCGTCGAGATCATCGATCTGGCATCGAACTCTAAGGAGCAGCCGCTTTTGCTGGGAAGATACAGTCTGGCAATGTCAACTCCGTTGGGGATATACAGTCTGACACTGCCAACTCCGCTAGGGATATACAGTCTAACTTTATCGACTCTACTGGTGAATGTATAATCTGAAACAAATGCTTGGGGAAGTACAGCAGTGAGAACCTGCTGGGGATTGAAGAATCCAACGCTCTGACCAGCTCTGCAGGGATAAGATACCAAATTCCAATTGTTGAGGAAAAACATCCGCGATCATTTGATGGGGACCTTAAGGAAATGCCCCGAGTGTAGCTGTTCTGAATAGACGATCCAAAGCACTTAAAATTTACAGCAATTTTCAATGTTTATTAAGCACGTACCTGTAAAGCTCTTATGTTTCATGATGCAATGTTTATCAAAAATTCGGACGTCATTTTTGCAAACAAAACAGTAAAATGAAAACGAACACAGAGATGTACTGAATAACATGATTTTATTGATTGAGTGGCCTCTGAATAGGTATTTACATCAGGAAGCAATCCCTGGAAAGAGGTAATTGCACAACAGATAAAAAACAGAAATTAATCTAATGGCAATGTGAAATGGATTTCTATCGGGTTCCAATTCTACTATGATTCACTCGTCTTCAAGATCCTCCAGATGATCAGCTTTCTGAAAAAGGTGATTGGACTGTTTCCTATCCTTCGGAAGTTTCTGGTTATCGACACGAGATGATATTCAGAACTACTCAGAACGCAGCCATTCGCTTAATCCCTAACTTTTTCCCGGATCGCCTTTTCGGGTTTTCAATCCACCGGGATACCCATTTTTGCCTAAGTTGCCCTTTCAGGTTTTCAACTTACCGGGTGTACAATCTTTTCATTTTTTAATCCCTAACTTTTGCCCGAACCTTTTTCATTTTCTTGGTTCGCCGGGATGCCCATTTTTTTGCCTGGACTATTCTTTTTATCGTCCAGCGGGTCTATTTTATGCGAAGTATTTTTTAACTGTGTCCGAGTTCACAGGGGAAGTGAAGTTTTCACCATCCATAGTTGCAAGCATTAAGGCTCCACCATCAAAAACCTTGGTGACAATATACGGCCCATCATAGTTAGGAGTCCACTTGCCCCTGTGATCTGTCTGAGGAGGAAGGATCCTTTTCAACACCAAATCTCCGACTTGGAAGCATCGAGGATGCACTTTCTGATCAAAGGCTCTCTTCATCCGACTCTGATACAATTGCCCATGACAAATGGTTGCCATTCGCTTCTCTTCGATAAGACTCAACTCCTTGAACCTTGTCTGAATCCATTCAGCTTCGTCTAACTTGACATCCAACATGACTCTTAGAGAAGGAATCTCCACTTCAACAGGTAGGACTGCTTCTATACCATACACAAGGGAATAAGGGGTTACCCCGGTTGATGTACGTACTGAAGTACGGTACCCATGCAAGGCGAAGGGTAGCATCTCATGCCAATCTCTGTACGTAACGACCATCTTCTGCACAATCTTCTTTATGTTCTTATTTGCTGCCTCAACAACATCGTTCATCTTAGGACGATAAGGGGAAGAGTTATGATGTTGAATGTTGAAGTTCTTGCACAACTCTTTCATCATTTTGCTATTGAGATTAGAACCATTATCAGTAATGATTCTTTCGGGAATCCGATAACGACAAATGATTTCTTTCTTGATGAATCGGGCAACCACATGTCTGGTGACCTTCGCAAATGACGCTGCTTCGACCCACTTGGTGAAATAGTCGATGGCAACAAGGATGAAACGATGCCCATTGGAAGCAGTCGGCTCAATCTTTCCAATCATATCAATGCCCCACATAATAAATGGCCACGGCGAAGATATCACATTCAGAGGATTTGGCGGCACATGCAACTTATCAGCATAAATCTGGCATTTATGACACTTCCGAGCATATTTGAAACAATCAGATTCCATGGTCATCCAGTAATAACTCGCTCTCAATAATTTCTTAGCCATTGCATGTCCGCCGGCATGAGTACCGAAGGAGCCTTCATGAACCTCCTGCGTTAACAGGTCTGCTTCGTGTCTATCCACGTATCTGAGCAAAACCATGTCGAAGTTCCTCTTATACAACACATCATCTTTGTTCAAGAAGAAACTGCCTGCCAATCTTCTCAAAGTCTTTCTATCATTGTTGGATGCCCCTGCAGGGTACTCTTGATTCTTCAGAAAGCACTTGATGTCGTGGTACCAGGGCTTGTCATCAACTACCAGTTCAGCAACAAACACATACGCGGCCCTATCAAGGCGCATAACATCGATCCTGGGAGCATAGTTCCACCGAATCACCTTGATCATGGAGGACAGAGTAGCAAGAGCATCTGCCATCTGGTTCTCATCACGAGGTATATGATACAACCTTACTGTTGTGAAGAAAGTCAACAGTCTTCTCGTGTAGTCTCTGTAGGGGACCAGATTAGGCCGGAGAGTATTCCAATCACCATTCACTTGATTGATCACTAGAGCTGAATCTCTGAAGATGTCCAGAGTCTTGATTCTCAAATCAATGGCTTTCTCGATACCCAAGATACAGGCTTCATACTCAGCTTCATTATTGGTGCACTCAAAAGTCAGGCGAGCCGTGAAAGGCATGTGGGCACCTTTCGGAGTGGTAATGACAACACCAACTCCGCTTCCTTTGGCATTGACGGCCCCATCAAACATTAAAGTCCACTTTTCATCTGGATCAGGTCCCTCCTCAACAACTGGATCTTCACAGTCTTTCATCTTGAGGAACATGATGTCTTCATCCGGAAAATCAAACTTCATCGGCTCATAATCATCAATCAGCTGCTGAGCAAGATAGTCTGACAGAATACTCCCTTTGATGGCTTTCTGGGATGTATACTGGATGTCGTACTTTGTCAGTACCATTTGCCAACGAGCAACCCTTTCGGTGAGAGATGGCTTCTCAAATATATACTTGACTGGATCCATTTTGGAGATCAGTAAGGTTGTGTGAGTTAGCATGTATTGTCTCAATCGCTTAGCAACCCATGCAAGTGCACAACATGTTTTTTTAAGCATTGAGTATCTCGACTCGCAATCTGTGAATTTTTTACTTAGGTAGTAGATGGCATGCTCTTTCCTACCTGTCTCGTCGTGTTGACCGAGAACACAACCCAAGGAATTATCAAGTACTGTCAAATACATAATCAGCGGTCTCCCTGGGACTGGAGGCATAAGGATTGGAGGATTCTGCAAATACTCTTTTATCTTCTCGAAAGCCCTTTGGCAATCATCATTCCACTTGATGGCCTGATCTTTTCTCAACAATTTGAATATTGGCTCACACGTGGCTGTTAGGTGAGAGATGAACCTTGCAATGTAGTTCAACCTTCCTAAGAAACCACAGACTTGTTTTTCTGTTCTTGGCTCAGGCATTTCCTGTATTGCTTTCACTTTGGCAGGATCCACCTCAATCCCCTTTTCGCTAACAATAAAACCCAGCAGTTTTCCAGATTTCACCTCGAAAGTACACTTGTTCGGATTAAGCCTCAGCTTGAATTTCCTCAAACGCTCAAACAGTTTATGCAAATTCACCAGATGTTCTTCTTCCGTCTGAGATTTGGCAATCATATCATCAACATAAACCTCGATTTCATGATGAATCATATCATGGAAAAGAGTTACCATAGCTCGTTGATATGTTACCCCGACATTTTTCAGACCAAACGGCATCACCTTGTAGCAGAAGGTGCCCCATAGGGTTATGAAAGTTGTCTTCTCCATGTCTTCTGGTGCCATCTTAATTTGATTATAGCCAGAAAAGCCATCCATGAAGGAGAATGCCAAGAACTGAGTCGTGTTATCCACCAAAACATCGATGTGAGGTAATGGGAAATCATCTTTAGGACTAGCTCTGTTCAGATCCTGGTAGCCAACACACATTCGTACCTTTCCATCCTTTTTAGGTACCGGAACGACATTTGCAACCCATGGCGGATAATTTGTAACCGCTAGAAACCCTGCATCCAACTGTTTTTGCACTTCTTCCTTTATCTTGACAATCATCTTTGGTCATGTTCTTCTGAGCTTCTGCTTGACCGGAGGACAATCCTCTTTGAGAGGCAAACGGTGTACCACAATGTCTGTGTCCAGCCCTGGCATGTCCTGATAAGACCAAGCGAAGATATCAACATACTCTTGCAGCAATTCAATCAGCCCCTTCTTCACATTATCTTCCAAAGCAACCCCTATCTTGATCTCTCTCTTGACGTCCTCGGTGCCGAGATTAATCACTTCAACAGACTCTTGATGCGGTTGAATGACCCTTTCCTCCTGTTTTAATAACTTGACAAGTTCTTTAGGGAGTTCACAGTCTTCATCACCCTCTTCTTCAGCTTGAAAGATTGGATTTTCAAAGTCGAAGCGAGCCATAGCAGAACTGTTATCAATAGGATCCGGTGACGTGCATCTGCATGAGTGATGGTATGTGCTTATGAGTGTGAACAAGAAGTGGAAACTAAACAAAACATTGCCAAATGTATATTTTTTTTTATATTTTTTATTTTTGAAAACTGCAAAAATAGAAAGACAGTGAACAAAATATTTGAATGCAAAAAGACGTCCTTTATTTATGATAAAAAATGCAGGTATCCACATAGATGAGCCCTACAATGAGTCATCACGCCCTGGGCGGAACGTAAGACTTGGATATGCATGAATAAACAAATAAAATTACTCTTTAAGAAGAGTGACTTGGATAATCTCTTCAGAAGACCAGTTGCGGAGAACTTCACCCGGGACCCTTGGACGCACCCAGTTGTCAATGTCGCGATCACTATCCCCATCTTCTTTGTTGACTGCAGAGACCTGGTCGTACTGAATGATGCCAGCACTGGAGAAAGTAATCGGCCCCTGATGAGTCTGAGGCGTTGAAGTTGTAGAAGTCAATGTCGGCTGATACCCAATCCCAAACTTGTCTTCCTTTACATGTAAATCCACCAGACGTCCCCAACCGGGAGCAACACCTGAATTTACCAAGGCCTGTGCCTGCTTGAAGGACGACAAAGATGCATCTGCTTCAACCTCTTCCACTAGAGCTGCATCCTTAACTTGAACTGCCTCAAAGGCCTGACACAGGGTCTCATGAATCTCACCTTCTACCTCTACATACTTGAATGTAGACAGGTTACTGACCAGAATATCCTCCTCACCACAGACAGTGATAATTCTTCCGTTGACCGGGAACTTGATCTTCTGATGCAAGGTCGAGGAGACTGCCCCAGCATTGTGGATCCAAGGACGACCCAGCAAGAAGCTATACGAAGGACTGATATCCATCACATAGAATACGGTGCTAAAGGTTTGTGATCCAATCTGAATTGGCAATTCTACCTCTCCGAACACCGACCTCTTAGAACCATCGAAGGCTCTTACCACAAGATCGGAAGGCTTCAAGATCAAACCTTCTACATCTAACCTTGACATGGCTCTCTTGGGTAGCACATTGAGAGAGGAACCTGTATCCACCAGAACATGGGATAGCACAGTGTCTTTACACTCCATCGAGATGTGCAAAGCCTTGTTATGATCGCGTCCAGATGGCGTCAAGTCAGAATCAGTAAAACCCAACCCGTTGCTTGTATGAACATTTGCAATGATCCCTTCTAGTTGGTTCACTGAGATCTCCTGAGGCACATATGCAGCATTAAGGACTTTTAGGAGTGCCTCCATGTGTGCCTCCGAACACAGCAGGAGTGAGAGAATAGATATCTTGGATGGCGTCTGAATCAACTGATCGACTACCTTGTAATCGCTTTTCTTTATCATTCTCAAAAGTTCGTCCACATCCTTCGCAAAAGCAGGCTCAGAGCCAGCCTGTGGTGCAGAGGTACCCTTATTCACAACTTGCTTGCCTTTGGCCTTCGCCGCGACATCAGCACTATCAGGTTGGGTAACCGGTGGTGAGAACAGTCTACCACTTCTGGTGAATCGCCCGATTCCACCAACATTGTCCACTGCGGGATCTTTTATCTCAATTCCAGGTTTAGACTTCTGATCCTGCACCTCTTCTACTTTCAGTGGCTGCTCCACTCCATGATCATGCGTGTACACACTCCCCTCGTAATGCCAAGGAATGGCCCTTTTGCTGGTGAAAGGTAAAGGACCAGAGGTCGTGATGGTCATAGTGGATTGATGTGGTCGCACTGGTGGTACTGGTTGCGCTACTGGTGCACTGATCTGAGCGGTCGGGTAGAAAATTGTGATAGTGGCAACGTCACAGTCATACTCAGAAATCTTATTTATTGAAGTACAAACATCTGAAACATCGAAATCAAGTTCAGCAAGTACATCAGAATCAAACACCATGTTTGGAATATCAGCAACAACATCAGAAAAATTAATTACATCATTGGGAATTACAAAATCACCAGGAATAACATTTGTAAATTCTTCAGCATCTTCGGGAAAGAGAGGATCAACATCTGCATTCTCAACAACCCCTTCAACAGAATTTTGGGCAGATAGGTCTTCAGCCTGGAGGATACCATCGTCGAGCAAGGCCTGGATACCCTGCTGCAGCTTCACACAACCCCCACTCTGTGCAACACAACCCAAACAACCGCTCCCACAGCCGGGGAAAACATCTGCCTTTAGCAAGTATTCTTTGATTTCTAACAGCGGAGTCTTCAGCTTCAACACCTCCTTGACTAATTTGACTTCTCCTTCAACCATGTTAACATTTCCTCTACCATGTTGCGGCATAGGATTGTTGACAACATTAGGAGCCGACGCAAAGTTAATGGCCTTTGAATCAATAAGGTCCTGAACTACGTGCTTAAAAGCTTTGCAGTTCTCAATAGTGTGGCCAGGTGCCCCATAGTGGAAATTACACCTAGCATTGGCGTCATAACCCACTAGAAGCCTGCCAACGTGAGGAGCCAAAGTGCGTAACTGCACAAGTTGCAAATGTTGAAGGTTTGGAAGCAACTGGGCATACGACATCGGAAGAGTGTCGAAACGCCTATCCATCATCCTCTGTCTCTGTTGATAAGCAGGTTTGTTACCCTGTTGTTGTTGGTATTGATTTTGTTGACGTTGAGGTTGTTGTTGTTGCACTAGTGTTGCAGCCGGAATGGTCACTGCTGCAACATAAGGTTGTTGATGGTAATTCTGAAAGTTAATCCTCCGGTTACCCCTGTTCTGATAAGAAGATATGGCATTTGCATCCCTTTCTCTCCTCTTTTGTCCTCCTAAGAATGACTTCTTTGACCCCGAAGATGATCCAACCCCATTTTGGATCTTACATGTCTTCAAGTAGTTCTCCACCCTCTCACCGGTAGAGACCACATCAGCAAAATTGGAGGCGTTGCAACCCACAAAACGCTCCAAATAAGATCCAGGCAGTGTGTTCATAAACATGTTGGCCATCTCTTTTTCCAACATCGGAGGCTGAACACGGGAAGCCAACTCTCTCTAGCGTTGAGCATACTCTTTGAAGCACTCGTTGCTCTTGAGAGACAGATTCTGGAGCTAAGTCCTGTCAGGTGCCATATCCGTATTGTACTGATATTGCTTCACAAAGGCCTCAGCCAAGTCTCTCCAGCAGCGAATATGGGCTCTGTCCAGCCTCATATACCACTCCAAGGATACCCCAACTAGGTTGTCCTGGAAGAAGTACATGAGCATCTTCTCATCATCAGAATACGCGATCATCTTGCGGAAGTAAGCTTGTACATGAGTCTTCGGGCAAGAGTTACCATTGTACTTATCAAACACGGGGACTTTGAATTTTGGCGGAACTCTCACGCCTGGGACCAGCCCCAAGTCAGCAACATCCACACCAAGAGCATTTTGTCCTTCCACAGCTTTCAACCTCTCTTCCAGTCTCCGAAACATAGGGTCCATACCATGGCCCATGCCAAAGTCCTCCTGAAGCAGGGGAAATTGATCCTCCTGATCATCATGGATGGGTTGTTGACCAAGGTTGCCATGTGGGATTGGATAGGCCCCGGTCCATTGGGTCCATTAGCCTCTCCAGCGGGAGGATCAGCCACAACCTCCGGTTGAGTAGTAGGGGGATTCCCTTGTACTAACAATCTAATCTCCTGTTGTCCCTGAGCCACTCCTTGGACCACTTCCATGAACTAATTCATGTGAATCCTCATCTTAGCGAGCTCTGCTTGTAAACCTTCAATTGCTCTCTAATGATTCCTTCGGGTACCGTATCGGTGAATGCCTGAGTCAGCTATCCTAATAATGGAATACCAAACAAGATGAGAACACTGCGGCGGTACCTGTTATGCAAGACATGCTAATGAATATGCAAATGCAATGACATGTTTATCAATTTCAAAGGGTATTCTACCCCTTGATTCTAGTCTCACATTAGATAAACAGTGTAAGAAAACCCCGACTAGAATCAAGAAGAAGATATAAACCCCTAGGAATAAATAAACATGATACATGCAATGCTTATGATTTAATTTTTATATCAGAGGAACTTTAGAGTCTTATTTGCAAATTTTTGAAATATTAAACGTTTATCACATACGGAAATATCACGTCAATTAATATTTGGAAATGTTTTTACGCCAAAGAAGTACAGTCTTGGTAACCAAATACAATACAAGAGAGAAGGAAAATGAACATCCTATGGATCCCTAGAAGCAATCGTCCAAAGCCCTCGAGACCGGAAGATAAGTTGCACGAAGCCTCTTCACCTCCCTCTCATAGGCTGCCTCCATATCTGTCTTCTCTTTGGCGAGTCGATCATACTTCCTCTTCCAAAACATGGAATACTGAGGAAGTAGAGAAGTCAATGTGTCATCAGGATCATCAATAACCTGGTGCTCAAGGAACTCTATCAAAGCATCCTTCTCTCTGATCTGCTGAAGCAACTCCTCTCGTTCACGGATCCAAGCACGCGAACGGTCTTCGTCTCTCAACTCCTCAACTCCTTGGCTAGGGAAGGTTGAAGGTCCAACCACAACCAAAGGTGTAGGTCTTGGATACTCATAAGGCATGAGGTACTCGGAAGCTCTCCTCCTAACCCAAGAGGTATAGGGTTCCAAAACGATACAGTTCTTCGGTCCTAGCTCCTTCCTTCCTTTCTTATGGATCTTGCGCCAAGCGCGGACCATCCTGCCCTTCAAGCCTTGGGGATCTTTACCCTCCTGAAAGAACACACCCTCTAACAGAATGTTATTGGGTTTATCCTTTAGGGGGAACCCAAGCTGACGACGTGCCAAAATAGGGCTATAGTTAATTCCACCGCATGTACCAAGAAGAGGTACATTGGAGAATTCACCATAAGAGTCGATAATATGCACACCATCATATACACGGTTGTACCAAAAGATATCATCATTAGTGAGAGACATAAGTCTCGTGGACCACCGTAGACATCCTTTGTTCTCCTTGAAGGCTAGCGTCTGAGGCAAGTACGAAATAAACCACTTGTACAACAGAGGCAAACAACACACAATGGTACCACCGCCCTTTGCATTCCTCATATGCAAAGAGAAATAAGTGTCACCCAATAGAGTAGGAACAGGATTAAGAGTATAGAAAATCCTAATGGCGTTCACATCCACAAACTTGTCGATGTTGGGGAATAACACTAGCCCATAGATGAGAAGTACAAATATGGCCTCAAAGGCGTCCTCACTCATGACCTTCCCAAACATAGTAGCTTGATCAATGAGGAAATCAGACGGGAGACCTTGAATTCCACCTTTGGTAGTCATATGAGCACCAATAATAGATTCATCTATACGCAACAGATTAGCAATCTCTTAAGAAGAAGGAACTCTCTCCAAGCCACTGAACGACAACTGGTCTAGGATAGGTATGCCCACAAGATAGGCATACTCCTCAAGCGTGGGCAAAAGCTGGAAATCCGGAAAAGTGAAGCAGCGGTACAAGGGATCATAGAACTGCATCAACACACTCATTAGACCTTCATCCACTTGAGTAGCCAGAATAGACAGAAGCTTCCCATGACGAGCCTTGAATTCCAAGGGATCTAATACATAGGATGTTAAACTCCTTAACTCTTTCAAGTCGGATTGTCTGAAACTGTACTTCTTCGTATTCCTTCTTTGCTTATCCATGTCTGAAAATTTGCAAATAGACCTCTTAAGTTCCTTGAAAATTTTCTCATTGTTGATGATATGGATGTGTATGAATGCATGAATACATGGATGCAACAATCACACTCAAGGATCAAGAAAATCACACCACACAAAGGTCATGGGATGGATCAAGTCATCCTTAATATCAATCATCCATTTTGGTGGATTATGGTTTACACCTTATCAACACCCAAGTTCCATTGATATTAAGGATACACAAGAACGGATCAACCACGAATCAAAGGTTTGTTGCGAGTCGCGAGCATGGAGTCTTGGTTAAGAACCACCCAAAGGGAGTGTACTATGGTTAAACCTGACAATCATGTTCTACAAGAGGTTCCCATAGTCATCATCCCATCTTTCGGATATTATCGGATAAACGACTATTCGTATTCCAAAAATATTCTCAAGAGAGACTCTTATGAGTGTAGTATCGCGTAACAATCGTATCAAATCTTACACTTGAACGATCTTCACATTACGTCCTAAAAATAGGCCAAGATGGGCGTGGTAAACTAAGGTCCTTGGCTTCTAAGGCATATATTGGAAAGAGTAATGCCTAACCACGACTACTCGTGTGACATTATTGATCCCAACATAACCTCCACCAAGTGAATGGGCTTGCAAGTTAACTTTCTAAGGAATAACTCCACACAAGTCAACAAGACTATGCCATTCTCCTATCCTAAGTGCACTTGAGTTCGGGTATAGAACTCATCTCACGAAGATCACCAAGCATACAAGGAATTAATATTCAAACAATTCAATCATTACATACAATACAGTAATCCCAAATTGCACAAAAATATGTCACAAAGCAATATACCATACAATACAACAAATATGAAAAGTAGGCAAAACCCACTAGGCAAATGATATTCCCCAGCAGAGTCGCCATTTTCTGTAGCGGGGTATTCGTTACCATTAGATATATTGACTAAATCCAAGGTAAACCATACAAGTCGAGTCGCCACCGCACTTCTATTTATCCAAAGGAATGGTTAGAAAGCGAACAAAAACCTAAAAGTTTTATCGAATCAAAAACTAGTAAAAATGTCAGAGATCTGGGTAAGGGGGATGGTTATGCAATGGGAAGGTTTTAAGCATCTAAAACATCATAGGTACTCCTAAGGAGCCCTTTTCATAAGTGTTGTTCTAGTCTAAAGGGTGTAGGTATATCTAAAGTACTATTTACTAAAAGGAAGGTTAAAAGAAAATGACTCGCAAGGATGTCGCATCCACTGCCTACGTATCTCATCTGAGTATGAGAATCAGAGTCTTCGTAGCTCGGCTACCTATGGGTTAAAGAGAAGTGTGCTCGGTAAGACGTCGCGTCTTATGCCTACGTATCTCATCTGGAATGAGAATCAGAGAAAAACGTAGTTCGGCTAACTAGGGGTTAAGGATTGCCATCTGAACATGGACTTACAAAAGAGGACACCAGCTGTGTCAAAGGAGGGTGGGCAGTGTGTTCAACGTCTTAGCAGTAGGTGTCACAGCTCGCTGAATCGAGTCTTAGGCAGTTACCTCTTTGCAATAGAACAGACTGACATGCCACAAGATCGGAAACACACGGAAGGTCTAAAAATGGGGAAGCTCTACTCTAGAGTTATCATGCAATACGGACCTATGTGTTAGGATTTACAAAGGGGAACATTTACCTAATGTTAGCATGCAAAGAATAAGGGAATTCTACCTATGTTATCATACAAAGGGTTCTACCTAATGGGTGCTACCTAAACGGAACAAGAGTCGACGGATGGAGCGCAGAGAGGAGTTACGGATAAGGGTAGATGGCGATGCCGGAGGCAATCGACTTACAGGTAGATGGCGATGCCTGAGGCAATCGACTTACAAGAGGATGGATGAATGCGTGCTGGTTTTGTTAAGTTTTGAAAATGATTACTCGACGTTAGATCGAGCTTTTGATCTTATTTTAAAATGGTTATCGGATGTTCGTTTTAATTCTTGTATCAACAGGTGACTAAATAAATAAAGAAATAAATATTATACACTTTATGGGAGAGGGGTACATTTGTTATGAATGGGGATTGTTCATGGCCGACAAACAATAAGAATATATGCCTCATACATCATACAAGTAGGCAACAGTTATCAATCAGATCGGATAAATAAACAATATATAATCAAACCAAAGAATCAAATAATGGAGCATTTAAACAATTCATGGGAGTATGAACATGTTAAATAATCAAGCAATAGAAAGCTTGAATGAGAGAAACAAGTATAAAAGATAACAGATGAATCAAACAAATGAAAATATGCACACGAAGGGTCCACTGAATAACTGAATCAGGAAATGAGGTAACGACCAAATAAAATCAAGGTAAAAGGCCTCTAATACATGCCATATAAGATGAACAAGGGAGGATCAAAAGATCTCTTCAATTGCCATAAGCAATCCTTAAGTCAAACATCGATCATAAAGAAGTCAACCGAAAATTCAAGTCAACTTAAAAAATAACAAATAAATAGCAAATTAATCAAGAAAATTATGAAAAATTAAACTAAATAAGGTGGGGTCAGGACATCATCATCCCCCAAAAATATTTTAAAAATAATGAAAATCGGCACGTGAATTAATTAAAACAAAACATAGGTCAAACCAAAAGTCAATTAATAAGACTAGGTTAGAAATAAATCAAGAATAAATAGTAACTTAATCAAGAAAATTATGAAAAATTAAACTAAATAAGGTGGGGTCAGGACAATATCATCCCCCAAAATGATTTTAAAAATAATGAAAATTGGTACGGGAATTAATTAAAATAAAACAGAAGTCAAATTAAAAGTCAACCAACCAAACTAGGTCAAAAATAAATCCAAAATAAATTGAAAATGTGAAATAAAATTCCAAGAAAAGGTCACGTTGACCAAGAGACAGTGGTCAACCTTCATCCCAAAAATCAAATGCTAACAATAATTTTAAGTCATAAAAATAAAATCAATAAAAAAAAGTGTGTTAAAATGGATCATTTAGAATAAATAATTAAAATAAAATATTAATATTAAAAAAATACGAAAATAAAAATTATATAAAATTAAATAAAACGTTAAGAAAAGTGAAAAATATTTTTGGGTAATTTTATGGACGAGGAAAATATTTTAAATACGAAAAAGAAATATGAAAACGGAAGGATTAATGGTGATGAACATGGTAAGCAAGCGTAGATATATCAAAACATGGTCATGGAAGAGATGATTACCTAAAGGAAAATAGAAGTGGAATAGAATCTGATATGTGATGAATCTTTGCCTCCATGCCACGAAATTCTAATGCTCCTTTGGGGTTAGAGTTTCAGCTTCTTAAATGGGGTGGATTAGGTGTTCTCATGGGCTTTTTAATAAGTAATTTATCCATAAGAATAAAATTGTGAAGTGAGGTGTAAAATGTTGTTATTTTGGGCCAAACTTAAGTGAATGGATGTCCAATACATGGCCAAAAGAGGTAAAAAAACGTGACTGGTTTGTGCAGCATGCTTAGAAAATCTGATTGGGCCAGCCAGACCCAAAATCTGCCTAGAAAATCAAGTCATGGTGCCCACTTTAAATGAATGTATCTCTCAAACCATAGATCCAAAAGAGATGATTCCAAAAGTATTTAAAAGAGGACATGGAAAGGTACAATTATTGTGAAGAAAGTATTTTCAAATAATGCCTTGAAGTGCAAGAAAACTGGCCAAGAAGTCTTGACAAATTTTGAAGATTTTGGACTTAGAAATTTTTCTAAGTGTCCTAAAAAAATGTCTCACTTTGACTAAGCATAACTTTCTCAATTCTGATCCAAATGGAGCAAACTTCATATCTCTAGAAAGCTTGGAACAATAGGAACAACTTTCATGTTGGAGAAATTTTCAAATGGAGCTTTTATCTTGATGCAAAATGGGCTTAAAGTGAGTGCAACGATAATGAAAACTTGCCATAAATGGGAAGTCAACCATTTCCAAATTAAGTAACTTTTCCAATTCTTGATTAAATGATGAATCCATGATCCAACCTTGATCAAATTTCACATGTAGGATCCCCTAGGCATGGATTTTAAGATTCCACTCTCAAAATGTCAGGAGTTGACTTTTCTGGCCCCCACAGTTGACTTTTCCCAAATTGTCTGATTCCCGATTCCATTGATCAATTGAAGCACTTCTGGCTCAAATAAAGAGCTGATTTTTTGTATGTAGAACCTTGTGGACATATGTAGGGTCATGGAAAAGAGTTTCACCCAAGGAATCAGAAATAAACTAATTTTATATCAAACCCTAGTTTTAGGGCAAAATGATCAAGAACTGATTGCACTGATTGCCAATGGATCTTTCTGAGATTATTGTGAATCTTCCTAGGCCAAGATGCCTCTCTAATCATGACATGGATGAGCTCCTCTACTTCTAACCAAACATTTCCTGTTGCAGGTAGCCATGAAACCCTAATTTTTGATTAAATCCAGATGACATGTAGGAATAGAAGATGAATTTTCGTGTTTTAGGAATTCTTTGAATTTATGAAACATGAATTTCATGAACTCATTACTTTTAATTTGACACTCTTGATCTTATGGCTCCACGTCTTCGGTGCTTATGGCTTTTAGTGCGATACTTTTCTTATTTTTCTTTTCATCTTCTTCGTCATTAGCAAGTCATTTTAGTTTTATCTCGTGCTCCTGCAATTTTAAAAAAAAGAGTGTGTGTGCACATAGTCGCTAAATCTTTAGATTTTGAAATCGTAGTGGCATATAGGAATTTTTACAACCAGTTACTCATTTATAAATGTTTTTTCCAGAGTTCTCATATGACTCACGATATGAGTGAATCGTGTTTGCATTTGATTTATGGTCTCTTCAGGTTTCATTATGAAGAGTTCATACTCATGAGTTAATGTGCCCAACCTTGCCCTCTTTACCCCGGTAGTTCCTTCCTGGGTAATTTGGAGGATGTCCCACATTTCTTTAGCAATTTCACAGTGAGAAATTCACAAAAAATTCATAAAGCTTGAGAGCGGTGGTGATGATAACTTTCGCTTTCAAGTTGTGTTGCACATTTTTTTTATCATCTTTAGCCAAATCCTCTTCAAAAATTTTTACACCACCATTAACATTATGTGTAGAAGCAAATGTACCTTTATTTACAACCTTCCAAATACCATGATCCACCCATTTTATGAAAAACTTTCTTTTCTCTTTCCACAAACTATATCATTCTCCATTAAAAAACGAGGTTTGTTTAGTGAATAGTTTGAAGACATTTTCCCCCTGAAACAATTATTCCTTAACATAAGTGAGACTCTAATGCCACTTGTTGGATAAGTGACTTCAAGCACAAGAGGGAGATGAATTGTGTTATTTAAAATTCGTGATTGATTTTATACTTTTCTTGATTAAGATCATGTTAATAATTTTGTTTGAGTAAATTAAAATTGAGGTAAATAATAAAAAATAAAACAGAAACTAAAGAGGATAAGGGTTAAAGGGATTGCACCTGAGAGTTATCCAGGTTTGACAGATCGTTGA
Source organism: Lathyrus oleraceus (assembly GCF_024323335.1). Lineage (NCBI taxonomy): Eukaryota > Viridiplantae > Streptophyta > Magnoliopsida > Fabales > Fabaceae > Lathyrus > Lathyrus oleraceus. The sequence goes on along the minus strand of NC_066581.1, from coordinate 328,613,610 downwards.
TCTAATCTTGTCCCAAAGAGATCTTCTTTAGATTTTGACTAAAATTTTGAGTTTTTACAAATTATACCCACAAATTTTTGATACAAATTGATCTTTACAATGATTTATCCCCAATCAAACATGAAGCTTTTATCCTGACTATGCTAACGAACCAAATAGAGATTTTTCAGACTAATCTCAAGAACCAAAATAAAAATTTTAAGACTGATTAATCTCAAGAATCAAACTCTATTCTTAAAGAGTATCACACTCTTAAAAGTGATCACAATGACACTTCACTCAAACAATTTCTTCCTAAAAAATAGTGTTTCACTCAAAATAATCAAGACAACTTTAAGCGAAGAAAAATATTTTCTGAAATCAGAGGGACATTTTTAAATTGGGTAATGCTAACTTGTGTCCTATGGACACAAGTTAAGAAACCCACTTAAAGAAAGTTTATATTGAAAAAATCAATAAAAAAATTAACTATATATTTTTATTAAAATCAATGCATAATTTCCAAAATACTATTTCTATATTTAATTCTTAATTTGTGCCCTAGAAACACAAGTTAACAATATCCTTTAAATTTTCAATAGAGTGCTTTTACACCACTTAGGGTCAGAAAAGTGATTCCCTAATATTTTCTAAATGAATATATTGGGCCAGTTCAGCCCATTACCCTGTTCCATTCCATGACATAACCGCGTCATCTTCTCGTTTTTATTTGGGGGAACAGCCTGGTTTGAATTTTGCTTGCACAGCGAAACAAACCCCTCCAAATTACATCTATACCCATAGCAGTTCCACCCTCATCCACTATCTCCTTGTTAACTGCAACGAGGACATAACCGATATTTCAACTTTACCATCAAAACCATCACCGTTACCGTAGCAAAACCACCACCGGAGCCAAAATCCTCATTCACCTCCATTTCCCTCTCTCTTCTTCTCTTTCCAAATCAGATCCGAACAAACCCTAACCCTAATATATATTACAATTTCACAATTCGATTCAAAGATTGGAAATCGACATGGGCGATTTCAACCTCGCCCTCGTGATCGTAGCGATAGTTGTATGCGTGATCGTGTTCCTCGTCAATGTATACCTGCTCGTCAACTACCAGCATCCCGATGATGTTAACCAGGCTTACTTTCCTAAATTCGTCGTCGTTTTGGGGCTTTCGGTTGCCGCAATCTCCATTCTCATGCTTCCTGCCGATGTGGCAAATCGGCAAGCTTGCCGGCACGCCATTTATAATGGCGCGTGTAACCTCACGCTCCCGATGAAAGATTTATGGCTCGCTGTTTACGTAATCGACGCTATCCTTGTCTTCTTCATCATTCCCTTCGCAATGTTCTTCTATGAAGGCGACCAGGACAAGTAGGTTGTCTTTTTTTGTGTGTGAGGAAATGAGAAAACGGGGTTTTTTTCCCTTTTTTGTTTTTGGATTTTTAGTGTTTGGTGTTTATGGAATTTGTTTGCAGGAGTATTGGTAAAAGGATTAAGAGTGCACTGTGCTGGGTGGTGACGACGGCTGTAGTGTGCGCTCTCGTTCTGGGTATTTTGTATGGTATGGATGATTTGAACTTTTGTCTAATTTGAACTATGTGTTATTACACACTTTTCTCTTACTCTGTGCGTGTATTTTAGGGTTGAGTTGTTCTTTATGTGTTAGTTGAAGTGTATTTTCAAGGACAGATAGGATAATGTAAACCCTGAATGGTTTTGCTTGATGTTCATTTGCTGTAGTATAGTACAGTCTCTTAATATATAAAGAAAAGACAGAGTTTGGGTAATTAATGAATTTGGGTTAATAATTGGAACTAGAGGTTGATTGAGATTTGTCACATTCTCTGGGGGGTTTTCTGCGAAGTACATCTTAGAGGGTTCGTGCATTGCAGGAAGGTGAGCAGTAGCTATTTCGGAGTTTATGTGAGTGAGAATGTGTTAGGTTTTGGGCTCTTAGTTTAGTGAAAAAGTATTGGTCCAGAAGAATCATCGGAAGTGTGAAGCTTTTGTGTGTTTAGTTTAGTTGCTAATATTGGATGTTGGAGAATAGATTGGATTTGTTTGATTGTTATTTAACTACATTTGCCTCTTAATGTGAGAAATAAATATTTTTTGGGCGTACTAGTAAAACGGAAGCAGAGATAGAGTGGAGATTAATTTTTGATTTTATGCATCTTTAAGGGAAGTGCTTCTTAGTACATTTTCATGATTTGTAAGTAATGTTTGACGATGTAATAAGAATGGGAGTGGTTTTTTCATTTATGGGAGGTGTGGTGGCTCTCATAAGACTAGAATAATTCTTGACATTGGTGAAGAAAGAAAAAAAGTGGGGGGAAGAATTCACAAACAGTAACAACAAACAACAAAAGCTTTTCACAGAAGGAGGAAACAGTTATTGAAAATTTCTACTTAAAAATCTGTTTTCTTTCCCTAACAATGCTCCTTTGTTCTTAATATTGCTGGAGTTAGAAACCAAACAAATACTTATAGGCCTTTCTGCACCATAAAAAAATGACGGATAAGCATCTTAAAAGTCATTTCAGATTCAAGAAAGAAACTATACAATGCACCCATAATTTAGAGTAAATGTTTCAAATCTGCTGTGGCTGAATGAGTTTTGTTTGATTCTGCTTTTATTGCGTGATTATATATCAGGGCTTGTTGGTAAAGTGGATTTTACTGTTAGGCATCTCTCATCATCAACAACTTCATTTCCTAGCACATGGGGGCTCAACAGTGGTCAACAATGTGTTGGAAATGGCGCCCATCAGGTATTTTTCCGCCGTAATATTTTAATATTTTTAGAAGAAGTAATAAGTTTCTGTACTGATTCTGTTTTTTGTCCTCTTTGTCTTCAACAGTGCTCTGCATACTCTGCTAGTCCTTCATCAGAGAAAACATGGACCATGCGGTCTACCTTTCCAGAATATGTTGTAGCTCTTGCTACTATTGTTGGATCTGTGCTTTTTTCTGTAAGCTCATTATTCATAAAACTTGTATATAAAACCCACTTCATATTTAACCTTGGTTTAGGCTTGCTTATATTACTTGGGAGAACATTATTGTATCAGCCAATCCTACCACTCTCTTGTGGGTGTCATCAATTCATAAAAATCTTGTATATAAAACCCGCTTCAAATTTAGCCTTGGTTTAGGCTTGCTTGTATTACTTAGGAAAACATTATAGTATTAGCCAATCTTACCACTCTTGTGGGTGTCATTTCTCCACAAGTGTGTGAATAAACATACTGTGTTATGATATTCACTTTAGGGAATGCTACTGTGTTAATTTTCTAGATACAAAATTACTTACTGCATTCAAGAACTATTCATGACATTAACCATTGTGTTCTCCATATTCAATCCAGATATTTGGTGGTGTTGGTATTGCTTGTCTTCCACTAGGACTTTTATTTTCATTTATCCGTCGGCCAAAGGCTGTTATCACTCGCTCACAGTATATCAAGGTGATATATGTTGCTATTGAAAGAGTTATATTATATTGTTGTTTATACTTCATATGTGCATTTCTTATATGATATGCTATATTATATTTATGATGCGGTTGGTTGGATATTGTAGGAAGCTACTGAACTTGGTAAAAAAGCAAAAGATTTGAAGAAAGCAGCTGAGTCACTCCATCAGGAAGAAAGAAGTGGTGCAAAGGGTAGAAAGCATCGTAAAAATGTAAAAGAAGTAGAAAAGGTAAGGATATCCTTGTTGGCATGGGCATTCTTTATAATAATTTAACTTATGCTGTTTTCATAGTTTGTGTTGTGGCTCCAATAATGTGCTTAACTAACTTAATTTTCCAGGAATTGTTTCAATTGGAAGAAGACGTAAAGCTTCTTGAAGAGATGTATCCACAAGGGGAAAAGGTCGTTATTCAGATTTCTAACTTTTTAACTTCGTGGCATATAGTCATTGTATATTGTTTTTCCTACTAACTGATCCTGCACGAATGCAGGCTGAGACAACATGGGCACTAACAGTTCTTGGTTATCTGGCAAAGCTTGTTTTCGGAATTCTAGGGTAAGCAATGATACATAACAATTAAAGTTGCTACGGATGCATGATTCTTTCTACTAGCATTATACTTAGTCTTGCAAAGATTGCTTGTTAAGGAGGTATTTTCCCCATGTAATATCTAACCCAAGTTTTTAAATTTTTTGACAGGCTGATTGTTTCAGTAGCATGGATTGCTCATATCATTATCTATCTATTAATTGATCCTCCCCTTTCTCCTTTCTTGAATGAAGTTTTTATCAAGCTAGATGATGTCTGGGGTATGTTTGATATTGGAGTGCACATTCTATATATTATCTTTTCTACATATTATATTTCCTCACCTCAGCCATGTATAATTACTGATTTGTTATGTTGCTGATTTTCATTCAGTTATTCTAGGTAATGTGTGTTGTTTTCTGTTTTAACAGGTCTGCTCGGCACAGCTGCATTTGCATTTTTCTGCTTCTACCTTCTTCTTGCTGTGATTGCTGGTGCCACGATGCTTGGGTTGAGACTAGTATTCATCACCATACATCCCATGAAGTAATTCAACCGTGCTGTCAGTTTTATCATTTTAATTTCCGTTCTGGTCATTTAATGCACTTACTGATATTTCACAACGTGAACATACTTCTGGCAGGTGGGGAGCAACTCTCATGAACTCTTTTTTGTTTAATGTGGGCCTTATCCTTCTTTGTTCCATTAGGTCAGTATAGTGTGTACCTTCAATTTCAAATAGAATATTATGTTTATTTAATAAGCTCTCTAACTCAGCATGGTAAAATTTATAACATCATGATGCAACAACCTTGCTGAAAGCTTTGTCGTTTTGCTTTTTCAGTGTGATTCAGTTTTGCTCCACAGCATTTGCCTACTATGCTCAGGCAACTGCAGCCCAGGAAATATTTGGTCACACTTTGGAGTCTCTTCGTGGAATTAAATATTTATACAAGTGAGTTAAGCTGGATTTCATGTTTTTTCTGCCTCTCCTCCCATGCACTCTTAATGGCAAATGTGTTCCTTGTTTTGGTAACTAGTGAATTTGGATCATACATGCCCTATTATTTTTCTATCTTTCTATTTGATCAAACCCCATATTTTCAATTGAAGTTCTTTATGAAACCATGCGTCAAAACAAACGTAGACAAACAATAATATTGAATATGAAGGCTGTTGTCAGACATGTACCATAAATTGGCATGACATGTTTGAATCCAAAGGCCTGTAGAACTTATTTCTGCTATTAATTTTTTATTTATCGAGGTGTAACTAATGTAAGTCGTCTATATGATGCTTAAGTTGGTTTAGTTTTTGACTATTATCTATTACTCTTGCTGATATTGTTTGCCTTACTGTTTATCACAATACAGGTACAATGTGTTTCAAATTGCATTTGTTGCTTTGGCTGGATTGACTTTTGTGTATTATGCTGCCTTTGTAAGTTTACCTCAGAAAAAAGATCCCCTTTTTTATGAATGTTAATATTCTTGCCGTTGCTAAAAGGTTTTCTATTTGAAAATATCAGGGATGGAAAAGAAAAAAGCCCAGCGGCAGGTTCCAATTGTCTTCATGAGTAGCTTCTGAAAGTAGCCATTTGGGATTTCTTGTCTCTGGTCATATCCTTCACAGTGGTTTTTATCTTCGGATATGCTTTGGCCTAGATTTGTTTCATGTTGAAAGCTATAGGGTAAGCTAATCATCATCTGAGTAGAATCATTTTCTGCACTTGACTCATTAGTTGGGTGTGTGTTTGAGCTGCAATTTCGGGTCTTTGCTTCTTTTGTCGCCCTTGTATGTATCATAACTTTGTTTGATTTGTGTTATTCATTCTGCCCAATATATATGTAATTAAATGTACTTTGTGTGCACGAAAGAGTACTGGATTCCAACAATACTATGAGGATATGCAACCCTTGCCAAAGAGAAAATTGTAACATCAATTTTTATTTTAATTTATCGTCAAGTTTGTGTAATAGATTTCTAATGATAGGTAGGAACTTTTGAGCCCTTCAGAATAGGTATTACCGTTTTCAAGTCTTTTGTTGAAAATTGCTGATTACAAACTTTGTTTCTAATTCTATTGGTTTTGCCGTTAAATTTGTTGTATAATTATCTCTGTAGTTTACTATATAATTATTTCTGAAATTCAATTTTGGTTCAACAAGTATCGACTCATATGGTGATGTATCGATACATGTATAATTTTTTTTCTCAAAAATCAATTTTCCTTCGGCATGTATCGACTCATTGATGGTTGTACCGATACATGGCCTATCAATCTTTATGTTTGGTGTTTTCTACCAAACATGTATCAACCCATTTACTCATGTATCGACTCATGATGTATTAAAATTGTGAAAAATTGTTTTTCAACCCAGTATGGATCAATATATACCCTATGTATCGATACATCATGATACATTCATTCTGGAAAACGTTTTTGTTACCTCATGTATCGATCCAATGGGTCATGTATCGACTCATGAGTCAATTTTTGCACACATGAACCGACTCATCCAACTAAAATTTTCTGTTATTTTCTGTTTTCACTCTGTTATAAGTAGTAAAACATTATTCTTTTTACAAAAACACATGAAAACGTTTTAAGAGCATTTTTTGTGTGAGCAAGAAACCTGAAAGATACTTTGTCTTCACCATCTTATCAATCATCTTTTCACATTCAATCACATCGAAACATAATAATCATTGTGCATTGCATCAAGAGATCTTTGAGATAACGTTCAACTGTAGGATTTGTAATCGAAGTTGTGTTGAAGGGATACAAATGGGGTTTCTCTGAAAAATCAGGTGGTTTTCCATCAAGAACAGATCGTTTCTTGGGGGTTTTCATCAAAGTCAAGTGGATCGAATTCAGCCGTAGCGAAGGGGTTTGGAAATCTAGGAGATTTCGCAAACAAGTAGTGGAACGGAGGATTGATCGTTGATTTTGAGGTTCAAGACTTGATCGGATCGGATCAAGCGGGTTAAGACAAATTCAACAAAATCGATGGGATTGGTGTTCGTTATTTGTGATGTAACCTTGTAAACATTTGCAACATTATTGGAAATAAGATCTCAATTTCGATTTCGAAATTGAGGGGAGTCGTACCCACACGTGAGGACAGTAGTGGGGAACTTCCTTACCAAACTCTTTGCGTACAATTTTCTATCCTTAATCTCTTTACTTTTTCAGCAAATTTATCATTCAATTGTGGTGTTAATTTTTCTGTTGAATGATCCTACATTGACAAAACGTTTTTGCATAATTGAAAAACTGTTTTAGTGATTTGATTTGAGAAAATTACTTTGACAACTCCATTGACAATAAGGATCATTAAACATTGCACACCAACTGTTTGATAAAAGTGTTCTGCTTGTTTTTGTTCATTGGAATATAATGTTGTGTTCTGTGGTGATATATTCATCCCCCCTCTTGATCACCTGCCACACCGTCTAACAAGTGATATCAAAGCGCTGGTTCGCTAGTGCTCTGTATCTTCTCGTAACGATATGGCTTCTGAACCAAAGGGGGCTTACAATAGAGCTCCAGTTTTCAACGTGAAAATTACGGCTATTGGAAAGACTGCATGCGAGTACACATAAGTTCCATAGAAAGGAATGTATGGGTTGCCATCCGTGACGGTCCTTTTGAAATTACTATGGCCAACGCGGAAGGCAACACTGTACCAAAACCAGAGGCACAATGGACTGCCGATGATGAAAAGAAGTGGGCGTACGCTTCGAAAGCCCGAAACATTTTAATTTCAGCATTTGGTGTTGATGAGTATTATAGAGTATCCCATTGTACGACTGCCAAGGAGATGTGGGACGTGTTACAAGTTTCCCATGAGGGAACTAACGAAGTTAAACAGTCCCGCATAAATACACTTACTCAAGAGTTTGAACTCTTTCGCATGAAACAAGGATAATCTATCGCCGACATGCAAAAGAGATTCACACATCTCATTAATCATTTAAATTCACCTGGGAAGCCTATTTCCAATGAACTTGCTACTAATAAAATGTTGAGATGTCTTAGTAGGGAATGGAAGCCTAAAGTGACAGCTATCAAGGAAGCAAATGACCTTACTACACTCGACATCACAACTCTATTTGGCAACTTGGAAGAACATCAACAAGAACTAGCAAGCCTTGAAAAGTATGAGAAAAAGATTAAAAAGGAGAAGACTAAAGACAAAGAGAGTGAGAAGAAGTCCATAGATCTTATGGCTTCTAGCTCTAAGTCCTTAAATAAAGACCAAAGTGATAGTGACTGAAGTAGTGACAAAGACTCAGATGATGAGGAAATGGGACTGTTTGTTCGGAGGTACAACAAATTCATTCAATGGAATGGAGTAAAGCACTTCGACAAAAATCTCATAAATTTTTGAAGACAATCCAAAGGATCTAAACAAGAAGAGAACAAAAAGGATAAGGCAAAATGATCTTGCTTCAATTATGGTAAGGTAGGGCACTACAAGCCAAACTGCCCTCAACTAAAGAAGGACAAAGGCAAAGCTCCGCCAAAGAAATAAAACAAACAAATAAGGGCATACATCGCTTGGGAAAGTGATAGTGAATCGTCAAATGATGAAAGCTTAAGTGATAGTGATGAGACGACCAACCTATGTCTCATGGCTCACATCAAAGACAAGGCTTACCACAAGAGCCTCAACAAAGAAAAGAAAGTAAGACATACCTACTATAATAATTTCTCTTCTATGTTCTTTTCTGAATTGAAAATAGCTTTTGAAAAACTGCATACAAAAGCATTAACAACTTTTAAGAGATTATCCTCCGATAAACAAATCTTTTCATTTTTGGAGGGTAAAGTCTATAAAACCGAAAAAGACTTAGAAGCTCTAAAACAAAGTATTGTATAAAATTCAAAAGATATTGATGGATTGGTTCGTGTTCAAAATTGTGGGGCTTGCCATATTTGGCAAGGAGAGGTTAAATCTCTTAAGGCCAAATTAGAGAAAGCTTTACAACCGAAAGTTACTTTGTCGTTGATCCTAATTTGTTTAAGAAATATTTGAATCCACCTTATGCAAAATATTCATTTGTAGATAAGATTCCAAGGATTCTAATTGCAAAAGTAAACGAATCCATCATCATGGTTTATGTCATTATTGTTGTCATTCAGGTCATACCATTGCGAAATGCAAGTTTAGGAGATTTCTTGTCCCTAAAGGCATTTATCAATGGATGCCTAAATGCAACATTGTTTCCAGTCACACACAAGGACCCAATGAAAATTGGGTACCTACCTCTCTCTTTTGATATTGTAGGTTGAGTGTCTTGCATCCGAGGAAAGAAGATGGTTTCTTGACAGTGGGTGTTCAAGGCACATGACGAGTGACATATCTCTATTCATAGACTTTAAAGCTAAGAAGAAGGGTTAGGTTAATTATGGCGACAATAACAAAGGAGCGATTCTCGGAAAAGGTAGTGTAGGTAACCCCTATACCATTACTATCTCCGATGTGAATTTAGTTGAGGGACTTAAACACAATCTTTTGAGTATCAGCCAATTATGTGACAAGGGTTACAAAGTAACTTTTACAAACACTTGTTGTATAATTGAGCATGATGACAAAAGGATATTGTGTTTAAGGGTGTTAGAGTAAACAACATCTATATGCTTGATCTTATTGAGGTACCGTTAATAAGTCCTAAGTGTCTAGTCGCCTTGAATGATGATTCATGGCTTTGGCATATACACCTAGTGCATGTTAACTTCGATTTGCTTAATAGGATTGTGTCCAAAGATTTAGTAGTCAGTCTTCCAAAAATAAAATTTTCAAAAGATCACCTATGTGACGCATGTCAAATGGGAAAGCAAACGGGGGTGTCCTTTAAATCTAAAAATGTTATTTCTACTTCACGACCGCTCTAGCTTATCCATATGCACCTCTTTGGCCCTTCTAGAACAAAGAGTTTAGGTGGTAACTACTATGGACTTGTATTGGTTGATGACTATTCTAGATTTACATGGACTATATTCTTACATAGTAAAGACGAAAGTTTTTCCGCTTTTACACGTTTTGCAAAAATGTTCCAAAATAAAATAAATTCAAAAATAGTTACAATCCAAAGCGATCATGGAGGGGAGTTTCAAAACCACCTCTTTTTTGATTATTGTGACAAGCATGGCATTGAGCATAATTTTTCAGCCCCCCGTACTCCACAACAGAATGGTATTGTGGAGCGCAAAAACCGTGTTTTAGAGGAGTTGACTAGAACTATGCTCAATGAGGGCATTCTACCAAAATATTTTTGGACCGATGCTATTAGCACAACTTGTTATATTTTAAATAGAATTTTGATTCGCCCCATTTTAAATAAAACCCCTTATGAGCTTTTGAAAGGGAGAAAACCTAACTTGTCAGATCTTCATGTTTTCGGTTGTAAATGTTTTGTTTTAAATAATGGTAAAGAAAATATTGGGAAATTTGACGCAAAAGCGGATGAGGATGGCTTTCTTGGATATTCTCAATCAAGTAAAGCATTTAGAGTTTACAATAAACGTTTACTTACTGTTGAAGAATCAGTTCATGTTTCTTTTGATGAGTCTTGTCCGAAAAATGTACTTCTTTTGATGACGCAGGTATATCTTCGGAAGACATACTCAAGGATGTTGTTGAGGGAAGTGATCAGCCCAAAACAGTGGATATTGAGAAGGAGGAAGATATTAGTCATGTAAAAGATGAAGAGGAAAGACCGACTGAAGTGAATGATCTTCCATCGGCTTGGAAATCCTCGAGACCATCCTATTGATAATATACTTGGAGACATCACCAAAGGAGTGACGACTCGTTCTAAGCTAAGTATTTTTTTATTATCATTTCACTTTTGTTTCTCAAGTAGAACCTAAAAATACCAAAGAGGCATTGATTGATGAATTTTGGCTAATGGCCATGCAATATGAGCTTAATCAATTTAAAAGAAATGACGTTTGGGAACTTGTCCCTCGTCCTCGAGACCATTGTATCATTGGTACTAAGTGGGTTTTCAGGAGCAAGCTTGATGAAAACGGAATGATAACTCGGAATAAATCCCAGTTAGTGGCTCAAGGGTATAACCAAGAGGAGGGCATAAACTATGAGGAGACATATGCTCTGGTCGCTCGCCTTAAGGCTATATGCCTTTTGCTTGCTTATGCATGTGCTAAGAATTTTAAGCTTTATCAAATGGACGTAAAGAGTGCCTTTGTTGACAATTTCATAAATGAAGAGGTATACGTCTCACAACCTCCGGGTTTTGAGAATGATGAGTATCCGGATCACGTTTTCAAATTAAAGCGTGCTTTATATGGTCTTAAACAGGCCCCTCGGGCTTGGTATGAAAGAATTAGTAAATTTTTAGTTGATCATGGATATTCAAGAGGTAAAGTGGGTACCACTCTTTTCATTAAACGTCAAGGAAAGCATATTCTTTTAGTTCAAGTATATGTAGATGGTGTTATTTTTGGTTCAACTAACATGCACTTGGTCAAAGAATTTTCTAAGGTTATGCAGGGTGAGTTTGAGATGAGTCTAATGAGGGAGCTAAACTACTTCCTCGGTCTTCAAATTAAGCAACTCGACGATGGCACAATCGTGTGTCAAACAAAATACTGTAGAGAGTCGCTAAAGCGCTTTGGAATGGAAGACTCAAAGTCCATCAATACCCCTATGCCTACCAACAGAAACTTAGACAAAGATGAGCATGGTAAGAGTGTAGATGTCAAGAAGTATAGAGGTATGATTGGATATCTTTTATATCTTACTGCATCTAGACCCGACATCATGTTTGGTGTATGTATGTGCGTTCGGTATCAACCAGATCTTAAAGAATCTCACTTAAAAGTTGTAAAACGTATACTTAGATACCTTCACGGGTCATCCAAGTATGGGCTGTGGTATTCTAAGGGAAGCGATTGTAGTTTAGTAGGTTACTCCGATTCTGACTTTACCGGTTGCAAATCGGATAGGAAAAGTACTAGTGGCACATGTTATTTATTTTCAAACTCCTTAGTGAGTTGGCATAGCAAAAAGCAAGTTTGTGTTGCTTAGTCAACCGCTGAGGCTGAATACATTACAACTGGTAGTTGTTGTGCCCAGATTTTATGGCTAAAACAACAATTACTTGATTTTGATATACAACTCAAACGTATTCCCATCAAATGTGATAACACGAGTGCCATAAACCTTACTAAAAATCCAGTTTTACATTCTCGCACTAAACACATTGAGATTAGACATCATTTTCTCCGCAATCATGTTGAAAAGGAGGATGTTGTGTTTGAACATGTTGATACTAAAAATCAACTTGCTGATATTTTTACAAAACCACTTGCAAATGAATCGTTTTTTAGCATTCGTCGGGAGTTAGGAATTTTTGATATCTCAAGTTTGATGTCATAAGCGTGCATTTTCGTTATTTATATGTATATCTCACCACTCTATTTGAGATCTCTTTAAGCTTATGAATATGCATCTTCACTGTTCATTAAACGAGGTAACTTCGTTCCTTTTTATATCTCGTTGTAAACTTTACCTATGTGTGTACTTAAGTTGTTCCTTTGTGAGATATGGTTATATGCTTGATAAGTTGTGATTATCTTATATGTGTTCATTTCCAAAATTTTGTTGATCGCGTTAATAAGTCTTTCAATCTATATGTTAAAGTGACCCATTGATAATTCTTTCGTCTTGTATATTCATGCACTCATAAAACATGTCATATGTTGCATTTCATGCATGCATATGTTATCTATACATTACTTATATCATTTGTATCTCATCATCATGGAAACTTTAATACGTGTTTATATGCATTTCATATCATTTCATTGCCAAAATTAAACCATCAAAGGGAAATCGATGTGTCTCAAGTCTGTTTACATCTGATTTTTTGCAAAAAATTAATTTTTTTATTTTTTATTTGTTACTAATGGATCGATACATACCTCTTTGGATTGATACATCAATGTCTGAAAAGCCAAAACATAATCATTGAATTGACTTGGATCGACCCATATTACCATGTGTCGATACATGCAATAATTTTTTAAGTTTTAGAAAATTTTAGTTCAGTATGTATCGATACACCCGTGTTTTGGGTCAATACATGCCTGTTTTAAAAACAAAATTTTGGCTTCATGTATCGAACATTCTGTGATGTGTCGACCCATCCCGCAAGTTTTTTCTGTGAACTGACTTGGGTCGACCCATTGGCCCATTTACACTTCTTAAAACTATCTTTCTTCCATCTATCTCTCTTTTTCTTCACAAAAATGGCCAACCCTAATTTTCTTTTCACATTTCCTCATCTCATACCCAGATTCCTTAAATTCTCTTCATATCATCATCATCATCATCTTCATCATCATCATGCCTCATAAGATGATCAAACCAAGGGGTAGAAAATCAACCGAAGTCGGTTCTACTTCTGGCATTCCTCCAATGATATCTAGTGCTCTATCCATTTTACATCCTTCAAGCTCAATTGTTTTCGATGAATTCTTCAAGACTCGGATTGTTATGAAATGGCATGTCTTTGAAATGTGGGAAGCTCGTACATATCACATAACAGAGGTATGTGATTTAGTTGATGCTCAAAGATTAGACTCTTTTTTAACTTGTAAGGATGATTATCATGGGGATTTTATTAGAGCCTTTTATGCTGGTTTAGAAAGTTGAAAAGGTTGTACATTTACAGTTCATCTTGGCATTAATCGATATAAGTTTGATATGGGGAATTGGATTATAGGTTTTGGTATCGATTTAAGGTCATATATGTTGTAGTCATTTCATGATGAAAAACGTGCTCCGTCTTTTTCTACTAGGCTTTACCTACATTCTATCTTGAAACATGAGAGACCTGTTAAGCCAAATGAGCAGATTACTATCGATATGATTAAAAGTGTATCGAGGATACTTCACTGGATTGTATCCCATATTCTACGTCCATGTTCTGGTGGCCACTCTCGAATTGACTCGGCTGAGGCGCATCTCATCCATGTGCTTGAAAATGGCATCTTACCTAACTGGCCAAATTACTTTGTGAAGCGAATGGCCTCAATGGAAGAGTGTGGTAAGAATACGGAACTGAACTATACGTCTCCGATTATGAAAATAATCAAGCATTTCAACGTGCCATTGCCTATCATTCATATGACTCCAATCACCCGGAATCAAGAATTTGACCAAGCAACGATGTCTCATATTGGCTACCATTGGGACAAAGACCAAAGGTGTTTGTATTTCAAAGCCAAGTTGTCTCGCACAAGGGTTTATAATTTCGACCATCCGACTAATCAGATTTTGGTCGATGAAGATGCTGCTCCTGTTGATGAAGACATGGCTGAAGCTGAAGATGCTGCAACTGCCAACAATCAAGGATGGGGAGAATGGGTGCCAAATCGTTGGTCTCCCACAAATTATGTTCCACCTCCACCTGAACCATCTTTTGTTCCTCCTATTGCTCCGACTGGTGCTTTTGCAGGTACTTCTTCGGGTCCTCCAACTTACTTGACAAAAATGTTCAATAATCTGGAAATTCAAAATCAGACCCGCCATGATGAAGCTAGGTGGTGGAATAACCAAGAAAAGCAGTGGCACGACCAACAAAGCGATTGGCACGATGAGCATCGTAATTGGCACAAGGATCTCATGAATTAGAATTATGTCTTCTACAATGATATGACAGGGTTCATGGATGATTGTCGGGAACAACCGGGTATCATGGAACATTTTCGGAGTGAGAATGTGAAACAACGGTTCAGGCATCACGACTTTTATGGGTGGATTTAATCAACCTCCGCCTCTGCCTCCGGAAGGTGGAAGTTGTCAATTCGAGCCCGGACAAGATGAACATATGTCATTCAATGAAAATCAAAGTCTTCTATGACATACCATATCATGCATAGCATATCATGTTTTAGTTTCATCTTATTATGTTGTTTGACTTATGTTATTTTGGTTGTATGATGTAGTTTATAATTCTCGCACCTCTTAGCAACTTTTGTTTTGTAATTCCATTTTATGTTAAGCATGTTTACTATATTGCCTATTTGGTCACTCTTTGTGAGTGCATTTGTGTTTTTGCCTTTAAATTGTTTATTCTTTGTGAATGCCTTTTGTTTTCTATTATGTTGCGTATGCCTTCATATCGTTACTCGTTGATATTGTGATAATAGATATGATACTACTAACAGAAAATGCTTTGTCTCTTTTTGATGTTGACAAAGGGGGAGAAAGATTGCATGCTCAAGATCTTATGCATAAACTCGGGGGAGCTTACCTCGTTCATCTACCTTCCATCACAAGACTTGCAATTATTTTCCATCATCAAAAAGGGGGAGTTTGTGAGTGCTATCCCATATTATGAGTTTTTGAGTGATGTCAAAGTTTGTGATAGAAATGTAGTTGGAAATTATTTCAAAAAGATCTCTAGCATGGCATATCATTAAAATAACAATTGAGAAGATTTTTGCATCATTAAAATATCATTTTTGCATATTTTAATGTTTTGGATCGATGCATGAGTTGGTGTATCGATGCATGTCTAAATTGTGTTTCTGAAATTCAATTTTGGTTCAGCATGTATCGACTCATATGGTGATGTATCGATACATGTATAATTGTTTTTCTCAAAAATCAATTTTCCTTTAGCATGTATCGACCCATTGATGGTTGTATCGATACATGGCCTGTCAACCTTTCTATTTGGTGTTTTCTACCAAACATGCATCGACCCATTTACTCATGTATCGACTCATGCTGTATTAAAATTGTGAAAATTGTTTTTCAACCTAGTATAGATCGACCCACACCCTATGTATCGATACATCATGATACATTCATTCTGGAAAATGTTTTTGTTACCTCATGTATCGACCCATTGGGTCATGTATCGACTCATGAGTCAATTTTTGCACACATGTATCGACTCATCCAACTAAAATTTTCTATTATTTTCTGTTTTCACTCTGTTATAAGTAGTAAAACATTATTCTTTTTACAAAAGCACATGAAAATTTTTTGAGAGCATTTTTTGTGTGAGCAAGAAACCTGAAAGATACTTTGTCTTCATCATCTTCTCAATCATCTTTTCAAATTCAATCACATCAAAACATAACAATCATTGTGCATTGCATCAAGAGATCTTTGAGATAATGTTTAGTTGTAGGATTTGTAATCGAAGCTGGGTTGAAGGGATACAAATGGGGTTTCTCTGAAAAACCAGAAGGGTTTCCATTAAGAACGAATCGTTTCTTGGGGGTTTTCATCAAAGTCTAGTAGATCGAATTCAGCTGTAGCGAAGGGGTTTGGAAATCTGGGAGATTTCGCAAGCAAGTAGTGGAGCGGAGGATTGATTGTTGATTTTGAGGTTCAAGACTTGATTGGATCGGGTCAAGCGGGGTTAAGATAAATTCAACAAAATTAGTAGGATTGGTGTTCGTTATTTGTGTGGTAACCTTGTAAACATTTGCAACATTATTGGAAATAAGATCTCAATTTCGATTTTGAAATTGAGGGGAGACCTACCAACACGCGAGGACGATAGTGGGGAACTTCCTTACCAAACTCTCTGCGTACAATTTTCTATCCTTAATCTCTTTACTTTTTCAGCAAGTTTATCATTCAATTGTGGTGTTAATTTTTCCGTCGAATGATCCTACATTGGCAAAAAAATTCTGCATAATTGAAAAATTATTTTAGTGTTTTGATTTGAGAAAATTGCTTTGACAACTCCATTGACAATAAGGATCATTAAACATTGCACATCAACTGTTTGATAAAAGTGTTCTGCTTATTTTTGTTCATTGGAATATAATGATGTTTGTGAATTTCATTAAAATGATTATCCAAGCGTGTTTATTTATTATCAGCATACTATTATCCATCGGTTTATTACATGTGCGGTTTTCTAGTAGTCGGTTCAGAATAGACGAAAGTCGATTCGGGACTGTGCTTTTCCGCTAGCCTTTAAAAATCCGTGATTTTTCTGTGGTGGTCTATTCACCCCCCCCCCTCTCGATCACCTGCCACACCATCTAACACTTTTCATCGGTGTCACGTGACACCGACTCTGGCTTCAGGACCAGGTCCAAGGACGTAGGCATAGAGCACCTAGACAAATGAACGAAGACATGCAACTCTTGGAAAATGTTGTTGTAGGCCAAACAACACATCTTTTCATAAAAGTGTTGCAAAAATGTTGTTGTTACATCAAGGGTCACAACCTTGTGAAACAACACAAACACGACCTATAAATAAATAATTCCGAATTCATAAATCATCATCATAAAACACATATCCTCTTTAGATAAAATCCAAAATAACTTTTCTAAATTTGAGTTTTCATCCGTCTTGTACAAACTGGAGTATAGGCTGAATTATCATGGGTATTCCTCCATAGAAACTCTAAGACATTCGAGAGTGCTTGAAACTCTAAGACATAAGGAAAGTGATCCGTTCATGATTTCAGTATGAATCCATTCAATCTAGAAGCTTTATTTAATAGTCTTATAGTATCCCAAATCATGGTCACCGACGCTTCAGTGTTAAGCATCAAAGAGATGAACCAGGACATTCTCAAGTTGGATCGTTTTGATGGTACAAACTTCACCTGTTGGCAAGACAAAATGACTTTTCTATTGATTGCCTTGAAGATTCACTATGTTTTAGATCCTGATTTGACACCAATTCCAGAACCAATAGAAGATGACACTGATGAAGTTAAGAAGGAGCGAAAGAAACGAAAGGAAGATGAATTGTTATACCATGGACATATTCTGAATGCATTATCTGATCGTCTCTATGATATATACACCGATACCCAATCTGCAACAAATATCTGAAAGGAACATACGAAAAAGTTCTTAATATATACATACTTTAATTTTAAAATGTTGGACTCCAAGTCGATTCTTGCACAAGTACACGAGTTACAAGTTCTCGTGAATAAAATAAAAGTTGTAAAAATATACATTCCAAAATCTTTCCAAGTTGGTGCAATCATTGCAAAATTGTCACCTTTGTGGAAAGGATACAAGAAGAAATTATTGCATAGTTCTGAGGATTTCTCGTTGGAGAAACGTCAGAAACACCTTCGAATCGAGGAGGAGACGAAAGATAGAGAAAAGTTTGAGTCCGCTAGATACTCTAAAGCCAATGTTGTGATTGCAAAAGAAAGAGGAAACATGATGGCATGAAGAACCATCTTAGTCCTAAGAAGGAATATAACAAGTTCAAGAACTCTAGCGGACCAAAATTCGACTTCTATGTGTACGGTAAACCAAACCACTTTGCTCGATATTGCAGGCATAACAAGTCCAAAAACGAATTTAATGTTGTTCATGCTAATGACAACATAATTGATACGACGAGCGAGATTATGACAATCAAAGAAAGTCACTCTTGTCAATGTACTTCATGTCTCCGACATGAATAAGAACCTTGCTAGTGGGGACTTGTTGGGAAAACCGGGTATTAAGTTTGTATATGAATCGGGAAAACTAATATTAACCCGTAACAATGTATTTGTAGGAAAATGATATTCCGCTAATGGGATGATCAAAATTTGTACTACCGATAATATTACTAATGGAATTTCTAATTCTGCTTATATGTTTGAATCTATTTCTGTATGGCATTCTAGATTAGCATATATTGGTATTAGTACTATGAATAGACTAATTAAATCTGGATTGATCTCATGCAATATTCATGATTTTGAAAAATGTGAAAAATATGTTAAATAAAAAATGATCAAGAAACCTTTCAAAAGTGTTGAAAGGAAATCAAATTTGCTTGATCTCTTGCACTCTGATTTGTGTGAATTTAATGGCCTGGTAACCCATGGGGGAAATCGGTATTTCATAACCTTTACCGATGATTGCTCTAGGTTCACACATGTATACTTTTTAAGTATAAAGATGATGCCTTTAATGCCTTTAACACTTATAAAGAAGAAGTAGAAAATCAATTAAGTGGAAGTATCAAAGTCCTTATGAGTTATGAGTGATAGGGGCGGTGAATACTTTTCTATAGAATTTGATGCATATTGTGAAGAATATGACATTATACATGAATGTTCCGCACCTCCTACACCATAACAAAATGGTCTAGCCAAGAGAAATAATCGAACATATCAAGAAACGATAAATTCTATGTTATTGCATTCTGAGTTGCCATTTAATTTGTGGGGTGAAGAATTATTATCCGCATATCATATAATGAATAGGATTCCTTTAAACTAACCGATATTTCTCCATATGAGATAAGGAAAGGTAGATCACCAAATATCAATTATTTTAGAGTATGAAGGTGTGTGACATATTACAAGAATATGGATCCTAAAAGAACTAAATTGGGTCCTTGAGGGATCAAATATGCTTTCATAGGATATACATCCAACAACAAAGCATATATACTTTTAAATCTGGAGTCTAATGTACTTTTTAAATTCTGAGATGTGGAGTTCTTTGAAAACCGTATCACGCGGGATAAGGAATCTAAGATTCCCACGAATGAAGAATCTCGTGATGAAGAATCTCCACGAATTGTTGAATACAACCTGAAAGTATTTCACAGATTATTGAAACACAACCCGAGCGTAGGATAAGCAAAAGATCCCGAAAAGCTAAAGTTCTAGGACCAAATAAAATTGATTCTCAACTCATTTTCTTTTATATAGTTGAAGGAAATTGCGAAAATGGTGTTCATAAGATCCCTTTTATTCTTCAATTAGAAGATGATCCTAAAACCTATAAAGAAGCATTAACTTCAAGGGACTCTTCTTTTTTGGAAAGATGCTATCAAAGACGAAATGAATTCAATTATCTCAAACCACACTTGGGAACTTGTCAATCTTCTAAAGGGTTCAAGGCCCATTGTATGTAAATGAGTGTTTAGAAAGAAGTATCATAGTGATGATACATTAAACACCTACAAGGCTAGATTAGTAGCAAAAAGGTTCCTACAAAAAGAAGGTGTTGATTATTCGACACATATGCACCAATAGCAAGGACGACGACAATAAGAGTATTGTTTGCTAAGCTTCTATGAATGACCTTATTGTTCATTAAATGGATGTTAAAACAATATTCTTAAATGGAGATCTCAATGAGGAAATCTACATGAAACAACCGGAAGGTTATGTGCTTCCAGGAAATGAACAAAAGGTATGAAAACTTGTCAAATCCTTATATGGTTTAAAACAGGCACCAAAACAATGACATCAAAAGTTTGAATTCGTCATACTTTCAAATGGATTTACTCAAAATTCTTGGGATTGTACACAAAGGTGCGTGGAAACATTGTAATATTTTTGTGTCTATATGTTGACGATATGTTGATCATTAACAATGAGATTAATGTAATTTTAGAAACAAAAAGATTTCTAACTTCCACATTCAAGATGAAAGATCTTGGACTAGTTGACACTATTTTATGGATCAAAGTATAACGAAATACCGAGGATTATGAACTTAGTCAAACACATTTATTGAGAAAATGTTGGATAAGTTCAAACACCTACACTTTAAGGAAGTAAACATTTCATATGATCCTAGTGTCAAGCTTCAAAAGAGCAATGGAAGAATTGTGGTCCAATTGAGATATGCAAGTGCAATTGGATGCCTAATGTATTTAATGCAATGCACAAGAACTAACATAGCATTTGCAGTTAGTAAGATGAGTATATTTACTAGCAATCCAAATGGTGAACATTGGAAGGCCAAAACTAGGATTTTTGGTTACCTCTTAAAAACTAAAAATCTTGGCCTTCATTATGGTAGTTTTCCTGTCATACTAGAAGGATATACCGATGCGAGTTAGATATTGAGTGTTGGAGATCATAAATCTACAATAGGGTGAATATTTATATTGGCCGGAGGTGTGATTTATTGGAAGAGAAAGAAATAAATATCAATTACTCTTTTGACCATGGAATCTGAGTTTGTGGTTTTTGCTTTCGCTAGTCAAAAAGCAGAATGGTTAATGGACCTTCTGTTGGAAGTTCCATTGGCTAAAGACAATGTTTCAAAAGTGTTGATACATTGTGATAGCAAAGCCACCCTAGCAAGAGCATAACGTGAAGTATTAAATGGAAAGTTTAGGCACATAGGTCTTAGACATTATTCTGTGAGAAAATTAATTAAGGATGTGATCATTTCACTAACATATATACGAATAAACTATAATTTAGCTGATCCATTTACCAACACACTGACCAGAGACTTAGTAAAGACTACCTTGAGAGGTATGAGATTGAAACTCCTTGAATAATGGTTCCGACAACGGTAGCAACCCAATCTAAAGTTAACAAACCTTAACCTAAGATTCAATGGATAACAACAAGTTGTTGATTTAGATGTTTGTGCAACATTATGTGACAATGTTGACTATTATACATTGAGGGTTAAGTTTTTTCAAACTCTTAATGAAGTTATATATCAAGGATAAGTATCTCAAGAAAATAGATACAATATGGACTTCACCTATGTGAACTTCGAGATGGTGTCGTCTCAAAGTAAGAGTTTGAATTTCTCTCATTAAAAATTCACAAAAACAGGAAAATCACATGATCATAAATAGTGATAGGCGAGACATGTAGGTGAAGAACCATTAAAGAGTGTGTGTAAGATAACGTCGATATAATCACAAGGGATAAAGGTTCAAAGCATTTTTACCTAACATTTCGATTAGACTTTGCGTTATCCTTACTAAGGTTAAGTTCAAATTAAAATATACTTAACTATATTAACATTTTTTATTTCTCTTTTTTGGAATTAGTCTTGTCATTGTTAGAACAAGTGGAGGATTATTGTAATTTATGAACAATAAATGTCCATGGGTATGTTCCAAAATGATAAGAAAAGTGAAATTGAGTAAATACCAATAAATTCTTGGGAAATGGTCTCACATAGAAAGTGATATTCATATTAAAAACCTTTATAAAGAGTTATGTTCGTTAACTAAACAAAAGGACAAAAGAGGATAAAGTTCAACATGGACACTTTGTGGTGGTATCAAGCATTATGCCACTTGTCTTCTCCATACACCTCCTCGCCGGTGTCGACACCGCTCTGGGACTAGGTCTGAGAGCTATTCACACTCTCTAAGCGAACACATTAGCTTTCTAAGAAAAGTTCGTCCTCGTTGAAGCGAGACCGCTCAGACCAGAAAACCAAAAATAGGGCACTTCGCTTGGCGATCCCTCATCTCACCTAGGGAAATTTTGCTAAGCGGGGCTTCGACCGCACTGAGCGCGAGAGCCCAGAACAAAAACGTTAAAAATTGTGATTTCCACCATTGGAGTCCTATCAAAGCTCTGATGTCAACCCCAATCAATCCCAAACACACGAAATTCAATCATACATGTTAGTACAATATTTAAAACAATCAAATAGATACATATTAACATATAATACATCAATTTCATTAAGACTCATAACCATCTCCAACACTTTTTAACACAACCAATATGAATAACAGTTTCAAAATTAATCAGATAAATTTCACGAATTTGGCATGCAATAAGTACACGAAACTAACACAATGACATATAAATCATGAAAGAGTTTTAACAAAAACTCATCTCAAGCTCCAATCATCAACAATTGTGGAATTAGGGAAAACACCAAAGGATGAGGGCAAGGAACCCTCTCTATCCTCTTTGCCTAAGCATCAACACATGAATAGTTTCCCTCCCTTACCTTAGAAGTGCATAATCTCTTAAGAGCTTTTGTGATTAGGACCATTTTCAAGAAAACTATACCTTCTATAAGGATTATGAGAAGGCATATCATATTTAGAAGTATCAATAGCAAAAGTAACCTTAGGTTGCAAAGTCTTATCCAACTTGGCTTTAAGAGTTCTTGACTCTTTTTGCCAAATGTGACAAGTTTCACAATCAAAACATGAAGGTTTGACATCCTCACTCTTATCTTTTAGAATATCTTGCATAGATTGCCTTAGAGCTTCCATATTCTTTTCATTTTCTAAAATTTTAACTTCTAAATGAAAAAAATATCCTTTTATTTGAAGCTAGCTTTTTGAAAACATTTATGCCTTGTCTATCTTAGAAAAAAATATCCTTTTATTTGAAGCTAGCTTTTTGAAAAAAATAGATTTGACAAAAATATTTTGAAAATTTTATGGCGCAGAAGCAAGTTACAAATATCCCAAATCAAAAATCATCTAACTGAACCCGCTATCAAAAATATCGGATATTCGTATTAAAGGCAACAATATGATAATGATTCACAAATCGGTCAATAACAACTAATCATAACTAGTTGAATGCAAATTAATAAGGATAAGTCTATCTCCAATGATAATTCACACAAAAATACAAGTGAAATAATTTGTTGAACACTTAGTGTGCGATCAATAATGTTTGTAATTCTATGTAGTATTATTGTTCTAGAAATCCAATCAGAACCAAATGGTTTGTGATCTACACAACAATACAAATTTTAAAATATGTTTAAAATCATGATCCAAACAAAATTTATCAAAAGATCAATGCAATCAATAATTTGCCTCTAATGATAATTCACACAAAAATACAAGTGAAATAATTTGTTGAACACTTAGTGTGCAATCAATAATGTTTGGAATTCTATGTAGTATTATTGTTCTAGAAATCCAATCAGAACCAAATGGTTTGTGATCTACACAACAATACAAATTTTAAAATATGTTTAAAATCATGATCCAAACAAAATTTATCAAACGATCAATGCAATCAATAATTTGCAAACCGAAAATAAAAGAGAGATAGAGAGAGAGTATATAAGGATTTGTTTAGGTAGTTCCCCAATCAACCTCGCTATGGGTATGTCTGCCCTTAATTCAAATTCGAATTGAGATATTATATTATATCTTAATTTGCAAATATGCGAATACAAGAAATGAAGAAATCTAACCCTACAAACCTTAGCCTTAATGTTGATTCTACCACCTCCAAAACCCTTGATCACAGATTGATCAAGTAACCAACAATTCCGCTTCAATTTACCGTTCTCACGCTACTTCTTTGAACAAAACCCCTTGTTCTTCAAAGCTTTCACTAGGTCGATTTTAATTCCTAGCGCGTATTTGTTGAAACCCAGGATTTACGAATGCGACCACCATCCAACGTTAATCCTTTGCCCAAGAACCTCACGTTCTTAAAATACTTCACTTGGTCGGATCCAGATTGCGTAATCTTACCAAAAACCTTTAAACCCTAATGATCTTGAAGGAAAACCCCACCTTGGTTTTCTGATTTGAAACCCTCAAAGTTCTCAACCCAATATCAACGGTACACAGAATCTAATTGGACATTATCAATCCTAATCTACATGGTACCCAATCAAAAAATAATTATGTGTAGTTTGATTGTGTGTATGCATAAAATATAGGTTAAAGATAATGAGAATGTTTTGAAATCCTGATTTCGTATAGGTTTTACTCACTAGAAATCTTACTAGACAATGATGCATGTACCAAGTATATATACATGTAAACATGTTAGAAGCAAAAGGAATAGAAAGAAAAAGTATTTTTTTCAAGATTTTTGATCTATAAGTCGACCTATAAAAGTCATGTGTCGACCTATACAGATTGTGTGTTGCCTATGTGTCGACCTGAAGAAGATATAATGAACCAAAATATATTTGGTTCATATCTCAATGAAGATAAAGTGAAGTGCCATATAAAGAAATCAAACTTAAAAGTTGTCGGTACTTCAAAAAAGGGGAAATTAATATGAGTGAAATGGATCTACAAAACAAAAGTCAATGAAAGAGGAGAAATAGAGAAACACAAAGAAGGATTAGTTGTTAAGGGCTAGACTGGAGTTGATTACAAAGAAGTGTTTGTACCATATGTTAGATAGGATGTCATAAGAACCGTTTTAGCAGTGGTAGCTATCAGAGGATGAAGTGTGTCCCGTTTATAGGTGAAGAGTTCTTTCCTTCATGGAGAATTAAGTGAAATAGAGTATGTTGAGCAACCTTTAGGAAATGTAAGAAAGGGAGAAGCAAACGAACTATACAAGTTGCACAAGGCTCTATATGGACTATAGCAGGCTCCAAAGACTTGGTACAACAAAATAGAGAAGTACTTTGAAAATCAAGCTTTATCATGTGTCCTCTCGAGCATACATTGTGAAAGAAGACAACAATGAAAATTGGTTGACCATTAGCCTATATGTAGATGATTTAATTTTCAAAGGAAATGACATCAGCATGTTCATGGGTTTTGGGCGATTCATGTGATCACCTTTGACACGACTAACTTAGAAAAGATGAAACACTTTCCAAGAGTTAAATTGCGTAGGACAATGAACACATATTCACGTGCCAACAAAGATATGCCAATGAGATACTTAATGTTGTATGCAATCCTATTGTACCATGAACCAATATATTAAAACAAGACAAAGGAAGCAACATGGATCATGTGGATCATACCTAGTTCAAGAAAATTGTAGGAAGTCTAATGTACCTAACTACCATTTGGTCTAACTTGATGTTTGTAGTTAGCATGATAAGATACATGGAACATCATGTGGAAACTCACTCAATGGCTGCCAAAAGAATTCAAAGATATTTGAAAGGAACAATTGAGCTGAGAATTCAGTACAAGAAATGGAAACACTCTTAAGTTGGTGGCTTACTCAAATAATGATTATGAGAATTCAGTACAAGAAATGGAAACACTCTAAGTTGGTGGCTTAATGATTATGGAGGAGATGTAGATGATAGAAAAAGTACTTTAAGGTATGTGTTCATGTTAGGGTCTGGTGCATTGTCTTAGTCAACAAGAAAGCAACCTATTGTGATCCATGTCCACAACTAAAGGCCGAATTCATAACTGCAACTCATTGTGCATTGTCAAGGCATATGGTTGTGGGGGAATTCTAAATAGCTTAGGTGTAAAGCAAGCCGAGTGCTTAATTATTTTATGTGATAATAGCACCACTATCAAGCAAAAAAACCTGTCATGCATGGAAGGAGCAAATATATAGATATACATTTCCATTTTCTAAGTAACCTAAGTAAAGAATGTGAAGTTGAATTGATGTATTGTGCCGCACAAGACCAACTAGCAGATATAATGACAAAATCTTTAAAGCTTGAATGGTTTGAGAAACTCAAAAAACTGTTTGGAATTTGCAGGAATTCCAAAATAGCTAGTTCTAATTTTCCTACTTTGACTTGATCTTTTGTGTGTAAATGAGTTGCTTGGACAACTTAGTTTAAAAGAGGATTCGTTGGTTGTTAAAAGTTTGTTAGTTTATAAAGTAGCTGATAATCAATTAAGTTAACTGTAACTGATTTTCAGTTAAAAGGTTACTTGCTTTGTAAGCAATATATAAGTGTCTTTGGCCAGTGAAATAAAGTGAGAAGTCTTGAATACATAATTTCATGTCTTAACCAATATTACAATATTTTGTAAAAATCACAGGGAATCAATGTAATTTTAAAAAATGCTATATATGAAACGTTGCGGTTTTAATAATTAGAAGAAGAAAGAGTACCTTCCAAGAATACAAGCGAGAATCCCAAACCTTCTTAGTAATTGAATTGGACAATGGAAGAACCTAACAGAACAAATTGAGGCCTCATTGCTCCTAACAAACTGTGACAATGAGGACAGACTTATACAGGTATAATAAATATTATGTATGTAAAACATGTTTATAGACTAAGTTGTTTTTTTGGGTTCGAATCCAACCCTGAGTGAGCGCGCAACAGTCGCAATTTTATTGCATCGATTAACAATCTCTGTTGAAATTATGAAGAAAAAATAAGGACAAATCCATAAAACTTTCACTAGACATGAAATCCATAAAATCACGAAATCTTATGAACAATTTATACAATCAAATATAGTCAGAGAGGTCTTACAACTCACATGGTGAAAAACCTGGGATAGGAATTAAGAACACAATTTTTCTTTAATTAGGCAGAGTTCTAAATTCCTGTTATTTGTGGTTGTTGCCTAATGATTCAATGATCTGCGGCATGTCTTTAGCTCCAAATGGACATCAGTCATACTCCTCAGTTTCTAGGAATGTCAAGCTGGCAACATTCGTAGTTTTTTCATCTGGGCCAAGTGGATCATAAGGAGAATCTTCTCCGAATTCATTTGGCAGTGACTTCCAATGCAAGCAAGGTTCCCAATCTGCTTCTTTGAGTGTATTAAGTATCTCTTTTACCACTATCTTGCTACCCTCATGTGTCAAATGAACTCCATCTCTATCAAACAACATTCAAGAAAATGAATGAAATGAAAGATAAGCACATTCGAAATAATCAATCATAATTGTTACTATAAAGTCATAACAAAGGATGAAATGTGATTTGCTGGTAGTGCATTAAAGGGTCATATGAGAGCAAACTTACGTGAAGCAATCATCTCGCCAGCCATCCCTTTTTTGGATTGCAGACCACAGATCAATGGCCTTGATATTCATCTCGCGGCATAGCTCCAAACACGCTTCTGAATATATTCGACACGATTCGTTATTCCTTGGCGGTCTCTCTATACAACTGGTTGACGTCCAAAAAAAAACAATGAGTAAGAATGTCAAAAGGGCTTGAATATTAACATATCATTCTCTAAATTTATCATATGCTAGTGATGTCAGTTTAATCATATATCTTAGTCTAATATTACGATCTTTTAGGATAATTGGTCTGTAACACAGTATCGAGTTCTACTATTATCATGTTTATGATACAGCCCATCGCATAAACAAAAAGAACAAAAAGTAGGACTCGAAAAAAAATTCTTTAGATCTTAGTACTGCACAGATGTTATTCATCTAACACCAAATCTTATAATTCATGAGTTCTATATGTCATAGTTTTCTGGCACTGTAAATAGGCATTGTGTGAGACTATATAATCACAGTACCAACATGATTGCAGGAAAAACTAGGCTCTCTATCTTTTCCATACTGAAAAATCAAAAAATTATAACAACAAAATAGCAAATAAATTACAGTCAAAACCTGTTTCCGTAAATTTGCACTTCATTGCAAGGCGGAGCAGTGAGAAATATAAGGCGAGTCTTCTTTGACAGGCTCTGAAAATCATTAGAATGTGTCAAATTTTGTATCAACAGATATAACAAGTAAAAATGATGCAGATTAAGCCAGCATTTCAAGAAATTTTTACTCCACCAATGAACTATTTTATATATATATTGATAAACTAAGACAGAAAGTGTTACTCCAGATTGAAATTTTACCTTGAGATGGTTAGCAATCTTGTTCATATTTTGAATGTACTCTTGGAGAGGTACATGTTGACCAAGGCCACTAGGATGTGAAAGAACAGAATCATTACCACCAAAGTACACAATTATCAACGACGGTTGCTCGGTCGCATTCTATGTTATAGAAAAACAACGGAACAAAAGGGTAACTCTTTATAGCATGATTCAAAATAATCTTGTTAGCAAAAATTGAGGGTATCATGATCCATTTGCAACAATACCTTGGGAAAAACGGTATCAAGAACCTGCACGGCGCGCCTTGTATTCCAACCAGAGTATCCTCGCAGAACTATATCCGCCTATGTAAAGACATTACAGATTCAGAAGAATCGGTATATGTATGGATTTGTGGAAAAAGAAAGTGAATAAACATTAGAGATTCAGAAGAATTAGTGAGTGGTAAGAAAGAAAAGTACCTTGCGAGAATACAAGTGAGAAAGAATAGCACCCCAACCTTCTTTGAGAAAACTGAGCTGAACAATGGAAGAACCAAACAGAACAATTTGAGGCCTCGAGGGTCCTACCATTTTTCTCTGTTTCTCTCTCACACTGAAAGAGAGCGATATAAAGATAGAGTGATGATGTATGAGTGACTCAGCGGAAAACAAGTATATTATATAATATTAATAATACAATAATTTTCATGAGGTTTAAGCTAGTGCACTGTGTCGATGTAAAGAAATATTAGATTGATATCATATCAAAACATTCTATACTGAAATCATATCAGTATTTTAAAAATAAAAATATAATGTAAAGGAATATATGTGTCTTATTAGTTGACATTGTAAAAATATTTTACACATATTTTTTTTATTATGTACTTTTTAAGTTTTTAATCTCCATTTAAAAAAAATCAGTAAATATAATAATTGACATTTTAATTTATAACATGACATTGACCGTATGGTACCACGTCACAAATTTTGTTTGTTAGCAAGGGATTTGAAACCCTTGCCCTTTGGCTGATGGGTGTTATTTAGTCAAGCTTCTTTATTTATCAAACATCTTTTTCTTTTGGTCACCAAACCAGCTATGATAAAGACAAAGGGCAAGGGTTTGACACCCCTAGATCCTAAATTTTTGTTTATGTCATTATAATTTAAAAATTCTAATAAAATATAATTATATTAAATAATATAAAATAATTTAAAGAAAATTTTAGAATTTAAATATAATAATAATATTAAAAATATATTTTAAATTTTTTATTTGACATGACAAAATTTCTGACGTGACGCTATGTGGTTAGTGTCACTTTATAAATTGAAGTGTCAACTATACAAATTGAAATGAGACAAAAAAAAAACCAAAAAATATTGAATTGAGAGACTAAAAGGCTGATTTTTCTTAAAAGGAAATTAATTTTTTTAAAAAAATCACAATAAGGGATCAAAAATGCATTTAAACCTAATAACATTTACAAAATCAATGTTGTTTGTTTTGACACACATCTTTTGATTTTTTTTAAATAACCACTATTTTCAAAAAAAAAATCAAAAATAACCATTATTTCAATTTTTTTTCCCCAAAATAACCACCTTTCAAAACAGATGCGACAGATGAACTGGCGCATCCATTTAGCATTAGAAGGAGGCGCCGGCATGACTGACGCATGCTTTGAGAGCCTCATGAAGAGGCGACAATGCCTCTGTCGCATGCTTTGAGAGCCTCATGAAGATGCGACAATGCCTCTAGCGCATGCATTTGTCATGTGGTGTATGCGCCAATTCATCTGACGCATACACCTTTGTATTAATTTTTTTTATTAAATAATGAAATATAATGTTAAAAAAAAATTATTCATGATATAATAAATGTTACATGAGATTGACAAAAATTTAATGACCGACCCGATTGAAACGCCCCATTGTTCCACATCCAGGTGCATTAGTTTGTCTTCGAGGTCTCCCACGATTTTCCTGAGGTGTTTGGGGTCTTTGCGTGCTGACCTAATCCAATGATGGCTGGTGTGAAGGTCCGACGGAAGTTTCAGCGGTATTTGATAGATGTGTCATCATTTTTTCCCAATAGTCGAGGGGGCTCTGACCAACGACGCTTCCATAATGGAGTTCGGTGTCCATGTCATCGTAGTTAGGTCGATGTGGTTGGGTGGATTGTGGATGGCATAGTTGCCCGAATTTGGACATTGAATCGTTTTTTAAACGAAGCAATGGTTCCTGGGGTGTACTATAGTTAAATAATGGTTGTTTGTTCTGGTGATGAGATGTTTGAGTGGTCATTGATGGGGGCTACGATGAAGTGACCCATATGAATCATCTGAGCTATAGACGGTTGTGGTCGAAGCGTATGGTTGTTGGTGGGTAGAGTTTGATTCTTGGTTTTGTGGTTGGGTGGGAATCTGTTGTTGCATGCCGAACTGCAGTTTTACCCGGTCACTCTGGTGCATCTCCACAGCAGTGAACTGGATAATTGGTGTCTTTGTTGTCCAAACTGCAGCATCGTCATGGTTAACCTGATGATCAAAACCCAGATATGACCTCCAGATATATTGTACAATAATACGACAATATTAGATGATAAATAATTTGATAAGTATTTTTAAATTAAAATAGAGTTGTGTAGGAGTATTACATCGTCCGGTCCAATGTGGTCCAATAGATTGTGATAGACTACTATAGTGTGTTTCGGACACCTATTGTAGTTCATCCCTCTAACTGACCACCTAGATCATAAACTATTGAAAAATATTATTTACAGTTAATTGTAATATAAAGTATAATTAATCAAATGGTAAAGTGTTTAACTTACTTTGTTGCAAACGGGAACATGAATGGGTTCTCGTTTACCAGGGCGAGTGACGACATTCTTGACCAACCCCATGCTTGTAGCAAATACACACATGTAATGCATCATCCTATGAACGTCTCGGTCAGTCTTAATATCCACTCATTCACGCACTTCTCCATTTTGGTTGAACGTGGACACAAGTCATTGAATTCTTCTAATCCTTTCACCATCTCCAATTTCTCCATCTAACCAACTGTTCAACGTCCGATTAAGACGTTCAAACGAATCTATATTTCAAAGTCGAATCTTTATCGGAGACGCAACAACGGAAAATATTAAATCGGCATTTTGCTTGTGAATGTATTCAGACATGGTTAAAACTCAAAAACTTGAAGGAGAGTGAAGTTGAATGAAAGAAAATGTGGTTGTAGGGTAAGAGTTGTGTGAAAAATATTAGATACAGGGCGAAGTATTTATAGAGGATCCAGAAAATGCATGCGCCAAAGGGCTAGGCGCCTCACATGTCAAGACATGTAGGCGTCAGAGGCATTGGCACCTCTTCATGAGCCAAAGTGCATGCGCAACACACTTGGCGCCAACATTCATTGCTCCCAATGCATGCACCATTGATGCTGACACCTCCTCCTAATGCAAAATGGATGCGCCTGGCGCATCAGTTTTGAAAGGTGGTTATTTTAGATTTTTTTTTAAATAATGGTTATTTTGGATTTTTTTTTTTAAAATAGTGGTTATTTTTAAAAAAATCACATCTTTTACTTATGTAATTAATAGGAAATATGTGTGTTCGCGCAAAATCGATATAAATATCAAATAAATATAATATAATTATAATTAAGAAATGTAGGTAAAAGATATATAAATTAAGAAGAAGAAAATATTTAAAATTATGATTAATATAAATATTAATTATACTAATTTAATTTAGAAGGTAGTAGTGTTTTGTTAGGATGTATATGGAAATTATGCTAATTAAATTAAATAATACCTAAAATAAGTAGAGATATTGAAAGAGAAATATGGTATATGAATATACAATAAATATATAATATAGGTGAGTAAATTTATTTTATGTACTATATTATTTTGTCCAAATCTTTCTCATCGTCATCCCTATCCATATCTTATAATAAGTATCTTTAATCTTTTTTACATATTTTAAATAAAAAGATCAATGATTTAATAGATTTGTGTTTTAAAAATATAATTTATATATTGATATATATAATTTTTCATTTGCGTATTCTTAATATTAAATTAAAATATAACATGAAATATTATGTTGTTTCATCCTGTCAGACATATCTGTTTTACTTGCATATTTTGAAGATCGAACCTATGTTTGATGGTCAATAAATTTAATAGAACTATCTTTTATATATATATATATATATATATATATATATATATATATATATATATATATATATATATATATATATATATATATATATATATATATATATATATATATATATATATATATATATATATATATATATATATATATATATATATATATATATATATATATATATATATATATATATATATATATTGATTGTTATAATAATTTTTAAGCATTTAAATTAACATTACTTCAACTATTATAATATAATTTAATTTGAAAATAAAAAGAATATTTTTTGTTATAGATTTAAAATAAAAATAAATCATCTTAAATTTCTATTAGAATGGCTTAAGTCAATTTTCTTGTTTCTTTTATCATGTTATAATATTGTATAGCATATGATATATTTTTCTAAAATCTATTAAAAAAGTCAGTGAATTGAATCAACTTTTTCAAAAGCAAAATAATCCGATCAATTTTTTTTTGTTCTATGTCAAAACTAATTTTAAAAAACAAAATAATTATTCGTGGATAGAAACTACTCAAGGCAGAATTAACTCAAAAATAGTTATAATTCTTTTACGCCATTGAGAGTGAGCAATTCAATAGAGAAGAAATTCCATGAAATATATTGCATCACTTCTACCACTACTGATTAGCTTGCAACATCTTTACAAACTGCAAATGTAAAGATATGATTGATAATATAATAAGGGGTGCTGGTTAGATTCCCACTTGTATCATTTATCTGTCTTATATTTGTCATTTCCCATCTAATTTTGTTTAGTTTTTATAATTATTATTATGGCTTTATAAATTGGTTCAACAATCCTTTTCATAAAAAAATTGATGAAATATCTTAATTCAATTTAATATTTCACTTTAATCTTTTAATTAAAAAAAATTACATGTTGATCCTTAAAAACACTTATCTAATTGAATTAGTCATTTCCGTCATTTTTTATTTTGAAAAAACATTAACTTTTACTAATTAGGCTTGACATCAATGCAATTGGTCAAAATATGAGTAAGGATATATATTAAAAAAAATTGGTACTAGAGTTTTTGTTTTGGGAGGTTAAAAACTCCCACAAATTATTAATAATGTGTAAAAAAAAATAACTTTATGCAATTATACAAGACATCATTTGACAACTAACAATTATGTTGATTTCACACCAATATTTTAAACATGAACAATGATTTCACTTGCATTTACAAACACGCAAAATGAAAAGACTATGTACAAGATTAAGTAGATAACTAACTACATGATGTTCCTTTTTCTCATGTAAACATCATATTCCCTTTCTTACTATGTGTAACACCCTTCTAAAATACCCCAATTAATTAATTAAAATAATAAACATATATCAGAGTAATTATGCAGTTAAGGGTGTCACACAATCATTCACACCATGTTCCAAAATAACTGTCATGCTCTTTATTTAATCAATTAAATATTTGCATAAATCGCAGCGGATATAAATCAAATCAATCAAAACATGTAACATACTACATGTAAACTGGTTCAACCATCATTAACAACATAATTAAAAGGTTCCCTCCCGATGTTACATCTATCAGAGCATGACCCACTAAGGAGACTATACTAGACTCCAAGCATTCGCTTCTACTCAACTCATTGCTCGTTACCTGAAAAATAGTTGTAAGGGTGAGTTCCTCAATCGATATAATAAGCATTATAGAATCTCATGTCATGTTAAGTAATTTGACACATTAATCACCCTAATCACAACATACAATCAGTAACAGCACATCAGCTCAATATCGTATTCAACACCAACATAAAGCACAAGTATAATCTCAAATCATACTCCAAATCAACACAAACACACGTATAATATTGGAATACATCCATTCATATTATACTCCATACATACATTATGCAATGAGACTCCACACATACGGTACCGACTATTCTTGAACATATAGTTCAAGCTCACCGATCCCTCCAGATACGGCTACTAAGCTCACTAGTCCCACTCATTTGAGACCTAGTGACTCACTCACTAATTCCTCACCATGGGAATTAGCTACAGCCCCGAAGGCTAGACTATGCACACTAATCATCTAGCATGCAAACATCAACAACAAATCCACAATGATTCACTCACTAATTCCTCACCATGGGAATTAGCTACAGCCCCAAAGGCTATGCTATGCACGCTAATCGTCTAGCAATGCAGCATCCACAACAATTCACAACGGACATATGCTCACACTCTAAGCCATACAACAGTCCATTCACACATACATGCATAATACATACATTCACATCATTATGCATACCATCATACATCATCAACACATGTATCAACACATCATTATCATGTAAATCAATTAAATACAGTATTAGCACACTCTACTAATAACTATACTGCTCAAAACAGCGGGAAATCATCCCTACTATATCACACACTGATATAGGCAACCACCAATTAGGCACACAACATTTAAATTAACAATTTTTCCACTCTGCAACAGTGTTAACCGGTTAACGCCCTGGGTTAACCGGTTAACGCAGCACAACACGCTTCCTGTCCCAAAACTTAACAGTGTTAACCGGTTAACGCCCTGGGTTAACCGGTTAACGCAACACAAACAGCAATATCTCAGCAATCACAACAGTGTTAACCGGTTAACACCCTGGGTTAACCGGTTAACGCAGACAAAACAGCAAATTTTCACAACTCAAAACAGTGTTAACCGGTTAACACCCTGGGTTAACCGGTTAACGCAAGACAGAAGCTGTTCCTGCGCTAACTCAAGGCAGAATGCAGAATTCTCCGCATTTTCCGCCATTGGAGGACTTCCGGACCTCCGATTCCAATTCCGTAAAAAGCTATACGTTCGGGAAAACACGACTCACGCAATTACGGATTCAATCTTTAGCTTTTAACACAGTTTATCCAACGTAATTCCAGCATTCAACAATCCCAATTAGGGTCAAATCAACGGCTTATCACTACCCATTACATATTATCCCATAATACCCATTAATCGACGATAAACCCCCTTACCTGAGTTAATCCGGCAAAATCTCTAAGCTCCAAGCTCTTCTCCAACCTTTTGCTCTCTGGTTCTTCCCCTTTGCCCCTTTTCCTCTTTCACGATCGCTTCTCTGCTTTTCACGTAAAAACCTTATTTTCCAAAAATGAACTCTTTTTCCTTAATTCCCACTTATATATTTTCCAATTTATTTTATTATCCCAATAAAATAATAATTCAATAATTCCAAAATAATAATAATAATAATCCAATTATCTAATTAAATTAATAAATATATTATTAACTTAATTTAAATAATTACCATATTATGATCGGGGTGTTACAACTCTCCCCCACTAAAAGAGTTTTCGTCCTCGAAAACATACCTCAATCGAATAACTCAGGATAAGACTCCTTCATCTGACTTTCCAGTTCCCAAGTCACATTGCCACCTGCTGGTCCTCCCCAAGCTACCTTCACCAAGGCAATCTCTTTACCCCGCAACTGCTTCAATTCTCGATCCTCGATCCTCATAGGCGATGTTTCAACAGTCAGGTTATCTCTCACCCGTACATCATCTACTTGGACTACATGCGACGGATCATGAATGTACCTCCTCAACTGAGACACATGAAAAACCTCATGCAAATTCGCAAGCGACGACGGTAAAGCGACACGATAGGCTACTTCCCCTATCCTCTCCAAAATCTGATAAGGACCAATAAATCGAGGTGTCAACTTTTTCGACTTCAAAGCTCGACCAACACCAGTTATCGGAGTAACGCGAAGAAACACATGATCTCCCTCTTGGAACTCAAGTGACTTCCTCCTCTTATCATGATAACTCTTCTGACGACTCTGAGCAATTCTCATCTTCTCCTGAATCATCTTAATCTTTTCTATAGTCTGTTGAACAATCTCCGGTCCAACCACAGCACTCTCACCGGACTCATACCAACATAAAGGCGTCCGACATCTCCTACCATACAAAGCTTCAAACGGTGCCATACCAATGCTCGAATGAAAACTATTGTTGTAGGTAAACTCAATCAAAGGCAAATAACAATCCCAAGCACCTCCCTTTTCCAAAACACAAGCCCTCAAAAGATCCTCTAATGACTGAATCGTCCTCTCAGTCTGACCATCAGTCTGCGGATGATATGCAGAACTCAATCTCAGCTTAGTTCCCAAAGCCCTCTGCAAACCTTCCCAGAACTTCGATGTAAATCTAGGATCTCGGTCCGAAACAATACTAGACGGAATACCATGCAAACTTACAATCTTCTCAATATACAACTCGGCTAGTCTCTCTAACGGATAATTCATTCTGATCGGAATGAAATGAGCCGATTTCGTCAATCTATCAACAATCACCCAAATAGCTTCAAAATTCCTACTTGTCCTCGGCAAACCAGAAACAAAATCCATACTGATACTATCCCACTTCCACTCTGGAATAGCCAACGGTTGCATTAGCCCAGACGGCTTCTGATGCTCAATCTTTGACTTCTGACAAGTCAAACAGGAATAAACAAAACTTGCAATTTCTCTTTTCATTCCCGGCCACCAAAATAACTTTTTCAAATCATGATACATCTTCGTAGCTCCCGGATGAATACTCAGGCCACTACGGTGTCCTTCCTCTAGAATACTCTTCTTAAGTTCGGTAACGTCCGGAATACACACCCGATTACCAAATTTCAAAACACCATTCTCATCAACTCTGAATTCACCACCTTGACCTTGATTCACTAAAGTCAACTTATCAACCAAAAGCACATCGGATTTCTGACCCTCTCTAATCTCATCCAGAATACCACTCGTTAACTTCAACATTCCCAATTTAACACTATTGTGAGTACTCTCACACACCAAACTCAAATCTCTAAACTGCTCAATTAAATCCAATTCCCTAACCATTAACATAGACATATGTAATGATTTCCGACTCAATGCATCAGCCACTACGTTTGCTTTACCCGGATGGTAATTCAAACCAAAGTCATAATCCTTCAGAAATTCTAACCATCTCCTCTGCCTCATATTCAGCTCTTTCTGATTGAACAAATACTTCAAACTTTTATGGTCACTGAAAACTTCAAATCTTGACCCGTACAAGTAGTGTCTCCATAACTTCAGAACAAATACCACAGCTGCCAACTCTAAATCGTGCGTCGGATAGTTCCTCTCATGAACTCTCAGTTGTCTCGAAGCATAAGCTATAACCTGCTTATTTTGCATCAACACACCACCCAAACCCAACAATGAAGCATCACAGTAAACCTCAAATGATTCCGACGGACTCGGTAATATCAGAATAGGAGCAGTAGTCAACCTTCTCTTTAACTCTTGGAAACCTTCTTCACATTTTAAATCCCAAACAAACGCTTGCCCCTTTCTAGTCAACATCGTCAACGGTAACGCCAACTTAGAAAATCCCTCAATGAACTTCCTATAATAACCAGCCAAACCAAGAAAACTTCGAATCTCAGCAACAGACTTCGGAGTTTCCCACTTAGATACCGCTTCTATCTTAGAAGGATCAACAGCAACACCCCTCTTGAAATCACATGACCAAGAAAACTAACCTCCTCTAACCAAAATTCACACTTAGACAGTTTAGCAAATAACTTCTTTTCTCGTAGAACTTCTAAAACCACTCTCAAATGCTCAGCATGCTCTTCTTCAGATTTCGAATACACCAAAATGTCATCAATAAACACCACAACAAACTGGTCTAGGTACGGATGGAAAATCCTATTCATATACTCCATGAATACTCCAGGCGCATTAGTCACACCAAAAGGCATTACAGAATACTCTAATGTCCATACCTTGTCCTGAAAGCAGTCTTCTGAATATCCTCAGTTTTTACACGTATCTGATGATACCCAGATCTCAAATCTATCTTGCTGAACACACTCGCACCAACCAACTGATCCATCAATCATCAATCCTCGGCAAAGGATACCGATTCTTGATCGTCACTTTATTCAGTTGCCTGTAATCCACACACAACCTCATAGTACCTTCTTTCTTCTTAACCAATAACACTGGCGCACCCCACGGTGACACACTCGGACGAATAAACTTCTTATCCAACAGATCTTCCAACTGACTCTTCAATTCAGCTAACTCAACAGCAGACATACGGTACGGAGCCATCGATATCGGTCTAGTACCAGGTACCAAATCAATCGAGAACTCAACTTCACGCTCTGGCGGCAATTCATTCACTTCTTCAGGAAACACATCAGGAAAATCACACACCACTGCTAGATCGCCAATCACCAGTTTACCTTTTGCCTCCAGAGTCGCTAACAGCATAAACAACTCCGCCCCATCTGCTACTTCCTCATTCACCTGCCTGGCTGATAGAAACAAACTCTTTCCTTCTTCAATCTCAGGAAATATCACAGTCTTATCAAAACAGTTGATAGAAACTCAGTTAAACACCAACCAGTTCATTCCCAAGATAACATCAATCTGCACTAGTGGAAGACACACAAGGTCTATCCCAAAGTCTCTACCAAAAATACTCAAAGGACAATTCAAACAAACTGAAGTAGTAGTCACTGAACCCTTCGCAGGAGTATCAATCACCATACTTCCAAGCATCTCAGATATCTCTAACTTAAGTTTCACAGCACAATCCAAAGATATAAAGGAATGAGTAGCACCTGTGTCGATAATAGCTACAAGAGGAAAGCCATTAATATAACACGTACCTCTGATCAAGCGATCATCTGCAGAAGTCTCAGAACCCGATAAGGCAAAGACCTTGCCTCCTGACTGATTCTCTTTCTTCGGCTTAGGACACTGTGGACTGATATGACCCAACTCTCCACAGTTGAAACAAGTTACAGTCTTCAACCGACACTCTGCAGCCAAATGACCACCTTTTCCACACTTGAAACACTTCATCTCAGCACTGGTACACTCATGGACACGATGTCCAGCCCGACCACATCTATAACACTTAGCAGGGGCACTAGAGTCTCCCCCACTAGGCCTCTTCATCCCACTCTGTCTCTGAAAACCTTTGCCAGCTGCATACGGTTTTCCACGATCATTCTGATTCTTGCCTTTCCTATCAACTCTCTGTTGATAGCTCTCTGCTCTGGCTTTGGAATCCTGTTCAAAAATCCTGCAACAGTCAACCAAGTCAGAAAACACTCTGATCCGCTGATATCCAATAGCCTGTTTGATCTCGGGACGCAACCCGTTCTCAAACTTCACACATTTCGAAAATTCTCCAGCAGCCTCATTATAGGGAGTGTAATATTTCGACAGCTCTGTGAACTTAGCAGCATACTCCGTAACAGACTTGTTACCCTGCTTCAACTCTAAGAACTCTATCTCTTTCTTTCCTCTGACATCTTCTGGAAAGTACTTCCTCAAGAATCTCTCTCTGAACACAGCCCAAGTGATTTCAGCATTCCCAGCAGTTTCCAACTCAGTGCGGGTAGCAACCCACCAATCATCAGCTTCCTCTGACAGCATATGCGTACCGAACCTGACCTTCTGGTTATCGGCACACTCAGTCACTCGGAAGATTCTCTCGATCTCCTTCAACCACTTCTGAGCGCCATCTGGATCGTATGCTCCCTTGAACATTGGAGGATTGTTCTTCTGGAACTCACTCAGTTGACGAGCAGCTCCCATTCCCACAACGTTCGGGTTCCCTCCAAGTACTCCAGCTAGCATACCCAGAGCCTCAGCAATCGCAGCATCGTCTCTACCTCTTCTAGCCATCTCTATTCTGAAAACCCAACAAGCCAAACAATAAGTACTGATAGGGTTACACAACACCTATCCCGTACAGGGGAAACAGAATAATTACGACTCGACTCGACCGACCAGGCTCTGATACCACTAATGTAACACCCTTCTAAAATACCCCAATTAATTAATTAAAATAATAAACATATATCAGAGTAATTATGCAGTTAAGGGTGTCACACAATCATTCACACCATGTTCCAAAATAAATGTCATGCTCTTTATTTAATCAATTAAATATTTGCATAAATCGCAGCGGATATAAATCAAATCAATCAAAACATGTAACATACTACATGTAAACTGGTTCAACCATCATTAACAACATAATTAAAAGGTTCCCTCCCGATGTTACATCTATCAGAGCATGACCCACTAAGGAGACTATACTAGACTCCAAGCATTCGCTTCTACTCAACTCATTGCTCGTTACCTGAAAAATAGTTGTAAGGGTGAGTTCCTCAATCGATATAATAAGCATTATAGAATCTCATGTCATGTTAAGTAATTTGACACATTAATCACCCTAATCACAAC
Source organism: Lathyrus oleraceus (assembly GCF_024323335.1). Classification (NCBI taxonomy): domain Eukaryota; kingdom Viridiplantae; phylum Streptophyta; class Magnoliopsida; order Fabales; family Fabaceae; genus Lathyrus; species Lathyrus oleraceus. The sequence goes on along the minus strand of NC_066581.1, from coordinate 328,572,884 downwards.
ATACAATCAGTAACAGCACATCAGCTCAATATCGTATTCAACACCAACATAAAGCACAAGTATAATCTCAAATCATACTCCAAATCAACACAAACACACGTATAATATTGGAATACATCCATTCATATTATACGCCATACATACATTATGCAATGAGACTCCACACATGCGGTACCGACTATTCTTGAACATATAGTTCAAGCTCACCGATCCCTCCAGATACGGCTACTAAGCTCACTAGTCCCACTCATTTGAGACCTAGTGACTCACTCACTAATTCCTCACCATGGGAATTAGCTACAGCCCCGAAGGCTAGACTATGCACACTAATCATCTAGCATGCAAACATCAACAACAAATCCACAATGATTCACTCACTAATTCCTCACCATGGGAATTAGCTACAGCCCCAAAGGCTATGCTATGCACGCTAATCATCTAGCAATGCAGCATCCACAACAATTCACAACGGACATATGCTCACACTCTAAGCCATACAACAGTCCATTCACACATACATGCATAATACATACATTCACATCATTATGCATACCATCATACATCATCAACACATGTATCAACACATCATTATCATGTAAATCAATTAAATACAGTATTAGCACACTCTACTAATAACTATACTGCTCAAAACAGCGGGAAATCATCCCTACTATATCACACACTGATATAGGCAACCACCAATTAGGCACACAACATTTAAATTAACAATTTTTCCACTCTGCAACAGTGTTAACCGGTTAACGCCCTGGGTTAACCGGTTAACGCAGCACAACACGCTTCCTGTCCCAAAACTTAACAGTGTTAACCGGTTAACGCCCTGGGTTAACCGGTTAACGCAGCACAAACAACAATATCTCAGCAATCATAACAGTGTTAACCGGTTAACACCCTGGGTTAACCGGTTAACGCAGACAAAACAGCAAATTTTCACAACTCAAAACAGTGTTAACCGGTTAACACCCTGGGTTAACCGGTTAACGCAAGACAGAAGCTGTTCCTGCGCTAACTCAAGGCAGAATGCAGAATTCTCCGCATTTTCCGCCATTGGAGGACTTCCGGACCTCCGATTCCAATTCCGTAAAAAGCTATACGTTCGGGAAAACACGACTCACGCAATTACGGATTCAATCTTTAGCTTTTAACACAGTTTATCCAACGTAATTCCAGCATTCAACAATCCCAATTAGGGTCAAATCAACGGCTTATCACTACCCATTACATATTATCCCATAATACCCATTAATCGACGATAAACCCCCCTTACCTGAGTTAATCCGGCAAAATCTCTAAGCTCCAAGCTCTTCTCCAACCTTTTGCTCTCTGGTTCTTCCCCTTTGCCCCTTTTCCTCTTTCACGATCGCTTCTCTGCTTTTCACGTAAAAACCTTATTTTCCAAAAATGAACTCTTTTTCCTTAATTCCCACTTATATATTTTCCAATTTATTTTATTATCCCAATAAAATAATAATTCAATAATTCCAAAATAATAATAATAATAATCCAATTATCTAATTAAATTAATAAATATATTATTAACTTAATTTAAATAATTACCATATTATGATCGGGGTGTTACAACTCTCCCCCACTAAAAGAGTTTTCGTCCTCGAAAACATACCTCAATCGAATAACTCAGGATAAGACTCCTTCATCTGACTTTCCAGTTCCCAAGTCACATTGCCACCTGCTGGTCCTCCCCAAGCTACCTTCACCAAGGCAATCTCTTTACCCCGCAACTGCTTCAATTCTCGATCCTCGATCCTCATAGGCGATGTTTCAACAGTCAGGTTATCTCTCACCCGTACATCATCTACTTGGACTACATGCGACGGATCATGAATGTACCTCCTCAACTGAGACACATGAAAAACCTCATGCAAATTCGCAAGCGACGACGGTAAAGCGACACGATAGGCTACTTCCCCTATCCTCTCCAAAATCTGATAAGGACCAATAAATCGAGGTGTCAACTTTTTCGACTTCAAAGCTCGACCAACACCAGTTATCGGAGTAACGCGAAGAAACACATGATCTCCCTCTTGGAACTCAAGTGACTTCCTCCTCTTATCATGATAACTCTTCTGACGACTCTGAGCAATTCTCATCTTCTCCTGAATCATCTTAATCTTTTCTGTAGTCTGTTGAACAATCTCCGGTCCAACCACAGCACTCTCACCGGACTCATACCAACATAAAGGCGTCCGACATCTCCTACCATACAAAGCTTCAAACGGTGCCATACCAATGCTCGAATGAAAACTATTGTTGTAGGTAAACTCAATCAAAGGCAAATAACAATCCCAAGCACCTCCCTTTTCCAAAACACAAGCCCTCAAAAGATCCTCTAATGACTGAATCGTCCTCTCAGTCTGACCATCAGTCTGCGGATGATATGCAGAACTCAATCTCAGCTTAGTTCCCAAAGCCCTCTGCAAACCTTCCCAGAACTTCGATGTAAATCTAGGATCTCGGTCCGAAACAATACTAGACGGAATACCATGCAAACTTACAATCTTCTCAATATACAACTCGGCTAGTCTCTCTAACGGATAATCCATTCTGATCGGAATGAAATGAGCCGATTTCGTCAATCTATCAACAATCACCCAAATAGCTTCAAAATTCCTACTTGTCCTCGGCAAACCAGAAACAAAATCCATACTGATACTATCCCACTTCCACTCTGGAATAGCCAACGGTTGCATTAGCCCAGACGGCTTCTGATGCTCAATCTTTGACTTCTGACAAGTCAAACAGGAATAAACAAAACTTGCAATTTCTCTTTTCATTCCCGGCCACCAAAATAACTTTTTCAAATCATGATACATCTTCGTAGCTCCCGGATGAATACTCAGGCCACTACGGTGTCCTTCCTCTAGAATACTCTTCTTAAGTTCGGTAACGTCCGGAATACACACCCGATTACCAAATTTCAAAACACCATTCTCATCAACTCTGAATTCACCACCTTGACCTTGATTCACTAAAGTCAACTTATCAACCAAAAGCACATCGGATTTCTGACCCTCTCTAATCTCATCCAGAATACCACTCGTTAACTTCAACATTCCCAATTTAACACTATTGTGAGTACTCTCACACACCAAACTCAAATCTCTAAACTGCTCAATTAAATCCAATTCCCTAACCATTAACATAGACATATGTAATGATTTCCGACTCAATGCATCAGCCACTACGTTTGCTTTACCCGGATGGTAATTCAAACCAAAGTCATAATCCTTCAGAAATTCTAACCATCTCCTCTGCCTCATATTCAGCTCTTTCTGATCGAACAAATACTTCAAACTTTTATGGTCACTGAAAACTTCAAATCTTGACCCGTACAAGTAGTGTCTCCATAACTTCAGAACAAATACCACAGCTGCCAACTCTAAATCGTGCGTCGGATAGTTCCTCTCATGAACTCTCAGTTGTCTCGAAGCATAAGCTATAACCTGCTTATTTTGCATCAACACACCACCCAAACCCAACAATGAAGCATCACAGTAAACCTCAAATGATTCCGACGGACTCGGTAATATCAGAATAGGAGCAGTAGTCAACCTTCTCTTTAACTCTTGGAAACCTTCTTCACATTTTAAATCCCAAACAAACGCTTGCCCCTTTCTAGTCAACATCGTCAACGGTAACGCCAACTTAGAAAATCCCTCAATGAACTTCCTATAATAACCAGCCAAACCAAGAAAACTTCGAATCTCAGCAACAGACTTCGGAGTTTCCCACTTAGATACCGCTTCTATCTTAGAAGGATCAACAGCAACACCCCCTCTTGAAATCACATGACCAAGAAAACTAACCTCCTCTAACCAAAATTCACACTTAGACAGTTTAGCAAATAACTTCTTTTCTCGTAGAACTTCTAAAACCACTCTCAAATGCTCAGCATGCTCTTCTTCAGATTTCGAATACACCAAAATGTCATCAATAAACACCACAACAAACTGGTCTAGGTACGGATGGAAAATCCTATTCATATACTCCATGAATACTCCAGGCGCATTAGTCACACCAAAAGGCATTACAGAATACTCATAATGTCCATACCTTGTCCTGAAAGCAGTCTTCTGAATATCCTCAGTTTTTACACGTATCTGATGATACCCAGATCTCAAATCTATCTTGCTGAACACACTCGCACCAACCAACTGATCCATCAATCATCAATCCTCGGCAAAGGATACCGATTCTTGATCGTCACTTTATTCAGTTGCCTGTAATCCACACACAACCTCATAGTACCTTCTTTCTTCTTAACCAATAACACTGGCGCACCCCACGGTGACACACTCGGACGAATAAACTTCTTATCCAACAGATCTTCCAACTGACTCTTCAATTCAGCTAACTCAACAGCAGACATACGGTACGGAGCCATCGATATCGGTCTAGTACCAGGTACCAAATCAATCGAGAACTCAACTTCACGCTCTGGCGGCAATTCATTCACTTCTTCAGGAAACACATCAGGAAAATCACACACCACTGCTAGATCGCCAATCACCAGTTTACCTTTTGCCTCCAGAGTCGCTAACAGCATAAACAACTCCGCCCCATCTGCTACTTCCTCATTCACCTGCCTGGCTGATAGAAACAAACTCTTTCCTTCTTCAATCTCAGGAAATATCACAGTCTTATCAAAACAGTTGATAGAAACTCGGTTAAACACTAACCAGTTCATTCCCAAGATAACATCAATCTGCACTAGTGGAAGACACACAAGGTCTATCCCAAAGTCTCTACCAAAAATACTCAAAGGACAATTCAAACAAACTGAAGTAGTAGTCACTGAACCCTTCGCAGGAGTATCAATCACCATACTTCCAAGCATCTCAGATATCTCTAACTTAAGTTTCACAGCACAATCCAAAGATATAAAGGAATGAGTAGCACCTGTGTCGATAATAGCTACAAGAGGAAAGCCATTAATATAACACGTACCTCTGATCAAGCGATCATCTGCAGAAGTCTCAGAACCCGATAAGGCAAAGACCTTGCCTCCTGACTGATTCTCTTTCTTCGGCTTAGGACACTGTGGACTGATATGACCCAACTCTCCACAGTTGAAACAAGTTACAGTCTTCAACCGACACTCTGCAGCCAAATGACCACCTTTTCCACACTTGAAACACTTCATCTCAGCACTGGTACACTCATGGACACGATGTCCAGCCCGACCACATCTATAACACTTAGCAGGGGCACTAGAGTCTCCCCCACTAGGCCTCTTCATCCCACTCTGTCTCTGAAAACCTTTGCCAGCTGCATACGGTTTTCCACGATCATTCTGATTCTTGCCTTTCCTATCAACTCTCTGTTGATAGCTCTCTGCTCTGGCTTTGGAATCCTGTTCAAAAATCCTGCAACAGTCAACCAAGTCAGAAAACACTCTGATCCGCTGATATCCAATAGCCTGTTTGATCTCGGGACGCAACCCGTTCTCAAACTTCACACATTTCGAAAATTCTCCAGCAGCCTCATTATAGGGAGTGTAATATTTCGACAGCTCTGTGAACTTAGCAGCATACTCCGTAACAGACTTGTTACCCTGCTTCAACTCTAAGAACTCTATCTCTTTCTTTCCTCTGACATCTTCTGGAAAGTACTTCCTCAAGAATCTCTCTCTGAACACAGCCCAAGTGATTTCAGCATTCCCAGCAGTTTCCAACTCAGTGCGGGTAGCAACCCACCAATCATCAGCTTCCTCTGACAGCATATGCGTACCGAACCTGACCTTCTGGTTATCGGCACACTCAGTCACTCGGAAGATTCTCTCGATCTCCTTCAACCACTTCTGAGCGCCATCTGGATCGTATGCTCCCTTGAACATTGGAGGATTGTTCTTCTGGAACTCACTCAGTTGACGAGCAGCTCCCATTCCCACAACGTTCGGGTTCCCTCCAAGTACTCCAGCTAGCATACCCAGAGCCTCAGCAATCGCAGCATCGTCTCTACCTCTTCCAGCCATCTCTATTCTGAAAACCCAACAAGCCAAACAATAAGTACTGATAGGGTTACACAACACCTATCCCGTACAGGGGAAACAGAATAATTACGACTCGACTCGACCGACCAGGCTCTGATACCACTAATGTAACACCCTTCTAAAATACCCCAATTAATTAATTAAAATAATAAACATATATCAGAGTAATTATGCAGTTAAGGGTGTCACACAATCATTCACACCATGTTCCAAAATAAATGTCATGCTCTTTATTTAATCAATTAAATATTTGCATAAATCGCAGCGGATATAAATCAAATCAATCAAAACATGTAACATACTACATGTAAACTGGTTCAACCATCATTAACAACATAATTAAAAGGTTCCCTCCCGATGTTACATCTATCAGAGCATGACCCACTAAGGAGACTATACTAGACTCCAAGCATTCGCTTCTACTCAACTCATTGCTCGTTACCTGAAAAATAGTTGTAAGGGTGAGTTCCTCAATCGATATAATAAGCATTATAGAATCTCATGTCATGTTAAGTAATTTGACACATTAATCACCCTAATCACAACATACAATCAGTAACAGCACATCAGCTCAATATCGTATTCAACACCAACATAAAGCACAAGTATAATCTCAAATCATACTCCAAATCAACACAAACACACGTATAATATTGGAATACATCCATTCATATTATACGCCATACATACATTATGCAATGAGACTCCACACATGCGGTACCGACTATTCTTGAACATATAGTTCAAGCTCACCGATCCCTCCAGATACGGCTACTAAGCTCACTAGTCCCACTCATTTGAGACCTAGTGACTCACTCACTAATTCCTCACCATGGGAATTAGCTACAGCCCCGAAGGCTAGACTATGCACACTAATCATCTAGCATGCAAACATCAACAACAAATCCACAATGATTCACTCACTAATTCCTCACCATGGGAATTAGCTACAGCCACAAAGGCTATGCTATGCACGCTAATCATCTAGCAATGCAGCATCCACAACAATTCACAACGGACATATGCTCACACTCTAAGCCATACAACAGTCCATTCACACATACATGCATAATACATACATTCACATCATTATGCATACCATCATACATCATCAACACATGTATCAACATATCATTATCATGTAAATCAATTAAATACAGTATTAGCACACTCTACTAATAACTATACTGCTCAAAACAGCGGGAAATCATCCCTACTATATCACACACTGATATAGGCAACCACCAATTAGGCACACAACATTTAAATTAACAATTTTTCCACTCTGCAACAGTGTTAACCGGTTAACGCCCTGGGTTAACCGGTTAACGCAGCACAACACGCTTCCTGTCCCAAAACTTAACAGTGTTAACCGGTTAACGCCCTGGGTTAACCGGTTAACGCAACACAAACAGCAATATCTCAGCAATCACAACAGTGTTAACCGGTTAACACCCTGGGTTAACCGGTTAACGCAGACAAAACAGCAAATTTTCACAACTCAAAACAGTGTTAACCGGTTAACACCCTGGGTTAACCGGTTAACGCAAGACAGAAGCTGTTCCTGCGCTAACTCAAGGCAGAATGCAGAATTCTCCGCATTTTCCGCCATTGGAGGACTTCCGGACCTCCGATTCCAATTCCGTAAAAAGCTATACGTTCGGGAAAACACGACTCACGCAATTACGGATTCAATCTTTAGCTTTTAACACAGTTTATCCAACGTAATTCCAGCATTCAACAATCCCAATTAGGGTCAAATCAACGGCTTATCACTACCCATTACATATTATCCCATAATACCCATTAATCGACGATAAACCCCCCTTACCTGAGTTAATCCGGCAAAATCTCTAAGCTCCAAGCTCTTCTCCAACCTTTTGCTCTCTGGTTCTTCCCCTTTGCCCCTTTTCCTCTTTCACGATCGCTTCTCTGCTTTTCACGTAAAAACCTTATTTTCCAAAAATGAACTCTTTTTCCTTAATTCCCACTTATATATTTTCCAATTTATTTTATTATCCCAATAAAATAATAATTCAATAATTCCAAAATAATAATAATAATAATCCAATTATCTAATTAAATTAATAAATATATTATTAACTTAATTTAAATAATTACCATATTATGATCGGGGTGTTACACCATGCACCCTCTTCATTGGTTATGAGAACAGTGTCACGAGAAGTAGCATTATCTTTAATAAAATACAAATTCAGTGAGTCTGAAACAAATCAAGCAGATAAATAAAGCAATCATAAATGATCATAAACAAAAGTGTAAAAATTCATCAACGTCAGATGGGTTTTCAAAGAGAAACTTAAATCAGATGGATCAATTGAAAAACACAAAGCAAGGTTAGCAGTAAGAGGTTTTCTACAGAAACCTAGGTTAGACTACCTTGAGGTGTTTGCTCTTGTAGCGAGACATGAGACAATCAGACTGGTGATTGCGATAGCTGCTAACAGGAATTGGCCTCTGATGCATTTAGATGAGAAATCTGCATTTCTGAACGGTCCATTACAAGAAGAGGTATATGTGTCACAACCTCCTGGATTTGTGAAAAAGAATCAAGAAGGAATGGTGTACAGGTTACATAAAGTATTGTATGGACCGAAATAAGCTCCGAGAGCTTGGAATCTGAAAATTGATTCATTTTTCAAGTTTCAAGGATTCAGAAAGTGTGATATAGAGTATGTTGTTTATGTTCAACATACTTATAAAGGCAATATGATTCTGGTGTGTCTCTATGTTGATGGCATATTCCTAACAGGGAGTTGTGAATATGATATAGCTAAGTTCAAGAAGGTGTTGATGAATGAGTTTGAGATAACTGATCTAGGAAAGATGACATATTTCTTAGGGATGGAGTTTATGTACTCTAAGAAGAGTATCATTTTTCATCAGCTGAAGTATGAACTTAAGCTTCTGAAGAGATTTGACCTGCTGAATTGTAAGGTTGTGGTCACACCTGTAGAAACAAATAAAAAATTGGATTCTGATCCTAAAGGTGATGATGATGTAGATGCTATAACTTTCAAGCAGTTAGTTGGATCTCTGAGGTATTTGTGTAATATCAGACTTAATATTTGCTATGTAGTAAGAATGGTTAATAGGTTCATGACTAAACCGAAGTGGTCTTATTACCAAGCTGCTGTCAGGATTCTGAGGTATATTAAGGGGACTCTGAAGTATGGAGTTTTGTTCCCTTTTGGAGAAAAGACTAAGTCAGAGCCGATGTGTTACTCAGACTATGATTGGTGTGGAGATAAAGTTGATAGAAGAAGTATTTCTAGAAATTTGTTTAAGTATCTAAGAGGCCCTATTTATTGGTTTTCCAAGAAGCAACCAGTTGTTTATTTGTCAACTTGTGAAGCTGAATATATTATCGGTGTTGTGATATATTATATCTAATGTTTTTCCTACACCATTTCCTACACTTATACTTACACTAAACACTGTTCGGGGAACAATATTTTTTAAATAAAATAATATTAAAAATATATTTTAAATAAAAAATATATTTTAAATAAAAAATATATTTTAAATAAAAAATATATTTTTTAAAATAATTTTGTAACAAAAATATAACATTTGTCATTAATCAATATTATTATTGCATTAACCACAAAAATATATATTATTAACCACATATTTTCCTGATATTTTATTAATCAATTTCACAATTTTATTAACTAATAAAATAAATGATATTAACCAAATTCTAACATTAATTTATAATTTAATTAATAAATTTTAAAAATTAAAAACAATAAATACTAAAATAAAATTAGTTAATATCAAAAAAATTTATAAACTATTATTTACATTATATTAACCAATTTTATTCAGTATTTACTATTTTTAATTTTTGAAATTTATTAACCAAATTATAAATAATATAAGAACTTGATAAATAATATGTATTTTATTGATTAATGAAATAGTGAAGTTGGTTAATAAACTATCAAGAAATACGTGATTAATAATATATATTTGTGTGGTTAATGTAATAATAAAATTAATTAATAATAAATATTATATTTTTGTTATGAAATTAATTTTAAAAAATTATTTTTTATAAATAGTTTTTTATTTAAAATATTTTTTTAATATTATTTTATTAGAAAACACTATCGATCATATAAATACGGTGAATAATAACATTTTATATAAATATTGGTGTAAAAAATAGTCATAAGAATATGAAGATAAAATCACCTCATACAACAAGTTAATACATTCTCTCATTATGAAAAAGATTACGCGTGCAATATTTAAAAATAGGTTATAGTGCAAAAAATCATTTTAAAATAATTGAAATAAACGAGCTAGCCTCGAAAATAGTGAATAACCAAAGGAAACAGCCCTCAAAGTATCAACACACCTAATGTACCACAAAACTAGAGAATTATCACCACTCTCACAAAGGCTATTGCCAATATGGGCTAGATCTATGTTATAGACCAGCCTAACTATCAAGAGAAATTTAATGAATAGGACATGAGGGAAACCACTCAAAAGGAATTTTACAAGGTCCCAAAGTATTTAAAAGATTTTGTGGTCCCTAAAATAAAGAAGTACCAATCCAAGAGAGTCTATAATAGTCTATTGTTATATATTTTCTCATAGAATAAGAATCTCACTCGGGTGCCAAGAAATGTTCTTGTACTTTTTAAAAAATAATTTCTAAAATAACTTCTAATTTAAAAATGATGTGACATTTTTTTTTTGTATATAATAGTTTTTGAATTATTTGATCAAATAAAATAATAATAACTAATATTTTACTCAATAAATTTTAACCAAAAGATTACCTATTTATAATTTCTATGATGACAATATCATTTATTGACTACTACAGAAAATACCTATCACAATTATTGGAAAATGAAAAATCATTACGCTGGTCAAACCGTTATGATGTAAAGTGTGATTGTATGTATGATGTTTTCAACCACAGGCGATCATGTATTTAGTAACGCGCTACCTACTATAACAGTTACTTTAAACAACCGTTATGATATCCTTTAATACAACATATTTAACAATGGTTGTCCTAAACAACCGTTGTGATATATAGACATGAGTTTATTATAAATTATGTGGAATGTTTGTTTTGTCAATGCTCACTAAACATGTAACATTTCAATCTGCACTAGAACATTATAATATAACAAATTAAGTTATATTAGAAATACAAGTTCACATTCAATGCTAGACAAAAGTTTTTCAACACCTTATCCGTATTTTGTTCTTTGACAGTAAGAACTTGATTTAATGATCGAAATTCTTCAACTGCCAATGCCTTCACCTCTAGTTCTTTTTGTAAAATATTATCTACTTTGCAAACAATATTAGAGGTGGAGAGAGAGGCGGTTGAAGACCTACAATCATTAAACCAAGTTCTAACAGTCAAAGAACAACATGCAGTTAACGATGTGAAGAATTCTTGTCAAGAATTGAATGTGTACTTATTTTCTAATACAACTTTATATATCATATCATAACTTGCTAATCCAATTTAAAAATTTATATATTCGATAAATAATTGGAAAAACATTCAAACCATATAATATATAATAAACTCGTATTTTGAAAAAACATTAACAATAACATTCATCAACAATAAACCATAAACAAGAAATACAACATATCAAGTCATAGAATGCTTCAGAAACATATCATACATGTCCCATAATGGCGTGTCTACAATGAAATAAGGATGAAACTAAAGTTAGAGTAACAAACTTAATATCCATACCTACAAGTTTGCAACGCTAAATTTAGCTTCGTCCTCTTTATTGAAACAAACATCATGTAGCGGGGTATTCGTTACCATTAGAGATATTGACTAAATCCAAGGTAAATCATATAAGTCGAGTCGCCACCGCACTTCTATTTATCCAAAGGAATGGTTAGAAAGCGAACAAAAACCTAATAGTTTTAACAAAAACTAGTAAAAGAAACAGAGATCTGGGTAAGGGGGTTGGTTATGCAATGGGAAGGTGTTAGGCACCCAAAACATCCTAGGTACTCCTAGGGAGCCCTTTTCATACTTGTTGTGAAGGTTGTTTGTTTTGTGGAAAATTTTGTTTGTGCAAACATGATTGAAGAGATGAGAAGAGAATGTACAAATTATTTACATTTTGTGTTTGGATGGATAAACCCATTGCCTACGTACCTGTAAGACCCCAATTTTGTCCCTAAGATCCCTCATGGCATCATATCATATCATATCATTGCCTCAAGGATCATTGTGCACCTTGCCTTCTTCCCTGTGGTTGGGTCATCTTTTGAGAGTGGTTCTTGATCACCAAGCATGTTTGGCATATGTATATCATTGCTTTTCATTTGTTTACTAACCAAAAGTACAAAAATATGTCATCTAACCTTGTTACTTGCAGATGAAGCAATCTTAGGTCAAACCAGTCAAAGGCATTCATTGAGCAATAGATGGTGGCCATTCTTGAGAATTTGGTCACCATGATCATTCACAAGAGTTCATATGAACCATGATATCATTTTGAATCAAGATCTCAAGTGGTAGAGGCTTGGATTTCATCTGAGCATAACCAGGTCAACTGAAACCCTAGAAAAGTCAACACAAGTCAACTGTGCATTCAATAATGGATTTGAAGGTGGGAGATGGTTAGAGAGGCTTCATTCATGTTCAAACAAGTCTCATTTAACATTTCAAACATCAACAATGAAGAATTTGAAGTCAGATGAAAACTTTCCAAAAATAGTAAGTGACCTGTAATTTGAAATTGCCCAAAATGGAAAGGTTTTCTCCTCAAGATTACATCATCAAGAAAGCTTCAAATGAAATTTTGTCCAACATGAAAGTTGTAGATCTTTCTCTCTCATTTCCAAAATGTCCAAGATCATCCATTTCTCATTTGTGGTTGGAGAGATATGATCAAAACATGGCCAAGTGTGGATTGAACTTCAAAAGTGCATAACTTCTCAACCAATGCTCTAAATCATGTGGCTCTTTTTGCATATTTCTTGTTTTGACCTATAATTTCATAATCTTGCATTACATTGCATCATTTCTCATTTCATGATCATTTGCAAAATTTTGATTTTTGGAGGGAATTTTCACAATTTAAAATTGGTAATTCATTTGAATATTTTACAATTGCCAATAGCTCCAAAATGTCATTTTAAGTGAATTTGAACTAAATTCGTGCACTGTTCATGCACCATTTTCATGCAAGGGTGAAAAATCACATTTTGTCAAAACACCTCCTAAGTTAATCATTCATTAGCATTTTGGTTAAACATGATTAGGCATGACTAATTAGGGGTATATAAGCTCAAACCCTAACAGAAAACACTAACCACACTTCACAAAATTCAGATCTAGAATTTTTCTCTCAAATTTCTCTCAAATTTTTCTCTCATTTCTTCATATCAATTCACAAATCCTTGCTTAGTTCATCATCTAGCATCATCACTGATCATTATTCACGCAAGAACCATTTGAATTCGTGCCATTTCAAGCTGCTCAAAGCAAGAACATCAACAATGGTGGATTCTTCATTCTGTTGATTCAAGCTCAATTGGACATCAAGAACTCCTTCAATCCATTACACAAGCTTGCAAGAGAAGGATCTAAGCACTACAAGGCCAGGAACACACGGATTTGCAAACTGCTCTTCAAGAGGTCACAAATTTGACTCTCTCTTTTCTCATTTTTGTTATATGATTGTTGTAGATCTCGTTTGTGTGATGATTCTGAGCTTCGTTTCACTTAATTCCATGCTATATTGAGAGAGAATCGAAGATTTAAAGTTTTCATGATGAATTTTATGTTGCTCGATTCATGCATGTTGTGATGATTTTGGATGAAATACGTGTTGATTCTTAGTGTATGATGTTAGATATACATGTATGTATGCTCATTTGTTATTTCTGGGAAAAAATTTCATCACGTTCTTGAGCGTGTACTGTTCCTGGAAATGTGTTTTGTGAAGAAGACGATCCAGATGTAAGGCCACGGTTTTGGCTGTTTGATTCGCAACGCTTTTCTGTTTCCTATGTTCCTAAGAAAACCGTTGCCATAGTGTTAGGGTTTAGTGGTAATTGGCTGCATGCGCGCCTTCATGAAGCTCGCTGATTGGCCAGGCTTCCACTAATTGGAACGCGCGCGTTTAGTCTTGTAGCGCCAATTCCAAATTCAAATTAATTTCAGCATATTCCAATTAATTCAATTCCTAATTCAATTTTTATTTCAATTTCCATTTGCATTTTAGAAAATTCATAACTAATTCAAAAATGATCCAATTGGCATGGGAATTTTTGCTATGATTTCCTTTTTCTCTCTACTTTTTTATCAGCATGATAATCAAAGTTGTGCCTGGCCCGGATTTATTTTTGTCTAGTGTTTTTGTATGTGTATGCATTTTGGACCTTGCTTGCCATTTCCTTTGTGAAATAATGTGTGTTGATCCAATGCTTCTGGAAATTTGCATGATGAAACTAGACACTCTAATTGATATTTTGGTGTTGAGTTTGCAATTTTCTCATTTGTGGTTTCTGGTTTGTGAATTTTCTAAGTAGGTGTGACAATTTGTGTCACACCTTTGCATGCTCATCTTATGCCATGTGTTTACCCTATCAAATGATGCTCAATTGTTCTGATTTTTTGCATGCTGATATATGATATGTCTTAGAGATGTATGAATTTTTCCAGATTTTCGTGAATCATTTCTGATTTAATTGGGATTTTTCATTCTGTTTGATCACATGTGGACTTTAAAATTGTCTTGAACTTAGAATGATCATAAAATGCATTTGGTAAATGATATGGATGTGAGACTTTTTGCTATGTGTCAATAATTGTTTGAAGTTTCATCATGTCAAATTTCAGCTTCTGTTTTAAATTTTTTCCTCATCTTTGACCCTAGGCTTTGACCTAGGGGTTTGCTTCTCATCTTTGAGCTTTGTTTTCAGGTTAATCACTCAAGTTCCATAGTTGTTGATGCTCCATCATTTGAGCACTTGAAGTTTACCATTGTCTACTAACATTGTGTGTTTTGTAGGGCTGTTAACTCATTTGAGCTTAACTTGTGGCTTATGCCTTTGCTTATTGGGTTTGACTGTTGATATTAACTGTTGTTGGATTGTCTGAACTTTGTACTGATTTGTGTGATGTTTCCACAGGTACATATAGTTGCTTAAGTTCATTTTGAACTTGCTTTTGCTTGGTTGCTTAACCACTTAGGTATAATTTCTCTTCTTCATGTAGTCTGGAAGACCTGGCCTGTTATGTGGCCAGGCACCTGTCTGAAGTCCTCCTTAAGAGGCAATGCTTGTGATTGTTTACTCTTTGTGCCAAGCAGGAAAAGTCCTTTGATAAGGCAATTGGTAGATAAAAGAGATGTGTAGTCCATCTCCTACTATTCAGTGTGTCATCCCTTTGCTCACATTACATGTTGATGCATTGTGGATCTTAACCCAAGATCTATAGAGTCATTCACTTGTGGAGAGAGTTCCAACTTTCTGAACTCCCACACATTCTATCATTCAAAGCTCTCCCAGGCCAAGGATAAGAGCTATGAGGCACACCCCTCATCTCCATTTCATCTGCTTCACCTTAACCCTCAATGTTAAGGTTAAGAGCATCACTTACCCCATTCCAGTTGACTTTAAAGTCTAACCTTGATTGAGCCTAATTGCTTGTATATAGTGTGTGCTAATTGACTTGTGTGTC
Source organism: Lathyrus oleraceus (assembly GCF_024323335.1). NCBI lineage: Eukaryota > Viridiplantae > Streptophyta > Magnoliopsida > Fabales > Fabaceae > Lathyrus > Lathyrus oleraceus. Next base: position 328,557,135 of record NC_066581.1, on the reverse strand, counting down.
TGCTTATTTGATTCATCTGTGCATAGTTGCTTGAGTGTGCCTTTGTGCATTTATCATCATCATGTGTATATCATTTCATAAACTTGGCTTTAATAGCATTTTTGCTTTGTCCATGGAGGAGACAAGCATAAGTCCATTACTTGGCAGTTGTTCCAATGATATGGTGTGAGACTAGTGTAAGTCCCTTGTTTGGCATCTGGTATCATTGTTTCGTTTTAGGAGATTGGTGTAAATCCATTGATTGGTATCCGGTATCCGTGTTTGTTTTGTGAGATTGGTATAAGTCCATTGATTGGCATCCGGTATCATTGTTTTGTTTTAGGAGATTGGTGTAAATCCATTGATTGGTATCCGGTATCCACCCTTGTTTATGAGATTGGTGTAAGTCCATTGATTGACATCCGGTATCACCTTGCTTTTGTTCATTTGCTCACTTGCATTGTTGCCTATTCCAAAGGACACACTTGAATCATCTACATATGATTTCAAGAGGTGAACACCTAAGAAGTTTTACTTCCTCACCCTTCCATCGTTTGTGTGTGTTTTCAAAACTCCCTTTTCACATTGTTAATCCAAACTTTGAACTATTGTGCAAACATTGTCATCTCTTTTCAAATTAGAAACCTAGGCTTTAAGCCTTTGATTTTTCAAACTCCATTTCATAACACTTCTTTGAATTGAATTCTAATCATACTTTGACCACTCTTTTGTGAATAAATCTTAATTGGTTAATCCAACTCATTCAATTGTTTTGTGGCTTTGTCCATTCTTGATAAGTTTTCATGCATTAGCCATAGGTTTGATTTATCCTAGTTGGTTGATATTAATCTCACCTTCTTGTCCTTAGTGATTGAATTGTAAGACTTCCTTGCTTATTATAGGGTTAACCCCTCACTAGCAAGTTGAAGCTTTTCTCACATGGTGGACTCGTTGTTTGTATAAGGTTGAGTTTTCTCCCGTGGATAATGAAAGACCTTAGGGCTTTTGTTTTAAAATTGAACCCACTCATATTTTGGAAATCTTTTAGCCGAACTACGGTGTTTTGATCCTTACCTTCCATGGAAAGGTACGTAGGCAACGGGTTCATCCGTTCAAACACAAAAAATAAAATTGTACATTCTTTTCTCATCTTCCCAATCATGTTTGCACAATATGTCATAAACAAATAAAATTTTTATACAAAAAGTGTGAAAAGGGCTCCCTAGGAGTACCTAGGACGTTTTGGGTGCCTAACACCTTCCCATTGCGTAATTTACCCCTTACCCAGATTCTCTGATCTTTCATTAGTTTTCTACGTGTAAAACTTCTTAGGCTTTTGTTCGCTTTTTAGCCATTCCTTTGGATAAATAAAAGTGCGGTGGCGACTCGATCCTTTGTATACTTTGCTTTTGATTTAGTCAATAAATCATAAAGTGACGAATACACCGCTACAGAAAAGTGGCGACTCCACTGGGGAAACAATAGTCCTTGGTGGTATTGCCTACTTTTCACCCTTGTTGTATGATATTTGTTATGTGTTATTTGACATATTTTTGTACAATTTTGGATAAATGTATTGATTGTAATGTTTGAATTGCTTGATATACATTTGCTGTTTGCTTTGGTGATCTCTGTGAGATGAGTTCTATACCCGAACTCGAGTGCACTCTAGGATAGGAGAATGGCATAGTCTTGTCGACTGGTGTGGAGTATTCCTTAGCCAGTTGACTTGCGAGTCCATTCACTTGGTGGAGGTCATGTTGGATTAATAATGTCACACAAGTTATTTGTGGTTAGGCATTATTCTTTCAATCATGTGCCTTAGAAGCCAAGGACCGTAGTTTACCAAGCCCATCTTGGCCTATTTTTAGGACGTAGTGCGGAGGTCGTTCAGATGTCAGATCTGATGCGATTGTTACGCGATACTACACTCATAAGAGTCTCTCTTGAGAATATTTTTGGAATACGAGTATTCGTTCCTCCGATAATATCCGAAAGATGGGACGATGATTATGGGAACCTCTGGTAGAACATGTCTGGCAGGTTTAAACCCTAGTACACTCCTTTTGGGTGGTTCTTAACCAGGACTCCATGCTCGTGACTCTCAACAAACCCGTGATTCATGGTTGAGTCGTTCAGACAACCTTAATATCAATGGAACCTGGGTGTTGATAAGGTGAAAACCATAATCCGCCAAAATGGATGGTTGATATTAAGGATGTTCCAGCCGGTTCATGTACCGTTAATATCAATGGAACTTGGGTGTTGATAAGGTGAAAACCATAATCCACCAAAATGGATGATTGATATTAGGGATACAATGAGCTTTCCCATGACCTTTGTTTGGTGTGCTTTGCTTGATCCTTGAGTGTGATTGTTGCATTCATGCATTCACCTGCATTCATGTCATCAGAAAAATCAGAAAATTTTCAAGGAACTTAAAGGGTTTATTTGCAAAATTTTCAGACATGGAAAGACCAAAAAGGCATACAAAGAAATACAGCTTTAGACAACCCGATGTGAAAGAGTTAAGGAATCTGACATCTTATGTATTAGATCCCTTGGGTTTCAAAGCTCGCTATGGGAAGCTTCTGCCTCTGTTGACTACTCAGGTTGATGAGGGTTTGATGAGTACTTTGGCTCAGTTCTATGATCCTCTGTATCACTGCTTCTCTTTTCCGGACTTCCAGTTGTTGCCTACGCTTGAGGAGTATGCTCATCTTATTGGGATCCCGATTCTGGATCAGGTGCCGTTCAGTGGCTTGGAGAGTATTCCGACTTCTCGAGAGATCGCATACTTGTTACACATAGATGAAGCCTTGATTAAAGCTAATCTGACTACCAAAGGTGGAATTCAGGGTCTTCCTTCCGAGTTCCTCATTGCTCAAGCTACCGTTTATGGGAAGGCCAGGAGTGAGGATGCCTTTGAGGCTTTATTTGTGCTGCTCATCTATGGTTTGGTATTATTCCCCAACATCGACAAATTTGTGGATGTGAACGCCATTAGGATCTTCTCAGTTCTTAATCCCGTTCCGACTCTGTTGGGTGATGCCTATGTCTCTTTGCATCTGAGGAATGCGAAGGGTGGAGGGGTTATTGTGTGCTGTTTGCCTCTGCTGTATAAGTGGTTTATTTCTCACTTACCGCAGACGGTTGCTTTCAAGGAGAACAAAGGATGTCTACGGTGGTCTCAGAGACTTATGTCTCTCACTAATGATGATATCTCTTGGTATGATCGCGTGTATGATACAGTTCAGATCATTGATTATTGTGGTGAATTCCCTAATGTGCCTCTTCTTGGTACATGTGGTGGGATCAGCTACAATCCTATCTTAGCACGTCGTTAGCTTGGGTTCCCCCTAAAGGATAAACCTCATAACATTCTGTTAGAAGGTGTATTCTTTCAGGAGGGTAAAGATCCCCAAGGCCTGAAAGCCAGATTTGTCCGCGCTTGGCGCAAGATTCAGAAGAAGGGTAGGAATGAGTTGGGTCCGGAGAACTGCATTGCTTTAGAGCCGTATACCTCTTGGGTCAGACAGAGAGCTGCAGTATACCTTATGCCATATGATCATCCGAGACCTACACCTTTGGATGTGGCTGGGCCTTCAACCCTCCCTAACCAAGATGTAGAGGAGTTGAGAGAAGAAGACCTTTCACGTGCTTGGATCCGTGAAAGAGAGGAGTTGCTCCATCAGCTCAAGGAGAAGGACGCTCTGATTGAGTTTCTCGAACATCAGGTGATCGACGATCCGAATGATACTTGGACTTCTCTACTTCCTCAGTCTTCCAAGTTCTGGAAAAGGAAGTATGATCGACTTGCAAAGGAGAAAGCGGATATGGAAGCAGCCTATGAGAGAGAGATCAAGAAGCTGTGTGCATCTCGTCTTCCAGCATCTCGAGCTTCTAGGGATCCATAGGATGTTGATTTTCCTTTCCCCTTTTGTAATAATCAAATGCTGTACTTCTTTGTTCCAAATATATTTGATGAGATATTTTCCATATGCTATTAAATGCTTAAATATTCAATTTTGCAAATAAATGCCCTAAAAAGTTCCTTGAAATGAAACAAAGCATATGCACAAGCATCACATGCATCATTTTGCATGAGCAGGTGTCGTCCTTGGTCTTCTTGTCTGTGGCCTAACTCTGTGCTCTTCATTTATTTTGAAGACAAGCTGACTCACCGGTACTATACAAGAGCCAATTCTGCAAGAGTAATGGATCAACTTGAGCAAGAGAATAGAGAGCTGAAAGAAGAGGTCGCCAGACTTGGCGCTTTGATGGAGCAACTCCTTGCTGCTCAGAACCAACCTTCTCTTCCGCCTGCAACTCCTCCCCAGAGGACGGTTATATCTGAAGTTGTTGCTCCGACTGTGCCAGCTGCTAGTGCTCACTTTATGCCTAATGCCATGCCAGCCGGGTTTCCGTGGGGTATGCCTCCGGGTTTCATGCCAGATATTCCAGCACCAACTTTTGCTTCCATGCCGGCATCTAGCCCGGTCCTTGCTGCTGCTCCTCCTGTCGTGCATACCATGCCTAGGGTAGACGACACCATCTATCATTCTGAGCCATCTGAGGGCCCAGATGTCAATGAGAAGATGGAAGCGATGAATGATCAGTTCCTTGAGTTGCGAAAGGAATTGAAAACCCTCAGAGGGAAAGATCTGTTTGGCAAGTCTGCTGCTGAACTTTGCCTTGTTCCCGGTGTTAAGATACCTATCAAGTTCAAAGTGCCTGACTTTGAAAAATATAAGGGGAACACCTGCCCTCTCGCCCACCTGGTCATGTATGCCAGGAAAATGTCTACGCAAACAGATAATGATCAGCTTCTGATCCATTACTTCCAGGATAGTTTGTCCGGTGCGGCTCTTCGCTGGTATATGAGCCTTGATAGTGCAAACATCCGGTCCTTCAATGATCTTGGCGAAGCCTTCGTCAAGCAATACAAGTACAATGTTGATATGGCGCTTGACCGTGATCAACTCAGGGCCATGGCCCAGAAGGATAAGGAGACATTTAAGGAGTACGCCCAGAGGTGGCGAGAGCTGGCAGCTCAGATTACTCCTCCGCTGGAAGAGAAAGAAATGACTAAGATCTTTTTGAAGACTCTTAGCTCATTCTATTATGAGCGGATGGTAGCAAGCGCTCCCTCTGATTTCACCGAGATGGTGAACATGGGGATGCGGCTGGAGGAAGGAGTCCGTGAGGGACGTCTGTCAAAGGATGAGAGCTCTTCTAAACGGTATGGGGCGTTTAAGAAGAAGGATGGGGAGGCACATGTTGTGCAATCCCATGCTAAACCAAGAAGACCCTCTGTGCAGAGGAAGCTAGTACGTCGTACCAGCAATCAGCACCAGGTGGCTCATATAGCACCTGTTTTCAGAGATAATGCTCAGTATCAGCAGCCCAATCAGCATCAGCATCAGCAACAACCTCAGTATCAACAGCAACACCGTCCACAGCAACAGGCTTACCAGCCTCGTGGCAGTACTAGTAACCAGGCTAACCTGAACTATGATAGGAAGAAGATCAGCTTCGATCCCATTCCTATGTCATACGCTGAATTATATCCTTCCTTGTTGGAAAGGAAGCTGGTTACTCCCAGGGATCCTCCAGCTGTGCCTGCTAACCCGCAGTGGTGGTATAAGCCAGATCAACACTGTGTTTATCATTCCGGTGCTCCGGGACATAATATTGAGAATTGCTATCCGTTGAAGACTAAGGTGCAAGACCTTATGCAGTGCGGTATTCTGAGCTTCGAGGACTCAGGCCCCAATGTTACAAAGAACCCATTTCCCGAGCATGGGAAATCAGTGAACATGGTCCAGGGGTGCCCTGGGAAGTATAAAGTCAAGTATGTGAGTCATATTCGACAGTCATTGGTCGAGTTGCATCGTTTGCTGTGTCAATACAGTCATATGGAGCACGACCATGACAGATGCCGCATCTGTTCAGTTAATAGACTGGGTTGTCGCCAAGTGCGAAGAGAGCTTCAAGAGCTATTGGATGAAGGTACTATAGAGATTCTTCAGAACCATAATGTTGATGAAGATGAACCAGAAGTAAATGTTATTTCTCCTGTGTTCAAGCTACCCGAGCCTGTTGTCATTCGTTATGATGGTAGCAAGCCGAAGGTCTCTCCTTCTCTGGTAATCAAGCCCGCAGGCCCTGTACCTTATTCTTCGGAGAAAGCAATTCCCTTCAGATATAATCCCGTTGCTGTGGAAGATGGGAAGGAAGTGCCGTTGCCTTCAACTTCTGTCACCAATATTGCAGACGTGAGCAGGTTGACCCGGAGTGGTCGTGTGTTTTCTGCTCCTAAGCCTCAGGCTAGAGTTGTTGCTTCTGATTCTGCTGAGCATCCGGTTGGGACTGCTGTGAATGTTCAGAACCCGACACTTGCTGTTGCCAAACCCTCCTCTGTACAAAAGACTCCTGCTTCTTCTGTTGGCCCGAGTGGCGCTGTGAATGAAGAATGTGATGAGATGATGAGGCTCATCAAAAAGAGTGAGTACAATGTTGTAGACCAACTTCTGCAAACGCCATCCAAGATCTCCGTGCTATCTTTGCTTCTGAATTCAGAACCCCATAGGGAGGCTCTGCAGAAAGTATTGGATTTGGCTTATGTCGATCACGACGTCATAATAGAACAGTTTGATAGTATCGTTGCAAACATCACTGCTTGCAACACTTTGAGTTTCTGTGACGCTGATCTCCCTGAGGAGGGAAGAGACCATAATATGGCTTTACATATTTCCATGAATTGCAAGACCGACGCTATGTCCAACGTGCTAGTTGACACTGGGTCATCTCTTAATGTATTGCCAAAGACCACACTCTCTCGATTGTCGTATCAGAGGCCTCCCATGAGGCAGAGTGGTGTTGTTGTGACGACTTTTGATGGGTCGCGTAAGACTGTGATTGGGGAAGTTGATCTCCCGATCAAGATTGGACCTAGTGATTTCCAAGTTACCTTTCAGGTTATGGATATCCACCCATCATATAGCTGTTTCCTTGGTAGACCATGGATTCACGAGGCTGGCGCCGTGACATCCACCCTACACCAAAAGCTGAAATTCGTCAAGAATAAGAAATTGGTTGTGGTAGGGGGAGAAAAGGCTCTCCTGGTTAGCCACTTGTCTTCTTTCTCGTATATTGATACTGAGGATGAAATTGGAACTCCTTTCCAAGCTTTATCTATTGCTGAGCCGATTGAGAAGAAGTCTCCTTCATTTGCTTCCTATCGTGATGCGAAACTGACCATTGAATATGGCGCAGTTGCTGGTTTAGGGAAGATGATTGAGTTTGAAGACAACAGATCCCGGGCTGGCATTGGCTATTCTTCTGGGGCATTTAACGAGCAAGGTTTGTTCAAGAGTGGAGGTTTCATCCATGCTGATCAACCTGAAGAAGCTGCTGCTATCTTGGAAGAGGATGCAAAGGACTTGAGCAACTTCATCATACCTGGTGGTGTCTGCCACAATTGGGTCGCTGTAGATGTTCCTACCGTCATTCATAGATCAGAGTAATGGTTCACTTTGTTCAAAACCCTTCTCCCATGCCAAAAGGAGAAGTGATGACATTGTTGGCAGCATTTATACAATGATATTTTCATTCAATTAATGCATTGTTAAACATTTGTTTTTCCATTTCTTTTCACTTTTTGCTTTTGCCTGAAATCAGTGATCACAAAAAACCCCTAAAAACAAGAATAAAAGCAATCTTTTCATATGCATATTGGTTTGCTTGTTTAAATTCTAAAGTTTTTCATTAACCGAAATCATTATGCAGGTTGATTCTAAAACCCATTGAACATAATGATCCAACGCCATCTCCCAATTTTGAATTCCCTGTATTCGAGGCAGAGGAAGATGAAGTTGAAGGGATTCCTGATGAGATTACCCGTCTCCTTGAGCACGAGAAGAAGATCATTCAGCCGCATCTCGAAGATCTGGAAACAGTCAACTTGGGGTCTGAAGATTGTGTTCGCATGGTGAAGATTGGAGCACTTTTTGAAGAGTCTGTCAAGAAGGGGTTGATCAGTTTGCTACGAGAATATTCCGATATCTTTTCTTGGTCATATGAAGACATGCCGGGTCTAGATACAGATATTGTGCAACATTTCCTGCCTTTGAAGCCTGAGTGCGTGCCTGTGAAGCAGAAGCTCAGAAGAACTCATCCATATATGGCAGTGAAGATTAAAGAGGAAGTTCAGAAGCAAATTGATGCGGGGTTTCTGGTGACTTCTACATATCCTCAATGGGTGGCCAATATTGTGCCTGTGCCTAAGAAGGACGGAAAAGTCCGTATGTGTGTTGATTACAGAGATTTGAATAAAGCTAGTCCGAAAGATGATTTTCCTCTACCACACATTGACATGTTGGTAGACAATACAACTAAATTCAAAGTCTTTTCCTTTATGGACGGATTTTCCGGATATAATCAGATCAAGATGGCACCCGAAGATATGGAGAAGACAACATTCATCACACCTTGGGGAACATTCTGTTATCGAGTGATGCCCTTCGGTTTGAAGAACGCCGGAGCCACGTATCAACGAGCTATGACTACCTTGTTTCATGATATGATGCACAAGGAGATAGAGGTCTATGTTGATGATATGATTGCTAAGTCCCGAACGGAAGTTGAACATGTTGAGCATTTGTTGAAGCTTTTTCAGCGTCTGAGGAAGTTCAGACTTCGTATGAATCCGAACAAATGTACATTTGGAGTCCGTTCTGGCAAGTTGTTGGGTTTTGTTGTCAGCGAAAGAGGTATTGAGGTTGATCCTGCAAAGGTCAAAGCAATACAAGAGATGCCTGCACCCAAAACTGAGAAGCAAGTCCGAGGTTTTCTTGGCCGCTTGAACTATATTTCCAGATTTATATCCCACATGACTGCCACATGTGCACCGATATTCAAGCTCCTTCGGAAAGATCAGTCTCATAATTGGACCGAGGATTGCCAGAAAGCTTTCGACAGTATCAAAGAGTATCTGTCTGAACCTCCGATCTTGTCTCCGCCTGTGGAAGGAAGACCTCTGATTATGTATTTGACTGTTCTTGAAGACTCGATGGGTTGTGTACTCGGTCAGCAAGATGAATCAGGGAAGAAAGAATTCGCTATCTACTACCTCAGTAAGAAGTTTACTGATTGTGAGTCTCCATACTCTATGCTTGAGAAGACGTGTTGTGCTTTGGCTTGGGCTGCTAAGCGTTTGCGCCAGTACATGATAAATCATACAACTTGGTTGATATCCAGAATGGATCCAATCAAGTACATTTTCGAGAAGCCTGCTTTAACTGGGAGGATTGCCCGTTGGTGTAGCACCTCAAATTTGCACCTCCCATTTTGTATATCCATTTCATATTAGGTCATTAACATAACATAGTCCACTGCATAGCATTGCATTGTCCATTAGCCCAAGTGCAAGTTCATCAGACAAGATTAGGTCAAACTGGTCAGGGAATCAGTCAATCAAGCCAGCATGCGCAATTTCCATTGAGACAAAGCCCTAGGGTTGATTTATCAAGTTCATATGATTATGTGATCATTTTGAAGTGGTTTGGCCAAATATTGAATGCTCAAAGCTCAACAGTCAAGCTGAATTTCCTCAGAAACCCTAGAAAGTCAACTGTGGTCAACTGTGCCTGATTTTATGGATTGGAAGGTGTGAGATGGTTTGAAAGGCTTCATTCATGTCCATACAAGTCTCATTTGACATTTCAAGGACCAAGATTGAAGAATTGGAGGTCAGATCAAAAGTTTCCAAAAACGGCAGGTGACCTGTAATTTCAACTGCCCAAAATGGAAAGTTTTTCTCCAACATGAAAGTTGAAGATCTTGATCTCACCTTTCCAAAAAGTCCAAGAGCATGAAATTCCCATGTGTAGTTGGCAAGATATGGTCCAATCATTTTCAGAAAATGCCTAAATTCAAAGTGCCATAACTTTCACATGGAAAAGCCAATTTGGGTGATCTTTCTTTGAGCAAACCACATTTTACATGAACTTTCATGGTGCATTATCACATTTCATCAAAAATCATCATAGCAAAATGGCATTTTTCAAGTGGACTAATTTGCATTTTTGGTGTGAAATAGTGATTTTCAAAATTACAAGCCATTGGCACTTGGGACCTTTTCCAACACATCATAAATACCAATTAGAACTTGTTTGAACTGTTTTTAGACTGATACATTGACTGCATAATGAAAAGGGCATTTTGGCCAAAAATCACAAAAATGCATTTTACACTAATCACTTGAATTTGCCTAAACTTGATTAATTTTTGGATTAGTGTATGGTATAAAGGCTTAATTGTAACAGAAATGCATAATCAAAATCACTTTCTCAGATCCAAAAGCAAAATCACAAGAATTCTCTCAATTTTCTCCATTTTTCACATACACCTTTTTCACCAATTCATCACGAATCCATTGTTTTTGGTGCTATTTCTTGCTGTGATCATCATTTGCAGGTGATTTAGAGGAGCTATTTTTGGTGATTGATTGAAGAATCGTGCAAATTCATCCACTGTTGAAAGCTCCCACTTCCATGGCAGTTTGAAGATTCACGAACCTGGAGCATAATTGAGCTAATCTAATCATTCCATACACTTTCCACATCATCAAGCATCATCTGTTTCGCACTTTTGGACTTGGAAACACACGATTCCACAGCTGCATCAATCACAAGGTTAATTTTCGAATCCTTTAATTCTCAAAATCAACATGTGGCATAGGTAGATCCTTTGACATAGAGCAGAATGAAGCTTGAATCGCGCATTTTCGTTGGATATCCATGGAGAAATCTTGAATTGAATTTTTGATGTGGAACCTATTCTTGCTCGATCTGTTCAGTACATTAGGAATTAGGAAATTTCATGTGGATATTGTGATTGTGCTAGCTTAGACGGTTCCAACCATATAGGATTTGTTCATTTTGGTGAAAGATTTGTGCATTTGGATTTTCTGGAATTTTCTTAATGAACACGACGAAGAACTCGTTTCCAGATGCTTTTGATCCATATTTCCTGCGTCCATTTTTGAATTCGTGTTTACCGCCGGAATTAACCAATCACGTGATGCCACCGTTTAAATGAAAACTCTGCGTTTTGTCCCTGGCTCCGTGTATTTACAATTTTGCCATCCGCGCCTTTCAATTTCATTTGAATGTTTAAATGTTTATTTCATTTTTTAACCAAACTTCAAAAAATCACAATCAATTCATTTTTTATCCAAATTGGATGGGGATTTTTGTGTTGATCTCCAAATTCCCTCTAGTTTTTTTTAGGTATGATAGTAAAAGTTGTGCCTGGTGGATTTTCTGACTTTGTCTAATGCCTTTGATCATGTATGCTTCATGTGTATGTTTTACCATTTTAATCATGAAATCTTGATGCCTTATCCAAAATGTGTGAAATTCTATAGGCATGTTCTTGACTCTTTCCTGGTGATTTTGGTATATAGTTTGCTAATTTTGAGTTCCTGGTTAGAGAGATATGATGTGATCAAGTTGAGTGTGACAATTTGTGTCACACTATGTTATGCCATGTTCATGAATTTTGTTTCTATGCTTATTGAATGCCATTTGCTCTCAATTTTTTCATGTGATATCATCTAAATGTCTAGTTTTGCCATGATTGTTTGTAGGATTTGTTGATACATTTCCTATTTGATTGGTATTTTTGTTTGCTGTTTAGTCATTTTTAGGTTTTTCTTGAGTGACCAACTTACATGACTTGTAAAATTCTCATACCTTATCATATGAAGCTGGAATTTGGTGGAGTGATTCCTAACATGTTTAAGTTCACTTTGGCTTTGGTCCCATTCATTTCTCATTTGTTTTCACTGTTTTACATTTGCTTGAAGTTGACACACACTTTGTGACCTAATTTGGATTGATTTTTGCATGTCCTGACTTGTTGAATTTAATTTCCCTACTTCCTATTGTCCAAATAGCATGAAATTTGACATGATGCTCATTGAATGTGTTCTGTTTAGACTTGAATTTTTGTGGAATTTATTGAGCTGTTTTGGTATTTGTTTGATTGTGATCATTCTGTTTGCTCATATGTGGTTCATACTTGCCTAGTTTGACTTAAATTGTGCATGAAAGGAATTTGGTGCATAGTTTTGATGTGATACCAATTGGATTCTCTTCTTAATTGATTTATCTTGGTTTTGATCATTTTTCACTTGCTGTTTTGGATTTTTCATCTCCTTTTGACCCTAGTCTTGGACTAGTGGTTTGTGATCTCACTTTTGAGTTGTGTTTCAGGTTAATAGCACAAATGGCCTATGCTTGATGATGTGCCTCCATTGGAGTTGACTTGTGACTTGTATATAGCTAATTTTGACTTTGTTTTGCAGGGTTGATATTTGAGTTTGAGCCTTAATGGCTTGCACCTTTGTGCATTGGCTTGTGTTTGTCTGTGTATAGTTAATTGTGAACCATTTGCTGTTTGGTTCTGTGATTGGTATACTGATTGTATTTGATTGATTTCAGGTACATTAGTTGCTAAGATTGCTTTGATTTGCTTGATAAGCAATTTGCACTGAGGTATAACATTCTTGTCTCCATGTAGTCTGGAAGACCTGGCTTGTTACCTAGCCAGGCACCTGTCTGAAGTCCTCCTTAAGAGGCAATGTTTGTGCTTGTTTATTTTTGTCCCCAAGCAGGTAAAGACCTCTATGAGGCAATTGGCGGATAAGAGAGATATGCAATCTATCTCCCGCTCTTCTGTTGAGTCATCCCTCTGCTCACACCAATGTGTTGATGCATTGGGATACAAACCCAAGATCTTGTACAGTGTACAGTTGTGTCAGTGTCTTAAAGTGTAAAAGGGTTCCCACTTTCTGGACCCACACTTCTTTGTCTAAAGCTCTCCCTGGCCAGGGATAAGAGCTGTGAAGTCTCATCTTCACTCACCTTTCATCTGCTTCACCTTGGCTCTCAATGTCAAGGTTAAGAGCTAACACCACCCCTGTACAGATGGCTTGCTCTTGCAGCCCCACCCTTGTTTGAGCCTCACTTGTGTGCATATAGTGTGTGCTGTTTGTGATTGTTTGCTATTGCTTATGCTTTAGGATAGGCTTGCTTCCTGTGCAAGTTAGCTAGAAACCTTAACTTAGGGATGAATTTGCATGATAACATCTAGGCTCGAGTCGTAGTCTCCCTAGTTGTGTCTCCCTCTGTTATCTGGTTAGGCTAGTCCTGTATCCCTTCGTAGGGGAACTACGTCGCCCTGATCTTCATACCAGATGAGGTACGTAGGCAGGAGATGAGCAGATCTCTCCGGGCGCCTGTGTCTTTGTTTTGTCTTGTTGTGTGCTTGGAAGCTGATGTAAGTCCATCGAGTGGCATTCGAGTTCTAGTGTGGGTTTGTTGGTTCGGATGCTGATGTAAGTCCAGTGATTGGCATTCGGGCTCCACGTTTGCCTTCTTGTGTGTGTTTTGGTTCGGATGCTGATGTAAGTCCAGTGATTGGCATTCGGGCTCCATGTTTGCCTTCGCCTGTGTTTGTTTGTGTGCGTGTTAGCCGAGCTACGAATGCTCTGATTCTTCTTCGTCCAAGAAGATACGTATGCATAGGATGCGACATCCTAGCGAGCATGTGTCGTTTCCCCAGTCCGAACTACTTAGACTCTGATGTCTATGTCTGATAGACTAAGTAGGCCCAGTATGCGATATCCTGCCGAGTCAGTCCCGTTTGTTTTCTCGTGTCTCTTTCAGCCAATGTTTGATGTGTGTTTGAGCAGTGTTTTAGCAACCATTTTCCTTCCTCTTGTGCGTGGATCCCGTCGAGTACGACGGATGCGTAGGGGTGCTAATACCTTCCCTACGCATAACCGACTCCCGATCCCATTCTCTTTGGTCGCGAGACCATGCTTTTTCCAGGTTTACTCTGAGCGTTTCCTTTCCCTCTTTTGGGATAAATAACGCACGGTGGCGGCTATGTTGTTCTTGTTTTCCCGCCGGTTTTTCGCGTAATGCGACAGCTGGCAGATGTTGTTGTCTGAGTATGATATTGAGTATCGAGCTTAGAAAGCTATCAAAGGTAGTATCTTGGCTGACCATTTAGCGCACCAGCCAATTGAAGATCATCAGTCTGTTCAGTATGACTTCCCAGATGAGGAGATTCTGTATTTGAAAATGAAAGATTGTGATGAGCCTACACTTGATGAAGGTCCAGAACCTGGTTCCAGATGGACGATGGTGTTTGATGGCGCTGTAAATCAGTATGGAAATGGAATTGGGGCAGTAATCATTACTCCTCATGGCACTCATATTCCGCTTACAGCAAGGCTAACTTTCAAATGCACGAATAATATGGTTGAGTATGAGGCCTGTATTATGGGACTGGAAGAATGTATTGATTTGAGAATCAAACATCTTGATGTGTATGGTGATTCGGCCCTGGTTGTTAATCAGATCAAGGGTGAGTGGGAGACGAATCAGCCAGGTCTCATTCCATATAGAGATTATGCGCGAAGGATTTCAACGTTCTTTACAGAAGTTGACTTTCATCATATTCCTCGAGAGGATAATCGGATGGCAGATGCTCTTGCTACGCTTGCTTCAATGATTGTGGTCAAGTATTGGAATGAAGTTCCTAACATTGCCGTGATGCGCTTGGATAGACCAACTCACGTGTTTGTAGTTGAAGAAGTGAATGATGACAAGCCTTGGTATTTTGATATCAAGAATTTCCTTCAGAACCAGGTCTACCCGCCTGGGGCTTCTGTGAAAGATAGGAAAACTTTGAGAAGGTTGTCAGGCAGTTTCTACCTCAGTGGTGAAGTGCTGTATAAGAGAAATTTTGACATGGTTTTGCTCAGATGCGTGGATAAACACGAAGCAAACCTGTTGATGACTGAGGTCCATGAGGGTTCATTTGGTACTCATTCCAATGGACATGCCATGGCTAGAAATATGTTGAGAGCAGGCTACTATTGGCTGACAATGGAGTCTGACTGCTGCAAATATGTGAAGAAATGCCACAAGTGTCAGATTTATGTGGATAAGATTCATATTCCTCCGACACTTCTGAATGTGATTTCCTCACCATGGCCTTTCTCTATGTGGGGAATCGACATGATCGGCATGATTGAACCGAAAGCGTCCAATGGACACAGGTTTATTCTCGTAGCAATTGACTACTTCACCAAATGGGTTGAAGCCGCTTCATATGCGAATGTGACCAGGCAGGTGGTCGTGAAGTTTATCAAGAACCAGCTGATTTGCCGTTATGGTGTGCCAGATAAGATCATTACTGATAATGGATCTAATCTGAATAACAAGATGATGGATGAGTTGTGCGCTGAGTTCAAGATTGCACACCATAATTCCTCTCCCTACAGACCTAAGATGAATGGGGCTGTTGAAGCTGCTAACAAGAATATCAAGAAGATTATCCAGAAGATGACAGTTACGTACAAGGATTGGCATGAGATGCTGCCATTTGCTTTGCATGGTTATCGTACATCTGTCCGCACTTCAACAGGGGCAACCCCTTTCTCTCTTGTTTACGGCATGGAGGCTGTTCTCCCAGTAGAGGTGGAGATCCCATCAATGAGAGTCTTGATGGAAGCCAAGTTGACTGATGCTGAATGGATTCAGAGTCTTTATAACCAACTGAATTTGATCGAAGAGAAGCGATTGACTGCCATGTGCCATGGTCAGTTATATCAGCAGAGAATGAAGAAAGCATTCGATAAGAAGGTTAAGCCTCGGGTGTTCCGAGAAGGTGACCTCGTGCTCAAGAAAGTCTTGTCTTTCGCGCCCGATTCCAGGGGCAAGTGGACTCCCAATTACGAGGGTCCATATGTTGTTAAGAGAGCCTTTTCAGGCGGTGCTTTGATGCTTACAACAATGGATGGGGAGGATTTCACTCGTCCTGTGAATTCAGATGCAGTCAAGAAATACTTTGCCTAAAAAAAAAAATAAAAAAAAAAGAGTATACGCAAATGAAAAACAGAATAACTCGCTAAGTTGAAAACCCGAAAGGGTGGCTTAGGCAAAAATGAGCGTCTCGGTGGAGAACCCGAAAGGGTGATCCAGGCAAAAATTAGAGACTTGAAAAAAAAAAGAATATTTGCATCCCGCTGGATTGAGTACCTCACCCTGGGGCAATCTAGGCAAAAATTAGGGATTTGGCAAGTAACTGCATCCTGACAAGACTTTCTGTTCCACAACCGTCTTTTCGTCAGAGGTTCTCGATTCGTCGTCAACTGAAGCTTCGAATACATCGAGATTCAAATTGGTAGAGAAAGGATCATTATGTTCAATGTAGCCCTCTTCCAATATATATCACTGATTTCAAATTTGTACAGATCTATGGAGTCTTGCCATTTGCAGGCTACCATTCCATCAAATCAATTTGAGCTTTTTATCCAATTATTTGCACTCTTATTTGTTTCAATTCAACAAATGTTTTGCATGTTTTAATTGATAAAATGTCATTATTTTAAACAAATAAATTTTTTCGAAAATTGTTGTTTTAAACAAAGTGAACATTCACAATGATGAAAGGATACTTAAGAATTTCTCAGTGCTCTCCCAAGGGTGGCATGATTTCCAATAGTATTCTCTCCCAGCATGGGTGTTTTCCTTTTGGAAGATTCGGTAGTTGGTGGTTTGGAACCCAGGTACTCCGTCTCTCTCCAGTGCATTCGCTAGCAGGGTTGTTGTTTCTCTCCTCAGCATGGTTGCTTTCTTTTTGAAGATTCAGTGGTTGGTGGATTGATATCCCGGTACTTTACCACTTTCCTCAGCGCAGTCACCTGCAAATTTGTTGCTAGCTCCCCATCAGAGCGTTTAGCCTTCAGCAGAGTAGTGATTATTTTCCTCCTCAGCAGTTGTTGATTTGTTTTTTGAAGGTGTAGCATTTAGTGGTTGATCCCCCAGCTCTCTTCCATATCCCCAGTGGGTCCCTCCGTGGATTCCCTAGCCGTCAGTAGATTTGTGGTTTGGTGGATTGTATTTATGCAAAATCCCCAAAAGAGTTGGTATTCCCAACAGAGTCAGTATTGCATCTGTGATAAACCCCTCAGAGTCTCCGCCAGAGCTGGTATCCTCGACAAAGTTGCTTTTGTGGCAGTTTCTGCTTGTTGAAATCTCTGTTTCCCCAGTAGGGTCAGTTGGTGGTCTGGCATCTAGAGATTGGGTTGATTTCCTGATTGCTTTTGATCCTCAGTAGAGTGGCTTGTTGCAGAATCTACTTATGTGATCTGTTTTTCCTTCAGTGGGTGTATTCCCGATGGAATAGCTACTTGTGTTCTCCCCAGGTAGAGTTGCTTGTGCAGTAGATTCTACATGGATGATCTGTTCTCCCTTTGTGGGTTGTTCCCTAGTGGAGTTACGTGGAGTTGCTTTCATAGCAGTCCTCGCTTGTGCAGTGAATTCTTGATCCCCCTGCAGATATCTCGGGATTTCTCCTATTCCCCCAACAGATTTGTCTTTGTGGCTGTTTATGCCTGTTGTGACTTTCTGTTCTACAGTTGGGTTGATTGTTGATCCATCACTCAGAGATTTGGTGATATCTCTGATCTTTTGCCTCCCCGCAGATCTTTGCTTTTCGGCACGAAGATCTCCCGCAGATTGGCTTTCCAGTTGGCTTTTCCTCTGGAAGTGTAGTACCGGGCGTTTGATTCCTGGATCCTGTTTGTGTTAGATATGTCTGTTTTGTCAGCATTCATCAAACATAAATTACGCATATTCATGCATAATCATAAACATTCAGATATTCATGCTGCATTTTTCGCCATATATCTTTTGTTTGTTGTTTCCTGCTATGGGAAATATAGATCTCCAATAGATCTTCCCAAGCAGATGTCGGGTGTTTAATCTCTCAATATAGAGTCCGCCCCATAAGCAGAAAGTGTCTGTCTTTTCTTCTGCAGTTCCCCACTGAGATTATCCTCGTGGATGACGGTTTCTTCCGTTTCCTCCCAACACATATATTGGGATGGATGTTCCTATTGAGTTATATCCTCATAGGACGAGTTTTGATTCAGTCTGTCTTTTCGGATTGATCCCGAATAGACCATTTGTCAACTGTTTCTCGTGCTTCCCTGTGGGATAAATGAATAATTTGCCCAGTAACCGGCAGTAATTCTTTTATCCCCAGCGGAACCTTTTTGGGCCTCTACCCTTATACCGGTAGCTGTAAGTCCTATGTTTCTTGCCTTCTTGGCGGAATTTGTGGTTATATACCTTTTATTCCTCGGCAAGAGTCGATTTGGTTTTCTACCCAATATTCGGTAGTCGTAAATCCTAGTTTCCCCGCTCTCCAGCAGTTGGTGGTTTGTTATAAACCCTATTTTTTTTCCCGTGCGGATTTGTGATTTCCTTCATTCCCCACGCGGAGTTGTGGTTTTCTGCCCCGTACTCGGTAGATGTAAACCCTATTTCTTATCCTCATCAGAGTTATTGGCTACTACCCAGTTTTCGGTAGTTGTAAGTCCTATCTCTTTTCCTCTAGCAGAGGTAACCTTTGTGGTTCGTTCTGAGTGATGGCGGATTTTGTGCTGTTGTGGTTTTATTCCCAACGGAGTCTGTGCTTTCTTGTGGATAGTTGCCGGATGCTAGCAATTTTATCCCCAGCCAGAGTTTTGGTTTTCTACCCCGTATTCGGTAGTTGTAAACCCTAATTTCTCCCCTTTGCAGAGTTAACCTTGTTGTTCATCCTAACCGATGATGGTTACTCTTTATGGTTATCTTCATCCGTTGTTCGATGATGATATTCCTCCCTTGCTTCTGGATAATTGTCGGTTGCTAGCAGTTGTATCCCCAACAGTCTTCTGGATCATTGTCATATGCTTGCAATGTTATCTCCTTTGAAGTCGCCAGTAAGTGCCCGGATAATTGTTGTTTATGCAATTCATCCCCCCGCGAGTCTCCTTTCATCTACCCGTTTGCTCGGTAATGATTGTTGCTCTCTTTGATTGGTCATCATTATATACCTAGTTTTGGTATCCCGATGCCTTTCTTTTCGGTCGATTTATCCTTTATTAACCCAGTAACCGGTTGTGGATAATCTTCCATGCGAATATGTTATCCACGTTCTGACGGTAATGGATAATATATCTCATGCACTCTTCAGTCGAAGCCTTTCATGTTTCCCTAGTCGAGTAAGATTCATTATTCCTTTATGGAATCGAATATTTGTTGTTTCTCGGATAATTGCCGGATGCTTGCAATTTATCCCTTGTGAGTTATCTTTCGTTTACCTTGTTGATGTGGTATCGATTGTCTCTCTTTTTGGTTGACCACCTATTATATACCCAGTAACCGGTATCTCTGGTGTCTCTTCCTTTTCGAGTGTATTATTCACGTTCTGACGGTAATGAATGATATATCTCTTTCGCTCTTTGGTTGGAATCCTTTGTTGATTTTCCCCAGCGGAGTAAGATTCGTATTCTTTATAGAATCGAATATCCATCCTTTAACAAGTTTGTGTTTTGGATGATGAGTGTCTTGGCATATACACCAATTCACGTTTTCGGTAGGTCACCTATTATATACCCTGGTATCCCTGGTGTTTCCTTCCATGCGAGTATATTATCTACGTTCTGACGGTAATAGATAATATATCTCGTGCGAGTATTCTATCCACGTTCTGACGGTGATGGATATTATATCTCATGCGCTCTTTGGGTTTGTGTCCCCAGTGGAGTAGGATTCGTTTTCCCGTTGTGGATTCGAATGTCCATCCTGTAAGTCGATTTGCTTTTTCAAGCCCTCCTTTCGGATGATGAGTGTCTTGGCATATATACCAATTCACACTTTGGTCGGTCACCTATTATATACCCAGTAGCCGGTATCCCTGGCGTTCCTTCCTTTCTGCTCCCTATTATGACCTTGGTCCCCTATGGAGTCAGATTTTCCTGAGTTGATGTACCTTTTTCAAGTCTTTCTCAGATGTTGGTTGATTGATATCTCTCACCCTTATACCGGTCTTAGATATTCATTCTTCCTGAGTTTGTTACCCTTATACCGGTAACACCTCAATTCTTTGTTGCTTCCCCAGGAGAGTCTCTTTGTTAGACACTTCTCCAGTGGAGTTTCCTGTTGTGATTTTACCCTTTTGCTGTATTGGCGTTTTCCCCAATATATGCATTTTTTCCCCGGCAGGGAGGTTCTTTGTGAATCGTTCCTTGGTCCGAGTCCGGATGTTCATCCGAAGTATCCTTCGTGGATAGTTTGAGTCAGCTTGTGTCTTTCCAATGGATGTGTCTTCCTTTGGAAATCTTCTTTTCCCCAGTTTGAGTCCTTCTTCCCAGTGAGGTCTCTAGTCCAGTCGTGTTTTGTTCACGCAGTGTCAGTTGGTCCCCTAATTCAGAGTCGTGTCCTGCTCACGCCTTCTTTTTATTTCTATCCCCCAATAAGAGTCCCCGTGAGAGTCTTGTTAGAGTCTCTGTTCCTGGTAAGTGTATTACTCCGATGGATCGTCTTTTCTTCTGTGTGAACCATATCCCCACAGAGGTTGGTCTTTTTGCACGCATACATTTGCATCATGAGGTCTCTTAGGGACTAAAATTTGTCTCATTACTGTTATTTAAGCCCATTCTACCGCGTCGAGATGAAGATTTCTAAACTTCACTTCTCCGGCTAGAATGACCTTAAATAGGGGCATCTGTAAGACCCCAATTTTGTCCCTAAGATCCCTCATGGCATCATATCATATCATATCATTGCCTAAAGGATCATTGTGCACCTTGCCTTCTTCCCTGTGGTTGGGTCATCTTTTGAGAGTGGTTCTTGATCACCAAGCATGTTTGGCATATGTATATCATTGCTTTTCATTTGTTTACTAACCAAAAGTACAAAAATATGTCATATAACCTTGTTACTTGCAGATGAAGCAATCTTAGGTCAAACCAGTCAAAGGCATTCATTGAGCAATAGATGGTGGCCATTCTTGAGAATTTGGGCACCATGATCATTCACAAGAGTTCATATGAACCATGATATCATTTTGAATCAAGATCTCAAGTGGTAGAGGCTTGGATTTCATCTGAGCATAACCAGGTCAACTGAAACCCTAGAAAAGTCAACACAAGTCAACTGTGCATTCAATCATGGATTTGAAGGTGGGAGATGGTTAGAGAGGCTTCATTCATGTTCAAAAAAGTCTCATTTAACATTTCAAACATCAACAATGAAGAATTTGAAGTCAGATGAAAACTTTCCAAAAATAGTAAGTGACCTGTAATTTGAAATTGCCAAAAATGGAAAGGTTTTCTCCTCAAGATTACATCGTCAAGCAAGCTTAAAATGAAATTTTGTCCAACATGAAAGTTGTAGATCTTTCTCTCCCATTTCCAAAATGTCCAAGATCATCCATTTCTCATTTGTGGTTGGAGAGATGTGATCAAAACATGGCCAAGTGTGGATTAAACTTCAAAAGTGCATAACTTCTCAACCAATGCTCCAAATCATGTGGCTCTTTTTGCATATTTCTTGTTTTGACCTATAATTTCATAATCTTGCATTACATTGCATCATTTCTCATTTCATGATCATTTGCAAAATTTTTGATTTTTGGAGGGAATTTTCACAATTTAAAATTGGTAATTCATTTGAATATTTTACAATCGCCAATAGCTCCAAAATGTCATTTTAAGTGAATTTGAACTAAATTCGTGCACTGTTCATGCACCATTTTCATGCAAGGGTGAAAAATCACATTTTGTCAAAACACCTCCTAAGTTAATCATTCATTAGCATTTTGGTTAAACATGATTAGGCATGACTAATTAGGGGTATATAAGCTCAAACCCTAACAGAAAACACTAACCACACTTCACAAAATTCAGGTCTAGAATTTTTCTCTCAAATTTCTCTCAAATTTTTCTCTCATTTCTTCATATCAATTCACAAATCCTTGCTTAGTTCATCATCTAGCATCATCACTGATCATTATTCACGCAAGAACCATTTGAATTCGTGCCATTTCAAGCTGCTCAAAGCAAGAACATCAACAATGGTGGATTCTTCATTCTGTTGATTCAAGCTCAATTGGACATCAAGAACTCCTCCAATCCATTACACAAGCTTGCAAGAGAAGGATCTAAGCACTACAAGGCCAGGAACACACGGATTTGCAAACTGCTCTTCAAGAGGTCACAAATTCGACTCTCTCTTTTCTCATTTTTGTTATATGATTGTTGTAGATCTCGTTTGTGTGATGATTCTGAGCTTCGTTTCACTTAATTCCATGCTATATTGAGAGAGAATCGAAGATTTAAAGTTTTCATGATGAATTTTATGTTGCTCGATTCATGCATGTTGTAATGATTTTGGATGAAATACGTGTTGATTCTTAGTGTATGATGTTAGATCTACATGTATGTATGCTCATTTGTTATTTCTGGGAAAAATGTTCATCACGTTCTTGAGTGTGTATTGTTCCTGGAAATGTGTTTTGTGAAGAAGACGATCCAGATGTAAGGCCACGGTTTTGGCCGTTTGATTCGCAACGCTTTTCTGTTTCCTATGTTCCTGAGAAAACCGTTGCCATAGTGTTAGGGTTTAGTGGTAATTGGTTGCATGCGCGCCTTCATGAAGCTCGCTGATTGGCCAGGCTTCCACTAATTGAAACGCGCGCGTTTAGTCTTGTAGCGCCAATTCCAAATTCAAATTAATTTCAGCATATTCCAATTAATTCAATTCCTAATTCAATTTTTATTTCAATTTCCATTTGCATTTTAGAAAATTCATAACTAATTCAAAAATGATCCAATTGGCATGGGAATTTTTGCTATGATTTCCTTTTTCTCTCTACTTTTTTATCAGCATGATAATCAAAGTTGTGCCTGGCCTGGATTTATTTTTGTCTAGTGTTTTTGTATGTGTATGCATTTTGGACCTTGCTTGCCATTTCCTTTGTGAAATAATGTGTTTTGATGCAATGCTTCTGGAAATTTGCATGATGAAACTAGACACTCTAATTGATATTTTGGTGTTGAGTTTGCAATTTTCTCATTTGTGGTTTCTGGTTTGTGAATTTTCTAAGTAGGTGTGACAATTTGTGTCACACCTTTGCATGCTCAACTTATGCCATGTGTTTACCCTATCAAATGATGCTCAATTATTCTGATTTTTTGCATGCTGATCATATGATATGTCTTAGACATGTATGAATTTTTCCAGATTTTCGTGAATCATTTCTGATTTAATTGGGATTTTTCATTCTGTTTGATCACATGTGGACTTTAAAATTGTCTTGAACTTAGAATGATCATAAAATGCATTTGGTAAATGATATGGATGTGAGACTTTTTGCTATGTGTCAATAATTGTTTGAAGTTTCATCATGTCAAATTTCAGCTTCTGTTTTAAATTTTTTCCTCATCTTTGACCCTAGGCTTTGACCTAGGGGTTTGCTTCTCATCTTTGAGCTTTGTTTTCAGGTTAATCACTCAAGTTCCATAGTTGTTGATGCTCCATCATTTGAGCACTTGAAGTTTACCATTGTCTACTAACATTGTGTGTTTTGTAGGGCTGTTAACTCATTTGAGCTTAACTTGTGGCTTATGCCTTTGCTTATTGGGTTTGACTGTTGATATTAACTGTTGTTGGATTGTCTGAACTTTGTACTGATTTGTGTGATGTTTCCACAGGTACATATAGTTGCTTAAGTTCATTTTGAACTTGCTTTTGCTTGGTTGCTTAACCACTTAGGTATAATTTCTCTTCTTCATGTAGTCTGGAAGACCTGGCCTGTTATGTGGCCAGGCACCTGTCTGAAGTCCTCCTTAAGAGGCAATGCTTGTGATTGTTTACTCTTTGTGCCAAGCAGGAAAAGTCCTTTGATAAGGCAATTGGTAGATAAAAGAGATGTGTAGTCCATCTCCTACTATTCAGTGTGTCATCCCTTTGCTCACATTACATGTTGATGCATTGTGGATCTTAACCCAAGATCTATAGAGTCATTCACTTGTGGAGAGAGTTCCAACTTTCTGAACTCCCACACATTCTATCATTCAAAGCTCTCCCAGGCCAAGGATAAGAGCTATGAGGCACACCCCTCATCTCCATTTCATCTGCTTCACCTTAACCCTCAATGTTAAGGTTAAGAGCATCACTTACCCCATTCCAGTTGACTTTAAAGTCTAACCTTGATTGAGCCTAATTGCTTGTATATAGTGTGTGCTAATTGACTTGTGTGTCTGCTTATTTGATTCATCTGTGCATAGTTGCTTGAGTGTGCCTTTGTGCATTTATCATCATCATGTGTATATCATTTCATAAACTTGGCTTTAATAGCATTTTTGCTTTGTCCATGGAGGAGACAAGCATAAGTCCATTACTTGGCAGTTGTTCCAATGATATGGTGTGAGACTAGTGTAAGTCCCTTGTTTGGCATCTGGTATCATTGTTTCGTTTTAGGAGATTGGTGTAAATCCATTGATTGGTATCCGGTATCCGTGTTTGTTTTGTGAGATTGGTATAAGTCCATTGATTGGCATCCGGTATCATTGTTTTGTTTTAGGAGATTGGTGTAAATCCATTGATTGGTATCCGGTATCCACCCTTGTTTATGAGATTGGTGTAAGTCCATTGATTGACATCCGGTATCACCTTGCTTTTGTTCATTTGCTCACTTGCATTGTTGCCTATTCCAAAGGACACACTTGAATCATCTACATATGATTTCAAGAGGTGAACACCTAAGAAGTTTTACTTCCTCACCCTTCCATCGTTTGTGTGTGTTTTCAAAACTCCCTTTTCACATTGTTAATCCAAACTTTGAACTATTGTGCAAACATTGTCATCTCTTTTCAAATTAGAAACCTAGGCTTTAAGCCTTTGATTTTT
Source organism: Lathyrus oleraceus (assembly GCF_024323335.1). Classification (NCBI taxonomy): domain Eukaryota; kingdom Viridiplantae; phylum Streptophyta; class Magnoliopsida; order Fabales; family Fabaceae; genus Lathyrus; species Lathyrus oleraceus. The sequence continues at coordinate 328,532,329 of NC_066581.1, read as the reverse complement.
CAAACTCCATTTCATAACACTTCTTTGAATTGAATTCTAATCATACTTTGACCACTCTTTTGTGAATAAATCTTAATTGGTTAATCCAACTCATTCAATTGTTTTGTGGCTTTGTCCATTCTTGATAAGTTTTCATGCATTAGCCATAGGTTTGATTTATCCTAGTTGGTTGATATTAATCTCACCTTCTTGTCCTTAGTGATTGAATTGTAAGACTTCCTTGCTTATTATAGGGTTAACCCCTCACTAGCAAGTTGAAGCTTTTCTCACATGGTGGACTCGTTGTTTGTATAAGGTTGAGTTTTCTCCCGTGGATAACGAAAGACCTTAGGGCTTTTGTTTTAAAATTGAACCCACTCATATTTTGGAAATCTTTTAGCCGAACTACGGCGTTTTGATCCTTACCTTCCATGGAAAGGTACGTAGGCAACAGGTTCATCTGTTCAAACACAAAAAATAAAATTGTACATTCTTTTCTCATCTTCCCAATCATGTTTGCACAATATGTCATAAACAAATAAAAATTTTATACAACAAGTGTGAAAAGGGCTCCCTAGGAGTACCTAGGACGTTTTGGGTGCCTAACACCTTCCCATTGCGTAATTTACCCCTTACCCAGATTCTCTGATCTTTCATTAGTTTTCTACGTGTAAAACTTCTTAGGCTTTTGTTCGCTTTTTAGCCATTCCTTTGGATAAATAAAAGTGCGGTGGCGACTCGATCCTTTGTATACTTTGCTTTTGATTTAGTCAATAAATCATAAAGTGACGAATACACCGCTACAGTACCATCTTAAAAAAGATTAGGATCAAAACCTCGTAGTTCGGGGTAAAAATCTCAAAACAAGTGGGTGAATTGATTGGTCCAAAAGCCTTAAGGTCTTTTGTTATCAAAGGGAGAAAACTCAACCAAACCACAAATCCACCATGTGAGGATAGCTTCAACATGCTAGTGAGGGGTTAACCCTATAATAAGCATGGAAGACTTATTGTCCATCACTAAGGATATAGGTGAGTATTACATCCACCACAAGGATAACTCAAACCTAATAGCTAAAGGTTATGAAAGATTTTGATTAAGAAAGTGGCCATTGGAACCACAAAAGACATTTGAATGGGTTATATTTACCAATTAGAAGTATATACAAAAATGGTCATAGTTGACTTAAAAGTTCAATTCAAAATAAGTGTTATGAAAAGAAAGTTTGAAAATCAAAAGCATAAGGATTAGGTTTCTAATGTTTAAAAACAATGGTTAAATGTTTGCACAAAGAGTTTTGGCTTGGGTTAGAGTGGAGAGAAGAAGAAGAAAGGCTAAATCCTAAACATACAAGAGGTGAGGGGAAAGAGAACAAAACCACACAAGGAGTTCCTCTCTTGAGATCATATTGATGATCCAAGTAGCTCCCATCCTTTGGAATAAGCAATCACAAAGCATAAGCAATCAAACAAGTCTCACAAGAGATCCTCAATGTGTCTTGTATCTTTCACTTCGAATGATCATGGCAATGGTCCTCCAATTAAGCTCAAGTAGAATTCCCTAGCACAAAAACACACACATCAAAAGTTCCATGAAGTAAATCAAGAATGGACAAGAGTGAGTTTAGAGATTTGGTCCTTCTAATCCATCTTCTTCATTAAGGTCCATTTACTCCAATTTTGCATAAGGAAAGTCCTAGAATCTAAGTCCAATTCTCCATTCTTTGCATAGGGAAAGTCCTAGAAACTAAGTCCATTTCTTTGCATTTGGTTCATAACAATCAAAACAAAACACAAGCATAATAATATATACACAATTATGTGCTCAAGTGAGCAAAAGGCAAATGACATTAACATAAACATGTGCTCAAATGAGCAAAGAGAAAAGCAAATGGATAATATGTGCAAGAATAGTAAATTGCATAAAAGTAAAGAGCATAAAGTAAATGTTAATGGTTAGTGTTAGTAGTTAGTGTGCCATAAGGCAAATTTAGCGCTATGTTAAGCAATCGTAATTGGACTTATGTAGAAGTCACAACTATCTGAGGCCGGTCAATAATAATATAGGCAACAAACACAAGTTAGGAGTCTTGATTAGTGAACCAAGTCCCAACAACTTGTCATGCCAAAAAGAAAAAGAGAATTGATCTTGTATTGGTTTAAGCCTTTTGCATGATTTAGAAGACAACCTATCCTTAATGCAAAGCCATTCACTTGGTCAATCGATCAAGATGAATTAGATTTGAATCAAGGAAGATTAAGTCCCCCTAATCAATGCCAACTTATCAGCCTCAACTCATTGATCAAAAGAAAAAAAGAAGAAGAAGATGAAGAAAGGATAAGGAAATGGAAAGATCAAAATGCATAAGATGAAATAATATGTACCAATCCATATGTATTGACCAAATGACATTGAAAGTCAAAGTCTAACAATGATATATCAGAAATGAGATGAAGATTGGAGATCAAACAATAAGCATAATATTTTTGGCATTTTCAATATTAAAATAAACTTGAATTTAAAATAAAGGAAAAGTCAAACTTCAAAATCACTTCAAATCAACTTTGAAAAGTCCAAGTGATTTATCCTAAGTTCAACAAGGTCAAGCAAGGTTTGACAAAAAATTCCAGCATTTTTAAAAGTCAGAAACTATTTTTAATCAATTAAAAATGAATAAAAATAACCTAATTGAACTAAAATCTCAAATAAATCTCAAATCAATTTAGAAATTGATGAGAATATTTTTCATAGATCCATCATCATTCAAATAGGTTAGGAAAATATTTTTGTATTTTTTTGAATATCAAAAACTATTTAAAATGAATTAAAATAACCAGAAAAAGAGAAAATTCACAAAAAAATATCGAATGATGAAATAAAAAATATTAAAAATCAGAAATAGAAACTAGAAATTATTTGGAGACTAATGCAATTGGTCCCATAATTTTTGGATTAAAAATGAGAGAGATATTGATTTTTGAAATAAAAGGAAATTAAAGAAAATGAAATCAGAAATTAAAAATGGCAAAAAACGAGAGCCCTTGGATCTGAGCTCATTAATTGAGCTGGCAGATCCAAGCATCCAGAGGCGCGCGTCTATTGTAGTCCACGGTCAATGCAATCACATGGAAACCAATAAAAAGTCATAACAATGAATGGCATGGATTAGATCTGGCAATGCAATCACACGGTCCAGATTTAATCTGGCATTGAAGCAGCCACCGGAGCCACCTTCTTCTCCGGTGAGCTTTCATTTTCCGGCCACCATAGCAGACAACCAAAGCTTAATCAAATCACGCGATCTATACATCATTGGAAAGCTGGGATGATGTACATCATCCCTGTACCATCCATTTTCACTCTAGATTTCCATGGTGTGAGAAATCAAAAGTTGAAAAATCTGGTGTTCATCATGAACTCAATGGATTTCAAAAATTAAATGCATAATCATGATGCCTCTATTGAGAGGACTTCAGCCAACACATGATCCAAGCAAATAGGTCAATGGATGATGAGATTCGAATGAAATACCAGTTGAAGAGTAAGCTTGAATTCTGGTAACTTGAGCTCAATTCCTTAATTGCTTTGCCAAAATAGAAGATCAGTGAGATGAATGATGAAGGTTTAGAAGCTTTAGATCTAAGAATTCAACCAGATGAAGTTGAATTTTGGATCTGAAAAATTTAAAGAAAAATGGAAATTGCTTCTTTGGTGAGGTTGGGGAATCACTTCAGCAGGGTTTCAGGCGCCTTTAGGTTTAGTTTGAATGAAGTTGAACCCTTCTATTTATAGCAAAACAAACTTCAAGCAACGTGAATTCTCATGTGCATGGAATTTGGATCCTTCATGCATGGGCCTGCACAGGCGCGTGCAAAGCCCAAAAGCTGATGCGAATGCAGGCTGAACATAAACCAAGTTGAATTGGACGTGTAGTTTGAATGGCAATCGCTTGTGTATCAAGATTTCATGTGCATTCCATAATTATGCCTAAATGTTCAACTCTTCGAAAATACCATTTGCCAAATCCAAATATGATCATGTGAGTAATGGTTGGAAAGGTCTTGATATAAGGAACAATTGTTATGTTGGGAAAAAATCCATTTGGAGTGTGGAAATTTATGAAATTTGAGTTTAAAGTGTGATGTGCAAAACATGTCAATGCAAAGTTTCCAAATTTGGCCAATGTTCAAGTCCTTCTGTTTTGATGATGCAAGCCTCAAGTGAAAAAACTTCCAACATAAAAGTTGTAGATATTTTCAAGAAAATCAAGATGGAATTAAATTTTGCATCATTTGGATTTTTTATGGAGAAGTTATGGGCACTTGAAGTTGGATTGTTTTGCCTTTTAATGCATTTGGTCAAAAAGGACCTATAATGTCTTGCATTATCACATGTATTTCCTTTGATATTTTGAAATTTTGTTAAACATAACATTTGAATTATACATCTTAATCTTTCCAATTCATTTTATCCCACCTCAAAATCATAAAAAATGAATGAGTTATGTCCTTGGGAAGTTGACCCACAATTAGGGTTTCAGTCAAAATGACCTATAATGTATTGGAATGGGAGATGGCCTTCGAAGATTCAAATAAATTTTTGATGAACATGAAAGTTGTTCATATTGTTCTTAAGAACATTTTTGCTTTTGGAACTATCTCCATTTGACCAACACATAAAAAGTTAGGTCTCAGTGCATTTCAAAATAGTCAGATGGATTGACTGATCAACTTCTCAAGTCCACAACCCATGTCTTGATGAATTGATGATTGAGGACACTCAAATAAGTTCAAATATGCATGAAATGATGAATTAAAGAACTTCCCTTGATTTTATTTGATCATGGGCTGAGGTTGCCTTAAGAGCAAGGCATTATGGTGCACAGATGAATTATGGTTTCCTTGGGGCACAAACCTCAAACCCTTTGACTTGCTTTGATCAAAATGATGAATTGAGATGCTGGGGGGCATATTTGATGGATGAGAGCTTTGGGAACCATTACCATGCTTGCTATCATTTCCTCTTGACCATGTCTTTGTACCAATGATCTCCTTGAAGCTTTTGACCTTGTGATTGCTCAAGCTACAAACAAAAGATGTTAGTGACATATTTTTGTGCTTTTAGTTAGTAAACAAAAATAAGAAAAGCAATGATATACAATTCAAACATGCTTGGTGATCTCAAACCACTCACAAGGAGTCCCACCCAAAGGCAAGGGGAACCAAGATGCTTATGATCCTTGAGGCAATGCCAAATGCAATGTTATGATGCCATGAGGGATCTTAGGGACAAAATTGGGGTCTTACAGATGCCCCTATTTAAGGTCATTCTAACCGGAGAAATGAAGGTTAAAATCTTCGTCTCGGCGGGGTAGAATGGGCTTAAATAATAACAAAGAGACGAATTTTGGTCCCTAAGAGACCTCATGATGCAGATGTATGCATGCAAGTGGTAACACTCAGTGGGGGTATGTGTCCACAAAGAAAAAGATTAGGAGAAGAATTAACAATTCCCATGAATAATTCATTCTATGGGGCAGAGACTTTAACGGGGAGTAAAGGGATGAAAACGCATGAGCAGGTCACGACTCAAAGCTTGGGGAACAAAATTCCAAAGGGAATAAATCCAATGGAAAGACTCGAGCTGACTCGAAGACGTCCGTATTGGGGAATATGCCAATACAACCAAAATTATCCATAATGGATACTTCGGATAAAATCCGGACCCAGGTGGGGATGTCCACAAAGGACTCAACCGAGGGAGATCCCACAGAACTCTCCTGGGGAAGCAAGGGAATGAGGTATTACCGGTTACTGGGTAATAAGCTCAAAAGAGACGTGTGGTCTGAACACCGGTATAAGGGTGAGAGAACAACACGCTCGGGAAGAATGAATATCTAAGACCGGTATAAGGGTGATAGATATCAATCGACCAAATCATCTGAGGAAGACCTAGAAAGGTATATCTCAACTCAGGAAAATCTGACTCCACAGGGGACAAAAAGTCATAATAGGGAGCAGAAGGAAGGAACACCAAGGATGCCGGTTACTGGGCATATAATAGGTGACAAACCAAAGCGTGAACTCGGGAATATTCCCAAAATACTCATCATCCAAAAAGAGGGCAAAAAGCAAACTCGATTAAGGGATGGACATTCGATTCTAAAATAGGGATACGAATCTTACTCAACTGGGGAAGAACAAAAAGCTTCGACCAGAGAGTGCATGAGATATATTATCTATTACCGTCAGAACATAGATAATATACTCGCATGGAAGATTATCCACAACCGGTTACTAGGTTAATAAAGGATAAATCGACCGACAAAAAGAAAGGCATCGGGATACCAAAACTAGGTATATAATGATGACCATTCAAGGGGAGCAACAAACATTACCGGCAACCGGTTATGAAAGATGATTTGCTGGGGATAAATTGTCTAATCAGAGAAATTATCCAAGAAAAGGGAATATCATCACCGAATATTGGATAATGATAACCATCAAGGATGGGATTACATCTACCGGATACTGGGTAGAAAACCACGGAAGAGTAACCGTCATCGATTAGGATGAACAAGGAGGTTAACTCTGCAAAGGGGAGAAAACAGGGGACAACTACCGGTATAAGGGTAGAAAATCGCAGACTCCGCCGGGGATAAGATGAATGATTACTGATTGCTGAGCAATTATTCATTTATACCACGGGGAAACACAGGAAACAGTCGTAAGAGGCCAATTTAGGATCAAACCAAAGAGGCAAACTGAATCAAGACTCGTCCTAGTGAGGATATAACTCAATAGGGAAACCCATCCCAATATATGTGTTGGGAGGAAACGGAAACAACCTTCGTCCACGAGGATATAACTCAGTGGGGAATGCGGAAGGAAAGATAAACACTTTCTGCTTAAGGGGCTGACTCTCTACATTGAGGGATCAGACACCGACATCTGCTTGGGGAATGTATTACCAACTAGCAGAGAATAATAAACGAAAATATATGACAAAGAATGCAATATGAATATCCGAATGTTTGAAAATTATATGTACATATGCGTGGTTTATGTATGATGAATGCTGACAAACAGACATTTCTAACACAAACGGTTTCAAAGGATAAGCACAAACAGCCGGTACTACATCTCAAGAGAGAAAGCCAAAATCACCAGAGAGTAACCAATCTGTCGGGGAATCAGAGATACCAGGAAGCAAAGACCTTCGCAGGGGATGAATCATCAGTCATTCCCACTGGGGAAAGGAATTCATTGCACAGATAAAATTTGTCGCATAAGCCAACTCTACTGGGGAATCCATCCGAGGAGGTAAAGGGATTCTGGGGATCAACCACCAAGTACCGTACCCACCAAGGATATCACATCTGCTGAGGAGGAAAGATTACTACTCCACTAAAGGGGAGAGTGGTGAATATCTCAACAAGCATACCATTCAGTAGGATAAACCACAAAAAGGCTCTAGAGGAAGAAGATAAAGTCATGCCAGGAATATGAACAACTGTCTTACCCTGTTGGAGATCATACCATTCTTGGGAGAGTACTGAGGATCTCCTAAGTATCCTTTTCATCATTATGAATGTTCACTTTGTTTAAAAACAAGTTATGAAAAATTCATTTTTTCGAAATAATGATATTTTCTCAATTAAAAGCATGCAAAACGTTTGTTGAATAGAAACAAATAAGAGTGCAAATAATTGGATAAAAGGCTCAAGTTTATTTGATGGAATGGTAGTCTGCGAATGGCAAGACTCCATAGATCTTTACAAATTTGAAATTGGTGATATATATTGGAAAAGGGCTACATTGAACATAATGACCATTTCTCCACCAATTCTGAATCCGATGTATTCGAAGCTTCGGTTGATGACGAATGAGCAAGAATCTCCGACGGACGACAGTTGTAGAACAAAGTCTTGTCAGGATGCAGTTACTTGCCAAATCCCTAATTTTTGCCTAGATTGCCCCAGGGTGAGGTACTCAATCTAGCGGGATACAAATATTCATTTTTTTCATGTCTCTAACTTTTGCCTGGACCGCCCTTTCGAGTTTTCAATCCACCGAGACGCTCATTTTTGCCTAAGCCGCCCTTTCGGGTTTTCAACTTAGCGAGCCATTCTGTTTTTATTTCTATGCGAAGTATTTCTTGACTGCATCTGAATTCACAGGACGAGTGAAATCCTCCCCATCCATAGTTGTAAGCATCAAAGCACCGCCTGAAAAGGCTCTCTTAACAACATATGGACCTTCATAGTTTGGAGTCCACTTGCCCCTGGAATCGGGCGCGAAAGACAAGACTTTCTTGAGCACAAGGTCACCTTCTCGGAACACGCGAGGCTTGACCTTCTTATCAAAAGCTTTCTTCATTCTCTATTGATATAACTGACCATGGCACATGGTAGTCAATCTCTTCTCTTCTATCAAATTCAGTTGGTCATAACGACTCTGAACCCATTCAGCATCAGTCAACTTGGCCTCCATCAAGACTCTCATTGATGGGATCTCCACCTCTACTGGGAGTACAGCCTCCATGCCATAAACAAGAGAGAAAGGGGTTGCCCCTGTTGAAGTGCGGACAAACGTCCGATATCCATGTAAAGCAAATGGCAACATCTCATGCCAATCCTTATATGTGACAACCATCTTCTGGATAATCTTCTTGATATTCTTATTAGCAGCTTCAACAACCCCATTCATCTTGGGTCTATAAGGAGAAGAATTATGATGCGCGATCTTGAACTCACTACACAGCTCTTTCATCATTTTGTTGTTCAAGTTAGATCCATTATCAGTAATGATCTTATCTGGCACACCATAACGGCATATAAGCTTATTCTTGATAAACTTCACGACCACCTGCCTGGTCACATTTGCATACGACGCTGCTTCAACCCATTTGGTGAAGTAATCAATTGCTACGAGAATAAATCTGTGCCCATTAGATGCCTTTGGCTCTATCATGCCAATCATGTCAATTCCCCACATGGAGAAAGGCCATGGTGACGAAATCACATTCAAAAGTGTCGGGGGAATATGAATCTTATCCGCATAAATCTGACACTTGTGGCATTTCTCCACATATTTGCAGCAGTCAGACTCCATTGTCAGCCAATAGTAGCCTGCTCTCAACATCTTTCTAGCCATGGCATGTCCATTGGAATGAGTACCAAATGAACCCTCATGGACCTCAGTCATCAACAGGTCTGCTTCGTGTCTATCCACGCATCTGAGCAGAACCATGTCAAAATTCCTCTTATAAAGCACATCGCCATTGAGGTAGAAACTTCCTGATAATCTCCTCAAAGTCTTCCTATCTTTCATAGATGCCCCAGGCGGGTAAACCTGGTTCTGAAGGAAACACTTGATGTCATAATACCACGGCTTATCATCTTTTACCTCTTCTACTGCGAATACGTGAGCTGGTCTGTCCAAGCGCATTAAAGTGATATTGGGAACTTCATTCCAAAGTTTAACCACAATCATCGAAGCAAGTGTAGCAAGAGCGTCTGCCATCCGATTCGCATCTCGAGGAATATAATGGAAGTCAACCCCAGTAAAGAACGTTGAAATCCTCCTCGCATAATCTCTATATGGAATGAGACCAGGCTAATTCGTTTCCCATTCACCCTTAATCTGATTAACAACGAGGGCCGAATCACCATAAACATCAAGATGCTTGATCCTTAGATCAATGCACTCCTCCAATCCCATAATGCAGGCCTCATACTCAGCCATATTATTCGTGCATTTGAAAGTTAGCCTTGCTGTAAAAGGAATATGTGTGCCCTGAGGAGTAATAATCACTGCCCCAATACCATTTCCATACTGATTTACAGCGCCATCAAACACCATACTCCATCTGGAACCAGGCTCTGGCCCTTCATCGAGTGTAGGCTCATCGCAATCTTTCATTTTCAAATACAAAATCTCCTCATTCGGGAAGTCATACTGAACTGATTGATAATCTTCAATCGGCTGATGTGCCAAATGGTCAGCCAAGATACTACCTTTAATGGCCTTCTGAGCTCGATACTCAATATCATACTCGGATAACAACATCTGCCAACGGGCAATCCTCCCTGTTAAAGCAGGCTTCTCGAAGATATACTTAATTGGATCCATTCTGGATATCAACCAAGTCGTATGAGTTATCATATACTGGCGTAAGCGCTTAGCAGCCCAAGCCAAAGCACAACATGTTTTCTCAAGCATTGAGTATCAAGACTCATAATCAGTGAACTTCTTGCTCAGATAGTAAATAGCATACTCTTTCTTCCCTGATTCGTCTTGCTGACCAAGGACACAACCCATTGAGTCTTCAAGAACTGTTAAGTACATAATCAAAGGTCTCCCTTCCACGGGCGGGGACAGAATCGGAGGCTTAGACAAATACTCTTTAATACTGTCGAAAGCTTTCTGGCAATCCTTGGTCCAATCATGGGATTGATCTTTCCGGAGGAGCTTGAATATTGGCGCACATGTGGCAGTCATGTGGGATATGAATCTGGAAATATAATTCAAGCGGCCAAGAAAACCTCTGACTTGCTTCTCAGTTTTGGGCGCAGGCATCTCTTGTATTGCTTTGACCTTTGCAGGATCAACCTCAATACCTCTTTCACTAACAATAAATCCCAATAACTTGCCAGAACGGACTCCAAATGTACACTTGTTGAGATTCAGACGAAGCTTATACTTTCTCAAACGCTGAAAAAGCTTCAACAAATGCTCTACATGTTCAACTTCCGTTCTTGACTTAGCAATCATATCATCAACATATACCTCGATCTTCTTGTGCATCATATCATGAAACAAGGTGGTCATAGCTCGTTGATACGTGGCTCCGGCGTTCTTCAAACCGAAGGGCATCACTCGATAATAAAATGTTCCCCAAGGTGTGATGAATGTTGTCTTCTCCATATCCTCGGGTGCCATCTTAATCTGATTATATCCGGAAAATCCGTCCATAAATGAGAAGACATTGAATTTAGTTGTATTATCTACCAACATATCAATGTGTGGTAGAGGAAAATCATCTTTCGGACTAGCTTTATTCAAGTCTCTATAGTCCACACACATCCGGAATTTTCCGTCTTTCTTAGGCACGGGCACAATATTAGCCACCCATTGAGGATATGTAGAAGTCACCTGAAACCCTGCATCAATTTGCTTCTAAACTTCCTCTTTGATCTTTACTGCCATATCAGGATGAGTTCTTCTGAGTTTCTGCTTCACAGGCACGTACTCAGGCTTCAAGGGTAGAAAATGTTGCACAATATCTGTATCTAGACCAGGCATGTCTTCATATGACCATGCAAAGACATCAACGTATTCTCGTAGCAATTCGATCAACCCCTTCTTAACAGATTCTTCCAGGAGTGCCCCAATCTTCACTTCACGAACATAATCCTCAGACCCCAAGTTGACTGTTTCCAGATTCTCAAGGTGCGGCTGAATGATCTTCTCTTCATGCTCAAGTAGACGGGTAATCTCGTCAGGAATCTCTTCAACATCATCTTCTTCCGCCTCAAATACAGGGAATTCAAAATTGGGAGATGGTGTTGGGTCATTATGTTCAATGGGTTTGATCAACTTGCATAATGATTTTGGATATGAAAAGCTTTTAGAATTCAAACAAGGCAAATCATTATGCAGATGAAAAGATTGATTTTATTCTTATTTTTAGGTTTTATGTGATCACCAAATTTCATGCAAAAAGCAAAAAGGGAAAATGATTGGAAAAATAAACATTTAACATGAATTTATTGAATGAAAATATCATTGTATTAATGTGCCAACAATGTCATCGCTCCTCCTTTTGGCATGAGAGGAGGGTTTTTAAACACGGTGAACATTACTTTGACTTATGGATAACTGTTGGAATATCCACAGCGACCCAATTATTGCAGATTCCCCCAGGGATGACGAAGTTGCCAGAATCCTCTGTATCTTCTTCCAAAATGGCAGTAGCTTCTTCATCCTGACCGGTGTGGATGAAACCTCCACTCTTGAACAACCCTTTGGTGTTGAAAACCCCAGAAGAAAAGCCTATGCCAGCCCGAGACTTGTTGTCTTCTAGCTCAATCATTTTTCCTAAACCAGCAGTCGCACCATACTCAATGGCCAACTTTGCATCTTTATAGGAAGCAAATGAAGGAGTTCTCTTCTCAATAGGCCCAACAATAGATAAAGCTTGGAAAGGAGTTCCAACTTCATCCTCAACATCTATATATGAGAAGGAAGACAAGTGGCTAACCAGGAGAGCCTTTTCTCCCCCTACCACCACCAGTTTCTTGTTCTTCACAAATTTCAGTTTCTGGTGTAGGGTGGATGTCACGGCGCCTGCCTCGTGAATCCATGGTCTTTCTAAGAGACAACTATACGATGGGTGAATGTCCATAACCTAGAAGGTAATCTGGAAATCACTCGGTCCGATTTTGACTAGGAGGTCAACTTCCCCAATCACAATTTTACGCGACCCATCGAAAGCTTTCACAACAATTCCACTCTGCCTCATGGGAGGCCCTTGATATGACAGTTTTGAAAGAGTGGATTTTGGCAATACGTTTAGTGATGACCCAGTTTCCACCAGCACATTGGACATGGCGTCGTCTTTGCAACCCATAGATATGTGTAATGCCAAGTTATGGTCCCTTCCCTCCTTAGGGAGATCAGAGTCACAGAAACTCAGGTTGTTACAAGCGGTAATGTTTGCAACAATGCTATCGAATTGTTCTATTGTGACATCATGATCCACATATGCCACATTCAAAACCTTCTGCAGAGCCTCTCGGCGTGGTTCTGAATTCAACAACAATGATAACACCGATATTTTGGATGGCGTTTGTAGAAGCTGGTCTACAACATTATACTCACTTCTTTTGATGAGCCTTAGCATCTCATCACAGTCTTCTTTCACATTGCCACTCGGGCCAACAGAAGTAGGAGTTATCAATGTAGAGGAGGGCTTAACAACAGGTGCCGGATTCGGAGTGCTCATAGCATTCCCAATCGGGCGTTCAACAGAATCAGCAGTAGTTTGAGGCTTGGGAGGTGCTGAAAACACACGACCGCTGCGGGTCAAACCACTTACATCCGTAATGTTAACAACAAAGGAGGATGGTAAGGACACTTCTTTCCCATCTTCTACCGCGACAACACTGTAGCGATAGGGAATTGCTTTTTCGGACGAGTACGGTACAGGACTGGCAGGCTTAATGATCAGAGAAGGAGAAACCCTCTGCTTGCTACCATCATACTTGATGATAACAGGCTCGGGTATCCGAAATACTGGGGAAATCACGTTGACCTCGGGCTCATCTTCATCAACATTCCTATTCTGCAGAATCTCAATGACTCCTTCATCCAGCATTTCCTGAATATCCTTGCGCACCTGGCGACAACCTCTCTGGTTGACAGAACAGACTCGACATCTATCGTGGTCATGCTCATAATGACTATACTCACATAGCAAACGATGCATCTCGACCAGCGATTGTCGAATATGACTGACATATTTGACTTTGTACTTGCCATGGCAACCCTGGACCATGTTGACTGATTTCCCATGCTCGGGCAATGGGTTCTTCTTCACATTAGGACCTACATCCTCAAAACATAGAATGCCACACCTCACAAGGTCTTGAACCTTGGTCTTCAAAGGGGAACAATTCTCCATATCATGGCCGGGAGCACCAGAATGGTAAACACAGTGTAATTCAGGCTTATACCACCATTGGGGGTTAGCAGGTATAGCCGGCGGGTCTCTCGGAGTAATCAACTTCCTATCTATCAAAGAGGGATATAATTTTGCATATGTCATTGGAATAGGATCGAAGGTGACCCTTTTCCTCTCTTAACTCGTGCTGGTTTGATTACTGTTTCGAGGTTGGTAGGCCTGCTGTTGCGGTCGGTGTTGCTGAGGTTGATACTCCGGATGTGGTTGCCGATTGTTGTTGTGTTGCTGGTATTGTTGATTGTCTCTGAAGACCGGTGCTATATGAGCCACCTGGTGCTGGTTACCGGCGGGACGCACGGTCTTCCTCCTCACAGAGGGTCTTCTTGGTTTCACACGGGAGGTCGCAACATGTGCCTCTCCATCTTTCTTCTTCGCAAACGCCCCATATCATTTGGTAGAAGAGCCTTCCTCTCTGGTTAGACGTCCTTCTCTAACCCCTTCTTCTAGACGCATCCCCATATTCACCATCTCAGTGAAGTCAGAAGGAGCGCTAGCGATCATCCGCTCATAATAAAAAGAACTCAAGGTCTTCAAAAATATCTTGGTCATCTCTTTCTCTTCCAGCGGAGGCACGATCTGTGCTGCTAACTCTCGCCACCTCTGGGCGTACTCTTTAAATGTTTCTTTGTCCTTCTGGGACATGGCCCTCAATTGATCCCTATCGGGAGCCATATCCATGTTGTACTTGTAATGCTTGACGAAGGCCTCACCAAGATCGTTGAAGGATCGGATGTTCGCACTGTCTAAACCCATATACCAACGCAGAGCGGCACCGGACAGACTGTTCTGAAAGTAGTGGATGAGCAATTGGTCATTGTCGGTCTGAGTCGATATCTTCCTGGCATACATGACCAGGTGGCTGAGAGGACAAGTATTTCCCTTGTATTTTTCAAAGTCAGGCACCTTGAATTTTACAAGAACCTTCACATTAGGAACCAAGCAGAGTTCGGCAGCAGACTTGCCAAAGAGATCCTTTCCTCTAAGAGTTTTCAATTCCTTACGAAGCTCAAGAAATTGATCGTTCATAGCGTTCATCTTCTCATAGACATCTGAGCCTTCAGATGGCTCAGAATGATAGATGGTGTCGTCTACCCTGGGCATGGTATGCACGACAGGAGGAGGAACAGCAAGGACCGGGCTAGATGCCGACATAGAAGCAAAGGTGGGAGCAGGACCCTCGGGCATGAAATTGGGAGGCATCCCCCACGGGAACCCGGCTGGCATGGCCTTTGGAACAAAGTATGCACTGGCTGCAGGAACGGTAGAGGAGACAATCTCAGAGATAACTGTCCTCTGGGGAGGA
The DNA here is from genome assembly GCF_024323335.1 of Lathyrus oleraceus. NCBI lineage: Eukaryota > Viridiplantae > Streptophyta > Magnoliopsida > Fabales > Fabaceae > Lathyrus > Lathyrus oleraceus. The sequence goes on along the minus strand of NC_066581.1, from coordinate 328,517,301 downwards.
GTTGAAGGTGTCGGAGAAGACTGGCTCTGGGGAGCCAAGAATGATTCCATCAAGGCACTTAATCTGGCCACTTCCTCTTTCAGCTCGCGGTTCTCTTGTTCCAGATGATCCATCAGTCTTGAAATGTTGGCTCTGGTGTAGTACCGGTGAGTCAGCTTGTCTTCAAAATAAATGAAGAACACAGAGTTAGACCACAGGACAAGAAGTCGGGAACAAAACCTGCTTATGCACATGATGCATGCAATGTTTGTGCATATGATTTATTTATTTATTTATTTCAAAGGAACTCTAGGGTTTTATTTGCAAGTTTTGGAAATATGGAAATATCTCATCAAATAATATCGGGGAAAAGAAGTACAGCATTGTCAATCATACACAAGAGAAAAGGAAAATAATCATCCTATGGATCCCTAGAAACAATCGTCTAAAGCTCGGGACACAGGAAGATAGGATGCGTGAAGCCTCTTCACCTCTCTCTCGTAGGCCGCCTCCATATCTGCTTTCTCCTTGGCGAGTCGATTGTACTTCCTTTTCCAAAACTTGGAAGACTGAGGAAGTAGAGAAGTCTATGCATCATCAGGATCATCAATAACCTGATGTTCGAGGAACTCTATCAAAGCATCCTTCTCCTTGATCTGCTGAAGCAACTCTTCCCTTTCACGGATCCAGGCACGTGATCGGTCTTCGTCTCTCAACTCCTCTACTCCTTGGTTAGGGAGGGTTGAAGGCCCAACCATAACCAAAGGTGTAGGTTTCGGATACTCGTAAGGCATGAGATACTCAGATGCTCGCTTCCTAACCCAAGCAGTGTACGGTTCCATAGCAACACAATTCTTAGGACCCAACTCATTCCTTCCTTTCCTATGAATCTTGCGCCAAGCGCGGACCATTCTGCCCTTCAAGTTTTGGGGATCTTTACCCTCCTGAAAGAACACACCCTCTAACAGAATGTTATTAGGTTTATCCTTTTGGGGGAACCCAAGCTGACGACGTGCCAAAACAGGGTTGTAGTTAATCCCACCACATGTACCAAGAAGAGGTACATTGGAGAATTCACCACAAGAGTCGATAATCTGCACACCATCATACACACGGTTGTACCAAGAGATATCATCATTAGTGAGAGACATGAGTCTCGTGGACCACCGTAGACATCCCTTGTTCTCCTTGAAGGCGACTGTCTGTGGTAAGTGAGAAATAAACCACTTATACAACAGAGGCAAACAACACACAATGGCGCCACCACCCTTTGCATTCCTCATATGCAAAGAAAAATAAGTATCACCCAACAGAGTCGGAACGGGATTAAGAGTGGAGAAAATCCTAATAGCATTCACATCCACAAACTTGTCGATGTTGGGGAACAATACCAATCCATAAATGAGAAGTACAAATATGGCCTCAAAGGCATCCTCACTCATGGCCTTCCCATATACAGTAGCTTGAGCAATGAGGAACTCAGAAGGGAGACCTTGAATTCCACCTTTGGTAGTCATATGAGCACCAACCAGAGATTCATCTATGTGCAACATGTCTGCTATCTCTTGAGAAGTAGGAATACCCTCCAAGCCACTGAACGACAACTGATCCAGAATAGGTATACCTACAAGGTAGGCATACTCCTCAAGGGTAGGCAAAAGCTGGAAATCCGGAAACGTGAAGCAACGGTACAAAGGATCATAAAACTGCACCAATACACTCATCAACCCTTCATCCACCTGAGTAGTCAGAAGAGGAAGAAGGTTCCCAAAGCGAGCTTTGAAACCCAAGGGATCTAGTACATAGGATGTCAGATTCCTTAACTCTTTCAAATCTGGTTGCCTGAAGTTGTACTTCTTTGTATTCCTTCTTTGTCTTTCCATGTCTGAAAATTTTGCAAATAAACCCCTTAAGTTCCTTGACAATTTTCTTCATTATTGATGATATGGATGCAAATGAATGCATGAATGCATGAATGCATGAATGCAACAATCACACTCAAGGATCAAGCAAAGCATACCAAACAAAGGTCATGGGATGGATCATATCATCCTTAATATCAATCATCCATTTTGGTGGATTATGGTTTACACCTTATCAACACCCAAGTTCCATTGATATTAAGGATACATGAACGAATCAACCATGAATCAAGGGTTTGTTGCAAGTCACGAGCATGGAGTTTAGGTTAAGAACCACCCCAAAGGGAATGCACTAGGGTTTAAACCTGCCAAACATGTTCTACAAAAGGTTCCCATAGTCATCATCCCATCTTTTGGATATTATCGGAGAAACGACTACTCGTATTCCAAAAATATTCTCAAGAGAGACTCTTATGAGTGTAGTATCGCGTAACAATCGTATCAAATCTTACACTTGAACGACTTTCGCGCTACATCCTAAGAATAGGCCAAGATGGGCTTGGTAAACTAAGGTCCTTGGCTTCTAAGGTCTATATTGGAAAGAGTAATGTCTAACCACAACTTACTTGTGTGACATTATTGATCCCAACATGACCTCCACCAAGTGAATGGACTTGCAAGTCAACTTGCTAAGGAATAACTCCACACAAGTCAACAAGACTACGCCATTCTCCTATCCTAAGTGCACTCGAGTCCGAGTATAGAACTCATCTCACAAAGATCACCAAGCATACAAGGAATTAATATCAAGCAATTCAATCATTACATACAATACAGTAATCCCAAATTGCCCAAAAATATGTCACAAGACAATACAATACAACAAGCATGAAAAGTAGGCAAAACCCACTAGGCAAATTATTTCCCCAGCAGAGTCGCCACTTTTCTGTAGCGGGGTATTCGTTACCATTAGAGATATTGACTAAATCCAAGGTAAATAATACAAGTCGAGTCGCCACCGCACTTCTATTTATCCAAAGGAATGGTTAGAAAGCGAACAAAAACCTAATAGTTTTAACAAAGACTAGTAAAAGAAACAGAGATCTGGGTAAGGGGGTTGGTTATGCAATGGGAAGGTGTTAGGCACCCAAAACATCCTAGGTACTCCTAGGGAGCCCTTTTCATACTTGTTGTGAAGGTTGTTTGTTTTGTGGAAAATTTTGTTTGTGCAAACATGATTGAAGAGATGAGAAGAGAATGTACGAATTATTTACATTTTATGTTTGGATGGATAAACCCGTTGCCTACGTACCATCTTAAAAAAGATTAGGATCAAAACCTCGTAGTTCGGGGTAAAAATCTCAAAATAAGTGGGTGAATTGATTGGTCCAAAAGCCTTAAGGTCTTTTGTTATCAAAGGGAGAGAACTCAACCAAACCACAAATCCACCATGTGAGGATAGCTTCAACATGCTAGTGAGGGGTTAACCCTATAATAAGCATGGAAGACTTATTGTCCATCACTAAGGATATAGGTGAGTATTACATCTACCACAAGGATAACTCAAACCTAATAGCTAAAGGTTATGAAAGATTTTGATTAAGAAAGTAGCCATTGGAACCACAAAAGACATTTGAATGGGTTATATTTACCAATTAGAAGTATATACAAAAATGGTCAAAGTTGACTTAAAAGTTCAATTCAAAATAAGTGTTATGAAAAGAAAGTTTGAAAATTAAAAGCATAAGGCTTAGGTTTCTAATGTTTAAAAACAATGGTTAAATGTTTGCACAAAGAGTTTTGGCTTGGGTTAGAGTGGAGAGAAGAAGAAGAAGGGCTAAATCCTAAACATACAAGAGGTGAGGGGAAAGAGAACAAAACCACACAAGGAGTTCCTATCTTGAGATCATATTGATGATCTAAGTAGCTCCCATCCTTTGGAATAAGCAATCACAAAGCATAAGCAATCAAATAAGTCTCACAAGAGATCCTCAACGTGTCTTGTATCTTTCACTTCAAATGATCATGGCAATGGTCCTCCAATTAAGCTCAAGTAGAATTCCCTAGCACAAAAACACACACATCAAAAGTTCCATGAAGTAAATCAAGAATGGACAAGAGTGAGTTTAGAGATTTGGTCCTTCTAATCCATCTTCTTCATTAAGGTCCATTTACTCCAATTTTGCATAAGGAAAGTCCTAGAATCTAAGTCCAATTCTCCATTCTTTGCATAGGGAAAGTCCTAGAAACTAAGTCCATTTCTTTGCATTTGGTTCACAACAATCAAAACAAAACACAAGCATAATAATATATACACAATTATGTGCTCAAGTGAGCAAAAGGCAAATGGTATTAACATAAACATGTGCTCAAATGAGCAAAGAGAAAAGCAAATGGATAATATGTGCAAGAATAGTAAATTGCATAAAGTAAAGAGCAAAAAGTAAATGTTAATGGTTAGTGTTAGTAGTTAGTGTGCCATAAGGCAAATTTAGCGCTATGTTAAGCAATCGTAATTGGACTTATGTAGAAGTCACAACTATCTGAGGCCGGTCAATAATAATATAGGCAACAAACACAAGTTAGGAGTCTTGATTAGTGAACCAAGTCCCAACAACTTGCCATGCCAAAAAGAAAAAGAGAATTGATCTTGTATTGGTTTAAGCCTTTTGCATGATTTAGAAGACAACCTATCCTTAATGCAAAGCCATTCACTTGGTCAATCGATCAAGATGAATTAGATTTGAATCAAGGAAGATTAAGTCCCCCTAATCAATGCCAACTTATCAACCTTCAACTCATTGATCAAAAGGAAAAAAGAAGAAGAAGATGAAGAAAGGATAAGGAAATGGAAAGATCAAAATGCATAAGATGAAATAATATGTACCAATCCATATGTATTGACCAAATGACATTGAAAGTCAAAGTCAAACAATGATATATCAGAAATGAGATGAAGATTGGAGATCAAACAATAAGCATAATATTTTTGGCATTTTCAATATTAAAATAAACTTGAATTTAAAATAAAGGAAAGGCCAAACTTCAAAATCACTTCAAATCAACTTTTAAAAGTCCAAGTGATTTATCCTAAGTTCAACAAGGTCAAACAAGGTTTGACAAAAAATTTCAGCATTTTTAAAAGTCAGAAACTATTTTTAATCAATTAAAAATGAATAAAAATAACCTAATTGAATAAAATCTCAAATAAATCTCAAATCAATTTAGAAATTGATGAGAATATTTTTCATAGATCCATCATCATTCAAATAGGTTAGGAAAATATTTTTGTATTTTTTTGAATATCAAAAACTATTTAAAATGAATTAAAATAACCAGAAAAAGAGAAAATTCACAAAAAAATATCAAATGATGAAATAAAAAATATTAAAAATCAGAAATAGAAACTAGAAATTATTTGGAGACTAATGCAATTGGTCCCATAATTTTTGGATTAAAAATGAGAGAGATATTGATTTTTGAAATAAAAGGAAATTAAAGAAAATGAAATCAGAAATTAAAAATGGCAAAAAACGAGAGCCCTTGGATCTGAGCTCATTAATTGAGCTGGCAGATCCAAGCATCCAGAGGCGCGCGCCTATTGTAGTCCACGATCAATGCAATCACATGGAAACCAATAAAAAGTCATAACAATGAATGGCATGGATTAGATATGGCAATGCAATCACACGGTCCTGATTTGATCTGGAATAGAAGCAGCCACCGGAGCCACCTTCTTCTCCGGTGAGCTTGCATTTTCCGGCCACCATAGCAGACAACCAAAGCTTAACCAAATCACGCGATCTATACATCATTGGAAAGCTGGGATGATGTACATCATCCCTGTACCATCCATTTTCACTCTAGATTTCCATGGTGTGAGAAATCAGAAGTTGAAAAATCTGGTGTTCATCATGAACTCAATGGATTTCAAAAATTAAATGCATAATCATGATGCCTCTATTGAGAGGACTTCAGCCAACACATGATCCAAGCAAATAGGTCAATGGATGATGAGATTCGAATGAAATACCAGTTGAAGAGTAAGCTTGAATTCCGGTAACTTAAGCTCAATTCCTTGCTTGCTTTGCCAAAACAGAAGATCAGTGAGATGAATGATGAAGGTTTAAAAGCTTTAGATCTAAGAATTCAACCAGATGAAGTTGAATTTTGGATTTGAAAAATTTGAAGAAAAATGGAAATTTCTTCTTTGGTGAGGTTGGGGAATCACTTCAGCAGGGTTTCAGGCGCCTTTAGGTTTAGTTTGAATGAAGCTGAACCCTTCTATTTATAGCAAAACAAACTGCAAGCAAGGTGAATTCTCATGTGCATGGAATTTGGATCCTTCATGCATGGGCCTGCACAGGCGCGTGCAAAGCCCAAAAGCTGATGCAAATACAGGCTGAACACAAACCAAGTTGAATTGGACGTGTAGTTTGAATGGTAATCGCTTGTGTATCAAGATTTCATGTGCATTCCATAATTATGCCTAAATGTTCAACTCTTCGAAAATACCATTTGCCAAATCCAAATATGATCATGTGAGTAATGGTTGGAAAGGTCTTGATGTAAGGAACAATTTTTATGTTGGGAAAAAATCCATTTGGAGTGTGGAAATTTATGAAATTTGAGTTTAAAGTGTGATGTGCAAAACATGTCAATGCAAAGTTTCCAAATTTGGCCAATGTTCAAGTCCTTCTGTTTTGATGATGCAAGCCTCAAGTGAAAACACTTCCAACATCAAAGTTGTATATATTTTCAAGACAATCAAGATGGACTTAAATTTTTCATCATTTGGATTTTTGATGAAGAAGTTATGGGCACTTGAAGTTGGACTTTTTTTGCCTTTTAATGCATTTGGTCAAAAAGGACCTATAATGTCTTGTATTATCACATGTATTTCCTTTGATATTTTGAAATTTTGTTCAACATAACATTTGAAGTAGACATCTTAAGCTTTCCAATGAATTTGATCCCACCTCAAAATCATAAAAAATGAATGAGTTATGTCCTTGGGAAGTTGACCCACAATTAGGGTTTCAATCAAAATGACCTATAATGTATTGGAATGGGAGATGGCCTTCCAAGCTTCAAATAAAATTTTGATGAACATGAAAGTTGTTAATATTTTCCTTAAGAACATTTTTGCTTTTGGAACCATCTCCATTTGACCAACACATAAAAAGTTAGGTCTCAGTGCATATCAAAATAGTCAGATGGATTGACTGATCAACTTCTCAAGTCCACAACCCATGTCTTGATGAATTGATGATTGAGGACACTCAAATAAGTTAAAATATGCATGAAATGATGAATTAAAGAACTTCCCTTGATTGTATTTGATCATGGGCTGAGGTTGCTTCAAGAGCAAGGCATTGTGGTGCATAGATGAATTAGGGTTTCCTTGGGGCACAAACCTCAAACCCTTTGACTTGATTTGATCAAAATGATGAATTGAGATGCTGGGGGGCATATTTGATGGATGAGAGCTTTGGGAACCATTACCATGCTTGCTATCATTTCCTCTTGACCATGTCTTTGTACCAATGATCTCCTTGAAGCTTTTGACCTTGTGATTGCTCAAGCTACAAACAAAAGATGTTAGTGACATATTTTTGTGCTTTTGGTTAGTAAACAAAAATAAGAAAAGCAATAATATACACTTCAAACATGCTTGGTGATCTCAAACCACTCACAAGGAGTCCCACCCAAAGGCAAGGGGAACCAAGATGCTTATGATCCTTGAGGCAATGCCAAATACAATGTTATGATGCCATGAGGGATCTTAGGGACAAAATTGGGGTCTTACACATCCCTACCTACAAGTCAAAACAAGAAGAAACTTCATACATCATGAAATAAGCTATTGAAACAGATTTTGAAGAAAAAAACTATACACAAAACGAACCTGGAAATACTCATTGGTTAAGATTTGATGTTATGGTTTCATTTTGGGGTTTCAATATGAGAGAGACAAGTGATAAAGTTGTTAGGGATTCATTTGGAGAGACACGAGTGAAATAGTTGTTAGAGATTTGTTTTGAGAGAGATGATTGTTATGTACTGAAGCGAGAGATAATGTCGCTTATATATAAATAAGTATCACCTTTCATCACGGTTGGTAATAAAAACCGTGGTGATATACACTGTCAATCACATTTTTATCACGATAAATGACTAATTGTTGGTGTTGGAATTCGAACCATTTCACTCTGTGTATCTTTCACTACGGTTGCTTCATTTGACCGTTGTGGCATGTCCTTTTGATGGCATTCCCCAAGGGAATCCAGCAGACATAGAGGGAATAGATTGACTGGCAGCAACAACAACAGTTGGGGTAGCCACCACAGAAATAACAGTCCTCTAGGGAGGAGTTGCAGGAATTGGTGATGACTGATCCTGTGCAGCAATAACAGATTCCATCAGCGCCATTAGTCTGGAAATATCATCCTTCAGCTCTCGGTTCTCTTGCTCTAGATGCTCCATGATCCTTTGTTGATTAGCATGAGTATTATAACTGTGAGTCAGCTTGGCTGATGCACAGAAGAAGAACTAATAAGACATATAACGGAAGAAAACCTACTATGAAAATGATGCATGAAATGCAATGTTTTTTTTATATTGTTTTTAATTTCAAGGAACATATGAAGAGCTATTTGCAAATATATATAATAATAATAACAACAATTTGATTGACCATAAAAATCTCTTTTTATTCATAAAATTTGGAAGGATTACACGGAGTATGATTTCATAAACCAAAGTACAAATGCAAGAGAAAAGGAAACTATCATCCTAAGGATCCTTTAGCAACTATATCAGATGATCTGGCTGTGGGTGCATACTTCCTTCGGATGCGTCGAATCTCAGACTCAAACGATGTCTTCATCCAAGCCTTCTCAAGAACTAGCTGATCAACTATCTTCTTCCAAGCACCGGAAGGCTGAGGCATACTAGAGGAAGATAGACCCTCTGGCTCTCTCTATCTCTTCATTGCTCGGTCTTCAAGAATCTCAATAAGTGCATCCTTGTCTTTTGACTCAAGCTGCAACTCTCCATACTTTCGATTCAAAGCATGGAACCTCTCTTCCCACATGTCTCTCTCTTGTTTCATCTTGGTGAGTGTGTCTTCCAACTCCTATACATCTTGGTTAGGGAGAGTCGATGGCTCAACTACAACCAAAGACATGGGTCTTTCACAGGCGTATGACATCTTCAGCTCCAAAGCTCTCTTCTTCACCCAAATAGTGTAGGCTTCCAAAGCTACACAGTTGCACGAACCAAGCTCAAATCTTCCTTTCCTATGCACATTATCCCAATCATGTATCATCCTTTGCTTCAAATGTTGGGGGATCTTTACCCTCTTGATAGAAAAGACCTTCTAACAGAGTGTTATTAGGTTTATCTCTCAAGGGAAGCCCAAGTTGCCAACGAGATAAAGTAGGGTTGTAGTTGATTCCTACTTGTGTACCAATGAGAGGCACATTAGAGAATTCACCACAACTGTCAATAATATCCAAGCCACTCAATGCAAAATCATACCAAACAATATCATCATTAGTGAGAGATATAAGTCTCTGAGACCACCGTAGACATTGCTTGTTCTCCAAGAAAGCAGGTGTATGAGGCAAGTGCAAAATAACCACTTGTACAGAAGAGGAACACAACACACAATAGTCCCACCACCTTTAAAATTCCTCAAATGAAAAGAGAAATACATGTCACCCAACAGAGTAGGAACATGATTCCCAATCAAGAAAATTCTAATGGCGTTAACATCAACAAAACAGTCAATGTTAGGGAACAATGCTAAACCATAGATGAGCAATATAAAGATGGCTTCAAAAGCATCCATACTACCGGCTTGAGCAAAAACATTAGCTTTACCAATGAGGAACTCATAAGTCAACCCAAGAATACCTCATTTCTTCACCAAATGAGCATTAATATCAGATTTCTTCAGATGAAGAGATTTAACTACGATATGAGATCTGGGAATCTCCTCTTATCTACTAAAAGGTACCTTGTTAGATACCGGTATTCCCAAGAGACGGGCATACTCTTCTAACATAGGCACAAGCTGATAATCGGAAAAGTGAAGCACCGATAGAGAGGATCATAAAACTGAACCAACACACACAGAAGTCCTTCAACCACATCAGTAGATAAGACAGACAAAAGCTTCCCATGACGTTGCTTGAAGTCTAAAGGATCTAGTATAAAGGATGACAACTTCCTTAACTCTTTCCAATCAGGACATCTGAAACTGTACTTCTTAGTGTTCCTTCATCCATAATCCATGGTCTGAAAATATTTGCAAATAAGACCTCAATTCCTTGAAATTTATTTTTCTGTGATGAATGTTATGATGCGCATGTATGCATGAATGTAACAATCACACAGAAGGGATCACACACAAGGCAAACACAAACAAAGGTCAAGGGATGGATCAAGTCATCATCAAGATCAATCATCCATTTTGGTGGATTATGGTTTTCACCTTATCAACACCCAAGTTCCATTGATATTGACAAGACTTGATCGGATCAACCAAGAATCAAAGGGTTTATTGTGAGTCACGAGCATGAAGTCAGGTTAAGAACCATCCCAAAGGAGTGTACTAAGGATAAAAACCTGTAGATCATGTTCTAAGAAGTTCCCAGAGTCTTGATCCCATCTATCGGATATTACAGGTTAGGATGACTAACTCATCAACCCATAATATTCTCAAGAGAAACTCGTCTGAGTGTAGTATCCCGTAACAACTGTTATCAGGTCTACACCTGAATAGTCTCCACATTACGTCCTAAATAGGCCAAGTTGGGTTAAATGCTCTATGATCTTCAGCTTCTCGGACCCCAAATCAGAGAAAGTAATGCCTAACCACAAATAACTTGTGTGACATTAGTAACTCCAAAAGGGTCTCCACTAAGTAGATAGGTCTCAAGACAACTTGTTAAGGACTACTCCACATAAGTTGAACATGACTATACCATCCTCTTATCTTAATTGCACTCAAGTTCGGGTTAGAACTTATCTCACCACTCAGAGATCACCAAGCACAACAGACAGATTATATCATACAAACAAATATACAAACATCAAATATACAAATATATACACATAAAAAAGTAGGCTAAACCTACTGAGGACTACTCCCCAACAGAGTCGCCACTTAATTTCTGTAGCGGTAAATTCATGACCATCAAGCTATGGATAAGCTTAACGTCAATAAAACCAGAGTCGCCACCGCGCTTTTATTGTTTCTAAAGGAAAAGGGAAAAGTACGAACAAAACCCAAAGATAAGAAGTTTTCAAATCAAAACTAATATAATGCCAAAGATTACAGGTAAGAGGGTTGGTTACACAGAGGGAAGGTGTTAGCACCTAAAGTGTCCTGGGTACTCCTAGGGAGCCCTTTTTTATATGTGCATATGTTTTTGGTATAAAAGATGTTTGAGAAAAATAGAGTGTGGGGGTGAGAAAAGAATTCATTGATTATATTTTTGTGTTTGACAAGACCTTCGGACTTGTGCCTACGTACCAACATAAAAACGAGGGATCAAAACCTCGTAGTTTGTGGTAAAAATTTCAAAGTTAGTGAATTGCTTTTAGCAAAAGGTTTAATAAAGAAAAAGGCACAAAAGACCCAAAAGTTGAATGAAGTTGTTAGTTCATTTTGTCTTTTGAAATTTTAAGTCAATATGGTTAAGTTTGTTTACAAGTTTGATTTAAGAAAAAGGTTTGAAAATTCATTTGGCATAAGGCCAAAGTTTCTAATCATTAAAGCAAAGTCTAAGTTTAAGAAAATCACAAACAAAGAAAGTTTTTGAAAAGAGGGAGAGATTTTGAAATTTAAGAAGTGGGAAGAGATGAAGAGACTATCCTAAGCACAAATTAAAAGTTAAGGGTTGACAAGATCTGACCAATGGGATGCAATCCAACAAACAAGAATGTCATATAGAAACCCATTTTCCTTTGGACTTTTATCAAGCAATAATCAATAAGCAAATGAGCAATATCCAAATATTATGAAGATCAAGGCATCAAATAAAGATAGCCACATCCAAGCAAGCAATCCCAGAAGCTAGCAATCTTCTTTGTCATCTCATGTATCAGATGAAATATTCCTTGATTAACTCAAAGCAAAGCATCAGACACAAGGTCAAAATAATAACAACACAAAGACAGAGTAGCAGATGAATTCAAACAAGATTCAGGGCTTGCATCAGATGAAGGCTCAATTCATAATAGCTTGGTATCAAAATGTTGGCATTGGCCAAGTCCTCTTTTCATAGGGAATGTTGCCTAGTTCTAAGTCCAAGAGTTCAGATCAAGATCAACAGTCCACCAGATGTTTTTTTAGGGTTTTTATTGTTATTAAGTACTTTAAGGTCCTACGACCATAAACAACACCAAAAATACACAAACAATATATACAATCACAAGATATGACTCAAATAAGCAAAGTGAAAATGACATAAACATAAACAAGTTAAATGAAATGTAAATGGCAATGAATGATAAATGACTGAAATTTAAATTGCATAAAGTAAATGACTTGAAAGTAAAGCAATATTAATGAGAATTAGTCAAATGTTAGTCAAAGGTTAGTAAAGGTTAGTGGTGTTTTTTAATTGATTAAGTAATTCTTTGGAGAACACTCAACCATTCTTTCACAAGTATGAATCCTTAAACCAAGACATCTTCCATGAGAAGGGCTCCAACTTGGATAATTCGATAAGTATGCCACTAGCTCTCATGAAAGGAAAAAATGTCAAGTCTCCACACAATACCATGAAGAATGGGAGACTTACAATTTCACTTACTAGAATGATATGCCATTAGGGTCAAATTTAGATCTATGTTAAGAAATCATAATTGGACTTATGCAGAAGTCACAACTATCTGAGGCCGGACAATAAGAATTTAGGTGTTAATGCATGTTAGAGATTTGGTATGAAGAACCAAACTCCTAAAACATACCACACACTAAAAGAAAAGATCAAGAGGGATGAACCTATCTCAGTCATACTTGTATTGGTTCATTTGACACAGGATCATTGATGAACCAATTAGCCTTAAGACATTAGAGATTTCATTGGTTAAATGAGGGAATGGGAAAGAATAGGGTTGAAGATGAAGAGGGAGGGGAAGATAGAAACACAAATTGACCAAGGGAGGATTTTTATCAAATCAAAACCATTCATTCATTTTGGAAGATGAAATGTACATTTCATCAATCCCGTAAATCCAATGGGTTTGATCCAACAAAAGTCAAATCAACCTTGACCAAGGCCCAAACAGAAAGTCAGACATCACAAGACCATAAAAGTGGCTCAACATAATTTTTAAACAGTTAAACAATTAAAAATTCAATTAAAAGTGAATTAAAATACATTTTAATTTGGTCAAAACCTAAAATCCCTTCAAAACACCAAGTAAATGGCCAAGGGATTTATCCTAGGTCAAACAAGGTCAAAGGACCTTAGACAAAAAATTTAAAAAGTCAGAAGTATTTTTAAATAATTAAAAATATGCACAAAAACATTTAATTCATGAAAAATATCAAAATTAATCCAAAAAATAATTTTAATTTAGAATATGGAAGAGGAAAATATTTAAATATTTATGGTGAAAGTCTAATATTTTTTGGATTAAAAATGAAATTTCTATGAATTAAACAAAATAATGTAATTAAAAGTAAATTCAGAAAATAAAAAGAAATTGGAAAAAACGAGGGTCATCAGATCTCCCTCATTAATTGAGGTGGCAAATCTGATGGCCAAGCACACACTTCCATCATTTTCTGCAGTCAACGCGTGTACACACATGGTAATTAGGAAGGAGGGCCAGGATTAAAATGTTCCAACATGATCAGATGGCCAGGAGGTGTGCCAACACACCACCAGAGCTAGGACTCCGGTCATCTTCTCCGGTGACCTACATCGGACTGATCCAACTTCATCTCAATGGAAACTGAAAAACAAGGACACTATTTTAAAGAGAAAATGCTCAGGATCTCGAATCTGACCTCAATTTTCTCCAATTCCAAGTATATAAAAAGATACAGAGATTTGAATTTTGAGGATCATGAACTGAGTTGCTTCGATTTGACCTCAAAGCAACTCAATCTTGTTGCCTACATTGGTAGGACTTAGCCAACCAAAAATCAAATAAAATAGTGAAGAATTAAGAGAGAATCAGAGAGATAAAGTTTCTGAAAATTCACCTTCGAGGGAGCTTGAATCTTGCTTGATTTTGCTTCCAATTGGCCTTGGCTTGACTTCAGAAGCTTGCAGGAGTTGAATTGAATCAAGGAAATGTTTGGATTCTTGGAGTTTCAACTTCCAAACTGAAGTGAAATTGAAACTCAATTTTCAATTGAAAACCTTCAAGTTTATCCTCTAATGGTGAGGGTTTGGATTGCAGGTTCAATACTTGGGCAAGGTGTCCATAATTCTGAGCATGAAGGGTCTTATTTATAGGCTATGCATTAGCTTTCCACACACTTCATTCAAAATGAAAAAAATAGAAATTCACTCTTGCATGGTTGCATGGGCGTGTGATAGGCCCATGAAATGATGTAATCAGGTCCAAATTTCATCATGTGCAATGCTGAAAGTGTGTCACGTAATCATGCAATGTAAATTGGAATGTGAACATGAGATTCATCCAAATGAAGCCTTGAAGAGAAGCCATGCGTAAATAATCCAATTCTTGGCCAAATGAAGTGATCTTGGACTTTTTGGAAAGGTGGGGTCAATGGGAATAACTTTCATGTTGAACACTATTCCATTTGAAGCTTGGGTCATGATGACTTTTGAGGTGGAAGTTTGGAAAATCAAACATAAAATGAAAATTTTCTAAGTACCAAGCCAAATGTTCACTTCTTCCACCTTGAATAACTTTTTCTATGTGCTTCAAATGGAAAAAGTGCCTTCATAAAAGTTGTATTTCTTTCAAACCTTTTAAATTTGGTCACAATTTGACCTCATTTGGATTTGGCATGAAGGAGGTATGCATTTTAGAAGTTGGGGTCTTATTCAATGGTAATAGCCCAAAATCACCTATAATGTTTCCTCCTGGCACATACCCTGGAAAATTGAATTTTAATTTCTTCCAAGAATAAAAGTTGGAGATTACACCATGAATTTGATCATGAAACTTGAATGACCTTCATCTCATAAAAATTGAACAAGTTATGGTCCTTGGAAGTTGACCTCCTAACTAGGGTTCAAACAAAATGACCTATAATCTTTCACCATAAAAAATGACTTTTCTAGCAAAACTAGATCTTGACTTCAACATTAAAGTTGTTTTTAATGTCATGAGGAGTAACTTTTTTTCTTGGAATAATTTTCATATGACAAAAATTGTAGGAGATAGGGTCTAGGGAACCCTAGTTCTGACCAGTTGACTTTCTCTGGTCAACCACCATGAACCAACTTGCAAAATTGAAGTTATCTTGATATATTGGACTTATGGAGGATCATATATGTGTGATATGATGTAATATGAAGTATACCTTGAAATATTTGATCAGATTATGAGGAAACTTGCTGAGGAAGTCATACAAGATACCCAAATGAATTAGGGTTTCCAAAGCAAACAAGCTTCAAACTCTTGATGAATTCTTGATCAAAATGATAAATTAAGATCACGGGGATCCATATAGGATGTATAGAGCCAATGTGAATCATATCTTCATTAGTCTCCTTGCATTGAGGGTCTCAAACCCTAAATATGAGCTTGATGAGGCATAGGTGAACACACACACTACCTACAAAAGAAGTAAACTATACATTGACATATTTTTGGTATTTTGGTTAATAAAAAAAGAAAAACAAAGTATAATAAAATCAAATATCCTTGGTGATCTCTCCCAATGCAAACCAATGAATGAGGGGTAAGGAGGATGCCAAGGTGTGATCCCAAAATCGATGCATATGATGAAATAACATGAAGGATCTTAGGGTCAAAATTGGGGTCTTACAGTTGGTAGTCTTCCACTGGTTAGTGGGAAAGATGATCCGCCAACACATTATCCTTGTTAGCTTTTTGTGTAACATTTTAGATGTCATACTCGGATAAAAGCATTTTCCAATGAGAGATTCTGCATGTGAAAGCTAGTTTCTCTAAGATATATTTGATTTGATCTATCTTGTATATCAGCCACATTGTGTGGGTCAACATACATTGACAAATGCATTGGGAAGCCCATCCAAGTGCATGTCAAGTCTTCTCGGGTAGTGAGTATCTAGTCTCATAATCGTTAAATTTTTTACTTATATAGTAGATGACATGCTCCTTCCTAGCTACCTGTTTCGTCTTGCTTCCACATCACACAACCCATAAATTCATATATCATTGTTAAGTTCATGATGAAAGGTCTTCCCTAAACATGGGGTATCAAGATCGATAGTTCTTGTAAATATTCTTTTACTTTCTCAAAAACTGCTTGGCAGTCTTCGTTCCACTCGATAGTTTGATCTTTTCATAGTAATTTGAAAATGGGCTTGCACGTGGCTGTGAGATGTGATATGAATCTAGCAATGTAGTTCAATCTCCCCAAGAAACGACAAACGTCTTTTTCGATTTTGGGCACATGCATACTCTGGATAGCTGTGACTTTGTTAGGATCTACCTCGAGAATTAGTTGTGGAGTGGCGTAGAAAATTCTAAGAGAATTAATTGGGTGGAATGGTCGATAATGTGTAACTCTAAAAGTAATGGGAGCCTTAAGATCAAACGTTATGAATATTTCAATCGTTCTCTATTGAGTAAATGGGATGGAATATTCTGTCTGGTAATCCTGCAAATTGGATGGAGGTTCTTTGATTTAAATATGATGTTATTAAAGAAAAAATCTGAACCTTTCCTTGGCTCGTAATAACCCTAAATCTTCGCTATGGTGGCATGATCTCTAGGTTGCTCTTGCTTTGTGGGGAACAGAACCTAAGTGGTTTGCAAGTGGAGTTTCCGTTAAAGTATGTAATGGATCTAATGAATATTTTTTTTGTGGGAGCTAGCTAGGGTGTGATCCTCTTCGAAAGAAATTCCCTGTTTTGTTCTCTTTTCTGCATGAGCCTAAGCAGCATGTTTGTGATGCAAGTTTGTGGCAGGAGGGTGGTTGGAGATGGACTCTTGGATTTAATTCCACAGATTTACCAGATCATCTCAAGGAAGATTGGACATCCCTTCTCAACATTTTTCTCTCATTTTCTCCGGATCCTGACGTAGCAGATAAGTTCGTTTGGTGGCCAAACCCTTTTGATTTTTCTATGAAATCTTCTTATTGCAGGTTGTTTTCTCTGCTAAATCAGTGTTTGTTTGGAAGTTTTTGTTAGGGAGACTACAAACTAGGGACGAGTTAGCTAAGCGTGGTGTTATTTTGGTTGCCCATAATGTTGTTTGCCCTCTATGCCTAGGGCCAGAAAAAACTCACCATCATCTTTTCTTCACTTGTATTATTGCTGACAAGGTATGGATTTCTATCACAAATTGATTTCAAATTCGTTGGTTTGCCCATTTTCTTTATACTGTGGATCACCTCTTATGTTTTGACTCGACATTGTGTGGCAAGGCAAATTCTAGTTACAGACTCCTTCGATGGTTAGCTGCAGTCAAAGCGATTTGTTTAATCAAGAATAATATCTTGTTTATGGGAGGGATGAAAGGATTTTTTGACATTGATTGCTTAGGAAAAAAAAAACTTAACTTGGGGCTGGTTTAGAGCTAGGCTCTAGAGTCACTTAACTTGTTTGAAATCGGATTGGTTTGAGGATCCTCTTGCCTTTATGAGCTAGTTTCCTCTCCTTAGCGTCTTGTTAATTCTTTTTCTTCTCTTCTGTTGACTGGTTCAGTTTTGACTCTTGTTTGATTTTGTTTGGCTTTGGTGTTGGCTGCACTTTAGGCTTTTGTTTCCTTTTGAATTGTATGGGATTGAAGTACCACTTTTGCTTCTTATCTTTATTAAATTTGCTTATTAAAAAAAAGTATATTATTCTAGATAAGATCATGATAGAGATAAAGATGTGATTATAGAACCCAATAATAGAGAGAGATTATATGATAAGTGGATTTAAATTTATTAATTAATACTGTAATACTTTGAGCATAAAATAATACAGAAAATATACAACAACCAAATCAAAATAAAAATTCTCCAAAGAGTAGGGACTTTCACCCGTTGAAAGACAACAACCTTTCCCAAGGGCTCCACACAAATGAAATTCTATCATTCTTAATAAATAAATTGCAAGTCTTCATTCCAATCATTGCTTGAATGAATCAAACCACGCCACACATAATAATGCAGATACTTAAATATAATTTCTATAGATCCCATTGCAAATGCCTTCGTGGAATACTGTAGGAGACATTTATAGTGGTGGTTCCATCTGGACTTGGAGGATAGTATGGTGAATCTTGAGCAAACTCAGTTGGTAATGACATCCAATGCAAACTAGGTTTCCAATCTGCTTCTCTAACAACCCTTAATATTTCCTTCGAAACTACTTGGCTTCCCTCACCTGATAAATGAACTCCATCCCTAACAAAAAATTTAAATAATCATATACTATACCTTACCAAATTTGACATTTTGATGTCATTTGAACCTAATACATATGGGTAAGTCAAAATCTAAACAATCAATCATATCAAAAATATATGCCCATTTTTTGTTTGTACTCTTGTTCAACTATATTGTATTTGCAAGATTCCTCTATTTAATTATTGGGCTATGATTAAGTTACTTAGACCATTTCAGTTACTTGATTCCATTGTGACATTTAGCCTCCATTGGTCAAATAAAAGAAATATAAATTTATTAAATATTCAAGAGAATAATAATATAATATAAAAAAAGAAATCAATTATTAGAACATTGAAAAGAATCTAATGGAATATCCATGAAGATACCAATGGATTCTGTTATACCTTTGGGAAAACTTCATCTAGAACTTCCAAAGCACGTCTTGAATTCCAACCTGAATATCCCCGCAACACTATATCTGCCTATATACATAAATTTATTTTCATCATTAATAATTTTAAAAAGGTTTAAATGCTTATATCTATCTCATTGATTCAAAATTTTGTTATTTGTCATTAAAGAAAACACGAAAAGCGCTCAAAGAAAAACTACTCCGATTTTCATGTAGTTTTTTTATGATCATGTTAATAACATAAATCCAACAAGTAAAGAACAAATTAACCAATACTAAAATTTATTAAAAAAACTAAATATATTGTTCTTTTATTGTAAGTGTATGTATAAATTAAAAGAAATTTGTTACCAAAAAAACATCCGCAACAAAATATATCAAAAAATATCGATATGAATATTGTTATTCATTATTTTTATAATAAAATATAAATTATATATAATAAATTTACACTATAACATCAATGATTATTATAACACAGATTCAGATCAAAATTGAAAAGTCATTATAGGATAGTTATTTAAACCTTAATTTAAACTACTTCAAAATTTACAGAATATATATATATATATATATATATATATATATATATATATATATATATATATATATATATATATATATATATATATATATATATATATATATATATATATATATGGAGTATAAAAATGTAATGGGAGAATATGAAAATATATAACCATAAAATTAAAATATCCATAATAAACTGATTTAGAGTAACAAGAAAAAGACCTTTCTAGCATACAAATTAGCTAGAATACCACCCCAACCACCATTATCAAAACTCATCTGAATTATAGAAGATCCAAATAGCACAACTTGAGGTCTCATTGGGCCTGCCATAATTGTTTGTAATCTTATTTGGTTCCCTTTAACTCAAACACTACTCTTAGTCCTATGAGTTTGTACTCGCACTATTACTGCATACACAATTTATAGATGCGGTTTTTATTATTTTTCCTTTATTTATTTAATTTCTCTCCCATGGATGGAGGCAAAATACAGTCCTTGCCACGTTATATGGTTGGCTACGTAGCTTTCAATAATGGATTATATATTGCCAAAATTTCTCCATTTCATCATTATCCATGATTCAATGGGGGATAGTATTAGTGTTCAACCAATCAAATTGATTTTCCGTGTGAATAATAATTACATAATCAATATTTTGAAGTTATTAAAAACAAATCTTGCTTATACATCCAAAAAAACATTATTGCTTAAGACAATAAAGAATATTGTTCACATGTAATAATTGTAGTTATTGTATTTTTTTATATTAAGTTAGATTGTTTTAGGCTCAATTAGTTAGGTCAATTTTCATAGTTAGGAATATTTTTGTTTTGAAACTAAAGATAAAATTACAATAAATACAATAATAATGATATATAATGATGAAAAGAGAGCGCACTCTTGATAGTCTATCAACTAGGAATCTTCACCTCGACTGCAAGAGTAATATCTCTATATTAAATGAGAGAAGGGTGCGTCATCTTTTGATAGATGGTAGTGTTTGATGAATTTATAGCAAATGTATCAAATTATTGCTAAATAATGAAATAAATTTGTATTCATGGAGATTGAGGTTGTGATCAATTAAATAGCTTAAGAATTTTAGTATTATAAAGATTATAAAATAGAGGGATTTACATATGACTGTCTATCCGAGCTATGTTCGAGGATGATTTATCTAATTATTTATTTTATAAGTTATTTAATTTTAAAAAGTAAATTTAAATCTATGATATAAATATATTTTATATGTAGTTTTAAAAAGTAGAAATAATTATTGTAATTTTAAGAAGTAAATTTAAAACAAAAGATAATTGTTTTAAAATTTTGTAGTATTATTTAATCATTTAAAATAAAAATTCATAAAATTATAAGTTTAGAAACAAATGTAGTAGAAGATATAGAGAATTTTAAAGTTAAAATTAAAATAGTTAAAAAAGTAAAATTATAAAAGATTAATAATAATATTTTTAAAACTCAATAAAGATCTCCATGCATTATCAATTGAAAATAAATGAAGTAGAAAATATATAGACCTTTGAAGTTAAAATTGAAAAAAATAAAAAAAATAAAAATGTGAAAAGATTAATAATAAAAAATTTAGAGCTCAATAATAAAATTTGTGTTGATTTTATTTTTATTAATATTATGAGATTAATTATTATGCACTATCAGTGTAAAAAATTTTACACTATCGATTCATCCCCATCATCCATTTATATTATTTTATAGATTTTTAAAATAAAAATCAAATTTGTTTCAATATCCAACGTCTATGATTAACTGACGGTGTAAAATTCCTTTACACTGTCAGTGTATTTCAATTAAATTCTAATATTATTAATATTATTATTATTATTATTATGTTATTAATATTATCATTATTATTATTATTATTATTATTATTATTCAATTTCATATTTTTGTTTCATTAATTAATAGATATTTAACAAAAAAACTTGATCAATCTTTACATAATAATTCTTATAAATAAAGGATGTCTCGATAAATTTTTGTTTGGCTTTGAGATATGCGCATTAAATTTAACTTTCATTAACTTGTTTTTAAAAAATTATATTTTGTAATGTTTCAAAAACATCTAAATAAAATAAATAAAACTAAAATAAAGTAAAATGTTATAACATTGAATAATAAAAAGAAAATTAAAATTACAAATATAACAAAGAATATAAAACATCTCCATAGATTCTGTAATATTTCGAAATTTGTACATATAATTTTTTTTAACAAGCATTACTAGAATTAGAAGTAAAATTATATAACATAAGAAGAAATTAAAAAGAGTAAACAAAAATAAAGAATATGAGAATAAAATAAGAATAATAAAAGCAAAACAAATTAATCTTCTAGTCCATTCTCTCATCCATGGCGACACGCACCTCTGCAATGACATCGACATCATCAGTACCAAGGGGATGGAGATCTCCTATTAACCATGATTTAAAGTGGCTAGGTGTAGGAGTGAAGAGTAATAGGGACAGGGTGATAGTGATGAAGACGGTGTGACCCATGTTAGTTTTACTAGGGCTTC
The DNA here is from genome assembly GCF_024323335.1 of Lathyrus oleraceus. NCBI lineage: Eukaryota > Viridiplantae > Streptophyta > Magnoliopsida > Fabales > Fabaceae > Lathyrus > Lathyrus oleraceus. Next base: position 328,495,423 of record NC_066581.1, on the reverse strand, counting down.
ATTATACTTGTAAAAAGTACAAGTATGTGTGTTCCTCCTGTAATGATAAGGGACAAAGGCCTTAATAGGTATATTATGTTGTATTATGGTTAGGGATTGCACACGACGGCGAGAAACCACGTATAATGGTGTTTTACGATGGTTTAAAGGCTCTGCTCATGTGAGGTGAGAGACTTTGTTATTGAGTGGTATGATTAGATGTAAGCGTATATGGGGTATGATATGTATGACTTTTGATCTGTCTCTTCCTCCCCTTGTGGGAGGAGTATTTATAGAGGCCTTTTAGACTTAGGGTTTAGGTAACCCTAAGTGGCGACAATTGTTTCCTCCTGGTTAAGAGAAGTTATAGACCACCTAACCTTTAGGTAGTAGTGGTGGACTTCCTCTCCCTTGACTTACGACTTTACACATGTCATCAATGTCAAGGGTGAGTCCTAAGGTCAGCTACTAGGCGATATCGCTCTTCGGTGTGGATGCCCTTGTTTAGGATATACCAACATAGCACTACATGATCCCTCAAGCACGACGACTTTGCTAAGGACGAAGAATTTTTTAGGCTCTTTATGGTTTTAGGTACGTCCATCACTTTTCTAATGAGTCCCTTGGCTGATGGCATCTATTTACTAAGGGGCGAGTCACTTAGATTCGGGGCGAGTCCCTCAGCTAAAGGCAACTACTTCTCAGAGGGTGAGTCCCTCAGCTGAAGGAGAATATTTATTAAAGGGTGAGTCCCTCATCTTGGGGAGAGTCTCTTAGTTAAGGGATGACTACTTACGTGAACCCTTGAGGGATGAGTCGGCTTCCAGATGTCTCCTGGTTAGCTAAAAATGTCAGTTAGGAATTCAGTTGGTCATGCTTTCTTCCATTTAATACATGCAATGATGACATATTTATCGAGACCCTAAATGTTAATGGCACATATCAAAAATGTGTTGAGTTTTTTCAAAACCATGGAAGAGTCCAAAAGATCCTTTATGGTTTCCACTTCACTATAAAATATTTTCTCTTTCATTTCATTTGTTCCATTTCGCTATCTACTCTTACAAGTTGGTCTGAACTACCCAACTTCTCATCTTTCTGTTCACAACCTTCTTCTAGGTATGAATTTTATTTTTCTTGCTTTCTATAGCAAGTAGGTTTTACAAACATATATTCAATATGGGGTTTTAGGATAAGTGTAGGATTCTAGGTTAGTTGCCCCTTTTGATGATTAAGAGTCCTTAATGTTGTGCCCTCCCAGTTGTTCCCTAATAGTTGGGGTTACATCATGGCTTTTGATATGGTCTATGATGATCTGGTCATTACACCAACTGTGGAAGTCTTTTTCTTTTTTTATACCACCATATTGGCGAAGGGTAGTTAGGTGTCTTTGAGTAGTCAGACGGGGAGAGCCCTTTTTATGTCCCATTCCAATCACTATAAATATAAGAAGGACAAGTTCGCCCGTGTGAGGGGGCGAGGTGATTCCCTAAGGTTGTTGGGAGCTTACAGAGCCCCCTTTTCCTTTTTCCTGGATGGACAATCCCGTGGAGATCATGGGGTATGAATAAGCATTCCTTACCCTTAAGGAGAAGAGGATTGTCCATATTTTATGGCAGTATTATTGACTGTCGCGAAGTGATTAGGTTTTTGTTGGGATGCGGAAAACATCTCGCCGCTTACTTAGGTAAGTCGCCTACTGCTTATCCTTTATAGGTTTTTTAGATAGTATTTGTGACTGTTCTGGACTGGGCCATGACACTAGGCACGGCACGGCCCAATGCTCGCCAAGCCCACGTCCAAACGACCGTGTCCAAGCGACCACGAGGACACGTCAGGTGAACGACCGTCCGCCCGAAGAATGTCTCCCCGGCCCCTTAAATACGTGTCGGACAACGAGCGGGTCCTCCTCATATGATCTCCGTCCACTCATCGTCAACCCACGTCGCGGACACCTAAGTTGTGTCGGGCAGAGCCATAACGGCATCTCACTCACCACGTCACCCAACTCCCCTATATTGTCTCCTTAGGGATAGGGGCAGTTGGACCAGGGGGCAGACCTTGGTCTAGGTCTTAACGCTTCTTACGCGTCCCCTGGCAGCTCCTCCTTGGGCCTAGCTAATCCAGCCCATTAGGAGCCTTGGCCCAGCGCTGGGGGCTCAATATAAATACCCCTTTCATGGCAAAGGGGCAGGTATTCTAACTCACACTCTGATAACCTCATTCTGTACCTTTTCTGACTTAAGCATTGGAGCACCTTGCAGGTACACCCCCCCCTCTCATTCCATTCTCCGGCCCATTCACCAAGACCTTGGAAGGCCCTCCTGATCAGGTGAGATCAGTGGCGCCGTCTGTGGGAACCAGCTATCCCCATCTTCATCAAACGAGGATCAAAAGCTCATTTATTCCTGTCCTTCCAACATGGCCGGAGAACAACATAGCGATCACAGCCGTCCCCTCGTCAACCACAATATGGACGACGGCCCTCCATCCCATGAAACGGACGCTCGGGACGGTCATCCATCCACCCCGTCTCCAGAGCCCCAAAACAACGGGGATGCCTCTCACGCCCACAATTTAGGGGCAGAGACATTTCATCCCATTCCCGTTCCCGTTGAAGGAGACGCCGTGATGATTGCCATGGTGAATGCCCTCAATCAGGCCGGTTCTATGCTCCACCAGCAACACGAACGAATCATGGCCCTCGAAGCCGAACGACAAGAGGCCCGACCCCAACCGGTGAGTAGGATGCAACAACGTCCGGAACCAACGAAGAAGCGAGGACGTCGCTCTCCAGAACCCCACGTCAGCAGGGCCCGCGCCCGTCGTGACGGTGGTCGAGCGGGAACATCACCAAGGCGCGGACGCAGCCCCGACAACAACGAACTGTCTCCCTTAAGGAGCGACGAGGAAGATTTGCATTGCCCCCTGTCTCGGGCAATAATGGAAGCCCCGCTCCCCAAAGGCATGGAGAAACCACCAAATCTAGCTGTGTACGACGGGACTACAGATCCCGACGATCACGTCGACAACGTCAACGCGATGCTCGACTACCGCAATGATATAACCGGGCACCTCAAATGCCGACTGTTCTCAACGACCCTCAGGAAAGGGGCCATGGCTTGGTACAAAAGCTTGGCCCCTGAGTCCATTACGTCATGGAGAGTCATGAGGTCCATGTTCACCAGGCACTTTACAGCTTCCCGTCGTCACCCCAAGACTGAGGCGACCCTTGAAGCCATAGTGCAGAAGAAGAATGAAACGCTGCGCTCATACATCGAGCGATTCAACCAGGAGGCTGTCGAGGTAGATACCACCGAGCACATGAAGAAGTATCTCCTCGAGAGAGGCCTCTTGCCCGGCAGTGAACTTAGCAGAGCCGTGGGGATCGAGCCTCCCCGCACCTTAAACGAGCTCCTGCATAAAGCCCAAGCCTACATCAGATACGAGGAAAAACAGGTGGCACACAATGCCCGCAGCGGACGTAACGCTGGGGAGACCGAGCACTCAAAACGCGATGACACGAGCATTTCCCGTCGCAACGGAGACAAACGAAGGGAAGAAAGACCTCGCGAGCTCCGGGAAGGAAGAGGCCCCGCGGGCAGATATAGCGAGTACACCTTACTGACGGCTCCTCGAGAGCGCATCCTCGCAGAATGTATCAACTCTGAATTTAAGCAGGGCAGGGTCAGGTTCCCAAAACCGTCTGCACCAAAGCCCCACACCGACAAATCAAAGTACTGCCGGTTCCACAGAAGTCACGGGCACGTGACCGAAGACTGCGTCCACCTGAAGGATGCGATAGAAATTTTAATCCAAGAGGGGCACCTGAAGCAGTATACGAGGAAGAACGAAGCTCCCAGACACGACGAGCCAGAGAAGAAGAGACCCCGGGAAGACACACCCCCTGACAACTCTCCCTATCCAGTGGCCCTCTGCGTGTCACGACCGGAAGATTTCTTCCTCCCCGAACCATTGCCCGAGGGCAAGATCACTGCACTCAGCCCCTGGGAAAACTTCCCTACCACACTGGTGATATCAGGAGGAGGAACTAACGGGGAATCCGCGGCCCTCTCCGTCAAACGTAAGTTCGACGAACTCCTACTGACTGCCCCCGAGCAGAAAGCGACATTGACAAAATACCGGGGAAAATCCAACCCAATATCCTTCTTCCTGGAGGAACTCCCGGGCGGATCCCCGAACTCGGGCATCCCACTATTGATAAGGGCACAGATGGCCCAATTCGACGTACGACGCATCCTGGTCGACCAAGGCAGCTCAGTGGATATCATGTACGTCCACCTCTTCAAGACTCTGAAGCTAGACAAGACCAACTTAGCCCCCTACGTCGGATCAGATCTCCAAGGATTCAACGGAGCAACAACCAGACCGTGGGGATATGTTGAGCTCCTCGTCACCTTCGGCGAACAAGAAACGGCCAGGGAAGTCAAAACCCAATTCCTGGTCGTAGACTGTCCGTCTCTCTACAATTGCATCTTTGGACGCCCGACACTGGCCGAACTCACCGCGGTCCCATCCACCGTCCACCTGAAGATGAAATACTACACCAAATTGGGACGTGTGGTCACCATCCATGGTGACATCGAAGCAGCCCGACGATGCTACGACGCCGCAGTAAAAGGACAGGCCGTAGTCAGCACGAAGAGCAACTGCAACAACAAAAAACTCAAGACCGAGGATCCTGCCCGCGGAGTCAACGCCATCGACCTCGACTGTCGCATCGGGCTGGACGAGACCGAAGAGGGGAGGTTCCCCAAGGAACGCTCTCTCGAACACCCGGTCCGACCAATCCCCGACGGGGAGTTCGAACTCATTCCTCTCGGGGACGATCCGGAAAGGACGGTGAAGATAGGTAAGGAACTACCCGAGGAAACAAGAGAAGAGCTGGTAGCATGCCTCAAAGAGAACTCCGACCTCTTCGCGTGGAATGCCGCAGAAATGCCCGGGCTGGACCCCGAGATCGCGTGTCATAAGCTAGCTGTAGACCGGGCAGCCAAGCCCATAGCACAGCGTAGACGCAAGCAATCGCCCGAAAAGGCAGAGGCTGCCGAGCGAGCTGTAAAAGACCTCTTAGAGGCAAATTTTATTTCTGAAGCCCAGTACACAACCTGGCTCTCTAATGTAGTCCTCGTTAAGAAAAATAATGGAAAATGGCGTATGTGTGTTGATTATACTGATCTTAATAGGGCTTGCCCGAAAGATGCTTTCCCCCTCCCTAATATAGACTCGCTCGTTGACAACTCTGCAGGTTTTAAACTCTTGTCCTTCATGGACGCATATAGTGGATACAACCAGATCCCTATGTCGCCCGCAGACAAGAAACACACAGCGTTCATGACCCCAACGGGCAATTACTATTACAACGTGATGCCGTTCGGGCTCAAGAACGCTGGCGCTACATACCAACGCATGATGAACAAAGTCTTCAAGGACGAAATAGGGGACATGCTCGAAGTGTACATGGACGACATGATCGTCAAATCACACGAGGAGATAACCCATGCTCGACACCTTACGAAGGTATTCGAGCAGGCGAGACAGTGTAAAATGAGGTTCAACCCCGAGAAATGCACGTTCGGAGTCCGGGCAGGCAAGTTCCTCGGTTTCTATCTCACCGAAAGAGGGATCGAGGCCAACCCCGACAAATGCCGGGCATTCTCGGAGTTTCCGACCCCGAAAACCAAAAAATCGATCCAGTCACTCAATGGAGTGCTCGCCTCACTCTCCCGTTTCATCGCCAAGTCCGCCCAGCACGCATTGCCATTCTTCAGACTCCTTCGCAAAGAGGCTACCTTCGACTGGACCGATGAATGCGAGCAAGCGCTACTCCATCTAAAGAAGGTTCTGTCCCAACCCCCGGTCTTATCACGGCCATCAGAAAAGGAAACCCTATACTTATACCTATCCGTGGCAACCGAGGCCGTCAGCGCCGTTCTAATAAGAGAAACCGACGAAGGACAAAAACCCATCTATTTTACGAGTAAAGCACTCCAAGGTCCCGAGCTCCGATATCAGCAAATCGAAAAGGTCGCCCTGGCCCTCATCAACACAGCGAGGAGACTACGATATTACTTCCTCGCACACACGATAAAGGTGAGGACCGACCAGCCAATCAAACAGCTGCTCGGGCGCCCGGATATGGCCGGGAGGATGCTCAAGTGGTCACTAGAACTCTCCGAATTCGACATACAATACGAAAGTAGGAAAGCCTTGAAAGCTCAGGCACTGGCCGACTTCGTCGCGGAGATGACCCACTGCCCGACTCCAGCAGAAAGCGCCCACAAATGGACGATCTTCGTCGATGGCGCCTCTAGCACATCAGGCAGCGGGGCCGGGATCATCCTCGAAAATGAAGAAGGGATCCTGATAGAGGTATCATTAGCGCTAGCGTTCCCAACATCAAACAACCAAGCCGAATACGAAGCCTTCCTCGCAGGCCTGAGGTTAGCCGAGGACCTGGGAGCAAAAGAAGTAAAAATATCCACCGACTCCCAGCTCGTGGCCTCACAAGTGCGAGGAGAATACCAAACCAAGAACGACAACCTCCTCGAGTACTTGTCCCTCGTCAAAGAAAAACTTGATAGATTTGAAAAATGGGAAGTTCAACACATACCCCGCGAGCACAACACACGGGCAGACGTTCTCTCCAAACTAGCCAGCACGAGGAAAAAGGGTGGGAATAAATCAGTAATCCAAGAAATCCTCCCTCGGCCCAGCATCAACAAACTACCGCCTCCACTCGAGGTCAACGCTATTGGAAATGCCCACTGTTGGATGACACCCATCTACAATTACCTCACACGAGACGAACTCCCGGCTGACCCGAAAGAGGCGACCACTGTCAAACGACGCGCATGCTCGTACGTACTCCTCGAAGGCAAACTCTACCGGAGAGGATTCTCCATCCCACTACTCAAATGCGTCGAGGAAGAGAAAGTCCCCGACATACTTGGAGAGATACACCGGGGAATTAACGCTCAACACCTCGGCGGACGATCGCTCGCACGAAAAGCCCTTCGAGCAGGCTACTACTGGCCGACCATGCAAAACGATTCGAAAGAGCACGTCAAAAGATGTGACAAATGCCAACGACATGCCGACATGCACCTCGCACCCCCGAACGACCTCAAATCACTGTCTTCCCCATGGCCCTTCGCGTGGTGGGGCATGGACATCCTCGGGCCCTTCGTCACCGGATCATATCAGAATAAATACCTCATCGTCGGGGTGGATTACTTCACCAAATGGATCGAGGCGGAGGCACTGGCTAAAATAACCGCGCAGAACATTCTCCGGTTCTTCAAACGCAATATCCTCGCTCGGTTCGGTATACCCCAGGCACTTGTCACAGACAACGGGACACAATTCACGGACGGAGGATTCCAGGACTTCGTCCCCAGCCTGGGCACCACGCAGCATTTCACGTCTGTCGAGCATCCGCAGACGAACGGGCAAGCAGAGGCGGCCAACAGGGTAATCTTACGCGGCCTCAAACGCAGACTCGGCGAGGCAAAGAGGGCATGGGTCGAGGAGCTACATAGCGTCCTATGGGCCTACCGCACGACACCACATTCCACCACCGGGGAAACCCCGTTCCGACTAACTTACGGCACCGAGGCAGTCATCCCGGTGGAGATACGGACGCCAACGAGGAGGACAGAGGAGCCCCTAGACGAGGAAATGAACGATGAGACCCTTAGAGCCGAGCTCGACCTAGTCGAGGAGATACGTTCCGAAGCAGCTCTCAGGGAAACAACCCTCAAACAAAAAATAGCACTACGCCATGACGCGAAAGTCATAAAAAGAGAGTTCCAGGTCGGCACCCTGGTCCTCAGAAGAAACCAGAAAAACCCGAGAGAGGGCAAACTGGCGGCCAACTGGGAAGGCCCTTACCGCGTCCGCGACAAAACGAGCAACGGGGCCTATTACCTAGAAAACCTACAAGGAGAACAACTCGCTCGACCATGGAACGCAGAAAAACTTAGACAATATTACAGCTAAGTACACCACGGGGAGACGTGGCAGGTACGGCCACGCTCTTCGTCCCCAAAACCCCAGGGAGGAACCACGAGACCCGGGAACGATCCGGGGTCACATAACAAACACAACCCTCCCCGACGGTTGGGATCTTGACCAAGACTCAACGTCGAAGTACCAAGACTGGCAGGGCACCCAGCTCGCGATGGGAGGACCCAAGCCTCGGGACCAGGGTTCGAACAACGGACCCGGGCTTCGATACCCACGGGCACAAAGCCCGACACTTCGTCGGTTCCCTAAACCGAGGAGATTAACAAAGTCGAGCAGAGTACGAATTCATACAAACAAGTATCAAACACAAACGAGCACAATGAATGATAACGAAAATATTCATATATTAGAGCGGCCGAAGCCAAGTACACCCGAAGGCCATATTACAACGCCCGAAGGCCAAAATACATAAGGCACGCAGGCCATGATAACTGAAATCAAAGAAAAACAAATAAACTAAGACTCCGCTCGGAGCACCTCTTCATCCTCTTCTTCTTCTTCTCCCCCCAGCTCCTCCTCCGCTTCAAACGGGCAGATAATCTCACCATCCCGGACGCAGCAGTTATAGGCCGACCCTACTATCACCAACTCAGGGTTCAGAAGCCCGAGCTGCTCGACAGCATTGTCGAAACCATCTTTGAAGCAGGCCACGAGATCTTGGTTGAGAGTCCGAATATGCCCTAGCAGCTCACCGCGCGAACCAAGGGCGCGTTCCTCCTCGGTCTCATCTGCCAGAGGACGGACCTTTCCCTCGAGAGACTCAACCTGAGCCCGTAGGTAGGCGTTATCCTCGGTCAGCTTCTGATGGTCGACCACCTGCTCTTCCAAGCTCGCCTTAGCAGCCTTCAACTGGTCCCTCTCCTTTTCCACCTCCTCCAGCTTCTGGCTCAGCCCTTCCTGCAGCTGGTGCTCTTCTTTGTAGTCCGACAGATCTTGAGATAGTCTTTCCTTCTCCGTCCGAACCTGCAAAAGGGCATCCTCCAGCGAGGCGGTGGAGACCGAAGTGTCGGTCAAAACCATGGCCGTCTCCATCACCCGGATGACAGCAGCGTCCTGGTCCAGAATAGCCTTGGCCTCAGGCGCAGGCACAACAATCGACTCCTCGGCCTTGAAGAACGACCGTTCCACATAGCAGGGAGGTAGAAGATAGCTGCCCGGTCCATTCGGACTTCCTGGAGACGACCTGGTGAGAGGCCCAGCCGGACGCTTCCGTTTATGGAGGGGGGAAGCCGCTGGCGACGGACTGCTATCAGGAATGTTGATCGGGTTAGATCGAGGAGGAGAGGAAGGAATCACGCTCGCCGCCTGCGAGGGACTAGCCCCGGCATCGCCAGCAGTCTCCAAGGGACGGGCCACAGTTTTCTTCTTCTTCTTGGGCACCCGGTCAGGAGCGCCGACCTGATTCGCTAGCTTCAGCACCCGATCACGAGCATTGGGCATGGCACCTGCAAATAAATTACACACCAACATTAGCGAGCGAAGTCATAAACAGAAATAAAAAGCTAAACAAAGTCTGCCTACTCAATAACGCCAGAGCTTCCTCCTCGGTATCACACTCGAGCAGAGCCTTCGTATTGATATAACGCGCCTCGGTGATTAGTTCCCCGGCCTCATCCAGGTAGGGCACGCCCTGTCGATTCGCCCAGAACCCCAAGCTGAAGCTCTGCACGTAATCGACCAGCTTCTTGTACGCGAGCCTATCCTCCTCGCCGAGCATCGCATACTTGACTCGGTAATGCGCCGTGGAGAGATCGAAATGATCACGCTGCCACCTCAGCGGTATCTTCGACATCAGCGTCTCCTCCCCATTGGGTGTCCGCTGATAGTAGTATAGAGAGTGAAGGGCAGCCCGGGTAATCGGCATCACCACGTACCACCGGCTTTTGAAATGGCGAACAGAATCCTCGTACGTCTTGAACAGACGCACGGGCTGCTTGAAAGAAACCCAACTGTGGCGACCACGGGAACCGGACCTCTGGAGATGGAAAACGTGGAAGAAGAGAGCCCGGGTGCAACCAATGCCGAGGAACTGGCAAACTAACTCGAATGCCCGCATAAATGCGAGAGCATTAGGATGTAGTTGGGACGGCGCCAGCCGGAGCCACTTGAAGACCGACATCTGGAAGGAGTTGAAGGGGAGCCTAATCCCCGCCTCACGGAAAGCAAATTCATACATGGTGAACTGCTTCCCCGGGAAATGATGGCAAATGCGGTCTTCTTCCTTGGGGGCGCAGCAATACCAGTTCGGTGGATCCTCCCGGCTTATGGTCTCGACCATAGCGTAAGCAATGACGGCCTCGTCACAGAAGTCTGATTCCTCCTCCAAGGGCTCGTCCGCAACCCATGAGAAGTCGACCTGCCCGGAAGAGGAGGCGTGTTCGGTACCATCTCGGACACTCCCATCCCCGACAGGGAGACGAGCGATTGTCGCGTCTTCGGTGGAGGACCCAGAATCTTCCCTCCTCGGTCGTAAGCGCCCGGTAGCACCTGAAACGCAGACAGAAAGAGTGAATTCGACGTCGTATCAAATCCACCCTTCCACCGCAGGTCAAGTGAAAGGGCGTAGCGGCGACGGACACTAACCGTGCTCAACTCGGTGGCGCGCGCATTCTATGGAGACCGGGCATAAACTTCATACAGCCTATGCGAGTATTGCCCGGCATATGAAGTTTATGCCCGGTACAGCATGATCCCAACCCTATTTTCTACCATCTAATATACACCTACAGTCCACTACACTGTTCCTAAGTTAAACCTAACCACATTTCTACAAAAATAGCATGCGTTTGACAGAAAACAACAAGGAAAAACAGTGGGTCACGGTGGAAAATCATACCTGACATAGTTGAGTTGAAAGGGGTACGGTGGTTCAGATAGGAGGACGGGCGGAGACGGCGGTCCAGACGGTAGAGCGAGCAAACGAGAGAGAAGGTGGAGAACTCCGGTGAACGTGTGAGCGAAAAAAGTGGAAATGAAGTTACTCAACCCCTTTTTTATAGGGCTTGGCACGTGGACCCACACGCTAGGTCATCATTGCCTAGCCTGCCTACGCCGTCTTTGCACACGAAACGAAGCGACCCCACTAATTCTGAGACACGTCTATCAAAGATAAGAAGCTGAAACGACCCGAGCACCTATCCGTCTCCTCGACTCACCAAGACGCCACCTCCCCGCGTCGTACCCGCGTTTACCACAAGGAAGGTGCAGACCAACCGATCACCTCCGTCCCCGACATTCCCGAAGAAAGGGTCGGTCATGAATAGGTCTGTTACAACCCCACCTGTCTAACGATCAAGCTTCCCCATCGTCTCGGGGAACCCTTAGTTGAAACATAAGTCATCTCTCTGGCTCAGAGACTCGACTTGGGGGGCTCCTGTTCTGGACTGGGCCATGACACTAGGCACGGCACGGCCCAATGCTCGCCAAGCCCACGTCCAAACGACCGTGTCCAAGCGACCACGAGGACACGTCAGGTGAACGACCGTCCGCCCGAAGAATGTCTCCCCGGCCCCTTAAATACGTGTCGGACAACGAGCGGGTCCTCCTCATATGATCTCCGTCCACTCATCGTCAACCCACGTCGCGGACACCTAAGTTGTGTCGGGCAGAGCCATAACGGCATCTCACTCACCACGTCACCCAACTCCCCTATATTGTCTCCTTAGGGATAGGGGCAGTTGGACCAGGGGGCAGACCTTGGTCTAGGTCTTAACGCTTCTTACGCGTCCCCTGGCAGCTCCTCCTTGGGCCTAGCTAATCCAGCCCATTAGGAGCCTTGGCCCAGCGCTGGGGGCTCAATATAAATACCCCTTTCATGGCAAAGGGGCAGGTATTCTAACTCACACTCTGATAACCTCATTCTGTACCTTTTCTGACTTAAGCATTGGAGCACCTTGCAGGTACACCCCCCCTCTCATTCCATTCTCCGGCCCATTCACCAAGACCTTGGAAGGCCCTCCTGATCAGGTGAGATCAGTGACCTATTCTCATTATTTTACAAATTAAATGGTGAAGATCTCTATTTAGGATATAAGACAGAGGTGGAGAAACGTAAGCCTGTTTGTTCGGGCACTAGCAATCCCCAGAGTCATCTTGAGGGTTTCAATGTAAATGGGCAGAAAAAACCAACCGAGGACCCGATTCTAGACTCGCCTAATGTGAAGGATTAAAGGCTATAGGAAGATTTTCCTTCTTCTACTATAAAGGTGGACACTCATACGCTCTCTAGAAGCAAGGCTTCCTCACCTTCTGTGACTTTGTGGAGTGATGTCAGTTTCGACACCCTCTGATTAAAGAGTTCTTACCTCCCTTTCTCCAAGGAGTTCCCTACTAATTACCAAGCCCTTTGTTCCAAACCGACCTCGACCATTGTGAAAATAAAGGATAATCGTTTACTGAGGGCACTCATGTTACAGGATGTCAATCAGAAAAAGCGCGAAAAAGCTAAGAAATAATTGGAGGCAAAGCTCCAAGAGTATGTGGATGCTTACATTAAGATCCAGAGGCTACTGCAGTCCCTCCAGAAAGCAAGGAAATTTAGGTGATGAATATGGCATGTGTAGGAGGAAAGGATAAAGAAATCTCTGTTGAGAAGGAATCCCTACAAGAATCCATGGATGTTACTTTCCTTTGTCAAAAGGAGTTAGATAAAGAGGTATGGGAGCTCACCAACGAGGGGTTGTATACTTCTGGTGTCTATTTTGAGATCTCCAAGGAGGAGTTCCTCTTCCTCTACCTTGATCTAGATTTGAGCTTCATGGAATTTCTCAAAGTCGTTCATGGAGGAAATCTGGTGGATGAGGAGGCAGTGGCGTCTCAAAAAATTGGAAATCCATCCCCCTCGAGAAATCTGGTGGATGAGGAGTCAAAGGCGAGGTGACGTGGGGAAGTGATTCTGAAGACTCTTATCTAGAGAGAGTTGTTTATAATGAGATGCCTTAGAGGAAGAATGATGGTTTAGTTTCCCCGACCCCTAGTGGCTTTATATTTCTTTGCCCTTTTTGAGATTTTTGTTATACTTCTCCGCCCCTTCAGGGGATTTTATAATTGTAATGAATAGCAGCGTCCCTTGAGGGCGCCATTTATGTTAACTACCCTTACCGTTATCTTCTTATGTAATCATATTTATGTGATTTTGAACCCTTTAGTGTATGACCGAGGGTGTCTGTCATCATCGTCCCTTTCGCAATGATTTGACTGCTCGCGAGGGGACTTGACAAGGATCCGATTTTAGGAATCTGACATTGTGGTAGTTTCTAAGGACGACAAGGATCCCACTTAAGGATCTAGGAAATTGATCGCATATATGGGCGGAAATAATCCCACTTGAGGATCAAGCTATTTTGATCGCCTCTATGAGCAACAAGGATCATAATTAAGGATTTAGCAAATTAATCACCTCTATGGGCGACAAGGATCCTTGAGAATCCAACTATTTTAATCGCTTCAATATACGGAAAAGATCCCACTTGAGGATTTATCTATTTTGATCGCCTCTAAGGGAAAAAAGGACCCCACTTAAAGATCCAGTTAAATGGTCTCCTCTATGGGTGGTAAGGATCTCACTTAAGGATCCAACGAAATGATCGCCTATATGGGTGGCAAGGATCCCACTTAAGGATCCCGCTATTTTGATCACCTATATAGGTGGCAAGGATCCCACTTAAGGATCTAGCTAAATGATTTCCTTTACGGGCGACAAGGGTTCCACTTGAGGATCTAACGATTTAATCGCCTCTATTGGTGACAAGGGTCTCACTTGAGGATCCAACAATTTGATCAGTCCTATGGGAGGGAAGGGTCCCACTTAAGGATACAACAAACTTACCGCCTCTATGGGAGAATATAATCCCACTCGAGAATCCGGTGAAATGATTGCCTCTATGGGTGGCAAGGATCCCACTTGAGGATCCAAGAAAATGATCGCTTCTACGGGCGATCTTCCCTTGAGAATTCTGATTTCCTAAAAATAAAGGAATATCCAACTGATGTAGATTTTGTATAATAATTAAAGCGAGGCGCCTCATTAAAAACCATCTCCCTATGCAAAAGCGTAGAGGGAAAATAATGCACCCCAGGAAATAACTTGTCTTTAGAATCGACAGAGATGCAATACTCACCTATAAAAATTATTAACAAAGTAATCAAACAGTAATACAAAAAAATGAACGACAATTATTCTGATGTCTCTAGAGGGCATCTCTTATGAACCTTCAATCTTTAATCTCCTCGGAGGTTGGAGAGGAATCCTCACCACCTTTGTAGATTTATCCTGGAGGCTTTATTCATTAGCTCATTCTCTCGGCCTTCTCGCCTGGAGTGTAAACCCTCTTCAACTTGAGGCTTTCTGCATAATAATTCCTAGCAATCTCCTAATCTCATTGTATAACCCTCACTCACCTATTGGGGAGTTGATACTTCATGCATAAATACAAAGGGGACAAGGTGGCCCCTAACTGGTTAAAAGTTGGTCTCTCCATAATCATATTGTAGGAAGAGGGGGCATCAATAACCAAACACCTAACCTTTATCTCTTTGGCCATATCATGCTCTCCAAAAGTGATCCTCAAGGTGATATATTCATTTACTTATGCATGTTCTCCATAGAATCCAATCAAAGATCCTCTAAAAGATTTCAAACCTTCTGGGTCAAGGTGAAGTCTTTCAAACGCCTCCTAGTATAGTATGTCTGTGGAACTCCCTTGGTTAACGAGAACTCTTTTAATTTCCAAGTCTTCACACTTGACAGTAATGACCATGGGGTCGTCATTATGAGGGTGGATGTCATCAACATCTTTCTTCAAGATGGCGATTATGGTTTTTGGCGTTTGGGGTTTTCCTTCAGTCTAGACTTCAAGTAGGTTTTCTACACTCAGGATCTGGAGAGCGTACCTTCTACGGGTGGAGCTGGTTTCCCCACCTCGGATAGTCCTCCTACTATGGTGTAGAGCATGTGGTGTGAAACTTTACTACTTTCGCCCTAAGGTTCCTCTTTTTCTTTATTGGTTCTGGGGATTCCAACGTCATATTGACCTCACAAGTTAGACTTGTCTGACAGATGGGAGGAGTCGCTCTTCACATATTTCTTGAGGTTTCTCTCCTGTATTAGTCTCTTGATTTCCTTTTTGAGTTGGTAGTAATCTTTAGTGTGGTGTTCCTTGACTCTATGGAACTTGCACCATCTTCCCCATTTAGAGCCCATCACATCTGCCTTAGGAGCAGGCGGTGTAGGGGTATTGTGCGGGTGGATAACCTCATGTCATATCTTCTCACAACGGATATTCAGGAGAATGAAGTTCTCTATTTCCTTACCTACCCTCTTGAACGCAATATTTTCCTTTATGGGCAAGATATAATTTCCCTTCCTCTGGTAGTGTGAGCCCCTGGCATTGTGAACGCTCTCCTTGACATCGACTCCTTTTTTCAGTGTTGCTCCCCTTTCCCTTTATGTAGCACTTTACTTTGGTGACCACTTCCACCAATGAAAATGTTGGCTTCTAGGAAATGGTCTCGTTAAAGTGTCCAACCTTGAGTCCATTTTGGAACACCCCCACAAACATTAATTGGTTTGGTGGGACAACCCTGATGGTGGATTCGTAAAAGCGGGTGAGATAGTCCCTTAGTGTCTCTGGTGGACCCTGACGTATATTAAACATGCTAGTGGTAGAGATCTTCCTGTAGCGGTTGGTGGCGAACTGGTATACTAGCTTCTTTACTAGTTCTTCATAGTTGTTGATGGAGGCACGAGGTAAACCCATATACCATCGAACGAGGACATCCCTGAAAGTTCCAGATAGTAGCTTGCACTTTAGGGAGTCAGACACTCATATGATGACCATCTATGAATTGATGGATGCGACGTGCTCGTATGGATTATTGCACCGATTAAACTAGGCCAATGAGGGAGGTTTAAAGCCCTCGGAGATAGGTGCCCCCTATATCTCTCCTGAGATTGGATGGGGGTCTAATAATTATGTCTCCTCTAGGGGGTTGGACTCCTATTGGCGATGTATGATGTTGTGGACATCATCCACCACTGTCTGGTTATGGAGGTGTAACTCGTTCATGGCGGCACGCTTCTCTTCCAGGGCGTCGGCATTACCGTAAAAATTGGTACCTTCTAGCGTAGGGGGTGTAACTCTCTTGTTAACCATGGATGAAAGTGGATATGCGTAGGAGGGAATGGTAACAATAGGCATGGTGATGGTGATGAAGACGGTGTTTCCCATGTTAGTTTTACCAAAGCCCCACAATGGGCATTACTGTATTGGTAAAAAAGTACAGGTATGTGTGTTCCTCCTTTCAGGGCAGGGGGACTCAGAGGTCTTAGTAAATATATTACATTGTGTGGATGTTAGGGCCTTCCCACAACGGCGAGAAGCCCTGTATGATGGTGTTTTACGGTGGCTTAACGATCTTACTCATATAAAGGGATAAACTCTATTATTGAGCGGTATGCTTAGATGTAAACGCATATGGGTTATGATATGTATTCCTTTTGATCAGTCTCTTCCTTCCATAAAGGGAGGAATATTTATGGAGGCCTTTTGGGCCTAGGGTTTAGGTAACCTTGAGTGTATACAAATGTTCACTCTAATCAAGAGAAGTTATTGACCACCTAACCTTTAGGAGGTAGTGGCGGACTTCCTCTCTAGTGACGAATGGATTTACACATGTCATCAATTCCAAGGGTGAATTCTTATGCCATCGTTTAGCCGATACCACTCTCAGGCAAGGGAGCCCTCGTTTAGGACACACAAATCTAACACTACAATATATATATATATATATATATATATATATATATATATATATATATATATATATATATATATATATATATATATATATTGAAGAAGACTGGTTGTGGCATCATAGGTAGGACACTTAAACTTCAGAAGTTTAGATATGCTCAACTTGAAGAATATGGTGTATGGCTTACCTCAAGTGAAGGAACCAAGTCAAGCGTGTGAGTAGTATTGCATAATAAAGCATGCTAGGAAATCATTCAAGCATGACCTATCCATGAAGTCGACACATAAGCTACAACCTATTCACTCTGACGTGTATGGTTCTTTTGAAGTAAGATAAAATATATGTAATTGATATTTCCTAACTTTCATAGATGAACTCGCCAAATATATGTGGGTTTATCTTATTTTAAGGAATAGTGAGGTATTTACAGAGATCAAGAATTTTAAAGTGCATGTCGAGAAACAAAGTGAATGCAAGTTAAAGAAACTAAGAACTGATGATGGAGATGAATACACTACTATGGAATTTATAAGATTTTTCAATGAGATAGCTATAGAGCGTGAGGTTATTGCATCCTATACACCACATCATAATGGTATAGTTGAGAGGAAAAATATAAGTATACTTAACATGGCCAAGAGTATGTTGAAAGCTAAAGAAATGCCAAAGAGATTATAGGGAGAAGTAGTTTCGGCAACAATATACATACTTAATAGATGTCCACCATATAAGATAGTTGACTTGACACCATATGAGGCTTGGACAAGACTGAAGCCAAACGCTTGTCATCTTAGAGTACTTGGATCAATATGTTTCAATCATGTATCTGAGTAATTAAGGAAGAAGCTAGATGACTAAAATCAAGTTGTGGTGCTCACAGGTTATCATTCGACCGGTGCATACAAGTTGTATTCACCAAATGATGATAAACTAGTGATCAGTAGGGATATTCTGGTGGACAAAAGCAAACAGTAGAATTGGACTCAGGGGTCAGTTCGACATGTGCAAGAGACAGTCTCAAATGTGCTTGAAGTAGACCATCAAAATGAAGCCATAACCATTCAAAATGAAGAACCACTCATGCAGAATATTAGAAGATCGACTAGAATAAGAATTGAGTCGAGAAAGCTAACTAGATATGAGAGATTTCTAGATCAAGCAATTGATGTAGATCGTAACCTCATATAAGAAGTGATGATGATGGTTGAATCATAACCAATTAATTTAGATTAAGCCAGAAATGATTCAAATTGGTTAGTAACTATGAAAGAAGAACTTAAGGAAATTGAGAAGATTAATATTTGGGAACTTTTCTAATGATCAAGCAAAAAGACAATTTATGTGAAATGGGTTTTCAAGCCGAAACTGGGCCAAATGGTGAAATTTCTAACTATAAGGCAAGACTAGTGGAAAGATGTTTTCTATAAAAGTATGGTATCATCTTCAATGAAGTCTATGCACATGTCACAAGGTTGGAGGCAATCAGGATTTTTGTGTCGATTTCATCATATAAAGGATGGAAAATACACCAACTGGATGTTAAGTCAACATTCCTAAATGGACCATTGGATGAATAGGTTTATGTTAGCCAACCACCAAGATTCGAAATCAAAGGGCGGGAACAGAAAGTGTACAGATTAAGGAAGGCTCTATACGACTTTTAGCAAGCCCCAAGGGCTTGGAATAAAAATATAGACAGATTCCTGATCAAGCAGAGCTTAATAAAATGTGTTTCAGGGCATGAAGTATATGTTAATGATGCAGGCAGTGTCATTCGAATCACTCTATGTCTATAAGTGGATTATTTGTTGATCACAAGTGCAAATGAGGTAGAGATAAAAAAGATCAAGACTAAACTAATGCAGGAACTTGAAATTTCTGACCTAGGGAACTTGTCATATTTCTTAGTAATGGAGTTTAAAGACTCAAGTGAATGAACATTCTTGCACCAAAATAAGTATGCTCAAGAAATATTGAAAAGGGTTCAAGATGAGAAATTATAATGTTATAACACAATTGGTGTCAGAAGCAAAGTTGAAAAGAGAAACAAATGATTAATTTGTAAATGTCACATTGTACAAATAAATAATTGGATCTCGAAGGTACTTATGCAATACCAGGCTGTCGTGGCACAAAAAATACCATAGGCGTTCGCACGCTCAAGATAATAACATAGTCGCCACCAAAGTTTATTTATTCCAAAAGGAAAGGGAAAATATCGATAAAACCCTTAAAACAAAAAGAATATGGTCTTCACAACCAAATTCATATTCGACAGTCAAATATGCGAGGGGAAGGTATTAGCATCTCTCACATCTGTTGTACTCAACGGGAACCATTTAGTTAACTTTGAGAATAAAGTGTTAGCTTAATGTTATTTGTTTTCTTCTACTTATTAAAAGTTTGAAAAAATAGAAGGGCTAAAAATAAGTTTTTATTAGGTTACTTAACAAGATTGCGAGTCTTGCTCCTACGTATTCTTAGGTGCGATGAGGAATTCAAAACTACATAGCTCTGGGCAAGACAGATATGTTTTGGGGAGTTTTTTGTTATAGAGTTTGATGAGATATTGAATCTCTCTCCTATGTATCCTCCGGTGCGATAAGGAATTAAAAGCTACGTAGTTCTTGGTAGAAAACCACATATTTGTTGGTTGATTTTAGTTAACGAATGTTTAGGTCGTATTTCAGCGGTTAAACGTTGCTTGTATGCTCGCACGAGGGAGACTTAGGCATTTATTTGTATCATGATAGAACGGATAAAACATTGTTCATTTGTGAAAAAGCTAACAATAGCGCATGGGAGAGAGTAGATAGTTTGATTAGTTAGATTGGTTTTAGGTGGATGAAGAGTGCTCAAATGGTTGAGCTATACGACTCGTATTCAAATACTTGGGGAGGAAATAGGTATACATCCAATTAATCATTTTTTCATTCGATTTTATTATAAAATTTATGAGACGAGTTTGTAAGAACAAGATTTGGTTATGCATCTGGCCTTTAGTTTTGATGATAACAATGCATTACTTCTTAGAGAAGAATTTTGTACACTAATGATTTTTATCTAGTGTGTAGATTTTGCTAATAGGTTTTGACTCTGAAGCATTGATGTGTGGCGTCATCAGTTTTTGGAATTAACACACTTTGACTCTGAAGAGATACAAGTGCTTTACAGGATGTTGTCAAGTTCTAGAAAGCTCTTAGACAACGATTCTGATGAACGTTTGTGCTAAAGCTTCTGATTGTGACTCTGATTGAAGAGCCTCTAAAGGATTGTCATCCTTCAAGATTCCGTGCTAAAGTCCTAAAGATTATGAAGAATAAGATCTGAAGACTCTTAAGACCAGGTTCTGAGGAACAATGTCAAGACTCTGAAGATCAAGGTTCTGAATATTCTCTCAACTTGTCTCTTGATCCTTCTAAGCATGCTTCAAAATCATTTATCAGAAGCCTCTAAGCATTAGAAGATAAGATCAAAAGGGTTTGCGTAAGAAAAATAGTACACAGTACAAGATCACCCTTCCCTCCACTACATTGATTTTGTGGGATAAGGACGATACTATTGTACCATTTTGTCTCATATATGCAAACCATTACACAAAGATACAACTATAATTTTCTATTCCAATTCTATCCTCCAATAGGTCTTTTAACTTCCTATATAAAGGACACTTGGAAGATTGGAAGAAGTTGCTAATGCTTACGCTATTGAACATGCATACGCTCTCTGCAAAAGTATGTTATTTATGTGTATAGTTTTTGTAAACACACAAGAGTTGTTTCTCATTATTGTGTGAAGATATCCATTGTATTTAACTTGTGTTAATCTTCTTTCTTAGAAGCAATACTTGTAAACACACACTTGTAAATCTCAAAGTTGTTTGAGTGGTTTCCTTGAGTACCAAGGTTTTAGTCAGATAGACTTAAGAAGACAGGCATTTTGTCATTGTGGTGTTTGTAATTAGTTTCAGTTATAGTGGATTAAGTCCTTATTGAGAAGGAAAAATCACATTGGTAGGGTGGACTGGAGGTAGCTTCGTTAACAACGAACCAATATAAAAATAACTTTGTTATTTTTGTTGTTCGTGTTATTGCTTTATTGAGTTGGTTTTGAAAAAGATTTTGTTTTTAGAAACCTAATTCAAACCATGATTTCTTGTGTTTCTTGCCACCTTATGATTTAAGCCATGATCCCTTAATCGAAGATAAGCATTTGAATGGTCGAGCTATACGGCTCGTATCCAGATACTTGGAGGAAGAAAGGCATACACCAAATTAGTCTTTTTTCATACACCAAAGGGTGAACTAAAATCGGTTAATTATTGTATTTTTAATTGAAGACGAATACTTTAGTGGTCAATCTATACGACTTGTATTTAAATATCCGGGGAAGAAAGAGGCATACACCAATTCCTTTTTCGTCCTGTTGTTATGAAAATGAAATTTGCTTCAAGATTTTGAGTGTGAAATAGGTTTGGTATGAATCAGGTTAAGAGTGCTCAAAGATGAAGAGCACTTGAATTGGATCTAGATATTAAGTTTTAAGTAGATGACAAATATTTGAATGGTCAAGCTATACGGCTCGTATCCAAATATTCAGGGAAAAGAGTGACATACACAAAACTAGTCCTTTTTCATCCCATTTATGAAAAATGTTTGAAATTATTAATTTAGGTGATTTTGATTTGATTTGAAAAAGAAACTTGATATTGATCAAGAGTTTAATTTGCTTTGGTTTGGAATCAATTCTAAAGGTTTTGATTTGATGGTGAGGAGTGGTGAGGTTTTGAAAAAAAAAACATGATGTTCATCAAGCATCATTTAATTATTTTTTTTGAAATGTTGATTTTTATTTAAAATTTATTTAATTAATTAATTAACTAAATACATAATAAAATAAAAATAATAATAATCAAAGGAGAGGGTACAATCTGTACGTGGTGGTGTGATAGCAAAAAATACAAGTAAAATGGGCTTGGCCCAAACAAAGTAAAATCAAAAAGAATGAAGGGGCACAAATAGATGGAGAGGAAGTTTGGCGCAGTAAAACACCTTATGCCCAAAGACTATAGCCTAATCTGAATAGAAAAAAAAAACAAAATCCCAGGGTCTAGCATATGGCCCTTGGATTAATCTGGTAGCTCAGAGTTTTTGTGCATCAATGCCATTGGATTAGATTACCTTGGTTGGTCAACAAATAAGAAAGGCTAATTAGAATGAGCAACATAGTCATACGTGAGGATCATGTACATAATCCCCTTTTCAAATAGCCATAATTGTCCAATCATACACATACACGTGTATATTTTGAATTAAAAGAACAAAAGGAAGCCATAAGATGTATCAGGTTGCTGTGATTTGTTCTAGGGAGAACTTTAAAAAAATATTCTTCTTCATTCTTCCCCTCTCATAAAGAAGGATTCGCTCATGGCCGAATTGAACGAATTAAGCAAAAAAAAGTATTTTAGTACAATCATTCACTATTGGCCATCATATACAAGTAGTTGAAACAACATGAACAAACTTAATCATGGAGAACTTAAGAGCTCAAGATCCATGACGAACTGAGCTCAATTGAATCTTGAATCAACCAAATACAAGCAATTGAGCATGGAAACAAGTTATATCCATCTCAAAGCAACTCATTTGAATGACTATTTTATCAAAAACAAGCACAAATCGTAGATCAAGCAGGAACAAACGAAGAACAATGGTTATGTACAAATTCGAATGGTTGTGATGATGTAATTGTTATATGTATGAACACTTGAATAGAAATTGTATTTTGTATGGAATGTATGGACACTTGAATAGAAATTGTATTTTGTATGGAATGTATGTGGTGTATGATTTCAACATCGGTTATGTACAAATTTGAATGGTTGTGATGATGTAATTGTTATATGTATGATCATGATAATAGTGATATTGTTATTTAAATGAATACGATTATGGAAAAATGATGTTGATGATGTTGTTTTGTACTTTGAACATGGCTATGGAACTTTGTCATATGATGGTAATGATATTATACGTTTGAGTGACGAAATTTAGCTTTGATATGGTCCATGGATGATAATGGTGTATGTTGATATTTAAGGAAATTGAATGATAAAGTTGAATCTCGTTTTTCATGATAAATGATGAATGATGGCGATGAATGATTTACCATGGCTTATGTTGGTTTAGATGGTAGTGATGACATTGTCATGTTTAGAACATGGTTAATTGGATTTGGTATGGCATGGTGAGGATTGTGATGATGCTGTATGGACAATTGAACATGGTTTATGGCATATTTTAGATAATGGCCATGAACATGATTGTAGAAGTTTGAATTTGATTTATGTATGGAAATTGGTCATGGTTTATGATAATGGTTGTGCATGATAAAAGTGACATGATAAAATTGGTCATGGTTTATGATAATGGTTTTGCATGAAATAATTGATGATGATTAACTAATATTTTTGGTATTTTATCATGCCAAAAAGTGACATGAATAATAGTGTAAAATAATGAATAAAACAAAATATAGGACTTCTTCATTATTTTCAATTTAACTTTAAATTCTAAATGATGATAAAAATGCATGAAATGAATGGTTGGATGGGAAATGACCAAATTGAAATTTTGTACTTAAATGCCTAAATTCACTTTTTTGACCTTTATTTTGTTCTTGATGGATCATATATGAACAATACAATATATGAAATATTAAATAATGAAAACGAATTGAGAAAAATGAATAAAGAAACAGGGGAGGAAAAATTAGGGTATAATAGTTGTCGGTATTTAATTGCCTTGAACTGGGGAGTATGAATAACAACGGTTTTCATATCTTCTGGGTGAAAGATAATTAAATATGCAAAGACTCAAATTATATCCTAAAAAGGGAAGGTTATGATATGGATAAATTTATGAAGGGTCAACCTTGATGGGATGGGGTTATGAAGGGGTTGTCTTCACACATCGGTTAGGGTTTGGCCTTTAATGATAAACTTGGAAAAGAAAAAAAAGTTGGGAGATTCTTTGAGAATTAACAGTGAAAGCTCTCAACACACAAACATCTAAGATTCATTTAAAATTAACAAATAAAACTTTCAGCTAACCATCATTGAAAGATTCTCTTAGAATTAATAGAGAAATCCTTCAACTAACGGTCATCAAAAGATTCTTTTTTATTTATCAAAGAAAACGTTCAACTAGGAAACATTGAAAGATTCTTCAAGAATTAACAGAGAAATATTTTAACTAAACAAACATCGAAAGATTCTCTGAGACTTTAACTGAGAAATTTTTTAACTAAACAAACATCGAAATATTCTTTAAGACTTTAATAGAGAAAACTTCTAACTAGCAGTTAACAAAATATTCTCTGAGACTTTAACAGAGAAATTTTTTAACTAAGAAAACATCGAAAGAATCTCTGAGACTTTAACAGAGAAAACTTCAAACTTGGAAACATTAAGACTTTAACAGAGAAAACTTTTAATAACAATCATCGAAAGATTATCTGAGACTTCAACAGAGAAAACTTTCAACTAGAAATCAACAAAAGATTCTCTGAGACTTTAAAAGAATTTTTTTAACTAAACAAACATCGAAAGATTCTATGAGACTTTAACAGAGAAAACTCCCAACTAGGAAATATTAAAATATTATCTGAGACTTTAATAGAGAAAACTTTTAACTAATAAAACATCGAAAGATTCTCTGAGACTTTAATAGAAATAAATTCCAACTAGCAATCAACAAAAGATTCTTTGAGACTTTAATAGAGAAAACTTTTAATTAAAATAATTAAGGCTCTCTGAGACTTATCTGAGAAGATGCTCAATAAGATACGTTTGAGACTTTCTGAGACTTAATAGATAAGAAACTCAAATGATCAAGCAACAACTGGGAGATTTTCTGAGCATTAACAGATAAAAATACTCCACATAGGACACTTGATGCTTTCTGAGAATTTAACAGAGAAGTCGGTCCAATGATAAACAATTGAGGGATTCTCTGAGAATTAACAGAGAAAACTCTCCATAGAAGATAATTGAGGTTCCATGAGACTTATCAGAGAAGAGGCTCAACAACACATTTGAGACTCGCTGAGACTTAACAGAGAAGACACTCAAATGATCAATAGATAAAAATGGCAAATTTATTGGGGTTGACTGGTATCACATAAGATGATCATCGGTGTGGGAAGCATTCCATAAAAGACTCCATAGGGAGAAGATTTACTAGGGAAAGTGCTCTGCCAAGGAAAAGTCTAAAGGAGACTTTTTAAGGCAACCTCTACTTGGGGAGCAAATTTCAATGAACTCAATGTGGATATCCAATGAGAAAACATGTGGGGTAGAAACTCACTCAGAGAAATACCACTAGATTGGCTTAGGATTGACCTGGAATTTCATGAATGGTCTCGGATCCTGACTCATGCTATGTATGCATGTTTTGGATTGTATGGCGTAGTGCTCTACCTCGGTGGATATGCTACGCATGAAATGATCATGAAATTCTATTATCAATGCATGTAGGAGTTGTCATACCCCAAAATTTACCCTCCCGTTTCCTACGTTTTACTCAAATGCATTTGCATACAAAGCATCATATCATGCATCATCATGACCATTTCATTTGGTCATTGGCCCACAAGCATGGCCACATTCTTGGTTTTAATATTTACATTAGGGTTTTCATTTTTTGTTTCATTTATCAACTAAACAAGCATCATAAGAGGTGGTACTTATTTTCCCATTTGTCCATGTAGGTAATCATGTCTCAATTCAAGAATAAACAATGGTCTTTTGGTCAAGAAAGATGCATGCTTTGGTCCATTGATTCAAGGGTGGTTCATGTGTTGATTTTCATGCCATTTCACTCAATATTTAAGCTATCCTAAATATTATTCAAGCCATAATTAATTTTTCTTCAAAGGATGCTCATTCCATCATCAGTTTGACTTGGGATGCAAGAAAACTTCAAGTTTGCACAAGTGGGCACAAGTTTGGTTGACCTAACTTGCAAGAATGGCTCACTTTTTGTCCAAAGCCCATAACTTCCTCAATTTTCAACCAATTGACAATATTCTTTGAGCGAATTTTCCTAAGGAGTTCCTCTACAACTTTTATTCAAGGCTCAAACATCAATTCAACCTCTAAGGACCTCAATTTTGGAAAGGGCCAAGTGGCCAAACTAGGTCAAAACCTTGTCATGAGCCCCACCTGGAAGCCATGTCATTTTTAGCTCAAGCACCCTTTTGATCTCATTCTTTTTTCTCTTGTTAATCTCATATCAAAGATCATTTGACTCAAGTTTGGCTCAAAATGTACGAGGGAATCAAAAGTTATGGTATTAAAGCTAGCTTTATCAACTAACTAAGCATCATAAGAGGTGGTACTTATTTGCCCATTTGTCCATGTAAGTAATCATGTATCAATTCAAGAATAAACAATTGTCTTTTGGTCAAGAAAGATACATGCTTTAGTCCATTTATTCAAGGGTGGTTCATGTGTTTATTTCCAGGCCATTTCACTTAATATTCAAGCTATCCTCAAGATTATTCAAGCCATAATCAAGTTTTCTTCAAAGGATGCTCATTCCATCATCATTTTGGGTTAGGATGCAAGAAAACGTCAAGTTTGCACAAGTGGGCACAAGTTTTGTTAACCTAGCTTGCAAGAATGGCCCACTTTTGGTTCAAAGCCCAAAACTTCCTCAATTTTCGACTAATTGACAATATTCTTTGAGCCAAATGTTCCTAAGGAGTTCCGCTACAACTTTTATTCAAGGCTCAAACATCAATTCAACCTATAAGAACCTCAATTTTGGAAAGGTCCAAGAGGCCAAACTAGGTCAAAACATTGTCATGACCCCCACCTGGAAGCCATGTCATTTTCAGCTCAAGCAACCTTTTGATCTTATTCTTTTTTCTCTTGTTAAGCTCATGTCAAAGATCATTTAGTCCAAGTTTTGACACCACATTTATATTCCCTTTCTTGGTTTTGACACCACAATCCAGGTTGACACCTTTATTGATTATATACCCTTACCTTTATTTATTTTTAGTTGACACCTCCAATGGTTATACACGTCTTCTCTTGGTTTAAACACCATCCTCCAATCATTCTCTCTTCTAGTCTTAGTCCTCTGAACTACAGAGTTCTGATTTCCTTATTGCACTATAAGGATATGTAGGCATAAGGATGTGAATCCTTGGTGAGCATTATTCTTTCTTCCCCCCCCCCCCCCCCCCCCTTCCTTCTCTAGTTCCACGAACTGTGAGGCTCTGACTTTCTCATTGCACTATGAGAATACGTAGGCATGAGAGCCTAAATCCACCTCGAGCACTGTCTTCCTAAACCATTTTTTGTTTTGCAGGTACATGAAGATAGCAACACCCATCCAAGTAAGAGAAATCAAAACGGTTCCCATTGATTACCATGGATATGAGGGGTGCTAATACCTTCCCCTTACATAACCGACTTCCTTACCCGTTTCTCTGTTCCCCTTGGGTTCTATCGATATTTTACCTTCCCTCTTTTGGGATAAATAAATTTTGGTGGCAACTCTATTGCATGTTCGATCATGCGATGCGTTCGGGTATATTTTCGGATAACTTCAAAGGATTCAAGATTGATGAAGAAATATCACCTGATATGTCAGACAAAATGTATCAACATCGTACTTAGGTTTCTGAATTATCTTATGAGGATTATGGTATTAAAGGGAAGGCTTATGGTCAGGCTGGAGGTCCTTCCAATTTTGAACAATCTACAGTGGTTCAGAAGAATAGTGGTTATGAATCAAGAATTCCTTCTCATGTGACTGGTAGGGTGGTTGGTAAAGCTGGAACTGTTAATTCTCTTTACAATATTCCTCTTGTTGTTAAGTCTGATTTAGATGCTGGTAGAAATGTGAATGTTCCACTCAAGTCTTAGCCTATGATAAATCATCAT
This sequence comes from Lathyrus oleraceus, assembly GCF_024323335.1. Taxonomy (NCBI): domain Eukaryota; kingdom Viridiplantae; phylum Streptophyta; class Magnoliopsida; order Fabales; family Fabaceae; genus Lathyrus; species Lathyrus oleraceus. The sequence continues at coordinate 328,467,684 of NC_066581.1, read as the reverse complement.
GACATTCAAATGTATTCTAGTGAAGATTCCCTAGAAACAAAGTTAAGTAGTCCATATGGTGATAACAATGTGCCAAACATCATGTCTGACATGTTGACAAAGTCTCAAGTACATAAGGAGAATGATGATCATTAAGATATGTAGACTCTGGGTGAAGGAGTGAGAAGTAAGAATGAAATCATTATTTTGGTCTATGCTACAAATAGAAAGGAGTATAGATTGATTACTCCAACCACATAATCTATAAAGGATATATCTGCCCAAATTGAAGAGAATGTTGATCTCATGGAACTTGATATGGACCAAGTTGTTATTGGCAAATCAATAAACTCTATGTGATTTTCTGATAAAGGTGTAAGTATCTATGATCCCTTTCCCTTCTGGAACCATCAGATTAAGTCCAAGACTGTTAGATTTTCTGAAGTTCAAACTCTATCAGATGGATGTCCATAGTGTCTCTCTCAATAGGTACTAAAATGAGGAAGTTGAATACTTTTTTTTTGCCAACATAATGAGGAACATCATGGAGAATAATTTGAGTAACAACATTGATAATGTTGTTAAGAGAAATGTCACTACTGATGAGAGTTCTATCCTTATGAATAAGGATGTTCATAATAGGTATGAACCAGTCAATGAAGGTGTTACTAAGTATGGCAATATTGGTAACGTGTTTGTCCTAAATGAGGATAGTGTGTTGAAGTATTTGTGTGAACTGAGGATAGCCTTTTATAGGATGTTGCAAAAAGAAGCTTTGAACTTTGAAAAGGATGTTCAACTGCAAAAGGAAGTCATTATGAAAGACAATGATAATCTTGATAAAGCTCTCATGTGCATTGTTGACTTGTCAGATAACTGTCGCATCCGCGGAAAACAACCGGCGGGCTAAAACAAAAACAACACAGAGCCGCCACCGTGCGTTATTTATCCCAAAAGAGGGAAAGGAAACGCTCAGAGTAAACCTAGGAAAAAGCATGGTCTCGCGACCAAAGAGAAAGGGTACGGGAGTCGGTTACGCAAGGGGAAGGTATTAGCACCCTGTCGCAACCTGAAAAATACAAACAGTGCGAAAAGACAACCGGCGAAAGGAAAAGACAGGAGAGTCGCCACCGTGCGTTATTTATCCCAAAGGAGGGAAAGGAAACGCTCGAAGTAAACCTGAAAAGAGGGAAGGAAAAGACAAGGTCTCGCAACCAAATCTTGGGTTCGGGAGTCGGTTATGCGAAGGGAAGGTATTAGCACCCCTACGCATCCGTAGTACTCTACGGGATCCACTTTTGTAGTTTTTGTCTAAAGGGTATGGGTTTGCCTAATGTGCTATTTACTAAAAAAGGGGTAAAGGAAAAGGACTCGCGCGGATGTCGCATCTACTGCATACGTATCTCATCTGAATATGAGAATCAGAGTCTTCGTAGCTCGGCTGTCCTATGGGTTGGGGTAATTGTGCTCGCTAAGACATCGCGTCTTATGCCTACGTATCTCATCTGGAATGAGAATCAGAGCAAGCCGTAGTTCGGCTAACTACGGGGTTATGGATTGGGTTTTGGACGAACGACGTCACTACGCAATCTACCGGATGCTCGACCTTTGGAGACTTACTCGCCTGTAGTAGAAGGAGTAAACATGTTGCTTTGGGTTTTAGGGTTTGGGATGCTCGAGGGCAAAAAGGCAGTCCTTGACGAATGAACCGCGCTACCTGCAGGGATATGAATACAAAACACAAAACATGTATCTCAAAGTAAAATGCCACCAAGGGGCTCAAACATTGCCTCCTATCGAGGTCTTCCAGCTAAGAAACAGTAGAAATAAAAGGGAAGAAGTAAAATACCACACGGATCAAGATCCGAAGTTACAGCAATTAAAGGATAAGCGACCCTGAGATTCTCCCAAGCTGATGCCATCAAAGAAAACCAATCAGTACGGGAAATCGGAATAAACCTCCGGAGGGTATCCCTGCGAGAATATGTGAGCCCTCACAAAAACTCAACAAAAGGGGTTAGGCAAACAGGATGAAATCAAGAGATAACAAGGCCATGGCAACACAAAGAACAGGTTAGAACAAAACAGAATAAAAGCAAATACTGTCACGTTCGCTACTGCTTCGCCTAGCGAAGGCTTGGCGAAGCTTCGCTGCGAGCTCGCCTAGCGAGGCGGCTAGCGAGCGCCTGCGGGATTTGGATTTTTCACTGGCACCTGCACGATGTTAAAGATCCCAGATCCTATGGCATTCACCTCAGAAACGAAATTGTTAAACAGTCAAGGCATAAATCACATATTCATACACAAATATAACCCTGTGGGCCAAACCTGAGGTTACCTCATATATTCAGTATTCAATCCGAGGCATAGAGTAATAGGAACAGAGGCATACCTGATGAGAGACCTGTTAAAATTGAAAGACAAGGCCGGATTGGCGAAGCAACGTTTAGGGTTTTGCGTGAGGCGGAATGAACTTCTCAGGGCTGCCCGAAGGTTGCTGCAGAGTAGTTCCTAGGTTTGAAACTCCACGTGAACTCCAAGTCTATTTCTCAGGGAATTTCCAAGTGTCTGAAACCCTACTGAAACTCTTATATTTATAGGCTAAATTCGTGGACTTGTGGGCTTGGAATGAAATCAGCTGAGGCCCGAGGCTTTTTTTTTGTCTTTTTCTGAAATACGCGCCCTTCGCCTAGCGAAGGATCTGCTCGCCTAGCGAGCATGACAGTTCTGTTCGCTAGGCGAAGCATCTGCTCGCCTAGCGAGCATAGCAGCTCAGCGGCAGATTCCAGCTTGGCGATTTGTAGGGTGAACAGGCCCCATTTAGATTTGTTGGTAGTACCTCATGTCTTTTCCCGTGTTGTCGAATCATAGAACCCACAAAGTATCCTGGATAATGCTCGAGCTTCTTGGGCTAATCCCGACTGACATGATGCAATGTGATATGAAATGCTAAATGACCTAAGCAATAAATGTATGAATGAGGAGGGAAAATTTTGGGGTGTTACAGCTGCCCCTATTCAATCAGCTGGAGACCCGAAAGGAAGATAGCAGTGGCTCTCGTACTTTCGAGGTATCAAGGGATTGAATACAATAAAAAGCCCAAAAATTTGTACTGAAGTGAAGCGGCATGACCATGCCTGTCGGAATCGGCAAAGAGGTGGTCTTGAAAGAAGAATCCGTCTGGTACGGTGAAAGTCAGTCTGAATACTGGAAGAATGTTAACTTGGATACCAACATAAATGGTAACATTGAAATAACCATGGCCTGAATGCCGCTCATCAGTCTGAATACTGGAAATGACTTCGGTCTGAATACCGGGAAACTGGCCTGAATGCCACTTCGGTCTGGATACCGGGAAACTGGCCTGAATGCCACTTCGGTCTGGATACCGGGAAACTGGCCTGAATGCCACTTCGGTCTGGATACCGGGAAACTGGCCTGAATGCCACAAGTCGCATCGACCCGAACGTCGGAAACTTCTTCGATCTGAACATCGGAACACTGGCCTGAATGCCACTTCGGTCTGAATACCGGGAAACTGGCCTGAATGCCACTTCGGTCTGGATACCGGGAAACTGGCCTGAATGCCACTTCGGTCTGGATACCGGAAAACTGGCCTGAATGCCACAAGTCGCATCGACCCGAACGTCGGAAACTTCTTCGATCTGAACATCGGAACACTGGCCTGAATGCCACTTCGGTCTGAATACCGGGAAACTGGCCTGAATGCCACTTCGGTCTGGATACCGGGAAACTGGCCTGAATGCCACTTCGGTCTGGATACCGGGAAACTGGCCTGAATGCCACTTCGGTCTGGATACCGGGAAACTGGCCTGAATGCCACTTCGGTCTAGATACCGGGAAACTTCATGCCTGTCGGCATTGGCAGAAATAGGGAATGATAATAGAGGCGGCGCATGGACCAATGATACTTGCTGGAGATAACAAAGGTAAGTCACGAACAACCTTCAGTCCGAGTACTGGAAACAACTTCTAGCTTATCACTTGGGATACCGAGAATGTCTTATGCTTACATGCGTATGTTTGAATTTTCAATGGCGTAATGCTCCACGAAAATGGAAATGCTACGCGATATGCAATGCAATATGATTCTACATGCAGGGATGCGAAATGCTGGGTAGAATGCCAAGCCGAGGCAAGGGGATCTACTGGGGAAATGATTGTCATCCTCTGGGCTCTGGCCAGGCTGCTGGAGATACACACCACCATGAATTCTGTGGGGAGATGACTAGCCATGCGGTGTTCTGGCCATACCGAGACTCTGATCGGGGAAAGAATGGCATTGGAAGCCTGCTGCTGAGGAAAGCTACAATGATTCTGGCAACCACAGTTTGTGAGAGATGACTCAGCAGGGGGAGCAAACACTGATACGGTACCGAGGTTCTACTTCAAGGAAGGAAACCATGGATCTGCATTGGGATTATCGATCTGGCATCGAACTCTAAGAAGCAGCCACTTCTGCTGGGAAGATACAGTCTGGCACTGTCAACTCCGTTGGGGATATGTAGTCTGGTACTATCAACTCTACTGGGGAGTGTATGTCCTGAAACAACCGCTTGGGGAAGTACGGTGGTGAGAAACTGCTGGGGATTGAAGAATCCAACGCTCTAATCAGCTCTGCAGGGATAAGACACCGAATTTGTCTGTTGGTGACTTCACTGGGGAAGATATTCACGATCATCTGTAGGGGATTTTAAGGAAATGCCCCGAGGATATCTGTTCTGAATAGACGATCCAAAGCACTTAAAATTTACAGCAATTTTAAATGTTTATTAAGCATGTACCTGTAAAGCCCTTATGTGTCATGATGCAATGTTTATCAAAAATTCGGACGTCATTTTTGCAAACAAAACAGTAAAATGAAAATGAAAACAGAGATATACTGAATAACATGATTTTATTGATTGAATGGCCTCTGAATAGGCATTTACATTAGGAAGCAATCCCTGGAAAGAGGTAATCGCACAATAGATAAAAACAGAAATTAATCTAATGGCAATGTGAAATGGATTTCTATTGGGTTCCAATTCTGCTATGACTTGCCCGTCTTCAAGATCCTCCAGATGATCAGCTTTCTGAAAGAGTGATTGGACTGTTTCCTATCCTTCAAAAATTTCCAGTCATTGGCACGAGATGAGATTCAGAACTACTCAGAACGCAGTCATTCGCTTAATCCCTAACTTTTGCCTAGATCGCCCTTTTCGGGTTTTCAATCCACCGGGATACCCATTTTTGCCTAAGTTGCCTTTTCAGGTTTTCAACTTACCGGGTGTACAATCTTTTCATTTTTAATCCCTAATTTTTGCCCGAACCTTTTCATTTTCTTGGTTCGTCGGGATGCCCATTTTTGCCTGGACTACTCTTTTTACTGTCCAGCGGGTCTATTTTATGCGAAGTATTTTTTAACTGCGTCTGAGTTCACAGGGGAAGTGAAGTTTTCACCATCCATAGTTGCAAGCATTAACGCCCCACCATCAAAAACCTTGGTGACGATATACGGTCCATCATAGTTAGGAGTCCACTTGCCCCTGCGATCTGTCTGAGGAGGAAGGATCCTTTTCAAAACTAAATCTCCGACTTGGAAACAACGAGGACGCACTTTCTGATCAAAGGCTCTCTTCATCCGACTCTGATACAACTGCCCATGACAAATGGCTGTCATTTGCTTCTCTTCGATAAGACTCAACTCATTGAACCTTGTCCGAATCCATTCAGCTTCATCTAACTTGACATCCAATAGGACTCTTAGAGAAGGAATCTCCACTTCAACAGGTAGGACCGCTTCCATACCATACACCAGGGAGTAAGGGGTTGCCCCGGTCGATGTACGTACTGAAGTACGGTACCCATGCAAGGCGAAGGGTAACATCTCATGCCAATCTCTGTACGTGACGACCATCTTCTGCACAATCTTCTCTATGTTCTTATTTGCCGCCTCAACAGCGCCGTTCATCTTAGGGCGGTAAGGGGAAGAGTTATGGTGTTTTATTTTGAACTGCGTGCGGAGTTCAGCAATCATCTTGTTGTTCTTCCGGAGAGAGCAGGTTTCTCAGATGTATATTTGATAAGATCCATCTTAGAAATCAATAAAGTGGTATGATGCAACATATACTGTCTTAGTCGGCGAGCAGCCTAAGCCAAAGCATAGCAAGCTTTCTCGAACTGGGAGTATCTTGTTTCACAGTCGGTACCTTGTGCTAAGGTAGTATATTGCATACTCTTTTCGACCAGACTCGTCATGTTGCCCCAACACACACCCTATTGAATTTTCTAACACGGTCAAATACATGATTAGATCTTCCTTCAACTGGTGGCATCGGATTTATAGGTTCTTGGAGATACTTCTTGATTTTGTCAAAAGCTTCTTGACATTCATCATTCCATATCATCTCTTGATTTTTCCAGCGAAAACCTCTACATAGTCACGTAACATCCGACTCAATCTTTCTTTGACACTGTTTTCCAAGCCTGCTCCTATTTTGACTTCTTTCTTGGCGTCTTCGGTGCTGAGATTAATCACTTCAACAGACTCTTGATGCAGTTGAATAACCCTTTCCTCTTGTTTCAATAACCTGGTAAGTTCTTCAGGGAGTTCACAGTCTTCATCACCCTCTTCTTCAGCTTGAAAGATTGGATTTTCAAAGTCGAAGCGAGCCATAACAGAACCGTTATCAATAGGATCCGGTGACGTGCATCACACGAGTGATGGTATGTGCTTATGAGTGTGAACAAGAAGTGAAAACTAAACAAAACATTGCCATTTTTTTATTTTGAAAAACTGCAAAAATAGAAAGACAGGGAACGAAACATTTGAATACAAAGAGACGTCCTTTATTTATGATAAAAATGCAATTGTCACATAGATGGCCCCTACAATGAGTCATTACGCCCTGGGCGGAACGTAAGACTTGGATATGCATGAATAAACAAAGAAAATTACTCTTCAAGAAGAGTGACTTGGACAATCTCCTCAGAAGACCAATGGTTGGTGACTTCACCCGGGATCCGCGGACGCACCCAGTTGTCAATGTCACAATCACTATCCCCATCTTCATTGTTGACCGCAGAGACCTCACTGGGAATCGCAAAATTAACATGAACAACATCTGCGAATTCATCAGTAGCATCTTCAAACTCTTCTTCCTCAACCCCTTCCACAAACTCTTGGACAGACAAACCCTCAACCCGGAGGATACCTTTGTCGAGCAAGGCCTGGATACCCTGCTGTAGCTTCAAACAACCTCCACTCTGAGTAGCACAATCCAAACAACCCTTCCCACAACCGGGGAAAACATCGGCCTTCAGCAAGCATCCTTTGATATCCAACAATGGAGTCTTCAACTTCAACACATCCTTAATGGACTTGGCTTCTCCCTCTACCAAATTAACATTTGCACCACCATGCTGGGGCATGGGATTGTTGACGACATTCGGAGCCGGTGCAAGGTCGATGGCCTTTGAATCTATGAGGTCTTGAACTACGTGCTTAAAAGCTTTGCAGCTCTCAATATCATGGCCAGGTGCCCCAGAGTGGAAGCTACACCTAGCGTTGGCGTCGTAACCCACCGGAAGTCTACCAACAGGAGGAGCCAGAGTGCGCAGTTGCACAAGTTGTAGTTGTTGAAGACTAGAAAGCATCTGAGCGTACGACATTGGAAGGGTGTCGAAACGCCGGTCCATCATCCTTTGCCTCTGTTGATAAGCGGGTCTGTTACCCGGTTGTTGCTGCTGTTGATACTGAGCCGGTTGACGTTGTGATTGTTGTTGTTGTAGTGGCGCTGCAGCTGGAATGGTCACAGCCGCAACGTACGGTTGCTGATGATAATTCTGAAAATTATGGCGCCTAACACCTCTGTTCTGATAGGAAGCCAAAGAATTCACTCCCCCTTCTCTCTGCTTGTGCCCTCCAACGAACGACTTTTTTACCCCTGACGAAGATCCACCTCCACTTTGGATCTTGCAGGTCTTCAGGTAATTCTCCACCCTCTCTCCGGTAGAGACCACATCAGCAAAGTTGGAAGCATTGCACCCCACCAGACGCTCCAGATAAGGTCCAGGCAACGTATTCATGAACATGTTGGCCATTTCCTTCTCTAACATAGGGGGTTGAACACGGGAAGCTGTCTCCCTCCAGCGTTGAGCGTATTCCCTGAAGCACTCATTGCTTTTAAGAGACAGATTCTGTAGTTGAGTTCTGTCCGGAGCCATGTCTGCATTATACTGATACTGCTTCACGAAAGCCTCCGCCAAATCCCTCCAGCAACGGATGTGGGCTCTGTCCAGCCTCATATACCATTCCAAGGATGCCCCAGCCAGGCTGTCCTGGAAGAAGTACATAAGTAGCTTCTCGTCGTCAGAGTATGCAACCATTTTACGGAAATAGGCTTGCACGTGAGTTTTGGGACAAGTGCTGCCATGGTATTTGTCAAATATCGGGACCTTGAATTTCGGTGGCACCCTCACACCTGGGACCAAGCCCAAGTCAGCAACATCTACTCCCAGAAGGTTCTGTCCTTCCACTGCCTTCAACCTCTCTTCCAATCTTTTAAACATGGGGTCCATGCCAAAGTCTTCCTGAAGCAAAGGGAACTGATCATCCTGACCATCCTGAATAGGTTGTTGATCTAGGTTGATGCGCGGGATCGGGATAGGCCCCGGTCCATTGGGACCATTAGCCTCTCCAGCTGGAGGATCAACCAACGTCTCCGGTTGAGTAATAGGGGGATCCCTCTGCACCAACAATCTAAGCTCCTGCTGTCCTTGAGCCACCCCTTGAACCAAATCCATGAATTGATTCATGCGAATCTTCATCTCGGTGAGCTCTGCTTGTAGGCTCTCCATCGCTCTTTGTTGATTCCTTCGGGTACCGTATCGGTGGATGCCTGAGTCAGCTATCCTGCTAGTGGGACACCAAACAACTGAGAACACTGTGGCGGTACCTGTTATGCAAGACATGCGGATGACTATGCAAATGCAATGACATGTTTATCAATTCCAAAAGGCATTCTACCCCCTTGATTCCAGTCTCACATTTGATAAACAGTGTAAGAAGAAAACCCCGACTAGAATCAAGAAGAAGATGTAAACCCCCTTGAAATGGATAAACATGTGTTAAATGATATGAATGCAAGTGATGTGATGATGTGAATGCAATGCAGTGGCATGTCAATCAGGATTGCTGTATCTGCTTGAACATTTGTCAGGTTACACTGTCTGGAGAGAAAATCACTGAGGAATATAATACAAGATCAAAGCTCTGCTCCAGAAAACTGGGTTGGTTGGAGGTTAAGGTTTCCTGAATTTAGCCCGCCCCTCACTGGTAGGTTCTAAGAACAGAAGTTCGTCAACTTCAGCCCTTCAGTCGCGAATAATACGTTTACCACTGAAGGTTTGGCATTATCACGGGATAAAAGACCTCCACTGACTCCCCTCAACAGGACATCCTAAAGCAAGTTCCCAGTCTCGGGGTCCTCGGGTTGATCGGCGAGAATGCGCCCACCAGAGCTAACATAATCACGTCTCGGAGGAGAGGCCTCGACTGAGTTCTCGGGAAATGGTCACCAGAGTCGACAATTTCTAAAGGAACATCATGTCGTTACGGAACATCCGTAGGACATAATATATCCAAGAGAAACCTCGTCTGGGTGTGGTTCTTCACGAACAACTTAACGTAGCAACATGCCACGCAAGCCTCATGATCATCCACTCTAAAACCTGTGTGTACACTCAAGCCTGGGTAATGGGCTTATCTCTCTTAGAACATCCCATCCCAACAAACAAACAACAGCTCCAACAGATACAGCAGATGAATGCAAGCAAGTAAGTAAATAAATGTACAAAAGCATGAACACCCAATAAACAAGAAAATCACACAAGCTAGGAGGGACTCGCTTAGGGAAGATGGACCAGCAAGAGGTCAACTTCTCTTTCTCCCCAGCAGAGTCGCCAGCTGTCGCAACCTGAAAAATACAAACAGTGCGAAAAGACAACCGGCGAAAGGAAAAGACAGGAGAGTCGCCACAGTGCGTTATTTATCCCAAAGGAGGGAAAGGAAACGCTCGAAGTAAACCTGAAAAGAGGGAAGGAAAAGACAAGGTCTCGCAACCAAATCTTGGGTTCGGGAGTCGGTTATGCGAAGGGAAGGTATTAGCACCCCTACGCATCCGTAGTACTCTACGGGATCCACTTTTGTAGTTTTTGTCTAAAGGGTATGGGTTTGCCTAATGTGCTATTTACTAAAAAAGGGGTAAAGGAAAAGGACTCGCGCGGATGTCGCATCTACTGCATACGTATCTCATCTGAATATGAGAATCAGAGTCTTCGTAGCTCGGCTGTCCTATGGGTTGGGGTAATTGTGCTCGCTAAGACATCGCGTCTTATGCCTACGTATCTCATCTGGAATGAGAATCAGAGCAAGCCGTAGTTCGGCTAACTACGGGGTTATGGATTGGGTTTTGGACGAACGACGTCACTACGCAATCTACCGGATGCTCGACCTTTGGAGACTTACTCGCCTGTAGTAGAAGGAGTAAACATGTTGCTTTGGGTTTTAGGGTTTGGGATGCTCGAGGGCAAAAAGGCAGTCCTTGACGAAGGAACCGCGCTACCTGCAGGGATATGAATACAAAACACAAAACATGTATCTCAAAGTAAAATGCCACCAAGGGGCTCAAACATTGCCTCCTATCGAGGTCTTCCAGCTAAGAAACAGTAGAAATAAAAGGGAAGAAGTAAAATACCACACGGATCAAGATCCGAAGTTACAGCAATTAAAGGATAAGCGACCCTGAGATTCTCCCAAGCTGATGCCATCAAAGAAAACCAATCAGTACGGGAAATCGGAATAAACCTCCGGAGGGTATCCCTGCGAGAATATGTGAGCCCTCACAAAAACTCAACAAAAGGGGTTAGGCAAACAGGATGAAATCAAGAGATAACAAGGCCATGGCAACACAAAGAACAGGTTAGAACAAAACAGAATAAAAGCAAATACTGTCACGTTCGCTACTGCTTCGCCTAGCGAAGGCTTGGCGAAGCTTCGCTGCGAGCTCGCCTAGCGAGGCGGCTAGCGAGCGCCTGCGGGATTTGGATTTTTCACTGGCACCTGCACGATGTTAAAGATCCCAGATCCTATGGCATTCACCTCAGAAACGAAATTGTTAAACAGTCAAGGCATAAATCACATATTCATACACAAATATAACCCTGTGGGCCAAACCTGAGGTTACCTCATATATTCAGTATTCAATCCGAGGCATAGAGTAATAGGAACAGAGGCATACCTGATGAGAGACCTGTTAAAATTGAAAGACAAGGCCGGATTGGCGAAGCAACGTTTAGGGTTTTGCGTGAGGCGGAATGAACTTCTCAGGGCTGCCCGAAGGTTGCTGCAGAGTAGTTCCTAGGTTTGAAACTCCACGTGAACTCCAAGTCTATTTCTCAGGGAATTTCCAAGTGTCTGAAACCCTACTGAAACTCTTATATTTATAGGCTAAATTCGTGGACTTGTGGGCTTGGAATGAAATCAGCTGAGGCCCGAGGCTTTTTTTTTGTCTTTTTCTGAAATACGCGCCCTTCGCCTAGCGAAGGATCTGCTCGCCTAGCGAGCATGACAGTTCTGTTCGCTAGGCGAAGCATCTGCTCGCCTAGCGAGCATAGCAGCTCAGCGGCAGATTCCAGCTTGGCGATTTGTAGGGTGAGCAGGCCCCATTTAGATTTGTTGGTAGTACCTCATGTCTTTTCCCGTGTTGTCGAATCATAGAACCCACAAAGTATCCTGGATAATGCTCGAGCTTCTTGGGCTAATCCCGACTGACATGATGCAATGTGATATGAAATGCTAAATGACCTAAGCAATAAATGTATGAATGAGGAGGGCAAATTTTGGGGTGTTACACACCCCTCACGTCCGTCGTACTCGACGGGATCCACGCTCTAAAAGAAAGAAAAGGTTGCTAAAACAAACACCACACACACACACCGAAAACAACACAGGTGGGGTTAAGAGGAAGAGGGCTCGCTAGGACATCGCGTCCTATGCCTACGTATCTCGTCTGGAACGAGAATCAGAGCGACCGTAGTTCGGCTCACGCACGCCAAACAAGACACACACAAACAAAGGCAAACATGGAACCCGAACGCCAATCACTGGACTTACATCGGCTCCCGAACCAAACAAACACAATCAGGATACGGACAGCCAATCGCTGGGCTTACATCCATATCCTGACACACAAAAGGGTTAACAAGCAAACAAGCTACTAGGGAGTCGGGAACTCGAGCCTAGCAACTGTCAAGCAAACACACACAAAAAGAAAAAAAGTGCCCGGAGAGACCTCGCACGGTCTCCTGCCTACGTACCTCATCTGGTATGAGGATCAGGGCGACGTAGTTCCCCCCAACAGGGGAGAAAGACTAACCAGATAACAAAGGGAGACACGACTAGGGAGCTGGACTCGAGCCTAGGTGTTATCATGCATCATTGCCCTATGTTATGGTTTCTACCTACTTGCACAACAGCAAGCTAATCCTATCCAGGAAAAACAAGCATGCAAGCATAAACAAAACAAAGCAAACATTTCAAGTAGCACACACTATATCCAGTCAAAAGTGGGCTCAAACAATGGGTTAGACTGCCAAGGCAAGTCATCTGTACAAGGGTTGTGTTAGCTCTTAACCCTGACATTGAGAGTCAGGGTGAAGCCAGATGAAAGGTGAGTGAAGATTAGACTTCACAGCTCTTATCCCTGACCAGGGAGAGCTTCAGACAAAGGAGTGTGGGTTCAGAAAGGAGGAACCCTTCTACACTCATGACTCTGACACAACTGTACAAATGTACAAGATCTTGGGTTTGTGTCCCAATGCATCAACACAGTGGTGTGAGCAGAGGGACGACTCAACAGAATAGCGGGGGATGGATTGCACATCCCTTGGGTTCCGCCAATTGCCTTAATCAAGGTCTTTACCTGCTTGGGGACAAAGTTAAACAATCACAAACATCGCCTCTTAAGGAGGACTTCAGACAGTTGCCTGGCCAAGTAACAGGCCAGGTCTTCCAGACTACATGGAGAATAGAAATTCTACCTCAATTGGTTTATACAACCAAGCAACAGCAAGCAAGTTCTCAAAGAACTGTTAGCAACTAATGTACCTGAAATCAATCAAATATCATCAGTATACTAGACAAACCAACAGTAAACAGCAAAAGTCAATCTGTACAGTCAAACACAAGTTAATGCACACAAGTGCAAGCCATGAGCTCAAACTCAAGCATCAAACCCTACAACACAAAGTCAATGTTAATCATAAACAATTCACAAGTCAACTTAATTAACTTGAAGCAATCTCCATAAACCATTTGCACCTCAACCTGAAAATCCAAACCAAACATGAGAAACAAGACCACTAGGCCAAGCCTAGGGTCCAAAGGAGATGAAAAAATCAAAACAGCAAGTGAAACTTATCCAAAATCACAATTAAACAATTTAGAAACAAATGTAATTGGTCCCATGCTCATATCATTCACCATCATCATTTCATGCACAAAATAGCATCAAACATGCAATTTGCAAACTCAAATGACCAAACAGAAAGATCTCAAGCAAATCCATACCAAAACAATTCAATTAATTCCATAAAAATTCAAGTCTAAACAGAACATATCCAATGAATAGCATATCAAATTTCAGCTCAATTGGACAAAAGGAAGTAGGTCAATGAAAATCAAAAAGTTCAGACAATTTCAAACAAACCAACACAAGGCATCCACACAAGCATCAACTTCCAAAAACCATAAAACAGTGACAATACATGATAAATGAATGGGATCAAAACCACAATGACCTATAATGTGTCTAGAATTCACATGTCAATTTTCACATCCATCCAAATAACCATGAGAATTTCACAAATCAAATGCCAACATGTGTCACAAAATGTCACAAAATGATCCAACAGAAGAGAAAATTCCAATCAATTAGGAAATACCATCAAAAAATCCAGAAAAATTCACATGTGATCCCAACATACATATGTTCATTCATGCAAAAAATTGGCTCAATTCAATGTCTCTAAGCACATCAAATAAAATCATGAAATTCATCAAGCTTGGTGTGACACAAATTGTCACACCTCTAATAAAAAATTCATATCTCCTCAACCAGGTATCCAAAAATTACAAACTACATACCAAAATCATCAGCAAAGAGTCAAGAATAAGCACAAACAATTTCATCAATTTCTTTGGAAACATCATCATTTCATGAGTGATATGGCAAGACATGTTCAAATTGCATACATCCAAACAAACCCTAAGCATTTTAATTTTCCACATGTGCACAAAAATCACAAAAATCACCATTAAATTCTACACATTACAAGGAGCATGGTGAAAAAAACCTCACAAATTTTGGACAAAAAATGAATTGGATATGATTTTTTGAAGTTGTGGATGAAATTGAAATAGAAAATGAAAAAGAAATTGAAATAATGAAGTAATTAAATGAATAATGGCAAAAGCGTAATTACGCTTCAGTAAACACACAACGACGTCGCCTTCATTTATGTGTTGGCGCGTTTTCATTGGGCAAGGCTTGGCGGCAAACAGAATTTAAACAAAGGCAAAGGATTACACGGATCAAACGCACTATTCATCATGTTCTTCACCAAGAACATTTCAGAATTTCCAGAAATGATGAAGAACGAATCTCAACCAAATGCTACAAACTCTATATCAAAAGAACCGTCTCAACTAGCACATCACGAATATGTAATTGATTTCTCCTAATTCTCAACACGCAAGGCAAATCGAATGAAAAAAGAATGCACATCAAAACTTCAAACTCAGATTTCTCCTCCTACACTTAACCAAATCACAAACTACAAGCAGCATGATGTTCTACATGGAGAGATCTACAAAAGCCATATCGTAGTTCATGCAATTAAAGAATTCGAGGATTTACCTCTTGAAGATGGCAGATGCGAATCTTTGAGTTTCCAAGTGTAAATTGCCAAAACAGATGGAGTGCAAGGCTATGGAAGATGATTGGAAAAGCTAGCTTAGCTCGATGATGCTTCAATTGCAAGATTCATCAATTTGCCATGGAAATGCAAGCTTTGGACAGTTGGAATTCTTCACTCTTTGGCCACGAATTCAATGAAACAGTTCTTCAATATCACTTGTGGAGTGTAGATCCAAGAAGAATCATCCAAAATGATGAAGAATTATGATGAAATTGATGAAAAATGTGTGATGAAACTTTGTGAATTTTGAGAGAATTGGAGGGAAATTCTGTTATGATCTTGGAATGTGTAAAGTGATTATGAAATTCTGTTACAATTAGCAACTTATACTCATGCCTAATCCACTTTCTTAATCCAAATTAGCAAATTGAGAGTGATTAGCATAATTGCATTTTTAAGTGAAATGGCAAAATGGTCCTTTCCAAATTGGGCAATGTGACAGCAAATGACAGTTCACACAACTTCTATTTGGCATTTGGAGTGTGTTAGAATTGGTTCCATGTGCATAGGCCTTGTATTTCTCAATTTCACCATTTCACACCAAAAATGCTAAATAGTCCACTTGAAAAATGACTTTTTGCCTTGACCATTTTTGATGAATTTTGACCATGCATCATGAAATTTCATGTGAAATGGGGTTTGCTCAAAGAAAGATCATCCAATTTGGTCATTCCATGTGAAAGTTATGCCACTTTGAATTTAGGCATTTTTGGAAAATGATTTGATCATAACTTGTCAACCATTCATGAGAAATTCAAGTTCTTTGACTTTTTGGAAAGGTGAGAGCAAGATCTACAACTTTCATGTTGAACAAAATTTCATTTGAAGCTTTTTTGGACATGTAATTTTGAGGTGAAAAACTTTCCATTTTTGGAAACTTTCATTACAAGTCACTTTCCATTTTTGGAAATTTTTTGTCTGACTTTATTTTCTTCATTCTTGATGTTTGAAATGTCAAATGAAACTTGTTTAGACACGAATGAAGTATATCCAACCCTCTCCCACCTCCAAATCCATCATTTTTGGCACAGTTGACCACAGTTGACTTTTCTGATTGATAGATGAATTTGGTCAGGCATTGATCAAGTTGAGCCTCAATTCTCTGATGAAATGGCTCAATGATGAAACCCTAGCTTTCATAAGCTCAATATAATCATGAAATGATCCCCATATCCATTGTAGACCCCATCTCCTTGCCATGCCCTGATTGGCCCAATGCAACTGATTAGGGTTGACCAGTGGTCAAAACCCTAATCTCAAGGCATATCTGATCAATCTCTTGGATCTCTTGGATGATATCAAGACCATGATGATGATGATGTACCACTTCCACCAAGATGAATACCAATCTCCTTGAGAAATCATAAAACCCTAATTTAGACCCCACATCCTCAGATGATTAATGATCAGTCCATTCAATAAAAAAACCTCAGGCTTGACTCTCAACCTCTTTTATCTTCTGATCAAGACTTAGGAGGATGATTTGCACAATGTAACCACATGATATGCAATGCAATGCCTAATGACCTAAAAATGCAATGCAATATGTTAAGCTAGTCCCAAGAGAGGAGGGCAAATTTTGAGGTGTTACAGCTGCCCCTATTCAATCCACTGTGAACCTGTCGATATGAATAGCCTCGGCTTTCAGATGATCAGGGTGAAGAGTGATTGAATACCAAGAACAGACGAACAATTTGCACTCTGATGGGAAATAATTAACAATGCCTGTCAGATTCGGCAAAGAAGCAATCTTTGAAGAAAGAACCCGTCTGGAACGGACAAAGTCGGCCTGATCACCGAAACAAAAATGTCGACCTGGATACCAAAATAAATGGTAATACAGGGATAACCAAGGCCTGAACGCCGCTCGTCAGTCTGAATACTGAACCTCGGAATATGAGAGTATTGATGTCGGTCTGAATACCGGAAGACTAGCCTGAACGCCACTTTGGTCTGAACACCATTTCGGTCTGAACACCACTTCGGTCTGACCACCGGAAAAATGGTCTGGATACCATAAGCTGCATCGATCTAATTGTCGGAAGCTTCTTCGATCTGAAAATCGGAAACTGGCCTGAACGCCACTTCGGTCTGGATACCGCCTCGGTCTGAACACCGGAAAACTGGCCTGAATGCCATAAGTACTTCGACCTGATCGTCGAAAACTTCTTCGATCTGAAAATCGGAAACTGGCCTGAACGCCACTTCGGTCTGGATACCGCCTCGGTCTAAACACCGGAAAACTGGCCTGAATGCCATAAGTACTTCGACCTGATCGTCGGAAACTTCTTCGATCTGAAAATCGGAAACTGGCCTGAACGCCACTTCGGTCTGGATACCGCCTCGGTCTGAACACCGGAAAACTGGCCTGAATGCCATAAGTACTTCAACCTGATCGTCGGAAACTTCTTCGATCTGAAAATCGGAAACTGGCCTGAACGCCACTTCGGTCTGGATACCGCCTCGGTCTGAACACCGGAAAACTCTTCATTCCTGTCAGCATCGGCAGAAATAACAAAACGGTGATAAGTGATTCGGCACGCCTGCCAAAGACCCATGCTTGGGATAACACGCCATGAACCGGCTATTCTTTATTCCGCCCTAGCACACGAACACTTTGCGTTTAGCTGGGGATTATTCTTTCTCGTTTTGCTCTCTTTTTTTTTTTTGGACCCCGAAACCTCTTTGATTACCATTCCCATCTTCGCTCGACAGAAACTTTGATTCAAAATCACGACTCCAAACTCCTCAGAGTAACACCTTCACCTTTGGGCAAAACCACCTCTCAAACAGTACCCACGGCTTGAGACTAGCTTATGCTTGTAATATGATGCATGATTTTTTTCCAGCGTAATGCTCCACAATCATGGAAATGCTACGCGATTTATTTTTTCTATGCAACATGCTATGCTTATTCTATATGATGAATGCATAAAAAATGTCCCCCTCAAGGGACTCCTATGGGGAGCTCGAGACACTCTGCTGAGGAACTCGCCATCACTCCGATCTCCACCCTGTTGGGGAATAGCACTGCTGCTGGGAAAAGGCAACCCCTACTGGGGAAGAACCTCCTTTGCACCCAATCCGCTCGAGGAATTGCTGGGGAAAGTAACCACCAACACTCCGTGGGGATACCACAGTCTTCGACTTGCTGGGGATATACATCCCGACTCTGTTTTGGGGAACCCTCACAGATACCTCCGCTGGGAAACAACCACCTTCTGGCCTGGCGACTGGGGAAACATCGATCCGACACCCGCCGGGGATAACCATCCGGACCCTACTGGGGAAACCACAGACCTTAGATCTGCGGGGAAATTAGTCCTCACGACTCTGCTTGGAGATATACATCCCGACTCGTCTGGACCTTTTCTGCTCCATCATCTTGTATTCCAAGTCGCGCCGCGCTCGACGGAGAGCGAACTCCTAGGATTTATACAAACTTTTCAATCTTCCGACTTTGAAGAGTCTTCTTGATTAATTTCAAGGATCGTCGTACGTCTCTCGCCGTCATTTCCATCGTTCTTCTGTTCATTCGTCCCTGATTGGACTCCCTGGGGATTTCTTTTGTCAACAGCTTCCACATCACGACCTGCAAGTGAGTGAAAATACCTAACAGTTCCTGCAAAACAGATCGTTAGATAAAACCGTGCCCCAGGCGTGTCAAGATTTCAACACTTGGGTCACTCAACCTTCCAAATAAGATTTCAAGCTTTCAATCTTATAAGCATGCATTGGAAGGGACCTGTATGTCTTAAAATGCAAGATTCTTTATCAAAAATAATCGGATGTTTTTGCAATCAAAGCGGTAATGAAAAACAAAAACAAAATTATTTGACTGAATATGCATTTTATTGATTGAAAAAAGTGTGTGGCTCAAAACCGAGCAATACAAAGGAAGCAATTCCTGAAAAGAGGTAATTGCGCACAAAAGGAAAAATCTATCCTAATGGCAATGTGAAACCCGTGATCTCATCGAGTTCCAACTCGGTTACACCCCGTATGTCCTCAGACTCTCCGTGCTTTCTGCCTTCTGAACAAGACGATTCTGATTGATCCCTACCGGGTATTATCCATGATGTTCTAACCAAAGCAAACGATCATGCTAGACGCAGTTGTTCGTTTCAATCCCTCTTTTGCCTGGACCGCCCTTTCGGGTTTTCAGTCCACCGGGATACCCTTTTTTGCCCAAGTCGCCTTTTCAGGTTTTCGACTTGCCGGGTGTACCGTTTTTTTTCTTTTTATCCCTAATTTTTGCCCGAACCTTTTCTTTCTGTTTTTTGGTTCGCCGGGATGCCCATTTTTGCCTGGACTATTTTATTCTTTTCGTCCAGCGGGTCTCTTTATACGAAGTATTTTTTTAACTGCGTCTGCATTCACAGGGGATGGAAAATCCTCACCATCCATGGTCATCAGCAACAAGGCTCCGCCAGAGAAAACCTTCTTGACCACGAATGGACCTTCATAATTGTGTGTCCATTTGCCCCTTCGATCGTTTTGAGGAGGAAGGATCCTTTTCAACACCATATCACCTACGTGATATACCCGAGGTCGTACTTTTCTGTCGAAAGCACGCTTCATCCCTTGCTGGTATAACTGCCCATGACAGATGGTTGCCAGCCTCTTTTCTTCAATTAGGCTCAACTCTTCATACCGAGTCCTTACCCATTCAGCCTCTTGCAATTTCACGTCCATCAGGACTCTCAAAGAGGGAATTTGAACCTCAACCGGTAACACGGCTTCCATTCCATACACTAGGGAAAGGCGTTGCCCCAGTAGATGTGCGCCGAGGTTCGATACCCAGGATACAAACTTCCTACTCAATCACACCGTCGGTGCCTTCAAACGTTATCCGGGCAACAAAAACTTATTCACCTTAACCTCCCCCCATCAGACATCAGAACCTGTTCGGATTCGGGGTCAGGCCCCTCCTCCGGGATCGGTTACTCTCAATCTTTCGATTGGAGCACCTCGAGATGTCCTTATCAGGGAACTCAAACTTCATCGGTTAATAATCCTCCACGGGTTGCTGGGCGATGTAATCAGACAATACACTCCCCCTGATTGCTTTCTGAGAGGTATATCGAATATCGCATTTAATCAAAATCATTGGCCCTTTCGCAACCCGCCCGGTCATTGTTGGCTCTTTCAGAAATCTACCTAATCAGATCCATCTCGAAATCCACAAAGTGGTATGAACCAGCATATACTGTCTCAGTCGGCGAGCAGCATATGCCAAAGTACATCAAGTTTTCTCGAACAGTGAATGTATTGTTTCACAGTCGGTAAACTTTTTGCTAAGGTAAATTGCATACTCTTTTCGACCAGACTCGTCATGCTGCCCCAGTACACACCTCATAGACCCCTCGAGGGCCGTCAAGTACCAGATTAACAGTCTCTTTCCATAGGGAGGCAACAGAATCGGAGGTTCCTGCAACTTTTTCTTTTATTCTTTCAATGCCGCTTGGCAATCATTATTTCACCTGACCGTTTGATCTCTTTTTTCTTGAATGGGTTCCCACGTGGCTGTTAGAGGAGATGTGAACCATGACATGTAGTTCAATCTACCTAGTAGACCACGAACCTCTCTTTCCATTCTCGGTTCAGGCATTTCTTATATTGCGCTTCTTCTTCTTTTTTTTTTACAGGATCAACCTCGATTCCTCTCTTCCAAT
Organism: Lathyrus oleraceus; assembly: GCF_024323335.1. NCBI lineage: Eukaryota > Viridiplantae > Streptophyta > Magnoliopsida > Fabales > Fabaceae > Lathyrus > Lathyrus oleraceus. The sequence goes on along the minus strand of NC_066581.1, from coordinate 328,446,988 downwards.
GAACCCCAGCATTTCACCGGACCGCACTCTGATAGTGCACTGATCTGAATTCAACCTTGGTTTGAATTGTCTCAACCTGTCAAATAGCTTGGCCAGATCTGCCAGATGCCCCTCTTCTGTCTGCGACTTTGCTATCATGTCATCAACATAGCATTCAATTTCATGATGAATCATATCATGAAACAAAGTCACCATGGCTCTCTGATAAGTAGCACCGGCGTTTCGCTTCTCTAGAGGACAGTCTTCTCTCCATGGTAGCTTGTGCATAATGACATCGGTATCCGACCCTGGCATATCCTGACACGACCAGGTGAAGGTATCCACATGCTCTTTCAACAGGGCTACCATTCTGTTCTCGACTTGCCTCTGAAGCGGCCCCAATTTCCATTTCCTTCCTGACCTCGGCGGTGCTTGGAATAACAATCTCGCATCGCCCCTCGAGCGACTGAATCACCTTCTCCTCTTGTTTCAACAACCTGGCTAATTTTCCAGCCGATCACAATCTTCTTCGCCTTCTTCTTCGGCATGATAGATCGGATTGTCGAAGTCATATGAGGTGTAACCCAATTGTTATCAATGAGATCCGGAGAATTATTTTTCGAAGTTGGAACGAGACAAATCAAAAAGAAAGGGAAAAATGAAAACAAACATTGCCATTTTTATTTGTTTTTAAACTGCAAAAATAAATGAAAAACAGGGAACACCGCTTTTAATTGAAAAACATCCATTTATTTATGATGCAAAATGTTGCAAAATGAAACATGAGGTGGCCCTTACAATGGACCAATACGTTTCGGGCAAAACGTATGGCTTTCATGCAAATAAAACTGAAAAACAGAAAAATTATTACTCTTCCAGCAGAGTGACCGTGCAGATCTTTTCAGGCCTTCCAGTTCCCTGGTACGCACGCTTTTATCCACGACTCCAACTCACAGTCACTGTCAGTCTCTTCCCCCATCGCACAGACGCGATCTGAATTTTCAGCAATTGCACCCACCATCGCCTGTCCATGCGCCGGCATGGGATTGGCATTAGCATTCAATGACAATGTAAAATTGAGGGCCTTGGAATCCACCAGATCTTGGACAGTATGCTTAAAGGCTCTACAACCCTCAATGTTATGCCCAGGCGCACCAGAATGGAATTCACACCTGGCGTTCTCATCATAGTTAGGTGGCCTCTGATCAGATCTCAATGGAGCTAATGTCCTCACTTGTACCATCCCGAGATCCATCAACTTCTTGAACAGAAGAGCATACGTCATGGGTGGCCTATCAAAATGACGATCAACCCCCTTTCCTCTCACTTGGCTCCCAGCTCCCTGTGCCCTCTGTGGAGTTGGCTGATGTTGCTGTTGTACCGACTGATTACCAATAGGCATCATTACCGCAGCAGTATGCTGGTAGTAATGACCCCTACCGTGTCCTCTCTGGGCATGGACATTCACAGCACTCGCGCCATCCTCCTTCTTATGCTGACCATCACCAAAGGATCTCTTCGTTCCAGACGACGAAGCATTTCCTGGTATTTTCCCCTTCTTCAACCAGTCTTCAATCCTCCCCACCTTCTCGGCAATGGCTTTCTGCCCCAAGGCGAACTCTTGCATGATATTGATCAGCTCTCCCATCTTCTCTTTCAGCTCGAGAATGTCTGTGTTGGACGGATTCATCATTCCTGTATCAATCAAACAGGTTAGAAACTGACACCTGCAAAACAGAAGACAAGTTATTATGATTATGCATGAATGCAATGTCTATCCACATGAGGAACACTTTGTCTCTTGATCCTGGATTCATCGAGACATATAACAATCCGGCAGCAATATTCTGACATTCATCATTTGATTTCATCATACAGACCAGAGATATATGATTTAGCAAAATACCCCCCAACCATGTGTGTGCTATGTGAGTGCATACGGGAAAGCAAATAAAGCTTGAAGATCAATCACTGAATGAAAAGACCCATCTCATAGCAAAATGCACAAGAAGTGCCATAGTCATACATCAAGCTAATACAAATCCAATACAATTCTCCAGAATCAGGAAGGAAATGCAAGCAAGTGAATTCCGTCAACAAGCCTGACGGTAATTCAACACAAATAAGAAAGATCTAAACTGATGAAGGTCCCACAGACGGCCCTATATCATCAACCATCCTAGCAAACTCTGCGGCGAACCTGAGCTCGGTGTTCTCCTACTGTAATCTCCCCACCTCCTTCTGGTGAATCTTCATCTGCCTGAAGTAATGATCTCTCTCAGCCATGTAATGATCTCTCTCGGCGATGATCTTCACATTCTCTGATTCCTTGGTCTTCAGCTTTGCCTCCCATTCAGCAATGAGAACTCTGACTCTGTCATCCCTCTGATCCCTCACGAGGATTTGCCTCCTCTTTTCATCTTCAATGACCTTTGATGCTCTGGCTAGCTTCTCCTTAGTGAGGTCGTGCTCCTTTGTCGATGACGCTAAGGCTTGGCTGATCTTCCCATAGTAGGCAGTATCCATCTCAAAGCGCTTGGCTTCCAGGGCATGTCGCTTGTCTTGATCTTCCATCTTCACTCTGATCTCCTGATTAGCCATCTGAATCTGAGCAACACTCATCTCCAATTCCGCTTTCTCCGCAAGCAACTGATCTCTGGCTCTCTTCATCTCGAGGAATTCTTCCATATTGACAGAAGAACGCGGACCCTCAATCATAGGACACCAAGGATCACCTCCCGGAAATGGTAGATGAGTGATCTCAATCCTCTTCCGAAGCCAATCATCGAATAGAGGAAAATACCGGCTGTTGACCTTGCCAAACGGAACCTTGCCCTTTCTTTGAATGTTACGCCATGACCCAGATACTTGCCTCAACTTGGCCTGATCACCCTCAGCTGAGAAGTAAAAGGACTCCTGAATCTCTCGCTCGAGAGGAGGAACCTCCATGGCAAACCCCATCTGTCTCCTAAGAAGCGTCGGGTTGTAATTAATGCAACCCTGAACACCTATAAGAGGCACGGTGGGAAAGCTCCCACAGCTATATATGAAATCCCGTCCATCCATACCATTATGAGTCCAAGCTATGTCAGCATCCCGCAAACCCATCAATCTGACCGACCACTTGACCGTAGGATCAAGAGAAGCAAAAGTGTAACACCCTTCTAAAATACCCCAATAATTTAATTAAATATCAAAATACAACATCAGAGTAATTATGCAGTTAAGGGTGTCACATAATCACTTCACACCATGTTCCAAAATAACAGTCATGCTCTTTATTTAATCAAATAAACAGTTGCATAAATCGCAGCGGATATAAATCAAATCAATCAAAACATGTAACACATTACATGTAAAATGGTTCACAACCAACAGTAAAACATTTAAAACATCCTTTCCCGATGTTACATCTATCAGAGCATGACCCACTAAGGAACTACTCTAGACTCCAAGTACTAGCTCCTACTCAATCACTGCTCGTTACCTGAAAAACAGTTGTAAGGGTGAGTTCCTCAATCAATATAATAAGTATTATAAAATATCATGTCACGTTAAGTAATTTAACACACTTCATCACCCTAATCCAAACATGTATTCAGTAACAGCACATCAACTCAACATAATACTCAACACCAACACAAACAACACGTATAATATTGGAATACATCCATTCATATTATACGCCATACATATATTATGCAATGAGACTCCATGCATGCGGTACCGACTATTCGTGAACATATAGTTCAACCTCACCGTCCAAATCCAGGCACGGCTACCAAGCTCACTAGTCCCACTCATTTGAGACATAGTGACTCACTCACTAATTCCTCACCATGGGAATTAGCTACCACCCCAAATGGGCCATGCTATGCACACTAATCACCTAGCATGCAAACATCAACAACAATCAAAATGATTTACTCACTAATTCCTCACCATGGGAATTAGCTACCACCATAAAGGCCACAATATGCATGCTAATCACCTAGCAATGCAACAACAACAACAACTCAAGAATAGACATATGCTCACACTCTAAGCCATAAAACAGTCTATTCACAATTGCATACATAACTGATACATTCACAGCATCATGCATACCATCACACACCATCAACACATTTTATCACCAAAAGCATATCATATCATGCCGCATAATCAAACACAGTATTAGCACACTCTACTAATACCTATACTACTCAAAACAACGGGAAAATGATCCCTACTACGTCACACATCAGCTAAGTTACATCACTCAGCCTAAACAACCAAAAACTGCACAACCATAGTTCAGAAAAACCACAAGTCTGCCCATACGCGTATTGCCTATGTCCATACGCGTATTGCCCATTCCTGACCAAGTCCATACGCGTATTGCCCACGCCCATACGCGTATGCTACGCGTACCACATTCTCATACGCGTACCAACAGAGACAATTTCACGTTCAAAACATCATCTTTTTCACTCATACGCGTAATGCCTCATCCATACGCGTACCAGCCATATCATACGCGTATTGCCTAGTGCCATACGCGTATGACCAGAAACCAGAATTTCCAGATCTGCAATGGCTTCTCCTGCTACGAGATCTATCCAATTCAACCTTCCACAGTCCAAATTTTACACACAATTCATTCATCTCGTCTAACACGAATCATACACTTTCGATTTCACAAATTTCTAACCTTTCTACCTCTAATCCCTACGAATTTCTTCAATTTTAATCCCAATTTCGTTCATCCCAAAAGTTCACAAATTCATCATACATCATTCAATCAGGGGCAAATCAATGGTTTCTCACTATCCATCACATATTATCCCATAATACCCATTAATCGATGATAAACCCCCCTTACCTGATTAATCCGGCAAATTCCGTTAGCTTCAAGCTTTTTCTCTCTCCAACCCTTGTTCTCTGGTTCTCTTTGCCCTTTCCCACTTCCAGCCGCTTGCTCTGTTTTCCTTTTCACGTGAAAACCTTTTTCCAAAAATTGGGACTTTTTATTATTCCCACTTATATACTCCAATAATAAAATCCAATAATATTATTCCAAAATAATAATAATAATAATCCAATTATCTAATTAAATTAATAAATATATTATTAACTTAATTTAAATAATTACCATATTATTATCGGGGTGTTACAAAAAGCACCTCGGGAAGGCAAGTACCCCATAAACCACCTGAATAGCAACTGAGCACAACACCGGATCAAGCCACCACGCCGCTTCTCGTTCCTGTTATGAATCGAGTAATAGACATCTCCAATCAGAGTAGGAATAGGGTTCCTCTGCATGAACAATCTGATGGCATTATGGTCCACAAAGCTCTTCTGATTAGGAAACAGAATGACACCATAAATGCTCACAGCAATCAAGGCACAGACCGTCTTCCAATTACCCGCAGCAGCATATTCCTTGGCTTTGGCTTCCAAGAAACTCAAATGAAAACCAGGTAATTTTCCTTTCTCCTTCAAACCCTCCTTGACCATCTCCGGGCTCAAATAAAGAGCACGGGAAATACCAAGGATGTCCGGCTCTCCCCTAATAGCGCAGAAAGGAATCTGATCGCGGATCTGAATACCCAGGATGCTAGCATAGTCCTCCATCAGAGGTCCCAACAAATAGTCCGGGAAGACAAAACATCTCAGCCCCGGGTCATAGAACTGGAGAAGAGTATGAATGGCGCTCCTGTCGCTGTCAGTGAGTCTGAAAACCATCTTCAAAATACCACCGTATGACTCTCTGAACATCCCCACATGGTCGGGCGTAATCAATGCTATCATATCTCTCAACTCGTCAATCTCTGGGTTGAAGAAACTGTATACAACATCATCCTTCAAACCGGTCCTCATATCTGAGCAGAAAGTCTCTCAACCAGGATCTCGATCAAAAATGTCCCTGCATATGGATAAACATGTGTTAGATACAGGTAAATGCAAAGTGTTATGATGCTGATGAATGAATGCAATGCATTGCCATCCTCCAAGTCATCTGATCATCTGTTGCTCTGAGTCACAGCCCTGATCTCTGAACCGATCACAACCATCTGAAGGAAAATGTAACCACAAATCCACCTTAAGAGTTCCGAAATAAACGGAAGATACATCACCATCATCACCAAACAATCTATGAGCAAATCACCATAATCCTCTGAATCGGCCCGGGGAATCCTGAAATAAACGGATCCCCACTGATAAATAACTCGGACAGCACTCCGGCGTCTCAGAAACAAGTGGCCATAAATCCGACTTATAAATAGGACTCTGATCAACGGAACCACAGGTCACCAACAAAGTCACCATCTGAACATGCATCTGAAAGAATCACCCTCCCCTCACAGGTAAATTCTAATCAGGTCATCCTAAGGCGGATAATAGTCTCGACAATCGGGCAGAGATACTCAATGGGTTTGCCCTTTCGGGTGTGCCATTGTAGCTCCCTTAAGATCGTCTAAACCAAAGATCCGGGAAATGATCGGTCACCAGAGTCAATAGTTCAAAAGAGGTAACCCAACCAAAGTGGAAAACCCCACTGAGGAAGAGCACTCTCAGATGAACCTCGTCCGGCTTGTGGTATGTTGCGTCGCAACAGCATGCCCAACCGGCATGTGAGGAATGTGAGACCACACTAATCCTAGGTGCATACTCGGGCCTGGGTTTTAGCCCCACTCAGAACACCCACCCCAAAACAGAGGAACCACCTGCACAGAGGACGGCAACATGATAGTATGATGCATGCAAACATTTATGCAAATATATACACAGTCAGAATAATAAATGCAATAAATACAGCGGCACAAGCAACCTAAACTATCCTAGAACACTAGGAGAGACTCGCTTAGGGAAGATGGACCAGCACAGGTCAACATCTGATAATTCCCCAGCAGAGTCGCCAACTGTCGCATCCGCGAAAAACAACCGGCGGGCTAAAACAAAAACAACACAGAGCCGCCACCGTGCGTTATTTATCCCAAAATAGGGAAAGGAAACGCTCAGAGTAAACCTAGGAAAAAGCATGGTCTCGCGACCAAAGAGAAAGGGTACGGGAGTCGGTTACGCAAGGGGAAGGTATTAGCACCCCTCACGTCCGTCGTACTCGACGGGATCCACGCTCTAAAAGAAAGAAAAGGTTGCTAAAACAAACACCACACACACACACCGAAAACAACATAGGTGGGGTTAAGAGGAAGAGGGCTCGCTAGGACATCGCGTCCTATGCCTACGTATCTCGTCTGGAACGAGAATCAGAGCGACCGTAGTTCGACTCACGCACGCCAAACAAGACACACACAAACAAAGGCAAACATGGAACCCGAACGCCAATCGCTGGACTTACATCGGCTCCCGAACCAAACAAACACAATCAGGATACGGACAGCCAATCGCTGGGCTTACATCCATATCCTGACACACAAAAGGGTTAACAAGCAAACAAGCTACTAGGGAGTCGGGAACTCGAGCCTAGCAACTGTCAAGCAAACACACACAAAAAGAAAAAAAGTGCCCGGAGAGACCTCGCACGGTCTCCTGCCTACGTACCTCATCTGGTATGAGGATCAGGGCGACGTAGTTCCCCCCAACAGGGGAGAAAGACTAACCAGATAACAAAGGGAGACACGACTAGGGAGCTGGACTCGAGCCTAGGTGTTATCATGCATCATTGCCCTATGTTATGGTTTCTACCTACTTGCACAACAGCAAGCTAATCCTATCCAGGAAAAACAAGCATGCAAGCATAAACAAAACAAAGCAAACATTTCAAGTAGCACACACTATATCCAGTCAAAAGTGGGCTCAAACAATGGGTTAGACTGCCAAGGCAAGTCATCTGTACAAGGGTTGTGTTAGCTCTTAACCCTGACATTGAGAGTCAGGGTGAAGCCAGATGAAAGGTGAGTGAAGATTAGACTTCACAGCTCTTATCCCTGACCAGGGAGAGCTTCAGACAAAGGAGTGTGGGTTCAGAAAGGAGGAACCCTTCTACACTCATGACTCTGACACAACTGTACAAATGTACAAGATCTTGGGTTTGTGTCCCAATGCATCAACACAGTGGTGTGAGCAGAGGGACGACTCAACAGAATAGCGGGGGATGGATTGCACATCCCTTGGGTTCCGCCAATTGCCTTAATCAAGGTCTTTACCTGCTTGGGGACAAAGTTAAACAATCACAAACATCGCCTCTTAAGGAGGACTTCAGACAATTGCCTGGCCAAGTAACAGGCCAGGTCTTCCAGACTACATGGAGAATAGAAATTCTACCTCAATTGGTTTATACAACCAAGCAACAGCAAGCAAGTTCTCAAAGAACTGTTAGCAACTAATGTACCTGAAATCAATCAAATATCATCAGTATACTAGACAAACCAACAGTAAACAGCAAAAGTCAATCTGTACAGTCAAACACAAGTTAATGCACACAAGTGCAAGCCATGAGCTCAAACTCAAGCATCAAACCCTACAACACAAAGTCAATGTTAATCATAAACAATTCACAAGTCAACTTAATTAACTTGAAGCAATCTCCATAAACCATTTGCACCTCAACCTGAAAATCCAAACCAAACATGAGAAACAAGACCACTAGGCCAAGCCTAGGGTCCAAAGGAGATGAAAAAATCAAAACAGCAAGTGAAACTTATCCAAAATCACAATTAAACAACTTAGAAACAAATGCAATTGGTCCCATGCTCATATCATTCACCATCATCATTTCATGCACAAAATAGCATCAAACATGCAATTTGCAAACTCAAATGACCAAACAGAAAGATCTCAAGCAAATCCATACCAAAACAGTTCAATTAATTCCACAAAAATTCAAGTCTAAACAGAACATATCCAATGAATAGCATATCAAATTTCAGCTCAATTGGACAAAAGGAAGTAGGTCAATGAAAATCAAAAAGTTCAGACAATTTCAAACAAACCAACACAAGGCATCCACACAAGCATCAACTTCCAAAAACCATAAAACAGTGACAATACATGATAAATGAATGGGATCAAAACCACAATGACCTATAATGTGTCTAGAATTCACATGTCAATTTTCACATCCATCCAAATAACCATGAGAATTTCACAAATCAAATGCCAACATGTGTCACAAAATGTCACAAAATGATCCAACAGAAGAGAAAATTCCAATCAATTAGGAAATACCATCAAAAAATCCAGAAAAATTCACATGTGATCCCAACATACATATGTTCATTCATGCAAAAAATTGGCTCAATTCAATGTCTCTAAGCACATCAAATAAAATCATGAAATTCATCAAGCTTGGTGTGACACAAATTGTCACACCTCTAATAAAAAATTCATATCTCCTCAACCAGGTATCCAAAAATTACAAACTACATACCAAAATCACCAGCAAAGAGTCAAGAATAAGCACAAATAATTTCATCAATTTCTTTGGAAACATCATCATTTCATGAGTGATATGGCAAGACATGTTCAAATTGCATACATCCAAACAAACCCTAAGCATTTTAATTTTCCACATGTGCACAAAAATCACAAAAATCACCATTAAATTCTACACATTACAAGGAGCATGGTGAAAAAAACCTCACAAATTTTGGACAAAAAATGAATTGGATATGATTTTTTGAAGTTGTGGATGAAATTGAAATAGAAAATGAAAAAGAAATTGAAATAATGAAGTAATTAAATGAATAATGGCAAAAGCGTAATTACGCTTCAGTAAACACACAACGACGTCGCCTTCATTTATGTGTTGGCGCGTTTTCATTAGGCAAGGCTTGGCGGCAAACAGAATTTAAACAAAGGCAAAGGATTACACGGATCAAACGCACTATTCATCATGTTCTTCACCAAGAACATTTCAGAATTTCCAGAAATGATGAAGAACGAATCTCAACCAAATGCTACAAACTCTATATCAAAAGAACCGTCTCAACTAGCACATCACGAATATGTAATTGATTTCTCCTAATTCTCAACACGCAAGGCAAATCAAATGAAAAAAGAATGCACATCAAAACTTCAAACTCAGATTTCTCCTCCTACACTTAACCAAATCACAAACTACAAGCAGCATGATGTTCTACATGGAGAGATCTACAAAAGCCATATCGTAGTTCATGCAATTAAAGAATTCGAGGATTTACCTCTTGAAGATGGCAGATGCGAATCTTTGAGTTTCCAAGTGTAAATTGCCAAAACAGATGGAGTGCAAGGCTATGGAAGATGATTGGAAAAGCTAGCTTAGCTCGATGATGCTTCAATTGCAAGATTCATCAATTTGCCATGGAAATGCAAGCTTTGGACAGTTGGAATTCTTCACTCTTTGGCCACGAATTCAATGAAACAGTTCTTCAATATCACTTGTGGAGTGTAATCCAAGAAGAATCATCCAAAATGATGAAGAATTATGATGAAATTGATGAAAAATGTGTGATGAAACTTTGTGAATTTTGAGAGAATTGGAGGGAAATTCTGTTATGATCTTGGAATGTGTAAAGTGATTATGAAATTCTGTTACAATTAGCAACTTATACTCATGCCTAATCCACTTTCTTAATCCAAATTAGCAAATTGAGAGTGATTAGCATAATTGCATTTTTAAGTGAAATGGCAAAATGGTCCTTTCCAAATTGGGCAATGTGACAGCAAATGACAGTTCACACAACTTCTATTTGGCATTTGGAGTGTGTTAGAATTGGTTCCATGTGCATAGGCCTTGTATTTCTCAATTTCACCATTTCACACCAAAAATGCTAAATAGTCCACTTGAAAAATGACTTTTTGCCTTGACCATTTTTGATGAATTTTGACCATGCATCATGAAATTTCATGTGAAATGGGGTTTGCTCAAAGAAAGATCATCCAATTTGGTCATTCCATGTGAAAGTTATGCCACTTTGAATTTAGGCATTTTTGGAAAATGATTTGATCATAACTTGTCAACCATTCATGAGAAATTCAAGTTCTTTGACTTTTTGGAAAGGTGAGAGCAAGATCTACAACTTTCATGTTGAACAAAATTTCATTTGAAGCTTTTTTGGACATGTAATTTTGAGGTGAAAAACTTTCCATTTTTGGAAACTTTCATTACAAGTCACTTTCCATTTTTGGAAATTTTTTGTCTGACTTTATTTTCTTCATTCTTGATGTTTGAAATGTCAAATGAAACTTTTTTAGACATGAATGAAGTATATCCAACCCTCTCCCACCTCCAAATCCATCATTTCTGGCACAGTTGACTTTTCTGATTAATAGATGAATTTGGTCAGGCATTGATCAAGTTGAGCCTCAATTCTCTGATGAAATGGCTCAATGATGAAACCCTAGCTTTCATAAGCTCAATATAATCATGAAATGATCCCCATATCCATTGTAGACCCCATCTCCTTGCCATGCCCTGATTGGCCCAATGCAACTGATTAGGGTTGACCAGTGGTCAAAACTCTAATCTCAAGGCATATCTGATCAATTTTTTGGATCTCTTGGATGATATCAAGACCATGATGATGATGATGTACCACTTCCACCAAGATGAATACCAATCTCCTTGAGAAATCATAAAACCCTAATTTAGACCCCACATCCTCAGATGATTAATGATCAGTCCATTCAATAAAAAAACCTCAGGCTTGACTCTCAACCTCTTTTATCTTCTGATCAAGACTTAGGAGGATGATTTGCACAATGTAACCACATGATATGCAATGCAATGCCTAATGACCTAAAAATGCAATGCAATATGTTAAGCTAGTCCCAAGAGAGGAGGGCAAATTTTGAGGTGTTACAATAACATGGTGGAACATGTTGTTCATCAGATGAAGTATTACCTTGAGTTAAGCATAATATATGTTGTTAGATACCTTCCTAATTCTCAAGTAAAGATGTTGAAGGACTATACAGGTGATTCCCAAGGTTTTCATATTGGAATAAGTTGCAATCAACTCGTGGAGTAACCAAATGAACGAAGATGTCATCAAAGATGATAAGGGAGATGTACTCCAAGATATTCCAAACATCTTGAGTAATATAGTGGTAATTAAGTTACCAACTCAGAGGAAAATGAGCATGTTGCTCTTGTATCTATGAAGAAAATAGAATGTTAAGATCATAGACAAATACTGAAGCGAATGCCTTGGTCATTGCATTCACCTTTCATAAAAGGATGGATGGCAATGACCTTCTCACAAAAGGGGAAAGAATGTTGAAGGGGGTATGGTTGTATCATAGAAGGATAGGCCTTGAAAGGAGACTGTCAAAAGAATTTTTGACATTTGAAGAAGTAATATAACTACTGAAGGAAGTTTGCATGACAGGCAAGGAAAATGTCATGATAAGTTGCACAAGTGATGATGATATTAATGAATGATTTCCTCTTGTCAATAGCACATTATCTTGGGTAAGCAAGGAGAAAATCAGGGTAACCTTGTATTCTGATGAAACTGAATAGACTACTGTATGGAGTAATGGTAAGCAATTACTTAGAGTGAAGAAGATGTTAAAGAAGTATAATGCAAGACAAGATGTTTTGACATTTATCTAAGACATTTTCTCTAAAGATATGGATGTAAATCAGTTTGAGGAACTGAGGAGTGGCCTTGGTAACATCATTTATACGGGTCTATAGAAATCAATGCTTGGGAGTTGTACCAAAAGAGAAAAAGTATGGTATAATTGGCTTGTCGTTACAAGCAAGAAAAACAGACATCGTGCTTTATCCTACCGTTACATTACAGATCTCTCTCTTGTCATTCAAGCTTTTCATCTCAACATGAATTAAAATTTGGATGATTCATCTAAACAATCTAGCGGGAGCGTACCTGTTAAAGAAATTGAGGCTCCTAAGGATGTTGCGGATATGCTGGAGTCTTGGTTAATTAAGGCCAAGGAAGCTGGATATGTTACGAACAACATCACCTTGAACCTTCTGGTGTAACATCATTCCCTAAGAAGATGATAATCTCAAATTTGAATCTTGGGAAGATAAGGAGGATAGAGGATGAAGTTTCACAACTAATGAAATCAAATTACCCAAGTCATTCTGAGTCAGATGAGGACATCATAAATTGGCTTTTGATCTAAGGAGTTGAATTTTGGAGATTTATTCCTGAAAGTTTTTGGGTTGTTATCATTGTTGTTAGGCCCTTGTATTGTGAGTGAACTATCCTTTTTAGACATGTTTTGAATGATGTCAAAACTAGGACACTTAGTATTTATGTATCTAGCATGGGTGGGTTGACTCATACTAATACTTTTGCAAGCCAAGTAACTCTGCCCTTTTAGGGTCGACTCCTTGGTATCATAGTCGACACATAGAAGTTAAAATACTTGTATGGGTCGACTCCCATATTCTTGAGGTTAATACATACTATTTTAATTTTTCATAACTTGTAAATTTGCTAAAAATCTGTTATTTCTATTATTTCTTTCTTACAAACACACACACAAATATATATATATATATATATATGCATCATTTTTCAAAACTGAAACCAAGAACATACAAAGAATTTTCTCATCATCTTCAACCTTCTTCTATGCATACACACAACAATTACATATAATCATTTCTGTTGGGTGGTATCTAGATAAGATTGATAAGGTCCAATTTAGGATTGCTGCAATCAAAGCTGGCATTCTTTGGGGGTTTCATTGATAAACCCAGTTAGGGGTTTTCCTCCAAGATTAAGGGTGATTTGGAGGTTTTTGCACAAGTCTTTGTAAGTTGGATTCATCCGAGTGAAAGCTTTGAATAAATGAGTTTTTGTCAAAGTAGTAGTGGTAACCGCAGGATCAAATGAAAGGCTTGGGACAACATTTTGCAATTTGTATACAGTCGGGTGAAAGTTTAAAGAAAGGAGTTTTTATCAAAGGAGTAGTGGTAACTGGAGGATCAATTGGAAATCTTGGTTCACTTAATATTTCTTAAAATCAAGGGAATATAAGAAGATAGAATCAACATCAAACTTGGGTTTGGATTGCTATTTTTCTCTTGTGTATAACTCTTGCAAAGGTTAATTAAATATCTCAATTCTATTTGGAATTGGGGGGAGACATACCCATGGTAAGGACAATTAGGTAACTGCATAAACAAATCCTTTTGCTCTCTCTCTCTCTCTCTCTCTCTCTCTCTCTCTCTCTCTCTCTCTCTCTCTCTCTCTCTCTCTCTACAATTTAATATATCTTATAGTGTACAAATTCATATGCTGATAATTTTGTTTGTGTTTAAGTAATTCAAATTTTTTTGTAAGATAATTGCAATTGGGTTTTCATATCATCAACACAAAGGAAAATCAGCTTGGTGTTTATTGCACACCAAGTATTTGATAAATTGTTTTAGTGAACTTTTTGTTTCTTATTTCATTGGAAATTGATTATAAAGTGTCAATTGTGTTAGACGGTAGACAGCGATCTATAGGCGGTGAATGGATACCAAGTTAAAATCAAGCTTACAAAAACTTTTTGAAAATTTTAGGCTAGCGGAACTTACCCGGATCGAATCGTCTAAACCAAACCTCTATCAAAAAGCTCGGATATGCATAATTATAATCAAAGTATGATAAAGAGTACAAATTTGATCAACAAACTTTCAACCACAACCAAATGAATGATATACTAAAAGTAGAGTATATTCCCAATGATAAAATACACAAAAATGTAATAAAGACAAATTATCCAACACCTTGTGTGCAATCGATTTCGTTTAGAATTTTTTATGGTTTTTTTTATCTTCAAATCCAACCACGATCTAATAGATTATGATCAACTCAACAAAACCTTTTTCAAATAATAATCAAATGGTTTAACCAAACGTACTGATCACACAATCGATGAATATAACAAATTTTCAAATGAAACATAAAAGAGAGGACAGAGAGAGAGAGAGAGAGAGAGACAGAGAGAGAGTACACGAGGATTTGTTTAGGAAGTTACCTAATCGGCCTCGCTATGGGTGCGTTTGCCCTCAATTAGAACTCAAATTGAGATAATAAAATTAACCTTACTTTGAAAAAGTAGAATACAAGAGAAATGTATCAATCCAACCCTACAAACCTTGTATTTGATGTTGATTCTAACACTTTCTCTTCCCTTGATCTGAGCTTGATCAAGTCACCCAACAATACCAATTTGATCCATCATCTCACACTACTCCTTTGCAAGAAATCCTTGTTCTTTAAAGCTTTCACTCGATTGAATACAAATTGTGATTTGTTGTAACCCAAGATCTATCAAGATGGTCCAACGTCTCACACAACTCTTTGAAATAAATCCCCATTCTTCAAATTTTTCACTTGATCGAATCCAACTTGTGTAATCTTGTCCAAAACCTTCAAATTCTCAATTGATCTTGAAGAAAAATCCTAGTTTGGTTTCCTTGTATGAAACCCTCAAATATCTCAACCCAATTTACAATTCAACAACCTAAATTAGACGTTATCAACACTGATTCTAGATGGCACCCAAACAAAGAATAATTATGTGTAGTTTGTTTGTGTGTACGCATAGAATGAGGTTAAAGATGATGAGCACTCTTTGAAATCTTGGTTTTATTTGTGATTTTCTTAAAGTCACTTAAATAAATGATGCATGAATAAAATATATATGTGTGTGCAAGATGGAAGCAAAAGGAATGTAAGAGGTTCAGAAAACAATGCAAATTTTCAAGATTTTTTGAAGCATGTGTCGACCTATGTAAGTCATGTGTCGGCACAAAAGATGCATATGTCGACATGTAGAGGCAGTACATCAAACGGAAGCTACAGGCTTTAAAAATGACTTACATGTGTCGACATGTAACTCGTATGTGCCGACACATAGGAAAATGTTTCTTCTATGTGTCGACTCATAGCATATATGTGTCGACACATAAACCTATTTTTCATATAAAAATCATTTTTTAATGCATGAAATCTTTTCTAAACTATTTCTAAAATGTTTTTATGCTTCCTAATGCTAAGATACACATTTAGGCTCAGGAGATACCGTCTAATATACATAAATTCTAAAGTACCCTAATATTGACATCATACAAAATAATTATAATAGGAAATGCACTCACATGCTCCCCCTTTTTTATGATGGAAAAACTTGTGACAATGCATTTGATGTGTTCATGAAGGCTCCCCCTGAACGTGTGCATCATAGCTTCATAGCTTGCATATGCTTCTCCCCTTATGACAACATCAAAAAGAGACAAAGCAAGCCATTAGAAGTATCACATAGATACAACATGTAACATATACCATATACCATAATTAGCATCCATCTCATTGTGCATAGAGACAGGGCTTTCAGTCACATAAGAGGCAAAGGCCTCAAAGTTGGTGTCTTGTGTTGTCATATGCTCTTGTAAGAGACTAAATCTTTCCACTTGAGCTGCCTCAGAAGCATCTCGCCTTCGACAATCCTTCTCATAACGCTTATCTTGCCTCCACTGCATGTTTTGAAGCATAGAGATAATGGAAGACTGATCTCCCTATTCAACATTAAACATGTTACCTTGACCATCCCCATGATCATCATCTTACATAAAGCATCACCTTGAGGAACAATATGATAAGCACTAATAGGTTGATCATCAACCATATGTTGCTTAGCAGTTGCATCAACAAACTCAGCAGAATCATCGAAATTATATATTTTCCTACCATTCTTGCCCACACAGAAGTAATACACCCGATGATTTTCATCCCAAAAGCATCACATGTTGGTCAAAATGCACTAGGAGAACTCTTGAGCCATACTCGAAGATTTATACTGAAGTTTTGGCATCCCTATGTTGAAATAATTCAAGATTTTGGAAATCATAAAAACACAACAGAAAGAAGTTCCTTTATTGAAATCTTTGATGGAGAACATTTGGGACACAAAGTAATTTTCCCAATTCATCTAAATCTTGTTCAGAAGAATGTAGACAATGTGAATTTCAGCATTGTCAATCCTTGAGAACTCACCATTCCTTAGGCGCAACACGTGAGAAATAAGCCAACGTAAAATCCTAGGAACCATCTTCAACTGACCGGTTGTTGTAGGATCATAGCAATCATCTGAACGGAGAGCTCTGAGAAATTCATTCAAATTAATGTTCCATTTGAAATCATGATGAAGGTTGGTATCCTTCACCAATGATTCAGCATCATCACTTATAATAATGATTATAAACAATGACTTCTAATGATCATCGATAAAATCATAAACTGTATTACCTATCGTGAACTTGAAGGATGAGTCATGTTTATCATGCAGCCAAGAGTAGTACACACGAATGAGATCTTCGATTTAGTCATGTGAAAGCTTAAATAAGTAGTTTATTTGTTGATGTTCGACAAGACTAACAACCTCCGGAATGCCCGAACAGCCAAAACCAACAGGTTTCCAAACATATTGCTTCACAACAAGATAGTGTTGGTGTTTCTCTTCAAATTCCTCAACACGCCTAGACGAAACCAATGAAAATGGAGTTTCTTGAATTATAGAGGATGTGGTAGCCATACCCTTACCCTTACGATCACCCTTGGTTCTTGCAAGCTTTGGTGCCACAGAGAATTGTTTAAACAGATTTCGCATGTCAAGTGTTTGAAAAACTGTGTGAACAAGAAGTGAAGTTGTTTGAAATATATACAGGTCGGCACATGACCTTCATAGGTCAGAACATACTGCAAAAATTTCCCAAAAATCAGTTTTAAACCATCCAAACACTCCCTCATGTGCCAAAAATTTATGCTACGAAAATCCATCAAATAAATCCAATTTCTCATGGTTATATCTTTCTAGCTCATCATTTATTCCATAGTTTTCATGTATCAACATCATATTACAAGACATCGTCTCTAAATCACCAATAACACAATCAAGGTCAAAACCTGCAAACATCAATCAATAGCATAATATCATCAACAACATCAAAACAAAACATAAGCATACATGGGGTACACTAATTTCACACTAATTTCACACTAATTTCATCATACAATCAACAATTATAACACAAACATTATAATTGAGATTTAAAACACTCAATACTGAGAAGGTTAAGCATTCCTCCATCTACCCTTCCATCACACCCCTTATTATTGAAACCATTGCCCACCCTTATATTGGTTCTCCTAGCAGCAAAAGGAATTTGAATTTATTGGTGTTATTCCCTCTCCCATAGCTCTAAATTTCCAATGCTACTCTTGCCTCTTTTGCTCTAACTTCCAAAAACATGTAGTTTAACCTTTATCCCCTTACAATTCTCTTTTTTATCCAAAAACCTAATTCCCCCATTAGGCTATCCCCATTTTAACCTTAATATTTTTTCATAATGTCTACCTTGTCCTCACTTACTCAACATAAGCCCAATATTACCCTCCAAATCTCTACACACTCCCTTTTTCTTATTATTTTATTAAATAATCAATTATATCATAATTATTTTAATTATCTAAACTAACTCTAAATTATTCTAGATTAATCATATGGTCACAACCCCTTAACTATTATCCTATCTTAAGGATACATACATCACCAACACCCACAATTACATAATCATAAAAATACATAATTCTAACAAAATACATAATTAAATTAAAATGTCTTGCATAAAATAAATTACTAAAATTGGGGCGTTACAAGGACAATTGGGGAACTGGCTAAATAAATTCTCTCTTTCTCTCTCTCTCTCTCTCTCTCTCTCTCTCTCTCTCTCTCTCTCTCTCTCTCTCTCTCTCTCTCTCTCTCTCTCTCTCTCTCTCTCTCTCTCTCTCTCTCTCTCTCTCTACAATTTAATAATTCATTTAGTGTGCAAATTCATATACTAATAATTTTGTTTGTGTTAAAGTAATTCAAATTGTTTTGTAAGATAATTGCAACCTAAACAATTGCAATTGGGTTTTCATATCATCAACGCAAAAGAAAATTAGCTTGGTGTTTATTGCACATCAAGTGTTTGATAAATTGTTTAGTCAATTTTTTGTTTCCTATTTCTTTGGAAATTGATTATAAAGTGTTGATTGTTCATATGTTATTTTGGAAAACATATTTATTTGTTTCCCATCATTGTTTTACATTTTGTTACAGTTTATATGTATATCTGATTCTTCCGATAATGGTTCTGGATAGACGAGTGTCGATTCGGAATTGCTTTCGCTTGTCATAGTAAATAATTTTTAAAATAGTTTTTTAATCGGAAATTTTTTTATTTGCGATCTATTCACCCCACCCCCCACCCCCTCTAGATTGTCTCCCTCGTCTAACATGTATTTCGGAAGATTTTTTGGATTTGTAAAGGCTTTATAAGCCTCTTTGAACCTTGTACAATAAAAACAAATCTAATGCTTATGCATCTCCAGTTGTTGTTCTGGTTGTTCTACTCATGTTTTGGTTGTTTATGTGCTAACATATTAACCTTTGCATGAATGCCATCTAGGTGATATTTGATATACTAACCCTTTGCCAAATCATGGAAAAAATGGGGAGTAGTATGGTGTTGCTGAGGTAACACGGATATTTGTTTTGTACTGACAATCTGGGTAAGTACTAATGATGTGCTCACATGTTTTAGCATCGAGCAAGACATTTGGCCCTTTGGAGTGAGCTTTTGTGTTAATTGAAATTTACATATCATGTTATTAGCTACTAATTATTTGTCTTATGCATGACTAAGTATGTGAATGATTGTATGCTAATAATTGTTAGTTATTAGAATTGTATGTTACTAACTATGAGTTGACTGAGTCCCATACATGACTAAGTTGTGAATGATTGCATGTCTATCTGATAGAATCCAGAGCATTGTTAATGTGGCATTTATGACGAATGCTACTGATTTTTCGTTGTTGTGCTTAACTTTGATAAAAGATGTTACTGATGAAGGTGTGTGCTCTGAAGAATATCACTTGTTCTGGTCTGAATAAGTGTTATATCTTGAGGAGTTGTTTTGCCATAATTTGACAAGGGGGGAGATTGTTGTTCCTTTTAGATTTAGTGCATTTTGCAAAACAAAAACATGGAGAAGTGTTCATAGTGTTCAACATTAATCTAGATTGCTTAAGTTATATGGAGGTGCAGAAGGGACACATGTTGGACGCGATATCACAATATATTGGTATTGTTAAAACAAGATTTGGTTTTACATATATACCTTGAGTTTTGATGATAACAATATTGTATTTTGTGAGAACAATTTTGGTACCCAAACGGTTTGTTATTGTGTAGCTTATACAACCAGTTCTGACTCTGAATGCATGACATGCAACATCATCAGTTTCTGAATATTGTGTTCCAAATTCCGCTTTTGCGCTAATCATGAGAAGTTCTTAAAGAAGTCAAGTTGCTGCTACAATGATCTTTTTGCTTCTGTGTTAATTCACTCCTGAGAAGTTTCTGAAGAGATGTTATGTTGTTGTTGCAACATTCTCTCTGTTTATGCTTCTGGATGTGACTCTGATAGTCAGGCTTCTGAAGAATGGAAAGCTTATGAAGTTTTGATACTTAGCTGAAGATTCTGAAGATCTCAAGCCAGACATTGAGGTTATCTAGGTTCTGACTGAAGAGTCTGAAGATTCTGAAGATATTGAAGATCTTAAGCCAAACTATTGACACTGTCAAGGTTCTGACTAAAGATTCTGAAATTTCTGAATCCAGCTATATGTGTTCTTTGTTTCATGCTTCATCAACTATTCATCAGAAACCAATGAATTTGAAGATAAGATCAAAATGGATATGTCATCAAATAGTACATGGTACAAATCAGACTACTGTCGCTGTCAAGGTTCTGACTAAAGATTCTAAAGTTTCTGAATCCAGCTATATGTTTCTTTGTTTCATGCTTCATCTACTATTCATTAGAAACCAATGAATTTGAAGATAAGATCAAAATGGATAAGTCATCAAATAGTACATGGTACAAATCAAATATTCATTCCACAACCTGAAATCATGGGCAAAGGACAGTATTATACATCAAACATGTCACTGATATTGTGGGTGAAGGATAGTATTATGTATCACTCCTTTCACCAATCCAAAAGTGGATATTCGCTCTAATGGTATCCCTATTTTTCCCTCCAACATTCTCTTCTCTTATGCTATATCAATAGGACTTGGAAACTTGAATAAAATGCCGAGACACACTACAATTTTTGACAAGTCTGTTTCTTCGTAAAAAGCTATCATTTTTGTACATGTTTTTCTTTAAGTGCTTGTTTTTCATTTGTGTAAAATTTTCTTGTGTAGAAGCAACTTATAAACATAAAACATTTTATTCAAACTTGTTGTTTGTGATTCCTTAAGGAGACTAGGGTATAGTAAGATCCTTGATAAGACAAAGAAGGTTATTCTTTCTAATTATTGTAATCGGTAGATTATAGTGGATTAAGTCCTTGTGTATAAGGCAAAATCACATTAGCGGGTGGACTGGAGTAGCTTTGAGTTTCAAGTGAACTAGGATAAAAATACTTGTGTTTTTATCTCTTTGTTCTTAGTATTTGTGTGGTGTTATTGAGTTAGTAAAAAGGTTTTGTTTTTAAAACCCAATTCAACCCCCGCCCCCCTTTCTTGTGTTTTCCACACCTTCAATTGGCATCAGAGCTCCAGTTCTGATTATGATAAAGTTTTTATCAATATTTCACCGTGTTCAGTATCGATCCAGTTTGTGTGAGAAACATTGGTCGCTGCTAACAACAACGTTGCCGCTACTAACAACAATGAGAGAGATCACTAGAATGTTAAACCACCAATCTTTGATGGTGAGAAATTTGATTACTCGAAAGATAGAGCCAAAAGTTTCTTTCTTGGATATGATGTTGATCTCTGGGATCTTGTAGTCAATGGCTATATTCCCCCAGTTAATGTTGAAAGAAATAATATAGCAAGAAGTATTATGACAGATTAACAAAATAAGGATTTCAAAAATAATCATAAGGCTAGAACGATATTGTTTAATGTTATCTCTTATACTGAGTATGAGAAGATAACTAACAGAGATTTTGCTAAGTCTATTTTTGATTTCTTGAGAATGACTCGTGAGGGGAATGCTCAAGTAAAGAAGACAAAGGCTTTGGCCTTAATCTAGAAGTACGAAGCATTCAGAATGGAAGATGATGAAAATATTGAGAGTATGTTCTCAAGATTTCAGATGCTTGTTACAGGATTGAAAGTTATGGACAAAGAATACTTTATGGATGACCATGTCAAGAAGATAATCAGAAGTCTCCCTAAAAAATGGAGACTTATGGTAACTGCTTTGAAGTTGGCAAAGGATCTTAATAGTATTAGCCTTGAAGAACTTGTTAGTTCTTTGAGAAGCCACGGGATTAAACTCGAGGAAGATGAACCTCAAAAGCGAGGTAAATTTGTTGCTTTAAAGTTTAAGCCTGAGAAGACAAAAATGTATCAAACTGAGGAAGAATCAGAAGCTTCTGATAAAGACTCAGAAGATGATGATGAGTTGTCTTTGATTTCAAAGAGGGTTAACATACTCTAGAAGCACAGGCAGAATGGTCAAGGAAATTTCAAAGGAGCTATGAGGATTGCTGGTCATTTTGATTCTTCGTCTGGACAGAAGAAGCAAGGTTCTAGTAAAGAGGTTATCTGCTTTTAGTATAAGGAGCCAGGCCACGACAAGAATGAGTGTCCTAATATCAAAAAGGATAGAAGGCCTAAGAAGAAGTTTTCTAAAAGCAAGAAGGGGTTGATGGCTACATTAGATGAATCAGAATCTGAAGAAGAAGGTTCAGACGAAGAACAAGCCAACGTTGGATTCATGGCAACTACAGCTGAACCAGAAGGTTCTGAAGAACCATAGGACATGATGTTGTCAGAATCAGAATCAGACTTCTATTTTGAAGAGGTATTTTCTGAACTATCTCGTTCTGATTTAGAATCATGTCTCTCTGAAATACTGGAAAGTACCAAAGTCTTTAGAGTAGGTACAAGGACCTTAAACAAGTCCAAGTAGTTCCTTATGAAACTCGTAGTGAGCTTGAGAAAGATATTTCTTTCCTAAAGGAAAAAATATTTTCTTTAGGAAGTAGAAACTTTGCTTTGAAAAGTAAAACTTCAAAACTAGAGGATGAAATAGTCTCAAAAGCTTCTGGTACTTATTGCATCATTAGATATGACAGAGTACTCCAGTACTTTCTGGCTAAAAACATAGATTGAATCAAAATGGCTTCTTTGATCTATGAAATTAGCAGAAATCTCAAGAAAGGTATAGGTTGTACAAAAACTATAAAACCTAACAAAAGTTAGAAGGTAAAAACGAAACCTCTCAAAGAGCATTTCGTACCTACTGGCACCGAGCTTCATTTTTCTGCACAGACACAGAGACTTACAAACGGTAAGAACTCAGTTATGAAACCTAAGTATCATGCACAAATTTCACTTGATTATCTTGTTGCACAAAGATCCAAGGGTGTAAGAAACTCAAGGAAACTAACAAGAGAGGACCCAGAAAGTGGGTACCTAAGGATAAGATCACCTATGTTGCAGACATCCTTAGCAGCTCAGTTGAAACACCGGTCATGGTACCTGGACAGTGGATGCTCACGACATATGACAGGGAGAATGTCTATGTTCCAATATTTGGAACTTAAGCCTGGAGGCTTCGTTGGCCTTCTGAGGAAACCAGAAAGGGAAGATCATTGGCTCCGGAACTATTGGTAACGGTAAACTTGCTTCTATTACTAATGTTCTTTTGGTCAATGGTTTAATGCAAAAATTATTGTCGATTATTCAACTTATTGACAATGGTTATGATATCATTTTTAATCAAAAGTCTTGTAAGGTTGTTAGTCAGAAAGATGGTACAGTTTTTTTTAACGGAAAGAGAAAGAACAACATTTATAAAATCAGACTTTCTGATCTTGAGGATCAAAATGTAAAATGCTTAATGTTTGTTAATGAGGAGCAATGGGTATGACACATAAGTTTGGGCCATGTTATCATGAGAAGGATTTCTCATCTAAATAATCTTGGATTAGTCAGAGGCTTACCCAACCTGAAGTTCGCTTCAGATGCTCTTTGTGAAGCATGTCAGAAAGGCAAGTTTTCTAAAACATCTTTCAAAGCGAAAAAATTTGTTTTTACCTCTAAACCGTTAGAACTTTTGCATATTGATTTGTTTGGGTCAGTGAAAACTGCCTCTATCAGTGGTAAGAAGTATGGATTGGTCATCATTGCTAACTATAGTTGTTGGAAATGGGTAAAGTTCTTGAAACATAATGATGAGTCACATTTTGTGTTCTCTACTTTCTGCTCACAAGTGCAAACAAAGATAGATTGCGAAATAGTCAGAGTCAGAAGTGATCATGGTGGAGAATTTGAAAATAAACATTTTGAAAATCTTTTTGATGCAAATGGAATTTCCCATTATTTCTCTTGTCCTAGAACTCCATAGCAAAATGGGGTTGTAGAAAGGAAGAATAGGACTTTGCAAGAAATGGCTTGCACCATGATCCAAGAGACTGATATGGCTAAGCATTTCTAGGCAGAAGCAGTTAACATAGCTTGTTATATTCAGAATAGGATATATATTAGACCTATTATGGGCAATACTCCCTATGAATTGTGAAAGAATAGAAAGCCCAACATTTCTTGCTTTCATCCTTTTGGTTGTGAGTGTTTTATGTTGAACACTAAAGAGAATCTTGGCAAGTTTGATTCTAAGGCATAGAAGTGCTTATTGTTAGGATTTTTTTAACGCTCTAAGGGCTACATAGCCTTTAACACTGATACACAAATTATCGAAGAATCAATTCATCTTAGATTCATTGATAAGCTTGACCCTGAAAAGTCAAAGCTAGTTGAGAAATTTGCAGATATGAAGATCAATCTTCCAAAATCCAAGGATAATGATTAAGGATATAAAGACTCAGAAAGCAAAGCTAAAGAATTTGAAGCAAAAGACTCATAAGAGACTCAACCAGAAGTTGTCATTGGTCCAACTCATCAGAAGAAGAGTAGACCAAGAAATTCTCATTCTGAATAATTGATTATGGGAGATAAAGACACGCCAGTCAGAACTCGATCTTCATTCAAACATTCTAAAGAAACTTTTTTGGGTTTGGTATCTCTGATTGAGCCAACATCTATTGATGAAGCTCTTATGGATAATGAATGGATTCTGGCTATACAAGAGGAACTAAATCAATTCACCAGAAATGACGTATGGGATCTTGGTCAGAAAGCAAAGGGTTTCCATGTCAGTGGAACCAGATGGGTTTTCAGAAACAAGCTCAATGAGAAAGGCGAAGTCGTCAGAAACTAGGCCTGACTGGTAGCACAAGGTTATAGTCAGCAAGAAGGTATAGACTATACATAAATATTTACTCCATTTTCCAGGTTAGAGTTTATTCGTCTTTTAATTTTATTTGCAGTCAATCATAACATCATTTTTTATCAGATGGATGTTAAGAGTGTATTCTTAAATGGATACATTTCTGAATAAGTGTATGTGCACCAACCTCATGGTTTTGAAAGTTCTAAAAACCCGGTTTTTGTTTTAAACTGAAAAAGTCGTTATATGGTCTAAAACAAGCTCCCGGAGCTTGGCATGATAGACTAAGTAACTTCCTTTTGGAAAATGATTTTACCAGAGGGAAAGTGGACACAACTCCCTTTTGCAAAACCTTTAAGAATGATATTCTGGTTGTGCAAATTTATGTTGATGATATTATTTTTGGTTCTACTAATGCTTCGTTGTGCAAGGATTCGGCTAAGTCAATGCAGGAAGAATTTGAAATGAGTTTGATGGGAGAACACAAGTTCTTTCTAGGAATCCATATTAATCAACGTTCATAAGAAACGTACATTCATCAGAGCAAGTATACAAGAGAACTTTTGAAGAAGTTTAACTTGTCAGAATGTAAGCAAGCAAAGACTCCAATGCACCCTACATGTATTCTGGAGAAAGAAGAGGTAAGCAGTAAGGTAAATTAGAAGTTATTCAGAGGTATGATAGGCTTTCTCCTATATCTAACTACTTTTAGATCTGATATTTTATTCGGTGTCTTCTTATGTGCTCGCTTCCAATCAGATCCTAGGGAAACTCACTTAATTGTTGTTAAGAGAATCTTTAGGTATCTAAAAGGTACTATTAACCTTGGTTTGTTTTATAGAAAATCAAGTGAATACAAATTAGTAGGATATTGTGATATTGACTATGTTGGAGACAGAATAGGAAGGAAAAGTACTTCTGGAAGTTGTCAATTTCTGGGAGACAATCTGATCTCGTGGTCCAGCAAGAGACAGTCAACAATTGCGCTTTCAACAACCAAATCTGAGTATATCGCAACTTCTGGATGCCGCACTCAGATACTCTGGATGAAGAGTCAGCTGGAAGATTATCATATATTTGAGAGTGACATTCATATTCTATGTGATAATACTTTTGTTATTTGTTTGTCTAAGAATCCTATCTTGCATTCTAGGGATAAGCGTATTGAAATTATACATCACTTTTTACGTGACTATATTCATAAGGATACTTTTCACTTAAAATTTATTGATACAGATCATCAATGGGATGATATCTTTACAAAACCCCTTGTTAAAGATAGATTTTTTTTCATTCTTAAAAACTTATTTATGGACTTTTGTCCAAAATGAAGAGATGAATTTCAGAATGTTAAGCTTCCAGAACTCTTGATTAGGTTCTGAGAATTTATTTTTTGATTATGAGACATGAGCTTTCTGAAGTGAGGAAGTTTCATGAATCAGAAAGGTTCTGATTAGAAGCAATCTTATCGATTTGTCTTCTTGATTTTGAATAGTCGTTGCATTAAATATTTGTCATTTCGTTTGATATCATGTGGTTCTTAGTGGTGACAGTTGCCCTACTTTCTGAGCATGTGTGATGTTGGCGTGACACATTGGGTTTCGCATTTCTTGAAATTAGGTTAAAATCTCTTACGTATTCCCCCTTTTTGACTTCATTTTTGTTAGCTTTTCATCATTATTTATTTTCTCTATAAACCCACTTCACTCACATTGTCACACTACGCTCACAATTATTCCCACACTTTCCTCTCTTTCAAACTTTCAAATACCTTCTCTTCAATTTTTCTTTTTCATCTTCAACTTCCTTCAATGGCTGATCAAAAACAACAACAAGCTCAACCTCAATCTTCTCCTCAGTCAGTCACCGATAAAAACAATCCTCCCTCCAAGGAAGAAATATGTGGTAATAGTATCACATCGAAAAACTATCATATCTTCATCAAGATCGATCCTCCAGAAGTTTTGGCTTACTATATGGCTAGTTACATCTTAGATAATATTGATCTGTTATTGGATCCCTTCAATTTATCTGATGACTACCCAATTGTTTCGCCGCCTCCTCCACCACAAAACCCTTAGCCTTTTTTCAAAATAGTTTTGCACTTTTTGTGTTTATTTTGTTTAAGTGTTTTTGAATTTCTGTCTTTGTAACATGATTGTACTTTTCTGCCTTCTGGCACATTTCAATAAAATCATGTTTGTTTCCTTCCATTATTATTATTTTGTCTATGTCTTTTTTATTGATGATAAAAGGGCAGAAACATAATTGATTTTGATATATCTATATTTGTGAATCAGAACCCAAACATTTTTTAATGTTTCTGCTAACAACTACTTCGAAGAATAGTTTGTTAATTGTATTGCAGGGAAAAGTCAAGAACATCATAAGCTCTTGAAGTCTTTCAGATCAGAACTTAAGTTACCAGTTTCTGAAGAAATTGTCTACTCTCTGAGTCTGAAGCTTTAACCTTTATATTTGAAAAAGATTTCAACCAGACATCAAGCTATGAGGAATTGTAAATTCCATGTTAGTCAGACTTGATTCAACTAGGTCCTAAGGATTATAAAATGGCTCTGAAACTCTTTAAGAATAATTTGTAACCAGACTCTGAAACTCTTTAAGAATAATTTGTAACTAGGCTCTGAAAGCTCTTTCAAAGATTCAAAGAGAATTTCAAAGAGAACCAAGCTCTAAAGCTTCTTCAAAAGAGTTCAACCAAGCTTCTGAAGTGAAGTTCATCAGAATGTTGTTTTTAACAACCAGCGCTCTGGATAAGTTCATGCAACTTCTGAAGACAAACCAGATTCTGATGGAAGCTTATTCTGGTACTTCAAAAAGGTTAATCATGAAAGTGCTTTTTCATTATGATTTTATCTTTTTAGGATTAAACATCTCGAGGGGGTCTTTTTGCTTCTGAAAGATATATATGTCTATGATTATCTTGTACAAAACTGTTCATAAAAATACATGTTTTTGTCATCATAAAAAATGGGGAGATTATAAGAACAAGATTTAGTTATGCATTTATATCTTGAGTTTTGATGATAACAATATTGTATTTATGTGAGAACAATTTTGGTACCCTAACAGTTTGTTATTGTGTAGCTTTAACAGCCAGTTCTGACACAGAGTTTATGACGTGCAACATTATCAGTGTTCTGAACATTGTGTTTCAAATTCCATTTTTGTACTAATCATGAGAAGTTCTGAAAGATGTCAAGTTCTTGTTGTAATGATCTTTTTGCTTCTGTGCTGATTCTCTCCTGAGAAGTTTAGACGTTATGTTATTGCTGCAACGTTCTCTGTGTTTCTGATTCTGGATGTGACTATTATCATCAAGCTTCTGAAGAATGGAAAGCTTCTTAAGCTTTGTTACTTAGCTGAAAATTATAAAGATCTCAAGCCATACATTGAGGTTATCAAGGTTCTGACTAAAGAGTCTGAAGATTCTGAATATATTGAAGATTTCAAGCCAGACACTATTGACGATGTCAAGGTTCTGATTAAAGATTCTGAATTTTATGAATCCAACTGTATGTTTATTCGTTTCATGGTTCATCAACTATTCATCAGAAGCCAATGAATTTGAAGATAAGATCAAAATGGATACATGATCATATAGTACGTGGTACAAATCAAATATTCCTTCCACTACCTAAAATCGTAGGCAAAGGATAGTACTATACATCACCCTTGTCACTGATATTATGGGTGAAGGACGGTATTATGTATCACTCCTTTCACCAATCCAACAGTGGACATTCGCTCTATTGGTATCCCTATTTTACCCTCCAACGGTCTCTTTTCTTATGTTATAGCAGTATGACTTGGAGAGTTGAAGAAAATGTTGAGACACACTACAATATTTGACAAAGTCTGTTTCTTCATGAAAAGTTATCATTTTTGTACACAGTTTTTCTTTAAGTGTTTGTTTTTCATTTGTGTAAAATCTGCTTGTGTATAAGCAACTTGTAAACACAAAACCTTTGATTCAAACTTGTTATTTGTGATTCCTTAGGGGGACTAGGGTATAGTCGGATCCTTGAGAAGAAGGATAAGGTTATTCTTTGTGATTACTGTAATTAGTTGATTATAGTGGATTAAGTCCTTGTGTATAAGGAAAAATCACCTTGGCGGATGGACTGGAGTAGCTTTGAGTTTCAAGCGAACCAGGATAAAAATACTTGTGTTATTATCTCTTTATTCTTAGTATTTGTGTGGTGTTCTTGAGTTGTTAAAAAGCTTTTGTTTTTAAAACCCAATTCAACCCCCCACCCCCCCCCCCCTCCCCCCCTTTCTTGTGTTTTTCACACCTTCAAGTACAACACTTGGGCCTTGTGCAACAGGTCATTGTTGCTGCATTTTGAATGACTTTATAGTTAAAGAGTGGATCAAATTTTATTGTTAATTGGTTTAGCAATATGATTAAGTGATTTGTTTGACAGTTGGATGAAGATTGATTTAGATTTAAATTTTAACAAATCATATCTTGTTGGAGAGACTTATGGAACAGATAATATCCAACAGATTCTACATCAATCCTGGACAAAATTAAAGTTGATATCCAAGGAGAAAAGCCCAGAGTTATTATGCTATATAAGGAGCTCAAACCTAAATTGGAAACCAAGTATTAACATTTAAGGTTTTAGAGTGCTAGGGTTTACATGAGTCCTTGTTATTTTATGTACAACATACTATGTTTCATTAACTTGGCATAGTGTTAGGCTTGTCTAGTTGAGTTGTAAATTCAACATCTGTATGTACACCTCTATGTTTCAGTAACTTGGCATAGAAGGTTTGTCTAGTTAAGTTGTAATATTCAACATTGATAATTAGGTTAAACACCAATCACTAGGGTTTAGTGATTGAGAGAAAGTGAGAGGGGTACTCGTATTTAGAGGGAGTTCTAAATAGAAAGGCATTGGGTAGTGTTAGGAAGAGGCATTGAACAACATAGAATTTGTTGTTACTTGTAAGACTAATTGTACTAAGCTACTAATAGTAAATTTTCTTTCTTGGGTTGGAAGTTAACCCTCCAGATGCAGGTGCTATTGCATTGAACTGGGTTACCAATTATTGTGTCCTTTATTGCTTTTTTTCTACATCGTCTTATACAATTGAATCTCTGGTAGTTTAGGTGATTTTGGTTCAACTTGTCGAACCAGTTGTCTAGAATATTGTGTTCGACATTTGTCCCTTGAGGAACATGATTTCACCTAACCTCCAACCATATAGCAATGCATGTCCATTTAGGCTACTTATTTCGACTACATTACTATCTAGTGTAGCTTAAACAACTTATGTCACCTAAAATATCATTTACCAAATCAAAGTTGTGGATGAAAAGCTTGAATGAATTGGGTAACTTTGCAGCAAATGAAGTAAAATGGAGTGGGTGAACTTGATGAAACTTCCTCAAATTGGGTTTGAAAATGGTTTGCATCAAAAGGGCTCAGTGGTATATTTTGAGTGACTTTCCAGAAAATGAAGGAGGAAGAGGAAAGGGTTTAGCGTGGGTTAATGTATAAAACGAGTTCGGAGATGCATCTCCATAACACGCACTAAATTTTGAATTAATGATGTTTATGGAGATGTATCTCCGGGCTCACCGTTATTTTGTACGGAGATGCATCTCCATATTAAATTTTGACAAAATAAGAGTGGTTTGTCCATTTGCGCTGAAGGGTGTGTAAAAAAAGGTAGTTGTGACTTTTCACGGTGGTGGAAAAGGTAACACTCTAATTATAAACTTGATCTAAGTGTAAGTTTTCAATCCAGTGTTTCTTTTTTTCTTTCATCAAACTAAGGTGTTAAATCTAGAATCAATATTACTCCCGCCTTTTAAAAAAACAAGTGTTATATAGAAAAGTATATTTACCATTAAATAAGTATCACTTTTAGTATTCAATTACATGAGAATAAAATAAGTGTAGCAGAATGTTGTGTTGGATGTGTGGCAAGAATAAAAATGATAGGATTAGAAATGAATATATTAGAGTGTTGGGGTAATATCTATAGTAAAGAAGATGGTGAGAAATATACTTAAATGATTTGTAAGATTGAGAGAAGTCAAACAATTAGATGAAGATCTAGAAAGATTATAAGAGAACTCATTAAAAAAGATTTTGAGGTTAATAATTTGGAAAAAGATATGATTATAGATAGAATATTATGTCTGAAGTTTATCAATGTAATTCATCTTACTTAACATAATAAGGTTTGATTGTTATTGATGTTTATACAACTACCGACCTAACTAGATTAACAAATGTGTGACTCAAACTTTATCATAACTTTAAACATTTTGTTTCCCTCTTAGCAAATGTGTCTATAAGATCTCGTGATTCAAACTTTATCAATATCTTTTGTTAAACATTTTGTTTCCCTATTAACCACGTCTTCTTTTAACCTCGTCTCGTAGTGACCGTTATTAATTTATTTTAACTATAAAAAATATAAAAAAGTAAATGAGTCCCTTCTAATCAAAATTCAAATCTTAGTGCATTTCATTAAAGCCTAACTCATTTCAATAAATTTAATTTCCGTTGATATAAAACATTCTTTAAAGCATTTTTTAAATAGAATTAGAGATGTTAGGCATATCAATGGGACGGGTGGAGGAGGATGATTTTTACTTCCCCTAAACTCAAACTCGAACTCCCAAAAAATCTTCGTTCCGCGTCCCAAATTCCAACGGGGATGGAGAATTAAAATTCAAAATCAAATTACATTACAAATAATAAAATAAAATAATCTAAAATATTTTCATACATACATTTCAAATATTTTAAATAATTAATATCAATTAAAATATTAAAATATTGGCTACAAATTTAATATTCTAAATTATCAAAACTAAATAATAATGTCCATAATGAAATAAACTTGGCGGGTTCGGGGTGGGTACTAGTGTCCCCATTATCCGACTCGTCCACATATTTTTTAATCGGGAAAAACTCAAACTCAATCAAAATGGATTTTCTTATCAACTTCGGAGCGGGTTCGGGTGAATATCTGCGGATACGGGTTATATTGATATGTCTAATGGGGATGAATAATATGATATTCGTGTATCCATATTTGATAAATATGATATTCATATTCGCCCCATATTCGTGACTATACAGGTAATTTGCAGGTTTAAAGATACCTGTGAATATTTACGGATATCCATATGGATAATATTTTTTTCTAAAATTATGTTTTTTAAAAATTATCAAACTTCTTGTAAAGACACGCACAATTATTATAACATAAATTCACACAATTCGCTTTTATCTAAACAACAAAATTTTATCACGTTAATTTCTTTCATCACAAGTTTAATTTTCTTTTTTAAATAATTTAAACTAATAATATTTAAATAATTTTATAATTTATTAACGAATACGGATATCTTTAAATATATATTATAGCATTCCTATTCATATCCATTAAAAATCAGATGATTAAATATCTATTTATTTTATTCGTTGATGTCTATCAAACTACCTACCTCATACTCGTGGCGGATTTTTTCCGCGGATATTCGAAGATATGGATTTTTTTTCCTTCCCTAAATATAACTTCTTTAATATTATTTTTTAACATGAAAGTGGATTACAACATTTTGAGGATAGATTCCCACCCGATTATGAGATACTAACATAGCTTAACTGGGTTTCACAAGAATTTATCCAATTATTAGAGACATTCTTTGGTATAATTATTGATGAGATCAATATTTCGCTAAATATGTCTAAGGAAACATAAAAATCTCCAAATAAAATGAATATTTTATTTTATTTATTATTTTATTTTATAATAATTAAATATTTTCGTATTTATTAGTCCACCTATTTTGTTTTGACCATATTTGAAATTCTATGTGTCCAATTGACATAATCTTTAACGTAAAAAAAAAAATTTTTTGTTTTTTTTTTATAAGCACTTGTATTAATACGCACAAGGGGTGCAACCCAATACAAAGGGACAAAAGTTACAATCCAATGAAATTAGAAGGATTAGCAAACCATAATTCTCTATTAATATCTATACTCCCTTTAGACAATATAGAAAACCAATCCCACCCAATTGATTTAATAATCAATAAAATCTCTACCACATTCCAAATGGAATGTTTAAAAACCAAATTATTTCTAGCATTCCAAATGCTCCAACAAACCAAAGACCAAATAAAAGCGAAAAAAGACGACTTCACTCTTCCATCCAAAGAATTTGATAGAAATAAAAGCACATCTTCTCCGGTAACAATAGTATCAATATCCGAAATTTCCAACAGATCATCAAAATCCACTCCAAACCACGAGAACACTTCCTTCCAAATGGTTTTAACTTTACAACACTTAAGAAAAAGGTGACCAACAAATTCCTCTTCTAACTCACATAAGGGACAAAAAGAACCCTCCACACCTAAAATCACACCTCTATGCCAAAGTTCTTTTCTCGTCGGTAAGGCTCCCAAGATCCATCTCCACCCAAACAACTTGACTTTACACGGAATAGTAGCTTTCCATAATCTTTTAAGTTCACAAAGTCTAAAATCACTACCAATATAATTAACCGCATTCAAAGTATACAATCGTTTAAATGCATTCCTAACCGAAAAATCCCCCACATCTCTCCACCAAATTAATTTATCAACCTCATTCATACACGGTTTTACATCCTTTAAGATCTCTATTAACTCCTTCCAATCCTCCAATAATTCACCTACTAATAAGGTAGAATCAACACCCACCTTCCAACTCCAACCCACATTCTCCCATAAACCACAATTAATCACAAGAGCGTTAGGAAAAGAACAAACCTCAAATAAACGAGGAAAAAGAAGCTTAAGAGAAATATTTCCCAACCAACAATGCTTCCAAAAAAGAATAGAATTGTCTCTTCCCAATTTACAAGAAATTGAATCAGAAAACCAATCATGACCGCCAAAAGGAGTTCCACAAACCAACCGGATATCTCTCCACCAAAGGGAATAATTAGAGAGAGCCGGCTTCGACACCACATCACAAAGAGATTGCAATCCACTACCATATCTAAATTGAAGTAATTTAAACCAAATCGCATGCTTATCATTAAGAAAACGCCAACCCCATTTACTCATCAAAGACAAATTAAACCACTCCACATTCTTAACACCTAAACCTCCTTCCTCCGTTCTAAGACAAATTGTATCCCAACTAACCCAACACATTTTTCTACTTCCACCACCATCCCCCCATAAGAAATTCCTTTGAATTTTGATAATATCCTCCAAAACACACTTAGGAGCCTTAAAGAAAGAAAGTAAAAAGATAGGCAGATTGTTTATTGATGGGAAAATAGCAAGTGTACTATTTTTCTCACTGTAGTAATAAAAGGGAATTTCCCCGTTTGTCGATCTCAAGGACTACTTGACGATACAGAGTTTATAGATTGTTTCAATTAGACAAAAGCCTTTGGTTTTTGTGTGGTGAGTAATTATACTACCAATTTCAATTGAAGAAGACAAGTAAAAAGGTTGAACGAGATACAAATGAGAGAAGATTGCTAGGGTTCGGTGAATGAATCTTCCTGTAACAGATATAATTTATGAAGACTTAGACAATATTCCTGTCAAATTAATTCCGGTCCTCAAGGGTATCTATTCCTAAGTCCTTAGTAATAGATCTTTGATTATGTAACCTAATTACTATGTCCATAAACAATTAGGTTCATACTCAAGCATTCACATATCAAGAATTACCGGTCAGATAGAAAATCCATAGTCCTAGGTTATTTTTACTATCCAAAGTTCTTATCCAGGTCAATGAATAATCGTTGTCCAGCTTACACTATTCATATTAATCATCATTTGTTGGTCCGACGAATAAAGCATAAAGAACGGCAATAAGAACAAATTAATGGAAAAGAAGAAATAAGCAATACATTCATAAACATCAAATCTGTCACATTCAGAATCAGGGTCACCCCCCTAGCAATGGGGGGTTTAGCTACTCATAATAAAAGTAAAAACAAAGAATGATATTGTTGTCATTACAGAATTTCGTGAGGAATCAATCTTCAATAGTCGGAAAACTCTTGAACATATGAATCCTTTGATATTCGTTCAGTCTCCAGCTCTCAAAACGCGTCCTTTTTCTCCAAAAAATGTCCAACCCCCGGAAAATCGTGGTCTGGCCTCTTAATAGCTCTTCAGTTGGATTTTTCCTGATTTTGTGCTCCATACGCGTATTGCTGTCCCATACGCGTATTGGCTGGTCTCAAACGCGTACTGCACGTACCACAGCCTCTGATACGCGTATTGCCCAGTCTGGTACGCGTATTGCCCAGACAGGTACGCGTATTGCCCAGACTGGTACGCGTATCACCAGAAGCTGGTCTTTTGGCTGAATTTTCCATCCCTCTGGTCATTTGCGTATGCTACGCGTACTGGGAAGGTCCATACGCGTATCATGTAAGGCCATACGCGTATGGACAGCAGGTTCTCCAAAAATTGGCTTTTTCTTCCGTTTTCTTGCTCGGGCTCGATTTCGCATCTTACATTTGATTTCCTGAGCTTCCAAACTAGCTTTTTACCTGCTAACATACCAAAAAGTGTAAAATATCCTCAAGAAACTCATAAGTAACAACACACTTAATATTATAGAATTGAGCTTCTATCTAACTAAAAATACTTCAATTTACACAGTTTACCTGACTTATTTACGGTTAAATAGTGGACTGTCTAGCATAAATGGTGACTGATCACAACCCCAAACTTAGCTTGTTGCTTGTCCTCAAGTAACATTTTATTACCATCAAAGATCATGTCACCCCAAACTTACTGTAAAACAGTTCTTACCACAATACTGCTGAAAATTTTCGCACTGGACCTCTTGATGTTTTTCAGGTTTTCTGATTCTTCCACATAGCCAACGAGCTAGAAACTCTTTCCCTCAGAGATATGACTTTACCTGTCAGCTTATATCACACTCTCACCAAGTCTCTCTGGGTTAAAGTGTTATCACTCTCAAATCACAATATGCAATATCAAATCAGCAGTTTGAATAAATTCTCTCATCCTATCAACATGTACAATCACACACACTTTTTGAGGTCTTTTAGGGTTGTAACGGGGCTTGGGTTTAGGTAGGCTATGAAAGTTGAACCTAGGGTTTTTTTTTTTTTTTTTTTTTTGGTTCAGAGTACATGAAGTCATTCTTTTACTACCTTTCTTTTCTATTCTTCCTGTAGGGTTATGCAATCCTCTTTGCCTTTCATTTCTAGTGAATGTAGCATCTTTCAAAAGCTGTTCTTCGCTTTTCTCTTTCTTTCTTTTCATGTTGTTTTTTTTTTCTTTTTCTTTTTTTTTCTCTTTTTTTTTCTTCTTTTATACGACATTCACTTACTATTCATGTACTGCAAAGCTACCCCAAACTTAAAGGTTGCTATACCAACAGCAACCCCAAACTTAGATAGAAACGTAGATATGAAATCAATTCTCACATACTCTAAACAGGGTAAGATAGGTCCAAGGTCATGGCTTTAGAAAAAAAAAACGGGTATATCAACCATAAATGATTAAAGGCTCAACAGGGTAAAACAATGGATAATAATAATAATGGGATGGCTAGAAAGGCTCTAGGTGATAAACAAAAAACATGCCTCAGTGTGTGTATTCGTACAGCTAATAATAACAAAAGAACATACGCAAACCAAGATTGATAAAGACATACCTGATATCGCTCATATGATAATAAGTGTTTGGCTTTTTATGAACTCACCAGGACGGGTTAAGCTGACTTGTTCTATCATACCTCTGAGTTCAAAGCTCATGCTCGTGGTTCTGATGTTAATCTTAACCAGTGCGTCCAATCATAAACAAAAGTATCTACAGTCAGGGGACTGAAAGAGAGAACGCCCAAGTAGTTGGTGTACGTGATCAAGAAAACCAATAGCCAGACATAGTCACGTATCTAATAAAATAAACAGGAACTGGAGGTAAACCAAATCAAATTCATTAGAAGAAGCCAACCCATAATAGGTGGTTACATCAAAGCAACAGAAATTAAAACTGAATAACTAAAAAAACAAACATTACACAAAGAAAACCAAAAGTACAAAAACATAATCAAAATCAATCACTCTGTCCACCGTCCTGCATATGGGTATCAAAGTTAATCATATCTGTCGGATCCAACATAGTGTGCCCTCGTGCGAAGGCAGAGATAGGCGTCAATGTCTCTGTGTTGCCCGACGGAGTATGCTGCTGCTGAGGTGGTGTCTGGTGCGGTGGCTGCTGCGGTGGCTGCTGTGGAATCTCTCCCCCTATCTGAACTGGCTGGTTCCACCAAGGAAAGGTGAACTAGCCAAAATGAGGTGCTGGAGGCGGTCCGGAGAATCTATCTCTGAAGCGCTGTGCCTCCTCCCACAGATCAGTCTGATGAGTCAGAACTCTCCCTGACAGCCCATACTGAAAACAGAAATCCTGCATAACACAAAACTGGGACATCTGCATCCGGTACTCTCTGGAGTTCTCATCAATTGGAGGAGGCTGAGGTGGCTGTGTCTCTGCTGCATTCGGCTGAGCCTCCTGGTGCGGAGCACTGGTGCTTCCCTCCCTGTCTCGTGGTTGCCTCAGAGGTCGGGGCGGATCATCTGTGACCGTCCGCTCCTTCATCCAATGGGCGTTCAGCGGTGCAGCCGGTCGCAACATCAGCGAATCAGAGAAATCCGGAACACCCGCTTTCTTGCACAGCAGGTAAATCACAGTCGCGTGGCCTAAGGATTTCTTAGGCGATTGAGCGATGTCATCCATATCAGCAGCGATGATCTGTCCAATATTCACTTGTTTCTGATGAAGGATCTGATGGAGAAGCAGGGCACGTTCGGATATCAATTCTGACCCGCTCCGATTCGTACTCAAATTGTGATGAATGAAATAAGCCAATGCCTTAGGAATCGGAGCGAGATCAACCACCATAATCTTCGTCGGAGAAATTTTTGAAGTGGGTGTCCAATCGTGACCTGGCCTAATCAGTGAGTTCTTCATATCAGTGTAAGGCCAGTAGTTCTTGTCAGACCGTTTCATTTCGGCAAATGGGCAAACAGAATCATAGAATTTGCATTTCAGCACACTGTTAATCGTCTTCCCATCATATTTGATCACTTTGCCCCTTACCCATGAAACGAACGATGCATTCCCTGTGGGGTCTTCCTCATCAGATGTTACCCGTAGTGCATTGGCATAGAACTCCCAGATCAGATCCAGTGAAACCGGTTGGATTTTGTCATTGAAGTATATCAGCTTCTGCTTTTTCAGAATATTAGTGACCTCTGGATACGTGTCATTCTGATACATCCAATGTTTTTCTTCGACCATGTTGCGACTCTTGATTTGCTCATATCTATCTTCATGGTAGGTGGTACGGAATGTGCTGACCTCGTTTGGTGATTGAGACATGATATTGATCTGTGGACTGAATGAAAAAAGAAGAAAACAGAGAAAAATCACAGTAATACGCAGAAAATACGTAATGAAAAAGTGAGAAAATGAAGTCCGTACGGACAAAAACTATATATGCAGCCCCATAAAACTGATACGCGTATGATACGCTGCCAATACGCGTATCAGGCTCCCTTACGCGTACCTTACGCATATCACTCTGCCATACGCGTATCATACGCTGCTGAAACAAGTGTAAAACATGATCTGCGTAACAGATCACGTATCATAAGGTAATACGCGTATGGCCTGGTCCCTTACGCGTATCATACGCGTATGCTTCGTCTATACGCGTATGACACTAACAATCAAACCTCCCTTGGGTTGCCTCCCAAGCAGCACTTCGTTTAACGTCGCATGGCTCGACGGGACACCTCATACTCAGATGAGTTTAACAGTTTCAATCGGTCCCCCTTCACCGGGATTGTATGGTTTCAACCTCTGACCATTGACTTTGAAGGTGTCGCCATTCTTCTCATTTTTAAGCTCTATTGCTCCATAAGGAAGTACTTTGTTAATGACGAATGGTCCTGACCATCTTGACCTCAATTTCCCTTGGAACAGCTTCAACCTGGAATTAAATAGCAGTACAAGTTGTCCCTCCCGAAATTCCCTCTTCTGTATCTTTTGATCATGCCATTTTTTTGTTTGTTCTTTGTAAATTTTGGCATTTTCATAAGCTTGATTCCTGAATTCTTCCAACTCATGAAGTTGAAGAATTCGGGATTCACCAGCTTTAAAAAGATCACAGTTTAGGAATTTGGAGGCCCAGAAAGCTCTGTGCTCGAGTTCGAGTGGTAAATGACAAACCTTACCGTAAACTAATTGATAGGGGGATATACCTATTGGTGTTTTAAATGCAGTCCTGTATGCCCACAATGCATCATCCAGCTTTACTGACCAATCTTTTCGAGAAGCACTTACCGTCTTTTCTAAGATTTGCTTTATTTGACGGTTGGATACTTCCACTTGCCCACTCGTCTGGGGGTGATATGGTGTGGCTATCTTATGTTTGACATTATACTTCTTCAACAGATTCTCCAAGAGTTTATTTATAAAATGCGTACCTTGGTCACTAATTAAAGCCCGTGGTACCCCAAACCTAGAGAAGATGTTATGCCTCAAGAACTTCACCACCACTTTAGCATCATTTGTTGGTAATGCCACAGCTTCTACCCACTTTGACACATAATCGACCGCAACCAATATGTAATTCTTACCAGCTGATGGCGGAAAGGGTCCCATAAAATCAATTCCCCAAACATCAAACAGCTCCACTTCTAGCATGGAGTTTTGCGGCATCTGATTCCATTTTGTAATGTTACCCATTCGTTGGCACCTGTCACATTCTCGGACTATAGAATTTGCATCCTTGAATAGTGACGGCCAATACAAACCTGATTGGAGGACTTTTGCTGCAGTTCTATCTCCACTGAAATGTCCACCATACTCTGAATTATGACAAGCTTTCAGAATATCGGCTTGCTCTCTTTCTGGAACACATCTTCTGATCAAACCATCCACTCCCTTTTTGTAGAGAAATGGATCATCCCATAGGTATAACCTGCAATCATAAAGAAACTTTTTCTTTTGGTGAGAATTAAAGTCATCAGGTATAACCCCACCTACCACATAGTTCGCATAGTCAGCAAACCATGGTATCTCCTGAACAGCAAGTATTTTCTCATCAACGAATGTGTCCCGAATAGGATGATCCTCCTCAGTTTCTTTGATTGGGGACATGCGAGATAAGTGATCCGCGACCGTGTTCTCGCACCCCTTTTTGTCTTTGATTTCCAAATCAAACTCCTGAAGGAGGAGGATCCATCTCAAAAGTCTCGGCTTTGATTCCTGCTTAGCAAACAAATACTTTAAAGCAGCATGATCAGTATACACAATGACTTTTGAACCAAGCAAATATGATCTAAATTTGTCAAAAGCATAAACCACGGCCAACAACTCCTTTTCGGTAGTTGCATAATTCATTTGGGTCGGGTTAAGGACATGACTAGCATAATAAATCACATGCAATAATTTGTCCTTTCTCTGTCCTAGGACAGCCCCCACAGCAAGGTCACTTGCATCACACATTATTTCGAAAGGCAAGGACCAATCGGGGGCGATTACAACAGGTGCACTAATCAACTTACTCTTTAAAGTTTCGAAAGCTACCATGCAGTTTTTATCAAAATTAAATTGCTTGTCTTTGACTAGCAAATCAGTCAACGGTTTTGCGACTTTTGAGAAGTCTCTGATAAACCTGCGATAAAAACCTGCATGACCCAAAAAACTCCTTATCCCTTTTTCATTCACAGGAGGTGGGAGGTTAGCTATCACCTCCACTTTGGCTTTATCCACTTCAATTCCTTTGTGGGAAATTTTGTGTCCTAGCACAATTCCTTCCTGCACCATGAAATGACATTTCTCCCAATTGAGAATAAGGTTAGTTTCCTGACATCTTTGCAAAACAAGAGACAAGTTAGCTAAACAATTATCAAAAGAAGAACCAAACACAGAGAAATCATCCATAAACACCTCCATATACTTCTCAAGCATGTCGGAGAATATAGATGTCATACATCTCTGAAAAGTAGCTGGGGCATTGCACAGCCCAAATGGCATCCGTCTGTAAGCGAAAATACCATAAGGACATGTAAATGCAGTTTTTTCCTGATCTTCCGGGGCTACAGCAATTTGGTTGTATCCCGAATATCCATCCAGAAAGCAATAATACTCATGACCTGCAAGTCTTTCTAACATTTGATCAATAAACGGGAGAGGAAAATGGTCCTTTCTTGTTGCAGTGTTCAGTCTTCTGTAATCGATGCATACTCGCCACCCTGTCACTGTGCGAGTTGGGATCAGTTCATTCTTTTCATTTAAAATTACTGTGGTTCCTCCTTTCTTGGGTACCACATGCACTGGACTCACCCACGAGCTGTCAGAAATGGGGTAAATCATTCCCGAATCTAACAACTTTACAACCTCTTTCCTTACCACTTCTTTCATTGCTGGGTTTAACCTCCTCCATTTTCACTACCTGATTTGCTAATTTCAAGTCAATTTTTCCCTCTGGCTGATTCACAGTACGGTCATATAATTCCAAATGCTCATTTGCTGCAATAGCTTCGATGATCTTTTTGATACCGGTTGCTATTGAAAAATTAGATGAACCACCAGCAGCTGTATCAATGAGTTGCTTAGTTTTCATTTTCAGCCCGTTTACAAAATTCTGCATTTGTTCAGTTTCATCCAGATTATGTGTAGGACATGCAACTAAACATCTCTTGAATCTTTTGTATGCATCTCCAAGTGTCTCTCCGTCTTTCTGTTTGAAATTCACAATGTCATACCTCTTACGGATATACACAGAAGCAGGAAAATACTCATTCAAGAATGTTGTTTCCATTTGTTGCCAAGTAGTAATGCTTCCTGCGGGTAGTGAATAGAACCATTCCTCAGCGTCCTCAGATAATGTGAAAGGGAACATGACCAATCTCTTTGCCTCTTCAGAATGCCCATCAATTTTCAATGATGTAGTCATAGTCAGAAACCTCTGTAGATGCTTGTTTGCATCCTCATTGATCTTTCCTGCAAAAGGTTTGCTTTCTAACTGGCGGATAGTTGAGGGATGTAATTGGAAGTGAGCAACATTAACAAGTTGGTTAACAATGGTCAACCGCACTGCTGGGTTATTCTGTCTGCCATAATCACCTAAAAGTCTTTCCGCTGGAGGTGGGTCTGCAGCCATGTTTTCAGTGTCTGGATGTGAATCTGTGTCTGACTCAGATTTTTCGAAGTGAACAGAAACTGGTGTGACAGGTGTGACCGGTTCTTCGGTGTCAGAGTTGGCCAGCTTCTTTCTTCTAGCTTCTCTGAGCTTTTTGCGCAATGTTCTCTCTGGTTCTGCGTCAAAATGAAAATCAGCTGAGGCCTTACCTCGCATACACAGATCAGACAGAAGTTAGTTATAATGATAATAAAAATACAATTAACAATAAATAAAATTTTAGATGCAGAGCAACAAAATTCTAATTGAAAATAAATTAATAAACTCTACTATCTTTGGCAGTCCCCGGCAACGGCGCCAAAAACTTGATGGGAAAATAGCAAGTGTACTATTTTTCTCACTGTAGTAATAAAAGGGAATTTCCCCGTTTGTCGATCTCAAGGACTACTTGACGATACAGAGTTTATAGATTGTTTCAATTAGACAAAAGCCTTTGGTTTTTGTGTGGTGAGTAATTATACTACCAATTTCAATTGAAGAAGACAAGTAAAAAGGTTGAACGAGATACAAATGAGAGAAGATTGCTAGGGTTCGGTGAATGAATCTTCCTGTAACAGATATAATTTATGAAGACTTAGACAATATTCTTGTCAAATTAATTCCGGTCCTCAAGGGTATCTATTCCTAAGTCCTTAGTAATAGATCTTTGATTATGTAACCTAATTACTATGTCCATAAACAATTAGGTTCATACTCAAGCATTCACATATCAAGAATTACCGGTCAGATAGAAAATCCATAGTCCTAGGTTATTTTTACTATCCAAAGTTCTTATACAGGTCAATGAATAATCGTTGTCCAGCTTACACTATTCATATTAATCATCATTTGTTGGTCCGACGAATAAAGCATAAAGAACGGCAATAAGAACAAATTAATGGAAAAGAAGAAATAAGCAATACATTCATAAACATCAAATCTGTCACATTCAGAATCAGGGTCACCCCCCTAGCAATAGGGGGTTTAGCTACTCATAATAAAAGTAAAAACAAAGAATGATATTGTTGTCATTACAGAATTTCGTGAGGATCAATCTTCAATAGTCGGAAAACTCTTGAACATATGAATCCTTTGATATTCGTTCAGTCTCCAGCTCTCAAAACGCGTCCTTTTTCTCCACAAAATGTCCAACCCCCGGAAAATCGTGGTCTGGCCTCTTAATAGCTCTTCAGTTGGATTTTTCCTTATTTTGTGCTCCATACGCGTATTGTTGTCCCATACGCGTATTGGCTGGTCTCAAACGCGTACTGCACGTACCACAGCCTCTGATACGCGTATTGCCCAGTCTGGTACGCGTATTGCCCAGACAGGTACGCGTATTGCCCAGACTGGTACGCGTATCACCAGAAGCTGGTCTTTTGGCTGAATTTTCCATCCCTCTGGTCATTTGCGTATGCTACGCGTACTGGGAAGGTCCATACGCGTATCATGTAAGGCCATACGCGTATGGACAGCAGGTTCTCCAAAAATTGGCTTTTTCTTCCGTTTTCTTGCTCGGGCTCGATTTCGCATCTTACATTTGATTTCCTGAGCTTCCAAACTAGCTTTTTACCTGCTAACATACCAAAAAGTGTAAAATATCCTCAAGAAACTCATAAGTAACAACACACTTAATATTATA
The DNA here is from genome assembly GCF_024323335.1 of Lathyrus oleraceus. Taxonomy (NCBI): domain Eukaryota; kingdom Viridiplantae; phylum Streptophyta; class Magnoliopsida; order Fabales; family Fabaceae; genus Lathyrus; species Lathyrus oleraceus. The sequence goes on along the minus strand of NC_066581.1, from coordinate 328,402,860 downwards.
GAATTGAGCTTCTATCTAACTAAAAATGCTTCAATTTACACAGTTTACCTGACTTATTTACGGTTAAATAGTGGATTGTCTAGCATAAATGGTGACTGATCATTTATCACCGAATTGAGTAAAGTAACCTTACCTCCAAGAGATAGATGTTTCCCTCGCCAACCACTCAAACTCTTCTTCAACTTTGCAATCATCATAGACCAAAAAAGTCTACGTCTATGATTACCTCCAATTGGAATACCGAGAAAAGTAAAAAGTATCTTTTCCAAATTACAAGCCAAAAAAGAAGACGCCGATTCCAAAATAAAATCCTCCACATGCACACCATACAACTTACTTTTCTTTAAATTAATACACAACCCCGACACCAATTCAAAACCCCTCAATAAAGTTTTAATACACCATAAGTTTTCCTTAGATCCATCACACACTAAAACCGTATCATCTGCAAATTGGAGCATCTCAAAATGAATATCCTCTGAAACCGCAAAACCTTTGAACAATCCCAACGAAACGCTTTCCTCATCATTCCCGCAAGACCTTCTCCCACCAAAAGAAAAAGAAAAGGAGAAAGAGGGTCTCCTTGACGCAACCCTCTAGATGTTTTAAATTCCAAAGTTGGACTACCATTAACTAAAATTGATACCGAACTAGAAAAAACCGTACCTTCCATCCACTTCATCCATAACTCACCAAAACCCATTTTTCTAAGCGTAAATTTAAGAAAACCCCATGAAACACAATCATAGACTTTCTCAAAATCAACCTTCAACACAATACATTTCCTACGCTTCCTTTTCGCAAAATCTAAAATCTCATTAAGCACCACCACCCCATCAAATAATTGTCTCCCTTCAATGAAAGCCGTTTGAAAAGGCGACACAAGTTTACCAATCACCAATCTCAACCTCGCCGCAAGAATTTTTGATATTAACTGATATAAGCAACCCACTAAACAAATAGGACGATACTCATCAATGCTTATCGGACAATCAACTTTAGGAATAAGAGCAAGAAAGGATGTCGTCGCGGATCGAGGAAGAACACCACGCACATAAAACTCTTGAACAAAATTAACCACGTCATCCTTCACAAAATTCCAACACTTTTTCAACAAACCAAGCGGAAAACCGTCCGGACCCAGACTCTTATCACAATCACTTAACCACACAATCTTTTTAATTTCATCCACTTGGAATGGAGCTTCCAACAAATCTCTATCTTCCACACTAAGAACATTAAAATTAAGCCCATCCAAGGTCGGTCTATCCTCCATCGGTTCCGTAAAACGGCTTTTAAAATGATTAAAGATCTCACTTTTAATATCCTCCACACCTTCCAACCGACCTCTTGAAGTAATCAAAGAAGCAATATTATTTCTCCTAAATCTCCCTTTCATAACGGAATGAAAGAATTTGGAATTAGTATCCCCAAGACGAATCCAATTACACCTAGCTTTTTGGCGCAAAAAGTTATCTCGTAAAAGCATAGTATTCCACACCTCTTTCGTAGCCACCTCTCTATTTCTCCTCAAAGAATCAACCATGCCATCCTCCGCTAAATCCGCTACCACCAAATCCAACGAGTTGAGATCACCCACCGCTTTTTCCACATTCAAATCAAGCATCCCGGAAACTTCTTTATTCCAACTCTCGCCAACAATTTTTCTTTCAAAATATAGCCCGCCTTCCCTCTCCTAATAGTATTATTCCAAATATCACTCACCAAAGGAATGAAATCATCATGCTCACACCACCCTTTAAAAAACTTAAAAGGTTTCGGGCCCCAATCCACAATATTGCAATTTAACCAAATAGGACAATAGTCTGAAATAGACCTATCCCCCACCACAATCCCTCCCACACCCCACAAGTCAAATAATTTCTCAGAAATGAGAAATCTATCCAACCTACTACAAGCACTCTCATCCAAATTGTGCCAGGTAAACCTCTTATTAATCAATGGAACATCCACAAGATCCATCACACTAATAAAATCCTCAAAGTCCTCCGCCTTATAAGCTGTGTCCAATTGACATAATCTTTACTGGACTGAAGTTATAGGAATTCTTGAGTTATTATTATAATATACCATTTATCTATAGAGATTTAATCATAAAAAAAAAATCAAATTGAATTTTGTTAAACAAACACATTGTGTAATTTCAAGAGTATTACTCCTTTAACTCTGGATTGGACCATATTTTCATGGTGATCTTCACTTAGACTTATCATCCTTTCTTACTCATAGAAAAAGTGTGACCCTTACTTTCTACTATTTTCCATCAATTTCTTTCTTCATTTTACTTTGTTTCAATTCTACCCCAACTAAAATAATAGTTAAAAATTTGTGTCCGTAGTTAATCTTGATCCATTAAAATTATAAGTTTCATCAATTTATCAAAGTATGACCAAAATGGATGAAAATCAAATTGTTTAGCCATCAATTATGAATGCTGCAAACATACAAAGACTATGATAAGCAAAAATATTTGCACATGCAATGATCAAAGAACAGGAGATGTAACATTCCAACGGGTGATTAAACATGATATGAGAACCAAGAGAAATATTTCATCTTGCTTCATATACATGATTATATTGAACTACAACTATAAACTCAGCTAGGTAACATCTCAATCTATACGGGCTCAACATACCACTCATAAATATCTCAATCTGCTGTCTGTCAATAATTTCAAAACATCTCAGAATTAGTTTACATTTAATTCAAGGGGTCTTTCTGATGTCGTGCTCTTTCTTCGCCTTCCAGTTTCTCGTCTTTCTCCACTCTGAGTAAATTTCAATGACCAAAGGGATAAGCAAAAAGTATAATATACACTCTGCTATTCAACAACTATCAGAATGGTGCAATCCCAATCTCAGGTGTTCTGTGCTAGGTCTTAGGATTTTGTCAAGAGATAATTGCATCACCATGACAGGTAATATCAGAACTCATAAAAGGAACGAGACAACGTGGAAAACTTGAAATGTCAACTTATCCCGATTCCCTGTTCGCAGGAGATTTCTGCCAACTGGTCCGTGACCCTTGAACAAAATTCAAGACAAGATAACCACCATCTTCGCTGGTATAAGTTGTCAACGCTTACTTATTGGCTTTCCGAGCAAGAAATCGTTCTCTGGCAGCTTGGATTCTACTTTCATTATCATCTGCAGCAGCAGAAACTTCAACATTCTTCTTGGGCAAATCTGGAATCCCAGATTCTTCCTCAACATGATCCATACCACCACCACTACAAACAAAGGAATTAGAGTCAGCATTGATCCAGCCCCCTTCCACCACCAAAAAGAAGAGAAAAATATGACGTGCAGCATTAAACATATAACATATATACCAAAGGAACATGAACTGTTTGGACGCAAGACTTATTCTGCCATATGTTTCATAAGTGTCTAATGCCAAGAGAGTTTACCTTAATTTGTACACATTTAAGGTATTAAGCTTGTTAATGATGGGTATAACCCATTTCATCTCAACAGAACACACATTTCTCATGAACGGACGTGGTGTGGCAATTAGCTCATGGTACACAACATAGTCAGGAAACTTCCCCAGCTCATCAGAACTCAATGAAGATGACGGATGCACCTAGTACAAAAGATTCAAGTCATTAGGTGCCTACAAACAAAGCATTTAGTTGGAATTGATAAATATTAGCTACTGGCTCCAAACTTTCACAATTTCACATCAAGCCTTCGCCTTTTGGTGATACAGGCCTTTTTATTTTCATTTTGTGAAGCTCTTATGCAAGTTGTGTCACACATACGGTATGAGTTTTACAATAAAATGCATGAATCTATGGAAATCATTTGAATGAGATACTATACTAAAACAACATGAGGCAGAAGTACAGCTAAATGTAATGGTTCCACGCAATAAGTGACTTTAAACTTTAATTACCTGGACTATTTGGCCTCGGAAACCCAGAGTTCGATAACCATTATGATGCATCTTTCTTTCAGCCAGCTGATTTGCATAGCCTACACATAAAGCCTTCCTCAAATTTCGATAATCCCGCCGGAACTCTTCCCCTTTCCGATTTTCCTTTATATCCAATGGTTCTGTTGTAATGTTAAGAAAATATATGTGAGTGGGAGAGGAACGACCATGTATGATAACTAGATGGAGGACTCAATAATTTGAATGAAAAAAATAAGAAAAGAAATGATAAAAGAGAGAGCAATTTTTCTCTCAGTCTAATTCTAAATTTTATCCCCTTTTTTGGATATTGTTAGCTCTAACTTATTAGTCAAAACATACACTCTTGCAACTTCCTGATAAAGTACAAATACTTGTACCGTTACAAGTTAAAACTGAATACCACTGTGGAAATTATTTGACCATGAGAGCATTAAACCATAATTTAAATACACAATAAAATAATGAAGTTGTTCTCATGGTGGCAACACTTTATTGTCAAATCATACAACTTAGTTGTATGAGAACCTTAGTGGTAGTGCATATTTGGGCAGAAGTGCATGTTTTATTACTATGCACTCATATCATTTGATTTGCAGCAGAAAATAAACCCTATACAGGGCATGACATGCTTGGCAAGTCTCCTGTGAAAACTTCCTCCCGTAAATGACATTGGGGCCGGGAATAACCATCATAATTCATACTCCCTTTGTTCCTTTTTACTTGACGCTTTTGTAGAAGAAAAAAATGTTCTTATTTACTTGTCATTTTCAAAGTTAATGCAACATCAATAATTGTTTTGTCAATAATACGTGGTGAGAGAGAAATGAGTGAAATGAGATCATAAATAGTTTTGGGTTTTTATAGGAAAAAGGGCAAATAATTCCATAAAAAATAACAAGTTGTATTGATTTTTTTACTGTGTAAAAAAACTTAAAACAACAACGAAAAAGGGACGGAACGAGTAACATCTAAAAAGCATGATCAAATATTTAATTGTAATTAATATACTTATCCAACCACAACTAATTCATACAAATTACTTTTTGATGAATATTATCACACATCGAGCTCAATCTGCTAAAGGTAACAATTTCAAATTTATTCTATACAGCTTGTCTAAACCACAACATATCTAACACAAGAACGATATGCAGTTATTTCATACCCCGTGTTAATTTCACAGCTCACTTTAATTCTAAACTTTGATTTTTTTTAAAATAGAGAATTTCATACCCCGTGTTAATTTCACAGCTCACTTTAATTCTAAACTTTGATTTTTTTTAAAATAGAGAATTTCAATCTTTTACTCTAACTTCTATTTTTTTTAACTAAAGAAAAGGATTAATAAGCATATGAATGTGCCAAAAATAAGATGCTGGTTCTTTTTTCTACTAGCATTGCCACTGCATCTGAAAGCACATTCTTAATTTCGTAATGAAAATACTAAAAGATGTAAATACAAACCTTTGGCAATTTTCTGCAGTATCTGTGATAACTGCTTACGAACATCTCTGGCAAACGTCATTCCCCGCACCTTCAATCAGTTGATTTCAGAATAATCACATTAATATTATGCATTGAACAAATACAAAGTATACCTGTGTTCGTGTGTGCACATATCACTTCATACTTTAGTACGGTGTGAAGAATAGAAATCTTAGGGAACTGTCAGTAGTAAATACAAATGCAAGTACACATTATCATCCAAGAATAAAAAAAGGAATATGCCTTTCCTAATAACCCGTGAGATTTTTCCTTTAAAGGATATAATATCTGAATTGAGTGTGAATACAAGTATTCCACAAGGATGTCACTAGCCTTCTAACCTAGATTGTCAATATCAGGTAGCGGCAAGCCCCAAAACTAGAATAACAGAATAGGCTACAGCACATTGCAGAATGTGGCTCACTAACTACAAGAGGTGCACCCCTGATGGCTCAGGTCCTAGCAGCAAGGCGAGATGGCTGCAATAGTGGTTCAAATGGTCGTCGTAGGGATAGGTAGCTGGTGGCAGAACTTTGGACTTTGAAGGTGGGAGAAAATTGAGTACGGGATTGTTTTTGGGCTCTTGAGTGCTGATTTGCAGCAAAATCACAAAAAGGCCGCCAGCCCCCACACTGCAATATGTAGTCAATTGCAGATAGTAGGTAGCGGTATGGCCACTATGTCGAAGTTTTGGAAAAAATATACAGGAAGCTGATACCAACCCTACACATAAAAGGTAAAATATAGAAGAATACACAACATTAAAGACATAATAACCAATAACTAAAGTTCATTGATACCAATATTCAATTCAAATCCAATATAAAGCATAAAACTTTTAAGACTACAAGGCTTAAATAACTCCTCTAAGCATTTAAAATAAATACAGGGGACTCCTTTAAGGGAATCACTATCTCCAAAGTGAAGCGGGGAGATGAAGCTGCACAAGGTGAGGAAGGGAGATGAAGCTGTATTGGAGAAGAAATGACAAGACAAGAGGGGACAGATCAAATTTATAGCTAATAATAGTTTGTTGCCTTTCAGAATTTTATGATAGAATGACCATGAAATCCAAAAAAACAGAGGGAACAGATCAAATTTAAGGCCAAAAACTGGCTTTTAAGGTGAAACGACAATTCCAAAAAGTATACATAGAATCTTACAAGAGTTTTAATGTAGTGGTAGCTTCATCCACTATTTGGCTTCCATTTGTGGAGATATAGACACTCCTCAAAACCACAATGCAATGAGGTTTCGTGTAGCGCCTAAGGCCCTAAACAACACTATACCTCAAAGGCAGCCGCTACTGACTAAACAGCTATAATGTCCTTTAAGGGTCTTTTGTCTGTCAATACGACTTCTATGGCCGCACCTCCAATATGTGATGCCACGGGTGGAGAATAGTGTCCACCAGCTACTCCGCACCGCTATGCCACAACAACGTCATATTTGACAACATACCTTCTTGCTAAATATTTTAACAAACTTCAATGCAAGAGTTCAGTCACAAATGTATACATTTGATCATTGAAATACCAGAATACATGATAATACCTACCTGCAAGCCATGGTCTTTGCACCAACCAATGTCATAATCAGTTTGATACCAACGCTCATATATCTGCAGTAATTGAATGTGGTCACCCAAGCCAAAGCCATCAGGAAGGTTAGATAATGGCCGTTTCCTCTTTTTCTCAGTCTTGCTGCACATAAAAGGGGTGTAACCACTCAGTTCTAGAATGTCTTTTTTGTTAGTCAATTTAATACATAATATTACTAACAAAAGAAGTACTAGGGATGTATTTGCAATTTCAGTTCATTTAGGGGTTAAAGTGACAGCGCCCACACACTCAGGAGCTAAAATGGGCTATTTGCTCATCTAGTTTGAAAATGCGAAGAGCACTAAGATGACTCAACCTCTGCCCTGGTAGCAATGCAGTTTCAGTGGATAACATGGCAGCAACGGTCAAAGCCTCGGTTATGCAACCATAATTGTTTGCTTCCATTAAAGTTCTTGACAGGGACGGTTCTAATGGAAGCTCTGCATAGAATTGAGAAAAACTCAGGGAACCAAGAAAAGTACTCATCCTTAAATTCCAATTAGGAAAATGAATGGAAAAGAAAAGAACAAGTTTTATGTTCAAACTGAGAATAACTTCCATTGTCAAGCATGGCAGAAACACACTTCCATGAACATAATAATAATCGGGAAAAAATATACCAGTAAAGGCTCTTATCAAAACTGACAGAAATACTGGCATCACTATGCCTGTATGTCCATTGTTTTCAGTAATGTTTTATTTTATATTGTACATATATTTGAATTTAATTTATATACATTGCCATTGTAAAAAAAGTTTTATACGTGCACCCAATGATTGTCGTCACGTCATTTAATGAATATGACAAGTCATGTGTTTAACTCATTAAATAATATGGCAACACGTCATTAGATTAATGTGTAAAACTGATTTACACCGACAGTGTATATGACTTAAACTCTAAATTTTATTATGTTTTATTGTGTAAAATTTGTTTTAGTTTAATTTGCTTGTTTCAATTTCTTAAAATCTATGTTATATGACTTATCTAAATTTCAATATTTATGTTATTTGTTTTCAAATTTAAAAGAATAGAGTTTTTGAGGAAAAGTTTATACATTAAAGAGTTATCTCAATTTGCAAAAATCACTAATCATTTAAGTAGCCAAATTTACGTCTTGAGTTCTCAACCAAAACTAGAAATTCCAATGAGCTAATTGAAGGCTTTTGAGTCTAAATTGTGATGAATCATGACGAATGTCAATGTGACTTGTGTGGAAACCACAATGACCGAAATAATCAACATATATTCATAATCCGGACAAAATTGGTAGTTACTTTTGGGATTCCCTCTAATTATGTATAGATTTAGATTTAAATGTACATTTGGAAAAGATTTGGTTTTGTTAAGGAAAAATGTCTACATAAAAAAGGTCTAACCAAAATCGGTAGTTACTAATAGTTATTGTAAAGAGTCTCACATCGGATAATATATGGCCTGAACATGTATTTATAAGTGGGGACAATCCTCACTCTACCAACCGGTTTTGTAGGGTTGAGTTAAACCCAACTACATTTCTTAATATGGTATCAGAGCCTCGTTTAAGATCCGGTGGGCCACCCTACTATGGTTTCCGCTATCGGGCCACCCACCATTTATTTCCACGCTCCAGTTGTCTAGTCCTGAGCGTGAGGGGGGTGTTAAGAGTCCCACATTGGATGATATATTGCTTGAACATGTGTTTATAAGTGGGGACAGACCTCACTCTACCAACTGGTTTTGTAGGGTTGAGTTAGACCCAACTACATTCCTTAATAGTTATTATTGAAATTTCCTTCATAGTTTATATGATATGATGGTATAGATGATGAAAACAACAATATTGCATTATTCATGATTTCACCACCCTAGTATTTAAAGTTCAACACTAAAATATAAAGAAACAGTACCAGCCATTTTTCGTCCAATACTTGTAATAGCACCATTTTCATCAATAGCATCAATCAGATATAATTGCTTCAAGGCATCTTGTAAGGACTCAGCTGCAGAAAACATGGTTACACAATCACCAAGTTATACTTGAGCAAAACCTATTAAAACGTCAAGAATGAAGAACGTTAAAAAGCACAAGAATAAATCACATAAATCAATATCAGCAAAGTACTAGCTCACACCCTACCTGAAATATGAAGAAAGAATGAATGAAAAGATGGAGGGGGAAAAGAGCCAAAAAAAATTGAAACTTCTAAGATAACATAAAAGCAACTTCACAGGATCAACAAGAATCGAGTTTTGTCACTTAATACCGCAACGCAAGGAGCAAAGGTGTCAATTTACATTTAAGCTATAAAAAATATCTTACATGAAGGAGAATCAAGAAAGTCAAATTTGAGAATATCAATATCAGGGAGGTCCAACGACTTCAAGTAAAGAACACTGCCAGCAAGAGAAGATCTCTGAATTTCAGGAACTGTTACATCTAAAAACTCATCATGGTAGAGTTGGGAAGGATATAGGCGGTAGCATTTCCCTGGTCGTGTTCGTCCAGCTCTGCCTGCCCGCTGATTAGCTTGCACTCTGCAATGTCAGGATACACTCGTTTTAAAGCTTATGAATTGATTATTCCAAAAAAAATTAAAACTATTGAGATAATTGTTAATGCAACAAGAATCCATTTAACCAATACTTATGATTCTTTTGTTTGAAGTAAGAAAAAATGACTCAAGATCCATTCAGTCAGTAGTATTAACCACTACTGAATGAAATAGAATTTCATATATGATTTGTTTGTGTTAAAGAAAAGGGAAGAAAAAAAAGTATTGCATCAGTGAATCTATGTTTCATGCCACGATAAAATATTACATTATTCCTTACTTACTTGCTAATTTGAACCACCTCAAGAGAATACATCCTACTAGATGGATTGTACTGCCTTTGCTTTACATACCCAGAGTCAATAACATACCTACAGTCATAAAATTTTAAAAAATATATATATCAGAAACTGTTTGAAGACAAATTGATGTGCTTTATCTAAAAGTACAAAATAATTGTCATGATACAGAGAAACAAAACAAAACAAACATTCCAAATTACAAAGGGAAATTCAAATGGCAAGAAGGACATGTTTGTTACTGCACCTCAAAATTTGAGATGACAAATCATGTCTAACTTTTTCCTCTTTGATCATCACAAAAAATGGCATCATACTTTGAAAACTGCATTGTTACACATCCTATTGCATGTGGTTTTCAAATCAAGCAAAAAGAAATATAATAGATCACTGTCTACAGTATATACAGAACACCTGTATGCTTGTTTTGCCAACAATATTCTCGCCATCTAATGGGTGTAACCCTAACCAATATTCACATAATTGATTCAATCATGTAACTTGTCCACACATGTTCAATAAATGGAGTTTGGGGATTCAGGTTTTACGAAACATTTTTAATCTTAAGACAAAATTAAGCAGGCTACAGAAATAAGAAGCATTTGCTATTTTGATTTACTAAAATAAGTAATATCAGCAACAAACAAAATCAATAATGTATAATAATTTACATACATGATAATACATAACTAGTATTTATATATTAAGTTTAAATTGAAATTAATAATATTTAACTGAATATCAGTGCCCTTACACTACACCATCGACGGTCAAAGACGTTTCAGCAATATTCGTAGCAACAATAATTCGTCTGCAATTTGGAGGTGGAGGATTAAATACACGCACCTGTAAGATTATATAGAACATACATGAGTTTCAAATGCACATAAAAAAATCATGCCTCAATTATCAACAATTGTTTAATTAGCACTTTTCCTAGATGCAATATATGTTTTCAAGAGTTCATTGCAAGCTAAAGTGATTTAACATATGATTATGAAGCAAACAAAGCTAGTAACAAGTCGAAATAGGAAAGAACTAGGATAAATCCTCTCAAGGAAGTCCGAAGACAAACTATCTATTTATTCTAAGAAAAATCTTCTGCTAATGACGGATCAAGATCCTCTCCATTTTGTCCATTACCAATGTTATGGTAATATAAATACAATTATGTGACGCTTAATGAGTTCATTTATTGATTATAAACTTTAAATCTCTTTAAAACTACAGTAATGGAGAGGATCCCAACTCGCTGATGACATGTGAAGGTATTTCACACCTGTCATTTTCCCCCAAATGTGTAAGAGCACGGGATCTTTATTCGTTTCAAAGAGCTCTCAACAGACTACATGCAATAGCTAGTCGAGTTCACTATGGACAAAAGTTAAAAAGAAAGTAAGAATTATCGTGGGAGTGAACTTACACATACATCATTACATAAATTTATAGAAGATTGACACCTAGAAATAACAGATACAACATGAGAGACAGATAGAAGTATACAATACAATAAAGAAATGAGGACACCTAAAATTTGAAAAATTACAGGACACGGCACAACTATAATACTACATATAAAACTAATGTAAAATAAATAGAAAAATACAAATTTCAAATTTCAAATTTCAAAATTTTAAATTCTGAAAATTAGAATGAGTCATTATAAACATAATAAAATATGAAACTTTATCTAATTATTGTGGTATTCCCGTTCATACTTTGTATTTGTATAACTATTTGAAAATAGAAGTAAAAAAATTATATAGTACAATTACAAGTGTCCATCATGGATACGACACAATACGAGTACTAATTCAAAGTAGCTATTATGTGCTTCCTTATTTCATTGATAAAAAATATTTTGTGCTTCCTTGATTGATTGTATTTGGAGGAATAAGCAAATATTTCAATTATGAAATTGTACAAAAAGAAAAAAACTACTTGCCTGCAATTCAGGTGGCAAAGAACCATGTAGAGGAAAGATTATAGCATCCATGCAGGAACCTTCGTCAAGAGACCGAACTTCGTCTTCCAGCTTAGATACCAATTTCTCTATGTCATCCTGGATATAGCTCAACAAAATTTGATCAATCAGTACACCATAATCGTAACAAAAAGATTAAGATTTACAATATGGAGTAGAAGTTATCATAGTGTACATGTCTTAAACCAAAAATGATCACCTGTCCAGTCATGAATATTAAAATATCCCCTTCCGGTTGGCGTACATGTATGTCTGCAAAATTGATGCCCGGTAAAAAACTTGAAGAAAAAATCATAATTACAAATACAGTACATATGACAGATGAAATGGAGTGCGTTGCAATGCAAGTATAAACTGACAAAACTTGACAGCATTTACAAACTTCCTACTTGAAAAACTACAAGCTGTTCAATTAGCTAAGGAGGTAGGGCAAGTGAATGTGATTGTTTGCATCGTCGTGGACAGAAGAATTTCAAAGTTCAGATTGAAAATGCATCCCTCTTTTATCAGCCTATTTACTTATAAGTAACAAATTAAACCATAGCCAATTGCTTTTCAATTTCTTAGACCAGTTTTCAAGAGACGTCCCGATATATGTCAAATAGACATGTAAAGCATTATATTATATTAATATGTAATATTAAAGGCAAATGCTTGATAACATTGTGACAAAATTTATTGTCTACCAACAAATTTTCTTTACACATGCTAGCATAATAAAATACATTATTTATTACAACTAATTATGCTGGCATGAAGATAGGATTAAAATTTTATTACATACCAAGAGCTGTTTTGAGAGCAGTATCGAGATAGTTCACAGGACGCTCCTTGCTATAAAGAACCTCAACGGGAAACAGCTTTCCAGGAATGTTCAATACAGGACAATCTCGAAAGAACTTAGACACCTTATCACCATCAAGTGTGGCAGACGTGATCAACACTTTGAGATTAGAGGAACGAAGCTTAACCAAACGCTTCATGAGCCCCATCAATATATCTCTGAACACACAATTACAAATTGTATGAATCAACATTACACAAATGTATGAAAATGTACAGAGAAAAAATAGGAGGTGGATTACGTGTTCAAACTCCGTTCGTGAGCTTCATCCAATATGATAACAGAATAATCATTTAGTTCCGGATCAGCTAGACTTTCTCGGAGAAGAACACCGTCAGTTAGATACCTAATTGAGTTGAACCGAATTGAACCAATGATAAAGAAGCAATTGAGAATGAAAGCAATTGAGAATGAAATAGAGTAAATAGTAAGTAATTACTTTATGCGCGTGTTGCGAGAAGTTCTATCTTCGAATCGAATGGCGTAACCTACTTCCTCTCCGAGCTGAACACCGAGCTCTTGAGCAACTCGTCTGTGGAAGTTGAGTTAGAAAGATGTCGAGAAAACGCTAGGGTTTGTTGAAAAGTTGAAATTGAAGGAGAATACCTGGCGACTGAGACGGCGGCGACACGACGGGGTTGAGTGACGGCAATTTTGGAGTAACCGCGGCGGTGAAGCATCTGAGAGAGTTGAGTGCTCTTGCCGGAACCTGTCTCGCCGATGATGACGACGATGGAGTTGTTTTCAACTGTTTCGATTATCTTTTCTTCGTATTGAACAATGGGAAGGGTCGCCATCCTCGCCGTCGGTCACAAATGGTACCAATACTCGTTAGTCTTTGAAATCAGCGGGCAGTGAAACAAGTTTGAGAAGCGTATTGTATTAAAATTTCAAATGTTTTCAAAATGAGGAAATTTATTTAGATTTTTTATAGTTACACCTTCTTTCTTTTTTTTTTGACAGATTTTATAGTTGCGCCTTAAAATATCAAATTTCCATCCAAAATTTCATAAATATGTTATATCTTAATATCAAAATAGTTTTTGCTATATTAATTTTTTTTTTAAAAACTTATATTTTCATATCTCAATTTTACTCTTCACCTTTCTTTCTCACAAATATACTTTGAAAAAGAAGAAATTTAATTAAAGATGAAGATTAATACAGTGAACCAATTTTATTGATGGTAAACTAAAAATTATTTAGTTAAATAAGTTTTTCTAATTTAAATAAAAGATTAATATAATATTTTAATATGTACTTAAGCATAAAAAATATTTAATTATTTATTGATCCAAACAAATATTATAATTATAAATTATAAAGTATTTATTTAATCGTAAAATAATAAATTATTAAGAATAAATAAAAATTAAAAACTAAACTAAAAACAAACACAGTAATTTAACTTCAAAAATAAAAAATAAAAAAGTTTGAAGGAGAAGAACCGCTTACGATAGCAAAGAAGCATGTGAGTGTGATGTGCAACTACTTATATGAAACTCTTGGAAATTATGAACAATAATTGATATGGGTATGTTCCAATATGACAAAAAAATGGCAATAAATGTATTCCAAATAATCTCACATAGAAAGTGGAGCTAACATTAAAAGCATTTATAAAGACTTTGAAACAATAAACTCATCAAAGGAGGCAAAGAGGATAAGGTGCCACATAGACATACGTGGTGATCCCAAGCATTATGTCACATGTCACATCCAAACAACCCTTCGCTGGTGTAGCCATCGACGACACCGACTCCAGGACCGGGTCCGAGGGTGTGGACGTAGAGGCGCTGGTGGCGGCTTGTAGGCGGCACTTGAGCACTTAGGCACGACACGTCGGAGCATCAGAGTACTTACAGTTTGAATTTCGAATTCAAAATGTACAACACTTCATGAAGTGGTGCATTGTATTGTCATAGGTGAACTATTGCAACATACGGTGAAAATGTGTTGTTTCATCAAGAGTTGCAAACTTATGAAACAACACATGCATGGCCTATAAATACATGATTCTGAATTCGAAAATCACTCACTCAAAATCGCACATCCTCTTCCATATTCCAGACATACTTCCATACTCGATTAAGAGGCTGAATTATCCTGGGTATTCTTGTTTTCCAACTCTAAGACAACAAAAAGGGTACTTGAAATACTTTTAAGGAAAGTGACTTGATTCACGATTCAGACCTAGATACATTCAATCTTTCCGAATTATCTAACAGTCTTAAAAGTATTTACACAATGGCTTCCGACGCTGCAGTTTCAAGCATCAAAGTTATGAATCATGATCTTGTCAAGTTTGATCGCTTGGATGGAACCAACTATACCAGATGGCAAGATAAGATGACATTCCTAGTGACTACCCTGAAGGTTCAATATGTCTTAGATCCTGACTTAACACATATTCCTGAACCAACAGGAAATGACTCCGAAGAAGTCAAGAAGGAGCGCAAAAAACGTAAAGAGAACGAACTGTTATGTCGTGGACATATTCTGAATACGCCGTCAGATCGCCTATACAACCTCTATACGAATAATCCATCTGCAACAGAAATTTAGAAAGCACTCGAATTCAAATTCAAGGCCGAAGAGGAAGGTACGAAGAAGTTTTTAATTTTTAAATATTTTGATTTTAAATTTATAGACTGCAAGCTCATTCTTCCCTAAGTGCATGAGTTACAAGTCCTCGTGAATAAAATAAAAGCAGTGAAATCACCAAAGCTATGAATCAGGATCTTGTCAAATTGGATCGCTTTGATGGAACCAACTACACCAGATGGCAAGATAAGATGACATTCCTACTGGATGCCCTGAAGGTTCAATATGTCTTAGATCCTGACTTAACACTCATTCCTGAACCAACAGAAAATGACTCTGAAGAAGTCAAGAAGGAGCGCAAGAAATGTAAGGAGGACGAACTGATATGTCGTGGACATATTCTGAATACGTTGTCTGATCACCTCTACGACCTTTATACGAATAATTCATCTACAACAGAAATCTGAAAAGCACTCGAATTCAAATTCAAGGTCAAAGAGGAAGGTACAAAGAAGTTTTTAATTGCTAAATATTTTGATTTTAAATTTATAGACTGCAAGCTCATTCTTCCCCAAGTGCATGAGTTGCAAGTCCTCGTGAATAAAATAAAAGTGGTGAAAATAGACATCCCTAATACCTTTCAAGTTGGTGCAATTATTGCAAAATTGTCACTTTCGTGGAAAGGCTACAGAAAGAAATTGTTGCACAGTTCTGAAGACTTCTCTTTAGAGAAAATCCAAAAACATCTTCGAATCGAGGAGGAATCGAAGGAGAGGGAGAAATCAGAATTTGTGGGTCTCTCTAAAGCCAGTGCCATGACCACCAAAGGAAAGAAAAAACATGATGGCATAAAGAGTCATCTTGGACCAAAAAAGGAACATAATAAGTTCAAGAATTATGGCGGTCATAAGGGTCCGAAAAGAGGATGTTTTGTTTGTGGAAAACCTGGACATTATGCTAGAGATTGCAGGCACAATAAGTCAAAAGACGAGATCAATGTAGTTCATGCAAATGATGACATAATTGCTATAGGGAGTGAAATTATGGTAATCAAAGGCAAAGTTCAAGGTTGGTGGTATGATACATGGGTTACGGTGCATGTCTCTTATGACAAGGTTGCTTTCAAAACCTATTCCGAGACAAATGATGGACAAGAAGTGCATATGGGAAATGAAGTACGATCTAAATTTGTTGGAACCAGATCGGTCGAACTCAACTTCACTTCAGGAAAGAAAGTCACTCTTGTCAATGTGCTTCATGTCCCTGACATGAATAGGAATCTTGTTAGTGGGGAT
The DNA here is from genome assembly GCF_024323335.1 of Lathyrus oleraceus. NCBI lineage: Eukaryota > Viridiplantae > Streptophyta > Magnoliopsida > Fabales > Fabaceae > Lathyrus > Lathyrus oleraceus. The sequence continues at coordinate 328,386,331 of NC_066581.1, read as the reverse complement.
TTATTGGGAAAACCGGGCATTAAATTTATTTATGAATCAGACAAACTTATATTGACCTGTAACGGTGTATTTGTTAGAAAAGGATATTCCGCTGAGGGACTGATCAAATTATGTATTACCGACAATATTATTAATGAAATTTATAGTCCCGCTTACATGTTTGAATCTGTTTCTTTATGGCATAATAGATAAGCACATTCCGGTATTAGTTTTATGAAGAGACTAATTAAATCTGGATTGATTTCATGCAATATAAATGATTTCAAAAAAATGTGAATTGTGTGCTAAATCAAATATGATTAAGAAACATTTCAAAAATGTTGACAGAAATACGAATCTACTTGATCTTGTACACTCATATTTGTGCGAATTTAATGGCATGTTAACTCGTGGGGGAAATAGATATTTTATTACATTCATCGATGATTCTTCTAAATATACACATGTATATCTCTTAAAGCATAAAGATGGTGATTTTAATGCATTTAAGATTTATAAAGAAGAAGTGGAAAATCAATTAAATAAAAGTATCAAAGTCCTTAGGAGTGATATGGGCGGCGAATACTTTTCTATTGAATTCGATGCATTTTGTGAAGAATACGGCATAATACATCAATGTTCGGCACCTCGCACACCACAACAAAATGGCATGGTCGAAAGAAAGAATCGAACATATCAAGAGATGATGAATTCATGTTGATGCATTCTGAATTACCCCTCAATTTTTGGGGTGAGGCCCTATTATCCGCTTTCCATATAATTAATAGAACTCCTTTAAAGAAAATCGGTTTTTCTCCATATGAGGCATGGAAAAGCAAAGCACCAAATATCGGTTACTTTAAAGTGTGAGTGTGTGTAGCTTACTACAAAAACATGGATCCTAAAAGAACCAAGTTAGGTCCTCTAGATATAGGATGTGCTTTTGTAGGATATGCACAAAATAGTAAAGCATATAAACTCTTAAACTTATAGACTAATGTAATTATAAAATCTCGGGATGTAGAATTCTTTGAAAATCTTATCACTAAGGATAAAGAATCAGAGTCGGCCGCAACTAAAGAATCTTGTGAAAAAAATTCCTCTCTGATTATAGAAATACAACTTGAAGGAACTTTTTGAATCATTGAATCATAACCCGAGCCTAGGATAAGCAAAAGAGTCCGGAAAATAAAGAATCCAGGACCAGACAAAATTGATCCTCAATTTATTTCCTTTTATCTATTTGAAGGAGATTGTAAGAATTCCGTGCAAAGTATTCCGGTCATTCTTCAATTAGGGGATGATCCTAAAACTTACAAGGAAGCAGTAACTTCAAGGGACTCCTCTTTTTGGAAGGATGTTATCCAAGATGAAATGGATTCAATTGTTTCAAACTGAAGGTGAGAAAAACAAGAAAGGAGGGTTTGAATTGTTTTAGAAAATAAAAACTTTTTCAAAAATGAGAACACACAGAATTTTATATTGGTTCGCTTATAACACAAAGCTACTCCAGTCCACCCGGCCAAGGTGATTTCGCCTTCAAAAAGGACTTAATCCACTAATCTTGAAAGATTAATACAACCAAACGTCTAAGAGAATGATCTCTTAGTCCTCTCAAGTATACAAACTACGCAGAGTCACTTGAGGAACAAAAACAATTTAGACAAAATAAAATTATAATAGAAGGTGCTTCTAAGAGTAAGCAGATATTACAGGAGAATATTTAAGCAAGAATTTTCACGTATGAGCAGCAGCTCGTGAAAAACTGAGAGAGAATGTAAAGAATTTTTTCTGTGTGTTGTTGTGTGTCTCTCACTGAAGTAGGATGTCCTTTATATAGTGGTGAAAAGGACCGTTGGAGTGATGACAAAATATTGGCCTTTGATGAGCATTCAATGTCATTACTTCTGTGTTTCTTGCCATAACCAATTTGTGTCCCTGAATAATTTCTTTCTAAAGATACTTCCTTTCCATTTGAAGAAATTCTTCCCGTTACTCTTTCTGGATTTGTTGAATCTTCATCAGATTCTTTGTCATCTCGGAGTCCTGTGTCAGAAGGAGATTACGTTGAGGTTACATCAGAGCTTCTCAGAGTACTGGTCTTTCAGATCATCAGAACCAAGTCCAGTGGATGTTTAGAGCTTCTGGTTCATTCTACTGTCTTGCTTTGCTCAGAGTCAGAACTTTTAGAGAGAACTTCTTCCTCAGATGCTTCTAATCTTCTAGTGTTTTGTATCTGATCAAGTTTGTATCTTATAAAAGGATCAGATTTCTTTGTTGTTGTTCAGAGTCCTGCACACTTAGAGAATTTTCGTTAGGGTGCCATTTTTGGTTTCATCCTTTGTTATCATCAAAATCCTTGGAATTCTATTGTAGAACTAATTTTGTTCTTACAATCTCCCCTTTTTTTATGATGACAAAACAATCTTAATTTTAGAGATGAAACATTTTTAGATAAGAGTTTTAGATCATATAGAGGTGAGCTCCTCCTGAGATAAGTTTGGGAGTTCAGAAGTTCTTACCGGAGCTTCCATGAAATGATGTTTCTAGATTCTCTTCTGCAAATTTCTAAGTAAAAAAGGATTAGAAACAATTTTTAAACAATGTTTGCAGAGTACTGATAGGATTTAGATATGTTTTCATCAGAGTTGTTTTTAGTTCTCCCCCTTTTTGTCAGAATCAAAAAGACTTAGATAAATGAAGGAAAGACATATATATATATATATATATATATATATATATTATATATATATATATATATATATATATATATATATATATATATATATATATATATATATATATATATATATATATATATATATATATATATATATATATATATATATATATATATATATATATATATATATATATATATATATATATATTCAGAGATGTTAGAAACACAAACAGCAGAAATCCAGAACAAACACAACAGAAAGCAACAAGCAAGAAGAAAAATAAGTCCTAGGTGCCTAAGGGTTTGGAGGTGGAGGCATCCTTTGGAGCAGCTGGGTCAGTAGATTCTGAATGTTGACATTTACTGAATCCTGTTGATCCAATTTGGCTCGGACTACTTTCTGCTCTTTCTGAAGATCTTCAAGTTTCTTGAGAACCAGAGGGACAAAGGTGGAAGACTCCCCCTGAGTCAGAGCATCCGGTTCTACCCTATTGGGAGACTCTTCAGCAAGACTAGCTTCAGCGGCAGCTTTGGCTTCAGCTTCAGCAGCAGCAGCAGCCTCAGCTAGAGCTTTGGCTTCAGCTTCCTTGATTCTTTGTATTTCTTCTTGCCTTGCTTTCTCTTCTACTTCCTTGCGGGCTTGCTCCTCAGCTTCTCTGGCTAGGCGCTCCTGTAGTCTTAACTCAGCGTCTTTGATGAAGTCATTGCAGACTTGCTCAGAGAGGCCCTTCAGCTTGAAGGCTTCTGCGGTCATCCAACCAATAACTTTGTTCCAGTGTGTCCTTATAGCTGAAGGATCATCACTGATGCCAGAGTTGATGGTCATAGACTTGACCTTGTCAACTGAGGCTTCTGCAAACATCATGATTGATTCCTCAAGGGTTGGCAGGGTGTTTTCTGGTTCAGAGGCTAGGGGTGGAGAAGTGGGAGGGCTTAGGTTGAGTGTGGGAGTTTGTGGTTCAGCGAATGTATTTTGTGGGTTTGTGTCAGAGTTATTTGGTTGAGTTTCAGCGTGAGGTGTTTCAGATGGTGGAGGGTCAGATGTGGTTGGGTTTGGTTGTTCTGTGGGTGATGAAGTGACTTCTGGTTCAGGTGTGGGTTGTGTTGGCTGTTGTGAGGCCAGAGTTCGAGTTTGGAGCTGGGCCAGAGTGGGAGATGAAGGGTCAGAGTGTTCTGAATCTGTGGAAATGTTGTAGTAGGGGTGTGATTCTGGAGAAGAAGATGAAGATGGTGAAGTGGTTTCGTTCAGCATTTCTGCTTCAGAAACAGGTAAGGTTATGGTGGCAAGGTTAAATTTTTGAGATGGTTGGTGAGATGTTCTGGTGGTTGAGGGAGGAGTTTCTGAATTTGTATAGATAGGTGTGGGTTAGGGGATAGAGGAAGCAATATGATGAATTTGTACAGAAGGAGCAAGAGAGACAGACTTACCAGAAGATCCAGTCAGAGGTGCTAGAGGTTTTAATCCGGAGGATTCTCCTAGCTTTGCCTTCTTAGTTTGCTTCGCCTTCTCAGAGGGTTCTCGTGGACGCTTCATGAAGTTTGGAGGCTTAGCTGGCAGCTGGCTTATGTTGAAGTCTGAGATATCTACTCCTTGTTTCCTCAGATCATCTAAGTAGTACAGGATTACCTCTGGAGGGTCGATCTTGGAGAACAGATAGAGTCCATTTGGGATCTTCCTCTGATCTTTGAGAGCTTCCCAAGAGGTGTCCATAGTAGGTTTGAACTTGACTTGATCCAGAATCCCCATGCTCTTTAGATTTTTGGCGTTTAGAGCTCTTCTAGTGTCGATCATCACGTCTTCCGTGAGTCTGAGCGTTATCAGGTGGTCCACGAGACGACTTTCAATCAGAACGTTAGAGATCAGCCTTTCCAGAGGGATGTAGTTTCTGGGCTTTATGTTGTTTCTTGTGTCACGTACAGAATCTCTGAGGTACTTGAAGAGGAGTGCTGGAAGGCAGAGCTTCAGACCCTTGTGGATGCAGTACAGGATGCACTTCTGGTCTGTGTTGATGTAGTTTGAAGTTGGGCGATGATGGATGGTGCCCAAGATGATCTTCAGCCAGACCCAGAGGTTCTGATGTAGCTCCTTGTTCTTGGAGTGGTTGCCTTCAGCGTTTTGTTTGAAGATAGTTGGATTAATCTCATGGGACATATATTTTGCCCTAGGATTAATGTTGTAGATCATTCTTCCTCAATCTTTCTCCATGCCCAGAAGAGCAGCAATGGACTTCTCAGTTATCACCATTTTGACTCCCAAAACATAGGAGACGATGTAGTGATCATCAGCATCAGCGAATCTCCAGAATTCCTTCACTAAATTTGTGTAAACTGGACCATACAGACGTTTGAAGTAATTTCCCCAACCTTGATTCCTGAGTTCTTCAGTGAGTTCAATACCATTTCTGCGCATGTTGTCAAAGTCCACCAAAGATTCACATAACACCTCCAGTTTCTCAAATGGTGTTGCAAGATTGATGTGAGGCTCACGATCAAAAATGTGAGGTTCTTTGTAGATGGGAGTTGAGACGACACCAATAACCGCTGGGTTTGGGTTGCTTGAACTTGGAGCTTGTTCGTTTGAATCCATTTGTTGAGAGAAGTTGTAGACTGATTGTTGTTGGGAATCCATGAATGTTGTTGAGAGCTGAGTTGCAGGTTGAAGAAAGCTGCGGGAATGCCTTGAGAGAGAGCTGAACTTGCAGAGGTTTATGAGTGCGTGAGAGTGAAAAGTGTGCAATGTGTGAATAGAGGTGTTTAAATACCCAAATTAGGGCGCATGCAAAACGACACATAAAACAGAGTTTAGCATAAAAACCAAGTATGCACGTTAGATGGAAAATGATTACAGCTCATTAATGATGTCTAATTCCAACAGTCAGTACACTGCTCGAGGAGATCTCAAGAGACTGTTCCTTGATTTCTGCCAGACAGCTGTCTAGAAGTTCCAAGGTTAGACGCAAGGTACTCCACGTGTTTGCTTTATCTGATCTTCAGGAATACCAAGGGATTGGTTCCTGGAGATTTCTAACTCAGATAACTTCTAACTTGGTAGGAGTATCAGAGTCAGAGGCAGAATCCACTTTGCTTACATCAGAAACTTATTTTACACACTCAGAGGCACATTTTATTCAGGGCAATTTTGAATGTTCAGATTCTTTAAGATGAAGAGGAATCTATCTTCAGCTAAGGGTTTGGTAAAGATGTCAGCCCATTGATGATTTGTATCAATGAATTTCAACATTACTACCCCTTTCTGAACATAGTCTCTAATAAAATGATGTTTTATTTCTATGTGCTTAGCTCTGGAGTGTAGAATAGGATTCTTGCTTAAACAAATGGCACCAGTATTATCACAGAAGATAGGAATGTTACTCTTAAAGATTTGCAGATCCTCTAATTGATTCTTCATCCATAGCATCTGAGTAGTGCATAATGATGCTGAGATGTATTCCACTTTTGTAATAGATAGGGCTATGGTTGATTGTCTTTTGCTGGCCCAAGATATCAGATTCTTTCCCAAGAGTTGACAATTTCCAGATGTACTTTTTCGTTCCATTCTGTCTCCTGCGTAATCTGCATCATAAAAACCAGATAGTCTATACTCTGATGTTTTCTCATACATCAGGCCCAGGTTAGGAGTTCCTTTCAGATATTTGAGAATTCTCTTAACTGCTGTTAAATGAGATTCCCTAGGATCTGATTGGAATATGGCACAGAGACAAACACTGAATAGAATATTAGGACGAGTAGCAGTCAAATAGAGAAGGGAGCTTATCATACCACGATAGAGCTTCTGACAAACCTTTTGACTGACTTCTTCCTTTTCAAGAATGCTGGTTGGATGCATGGGTGTCTTTGTAGGTTTGCATTCAGCCATTTCAAATTTTTTCAGAATGTCTTGTATGTATTTACTTTCATGAACGTAGGTGACTTCTGAAGTTTGATTAATCTGAATTCCTAGAAAGAACTTTAGTTCTTGCATTAAGCTCATTTCGAATTCTGCCTGCATTAGCTCAGAGAATTCTTGACATACAAAGGCGTTAGCTGAACCAAAAATGATATCATCAATATATATCTGGCATATCATGAGATTATTATTAATGTTTTTACAAAAGAGTGTGGAGTCAACTTTCCCTCTGGTAAAATCATGTTCCAGAAGAAAATTACTTAATCTTTCATACCAAGCTCTGGGAGCTTGTTTTAGTCCATATAAAGATTTCTTAAGTTTAAAAACGTGTTCGGGACAATTTGAATTTTCAAAACCTGGGGGTTGGTTGACATACACTTCTTCTGATATATAACCATTAAGGAATACGCTATTGACATCCATTTGATATAATTTGATAGAGTGATTTATAGCGAATGAGACAAGTAAGCGAATAGGTTCTAACCTGGCGACTGAGGCAAAGGTTTCATTGTAGTCAATGCCTTCTTGTTGACTGTAACCTTGAGCCACCAGTCGAGCTTTGTTTCTGACAACTTCTCCTTTCTCATTCAACTTGTTTCTGAACACCCATCTGGTTCCGATAATGTGAGTGCCTTTTGGTTTAGGAACAAGATCCCAGACGTCGTTCTTTGTGAATTGATCTAGCTCTTCTTGCATGGCTAGAACCCAATCGCTATCTTGAAGTGTCTCATCGCAGGAAGTAGGCTCGATCAGAGATACTAGTCCCAGAGGAGTTTCTTCAGGTGTCTTGAAGGTAGACCTAGTTCGGATAGCTTCGTCCTTGTTTCCCAGAATCAACTCTTCAGATATGTTGAGGCGACTTTTAGCTTTCTTTGGGATTGCTGGGGATTTACTTCCTTCTGAGGTTTGAGTGGTAGTTGCTTTAGGAGCTTTAATCTTCTCGTCAGAACCTGTAAGAGTGATCTCCAGATCTGCAAGTTTCTCAACTAGCTTTGACTTTTCAGGGTCAAGCTTATCATCAAATCTGACATGAATTGATTCTTCCACAATTTTGGTTTATGTATTGTATACTCTATAGCCTTTAGAGCGTTCTGAGTATCTTAACATAATACCTTTTTGTGCTTTGGGATCAAACTTGTTCAAATGTTCTTTAGTATTTAAAATAAAACAGGAACATCCAAAAGGATGAAAATAAGAAATGTTGGGTTTTCTTCCTTTACACAGTTCATAGGGAGTCTTCTCCATAATAGGTCTTATGGAGATTGTATTCTGAATGTAACACGCTGTATTTACAACTTCAGCCCAAAAGTGCTTAGCCACATTTGTTTCATTGATCATGATTTTGGCCATCTCTTGGAGTGTCCTATTCTTCCTTTCCACAACTCCATTTTGTTGTGGAGTTCTAGGGCAGGAGAAATCATGGGATATTCCATTATAGTCAAATAATTCCTCAAAAAATTTATTTTCAAATTCCCCACCATGATCGCTTCTAACTCTGATGATTTTAGAGTCAAATTCGTTTTGCACTTTGGAACAGAAGCTAGTGAATACAGAGTTAGACTCACTCTTGTGCTTTAAGAATTTTACCCATGTCCAGCTGTCGCAACCTGAAAAATACAGTGCGCGAAAAAACAACCGGCGAAAGAAAATGACAGAAGAGTCGCCACCGTGCGTTATTTATCCCAAAGGAGGGAAAGGAAACGCTTGAAGTAAACCTGAAAAGAGGAAAGGAAAATACAAGGTCTCGCAACCAAATCTTGGGTTCGGGAGTCGGTTATGCGAAGGGAAGGTATTAGCACCCCTACGCATCCGTAGTACTCTACAGGATCCACTTTTGTAGTTCTTGTCTAAAGGGTGTGAGTTTATCTTGTGTTGTTTACTAAAAAAAGGGGTTGAATGAAAATGACTCGCACGGATGTTGCATCCACTGCATACGTATCTCATCTGAATATGAGAATCAGAGTCTTCGTAGCTCGGCTACCTAGGGGTTAAGGGGATGTGTGCTCGCTAAGACAATCTTCAGGGTTTATGTGAGGCAGAGGTGATTCTATGCAGTTGAGTTCCTTTCAGGGTTTGGAGGCTGCTCTGAACTCTGTTAGTTCTTCTCTCACTATCTTTTTCCCCAGGGTTTTTCTCTCACTATCTTTTTCCCAGACAGGGTAATAGGAATAGAATGAAATTTTGTTTCACTGAAACTCTGAATTTATAACCTGATTTTTGTGGACCTGTGGGCTCAAATGAGAGAGGTCCAAGTCCAAGATTTTTTCTTTTATTTATTTATTTATTTTCGTTTTCCGTTTTTTTTTCTTTTCGAAATGCGTGGGCTTCGCCTAGCGAGCATGATAGCTCATGAACAAACCTTTGCTCCTTCAAGATTAACGTTTTGACTGACGAATAGACCCCTGTTGGAAGTAACTCAAGTCTTTCCCTTGTGTTGACTGATCATCTAAATATAGCCCACAAAGTGTCCTGGATGATGTTCAAGCTTCTTGGATCCGATTCCGATTGCCATGATGAAATGCAAATGCTAAATGACCTAAAAATGAATGCATGCATGAGGTGTAAAGCGTATGCTTCCAGGAAAAATGAAGGGTAAATTTTGGGGTATTACAGCTGCCCTTATTCAATCAACTGGAGACCTGGAAAGAAGATAGCAGCGGCTTTCGTGCTTTCGAGGTATCAAGGGATTGAATATAATAAAAGCCCGAAAATTTGCACTGAAGTGAAGTGAAGTAACAATGCCTGTCATAATCGGCAAAGAGGTGGTCTTTAAAGAAGAATCTGTCTGGTACGGTGAGAGTCAGTCTGAATACCGAAAAAGAATGTTAACCTGGATACCAAAATAAATGGTAACACAGAAATAACCATGGCCTGAATGCCGCTCATCAGTCTGAATACCAAAAAAGAATGTTAACCTAGATGCCAAAATAAATGGTAACACAGAAATAACCATGGCCTGAATGCCACTCATCAGTCTGAATACCGGAAATGACTTCGATCTGAACATCGGGAGATATGAGATTATTAATATCGGTCTGAACACCGAGAGGCTGGCCTGAATGCCACAAGTTGCGTCGACCTGAACGTCGGAAACTTCTTCGATCTGAACATCGGAAAACTGGCCTGAACGCCACAAGTTGCATCGACCTGAATGTCGGAAACTTCTTCGATCTGAACGTCGGAAAATTGGCCTGAATGCCACAAGTTGCATCGACCTGAATGTCGGAAACTTCTTCGATCTGAACATCGGAAAACTGGCTTGAACGCCACAAGTTGAATCAACCTGAACGTCAGAAACTTCTTCGATCTGAACATCGGAAAACTAGCCTGAATGCCACAAGTTGCATCGACCTGAACGTCGGAAACTTCTTCGATCTGAACATCGGAAAATTGGCCTGAACACCACAAGTTGCATCGACCTGAATGTCGAAAACTTCTTCGATCTGAACATCGGAAAACTGGCTTGAACGCCACTTCGGTCTGAATACCGGAAACTTCATGCCTGTCAGCATCGGCAGAAATAGGGAACGATAATAGAGGCGACGCATGGGCCAATGACACTTGTTGGGGATAACAAAGGTAAGTCATGAACAATCTTCAGTCAGAGTACTGGAAACAACTTCTGGCTTATCACTTGGGATACCGAGAATGTTTTATGCTTACATGCGTATGTTTGAATTTTTCAATGGCGTAATGCTCCATGAAAATGGAAATGCTACGCGATTTGGGAGGATGCAATGCAATATGATTCTACATGCAGGGATGCGAAATGCTGGGTAGAATGCCAAGCTGAGGCAAGGGGATCTGCTGGGGAAATGATCACCATCTTCTGGACCTTGGCAAGGTTGCTGGAGATGCACAACGCAAAGAATTCTATGGGGAAATGACCCGCCACACGGTGTTCTAGTAATGTCGAAATACCGAGATTCTGACTGGGGAGAGAAAGGCACTGAAAACCTGCTGTTGGGGAAAGCGATAGTGGTTCTGGCGACTACGATATGCGAGAGATGACTCAGTAGGGGAAGCAAACACCGATACGGTACCGAGGTTCTGCTTCAAGGAAAGAAACCATGGATTTGGCATTGGGATTATCGATCTGGCCTCGAACTCTGAGGAGCAACCGCTTCTGCTGGGAAGATACAGTTTGGCATTGTCAACTCTGTTGGGGGTATATAGTCTGACACTGTCAACTCTACTGGGAAGTGTATAATCTGAAACCACCGCTTGGGGGGAGGTACAATGGTGAGAACCTGCTGGGGATTGAAGAATCCAACACTCTGATCAACTCTGCAGGGATAAGATATCGAATTCGTCTGTTGGGGGAAAACATTCCCGATCATCTGCAGGGGATTTTAAGGAAATGCCCCGAGGGTACCTGTTCTGAATAGACGATCCAAAGCACTTAAAGTTTACAGCAATTTTAAATGTTTATTAAGCATGTACCTGTAAAGCTCTTATGTGTCATGATGCAATGTTGATCAAAAAATTCGGACGTCATTTTTGCAAACAAAACAGAAAAATGAAAATGAAAACAGAGATATACTGAATAACATGATTTTATTGATTGAACGGCCTCTGAATAGGCATTTACATCAGGAAGCAATCCTTGGAAAGAGGTAATCGCACAATAGATAAAAACAGACATTAATCTAATGGCAATGTGAAATGGATTTCTATTGGGTTCCTATTCTGCTATGACTTGCTCGTCTTCAAGATCCTCCAGATGATCAGCTTTCTGAAAAGAGTGATTGGACTGTTTTCTATCCTTCAAAAGTTTCCAGTCATTTGAAGGTGAGAAAAACAAGAAAGGGGGGTTTGAATTGTTTTGGAAAATAAGCGTTATTTCAGACAAGGACCACACAAGGAATTTATACTGGTTCGCTTATAACACAAAGCTACTCCAGTCCACCCGGCCAAGGTGATTTCGCCTTCAATAAGGACTTAATCCACTAATCTTGAAAGATTATTACAACCAACGTCTAAGAGAAAGATCTCTTAGTCCTCTCAAGTATACAGACTGCGCAGAGTCACTTGAGGAATTAAAGTAATAGATAAAAAATGACTTTGTAATCTAGAGTGCTTCTAGGATAAAGCAAATATTACAACAGTAAGAACAAAGGAATGTTTCACGTTCTAAGCAGAAGCTTCGTGAAAGATTGAGAGAGAGAGAGAGAGGAAAAAGTTTATTTGCGCTGGTATGTATCTCAATGTTGTTTGCTGTCCTTTATATAGAGGTTGAAAGGACCGTTGAAATTGATGGCAGATAATTTAGTCTTGATTAAGAATTAATGCCATAACTTCTGTTGTTTCTTGCCAAAACAACTTTGTCTCCCTGAATAACTTCTTTCCAATAATAGTTCCTTTCCATTTAAATTCGAAGTTGACGTTATTCATTATGTATTAGGAAATCCATAATCAGAGTCTACGTAACTCTGTTAAACTGAGATCTTGCTATGTGGCTTCAGAGCTTCTGATGATTTTGATCGCTTAGAGTTCTGATGGTGACTTCAGATACTGTTGTGAGCTTCTGGAATTTGATTTCACGTTGTTCAGAGTCAGATCTTCTAGAGCGTACTTCTTCTTCAAATGCTTCTGATATTCTGATCATTTGTATCTGATTTGATTCTGAATCTGATGACGTAGTCAGATTCCTCTTAAAGTCCTGCACACTTAGAACTTTTCGTTAGGGTGCCATTTTTGGTTTCATCCTTTGTTATCATCAAAATCCTGGAATCTGTTGTAGAACAATTTTTGTTCTTATAATCTCCCCCTTTTTGATGATGACAAAACAAACTCAAATGACAGATGAAACATTGAAAAAAAACTTTATCAGATCAGATAGAAATGAGCTCCCCCTGAGATAGGCTAGGGAGTTCAGAAGTTCTTACCAGAGCTTCCAAGCAATGAAGTTTCTTGATACCTTCTGCAATTTCTTAAGTCCAGTGTTAGATGAATTTATTTTAGATAATAACATGTTTGCAGAGTGCTTAAGGTATTAGGCAATTTTTCATCAGAGCTATTTGATTTCTCCCCCTTTTTGTCAGAATCAAAAAGACTTAAAAAAATAAGCAGGAAAGATATATATTCAGATACGAGAAACAGAACATCAGAGATAATGACAAGGAAAAAAAAACATCAGAAACAAGGATAAGCAAGACAACAAGCAAAGGATCCTAAGTGCCTAAGGGTTGGGAGGAGGAGGCATTCTCTGAAGCAGTTGATTCAGCAGGTTCTGAATGTTGACGTTGACAGTGTCCTGTTGATCCAGTCTGGCTCGGACTTCCTTCTGCTCTTTCTGGAGTTCTTCCAGCGTCCTGAGAACCAGGGGTGCAAAAGAAGAGGACTCCCCCTGAGTCAGAGCATGTTGTTCTTCAGCGGCTTTGGCTTCAGCTTCAGCAGCAGCCTTTGCTTCAGCTTCAGCAGCAGCCTTTGCTTCAGCTTCAGCAGCAGCCTTTGCTTCAGCTTCAGCAGCAGCAACATCAGCTAGAGTTTTGGCTTCAGCTTCCTTTGCCCTTTGGATTTCTTCTTCTCTGTCTCTTTCTTCTTCTTCCCTTCTGGCCTTTTCTTCAGCTTCTCTGGCCAAGCGCTCTTATAGTCTTACCTCAACATCTCTGATGAAGTCGTTTCTGACTTGCTCAGAGATGTGCTTCAGCTTGAAGGCCTCAGATGTCATCCAGCCAATGACCATGTTCCAGTGTGTCCTAGCAGAGTCAGGATCATCACTGATGCCAGAGTTTATGGTCAGAGACTTGACCTTTTGCACTGAAGCCCCTGCGAACAGCATAATGGCTTCCTCTAGGGTAGGCAGGGAATGTTCTGGTTCAGATGTTTGAGGTGAAGAGGTTGGAGGGCTTAAGTTGAGTGTTTGAGGTTCAGCGGAAGTGTTTGGAGGGGTAATGTCAGAGGCATGGAGGTCAGAGGGTTGAAGTTCAGATGAAGTGATGGTTGGTTGTTCTGTGGATGGTGAAGTTACTTCAGGTTCAGGTGGAGGTTGTTGTGGTTGTTGGGAATTACGGTTTAGAGATTGAAGTTGGGCTAACGTGGGTGAAGTGGGGTCAGAATGTTCTGTGTCGGAGGAAAGGATAAAGTAGGGAGGTGATTCTGGGGCTGAAGATGAGGAAGTGGTTTGGTTTAATTCTTCAGCTTCGGATAGTGGTAAGGAGATATTTGCAATATTGAATTTTGGTAGAGGTTGTTGAGTTCTGGTTGTGGAAGGAGGGGTTTCAGATGAGGTGTAGATGGGTGTTGGTAGAGGAGTAGAAAAAGCCAATGGCTGTGCAGAGGGAACAGTAGAGGTAGACTTACCAGAAGATTCTTGCAGAGGCGCTGAAGGTCTTGATTCAGAAGATTCTCCTAGCTTTGCTCTCTTTGCTTTTGAAGACTTCTCAGATGGACCTCTTTTGAACTTCACGAAGTCTGGTTCTGAATCTAGTAGATCGTCTAATCTGAAGTCTGAGATGTCCACTCCTTCATCCTTTAGGCGTTGGAGATAGTGGAGGATTGCCTCTTTGGGTTCATTCTTGTAGAACCTTGCGAGACCATTTGGCATATTCCTCTGATCTTTTAAAGCTTCCTAGGAGGTGTCCAGAGTAGGTTTAACTTGAATCTCCTTCAGAATCCCCATGCTCTTCAGATTTCTGGAGTTCAGAGGCCTTCCAGTTTCTATTGCCATATCTTCCATGAGTTTATGTTTTTCCAGATGATCTACGAGCCCATTTTCTATCAGTACATCTGATAGAAGTCTTCCCAGAGGGATGTAGGTTTTGGGTTTCATGTTGTTCCTGGTCTCCCATACGGAGTCTCTGAGGTATTTGAAGAGTAGTGCTGGGAGGCAGAGCTTCAAACCCTTGTGAATGCAGTACAGAATACACTTCTGATCTGTATTGATGTAGTCTGAGGAGTTGGATGTTGGCGCGGTGATGAATGGTTCCCAGAATGATCTTGAGCCACACTCAGAGATTCTGATGTAGTTCTTTGTTCTTTGAGGGATTGCCTTCTGTGTTGAGTTTGAAGATTGTGGGGTTGATTTCATGAGTAATGTACTTTGCCCTATGATTGATGTTGTAAATCCTTCTTCCTCCAGTTTTCTCCATATTCAGTAAAGAGGCTATTGATTTTTCAGTAATCACGATTTTTACCCCCAAAACGTAGGAGACGATGAAATGGTCGTCAGCGTCAGCAAACCTCCAGAATTCCTTGATGAGGTTTGGGTAAACAGGACCATAAAGGCGTTGAAAATAGTTTTCCCAACCTTGTTGATGAAGTTCTTCAGTAAGATCTACCCCATTCCTCTTCATGTTGTTGAAATCCACAAGTGATTCACACAAAACATCCAGTTTCTCGAAAGGAGTTGCAAGATTGATATGAGGCTCACGGTCAAGAATATGAGGCTCCTTGTACACTGGTGTTATAGTTACGCCTGTAACTGTTGGAGTAGGAATGCTTGTGCTTTGAGCTGCGTTGCTGGAGTCCATTTGTTGAGAATAGTTGAACACGGATTGTTGTTGAGAATCCATTGTTGATGAGAAGGAGATGAAGATGAACTGCTTGCAGAAATGCCTGAGAGAGCTGGTATGAGAAAGTGAGTGAGAGTGAAGTGTGTGTACAATGTGAGAGAAGTGTTTATATACTAGAGCGAACTGCATGCAAAACGACACACACATCAGAGTTTAGCACAAAAACCAAGTTAGCACGCTTAGAGGGAGAAATGATTATGACTCATTAATGAATGTCTAATCCCAACAGTATGCACACTGCTCGAGGAGATCTCAAACGTCTGTCCTTTGAATTTCTTCTGGACAGTTGTCTAGAAGTTCCAAGGTTAGACGCAATTCACTCCACGTGTTGATGTATCTGATCTTCAGGAATACCAAAGGATTGGTTCCTGGAGATTTCTAACTCAGATGTCTTCTTAACTTGGTAGAAGTATCAGAGTCAGAGGCAGAAGCTCATTTGTTTATGTCAGAGTCTCATTTTACATTTTCAGAGGCACAATTTATTCAGGGCAATTTTGAATGTTCAGATTCTCTAAGATAAAAAGAAATTTATCTTCAGCTAGAGGTTTAGTAAATATATCTGCCCATTGATGATCTGTATCAATGAACTTCAATGTTACTATCCCTTTCTGAACATAGTCTCTGATAAAATGATGTTTTATTTCAATGTGCTTAGCTCTGGAGTGTAAGATGGGATTCTTACTTAAACAAATGGCAGCAGTATTATCACAAAAGATAGGAATGTTACTCTCGAAGATTTGCAGATCTTCTAACTGATTCTTCATCCAGAGCATCTGAGTTGTGCACAATGATGCTGAGATGTATTCAGCTTCTGCAGTTGATAGAGCGATAGTTGACTGTCTTTTGCTGGCCCAGGATATAAGATTGTTTCCTAAGAGCTGACAATTTTCAGATGTGCTTTTTCATTCCAATCTATCTCCTGCGTAATCTGCATCACAGTAACCCGAAAGTCTATACTCTGATGTTTTCTCATACATCAGGCCCAGGTTAGGAGTTCCTTTCAGATATTTGAAAATTCTCTTAACTGCTGTTAAGTGAGTTTCTCTAGGATCTGATTGGAATCTGGCACAGAGACAGACACTAAAGAGAATATCAGGTCGAGTAACAGTCAGATAGAGAAGGGAGCCTATCATACCACGATAGAGCTTCTGACAAACCTTTTTACTGACTTCTTCCTTTTCAAGAATGCATGTTGGATGCATGGGAGTCTTTGCAGAGTTGCATTCAGCCATGTCAAATTTTTTTAGAACATCTTTTATGTATTTGCTTTGATGAACGTACGTGACTTCTGAAGTTTGGTTAATTTGAATTCCTAGAAAGAACTTTAGTTCTTGCATTAAGCTCATTTCAAATTCTGCCTGCATTAACTCAGAGAATTCTTGACAAACAGAGGCGTTAGCAGAACCAAAAATAATATCATCAACATAAATCTGACATATCATGATATCATCATTAAGGTTCTTACAGAAGAGTGTGGAGTCAACTTTCCCTCTGATAAAATTGTGTTCCAGAAGAAAATTACTTAAACGTTCATACCAAGCTCTGGGAGCTTGTTTAAGTCCATATAAAGATTTTTTAAGTTTAAAGACATGTTCTGGAAAATCTGGATTTTCAAAACCTGGAGGTTGGTTGACATATACTTCTTCTGATATATAACCATTTAGGAATGCGCTCTTGACATCCATTTGATATAATTTAATAGAATGGTTAATAGCAAAAGATACAAGAAGACGAATAGATTCTAACCTTGCGACTGGAGCAAAGGTTTCATTGTAGTCAATACCTTCTTGTTGACTGTAACCTTGAGCTACCAGTCGAGCTTTGTTTCTGACGACTTCTCCTTTTTCATTCAGCTTGTTTCTGAATACCCATCTAGTTCCGATAACGTGAGTGCCTCTGGGCTTGGGAACAAGATCCCATACATCATTCTTTGTGAATTGATCTAACTCTTCTTGCATGGCAGAAATCCAGTCGTTATCTTGAAGTGCTTCATCACAGGACGTAGGCTCAATCAGAGACACTAGTCCCAGAGGAGTTTCTTCAGAGGTTTTGAAGGTAGATCTGGTTCTGACAGGTTCGTCTTTGTTGCCCAGAATCAATTCTTCAGATACGTTGAGGCGACTTTTAGCTTTCTTTGGAATTAATGGCGGATTAATTTCCTCAGAGTTCTGAATGTCAGTTGCTTCTGGAGCTTTGTCAGATCCTGCAAGAGTGATTTCTAAATCTGCAAAATTTTCAACTAGCTTTGACTTTTCAGGGTCAAGCTTATCATCAAATCTGACATGAATTGATTCTTCCACAATTTTGGTTTCTGTATTGTATACTCTGTAGCCTTTAGAGCGTTCTAAGTATCCTAACATAATACCTTTTTGTGCTTTGGAATCAAACTTGTTCAGATGTTCTTTAGTGTTTAAAATAAAGCAAGAACATCTAAATGGATGGAAATATGAAATGTTTGGTTTCCTTCCTTTACACAGTTCATAGGGAGTCTTTTCCAGAATAGGTCTTATGGAGATTCTATTCTGAATATAACACGCTGTATTTACAGCTTCGGCCCAAAAGTGCTTAGCCACATTAGTTTCGTTGATCATGGTTTTGGCCATCTCTTGGAGTGTCCTATTCTTCCTCTCTACAACTCCATTTTGTTGTGGAGTTCTAGGGCAGGAGAAATCATGGGATATTCCATTAGACTCAAATAATTCCTCAAAATATTTGTTTTCAAATTCCCCACCATGTGTCGCATCCTGCGAAAAAACAACCGGCGGGACTCAAATAAAAACACAACACAGAGCCGCCACTGCGCGTTATTTATCCCAAAATAGGGAAAGGAAACGCTCAGAGAAACCTGGAAAGGAAATGGTCTTGCGACCAAAGAGAAAGGGTAAGGGAGTCGGTTACGCAAGGGGAAGGTATTAGCACCCCTCACGTCCGTCGTACTCGACGGGATCCACGTTCTAAAATAAAGAATAGGTTGCTAAAACATCACACACACACAGGGAACGCAGGTGGGGTTAAGAGAAGGGAGCTCGATAGGACGTCGCATCCTATGCCTACATATCTTGTCTGGAACAAGAATCAGAGCCACTGTAGTTCGGCTTACGCACGCCAAACAACACAAAACGCACAAACAGATGGCAAACATGGAGCCTGACAACCACTCGATGGAATTACGTCAGCATCCGAACCAAAACATACTCAAAAGGGCAAACGTGGAGCCCGACCGCCAATCACTGGGCTTACGTCGGCATCCGAACCAAACACACAATCAGATAACAAGTAAACACACACAAAAAAGAAAAAAAGTGCCCGGAGTGGTCTCGCGAGACCACCTGCCTACATACCTCGTCTGGAACAAGGATCAGGGCGATGTAGTTCCCCCGAAAGGGACTGAATTATTAGCCAGAAACCAGGGGAAGACACACTACCAGGGAGCTGGACTCGAGCCTAGTGTTGTCATGCATCGTTGCCCTAAGTTCAGTTTTCTATCCTACTTGCATAAGCAAACTACTCCTATCCAGGAAAGAAGCAAGCATACAAGCATACAAAATAATTCAAGCATACATCAAATGAGGACAAACATCTCAAACAGATATCCACATAGCACGCACTATAACCAAACAAGTGGGCTCACACAATAGGTTTGACTGCCTCAGCAAGTCATCTGTACGGGCTGTGTTTGCTTTTAACCTTGCCATTACGAGGCTAAGGTGAAGCAGATGAAAGGTGAAGTGAGGATCAGACCTCACAGCTCTTATCCCTGACCAGGGAGAGCTTCAGACAAGGGAGCGTGGGTCCAGAATGGAGGGACCCTTCTACGCTCAATGACTCTGACTCGATTGTGCAACAACACAATATCTTGGGTTTGTGTCCCAATGCATCAACACACAGCCGTGTGAGCAGAGGGACGACTCACAGAATAGTGGGGGATAGATTGCATATCCCTACCTTCCACCAATTGCCTTGATTAAGGACTTTACCTGCTTAGGCACAATATTAAACAATCACAAGCATCGCCTCTTAAGGAGGACTTCAGACAATTTGCCCGGCCAAATAACAAACCGGGTCTCCAGACTACATGAAGAATAGAAGTCCTACCTCAAGTGGTTTAAAAACCAAGCAGCAGCAAGCAAGTTCTTAAAGAACTGTAAGCAACTAAATGTACCTGAAAACAATCAAGTATCATCAGTACTCAGACAGACAACAATAAACAGCAAATGTTAATCAGTTACTCTATACAGATCAATGCACAACAAAGCAAGCTATAAGCTCAAGCCCAAGCTTCACAACCTACAAGACAAAGTTATGTTAGTTCACAAACATCAAACAATGTCAATTTAATTAACTTGGATCATTCTCCATAAGCATTGCACCTTTTCATCCTGAAAAATCAATCAAATGTTAGAAACTAGACCACTAGGCCAAGCCTAGGGTCCAAAAGCAAGAAAAATTCCTAAACAGCAAGGGATATCCAACCAAACTCAAATTAATGTCAAACAAAAGCCAACACAATTAGTCCCATGTTTATATCATTCACCATATCCATTTTATGCACAAAACAAATCAAACTAGTTCAAATGGAACACCAAACATCCAAACAGAACTATTGCATTCAATTCCATATCAAAACAATTCCAAAAATCCTCAAATAATTTACACCTAAACAGGACATAATCAAGGTCTAGCATGTGAAATTTTAGCTTAATTGGACAAAGGAAACCATGTCAATGAAAATCAACAAAAACAGACACAATTACATGCTCCAAATCACAACATCAACACATGCATTCACTTCAAAAATTCATAAGTCCATGAAAACAATAAAGAAATGAATGAGACCAAAACAGGGATGTCATACCATGTGTCTACAACAATCATACCAAATTTCATGATTATCCAATACCATATGAGCATTTCACATCCAAATTACAAACATGTACCACATGGACTTGCATATTTGACCAACAGAGATGAAAAATAGCAATCAAATTGAAAATGCCACATAAAATTCCACAAAAATTCACATAGCTTCTTAACATGTTAATGAACATCCATGCAAAATTTCATATCAATTCAACAAGCCTAGGTCATTCAAATAAATCCAGCAAGTTGACATAATGAGGTGTGACACAAATTGTCACACCTAGGTTCCAAAATTCATAACTCAAACACCAGGCATCAAAAATTCATGAAATTTACATGTAAATCACCATTAGCCAGTCCACAATCATCACAAAAATTTTCAAACATTTCTTTGTAAGCATGAGGATTTCACAATCAAAATGGCCAAAGGTATCAAAATTGCACACATGCCAAATAACCCTAGGTCAAACTAAAATTTCTCCAAGCACAACCTCCAAAAATAGGTCAACAAAATTCTACAGGGAATTAGGAAGTCAACAAAAAATCCACACATTTTTCTGATCTTTAAATAATTTTTTATGAATTTTTTAAAGTGTTTTATGATTTTTAACAATTTTTTTGAATTAATATTAATTAAATGAATTCACTAATGGCAATTTCGTAATATCGTGAACAGTGGCCGCGGGAAACTCCATATTCAAAAGTTTAAACGAAATTATGGATCAAACAGCTTAAATGTCCAGAAACTTCATCTTCCAAGTCCAGAAACGTAAGAACACGATGAACATCGAATCATCACCAAAATGAGCAAATGCATACTCGTTGGAACCGTCTTAACACGTAGAATCCAAATATCAACCTAATTTAACCTACAAGTTCGTGTATCTTCTAAATCGATGGAGTTAGGGTTTGGTTTCAAAACTTCCAATCCAGATTTCTTAACCTACGTTGCATCATAATCAAAGCTACGCATATCATTGGATTCTACATGGCACGAGCTTTCAAACGCACATAATAATTAAGCAATTAGTGAAACTCGAAATTCACACACCTGGAGATGACAGCGCTGGAATTGGTGTTCTTGAGCTTCGATTTCCACAAACAGATGCAGTAGAGACTTCTGGAAGGTGATTGCTGCGTTCAAGTTCGATTGCAATTGCTCCTAATGCCATGAATTTCGAGTTGCCATGAATGGAGCTTCACTTGGACAGTCGTGTTTTGCAAGGTTCTTGATGATGAGATCCAAAAACAGATGGAGATGATGATGAATCAAGATCAACACAACAAGAATTTTCGCATTTGAGCAAGAATTGAAGAAGTTTGATGGATTTTGGTTCTATGTGTTCTTGGAGAATTCTTGAGAATTTGGAGGGAATTTGAGATCTGATTTGGTGAAATGTGAATTCTGTTATGATTTAGTTGTGATTAGGATTATATATGCTTGCTTAATCCACGTTTAACCACACTAATTAATCAATTGGAATGTGTTAGTGAAATGTGTTAATTTCAAGCAAGGGCAAAATTGTAACTACATATGCCAGCTCATTGCCACCTCATGGACAGCTCACACACTCTCAAAATGACATGTGTGAGCTGTTGCAACTTGTTTCACCTTCATTGGATGAGTATTTTGGAAATTCACTATGTGATGGCTTATGTGTTCATTTTCAAGTCCATTTCAAAAGCCAATTTCCAAACCATGAAGCCTTGGCATATTATGAATATTCCAACAAGTTTCAAATGCCATTTGGGAAGTGTTGCAAAAATTCCCACTCAAAAATTCCAATTATTTCACAAGTTGGACAATTTTGCCCCTGGTTCATTTAACTGTCCAGTTGAAATTTGACTTTTTGCATTGACCATTTTTGAAGAAATCCAATTATGCACCATGAAAGTACATGTCAAATGGAGTTTGTGCATATAAAGAACTCCCAATTTGGATGCTCCATGTGGAAATTATGGCCTCCTGATTATGGGTCATTTTTGAAATTCACTGGACCATAACTTGCCAACCATACATGGGATTTTCAAGTTCTTGGACTTTTTAGAAAGGTGAGAACAAGATCTACAACTTTCATGTTGAACAAATTTTCATTAGAAGCTTCCTTGGACATTTTATTTTGAGGTCAAAAACTTTCCATTTTTGGAAACTTCCATTACAAGTCACTTTCTATTTTTGGCAGTTTTTGTCCTGACTTGATTTTCTTCATTCTTAAGCTTTGCAATGTCAAATAACACTTGTTTCAACATGAATAAAGTGTATCCAACTCATTTCCACCTCCAAATCCATCAGATCATGTACAGTTGACCACAGTTGACTTTTCAGCTGATAGATGAATTTGGCAATGCACTGATCCAACTGAGCTCCAATCCTCTGATAAAATGGCCTAAGGATGAAACCCTAGCCTCAATTAGCTCAATATAACCATGAAATGATCCCCATCTCCATCATAGACCCCATCTCCTGATCATGCCCTGATTGGCCCAATGCAACTGATTAGGGTTGACCAATGGTCAAAACCCTAATCTCAAGGAATCAGCTTCAATACTTGATGATGACAAGCCATGATGATGATGATGTATCATTTCAAACAAGATGAAGACCAATATCCTTTGAGAACCATGAAACCCTAATTCATAGCCCAATCCTCAGATAGCCAATGATCAGTCAATAAAACCCTAGCTTTGCTCTTTGACTTCCTCATCTTCTGAACAAGACTTGGGAGAATGGATTGCACAATGTAACCACATGATATGCAATATGTAATGCCTAATGACCTAAAAATGTTATGCAATATGATATGCTAGTCCCAAGAGAGGAGGGCAAATTTTGAGGTGTTACAGCTGCCCCTATTCAATCCACTGTGAACCTGTCGATATGAATAGCCTCGGCTTTCAGATGATCAGGATGAAGAGTGATTGAATACCAAGAACAGACGAACAATTTGCACTCTAATGGGATGTAATTAACAACGCCTGTCAGAATCGGCGAAGAACAATCTTGAAACCAAAACGTCGACCTGGATACCAAAATAAATGGTAACGCAGGGATAACCATGGCCTGAACACCACATCCGCTGGGGATTATTATTCCTTTCCCTTTTTATGCTTTTCTTGAACCCCGAAATTTTCTCTATTTTTTCCATTTTCTTGGACCCCGAAATTTTCTTTTGCGCCAATGATCCTCAGATCACCGCATTCTTGAACCCCGAAATTTCCTTTCTGCGCAAACGATCCTCGGATCTCTGCATTTGAACCCCGTTCTTCTGTTTGCCAAATAATGAACCCCATTCTCCAGTTTGAACCCCAGTCGCCTGACGATAACTCACGATCGCCATTGTGAACCCCGTTACTCCTGGGATTTATACAGAAATTTCAATTTTCCGACTTTGAAGAGTCTTCTTGATTAATTTCAAGGGTCGTCGGACGTCTCGTCGTCTCTTCATCGTCTTCCAACTTACTCGTCCCTGATCAGACTCTGCGGGGAATTTCTACAAACTTTCCAGTCTTCCGACTTTGAAGAGTCTTCTTGATTATCATCAAGGATCGTCGTACGTCTCAACGTCCTCAACATCGTCCCTCCAAATTCATTCGTTCCAGAGCGAACTCTCTGGGGATCTATTACAAAGCTTCCACATCACAACCTGCAAGTGAGTGAAAATATCTAACAGTTCCTGCAAAACAGATCGTCAGATAAAACCGTGCCCCAGGCGTGTCAAGATTTCAACACTTGGGTCACTCAACCTTCCAAATAAGATTTCCAGTTTCAATCTTATAAGCATGCATTGGAAGGGACCTGTATGTCTTAAAATGCAAGATTCTTTATCAAAAATATCTGGAGGTTTTTGCAATCAAAGCGGTTATGAAAAACAAAAACAAAATTATTTGACTGAATATGCATTTTATTGATTAGAAAAGTGTGGCTCAAATTGAGCAATACAAAGGAAGCAATTCCTGAAACGAGGTAATTGCGCACAAAAGGAAAAAAATCTATCCTAATGGCAATGTGAAACCCGTGATCTCATCGAGTTCCAACTCGGTTACACCCCATATGTCCTCAGACTCTCCGTGCTTTTCTGCCTTCTGAACAAGACGTTTCTGATTGATCCCCACCGGGTATTATCCATGATGCTTTAACCAAAGCGAACGATCATGCTGAACGCAGTTGTTCGTTTCAATCCCTCTTTTGCCTGGACCGCCCTCTCGGGTTTTCAGTCCACCGGGATACCTTTTTTGCCCAAGTCGCCTTTCCAGGTTTTCGACCTGCCGGGTGTACATTTTTTCATTTTATCCCTAATTTTTGCCCGAACCTTTCCTTTCTGTTTTTGGTTCGCCGGGATGCCCATTTTTGCCTGGACTATTTTCTTCTTTTCGTCCAGCGGGTCAATTATACGAAGTATTTTTTAACTGCGTCCGCATTCACAGGGGATGGAAAGTCTTCACCATCCATGGTCGTCAGCAACAAGGCTCCACCAGAGAAAACCTTCTTGACCACGAATGGACCTTCATAATTCGGTGTCCATTTGCCCCTTCGATCGTTTTGAGGAGGAAGGATCCTTTTCAACACCATATCACCTACGTGATATACCCGAGGTCGCACCTTCTTGTCAAAAGCACGCTTCATTCTCTGCTGGTACAACTGCCCATGACAGATGGCTGCTAGCCTCTTTTCTTCAATCAGGCTCAACTCTTCGTACCGGGTCCTTACCCATTCAGCCTCTTGCAATTTTACGTCCATCAGGACTCTCAAAGAGGGAATCTGAACTTCAACAGGTAACACAGCTTCCATCCCATATACCAATGAGAATGGAGTTGCCCTAGTAGATGTGCGCACCGACGTGCGATACCCATGCAACGCAAACGACAACATTTCATGCCAGTCTTTATAGGTTACCACCATTTTCTGCACAATCACACCGTCGGTGCACTCAGACGTTATCCAGGCAACAACAGCTCATTCACCTTAACCTCCCCATCAGACATCAGAATCCGTTCGGATTCAGGGTCAGGCCCCTCCTCCGGGATCGGTTACTCTCAATCTTTCGATTAGAGTACCTCAAGATGTCCTCATCAGGGAACTCAAACTTCCTCGGTTGATAATCTTCTACGGGTTGTGGGGCGATGTAATCAGACAATGCACCCCTTGATCGCTTTCTGATAGTATCCCAAATCAGTCAACCTTCTTTTGCTCTTCTCGCAACCCGTCCGGTCAATGCTAGATTCTCAAACCCATACTTGATCGGATCCATCTTGAAAATCCACAAAGTGGTATGAACCAGCATAAACTGTCTCAGTCGGCGAGCAGCCTATGCCAAAGTACAACAAGTTTTCTCGAACAGTGAATGTATTGTTTCACAGTCGGTAAACTTTTTGCTAAAGTAAATTGCATGCTCTTTTCGACAAGACTCGTCATGCTGACCCAATACACCTTGTAGACCCCTCGAAGGCCGTCAAGTACAGATTAACAATTGCTCCTTCCACAGGAGGCATTAGAATCAGAGGTTCCTGCAATTGATTCTTTATTCTTTCAATACCCTTTTGGCAATCATTATTTCACCTGACCGTTTGATCTTTTTTCTTTACATCTTGAACATGGGTTCACACGTGGCTGTTAGATAAGATGTGAACCATGACAGGTAGTTCAATCTTTCTAAGAAACCACGAACCTCTTTCTTTATCTTTCTCGGTTCAGGTATTTCTCTTATTGCCCTTTTTTTTTTTTTTTTTTTTTTTTTAAGCAGGATCAACCTCGATTCCTCTCTTACAATGAACCCCCAACATCTTACCGGACCGCACTCTGATAGTGCACTTATCTGAATTCAACCTCAGTTTGAATTATCTCCACCGGTCAAACGACTTGCCCCGGTCTGCCAGATGCCCCTCTTCTGTTTGGGACTTTGCTATCATGTCATAGCATAGCATTCAATTTCATGATGAATCATATCATGAAACAAAGTCACCATGGCTCTCTGATACAGGCATCGGCGTTCCGCATCTCTAGAGGACAGTCTTCTCTCCATGGTAGCTTGTGCACAACGATATCGGTGTTCAACCCTGGCATATCCTGGCATGACCAGGTGAAGGTATCCACACGCGGCTACCATTCTGCTATCGACTTGCCCCGGAAGCGGCCTCATTTTCCTATTTCCTTCCTGACCTCGGCGGTGCTTGGAATAACAATCTCAATCCGCTCTTTATGCGGCTGAATCACCTTCTCCTCTGGTTTTAACATCCTGGTTAATTCCAGCAGATCACAGTCTTCTTCGCCTTCTTCTTCAGCCTGATTGCTCGGATTGTCGAAGTCATATGAGGTGTAACCAAATTGTTATCAACGAGATCCGGAGAATTATTTTTGAAGTTGGGACGAGACAAATCAAAAAGGAAAAATGAAAATAAACATTGCCATTTTTGTTTGTTTTTTAAAACTGCAAAAATAAATGAAAAACAGGGAACACCGCTTTTTGACTGAAAAACATCCATTTATTAATGATGCAGAAAATGCAAATTTAAACATGAGGTAGCCCTTACAATGAACCATTACGTGTCGGGCAACACGTATGGCTTTCATGCAAATAAAATCAAAACAGAAATCATTACTCTTCCAGCAGAGTGACCGTGCTGATCTGTTAGGCCTTCCAGTCTCCTGGTACGCACGATCTTATCCATTGATCAATTTCACAGTCACTATCAATCTCTTCACCCACTGTACCAGTGTGACTTGAGTCTAGCATTCCCGCACTGACAAAGGTGAACGACGGACGACGTCCTCTATTCTGCTCAGACGAGTCTTGACCTGGATGATAACCAATTCCAAACATATCCGCCTTTACCACAATGCCTATGATCTGTCCCCAGCTTGGGATCCCTCCATTTCTCACTACTTCCAATGCCTGCTCGTAAGAAGCAATGGACGGTTTCTCTTCCTCAACACCAATGGCATTTTTCACCTTGATGGTTTCAACTGCCAGATTGGGTACTTTACACCTTACATCGTCCATTTCTACTTTCATCATTCTCTGGACCGATTCCCCAATTACTACACACCCCTTTGTAGCGATGGCCGCACAACAATCATCAACACGAGGGAAAGCTCCATTTTTCGTCGGGCGTTTTGGGACCACAGACATGGGCATTCTTAACTGATCCTTCTCAGTCACCTCTATCCCTTTCTTGTCCTTCGACATCATCTCCACTTTTACAGGACCATGCCTTGTCACGGGGTTAGCACTATCATCTGTCGTCGGTGCAAAGGTGATTGCCTTAGAATCTACCAAGTCTTGGACCACATGCTTAAAAGCTTTGCAATCCTCAACATGATGTCCAGGTGCCCCAGCATGGAACTCACACCTGACATTCTCATCGTAACTGGCAGGCCTCTGATCAGGTTTCAATAGAGTCAACATCCTTGGCTGCACCAACCCAAGATCCTTCAACTTTTTAAACAGAGAGGCGTAAGTCACGGGCGGCTTATTGCAATGACGATCTGTCGTCCTCCTTCTCATTTGGCCCACTGCTCTTTGGGTCCTCTGTTGAGGTGGTGGTTGCCGCTATTGTGCAGATTGATTACTAGTAGGGATTGTTACCGTATCAGCATATGGGTGATAACGATCCTTACCGCGTTCTCTTTTAGTCTGCGCACCACCTGATTCAACCTTCTTCTTGGGCTGACCACTGTCAAGGGATTTCTTCACTACAGAGCCAGAGGGATTTGTTACTTCGGATGACAGAGCCTTTCCCTGAACTTTCTCCTTAATCATCCAGCCCTCAATCCTTTCCAATCTCTCGGCCATGGCTTTCTGCCCCAAGGCAAGCCCTTGCACAACACTGAACAAATCCCTCACCATCTCTTTCAGTTCGAGGATGTCGGCGTTGGGAGAATCCATCAGTTTGAATTTGTTGCCCCCAGCAGGATATCTGAGCAAACGAGCTATGCGCACCGGTTGACACCTACAAAACAGCAAATGGGTTAATATGCATGAATGCAACATCTATCCATATGAGGAAGATTCCGTCCTTTGATTCTGGTTTCATCGAGACAGATAATATTTTGACATCCACATTCTGAAATTCAAGATGTCTCTCAACTAGATTCTCAATCAATAATACTCCCCATATGGCTAGACATAGGTTCGATGCAGATGAATGCAAAATGAGAATGATGCAGATGTATGCAATGCACTGGGCCATCCTCCAAGTCATCTGATCGTTTGTTGCTCTGAATCACAGCCCTGATCTCTGAACCGATCACAATCATCTGAAGTCTGATTAACCACAAATCCGACTCAAGGGTCCCGAAATAAACGGGAGATACATCATCATCATCACCAAACAATCTCTGAGCAGATACCCAATAATCTTTGAATCGGCCTGGGGAATCCTGAAATAAACGGATCCCCACTGATAAATAACTCGGACAACATTTCGGCGTCTCGGCAACAAATGACCATAAATCCGACTTATAAATAGGACTCTGATCAACGAAACCATTAGTCACCACCTGAGTTACCATCTGTACCTGTAATAAAGATCATTCCCTCCCTACTCACGGGTGTCATCTAGGCCAGGGTAAGGTCGAGAGAAACGCAGCATAAATAACCTTTCGCAGAATACCATCATATACACACCCGAAGTATGTAACGATAATATCCTACCAGGGTCTGAACTGCTCGTGATGTCAATGTTCCGCTAAGTGGCGCATACCACCCGCTTCCCATGAATCACTCTATTCCTAGGTTTCCTAGATTTCACTCATAGCCTGGGTATTGGGCCTTTTACCTCGAGTAACTCCCACCCCAAACAGAGAGATCACAACACAGCCAGATGAACAGATGAATATGAATGAATGCAAACATAAATGCAAACAATAAACAATGAATGCAATAAATAACAGCACAAAGCAACCAAAACCCCAACCTAGAGCGCTAGGAGAGACTCGCTTAGGGAAGATGGACCAGCAGAAGGTCAATATCTAGACGAGTTCCCCAGCAGAGTCGCCAGCTGTCGCATCCTGCGAAAAAACAACCGGCGGGACTCAAATAAAAACACAACACAGAGCCGCCACTGCGCGTTATTTATCCCAAAATAGGGAAGGAAACGCTCAGAGAAACCTGGAAAGGAAATGGTCTTGCGACCAAAGAGAAAGGGTAAGGGAGTCGGTTACGCAAGGGGAAGGTATTAGCACCCCTCACGTCCGTCGTACTCGACGGGATCCACGTTCTAAAATAAAGAATAGGTTGCTAAAACATCACACACACACAGGGAACGCAGGTGGGGTTAAGAGAAGGGAGCTCGATAGGACGTCGCATCCTATGCCTACATATCTTGTCTGGAACAAGAATCAGAGCCACTGTAGTTCGGCTTACGCACGCCAAACAACACAAAACGCACAAACAGATGGCAAACATGGAGCCTGACAACCACTCGATGGAATTACGTCAGCATCCGAACCAAAACATACTCAAAAGGGCAAACGTGGAGCCCGACCGCCAATCACTGGGCTTACGTCGGCATCCGAACCAAACACACAATCAGATAACAAGTAAACACACACAAAAAAGAAAAAAAGTGCCCGGAGTGGTCTCGCGCGACCACCTGCCTACATACCTCGTCTGGAACAAGGATCAGGGCGATGTAGTTCCCCCGAAAGGGACTGAATTATTAGCCAGAAACCAGGGGAAGACACACTACCAGGGAGCTGGACTCGAGCCTAGTGTTGTCATGCATCGTTGCCCTAAGTTCAGTTTTCTATCCTACTTGCATAAGCAAACTACTCCTATCCAGGAAAGAAGCAAGCATACAAGCATACAAAATAATTCAAGCATACATCAAATGAGGACAAGCATCTCAAACAGATATCCACATAGCACGCACTATAACCAAACAAGTGGGCTCACACAATAGGTTTGACTGCCTCAGCAAGTCATCTGTACGGGCTGTGTTTGCTCTTAACCTTGCCATTACGAGGCTAAGGTGAAGCAGATGAAAGGTGAAGTGAGGATCAGACCTCACAGCTCTTATCCCTGACCAGGGAGAGCTTCAGACAAGGGAGCGTGGGTCCAGAATGGAGGGACCCTTCTACGCTCAATGACTCTGACTCGATTGTGCAACAACACAATATCTTGGGTTTGTGTCCCAATGCATCAACACACAGCCGTGTGAGCAGAGGGACGACTCACAGAATAGTGGGGGATAGATTGCATATCCCTACCTTCCACCAATTGCCTTGATTAAGGACTTTACCTGCTTAGGCACAATATTAAACAATCACAAGCATCGCCTCTTAAGGAGGACTTCAGACAATTTGCCCGGCCAAATAACAAACCGGGTCTCCAGACTACATGAAGAATAGAAGTCCTACCTCAAGTGGTTTAAAAACCAAGCAGCAGCAAGCAAGTTCTTAAAGAACTGTAAGCAACTAAATGTACCTGAAAACAATCAAGTATCATCAGTACTCAGACAGACAACAATAAACAGCAAATGTTAATCAGTTACTCTATACAGATCAATGCACAACAAAGCAAGCTATAAGCTCAAGCCCAAGCTTCACAACCTACAAGACAAAGTTATGTTAGTTCACAAACATCAAACAATGTCAATTTAATTAACTTGGATCATTCTCCATAAGCATTGCACCTTTTCATCCTGAAAAATCAATCAAATGTTAGAAACTAGACCACTAGGCCAAGCCTAGGGTCCAAAAGCAAGAAAAATTCCTAAACAGCAAGGGATATCCAACCAAACTCAAATTAATGTCAAACAAAAGCCAACACAATTAGTCCCATGTTTATATCATTCACCATATCCATTTTATGCACAAAACAAATCAAACTAGTTCAAATGGAACACCAAACATCCAAACAGAACTATTGCATTCAATTCCATATCAAAACAATTCCAAAAATCCTCAAATAATTTACACCTAAACAGGACATAATCAAGGTCTAGCATGTGAAATTTTAGCTTAATTGGACAAAGGAAACCATGTCAATGAAAATCAACAAAAACAGACACAATTACATGCTCCAAATCACAACATCAACACATGCATTCACTTCAAAAATTCATAAGTCCATGAAAACAATAAAGAAATGAATGAGACCAAAACAGGGATGTCATACCATGTGTCTACAACAATCATACCAAATTTCATGATTATCCAATACCATATGAGCATTTCACATCCAAATTACAAACATGTACCACATGGACTTGCATATTTGACCAACAGAGATGAAAAATAGCAATCAAATTGAAAATGCCACATAAAATTCCACAAAAATTCACATAGCTTCTTAACATGTTAATGAACATCCATGCAAAATTTCATATCAATTCAACAAGCCTAGGTCATTCAAATAAATCCAGCAAGTTGACATAATGAGGTGTGACACAAATTGTCACACCTAGGTTCCAAAATTCATAACTCAAACACCAGGCATCAAAAATTCATGAAATTTACATGTAAATCACCATTAGCCAGTCCACAATCATCACAAAAATTTTCAAACATTTCTTTGTAAGCATGAGGATTTCACAATCAAAATGGCCAAAGGTATCAAAATTGCACACATGCCAAATAACCCTAGGTCAAACTAAAATTTCTCCAAGCACAACCTCCAAAAATAGGTCAACAAAATTCTACAGGGAATTAGGAAGTCAACAAAAAAATCCACACATTTTTCTGATCTTTAAATAATTTTTTATGAATTTTTTAAAGTGTTTTATGATTTTTAACAATTTTTTTGAATTAATATTAATTAAATGAATTCACTAATGGCAATTTCGTAATATCGTGAACAGTGGCCGCGGGAAACTCCATATTCAAAAGTTTAAACGAAATTATGGATCAAACAGCTTAAATGTCCAGAAACTTCATCTTCCAAGTCCAGAAACGTAAGAACACGATGAACATCGAATCATCACCAAAATGAGCAAATGCATACTCGTTGGAACCGTCTTAACACGTAGAATCCAAATATCAACCTAATTTAACCTACAAGTTCGTGTATCTTCTAAATCGATGGAGTTAGGGTTTGGTTTCAAAACTTCCAATCCAGATTTCTTAACCTACGTTGCATCATAATCAAAGCTACGCATATCATTGGATTCTACATGGCACGAGCTTTCAAACGCACATAATAATTAAGCAATTAGTGAAACTCGAAATTCACACACCTGGAGATGACAGCGCTGGAATTGGTGTTCTTGAGCTTCGATTTCCACAAACAGATGCAGTAGAGACTTCTGGAAGGTGATTGCTGCGTTCAAGTTCGATTGCAATTGCTCCTAATGCCATGAATTTCGAGTTGCCATGAATGGAGCTTCACTTGGACAGTCGTGTTTTGCAAGGTTCTTGATGATGAGATCCAAAAACAGATGGAGATGATGATGAATCAAGATCAACACAACAAGAATTTTCGCATTTGAGCAAGAATTGAAGAAGTTTGATGGATTTTGGTTCTATGTGTTCTTGGAGAATTCTTGAGAATTTGGAGGGAATTTGAGATCTGATTTGGTGAAATGTGAATTCTGTTATGATTTAGTTGTGATTAGGATTATATATGCTTGCTTAATCCACGTTTAACCACACTAATTAATCAATTGGAATGTGTTAGTGAAATGTGTTAATTTCAAGCAAGGGCAAAATTGTAACTACATATGCCAGCTCATTGCCACCTCATGGACAGCTCACACACTCTCAAAATGACATGTGTGAGCTGTTGCAACTTGTTTCACCTTCATTGGATGAGTATTTTGGAAATTCACTATGTGATGGCTTATGTGTTCATTTTCAAGTCCATTTCAAAAGCCAATTTCCAAACCATGAAGCCTTGGCATATTATGAATATTCCAACAAGTTTCAAATGCCATTTGGGAAGTGTTGCAAAAATTCCCACTCAAAAATTCCAATTATTTCACAAGTTGGACAATTTTGCCCCTGGTTCATTTAACTGTCCAGTTGAAATTTGACTTTTTGCATTGACCATTTTTGAAGAAATCCAATTATGCACCATGAAAGTACATGTCAAATGGAGTTTGTGCATATAAAGAACTCCCAATTTGGATGCTCCATGTGGAAATTATGGCCTCCTGATTATGGGTCATTTTTGAAATTCACTGGACCATAACTTGCCAACCATACATGGGATTTTCAAGTTCTTGGACTTTTTAGAAAGGTGAGAACAAGATCTACAACTTTCATGTTGAACAAATTTTCATTAGAAGCTTCCTTGGACATTTTATTTTGAGGTCAAAAACTTTCCATTTTTGGAAACTTCCATTACAAGTCACTTTCTATTTTTGGCAGTTTTTGTCCTGACTTGATTTTCTTCATTCTTAAGCTTTGCAATGTCAAATAACACTTGTTTCAACATGAATAAAGTGTATCCAACTCATTTCCACCTCCAAATCCATCAGATCATGTACAGTTGACCACAGTTGACTTTTCAGCTGATAGATGAATTTGGCAATGCACTGATCCAACTGAGCTCCAATCCTCTGATAAAATGGCCTAAGGATGAAACCCTAGCCTCAATTAGCTCAATATAACCATGAAATGATCCCCATCTCCATCATAGACCCCATCTCCTGATCATGCCCTGATTGGCCCAATGCAACTGATTAGGGTTGACCAATGGTCAAAACCCTAATCTCAAGGAATCAGCTTCAATACTTGATGATGACAAGCCATGATGATGATGATGTATCATTTCAAACAAGATGAAGACCAATATCCTTTGAGAACCATGAAACCCTAATTCATAGCCCAATCCTCAGATAGCCAATGATCAGTCAATAAAACCCTAGCTTTGCTCTTTGACTTCCTCATCTTCTGAACAAGACTTGGGAGAATGGATTGCACAATGTAACCACATGATATGCAATATGTAATGCCTAATGACCTAAAAATGTTATGCAATATGATATGCTAGTCCCAAGAGAGGAGGGCAAATTTTGAGGTGTTACAGCTGCCCCTATTCAATCCACTGTGAACCTGTCGATATGAATAGCCTCGGCTTTCAGATGATCAGGATGAAGAGTGATTGAATACCAAGAACAGACGAACAATTTGCACTCTAATGGGATGTAATTAACAACGCCTGTCAGAATCGGCGAAGAACAATCTTGAAACCAAAACGTCGACCTGGATACCAAAATAAATGGTAACGCAGGGATAACCATGGCCTGAACACCACATCCGCTGGGGATTA
The DNA here is from genome assembly GCF_024323335.1 of Lathyrus oleraceus. Classification (NCBI taxonomy): domain Eukaryota; kingdom Viridiplantae; phylum Streptophyta; class Magnoliopsida; order Fabales; family Fabaceae; genus Lathyrus; species Lathyrus oleraceus. The sequence goes on along the minus strand of NC_066581.1, from coordinate 328,352,176 downwards.
TTATTCCTTTCCCTTTTTATGCTTTTCTTGAACCCCGAAATTTTCTCTATTTTTTCCATTTTCTTGGACCCCGAAATTTTCTTTTGCGCCAATGATCCTCAGATCACCGCATTCTTGAACCCCGAAATTTCCTTTCTGCGCAAACGATCCTCGGATCTCTGCATTTGAACCCCGTTCTTCTGTTTGCCAAATAATGAACCCCATTCTCCAGTTTGAACCCCAGTCGCCTGACGATAACTCACGATCGCCATTGTGAACCCCGTTCTCCAGAAAATGCCTCAACATTTCCCTTTCTCCATTTGAACCCCATCTCCAGAAAATGTCGCAACATTTCCCTTTCTCCGATTGAACCCCATCTCCAGAAAATGTCTCCACATTTCCTTTTCTCCATTTGAACCCCGTTCTCCAATCTCTCGTGATAATTCCGCTGGCAACGCCGGAAATAACACCAAACACCACTCTGAGGGCGACATATCAGAGGGTACACCTTCACAAAAGGAAGGTAACATGTGCATCTCTTCTTCCGAAGACACCCGTAACGACCTCCACTGGCATCCGCCAAAGTCTAAGGTGACACATGAACAGAAGATAATCCCAAGGACCTCATCCTGGATATAATCTTCAACTCTATCTCCATTTGAACCCCGCTCTCCAGAAAATGTCTCCACATTTCCTTTTCTCCATTTGGACCCCGCTCTCCAGAAAATGTCTCCACATTTCCTTTTCTCCATTTGAACCCCGGAATCGCGCTGATCGCGTAACGTCCTCTAATTTTATTTCCATCTCTGCCCGACGGAAACATTTCCTCCAGTATCGCACTACTGGGGAACACTGTTGATCTGACGTTGTGATGCTAAAACTCCTCAGAGTGACATCTCCCACCGGGCACTGACTGATGACCGGGAGAAAACTCGACGTTTACTGGACATCGAATCGATGATGTTGACAGACACCAAAGAAAACTCGACCAGACACTTACTGATGACTGGGAGAAAACTCGACGTTTACTGAACATCGAATCAATGATGTTTACTGACACCAAACAATGATGTTGACAGGCATCAAACAATGATGTTTACAGGCATCAGACAATGATGTTTACAGGCATCAGACAATGATATTTACAGGCATCAAACAATGATGTTTACAGGCATCAGACAATGATGTGACAGGACATCGAACTATGATGTTTACAGGCATCAAACAATGACCGACCAAACACTTACTGATGCCTGGGAAATACTATTGTTCCAGACTCACAATGCTGAACTCCTCGGAGTATCGTCTTCACTGTCCAGCAAAACCAATCCTCAAGTGGTAACCACGGCTCGAATCGCGCCGATCGCGTAACCTTTCCATCTCTGCCCGACGGAAAAAGTACCCTCCAGTATCGCACTACTGGGGAACATTGCTGATCGAATCCTGAGACTAAAACTCCTCTGAATAACACCTTCGCTGTCTGGCAAAAACCACTCCTCAAACGGTAACCACGGCTTGAGACTAGCTGATGCTTGCAATGATGCATGATTGATTTTTCTGCGTAATGCTCCATACTTATGGAAATGCTACGCGATTTATTATTTTTCTATGCAACATGCCATGCTATTCTACATGATGAATGCATAAAAAGCATCCCCCTCAAGGGACTCTTCTGGGGAGCACGAGACACTCTGCTGAGGAACTCGTCAATACTCCGATCTCCACCCTGATGGGGAATATCACTGCTGCTGGGATAAAGCAACCCTTGCTGGGGAAGGAACCTCCTTTGCACCCAATCCGCCTGGGAAACTGCTGGGGATAAGCACCACCAACACTCTGTGGGGATACAACAGTCTTCGACTTGCTGAGGATATCAATCCCGAACCTGCTTTGGGGAAACCTCACAGATACCTGACGACTTCACTGGGGAAATGCTCACAGATACTCCGCTGGGAAGCAGCCACCTCCAGGATTGTCTACTGGGGAAGCATCAATCTATCTCCTGCTGGGGATAACCATCCTGACCCTGCTAGGGAACCGCATACTACTCCGCTGGGGACAACCCATGCAATCCATAGGATCAACTTGGCTGGGGATGCAAAAATCCGTCTGCTGCGGAAACTCGTCCAATCCACTGGCAGGATGAACACTACTGGAGATATATTTCGTTGAAACCCGCTCCACTCGGGGAATAGCAACCTTCTGACCTGGCTGCTGGGAAACACCGTTGTAACCCTGCCGGGATAACCATCCTGACTCGGCTGGAGAAGTCCACAGACATTGGATTTGCTGGGGAGCTAGTCCTAAGATTCTGCTTGGGGACCTAGCTGGGAAATGAGAATAGTGGGCACAACACCCGTCGACTCGTCGAACCACGGTATCCATCACCAATACTCATATCAGCTTTCCACTTTTGAGAACTCCCAGACTCATCTGGACCTTTTCTGCTCCATCATCTTGTATTCCAAATCGCCCCGCGCTCGACGAGAAACGTACTCCTGGAATTTATACAGAAATTTCAATTTTCCGACTTTGAAGAGTCTTCTTGATTAATTTCAAGGGTCGTCGGACGTCTCGTCGTCTCTTCATCGTCTTCCAACTTACTCGTCCCTGATCAGACTCTGCGGGGAATTTCTACAAACTTTCCAGTCTTTCGACTTTGAAGAGTCTTCTTGATTATCATCAAGGATCGTCGTACGTCTCAACGTCCTCAACATCGTCCCTCCAAATTCATTCGTTCCAGAGCGAACTCTCTGGGGATCTATTACAAAGCTTCCACATCACAACCTGCAAGTGAGTGAAAATATCTAACAGTTCCTGCAAAACAGATCGTCAGATAAAACCGTGCCCCAGGCGTGTCAAGATTTCAACACTTGGGTCACTCAACCTTCCAAATAAGATTTCCAGTTTCAATCTTATAAGCATGCATTGGAAGGGACCTGTATGTCTTAAAATGCAAGATTCTTTATCAAAAATATCTGGAGGTTTTTGCAATCAAAGCGGTTATGAAAAACAAAAACAAAATTATTTGACTGAATATGCATTTTATTGATTAGAAAAGTGTGGCTCAAATTGAGCAATACAAAGGAAGCAATTCCTGAAACGAGGTAATTGCGCACAAAAGGAAAAAATCTATCCTAATGGCAATGTGAAACCCGTGATCTCATCGAGTTCCAACTCGGTTACACCCCATATGTCCTCAGACTCTCCGTGCTTTTCTGCCTTCTGAACAAGACGTTTCTGATTGATCCCCACCGGGTATTATCCATGATGCTTTAACCAAAGCGAACGATCATGCTGAACGCAGTTGTTCGTTTCAATCCCTCTTTTGCCTGGACCGCCCTCTCGGGTTTTCAGTCCACCGGGATACCCTTTTTTGCCCAAGTCGCCTTTCCAGGTTTTCGACCTGCCGGGTGTACATTTTTTCATTTTATCCCTAATTTTTGCCCGAACCTTTCCTTTCTGTTTTTGGTTCGCCGGGATGCCCATTTTTGCCTGGACTATTTTCTTCTTTTCGTCCAGCGGGTCAATTATACGAAGTATTTTTTAACTGCGTCCGCATTCACAGGGGATGGAAAGTCTTCACCATCCATGGTCGTCAGCAACAAGGCTCCACCAGAGAAAACCTTCTTGACCACGAATGGACCTTCATAATTCGGTGTCCATTTGCCCCTTCGATCGTTTTGAGGAGGAAGGATCATTTTCAACACCATATCACCTACGTGATATACCCGAGGTCGCACCTTCTTGTCAAAAGCACGCTTCATTCTCTGCTGGTACAACTGCCCATGACAGATGGCTGCTAGCCTCTTTTCTTCAATCAGGCTCAACTCTTCGTACCGGGTCCTTACCCATTCAGCCTCTTGCAATTTTACGTCCATCAGGACTCTCAAAGAGGGAATCTGAACTTCAACAGGTAACACAGCTTCCATCCCATATACCAATGAGAATGGAGTTGCCCCAGTAGATGTGCGCACCGACGTGCGATACCCATGCAACGCAAACGGCAACATTTCATGCCAGTCTTTATAGGTTACCACCATTTTCTGCACAATCACACCGTCGGTGCACTCAGACGTTATCCAGGCAACAACAGCTCATTCACCTTAACCTCCCCATCAGACATCAGAATCCGTTCGGATTCAGGGTCAGGCCCCTCCTCCGGGATCGGTTACTCTCAATCTTTCGATTAGAGTACCTCAAGATGTCCTCATCAGGGAACTCAAACTTCCTCGGTTGATAATCTTCTACGGGTTGTGGGGCGATGTAATCAGACAATGCACCCCTTGATCGCTTTCTGATAGTATCCCAAATCAGTCAACCTTCTTTTGCTCTTCTCGCAACCCGTCCGGTCAATGCTAGATTCTCAAACTCATACTTGATCGGATCCATCTTAAAAATCCACAAAGTGGTATGAACCAGCATAAACTGTCTCAGTCGGCGAGCAGCCTATGCCAAAGTACAGCAAGTTTTCTCGAACAGTGAATGTATTGTTTCACAGTCGGTAAACTTTTTGCTAAAGTAAATTGCATGCTCTTTTCGACAAGACTCGTCATGCTGACCCAATACACCTTGTAGACCCCTCGAAGGCCGTCAAGTACAGATTAACAATTGCTCCTTCCACAGGAGGCATTAGAATCAGAGGTTCCTGCAATTGATTCTTTATTCTTTCAATACCCTTTTGGCAATCATTATTTCACCTGACCGTTTGATCTTTTTTCTTTACATCTTGAACATGGGTTCACACGTGGCTGTTAGATAAGATGTGAACCATGACAGGTAGTTCAATCTTTCTAAGAAACCACGAACCTCTTTCTTTATCTTTCTCGGTTCAGGTATTTCTCTTATTGCCCTTTTTTTTTTTTTTTTTTTTTTAAGCAGGATCAACCTCGATTCCTCTCTTACAATGAACCCCCAACATCTTACCGGACCGCACTCTGATAGTGCACTTATCTGAATTCAACCTCAGTTTGAATTATCTCCACCGGTCAAACGACTTGCCCCGGTCTGCCAGATGCCCCTCTTCTGTTTGGGACTTTGCTATCATGTCATAGCATAGCATTTAATTTCATGATGAATCATATCATGAAACAAAGTCACCATGGCTCTCTGATACAGGCATCGGCGTTCCGCATCTCTAGAGGACAGTCTTCTCTCCATGGTAGCTTGTGCACAACGATATCGGTGTTCAACCCTGGCATATCCTGGCATGACCAGGTGAAGGTATCCACACGCTCTCTTAACAGGGCTACCATTCTGCTATCGACTTGCCCCGGAAGCGGCCTCATTTTCCTATTTCCTTCCTGACCTCGGCGGTGCTTGGAATAACAATCTCAATCCGCTCTTTATGCGGCTGAATCACCTTCTCCTCTGGTTTTAACATCCTGGTTAATTCCAGCAGATCACAGTCTTCTTCGCCTTCTTCTTCAGCCTGATTGCTCGGATTGTCGAAGTCATATGAGGTGTAACCAAATTGTTATCAACGAGATCCGGAGAATTATTTTTGAAGTTGGGACGAGACAAATCAAAAAGGAAAAATGAAAATAAACATTGCCATTTTTGTTTGTTTTTTAAAACTGCAAAAATAAATGAAAAACAGGGAACACCGCTTTTTGACTGAAAAACATCCATTTATTAATGATGCAGAAAATGCAAATTTAAACATGAGGTAGCCCTTACAATGAACCATTACGTGTCGGGCAACACGTATGGCTTTCATGCAAATAAAATCAAAACAGAAATCATTACTCTTCCAGCAGAGTGACCGTGCTGATCTGTTAGGCCTTCCAGTCTCCTGGTACGCACGATCTTATCCATTGATCAATTTCACAGTCACTATCAATCTCTTCACCCACTGTACCAGTGTGACTTGAGTCTAGCATTCCCGCACTGACAAAGGTGAACGACGGACGACGTCCTCTATTCTGCTCAGACGAGTCTTGACCTGGATGATAACCAATTCCAAACATATCCGCCTTTACCACAATGCCTATGATCTGTCCCCAGCTTGGGATCCCTCCATTTCTCACCACTTCCAATGCCTGCTCGTAAGAAGCAATGGACGGTTTCTCTTCCTCAACACCAATGGCATTTTTCACCTTGATGGTTTCAACTGCCAGATTGGGTACTTTACACCTTACATCGTCCATTTCTACTTTCATCATTCTCTGGACCGATTCCCCAATTACTACACACCCCTTTGTAGCGATGGCCGCACAACAATCATCAACACGAGGGAAAGCTCCATTTTTCGTCGGGCGTTTTGGGACCACAGACATGGGCATTCTTAACTGATCCTTCTCAGTCACCTCTATCCCTTTCTTGTCCTTCGACATCATCTCCACTTTTACAGGACCATGCCTTGTCACGGGGTTAGCACTATCATCTGTCGTCGGTGCAAAGGTGATTGCCTTAGAATCTACCAAGTCTTGGACCACATGCTTAAAAGCTTTGCAATCCTCAACATGATGTCCAGGTGCCCCAACATGGAACTCACACCTGACATTCTCATCGTAACTGGCAGGCCTCTGATCAGGTTTCAATAGAGTCAACATCCTTAGCTGCACCAACCCAAGATCCTTCAACTTTTTAAACAGAGAGGCGTAAGTCACGGGCGGCTTATTGCAATGACGATCTGTCGTCCTCCTTCTCATTTGGCCCACTGCTCTTTGGGTCCTCTGTTGAGGTGGTGGTTGCCGCTATTGTGCAGATTGATTACTAGTAGGGATTGTTACCGTATCAGCATATGGGTGATAACGATCCTTACCGCGTTCTCTTTTAGTCTGCGCACCACCTGATTCAACCTTCTTCTTGGGCTGACCACTGTCAAGGGATTTCTTCACTACAGAGCCAGAGGGATTTGTTACTTCGGATGACAGAGCCTTTCCCTGAACTTTCTCCTTAATCATCCAGCCCTCAATCCTTTCCAATCTCTCGGCCATGGCTTTCTGCCCCAAGGCAAGCCCTTGCACAACACTGAACAAATCCCTCACCATCTCTTTCAGTTCGAGGATGTCGGCGTTGGGAGAATCCATCAGTTTGAATTTGTTGCCCCCAACAGGATATCTGAGCAAACGAGCTATGCGCACCGGTTGACACCTACAAAACAGCAAATGGGTTAATATGCATGAATGCAACATCTATCCATATGAGGAAGATTCCGTCCTTTGATTCTGGTTTCATCGAGACAGATAATATTTTGACATCCACATTCTGAAATTCAAGATGTCTCTCAACTAGATTCTCAATCAATAATACTCCCCATATGGCTAGACATAGGTTCGATGCAGATGAATGCAAAATGAGAATGATGCAGATGTATGCAATGCATTGGGCCATCCTCCAAGTCATCTGATCGTTTGTTGCTCTGAATCACAGCCCTGATCTCTGAACCGATCACAATCATCTGAAGTCTGATTAACCACAAATCCGACTCAAGGGTCCCGAAATAAACGGGAGATACATCATCATCATCACCAAACAATCTCTGAGCAGATACCCAATAATCTTTGAATCGGCCCGGGGAATCCTGAAATAAACGGATCCCCACTGATAAATAACTCGGACAACATTTCGGCGTCTCGGCAACAAATGACCATAAATCCGACTTATAAATAGGACTCTGATCAACGGAACCATTAGTCACCACCTGAGTTACCATCTGTACCTGTAATAAAGATCATTCCCTCCCTACTCACGGGTGTCATCTAGGCCAGGGTAAGGTCGAGAGAAACGCAGCATAAATAACCTTTCGCAGAATACCATCATATACACACCCGAAGTATGTAACGATAATATCCTACCAGGGTCTGAGCTGCTCGTGATGTCAATGTTCCGCTAAGTGGCGCATACCACCCGCTTCCCATGAATCACTCTATTCCTAGGTTTCCTAGATTTCACTCATAGCCTGGGTATTGGGCCTTTTACCTCGAGTAACTCCCACCCCAAACAGAGAGATCACAACACAGCCAGATGAACAGATGAATATGAATGAATGCAAACATAAATGCAAACAATAAACAATGAATGCAATAAATAACAGCACAAAGCAACCAAAACCCCAACCTAGAGCGCTAGGAGAGACTCGCTTAGGGAAGATGGACCAGCAGAAGGTCAATATCTAGACGAGTTCCCCAGCAGAGTCGCCAGCTGTCGCATCCTGCGAAAAAACAACCGGCGGGACTCAAATAAAAACACAACACAGAGCCGCCACTGCGCGTTATTTATCCCAAAATAGGGAAAGGAAACGCTCAGAGAAACCTGGAAAGGAAATGGTCTTGCGACCAAAGAGAAAGGGTAAGGGAGTCGGTTACGCAAGGGGAAGGTATTAGCACCCCTCACGTCCGTCGTACTCGACGGGATCCACGTTCTAAAATAAAGAATAGGTTGCTAAAACATCACACACACACAGGGAACGCAGGTGGGGTTAAGAGAAGGGAGCTCGATAGGACGTCGCATCCTATGCCTACATATCTTGTCTGGAACAAGAATCAGAGCCACTGTAGTTCGGCTTACGCACGCCAAACAACACAAAACGCACAAACAGATGGCAAACATGGAGCCTGACAACCACTCGATGGAATTACGTCAGCATCCGAACCAAAACATACTCAAAAGGGCAAACGTGGAGCCCGACCGCCAATCACTGGGCTTACGTCGGCATCCGAACCAAACACACAATCAGATAACAAGTAAACACACACAAAAAAGAAAAAAAGTGCCCGGAGTGGTCTCGCGCGACCACCTGCCTACATACCTCGTCTGGAACAAGGATCAGGGCGATGTAGTTCCCCCGAAAGGGACTGAATTATTAGCCAGAAACCAGGGGAAGACACACTACCAGGGAGCTGGACTCGAGCCTAGTGTTGTCATGCATCGTTGCCCTAAGTTCAGTTTTCTATCCTACTTGCATAAGCAAACTACTCCTATCCAGGAAAGAAGCAAGCATACAAGCATACAAAATAATTCAAGCATACATCAAATGAGGACAAGCATCTCAAACAGATATCCACATAGCACGCACTATAACCAAACAAGTGGGCTCACACAATAGGTTTGACTGCCTCAGCAAGTCATCTGTACGGGCTGTGTTTGCTCTTAACCTTGCCATTACGAGGCTAAGGTGAAGCAGATGAAAGGTGAAGTGAGGATCAGACCTCACAGCTCTTATCCCTGACCAGGGAGAGCTTCAGATAAGGGAGCGTGGGTCCAGAATGGAGGGACCCTTCTACGCTCAATGACTCTGACTCGATTGTGCAACAACACAATATCTTGGGTTTGTGTCCCAATGCATCAACACACAGCCGTGTGAGCAGAGGGACGACTCACAGAATAGTGGGGGATAGATTGCATATCCCTACCTTCCACCAATTGCCTTGATTAAGGACTTTACCTGCTTAGGCACAATATTAAACAATCACAAGCATCGCCTCTTAAGGAGGACTTCAGACAATTTGCCCGGCCAAATAACAAACCGGGTCTCCAGACTACATGAAGAATAGAAGTCCTACCTCAAGTGGTTTAAAAACCAAGCAGCAGCAAGCAAGTTCTTAAAGAACTGTAAGCAACTAAATGTACCTGAAAACAATCAAGTATCATCAGTACTCAGACAGACAACAATAAACAGCAAATGTTAATCAGTTACTCTATACAGATCAATGCACAACAAAGCAAGCTATAAGCTCAAGCCCAAGCTTCACAACCTACAAGACAAAGTTATGTTAGTTCACAAACATCAAACAATGTCAATTTAATTAACTTGGATCATTCTCCATAAGCATTGCACCTTTTCATCCTGAAAAATCAATCAAATGTTAGAAACTAGACCACTAGGCCAAGCCTAGGGTCCAAAAGCAAGAAAAATTCCTAAACAGCAAGGGATATCCAACCAAACTCAAATTAATGTCAAACAAAAGCCAACACAATTAGTCCCATGTTTATATCATTCACCATATCCATTTTATGCACAAAACAAATCAAACTAGTTCAAATGGAACACCAAACATCCAAACAGAACTATTGCATTCAATTCCATATCAAAACAATTCCAAAAATCCTCAAATAATTTACACCTAAACAGGACATAATCAAGGTCTAGCATGTGAAATTTTAGCTTAATTGGACAAAGGAAACCATGTCAATGAAAATCAACAAAAACAGACACAATTACATGCTCCAAATCACAACATCAACACATGCATTCACTTCAAAAATTCATAAGTCCATGAAAACAATAAAGAAATGAATGAGACCAAAACAGGGATGTCATACCATGTGTCTACAACAATCATACCAAATTTCATGATTATCCAATACCATATGAGCATTTCACATCCAAATTACAAACATGTACCACATGGACTTGCATATTTGACCAACAGAGACGAAAAATAGCAATCAAATTGAAAATGCCACATAAAATTCCACAAAAATTCACATAGCTTCTTAACATGTTAATGAACATCCATGCAAAATTTCATATCAATTCAACAAGCCTAGGTCATTCAAATAAATCCAGCAAGTTGACATAATGAGGTGTGACACAAATTGTCACACCTAGGTTCCAAAATTCATAACTCAAACACCAGGCATCAAAAATTCATGAAATTTACATGTAAATCACCATTAGCCAGTCCACAATCATCACAAAAATTTTCAAACATTTCTTTGTAAGCATGAGGATTTCACAATCAAAATGGCCAAAGGTATCAAAATTGCACACATGCCAAATAACCCTAGGTCAAACTAAAATTTCTCCAAGCACAACCTCCAAAAATAGGTCAACAAAATTCTACAGGGAATTAGGAAGTCAACAAAAAAATCCACACATTTTTCTGATCTTTAAATAATTTTTTATGAATTTTTTAAAGTGTTTTATGATTTTTAACAATTTTTTTGAATTAATATTAATTAAATGAATTCACTAATGGCAATTTCGTAATATCGTGAACAGTGGCCGCGGGAAACTCCATATTCAAAAGTTTAAACGAAATTATGGATCAAACAGCTTAAATGTCCAGAAACTTCATCTTCCAAGTCCAGAAACGTAAGAACACGATGAACATCGAATCATCACCAAAATGAGCAAATGCATACTCGTTGGAACCGTCTTAACACGTAGAATCCAAATATCAACCTAATTTAACCTACAAGTTCGTGTATCTTCTAAATCGATGGAGTTAGGGTTTGGTTTCAAAACTTCCAATCCAGATTTCTTAACCTACGTTGCATCATAATCAAAGCTACGCATATCATTGGATTCTACATGGCACGAGCTTTCAAACGCACATAATAATTAAGCAATTAGTGAAACTCGAAATTCACACACCTGGAGATGACAGCGCTGGAATTGGTGTTCTTGAGCTTCGATTTCCACAAACAGATGCAGTAGAGACTTCTGGAAGGTGATTGCTGCGTTCAAGTTCGATTGCAATTGCTCCTAATGCCATGAATTTCGAGTTGCCATGAATGGAGCTTCACTTGGACAGTCGTGTTTTGCAAGGTTCTTGATGATGAGATCCAAAAACAGATGGAGATGATGATGAATCAAGATCAACACAACAAGAATTTTCGCATTTGAGCAAGAATTGAAGAAGTTTGATGGATTTTGGTTCTATGTGTTCTTGGAGAATTCTTGAGAATTTGGAGGGAATTTGAGATCTGATTTGGTGAAATGTGAATTCTGTTATGATTTAGTTGTGATTAGGATTATATATGCTTGCTTAATCCACGTTTAACCACACTAATTAATCAATTGGAATGTGTTAGTGAAATGTGTTAATTTCAAGCAAGGGCAAAATTGTAACTACATATGCCAGCTCATTGCCACCTCATGGACAGCTCACACACTCTCAAAATGACATGTGTGAGCTGTTGCAACTTGTTTCACCTTCATTGGATGAGTATTTTGGAAATTCACTATGTGATGGCTTATGTGTTCATTTTCAAGTCCATTTCAAAAGCCAATTTCCAAACCATGAAGCCTTGGCATATTATGAATATTCCAACAAGTTTCAAATGCCATTTGGGAAATGTTGCAAAAATTCCCACTCAAAAATTCCAATTATTTCACAAGTTGGACAATTTTGCCCCTGGTTCATTTAACTGTCCAGTTGAAATTTGACTTTTTGCATTGACCATTTTTGAAGAAATCCAATTATGCACCATGAAAGTACATGTCAAATGGAGTTTGTGCATATAAAGAACTCCCAATTTGGATGCTCCATGTGGAAATTATGGCCTCCTGATTATGGGTCATTTTTGAAATTCACTGGACCATAACTTGCCAACCATACATGGGATTTTCAAGTTCTTGGACTTTTTAGAAAGGTGAGAACAAGATCTACAACTTTCATGTTGAACAAATTTTCATTAGAAGCTTCCTTGGACATTTTATTTTGAGGTCAAAAACTTTCCATTTTTGGAAACTTCCATTACAAGTCACTTTCTATTTTTGGCAGTTTTTGTCCTGACTTGATTTTCTTCATTCTTAAGCTTTGCAATGTCAAATAACACTTGTTTCAACATGAATAAAGTGTATCCAACTCATTTCCACCTCCAAATCCATCAGATCATGTACAGTTGACCACAGTTGACTTTTCAGCTGATAGATGAATTTGGCAATGCACTGATCCAACTGAGCTCCAATCCTCTGATAAAATGGCCTAAGGATGAAACCCTAGCCTCAATTAGCTCAATATAACCATGAAATGATCCCCATCTCCATCATAGACCCCATCTCCTGATCATGCCCTGATTGGCCCAATGCAACTGATTAGGGTTGACCAATGGTCAAAACCCTAATCTCAAGGAATCAGCTTCAATACTTGATGATGACAAGCCATGATGATGATGATGTATCATTTCAAACAAGATGAAGACCAATATCCTTTGAGAACCATGAAACCCTAATTCATAGCCCAATCCTCAGATAGCCAATGATCAGTCAATAAAACCCTAGCTTTGCTCTTTGACTTCCTCATCTTCTGAACAAGACTTGGGAGAATGGATTGCACAATGTAACCACATGATATGCAATATGTAATGCCTAATGACCTAAAAATGTTATGCAATATGATATGCTAGTCCCAAGAGAGGAGGGCAAATTTTGAGGTGTTACACCATGATCACTTCTGACTCTAATAATTTTAGAGTCAAATTCTTTTTGCACTTTGGAGCAGAAACTAGTGAATACAGAGTGTGACTCACTCTTGTGCTTTAGGAATTTCACCCATGTCCAGCGACTGAAATCATCAACAATGACTAGTCCATACTTCTTTCTATTGACTGATGCTGTTTTCACAGGACCAAATAAATCAATGTGAAGAAGTTCCAGAGGCTTAGAGGTAGTAACAATAGTTTTCTTTTTGAAAGATGTTTTTGAAAATTTTCCTTTCTGACATACTTCACATAGAGCATCTGAAGAAAACTTCAGTTTAGGTAGGCCTCTGACTAACTCGAGTTTATTTAGCTGAGATAGTTTTCTCATGCTAATGTGGCCCAAGCGTCTATGCCATACCCATTGCTCTTCGTGAACAGACATCAGACATTTCACATTTTGTTCTTTTAAATCAGAAAGATTAATTTTATAAATATTGTTTTTCCTCTTGCCTGTGAATAGGACAGAACCATTGTTTTGATTTATGGCTTTACATGTTTTTTGATTAAAGATCACGTCATAACCGTTATCACTTAATTGACTTATGGATAACAAATTATGCATTAATCCTTCCATGTAAAGGACATCAGATATAGAGGGAAGAGTACCATTACCAATAGTTCCGGAGCCTCTGATCCTTCCTTTCTGATCTCCTCCGAAGCCTACAAATCCAGCGTCTTTAAGTTCCAAGCTTTGGAACATAGACTTTCTTCCCATCATGTGTCGCGAGCATCCAGAGTCCAGGTACCATGACTGGTGTTTGAACTTTGCTGCATAGGATATCTCTTCAGATTCTTCATCTGAACTGTTATTGGATGTGGTAGCCATAAATGCTACATTGGCCTGTTCATCAGAGTCAGATTCACTATCGTCCCAGGTAGCCATTAGTCCCTTCTTAGTTCTGAGGGGATTTTTCTTGAAGCTCTCTTTTCTGGAATTGTCTTTCTTTAGCTTGGGGCATTCATTCCTGTAGTGACCTGTTTCTTTACATTCATAACAAGTAACATCTTTGTTAGTTTTACCTTTTGAGGTTGATTCTGATCGATCCCCTCTGGGTCTTGATCTTCTGAAGTTGTTGTTCCTCTTTTTCCAGAGTTGTTTAACTCTTCTGGTCAGGAGGGACAACTATTCTTCCTTATCAGAATCTTCTTGTTCAGAGTCATCAGCATCTTCTGTTTCGGCCTGGAATGCTTTGGTTCTGTCAGATTTGCGTCTTTCAGATCTGGACTTTAATGCTACAGACTTGTTCTTCTTCAGAGGTTCATCTTCCTCTAGTTCTATCTCATGGCTTCTGAGGGAACTGACAAGCTCTTCAAGGCTGATATTGTTCAGATCCTTAGACAGCTTCAGAGCAGTGACCATGGGTCTCCACTTCTTTGGCAAGCTTCTGACTATCTTTTTGACATGGTCTGCAGTTGTGTACCCTTTATCTAGAACTTTGAGACCTGCAATAAGAGTTTGAAATCTAGAGAACATTACCTCTATGGCTTCGTCATCCTCCATTTTGAAGGCTTCATATTTCTGGATAAGCGCCAGAGCCTTTGTCTCTTTGACCTGAGTGTTTCCTTCATGAGTCATCCTCAGAGAGTCAAATATGTCTTTGGCTGTTTCTCTGTTGGTGATCTTTTCATACTCGTTGTAAGATATAGCATTGAGAAGTATGGTTCTGGCCTTGTGATGATTTTTGAAAACTCGCTTCTGATCATCTAACATCTTACTTCTGGGAACTTCAACTCCATCCTCTGTGACAGGAGGTTTGTATCTATCTGTGACAATGTCCCAGAGATCAGCATCATAGCCTAGAAAGAAGCTCTCAATCCTATCTTTCCAGTAGTCGAATTTTTCTCCATCAAAGACAGGAGGCTTAGCATTGTAACTGTCTCTTTCATTTGTGTGGGCCATGGTTTTTCTCGTTCTGGATCTCTCTACACTGTTAAGTATTTGATTAGAAAATCAATAACAGAGCCGAAGCTCTGATACCAATTGAAGGTGAGAAAAACAAGAAAGGGGGGTTTGAATTGTTTTGGAAAATAAGCGTTATTTCAGACAAGGACCACACAAGGAATTTATACTGGTTCACTTATAACACAAAGCTTCTCCAGTCCACCCGGCCAAGGTGATTTCACCTTCAATAAGGACTTAATCCACTAATCTTGAAAGATTATTACAACCAACGTCTAAGAGAAAGATCTCTTAGTCCTCTCAAGTATACAGACTGCGCAGAGTCACTTGAGGAATTAAAGTAATGGATAAAAAATGACTTTGTAATCTAGAGTGCTTCTAGGATAAAGCAAATATTACAACAGTAAGAACAAAGGAATGTTTCACGTTCTAAGCAGAAGCTTCGTGAAAGATTGAGAGAGAGAGAGAGGAAAAAGTTTATTTGCGCTGGTATGTATCTCAATGTTGTTTGCTGTCCTTTATATAGAGGTTGAAAGGACCGTTGAAATTGATGGCAGATAATTTAGTCTTGATTAAGAATTAATGCCATAACTTCTGTTGTTTCTTGCCAAAACAACTTTGTCTCCCTGAATAACTTCTTTCCAATAATAGTTCCTTTCCATTTAAATTCGAAGTTGACGTTATTCATTCTGTATTAGGAAATCCATAATCAGAGTCTACGTAACTCTGTTAAACTGAGATCTTGCTATGTGGCTTCAGAGCTTCTGATGATTTTGATCGCTTAGAGTTCTGATGGTGACTTCAGATACTGTTGTGAGCTTCTGGAATTTGATTTCACGTTGTTCAGAGTCAGATCTTCTAGAGCGTACTTCTTCTTCAGATGCTTCTGATATTCTGATCATTTGTATCTGATTTGATTCTGAATCTGATGACGTAGTCAGATTCCTCTTAGAGTCCTGCACACTTAGAACTTTTCGTTAGGGTGCCATTTTTGGTTTCATCCTTTGTTATCATCAAAATCCTGGAATCTGTTGTAGAATAATTTTTGTTCTTACATCATTGACACGAGATGAGATTCAGAACTACTCAGATCGCAGTCATTCGCTTAATCCCTAACTTTTGCCTGGATCGCCCTTTTCGGGTTTTCAATCCACCGGGATACCCATTTTTGCCTAAGTTGCCTTTTCAGGTTTTCAACTTACCGGGTGTACAATCTTTTCACTTTTAATCCCTAATTTTTGCCTGAACCTTTTTCATTTTCTTGGTTCGCCGGGATGCCCATTTTTGCCTGGACTACTCTTTTTATTGTCCAGCGGGTCTATTTCATGCGAAGTATTTTTTAACTGCGTCTGAGTTCATCGGGGAAGTGAAGTTTTCACCATCTATCATTGCAAGCATTAAGGCCCCACCATCAAAAACCTCAGTGACAATATACGGTCCATCATAGTTAGGAGTCCACTTGCCCCTGTGATCTGTCTGAGGAGGAATGATCATTTTCAACACCAAATCTCCGACCTGGAAGCATCGAGGACGCACTTTCTGATCAAAGGCTCTCTTCATCCGACTTTGATACAACTGCCCATGATAAATGGCTGCCATTCGCTTCTCTTTGATGAGATTCAACTCATTGAACCTTGTCCGAATCCATTCAGCTTCGTCTAACTTGACATCCAACAAGACTCTTAGAGAAGGAATCTCCACTTCAACAGGTAGGACTGCTTCTATACCATACACAAGGGAGTAAGGGGTTGCCCCGGTCGATGTACGTACTGAAGTACGGTACCCATGCAAGGCGAAGGGTAGCATCTCATGCCAATCTCTGTACGTAATGACCATCTTCTGCACAATCTTCTTTATGTTCTTATTTGCCGCTTCAACAGCACCGTTCATCTTAGGGCGGTAAGGGGAAGAATTGTGATGCTGAATGTTGAAGTTCTGGCACAACTCCTTCATCATTTTGTTGTTGAGATTAGAACCATTATCAGTAATGATTCTTTCGGGAATCCCATAGCGACAAATGATTTCTTTCTTGATGAATCGGGCAACCACATGTCTGGTGACATTCGCGAACGATGCTGCTTCGACCCACTTGGTGAAATAGTCGATGGTAACAAGGATGAAGCGGTGCCCATTGGAAGCGGTCGACTCAATCTTTCCAATCATATCGATGCCCCACATAGCGAAAGGCCACGGCGAAGACATCACATTCAAAGGATTTGGCGGCACATGTACCTTATCAGCATAAATCTGGCATTTATGACACTTCCGAGCATATTTGAAACAATCAGATTCCATGGTCATCCAGTAATATCCCGCTCTCAACAATTTCTTAGCCATTCCATGTCCGCCGGCATGAGTACCAAAGGAGCCTTCATGAACTTCCTGCATTAACATGTCTGCTTCGTGTCTGTCCACGCATCTGAGCAAAAGCATGTCGAAGTTCCTCTTATACAGAACATCATCTTTGTTCAAGAAGAAACTGCCTGCCAATCTTCTCAAAGTCTTTATATCATTGTTGGATGCCCCTGTAGGGTACTCTTGATTCTTCAGAAAGCACTCGATGTCGTGATACCAGGGCTTTGTTGGTGTAAGCCCTAGAGGCCAATACATTTTGGTACTTGTATCGAATAATAAAAGGCATTCTCTTTATTATGGTTGATTAATAAAGTCCCTGGAATAGATAGTCTATTTAATGTATTAAGTGTGACTTAATCATGAGAACACATTAAACATAAGGACACTATTCCTAAAGTATCCGTAGTCGAGCTTTAGTGTGAAGTGGGATAACATTAAAGCATTAAGACTATTATGTTTGTAGACTGATGATCACATCTCATGGATCATGGATAAAGAGTTATCAAGTCTTAAACATAGGTATGAATATTAGGAGTAATATTTATACCGGATTGACCCGCTATGAGAATACTATATAGAAAGTTATGCAAAGTGTCATAAGTTATTCTCATGGTGATAATAGTGTATTCCACTCTCTGACCTGAAACCACTATGGATCCTAGATGTAGAGTCGAGTGCTTTATTGTTGATCCAACGTTGTCCGTAACTGGATAACCATAAAGACAGTTGATGGGTACTCCACGAAGCATGCTGAGGGACATGAGTGACCTAGATGGAATTTGCCCATCCTGCATAACAGGATAAATGTCCATGGGCCCAATATTGAACTGGACAAGGATGACACGGTCTATGCCTTGTGTTCAATATAGACATAAGGGCAAAAGGGTAATTATACACATAATTATTATCACAGAAAGGTTTTGTCAGATCACATGACATTTTCGTGTCTTGGGTAGCAGTGATGTGTTGCTAGATACCGCTCACTATTTATTATGTTAAATGCGTGATTTAATATAATTGCCAACGTCATGAAAACCTACAGGGTCACACACAAAGGACGGATTGATGAGAGATAGAGTAACTAAGGAATACCGTAAGGTACGGTGCCCTTAAGTGAGTTATAGAACATCGTAAGGTACGGTGTACTTGAGTAGAATACGAAATATGGTAAGGTACCATGAGCTTAAGTGATTTTGGGCATATTATAAGATATGGGCCAAAATACACTTAAGTGGGCTTTTAGCTTGAAGCCCACACAAGTGGTTCTATAAATAGAACCCTTGTGCAGAAGCAAAAATTTGCGGTTGCATTATTTTCGTTTTCTCTCTCTCTCTCTCTCTCTCTCACTCAAAGCCTTCATTCGTACCAGCTAGCACTGAGATTGAAGGAACCCGTTCGTGTGGACTGAGTAGAGACGTTGTCATCGTTCAACGTTCGTGATCGCTTCGTGGATCTGCATCAAAGGTTTTGATCGTCACAAGAGATCTGCACCAAAGGTTTCGATCATCACAAGAGGTAAATATTCTATCACTGATCATGACCATTCGTAAGGATCTCTAAAGGAGAAATTTTAATTTCCGCTGCGTTTTGGACCGCAATTTTCCTTCAGTGGTATCAGAGCCACTTACGAAACCATGAATCGGGTAGGTGTTTAATTTCTGTATTAATATGATTAAAAGACAGAATGAATCAATTAATTAAACGGGGAATTAAATTTGGCATCATGAGTGTACGAGTTGGATGATTGATGTTGACTATGCTTCGGAATCCGACATTAGTATGGTGAAGCAGCGATACATCGATCGTCCATAGGTTACGCAATTGAGACCGATCAACTTATATATGATATAAGTAATCCTAATGCAAAATACGGTATATGTGATATACTGTTTCTGTTTCGTTCATTCGAACACTAAATGATTGTTTTCCTTTGAGCGATCAATGGTCATTTGCTTCGGAATCCGACATTAGTATGGTGAAGCAATGACCTGTTGATCAATCATACTGAATCAACAATCGAGGTGTGTTTGACGGTCTGAAATTGGCGCATTAGGGTTGGTGACGGCGCAAGGGTTGTGCCGTCAAGGAGTTGTGAATTTAGGGCTTTTTGGAAGAGGTCTGTAGACTGTTTCAAAGTTCCGTTATTTTGGCCGCATGAAGCTCGTGTGACGAGCGTAACAAGCTGGATGCGTGACGGTCGTAACGTGCCCTGTGACGGTCGTCACACTCACGTGGCCTGTGACGGTCGTAACGTGTTTTATGTGACGGTTGTAACGTGTTTTGTGTGACGGTCGTCACACTCACATGGCCTCTGACGGTCGTCACACTCCCAGAGTCAAAATTTTGGGGTTCCTGTTTTGTGACTACGCAAGGGTTGTGTTCATGCAAAACAATGTCCATTTCAAATGAAACCACCGGTTAACTCTGCGTAGTGTGATCGGTCGCCGAAATTTAATTTGGTTTTAATTAATTAAAGGAATTAAAATTTAATAATAATAATGTGTTTATTATTATTGCCTTGTGGTGATCAGTTGTGGCCTTAGTCTTCCTTTACTTTGTTTTGGGTTTTTTAAATACGACCTGCGTGTCGTGCCTCTCCTTTTGATCTCTTAATGTAACTTCTTTTCTCATCTCAAACCCTCGTATGTAAAACGAGTTTCTTCTGGAATGTAATACTGTGAAGAAAGAGAAGAAGACAATGTTATGAAGAAAGAGAAGAATTCAAGATCAAAGGAGGACAACCTTGAAGATCTTGCTTGGAGAAGCTTAGAGAAGAATTCAATACTAAAGGAGGACAACCTTGAAGATCTTGCTTGGAGAAGCTTAGATCGTTATTAGGTTAGCTTAGGTTCTCTCATTGGCTTGGGAGAACAATTGCGCTAGGGGCCATAACTGTTTCATTGTGTATGTATGTTGATGCATGTGAATGTATGTTGATGCATGGGAGAGACGATTTATATGATAAACAAGCCAGTGAGATCAGTATAATTGCAATTCCCTCAAAATTAAATATTAAGTTTATGCTTTCCAAGTTTTAACACTCATCAAGACTAGTGATGGATAATGTAGGTTTCGCCTACGCGAGGTGCATGATCTATATATTAGTAAGGTGCGATGGGATAATTGTAATATCCAACTGTTAAAACAATGGGTAAAACTTAACTAAACAAATTATAATAATATTATATGTTTGCTTTCCAAGTTTTAGCACTCATCAAGACTGATATCGAATATGTAGGTTTCGCCTACGCGAGGTGCATGTTTTGTATTAGTTAAGGTGCGATGGGATAATTGTAATATCCAACTGCTAAAACGATGAGTCAAACTTAATTATAATTTTATTATATATGTTTAGAAGCAAGAGTTGGGAATAATCCATATGATGGATTGGAATAAGGAGTTATTCACCCAACTGAAATTTCGAGAGTTGTATGAGATACAATTGGAAGGAGTTCCTACCTAAATAACCTAGTTTTGTGTAATCCGCCTACGCGGACTTAGAACGAAGTGAAATATGGATCTCGACCCACTAGAAAATCTTCCAACGGGATTTTCCGAATCAAATGATGAGGGTCATTTGTTTTGAGTAAAATAGTGGGAGCATATTTGATTAAAGGCCTAATTAAATATGTCAATGATACTTATATTTTCTTAATCCTTATGTAGATAGCCATGACAACCAACACCTCTAACAACATCTTGCGATCAATCCTTGACAAGGAAAAATTGTCTGGGACAAATTTTCTGGATTGGCACCGAAACCTGAGGATTGTCCTCAAACATGATAAAAAGCTGTATGTCTTGGAGACACCTGTTCCTGAAGAGGAACCTCCTAGTTCTGCACCTGAGGCAGAAAGAGATGCTTATAAGAAGCATGTCGATGATGCCAATGAAACTGCTTGTCTCATGTTGGATGTCATGAACTCAGAGTTGCAAAAGCAACATGAGAACATGACAGCGTTCGATATGATCGAACACATGAAGATGCTCTATCAAGAGCAAGCAAGGCATGAAAGGCTTGAAGTTTCAAAAGCCCTTTTTCAAGGCAAGTTAGCTGAGGGAGCCCTTGTAGGTCCCCATGTACTCAAGATGATTGGGTATGTGGAAAACCTTGAAAGATTGGGTTTTCCCCTCGAAAAGGAACTTGCGACTGATTTGATCTTGCAATCGTTTCCAGATAGTTTCAGTCAATTTGTCCTAAATTTCAATATGATTGATATGGACAAATCTCTTCCTGAACTGCTCGCCATGTTAAGAACTGCCGAGCAGAATCTGAAGTCAAAAGGGAAGTCCATTCTGATGATCGGAAATGGAAAGAGATAGAACAAAAGGCCCACCAAGCAAGGTGATAAAGGGAAAGGCAAGGAAGTTGCCAAACCCAGACCCACTGTTGCTGCTTTGAAGCCTAGTGGAGGCATAGCAAAGGCAGGCACCTGCTTCCATTGCGGTAAGACCGAACACTGGAAGAGAAACTGCCCAAAGTACTTGGAAGATGACAAAATCTCCATTCACAGGAAAAGTGAAAGAGCTGATGATCTTTTGGGCCTAATACATACTGATGTATGTGGACCACTGAACATACCAGCCAGAGGAGGTTTTCAGTACTTCATTTACCGATGATTTCAGTAAATACGGTTATGTGTATCTAATGAAACTCAAATCGGAGTCCTTTGAAAAGTTCAAGGAATTCAAGAATGAAGTACAAAAACCAACTAGGTAAGAATATTAAAACTCTTCGATCAGATCGAGGTGGTGAGTAGTTAAGCCTAGAGTTTGATGACCATCTGAAAGAGTGTGGGATCCTATCCCAACTTACTCCTCCTGGAACACCCCAATGGAATGGTGTATCTGAGAGAAGAAATCGAACCCTGTTAGACATGGTCCGATCCATGATGAGTCACGCTGATCTTCCAAACTCCTTTTGGGGACATACACTATTGACAGCAGCTTACACACTTAACCGTGTTCCATCCAAAAGGTTGAGAAGACACCATATGAGATATGGAGTGGTAAGAAACCACATATGTCTTACATAAAGATTTGGGGTTGCGAGGTTTATGTGAAACGACAAATTTCAACTAAGCTTGAGCCCAAATCTGACAAATGCTTATTTGTGGGGTATCCTAAAGAAACAAGAGGGTATTACTTCTACAATCCTTCTGAGGGCAAAGTGTTTGTCGCTCGAACTGGAGTTTTCCTAGAAAATAATTTTATTTCCAAAGGAACCAGTGGGAGGAAAGTAGAGCTTGAAGAAATTCAAGAATCACAAAGCATCGACACACCTATGGAGGAATTGGAGCAGGAAACACAATTAGTTGTGTAAGAGCAACCTGCTCAAGTAGAACAAGACCAGCGTAGGTCAAGCAGGATACGTCACCTACCTGAGAGATATGGATATCTGATCAAGGTGATGTATTACTCATGGAATCTTCGTTTTGATGAAACAGTAAAATAATATGGATTCATCAAGAACGAAGATGAGCCTTGTGTCTACAAGAAGGTTAGTGGGAGCATGATCGCATTCCTGATATTATATGTAGATGACATATTACTTATTGGAAACGATATCCCTACCCTGCAACAAGCAAAGTCTTGGGTGGGGAAATGCTTATCTATGAAGGACCTAGGTGAAGCAGCCTATATATTAGGAATCAGAATCTATAGAGATAGATCATAAAATGCTTGGCCTAAGTCAGAGTACATAGACAAGGTGCTGAGACGCTTTAATATGAATGATTCCAATGGTTATGTGTTTTGCTGAAATGGTGGCGCTGTGAGCTTGAAAAGTTCAAAGCAAGATACAGTTGCTGATTCTACAACTGAGGCCGAGTATACTGCTGCCTCAAATGCAGAAAAGGGAGTTGTTTGGATCAAAAAGTTCATTAGTGAACTTGGCATAGTCCCTAGCATTGTGGATCCCATTGGTCTCTATTATGATAACAATGGTGCTATCGCACAAGCTAAGGAGCCTAGATCTCACCGACGATCCAAACACATACTTAGACGTTGTGTGAGAATATGTGGAGTACCTACACTTGACAATATAGCTGACTCACTGACAAAGCCTCTTGCGCAGCAGAAGCATGATGGCCATACTAGATCAATGGGCATAAGGGGTATACCTGATTGGCTCTAGTGCTAGTGGGAGATTGTTGGTGTAAGCCCCAGAGGCCAATACATTTTGGTACTTGTATCGAATAATAAAAGGCATTCTCTTTATTATGGTTGATTAATAAAGTCCCTGGAATAGATAGTCCGTTTAATGTATTAAGTGTGACTTAATCATGAGAACACATTAAACATAAGGACACTATTCCTAAAGTATCCGTAGTCGAGCTTTAGTGTGAAGTGGGATAACATTAAAGCATTAAGACTATTATGTTTGTAGACTGATGATCACATCTCATGGATCATGGATAAAGAGTTATCAAGTCTTAAACATAAGTATGAATATTATGAGTAATATTTATACCGGATTGACCCGCTATGAGAATACTATATAGAAAGTTATGCAAAGTGTCATAAGTTATTTTCATGGTGATAATAGTGTATTCCACTCTCCGACCTGAAACCACTATGGATCCTAGATGTAGAGTCGAGTGCTTTATTGCTGATCCAACGTTGTCCATAACTGGATAACCATAAAGACAGTTGATGGGTACTCCACGAAGCATGCTGAGGGACATGAGTGACCTAGATGGAATTTGCCCATCCTGCATAACAGGATAAATGTCTATGGGCCCAATATTGAACTGGACAAGGATGACACGGTCTATGCCTTGTGTTCAATATAGACATAAGGGCAAAAGGGTAATTATACACATAATTATTATCACAGAAAGGTTTTTTCAGATCATATGACATTTTCGTGTCTTGGGTAGCAGTGATGTGTTGCTAGATACCGCTCACTGTTTATTATGTTAAATGCGTGATTTAATATAATTGCCAACGTCACGAAAACCTACAGGGTCACACACAAAGGACGGATTGATGAGAGATAGAGTAACTAAGGAATACCGTAAGGTACGGTGCCCTTAAGTGAGTTATAGAACATCGTAAGGTACGGTGTACTTGAGTAGAATATGAAATATGGTAAGGTACCATGAGCTTAAGTGATTTTGGGCATATTATAAGATATGGGCCAAAATACACTTAAGTGGGCTTTTAGCTTGAAGCCCACACAAGTGGTTCTATAAATAGAACCCTTGTGCAGAAGCAAAAATTTACGGTTGCATTATTTTCGTTTTCTCTCTCTCTCTCTCTCTCTCTCTCTCTCTCTCTCTCTCTCTCTCTCTCACTTAAAGCCTTCATTCGTACCAGCTAGCACTGAGATTGAAGGAACCCGTTCGTGTGGACTGAGTAGAGACGTTGTCATCGTTCAACGTTCGTGATCGCTTCGTG
Organism: Lathyrus oleraceus; assembly: GCF_024323335.1. Lineage (NCBI taxonomy): Eukaryota > Viridiplantae > Streptophyta > Magnoliopsida > Fabales > Fabaceae > Lathyrus > Lathyrus oleraceus. The sequence continues at coordinate 328,327,383 of NC_066581.1, read as the reverse complement.
GATCTGCATCAAAGGTTTTGATCGTCACAAGAGATCTGCACCAAAGGTTTCGATCATCACAAGAGGTAAATATTCTATCACTGATCATGACCATTCGTAAGGATCTCTAAAGGAGAAATTTTAATTTCCGCTGCGTTTTGGACCGCAATTCTCCTTCAGGCTTGTCATCAACTACCAGTTCAGCAGCAAACACATACGCGACCCTATCAAGGCGCATCACGTCGATCTTGGGAGCATGGTTCCAACGGATCACCGTGATCTGGGAGGATAGAGTAGCAAGAGCATCTGCCATCTGGTTCTCATCACGAGGTATATGGTACAACTTTACTATTATGAAGAAAGACAACAATCTTCTCGTGTAATCTCTGTAGGGGACCAGAGTAGGCTGGAGAGTGTTCCAATCACCATTCACTTGATTGATTACCAGAGCTGAATCTCCGAAGATGTCCAAAGTCTTGATTCTCAAATCATTGGCTTGCTTAATACCCAAGATACAAGCTTCATACTCAGCTTCATTTTTGGTGCACTCGAAAGTCAGACGAGCGGTGAAAGGCATGTGGGCACCTTTCGGAGTTGTAATGACAGCACCAATTCCACTTCCTCTGGCGTTGACGGCCCCATCAAACATTAAAGTCCATTTTTCGTCTGGATCGGGTCCCTCTTCAACAACTGACTCTTCACAATCTTTCATCTTGAGGAACGTGATGTCTTCATCTGGAAAATCAAACTTCATCGGCTCATAATCTTCAACCGGCTGTTGAGCAAGATAGTCTGACAGAATACTCCCCTTGATGGCTTTCTGGGAAGTATACTGGATGTCGTACTCTGTCAGTACCATTTGTCAACGAGCACCTCTTCCGGTGAGAGTTGGCTTCTCAAATATATACTTGACTGGATCCATTTTGGAGATCAGTAAGGTTGTGTGAGACAGCATGTATTGTCTCAATCGCTTCGCAGCCCATGCAAGTGCACAACATGTTTTTTCAAGCATTGAGTATCTCGACTTGCAATCTGTGAATTTCTTACTCAGATAGTAGATGGCAGGCTCTTTCCTACCTGTCTCGTCGTGTTGATCGAGAACACAACCCATGGAATTGTATAGTACTGTCAAATACATAATCAGCGGTCTCCCTGGGACCGGAGGCACAAGGATAGGAGGATTCTGCAAATACTCTTTTATCTTCTCGAACGCCCTTTGACAATCATCATTCCACCTGATAGCCTGATCTTTTCTCAACAATTTGAGTATTGGCTCACACGTGGCTGTTAGGTGAGAGATGAACCTTGCAATGTAGTTCAACCTCCCTAAGAAACCACGAACTTGTTTCTCTGTTCTTGGCTCAGGCATTTCCTGTATCGCTTTCACTTTGGCCGGATCCACCTCAATCCCTTTTCCGCTAACAACAAAACCCAGTAGTTTTCCAGATCTCACCCCAAAAGTACACTTGTTCGGATTAAGCCTCAGCTTGAATTTCCTCAAACGCTTAAACAGTTTCTGCAAATTCACCAAATGTTCTTCTTCCGTATGAGATTTGGCAATCATATCATCAACATAAACCTCGATTTCATGATGAATCATATCATGGAAAAGAGTTACCATCGCTCGTTGATATGTTGCTCCGACATTTTTCAGACCAAACAGCATCACCTTGTAGCAGAAGGTGCCCCATGGGGTTATGAATGTTGTCTTCTCCATGTCTTCTGGTGCCATCTTAATTTGATTATAGCCAGAAAAGCCATCCATGAAAGAGAATACCGAGAACTGAGCCGTGTTATCCACCAAAACGTCAATGTGAGGTAAGGGGAAATCATCTTTAGGACTAACCCTGTTCAGATCCCGGTAGTCAACACACATCCGTACCTTTCCATCCTTCTTAGGTACCGGAACGATATTTGCAACCCATGGCGGATAATTTGTGACTGCTAGAAACCCTGCATCCAACTATTTTTGCACTTCTTCCTTTATCTTGACAGCCATCTCTGGTCTTGTTCTTCTGAGCTTCTGCTTGACCGGAGGACAACCTTCTTTGAGGCAAGCGATGTACCACGATGTCTGTGTCAAGCCCTGACATGTCCTGATAAGACCAAGCGAAGATGTCAACATACTCTTGCAGCAATTCAATCAACCCCTTATTCACATTGTCTTCCAAAGCAGCCCCTATCTTGATTTCTCTCTTGGCGTCCTCGGTGCCGAGATTAATCACTTCAACAAACTCTTGATGCGGTTGAATGACCCTTTCCTCTTGTTTTAATAACCTGGTAAGTTCTTCAGGGAGTTCACAGTCTTCATCACCCTCTTCTTCAGCTTGAAAGATTGGATTTTCAAAGTCGAAGCGAGCCATATCAGAACCGTTATCAATAGGATCCGGTGATGTGCATCTGCGTGAGTGATGGTATGTGCTTATGAGTGTGAAAAAATGAAAACTAAACAAAACATTGCCATTTTTTTTAAAAAAATTGCAAAAATAGAAAGACAGGGAACGAAATATTTGAATGCAAAAAGACGTCCTTTATTTATGATAAAAAATGCAAGTGTCACATAGATGAGCCCTAAAATGAGTCATTACGCCCTGGCGGAACGTAAGACTTGGATATGCATGAATAAACAAAGAAAATTACTCCTCCAGACAAGTGGCTTGGACAATCTCCTCAGAAGACCAATTGTTGAGAACTTCACCTGGGATCCTCGGACGCACCCAGTTATCGATGTCGCAATCACTATCCCCATCTTCATTGTTGACCGCAGAGACTAATTTGACTTCTCCTTCAACCATGTTTACGTTGGATCCACCATGCTGGGGCATGGGATTGTTGACGACATTAGGAGCTGGTGCAAAGTTAACGGCCTTTGAATCAATGAGGTCCTGAACTACGTGCTTAAAAGCTTTGCAGTTCTCAATATTGTGGCTAGGTGCCCCAGAGTGGAAGCTACACCTAGCGTTGGCGTCATAACCCACTGGAAGCCTACCAACGAGAGGAGCCAGAGTGTGCAACTGCACAAGTTGTAGTTGTTGAAGACTAGAAAGCAACTGGGCGTGCGACATTGGAAGAGTGTCGAAACGTCGGTCCATCGTCCTTGGCCTCGGTTGATAGGCGGGTCTGTTACCCGGTTGTTGTGGTTGGTACTGAGCTGGTTGACGCTGTGGTTGTTGTTGTTGTAGTGGTGCTGCAGCTGGAATGGTCACAACCGCAACATACGGTTGATGATAGTTCTGAAAGTTATTCCTCCGGTTATCCCTATTCTGATAAGAAGATATGGCACTTGCATCCCCTTCTCTTCTCTTCTGTCCCTGAATGAACGACTTCTTCACCCCTGATGAGGATCCACCTCCACTCTGGGTCTTATATGTCCTCAGGTAATTCTCCACCCTCTCTCCGGTAGAGACTACATCAGCAAAATTGGAGGCATTGCAACCCACCAGGCGCTCCAAATAAGGTCCTGGCAGAGTGTTCATGAACATGTTAGCCATTTCTTTCTCCAACATAGGAGGTTGAACACGGGAAGCTGTTTCTCTCTAGCGTTGAGCGTATTCTCTAAAGCACTCATTGCTTTTAAGAGACAGATTTTGAAGTTGAGTTCTGTCCGGAGCCATGTCTGCATTATACTGATACTGCTTCACGAAAGCCTCAGCCAAATCCCTCCAGCAACGGATGTGGGCTCTGTCTAGCCTCATATACCATTCCAGGGATGCTCCAACTAGGCTGTCCTGGAAAAAATACATAGGCAACTTTTCGTCATCGGAGTATGCAACCATTTTACGGAAATAGGCTTGCACATGGGTCTTCGGGCAAGAGTTGCCATTGTATTTGTCAAATATCGGGACCTTGAATTTCGGTGGCACTCTCACACCTGGGACCAACCTCAAGTCAGCAACATCTACTCCCAAAGGATTCTGTCCTTCCACTGCCTTCAACCTCTCTTCCAATCTTCTAAACATGGGGTCCACACCATGACCCATACTAAAGTCTTCCTGTAGCAGGGGGAACTGATCGTCCTGATCATCATGAACGGGCTGTTGACCGGAGGTGACATGTAGGATTGGGATAAGCCCTGGTCCATTGGGTCCATTAGCCTCTCCAGCTGGAGGATCAGTCACCGTCTCTGGTTGAGCAGGGGGATTCCTCTGTATCATCTGCCTAAGCTCTTGCTGTCCCTGAGCCACCCCTTGAACCACATCCATGAATTGATTCATGCGGATTTTCATCTCGGCGAACTCTGCCTGTAGGCTTTCCATTACTCTCTGTTGGTTTCTGCGGGTACCGTACCGGTGAATGCCTGGGTCAGCTATCCTGCTGATGGAACACCAAACAAACTAAGAACACTGTGGCGGTACCTGTTATGCAAGACATGCTAATGAATATGTAAATGCAATGACATGTTTATCAATTCCAAAGATATTCTACCCCCTTGATTCCAGTCTCTCAATAGATAAACGATGTAAAAAAAAGACTAAGCCGTTGATGAGAACCAAGAAAATTCTGACTAGAATCAAGTAGAAGATATAAACCCCACAGAAATGGATAAACATGTGTGAATGATTATGAATGCAAAATGATGTGATGTAAAATAATGTGAACGCAGTGCAGTGGCATGGGAATCAGGATCGCTGTATCTGCTTGAACATCTGTCAGGTTGCACTGTCTGGAGAGAAATTAAGAGCACACCAAACAAAGGTCATGGGATGGATCATGTTATCCTTAATATCAACCACCCATTTTGGTGGATTATGGTTTACACCTTATCAACACCCAAGTTTCATTGATATTAAGGATACCTGATCGAATCAACCATGAATCGAGGGTTTGTTGCAAGTCACGAGCATGGAGTTTAGGTTAAGAAGCACCCAAAAGGAGTGTACTAAGGTTTAAACCTGCCAAACATGTTCTACAAAAGGTTCCCATAGTCATAATCCCATCTTTCGGATATTATCGGAGGAACGACTACTCGTATTCCAAAAATACTCTCAAGAGAGACTCTTATGAGTGTAGTATCGCGTAACAATCGTATCAAATCTTACACTTGAACGACTTTCGCACTACGTCCTACGAATAGGCCAAGATGGGTTTGGTAAACTAAGGTCCTCGGCTTCTAAGGTCTATATTGGAAAAAGTAATGTCTAACCACAACTTACTTGTGTGACATTATTGATCTCAACATGACCTCCACCAAGTGAATGGGCTTGCAAGTCAACTTGCTAAGGAAAAACTCCACACAAGTCGACAAGACTATGCCATTCTCTTATCCTAAGTGCACTCGAGTTCGGGTATAGAACTCATCTCACAAAGATCACCAAGCAGCCATAGCCAGCCAACAGATACAACAATGATGTGTACACAATGCAATAAGGTAAAGCAGGTAAATAAATAACTGTACAAAAGCATGAACACCCAATAAACAAACAAACTACAAAAGCTAGGAGGGACTCGCTTAGGGAAACCGGGTCCCCAACAGAGTCGCCAGCTGTCGCAACCTGAAAAATACAGTGTGCGAAAAAACAACCGGCGAAAGAAAATGACAGAAGAGTCACCACCGTGCGTTATTTATCCCAAAGGAGGGAAAGGAAACGCTCGAAGTAAACCTGAAAAGAGGAAAGGAAAAGACAAGGTCTCGCAACCAAATCTTGGGTTCGGGAGTCGGTTATGCGAAGGGAAGGTATTAGCACCCCTACGCATCCGTAGTACTCTACGGGATCCACTTTTGTAGTTCTTGTCTAAAGGGTGTGAGTTTATCTTGTGTTGTTTACTAAAAAAAGGGGTTAAATGAAAATGACTCGCACGGATGTCGCATCCACTGCATACGTATCTCATTTGAATATGAGAATCAGAGTCTTCGTAGCTCGGCTACCCAGGGGTTAAGGGGATGTGTGCTCGCTAAGACATCGCGACTTATGCCTACGTATCTCATCTGTAATGAGAATCAGAGCAAGCCGTAGTTCGGCTAACTACGGGGTTATGGATTGGGTTTTGGACGAACGACGTCACTACACAATCTACCGGATGCTCGACCTTTGGAGACTTACTCGCCTGTAGTAGAAGGAGTAAACATGTGTTTAGGAGAAGAAAAATCAATGAAGGGTTAGGGTTTGGGTTATCCGACTTGGATGTTGATCAACCTTCTTTCCTTACTTGCCGACCAAGCTACCATGAAAATGAGTAGCTAAGTCATCCATTTGTCAAGGTTAGATGTAGGTGATTACTAGCTTTGTGTGTAAATGTAAGGATCCTCATATGTAAACTCTTTAACGGTAAATACATGATGAAAACTTTGTTTCTATTTAAAACTATTTGTGTTGGTTTATGATCGAGAGATGTTTACCGACTCTTGACCTAGGTTTTCATCCAAACTTGTTTGTTAGCTAGAGATAGTAATGAATGATTTTGTTCACCATAAGGTTGAACCAAAAAGTTGTCATTTTGATAGATTGTGTTCGAGAGAAACAATGGATCAAAATGGCAAAACTCACAATGTGTGTTCGAGAGAAACATATTGAGAGGACTTTGTGAAATTATTTATCATCTAAAGGAGTTTATAAGATTGTTGACCGAGCAAATACATGCAAAGTGATCATTGAAACCTAACTTTGACAATATTTCTCATTTAATCAAACCATAACTTTTACCGCAATTTATTACTTTTTATGCAAGATAACTTGATTAAAACCAAAACCCTATTGTTACATTGAGCTAAGATTAATACAACCATCGAACGGCGGTGATATCTTACAATCCCTGTGGATACGATAACAAAAACCCGACACGAAATATACATTTCAACAAAATAATGGCAAATAGGATGAGTGTGGTATGGGAACATTGAGGTTGCATGTGGTATTTTGGAGTTTGCAATTTTTGGAGATTTAGGTTTTCAAATTGGGGATTTAGTTTTACTTTAGGTTTTGCATGCAATTAGGCAATCCCCAATAGCATAGAACTATTAATTGCCATGAGAAATCATTAGGTTCTGATGTGGGAACCATTAGAGTATGGGTATTGGGGGAAAAATCTTTGAAAATGCAGAAAACCCCAAAACCCGTAAGGTTCGCTAGCACTCGCTAGGCGAACCTGGGGCGAGCGTTCGCTGCCACTTCGCTAGGCGAAGCAGCAGCGAGCAAGGCAGTCTTTTGAATTATGCTTTGATGGCTAATCTGTTTGTTGGTGTGTGTTGTTTCTTTGTATATTTTGCAGATGGAGTCAAGATCTGGAGCGGGTAAGAAAAGAAAGGGAGCAACTACATCTCGGACAGTTCCTATCCAGTTTGACCAAGACAAGTTTGTCGGCCCGAAGCAGGCCGCCAGATACATCGCTCTGGAGAAGCGGAAGATACTTCCAGAGAAGCGCTTTCTGATCAACCCACATGGCACTTACAGAAATTTCGCCGGGTTGATAGACGCAAAGAAGTGGGATAGGTTGATTAGTCCCTTAGAGCATTACGACATTGCGACAGTGCGGGAGTTTTATGCTAACGCACTGCCCGACGACAACGAGCCCTTTACTTGGGTTTCTAAAGTGGACGGGCGTCCAATTCCATTTGACCGGGATGCTATCAACCGAATCCTTGGGGAACCGCTCCAGCTGGGAGCTGACCAGAGAGACCAATACCACACCGACCTAAGGCTTCACCGAGATGTTCCTGCCATTACTACCGCCCTGCTTTTACCTGGGAAGTCTGTTGAGCCGAACCCATCTGGGGTTCCAGTGAGGTATCACCGGGAGGACATGACTCCCATGGCTCAGCTGATACTGCTCTTGGTTTTGACCAACATCCAGCCGAAATCCCACACCTCTACTGTGCCGATCCCAGTGGCACATTTGGTCCATTCCATCCTCACCAATGTCGAGATAGATGTGGCGAGGATAATCGCAAATGAGCTGAAGTCCGTGGTCGAGAGCGGACTTAAGTCGGGGGCTCGTGTTAATTGTCCCCTGGCTTTCCCGTGTTTGATCATGAGCTTATGCGTTCAGGCAAGGGTGAGACTTCCGTCTCGTGGGCAGGTAAGGATCCCGTCACCTATAGAGAAAAGTTAAATCCCTAAGTCCTCGAAATGGTTAGTACAATGCCATGATGTTATGATGTTATGATGTTATGATGTCATGATGTTATGATGCTATGTAAATAACAAGCACAAGCAAGTCACACAACAATCATTCCTAAGGTTTAAGGCTTGCATGAGTTCCATAGGTAAGTACCCTCCCCACTGAAGTTTGGTTGGTTCAACCTGTCCTAGAATAGTAACCGGGTTCTAAAAGGATCTCCAATCATTGACCTTCCTTTAAGTCCACTTCAGTGCAACACCAAGTGGTTGACCGAAGCTTCCCTAAAGTCCAATCTCAAGGAGGGTAGTATCGAGTCTCAACCAAGCCCCAGTCGGAACCGAAGTCAGTTAGCTCACTACTTTCTAATGGCCAGGATGAGTCAATTAGGGTTCTAAAGGTCTGGTTAATGCTTTGATGACACCACGCGGAAGCCAAATTTTTCCTCAAATAACATGAGGACCATCAGGACAACCAAAGTGTCACATTAACCGTAGCCATCATTTTAACCATTCCAGTATACGTCGGATAGTCGCGATGATCTATTGCTACTTACCTAAGGTACACTAGATCCGGGTGTAGGATCTTTCACTCAAGCATAGGATACCCAAGCAATCCCTTAAAAGTAAATCAAACAATTCAAATAAGTGATCTTGTTTTAAGGTAACCTCTCTTTTTAAACTCCCCAGTGGAGTCGCCAGTTCTGTCATACGGTGAACTGACTTGGTGTGTTTTGCTTTTTATCGCAATGTCGCGGATAGCAAGAGTCGCCACCGACTTTTCTTTTATCCAATAAGGAAAGGTGGAAAAGAACAGGAAAGACCTCAATAGATTTTGGGTTCGGGAGGTACATTATACAAAGGGAAGGTGTTAGCACCCTTTGTATCCATGGTTATCCATGGGCTCTTAATTACTGGATCACTTATATTTTTGTCTGAAAAGTGTCGGTGAATTGCTTAAAAAATGTTTGAAAGAGAGTTTAACTTTGTAATGATTCTCGTATGAATGTATACAAAGTATTTATCTCATTTGATTTTGAAAATGGTTTAGAAAAATATAACTCGGTAATGATTCTAGTATAAATGTATACCAAGTGGTGATTTTCTAGGATCTGTAAAGTGTAAAGTGTGAGGGGTGGAAAATGTTTTAGGTTATGATCCAGTAATTGAGAGTTATACCTTCCTGAGGTCGTTATGGGCATTTCCTATCCTTATGAGGGTAAAACTGTCCTTACTATTGAGAAGTAAGTAATCTTACCCTTTGGATGTTTAAGGGTCACCGTAGGGTCATCGATAGGTCATTGAAGGCAACAGTTGTAAGGATACCTTAGCATTCGAAGGGACGATCATCATTTAACCGTAGGCTACACCGAAGGGTCATCGAGGGACAAAATTGTATTTTCGAAGGCAACATCCGAGGGACCATGATTTATTTTATGATGATTTAATCGAATGGCCATTGCTAAGTGTATCCCCACATTCGCGGGACATGACCATTATACCGTAATACCGAAATCGTGGGGTAACCAAGAGAGGTCCAAGATCACTTATTTAAAGGCAAAGTTTTACAATTAATTAGGTAATTAGGATGAGCCTCCACATTAAAATCAATACATTAAAATTAATACATTAAAATTAATACATTAAAATTAACATATTAAAATTAATTAAGTAATTTAGGGTGAGTCTCCACAAGGGTATCCCACAAATAAAGTGGAAGACCTAAACAACAACCTTTTCCTGGGATATGTGAACCTTTACAAAATTCAGCAAACGGGTTAGAATACCAATCAGGGTGCAACCGAGGATTACACCGCAAAAGAGAACACAGCAGCATGAATGTCAGGCAAAACAGTGCATAATTAACATAGAATAGATCAGATACGCATAGGACATAACAAACAAAATATTAGCGACTGTCCCGTTCGCCTCTGCCTCGCCTAGCGAGGGCCTAGCGAATACTCGCTACATGATCGCTTAGCGATGTGTTAGCGAGCGGCTGCGGGTTTTGAATTTCAGAACAGTATGACTTCAACCTGCGGCATGGCTTATGGCATCCAACACATAATTATATGGTTCAGCATTCACAATATTCAGGCACACTTAAATTCGCATGCAAAACCTCAAATATGTTTATGAATTCAATTATAATATCACATGCAAGTTAAGAACATAAAGCGGTATCACATGCAAATTAAGAAAATAAAGCGATAATAGTAATGCAAACCTGTTTGCAATCGAATTGCAACCTTGAATTGGCGAGCCGGATTGAGTTGGGCGGTGGTAGCTTCGGAGCGGAGGAGCGGCCTTCAGGGTTTCTAAAGTAGCCTCCAGGGTTTTTGTGCCAGGGTTTTCGTCTGTCTCCCTCTGTTTTTCGTCCCCCTTTCTTGTTACTGAAGTGCTGGTATTTATAATGCCTTTTTCCATGACCTAATGGGCTCAGAACGAAGCCCGAAATTTTTTGTTGTCTGTCAGCTTCGCTAGGCGAGCTGGTAGCGAACGCGTAGCGAACGTTCGCTAGGCGAGCGTGTAGCGAACGTAACGTTCGCTAGGCGAGCGTGTAGCGAACAGGCCAGTTTGGGCCATTTTCTGGATTGGGCCATTCGTGAGCTGGGCCTTTGTTCCTTTAAGATCAGTGTCATAAAAATGAGTCGGAATGCCTTGAAAAATGTCTTGAAATATTAATGGGCAAATTTTGGGGTATGACACCCTATAAGATAAGACCTAAACTTTTCTAGCGCATACACTATTGCGAGTAGTTCTTTTTCCGTTGTGGCATAATTTATTTGAGCCTCGTTAAGAACCTTACTCGCATAATGTATCGCATGAAACGTTTTGTCTTTTCTTTGGCCAAGTACCGCTCCAACAGCATAGTCACTCGCGTCACACATTAGTTCAAAATTTTCATTCCAATCGGGAGCGACTATTATTGGAGCGGTAACCAATTTTTCTTTTAAAACCTCAAAAGCTTGCAAACAATCTTCGGTGAAGAGAAATACCTGGTCCTTGGCGAGCAAATTGCTCAAAGGCTTAGCCACCTTTGAGAAGTCCTTGATGAAGCGCCGGTAGAACCCCGCGTGCCCCAAAAAGCTACGGATGCCCTTCACATTCACCGGAGGGGGTAATTTTTCAATTACTTCAACCTTAGCTCTATCCACTTCAAGCCCCCTTCTAGAGACTTTGTGGCCTAGCACGATCCCCTCGGTCACCATGAAGTGACACTTTTCCCAATTAAGCACCAAATTGGTCTTCACACACCTTTCCAACACCGTCTTCAAATTTGCCAAGCATAGACTAAACGTCCCACCAAATACCGAGAAGTCATCCATGAAGACTTCCATTGTTTTCTCTATCAGATCGGCAAAAATGGCTTGGACACATCGTTGGAAGGTCGCCGGTGCATTGCACAGCCCAAAGGGCATTTTTCTGTATGCGAACACTCCAAACGGACACGTGAAAGCCGTCTTCTCATGATCAACCGGGTCAACCGCAATTTGGTTGTACCCGGAGTAGCCGTCCAAAAAACAATAGTATTGTTGGCCCGATAGTCTTTCAAGCATTTGATCCATAAATGGGAGTGGGAAATGGTCCTTACGAGTCGTGGTATTCAACCGTCTATAATCTATACACATTCTCCACCCCGTTGCAACTTTGGTCGGGATCAATTCGTCTTTGTCATTTCGGATTACGGTTATTCCACCCTTCTTCGGAACCACGTGCACGGGACTAACCCACGGACTATCCGAGATCGGGTAAATCATTCCCGCATCCAATAGCTTCACCACTTCCTTTCTTACAACCTCCTTCATCGTAGGATTTAAGCGGCGTTGTGGTTGAGCCACCGGCTTAAAATCTTCCTCCATCAAAATCTTGTGCATACAATAGGATGGACTAATTCCTTTTAGATCGGAAAGAGTCCAACCCATAGCTTCTTGATTGGTTTTTAGCACAATGATTAGACGGGCTTCTTCTTCTTTTGTCAAAAGGTTGCTTATGATGACCGGCTTTGCCTCGGTCTCATCTAGAAACACATATTTCAAAGTCGAAGGTAACTCTTTTAATTCAATTGGCGCTTTCTCGTCAATGACCTCCTTCTTCAAGTTTTCTTCCTCTACTTCCCACGGTTGTAGGTCTTCCAAACTATCAAGTTCCTTTAAGCATTCCTCAAGAGCTAGCTCCTCTTCAACAGTGAAAACCTCCAATGAGTCGTCAAGAGCTAACTCCATAGGAGATATCTCATGAATATGCTTTGAAACCTCCATAATAGCGTCTTCGATCACATCGATGCGAAAGCTATCATTTCTATCCTTGGAATGCTTCATCGCCTCGAATAGATCAAATGTGACTTCCTCATTTTGAACTCGCACCTTCATTAAACCGTCATCAACATCTATCATCATTCTTGCGGTCTTCATGAATGGTCGACCCAAGATGAGCGGAGCATCATCATCTTCCTCCATATCAATTACAATAAAATCCACCGGGAAAAAGAATTTGTCGACCTTCACCAAAACATCTTGGGCTACGCCATGAGGATGGGTCGTCGACTTATCCGCCAATTGCAACGTCATTCGGATGGACTTAATCTCGATGTTGCCAAGCCTCTTGATAATTGACAAAGGTATAAGATTAATGCTCGACCCCAAGTCAATAAGTTCCTTCCCGACATAAACGCCACCAATTTTAACCGGCAATGTAACTCTTCCCGGATCAACCTCTTTCTTAGAAAGCGTCCTTTGAATAATGGCACTACAGCTCGCATCAAGGACGATGGTCTCCGGTTCCGTATACCTCCGCTTTTTGGTTAGTATGTCCTTCATGAATTTGGCATACTTTGGCATTTGTTCCAAGGCTTCAGCAAACGGAATGTTGATTTGCAACTGTTTAAAAATATCCATGAACCGGGCGTAATGCCGTTCATTTTCCCTTTTGGAAGGAGCATGAGGGTAAGGAAGGTTTTGGATAGGAGTAGCACTCACTACCTCCTTTCCCTTTGCAACTCTAGCACTTTTCCATCTAGGCTTCTTCACTACCTCCCTTATTACCTCATCACTTTTATTTTCCTCAATCTCCACACCTTTTTCTTTTTCAACTTCACCATTATTTCTATTCTTTTCAACTTCTTCCTCATCACTCCACACTCCTATTTCACCATCAACATTTTCCTCCACTATTTCCTCCTCAATTTCTTTCTCTTTCTCTCTTTGTTCACTCTCAACTCTTTTTTCATTCTCACTACCCAACTCCCTCCCACTTCTCGTCATAATCGCCTTACAATGCTCCTTAGGATTTGTTTGCGTATTAGCCGAAAAAGAAGGACCGGTTTGTTGTTCAGCGAGTTGCTTGGCAAGTTGCCCAACCTGAGTCTCGAGATTTTTTATGGCCGCGTCATTACTCTTTTGATTGGCCATTGACATTTGCATGAATTGCGTCAATGTCTCTTCCAATTTAGAATTGACGACCGGCGGTTGTTGAGATTGATACGGATTTTGGGGAGGGTTTTGACGGCTAGAAGAACCACCTCCATAACCTTGGTTATGATAATAGTTGCTTCTAGGTTGGAACCCTTGGTTCCCTTGGAATTGTTGTTGTTGTTGTTGTTGAGGGTGCGGTTGATAAGGTTGTTGTTGTCTCGGTTGATAGTCCCGTTGATTGGCCATGTAGTTTACTTCGTCAAAACCGGGAGGTGGACAAAATCCGGTGTCATGTTCACCTTTACAAAGTTCACAACAAGCTATTTGTTTAGCTTTTGACGGTTCTCTTAACTCTTTGATTTGTTGCATTAAGAGTTCCACTTGTTGTGAGATGAGCTTGTTTTGGGCAAGGATGACATCATTCGTCCCTAACTCAAGCACTCCCGCCTTCTTCAAAGAATTTCCACGACTTTGACTCTGAAGATCATTTAGAGCCATTCGATTGATAATGTTTGTGGCTTCTTCGGCACTTTTTGACATCAACGAGCCACCCGAGGTGGCATCCAACAACGTCTTGCAGTTTGGTTGAAGTCCATTTCTGAAGATATGGATTTGAGTCAATTCATCAAATCCATGCCCTTTACATTTCCTAAGCATGGACTTGAATCTCTCCCACGCTTCATTTAAAGATTCACTGGTTCCTTGAGAAAACATCGAGATGGCCGTCTTTGATTCCATGAATCGGTTATGGGAGAAAAATCTTTCAATGAATTTCTCTTCTAACACGTTCCAGTCTGTCATTACGGCTGGTGTTTGATCGAGATACCAATCCTTTGCTTTACCGAGCAAAGCGTGGGGAAATAATCGTCTGAACAACGGAAGCTCCTGAGCCTGATCCACTCCGGCAGCCAATGCTATCTCATAAAATTTTGTGAGAAAAGCAAATGGGTCTTCATGGTCCATTCCGGTGAATGGACTCCCATATAATAAATTCAGAGTTCCCGTTTTCATCTCAGCTTGCCTTCCTGTGTGGTTGGCAAACTGAGCGGTGTTCCTTGGACTATTGATACATGGAGTAGAAATAGGTGGTGGTGGTTGTGGCTCCATGTTTGGTATGAATGGGTGTGGATTTGTGGTTGAAGAACCTTCTCCTTGCTCTTGGCGTTGTCTAGCCTGTTGCCTCCTACGTCTCGTTTTGCTATTGAGCCTCCTTGCGGTTCTCTCGATCTCAGGATCAAAAAGAAGTTCGTCCACAGGGATTTGCCCTCGCATAAAACGTAAGCTGCACACTAAACCAAACAAATTACAAGTACAAGTCAAAAATTCACAAGCTAAAACTTAAACAACCATTGCGATGCTCGCAATATCAATTTACAATCCCCGGCAACGGCACCATTTTGTTGAAATGTATATTTCGTGTCGGGTTTTTGTTATCGTATCCACAGGGATTGTAAGATATCACCGCCGTTCGATGGTTGTATTAATCTTAGCTCAATGTAACAATAGGGTTTTGGTTTTAATCAAGTTATCTTGCATAAAAAGTAATAAATTGCGGTAAAAGTTATGAGTTGATTAAATGAGAAATATTGTCAAAGTTAGGTTTCAATGATCACTTTGCATGTATTTGCTCGGTCAACAATCTTATAAACTCCTTTAGATGATAAATAATTTCACAAAGTCCTCTCAATATGTTTCTCTCGAACACACATTGTGAGTTTTGCCATTTTGATCCATTGTTTCTCTCGAACACAATCTATCAAAATGACAACTTTTTGGTTCAACCTTATGGTGAACAAAATCATTCATTACTATCTCTAGCTAACAAACAAGTTTGGATGAAAACCTAGGTCAAGAGTCGGTAAACATCTCTCGATCATAAACCAACACAAATAGTTTTAAATAGAAACAAAGTTTTCATCATGTATTTACCGTTAAAGAGTTTACATATGAGGATCCTTACATTTACACACAAAGCTAGTAATCACCTACATCTAACCTTGACAAATGGATGACTTAGCTACTCATTTTCATGGTAGCTTGGTCGGCAAGTAAGGAAAGAAGGTTGATCAACATCAAAGTCGGATAATCGAAGTTGGATGGGAATCCACCTTCTTTTTGTAGAAGATGGTTCTAAGATGAAGAGAAATGAAAATTAGGGCATAAAGATCCCAAGAACAATGCTGCAAAAATATCTAGAAGAAAGTACAAAAGTGGAAAAAAGTTGGTAAAAATGAGGTATGGTGCTCAAAAGTGGCACCTGCTACTTATAGACCACTGCTGGGCTGTCATGTTCGCTAGGCGAGCAGAATGGCTCGCCTAGCGAGGGTCTAATATGGGCACATAAGGCCCCTGCGCCCAGAGAAAACAGGGCATGCTGAACTGTCATGTTCGCCTAGCGAACATACCTTCGCCTAGCGAAGGACACGCTTCAACCTTCGCCCCAGCGAGGTTGAGAGGTTTTGCTACTGGAATGCTCGCTGGGGACTCGCTAGAGCTTCGCCTAGCGAGTGAGTGCTGGCTGCGTTTTTCACCAAAACAGAATGAACTCGCTACCACCTTCGCCTTTAGCTCGCCTGGCGAATTAATTTGTCAATTTACTGGGGCTTTTCGACTGGAACTCGCCTAGCGAACCAATGCTTCGCCACAGCCTCGCCTAGCGAGCAGGCTGATGAAATGCTTGTATTCTTTGGTTCCTTTGCCAATTTTCTTGTGTCTTCATTTTCAATTAGTTCATGTCTTTCCTGCACAATAACACACAAATCAAAGGCACCAAACTTGTTTATCAATGTAATGCATTCCATGTAAAACAAATGTGGTTTTGACAATTTTAGCAAGGAAAAAGAGTGAAAGATGCCCACATATGATAGCTCAAATAAGCACTTTTGGGCATCTAACAATGCTCATGCAAAAAGGCAGTCCTTGACGAAGGAACCGCGCTACCTGCGGGGATACGAACACATACAAAACAAACATGTATAAAGTAAATGTGCCAACAAGGCAATCAGAATAAATCTCCCAAATGGCATCCCACAAGCAAAGTGGAATATCCAGCGAGCTATCCCTGCAAAAGTCATGTGAGCCTTCACAAAAACTCAACAAAAGGGTTAGTGAAATAAGATAAGGATTAGGAGAAAACATGCTATGACAAACGTAAGTCAGATTAGAGCAAAACAATATGGTTTTTCATGGATAACAATATGGTTTCAGAAACCTCAAACCCTGTGGCATACACTTCAAAAATTAAACGATTAAGCATTCAAGGCATTATTTATACATTCATACATAATTATGAACCCGTGGGCAAAAAACCTAATGAAATTCATCCATCATACCTCAAACATTCAGAGTATTCAACTTCAAAGC
Organism: Lathyrus oleraceus; assembly: GCF_024323335.1. Classification (NCBI taxonomy): domain Eukaryota; kingdom Viridiplantae; phylum Streptophyta; class Magnoliopsida; order Fabales; family Fabaceae; genus Lathyrus; species Lathyrus oleraceus. The sequence continues at coordinate 328,310,576 of NC_066581.1, read as the reverse complement.
ACAAAGGTAATGGGAATAAGGGCAAACCTGATTAGAGAGCTTGATTGAAATTGAGTTGCACCCGTGAGGTTTACAAAACAATCTTCAGGGTTTATGTGAGGCAGAGGTGATTCTGTGCAGTTGAGTTCCTTTTAGGGTTTGGAGGCTGCTCTGAACTCTGTTAGTTCTTCTCTCACTATCTTTTTCCCCAGGGTTTTTCTCTCACTATCTTTTTCCCAGACAGGGTAATAGGAATAGAATGAAATTTTGTTTCACTGAAACTCTGAATTTATAACCTGATTTTTGTGGACCTGTGGGCTCAAATGAGAGAGGTCCAAGTCCAAGATTTTTTCTTTTATTTATTTATTTATTTATTTATTTCGTTTTTTTTTCGTTTTTTTTTCGAAACGCGTGGGCTTCGCCTAGCGAGCATGACAGCTCATGAACAAACCTTTGCTCCTTCAAGATTAACATTTTGACTGACGAATATACCCCTGTTGGAAGTAACTCAAGTCTTTCCCTTGTGTTGACTGATAATTTAAATAGAGCCCACAAAGTGTCCTGGATGATGTTCAAGCTTCTTGGATCCGATTCCGATTGCCATGATGAAATGCAAATGCTAAATGACCTAAAAATGAATGCATGCATGAGGTGTAAAGCGTATGCTTCCAGGAAAAATGAAGTGTAAATTTTGGGGTATTACACCAGCGACTAAAATCATCAACAATGACCAGTCCATATTTCTTTTCATTGAGTGATACTGTTTTCACAGGACCAAATAAGTCAATGTGAAGAAGTTCCAAAGGCTTAGAGGTAGAAACAATATTTTTCTTTTTAAAAGATGATTTTGAAAATTTTCCTTTCTGACATGCTTCACATAGAGCATCTGAAGAAAACTTCAGCTTAGGTAGACCTCTGTCTAACTCGAATTTATTTAGCTGAGATAACTTTCTCATGCTAATGTGGCTCAAGCGTCTATGCCATACCCATTGCTCTTCGTGAACAGACATCAGACATTTCACATTTTGTTCTTTTAAATCCGAAAGATTTATTTTATAAATATTGTTTTTCCTCTTGCCAGTGAATATGACAGATCCATTGCTTTGATTTATGGCTTTACATGTTTTTTGATTGAAGATTACATCATATCCGTTATCACTTAATTGACTTATTGATAACAGATTATGCATTAATCCTTCTACATATAACACATCAGATATAGAGAGAAGAGTACCATTACCAATAGTTCTGGAGCCTCTGATCCTTCCTTTCTGATCTCCTCCGAAGCTTACGAATCCAGCGTCTTTAAGTTCCAGGCTTTGGAACATAAACTTTCTTCCCGTCATGTGTCGCGAGCATCCAGAGTCCAGGTACCATGACTGGTGTTTTAACTCTGCTGCATAAGATATATGCAACATAAACAATCTTATCCTTTGGTACCCAAAGTCTTTTGGGTCCTTTGTGATTAGTTTTCCCAAAGTTTCTTAAAACTTTGGGTTTTCTAGCATTATTAAATTGTTGTGCTTGTGTATGTGTATAGTGATATGAAAATGGAGATTTAGGTTGGTCATTAGTAGAAGTTTTATCTTCACTAGGATCATACCCAATTCCTCTTTTATTGTTCTGACTGACCCCATAAATCATGGATGCCATTCTGCTTCTCTCTATCCCATTTTTCAGAAACTTTTGAAAAGATTTTTCATATTTATAAATTATTGTGTTTGAAGTTTGTGGAGCTTGAGATAACGCTTCTTCAAGTTTTGAGCAATTTTTCTTTGTAGAATCTCTTTCTAATATCAAAGTTCTGTTTTCATCTTTTAGTTCTAAAATTGTTATCTCAAGTTTGCCACATTCTTCTAATGTTTCTTCAAGAACACCTTTTATAACTTTAAATTTTTGTTTGAGTTTCTGATATGAGTTTAGAGTTTCAGACAGACATGATTCTAGGTCAGATCGAGAAAGTTCAGAAAATACCTCTTCAGATTCAGATTCTTCATCTAAAGTATTCTTGGATGTGGTAGCCATGAGTGCCACATTAGCCTGTTCATCAGAGTCTGATTCTGATGAGTCAGATTCACTGTCGTCCCAGGTAGCCATTAATCCCTTTTTGGTTCTGAAGGAATTTTTCTTGAAGTTCTCTTTTCTGGAACTGTCTTTCTTTAACTTGGGACATTCGTTTCTATAGTGACCTGTTTCTTTACATTCATAATACGTAACATCTTTGTTAGATTTACCTTTTGAGGTTGATTCTGATCGATCCCCTCTGGGTCTTGGTTTTCTGAAGTTATTATTCCTTTTTCTCCAGAGTTGTTTTACTCTTCTGGTCAGAAGGGATAATTCTTCCTCATCGTCAGAATCTTCCTGTTCAGAGTCATCAGCGTCTTCTGCTTCGGCCTGGAAGGCTTTGTTTCTGTCAGACTTGCGCCTTTTAGATCTGGACTTTAGTGCTACAGACTTGATCTTCTTCTGAGGCTCATCTTCCTTCAGTTCTATCACATGACTTCTGAGTGAACTGACAAGCTCTTCAAGGTTGATGTTGTTCAGATCCTTTGATAGCTTTAAGGTTGTGACCATGGGTGTCCACTTCTTTGGCAAGCTTATGACTATCTTTTTGACATGGTCCGCAGTTGTGTATCCTTTGTCTAGCACTTTGAGACCTGCAATTAGAGTTTGGAATCTAGAAAACATTACCTCTACAGCTTCATCATCCTCCATCTTGAAGGCTTCATATTTCTGGATTAGAGCCAGAGCCTTTGTTTCTTTGACCTAAGAGTTTCCTTCATGAGTCATCCTCAGGGAGTCGAGTATATCTTTAGCTGTTTCCTGTTGGTGATTTTTTCATACTCATTGTAGGATATGGCGTTGAGAAGTATCGTTTTGGCTTTGTGGTGATTCTTGAATTCGCGCTTCTGATCATCTGTTATTTTGCTTCTGAGAATAGCAACTCCAGCATCTGTTGTAGGAGGTGTGTATCCGACTGTGACAATGTCCTAGAGATCAGCGTCATAGCCCAGAAAGAAACTTTCAATTCTATCTTTCCAGTAATCGAATTTCTCTCCATCAAAGACTGAAGGCTTAGCGTTGTAACTATCTCTTTCATTGGTGTTGGCCATAGTTTTTCTCGTTCTGGATCTCTCTACACTGTTAAGTGTTTGATTAGAAAATCAATAACAAAGCCGAAGCTCTGATACCAATAGAAGGTGAGAAAAACAAGAAAGGGGGGTTTGAATTGTTTTAGAAAATAAAAGCTTTTTCAAAAATGAGAACACACATAATTTTATACTGGTTCGCTTATAACACAAAGCTACTCCAGTCCACCCGGCCAAGGTGATTTCGCCTTCAAAAAGGACTTAATCCACTAATCTTGAAAGATTAATACAACCAAACGTCTAAGAGAATGATCTCTTAGTCCTCTCAAGTATACAGACTACGCAAAGTCACTTGAGGAACAAAAACAATTTAGACAAAATAAAATTGTAATAGAAGGTGCTTCTAAGAGTAAACAGATATTATAGCAGAATATTTAAGCAAGAATTTTCACGTATGAGAAGCAGCTCGTGAAAAACTGAGAGAGAATGTAAAGAATTTTTTCTGTGCGTTGTTGTGTGTCTCTCACTGAAGTAGGATGTCCTTTATATAGTGGTGAAAAGGACCGTTAGAGTGATGATAGAATATTGGCCTTTGATGAGCATTCAATGTCATTACTTCTATGTTTCTTGCCATAACCAATTTATCTCCCTGAATAATTTCTTTCTAAAAATACTTCCTTTCCATTTGAAGAAATTCTTACCGTTACTCTTTCTGGATTTGTTGAATCTTCATCAAATTCTTTGTTATCTCGGAGTCCTGTGTCAGAAGGAGATTACGTTGAGGTTACATCAGAGCTTCTCAGAGTACTGGTCTTTCAGATCATCAGAACTAAGTCCAGTGGATGTTTAGAGCTTCTGGTTCTTTCTACTGTCTTGCTTTGCTCAGAGTCAGAACTTCTAGAGAGCACTTCTTCCTCAGATGCTTCTGATCTTCTAGTGCTTTGTATTTGATCAAGTTTGTATATGATAAAAGGATCAGATTCCTTTGTTGTTGTTCAGAGTCCTGCACACTTAGAGAATTTTCGTTAGGGTGCCATTTTTGGTTTCATCCTTTGTTATCATCAAAATCCTTGGAATTCTATTGTAGAACTAATTTTGTTCTTACATAAACCACTCTTGGGAACTTGTTGACTCGCCAAAGGGATCAAGGCCCATTGAATTCAAGTGGGTGTTTAAAAAGAAATATCATAATGATGGTACCTTGAAGACTTATAAGGCCAAACTAGTGGCAAAAGTATTTAGATAAAAGGAAGGTATAAATTACTTTGACACATATGCACCAGTAGCAAGGACGACCATAATTAGATTTTTGTTTGCCTTAGCCTCTTTAAATAACCTTATAGCTCATCAGATGGATGTTAAAACAACATTCATAAATGGAGATCTTGATGAGGAAATCTACATGGAACAACCATAAGGCTATGTGCTTCCTGGAAATGAACTAAAGGTGTGTAAGCTCGTCAAATCCTTATATGGCTTAAAACAAGCACCAAAATAATGATATCAAAAATTTGATTCTATGATACTTTCAAATGGATTTATTCGTAATTCTTGTGGCAAGTGTTTATACACAAAAGTGTACAAAACTATTATAATATTTATTTGCCTCTATGTTGATGACATGTTAATAATTAGCAACGATTTGAATGGAATTCTAGAAACAAAGAGGTTTCTAACTTCCACTTTCAAAAAGAAAGATCTTGGACTTGTTGACACAATTCTAGGGATCAAAGTTAAGCGAAATAGTGAGGGTTATGAATTTAGTCGAACACACTATATTGAGAAAATGCTTGATAAGTTTAAACACCTAAAATTTAAGGAAGTAACCACTCCATCTGATCATATCGTCAAACTTCAAAAGAACAATGGAAGAGCAGTAACTCAAATGGAATATGCAAGTGCAATAGGGTGTCTTATGTATTTAATGCAATGTACCAAACCCGATATATCATTTGCAGTTAGTAAAATGAGTAGATTTACTAGTAATCCAAGTAATGAACATTGGAAGGCAATCACGAGGATTTTTGGCTATCTACTGAAAACCAAAAACCTTGGCCTTCATTATGGTAGTTTCCCTACCATGCTAGAAGGATATACCGATGTGAGTTGGATATATAATGTTGGAGATCATAAATCTACAACTGGGTGGATATTTATACTAGCTAGAGGAGCAATTTCTTGGAAGAACAAGATATAAATATGCATTACTCTTTCGACCATGGAATCAAAGTTCGTGCCTCTCGCTTTCGTTGGTCAAGAAGCAGAATGGTTGAAGGACCTTCTGTTAGAAGTTCCATTGGTTAAAGACAATGTTTCAAAGGTGATGATACATTGCGATAGCCAAGCCACTTTAGCAAGAGCATTCAACGAAGTGTATAATGGAAAGTCTAAGCATATAAGACTTAGACATTTGCTTGTGATAAAAATGATTAAGGATGGAATCATTTGACTCACCTATATACGAACAATCTATAATTTGGATGATCCATTTGCTAAGCCACTGGTCAGAGACTTAGCAAAAACAACCTCAAGAGGCATGGGGTTGAAACTCCTTGAATAAGAGTTCCAACAGCAGTGGCAACCCAATCTTATGCTAACAAAACATTAACTTCAAGGTTCAATGGGTAATAACAAGTCATTGATTTGGATGTAAGTCAGGCATTGGGTAATAATGTTGACTATTTTAAATAGAGGGTTGAGGTTTTTAAAACCTCTTAATGAAGTTCATAACCAAGGAAAGGTATCTCATGGAAAAGGATACAGCATGAACTTCACCTATGTGAATTTCGAGATGGTGTCGTCTCAAAGTGAAAGTTGGAGTTTCTCTCATGAAAAATTCATGAAACAGGATAGCATATGGCCATAAATAAGTGCTAAGCGAAATATATAGAGGAAAGAACCTTTAACGAGTGTGTGTAAGGTAACGTCAGTCTAATCATATGGATTAATGGTTTAAAAGTATTGTTACATAATATTTCGATTAAACTTTACGTTATCCTTACTAAGGTTAAGTTTTAATCAAAAGATACCTAACTGTATTAACACTCTTTATATCTCATTTTCTGGAATTATTTTTGTCATCATTAGAACAAGTGGGGGATTATTTGAAATTATGAACAATAAGTGTCATGGGTATGTTCCAATATGACAAAAAAATGGGCAATTGAGTTAATGGCAATACATGCTTTCCAAATAGTCTCACATAGAAAGTGGAACAAACATTAAAAGCATTATAAAGACCTTGAAACAATAAACTCACCAAAGGAGCCAAAGAGGATAAGGTGCTATATGGATATATGTGATGGTCCCAAGCATTATGCCACATGTCACATCCACATAACCCCTTGCCGATGTAGACACTGGCTCCGGCTCCGAGATCGGATCCGAGGGCATGGGCGTATAGGCGTTAGTGGCGGCTTGTAGGTGGTACTTGAGTACTTAGGCACGATGCATTAGAGCAATCGGGTTATTCGCTCTGACGTTAATGAGGCGGCGCTTTTAATTATAAGTATTGCTCCAGGTTTTTGGTTGTTGCTTACAGTTTGATTATCGAATTCAAAATATACAACACTTCATGAAGTGATGCATTGTATAGTCATAGGTGAACCATTGCAACATATGGTGAAAATGTGTTGTTTCATCAAGAGTTGCAAACTTAAGAAACAACACATGCATGACCTATAAATACATGATTCTGAATTCGAAAATCACTCTCTCAAAATCGCACATCCTCTTCCATATTCTAGACATACTTCCTTGCATTCGAGATCTTCACCAATCTTGTGCGGACTCGATTAAGAGGCTGAATTATCCTGAGTATTCTTGCTTTCCAACTCTAAGACAACAAAGAGAGTGCTTAAAATAATTTTAAGGAAAGTGACTTAATTCACGATTCGGACCTGAATCTATTCAATCTTTCCAATCATCTAACAAAAACAAATTAGAATTCCTGAAATCAAATGTATGTTTCTCTATTCTTTTTATAGTGTTTCTCTAAAATTAAAACTTTAGATAGATATCAACGACTTCTTTTTTCAGGCTCTCTTAAGTTATGGCATGAAAATTGTTACTCATTATGCATCTAAAATATTTATTTACCCTTATAATTTTAAAGCTTATATTATTGCCGTTCTTCATTTTTCTTAATTTTTACTATCAATTTATAGTAAAGTTTTTTATTGTACTATTGTAGAATTATAGGAGAAATTGAAAAATGGAAGTATTAGAATCGCATATAGGTCTGACTTCGAATAATTCTAGGGCGAATATTAAAATCGATGTACATTTAATTATTTTTTTTCTTGTATTTTATTAATTTAAATACTAAAATATTTGTGTTCCTTGATGTTTTGCAATGTTTTGGAACACTTGAAGATAAACTACTTCCTATTTGATAAATATTTAGGAAGTGGTTTATAATGATTTGTCTAATAAAAGTGTGAGCAACGAAATTGAAGAGGATTTAGAAGATGAATTATCTAAAGTTGATTTCTATTAGTGGTTGACCTAATTCATCTTTACAAAATTGGCTTGTAAGATGAGAGGTGTCACTTTATATATAAACTCTTTAGAGACTCTACGTCTAACCAATGTGGGGCTTGGAATCTTTCCAATACACCCTCTCACGTTCAACATTCTTTTTGGGTTTGGTGTGTGGATATAAATAGTAAGTGGTCCATGGTCTGATCGATAGGCTCTGATACCATATTAGAGTTTGGCCTAACTCATCCTTAAAAAACCGGCTTGTAAGGTGAGAGGTATCACTCTATGTATAAACTCTTTAGTGACTCTATGTCTAACTAATGTGAGACTTCAAATATTTCCAATAAATTCAATGGTGATGTTGATGTTATTGTTAATGGCGTGGAGGACATTTGTAAAATCGACTTAAAAAATATGAGCATTAAGGATGTAATGAAGCATCATTTTCCAAATGTGTAGGCGGCATTTATGTTTTATAATTGGTATGCAGGTTGCATGGTTTTGCAACAAGAAAAAATCAAGATATTGAGGAATAAAAATGGTGAAGCAACACAAAAATCATTTTTATGTTATAGACAAGGCTACGTGAGTAACAAAGTTTGAAGTAGTAGTCAAAAGCAAGAGCCCAAGGCTCAGGCGAGATGTGATTGTTAAGCGAATTGTCAAGTTCATGTTGAGATAACTATTTGAAGGTGGTACATTAAGTATTTGAATGATTGTTACAATCATACTTTGATGGATGAAAAGTATTTAGGGATATTACCGGCTCATTGAAAGATAACTGATTATGACAAATTTCAAATGGACAATACGTGAAAGGTTGGCATTAGGACTACACATGTGTTTGGTTTGCTCATTAAGTTGTGGATATGATAAGGTTATATTTCACCAATGTGACATGTACAATGAAGTTGTTAGAGATAAGATAAGTGACTTGTTAAATGCAGAAGTTGCACTTGAGTTTCTTGTGACCATGTCTTTATAGTGAGGAAATGTTATTTTTGAGACATAATATTAACGATAATGAAACATTGCAACTTCTATTTTTTTTGTGATGGTGTGTGTTATAAGGAATGTGAAGTATTTGGCGATGCACTTGCATTTGATACAATATATAGAAAGAACATGTGCTTGTGTCCTCTAGTTGTGTTTTTTTTGAGTAAATCACCATAATCAAAGTATTGTGTTTACAAGTGCCATAGTTAGAAATGAAAAAGAAGATACATGTGTGTGGCTATTGGAAATGTTAGTGCAATAAATTTTGAGAATTCAAGTTTTATGATTTAACTCCCATATCGCATTATCGAAATTATTCCTTTTGACCAATGTGATAGTTTATAGTTGGAATTTCTCCAATTGGGTTTTCCTATTACATGTTTGGTTAAAAGAGTACAACAATCGAGTGATTTCAAAGTAAAGTTTTTTTACCTCTACGACCACACCGTTAAAATATTTCCTTATGATATATATGGTTTTTTAGAGTTGAAATTTCTACAACCGGCCTTCGTGAGTATGTCTTGGGTCCAATATAGTACAATAATCGATTGTTGAAATGTGTCTATGTGAGGTATGTGGTCATTTATATGCTTGCAAATATGACATCTGCAACAATCTATTTGGTTTTTATGTTAATAATGCTCTTAAGATAAATCTTCATCGTAAGTGGTGTTCAAGGCTCATTGGGTCAGATGATGACAAGTGAAACTATCATCCGGTGTTATTAAGTGGTTATGCTTGAAGATCAAGACATGTTCAAAATATCAAAGCTAAGTTGTTTTGGTGATCAAGTGGTGATGCTTAGAGATCAATATATTAAGGCCTTTATGTGGAAGACAATACCTAACTTCAAGTGGCGTTTGACGAAGTCAATGATGATCTATGATCAAGCAGTGTGTTTAATGATGATGTTTTCTTGAAGAGTCAGCTCAAGCCTCATCAGATGAAAATTCAAGGTTCTAGTGAAGTGATAAAGTCAAAGATAACGTGGCAAGGAACGAGAAGCTTCAAAGTTATGAAATGGAGGAAGTGTGAAAGTTCGTTGAATCTTTTTCGAGTAACCAATGTATGTAAAGGTATAAGACTAACTCTCTTGTTTTATTAAAATAACTAGAGAATATGTGTATGCCTAGATAATTGAATAAAAGCTCAAAAAGTTATTTATGTGAGAAAATTACTCTTTATAATCGATTAGCCCTTAAGCCTTATCGAGTATTCCTTTTTTTAACGCCTCATGATCAACTATTAGTGTTAATAGTCGATTATTAACGACTCTTTTGAAAATCTTTCATTTTTGTACTTGATAATCGATTATATGGATAACCTAATCGATTATTAGCATTGAAATGTTCATGGATATTTACCTTTTTTAGCCAACTTTTGTCCAATTAATAGAGTGATCTCCTTCACTTCATCTCACACCAAAAATCATATATGAAATACCGTTTTCTCACTCACATACCTCTTTTTTTATTTTTCTCACATTTTCCTTAGTACTTTTGAGAGTGAAGTTTTATATCTATAAGGTGTTTGGGTCTGCTGTAAGGAAAATTTTGTAAATTTTAATTGGGAGGAATTTTTGTTTTGGTTGTGAGCTAAACCAAGTGAAAAACTCATATTTGGTTATTGATGAAAACCAATTAACACCCTGTTTGGTTGGGGAGGTCTTCTTTATTAACTCTTAGACGGTTCGTGAGCTCAGCCCGTGTTAAAAGCTATATGTTGGCTAGAGATTATCCTAGTGGTAAGATCTCAGTTAGTTTTTGGAGGTCTCTGTAGTTAAAAAATTGTTTTCGTTGGGGAAGTTAGCCATTATAAAACTTCAATCCTTGGATAAGGAGGTTTGTGGGCAAAACATGTCAAAATCTTTCAGCACAATGGAAACTCTCAAGAAGGAATTCTTGGGGAGAGGAATATGTCACTTCATTAAATTGAACCTCTATAAATCTCGAATAATTTTCTCTCTTCCCATAACTCTTTAATTTCCATTTACTTATTTTTATTGCATTTCAATTTTCTTATTCATGTTGCTTTTACTCTATTTGATTTGTAAAAGCTTTTTAAACTCTGATTTTGTGAAAGATTTTTCTTTTGAAAAAATATTTAAACCCACACAATTACCCCCAATCTTGTGTTTGGAGTCACTTGACCAATAAGTGGCACCAAAGCCTACCTTTTGTTTAAATATTAATCGTCTCAGTAGGAAGAATATGACTACAATCACTTCTGCTTTTAAAATGAGACTTTTCATGAATACGCTTCCATCATTTGATGGTGATAGGTTTAACTTTTTGAAAATGATATTTGAAACTTTTTTCAAAGAAAATGATTTTAAAACGAGTGATACTTTAATCAATGATTTGTTTAGTCTTATCCTCTCCTTTAATGATTAGGTCGTAAATAAACCCGATTTTAATAGACCGAAGAGGATATAAGAAAAATCAAATTTGGTTTTAAAGTCAAATATATTTTGATAAAAGCTTGAAGTTCCAAAGAATTTTATTAAGTATTTACTTGTGAGTCTGCCAAGGAAGTGCGTGGCACTCTTGAAATGATTTATGGAGTTTCACCATGTATCAGGCAAGAAATGAACACGCATACCCAAGAAACTAAAATGTCAGATGAATGTAAAAGTCATTCTCACATATGGTATTAAACCATTGAAACCCTTAGAGGCTTTATTAGAAATTGTGTCTTTAACAACTGTCTAAGAATTAAGAATTAGAACCCAAAATCTCATCCACTTCTCAATTCAAAAGTTAGCAGTCTATTTGTTGATTTTCAAGAAGAATCTAGAAAGGGTGAGATAATAAAGAAACTTTACATTTTGATTCAACTTTTAAAAGATCGAGGAATAAACTCAAGTTTGCTAGAAGAATCTTCATCAAGAGGATCTAATGAAGTAGTAGATTCAACCCAAATTTTTAGTTGTGATAAGGTAAGAAAGGAGATTGTGTTATCTTAAAGGGACAATTATGTCGACCTTTATATTATGCTTTGAATATGGCTGAAGGGTTGCAAAACTAAAAAATGGGGACCTTCAGGGAGATATTCAAAATCAAGGACAATCAACATGGTTGAAGAACCATGCTTGTGGGCTTGTTAGATTTCCTAATAAGAAAAAGGTGATTGGAAGCAAGTGGATGAAATTGGAAAAAATCAAGGTTCAAGTGTGGCTTTAACTTGACCAAGGTTGTTGAATAGTGATTCAACATGGTTGCAAGCAGCAAGGTGGTTGATGGGTAAATTGGTTTCACCGTGGTTTCAATTAAAGTTGGAGATTGATGAAATATACTTTAAAATCTTAAGTGGTGAAGAGAGAAAAAAACATGTTTCAAGATTGCATAAATTAGAAAGCCAAAAAAGCATCCAGAAAGTCGACAAAAGGCGTCAGGGCTGCTTGGGCAGTCTGGTGGGTGATCGGTGGTGGATGTTCGACGCGATCCGACTATCTGATGTCGGCGGTGGTCTGCTGGAAAATGGCATAATAGGTTCAGTAACAGTTTTGGTATGACTTCCCAGTTTGTGAGTATTGAGCTTGGTCGTTTTGGTTCAAGGATTCGTTCATTAATGTTAGAATATTATACATATCTTTTATATTAATTCAAAGATACTCTAAGATACTATAAATTAATATATAAGATATTATAATATATTTATGATATTTTTTATTCTAACAATTAATGAGTTAAGTATTCGTTGGGTTTAAGAAGATATAAATATGTAACTTTATCATTCTTGTCACTACAACCTTCAAAACTTTACAACTGAAGACAAAGAGAAAAGTTAGGAATCCTCAATAAAATTAGAGAGACAAGGTTGAAATTATTTAGAATTTTTAGAATTTGGACAACCTTTAGAGTTATCTAAGGGAATTTTGAAACACGTATTAACACACCAGGCTCATGTAATTCTTATATAGAGAGTTAAAGAGATTGAAAAACATTTGGGTAGAAAATATGGTTTGTTCTTGAGAACTGTGGAGCTATTTTCTTATAATTCTTTTGTAACCTCTTCTGAAATTCTTTGAAGTATATTGAATTAGTTATTTGCTTTCACCCTCATAGTTAATCAATTTAATCTAAGTGGGTAAACAAGTTTCTTTTTGTTCTCGTCTTTTATCTTCTTATGCCTTGTTATGGATTTGCTTTCGTTTTTGGAAGTTATTTTGTTGCTTTAGACTATTTATTTTGATTTCCATTGCTCTTTGTCCATGCACATCAAATTTCTTGATGTGTTTGAACTATGAGTAATTTTTCTAAAGTATTTTGAATTATTCCATCCATTTTTACAATTGTAGGGATATCTTAACTAGTTTGAGCTATATGATCTAAGTTGTTCGTCCAATATTTAATTTGTGCCATCGTTATTTCTTTATATTTAAACTAATGGACTAGAGGGGGTGAATGAATTTAATTATGTGTGTGTATGTGTGTGAGAGAGAGCGCGTGTGTGCACGCATGGAGACACATTTTAAAACCAATTTATCGTTTTACCATTAAAATCATTCAACATTCATATTAAGTAACAAAATTAAATAAAAATAATTTTGACTAAATTCTATCAAGGAGAAACTTGTTCATTCAAAAATAACATAAATAATCAAACATAATATTCTCAATATTTACAAACATATTAAAGTGCTAATAAAATATTCGGAAACACCATACGCACATTATAAGATTATTAATTAGATGACAATGACCATTTGTATTATTATTGTTGTGTGTGCCTCAAGTGGACATAAAAAAATCATTTTAAGTTTATGAGCATATTTTATAACAACACAATATATCTTAGACCATGATTTTGTGTTACATCCACACTCGTTAATTAAATTTCATGTTTATTTCCTTAAACTTGGAGGCAACTCATAGTTATTATGTTCTTTCGCTATTTAATTCCATTCTCGTATTGTTGCATTTTCTTCTCTTATTACATCTACAACCATATACATTGACTTGTTAAGTTTAATAATTTCACTGCTTATCTCTTTGTTCTTAACCACTTTCTATTTCTTTCTTTAACTAGCACTTGTTATGAGTGAAGAATCCGATAATTGTGTTTCAGGTACAGAAAAATACATGTGAGCACATAAATGAACTTTAAATCAAAAGTGCATTTTTCTAAAATATTTTGTGTTAGATAATATTTTCTATCATGGTATCGAGGAGCATCTTTTACATATATTTTGACACATATATGTGTTTCAACTATTGCATCAACACAATTCTAACACAATATTATATTTTGTATCTATAAAATATATATGTAAGCTATTTTAATATTTATGTGTAGAATAACTTATTACCAAACAATTCCTTAAAATATGGGTAGATTTTACTACTACCAGAAATTTTAGGAAAGGACTGTTAGCCATTAGATTGTACGATTAATTTTTCTTTCAATTCAAGAATAACTTTCAAAACTTTATGGAGATAACGATTAATTATCTCGCCTAAATGGATAAATCAAAAGTTGTTGATTTCATGACTTTTTGCATTATAGGTTAATGTGTAAATTGATTTTTCAGCTTATTCTTCCTCACTTAACCATTGTGTAGCTCATAAGCCCCGTCTCTTTCTAACATATCACATAACTTTAAAAAATTGGCTTAAATAGTCAATTTGTTCATGTAAATTAATATGTTTTTTGTTTTGTTTATGTATCTTCTTTTTTTAAAATAATCTCTTAATGTTAAAAAAAATGTTTTAGTTCTAAAAGTTAAATTTGTAGAAAAATTGGTAAGAAATCTATAGATTTTCATGCGGATTTCAATTTTAGGGATTAAAACTAAATAGAATTCAACATTTAAGGACTTTATCTACATACATAGATACATGAACAAAAAATAAAAACACGTCAACTTACAAACACCAATTGACTATTTAAGTCTAAATTTTTTGAAGATTCATTCTTAATTTATTTTACTAGTTTTAGTATTATTAATTTGGGTGATATCTAAGGTGAGTGTTCAATCGAATCACTCACATGTGTACCGCCAAATTTTACGATTAGATCAATTAAGTCTTATATGATTTTATTGGTCTTTACTATACTATATTGGATCTCTAGTATCTACTATCACATTTTTCTCCTAACAAATGTCATTATTTCAACCACGAACATAATTAGTTTCAATTTATCTCGTAATTTTTACTGGAGAAAATTGGATCTCCAACCTGCATAACTACAAAATATAACTTTAATTTGATTATTGTTTTTCTTTAAAAGTAGAATGACAATTAAAAACTTAGTTCATTATTATATATAGGAATCGGGGAGTAAGAGTTTTTTAATGCTATTATATCTTGAAAAAAACATCACATTAGATTTTATTGTATAATTTCTCAAAGTTCAATTCAATCTGAATTTTTTATATTTTATTTTGAAAATTTTAAAAAAATGTAATGGCAATTGCAAAAGACAAAGTTATTATGGAAAAATAGAAAGAAAAAAACATAAAATTGGGATTAAAATTGAGGTTTGAAAGTTATGGCAGTGGTTGAAACTGTGAGAGGAAGATATGAAGAAAGAAGGACTTATTATGTGTGTGTGGTACATTATAGGATATCCTAGAACATACCAATCTGATGGTTATTTTTCATTTTGATGCATTATTTCTCCATTATTTTTTCTTTCATAATATTGTGCTATGAATGTTAGTTAGAGGTCTCACATTGCTTGAAAAAATGGAGGTTGAGAACTTTATAAGTGAGAGGACCCATATATCTAATGCCTTAATAATTTTGATAAATATGCAATGTCTCTTTAACTTGTGTAGTTGTTCATGAACCAATGTGAATGCTCCCCTTGTGACTCGCCAGTAGTATCAGAATCGATGGTTCATCTAAGGGATCAACTTCTTGTATCGCAATTCTTCCTGATAAGGTGATGGTTAGACTGGTGTCTTGTTGAAGTGCTTGTGATCTGGTAAGGGTGTCAATGACTCTACAAGTGTATGTGGATAAAATAGGTTTCGCTTGAAGGGGATCATATAAGTAGATGACTAACACTTAAGCGAGAAATTGTTATGATACAAGTGTGAGTTAGAAGTCTCACATTTCTTGAAAATGCGAAGGTTGAGCAATTTATAAGTTAGATGACTCATATTCTTAATATCTTAATATTTTGGGTGAATATGTGATGTCTCTCTCACTTGTGTAATTGTTTTTGACCCATTGTGAATGCTTCCCATGTAACTCAACACATAAAATTAGGGGTGGCAAAATGGGCCCGGCCCGCGAGCCATGCCCATTTTACCCGTCATTTTTGGCGGGTCGGGCCTAGATTTTGTACCCGCGTATTTATGTATGTCCGCCCCGTCCCGCCCCACAAAAAACGGGCCGGGCCTAGGGTGGTCGCGGGCAGCCCGCGGGCGGGTATAAATTAAGAACAAATAATCTTAGGCCCATCCATACCAAAATTAGGTTTACATTGATCTCTCATCCTCTCCTCTCTTCTTTCAAACTGAGCTATTATCTTTCTCTAGAAATTACATCTATCTCTTCATCAGCCTCACAAACGGTTTCACTCTCCACCAGTCTCACCTCTCTCTTCGTCGATATGACCTCTCTCTTTGTCGGTCACACGGTTCAGGTAATTTTCAGCTTTCTCTTCGTCGACCACATAGATGAAATTTCTGAATTTTGTTTTTGATAAAATAAATTAAAGAAACAGTTAGAGCAGACCAGTTAGAGTAATGGCAGATTAAAGAAACATTGCTCTACAGTAGTATCGAACAAATAGATCGCAGGATGTTATGGGCCTTAACAAGTTATCGAACAAATATATTCTGTTTTGTTGCTTTCAATTTACAGCTTCTAGAGCAGTCTTTTATTCACCCTGTTTATCATGTATCTCATCTGAAGAAAGTTGGTTGTGGGGTAATAGGAGGTGGAAGCATAGTTACCTACTGACCTGCACCAGTTAGAGTGCTGCAGGCAGATGTATTGGCAGACATAGGATGTGCTGTTAGGCCAGATTACGGTGCAGTTGAAGCGCAGGTCAGGATACTGTAATTTTAGTAATTATTAATTAGGAGATTTATTAGAAGATAAATTCTAACGTACCCAAGAAATGTTGTGTCTGCAGTTATATACCCAGATGACTTGGCCTAAATAAATTGGTAGAACTGTTAGAAAATCTCAACATAACAATTAAGCCAACCGTTCTTAAAGTAGACCCTAAAGTTACGAATAAATATTATGAGTCCCAAGAATAGTTTTACAAATTTTGTGAAGACTTTTCCTATTATCCTCAACTTTGAGCTTCATAGTCTTTTGCAGTTGTATCTGTTGAAATTGATGTTTGATCATCATCATTTAAAAGTGACAACCATTTTAGTGTTTTCAAGCACTGAGATTGGATTTACATCAGAACCAATTAGTGCTGCTGTAAGATATGGGCCAATGTATGGTAGTGCTCCGGTTAATAGAGATCTCATGTTTTCAGTGTTAGCTGTTAGCTTAATACAGTTTTACTTTTTTTTAACACAATTCACTTGTTTTTAATTACTGTTATATATATTACTGTTTAGCTATTTAGGAAATCATACCTAATGGCTAATGGCATGTATTACTGTTATATATATTACTGTTAATATATTACTGTTTTTAATTAGCTGTTTAGGAAATCCTACACAATTCACTTGTTTTTAATTACTGTTATATATATTACTGTTAATATATTACTGATTCAATCTTATAATGAAGGTATCTATATTTATGGAGCCTGAGTTACTTTTCAGTTTCACTAATTTGGATCAGGACTGTATGTGTTGTGGTTGTGGGTGTTTAGTTTTTCGTGTTTCTGATTTGCAACTGGTGCTTTGGTTACACACACAACTGCCAATTTGGTGGTTTCTACCAAAGGGTTGAGTCTGAATTTGGCAATTAAGGGGGGCAGGGGCCTGACAGGTCCGGAAATAGCCAAATATTGCTAGAAATTAGAATCATTGCAATGATTGCACCATCAAATATATATGGCATTGTTTAATTGATTTCGGACGAATATTATGCTTGAACTTTCTTTTACAATTTTAAGAATTGATTATTAATTTAAAATTTCGTGATCTTTGAATTTAGAGATAAAAAAAATACAGGCAAGTGCTAAGGATCACTTCCAAAGGATTTTTAATGATCATGAAAAGCTTAAATTGCAACTGGAGTCTCAGAAAAGTGAGCTTTCAATGTTTAGGAAATCCTACCTAATGGCATGTTTGAGCAATTCAATATATTTGTTGAAATGTTAATATATTACTGTTCTTGTTTGGTGCATGTATAATTGGAAGATTAAGATTGCATGTTTTATAATGTTATTTTAATTTCTTTTATTTGTATACATAGGTGATAAATGAAATGGATTCAGAAACTGTTGGTAATGAAATTGTAGATGAAGTGAATGTGGTTGATTTATAGAATGAAACAATTCAAGGCGTAAATGAACTAAGAAGAATTGAAGATGATGTTTTACCTAAGTGTAAGAAGGCCAAAACATCAAGTGCTGATTGTTGGAAAGTGTTTACTAAACTTGGGGCGGATAAAGATGGGAATCCATTGGCTAAGTGCAATGGTTGTTCAAAGATTTTGAAGGGTGGCGATAGGAATTATGGTACCACGAGTTTGAATCGTCATATGAAGAAGTGCACTAAAATCAAATATGCTGATGTAGGTTAAGTAATGATGGACTTGCAAGGTAGACTCAAGAATCTTACAATAGATAAAAAGGTTTCTAGATCAATGTGTGCTACTGCAATCATTGCACATGATTTACCGTATAAATTTGTGGAGTTTCAAAAAATTAGGGATTGGATGAAATATTTGAACCCTGAATTTTCTCCTATTTCAAGAAATACTGCTAAGGCTGATGTTGATGAAATATTCAAGACAGAGAAAGAAGCTCTTAAGAAGGAGTTAGCTAATATTCCCTCTATAATTTCACTAACTTCTGATATGTGGACAACTTGTACAAGTGAAGGTTATATTTGCATGACTGCTCATTATGTTGATTCCAATTGGAATTTGAAGAGTAAGATTCTAAACTTTTGTCACATGCCTCCTCCACACACGGGATCTGAAATGTCAAAAAAGATTCTTGACTTTTTATCAGATTGGGGAATTGAGAAGAAGATTTTTTCACTCACATTAGATAATGCTTCTGCTAATGACGTGATGCAAGCTCATTTGAAAAGACAACTTGTCTTGCAAAACTGGTTATTATCTGAGGGAGAGTTCTTTCATGTCCGTTGCTCAGCACACGTTTTAAATTTGATTGTGCAAGAGGGTTTGAAAGTAATTGGTGATGCATTGGAAAAGATTAGGGAAAGTGTCAAATATGTGAAGGGCTCTGAGGGTAGAATGAAAAAAATTCAAGGAATGCATTGAACTCATTGGCGGTATTGAAACATCGACTGGTTTATCTTACGATGTTTCCACTAGATGGAATTCTACTTATTTGATGCTTCAAAGTGCATTGAAGTACCGACGTGTATTTGCAAGCCTTAGTTTTCATGATGATAATTATAAGGTTTTCCCTTCCGAAGAAGATTGGAAAATAGGAGATAAGATATGCACATTCTTGTTGCCATTTTATGAGACAACAAACTTAATTTCCCGAACGTCTTATCCTACTTCCAATTTGTATTTTTTTGCAAATTTGGAAAATTTAGTGTGTTTTGATGGCAAGCATCAAAGATGAAGACACTCTTATAAGAGACATGGCTGAAAGAATGATGATCAAGTTTGAGAAGTATTGGAGTGATTATAGTGTGGTTCTTGCTCTAGGAGCGGTTCTTGACCCAAGGATTAAGCTTACCTCTTTGGAATACATGTATGAAAAAGTTGATCCACTTACCTCAACAATTAAAACAAATGAAATCAAGCAGAAATTGTACACTCTCTTTGAGATGTATCGTCGCCTTCATACTTCGTCTTCTACAACCTCTCAAACTCCATCTTCCATCACTAGAGGGGAATCAAGTTCACACGCGTTAACTAAAAGTTTGTTCAATGTATGTAGCCTCCTCTAATTATTAACTTGCTTTAATATGTTACATATTGTTAAACGCTTTAATAACATGCTCTAAATTGCCAAATATGCTGCTGTTAAATATAAGAAACATGCTGTCAATTGTTACATGCTGTCAATTGTTACATGCTGCAAATTGTCAAATATGCTGCTGTTAAATGTAAGAAACATGCTGTAAACTGTTACATGCTGTAAATTGCCAAATATACTGCTGTTAAATGTAAGAAACATGCTGTAAATTGCCAAATATACTGCTGTTAAATGTAAGAAATATGCTGTAAACTGTTACATGTTGTTAAATGTTGTTATAACATGCTGTAAATTGCCAAATATGCTGCTGTTAAATATAAGAAACTTGCTGTAAATTGTTACATGCTGTTAAATGTTGTTATACAGTGCTGTAAATTGTTATACATGAGGTTGTTTAATGTAAGAAACATGTTGTTAAATGTTGTTATAACATGCTGTAAATTGACAAATATGTTATTGTTAATGTTACAAACATGCTGCTAAATGCTGTCTAAATTTGATTGTTTTAATATGTTACATGTTGTTAAACGTTGTCAATTGTTACATGTTGTAACATGTCTCTATTCTTTTCCTTTTTATTATAATAGGATTTGAAAGCACACAAACAACAACTTGCAACAGAGACCGGAAAGTCTCAACTTGATGTTTATTTGGATGAGGCAAGTGTGGATTTAAGTTATCAAAATTTTGATGACTTGAATGTTCTTCAATGGTGGAAGGAGAATTGGAATAGGTTTAAAGAGTTATCTTTATTTGCTCGTGATTTGTTAGGCATCACTATTACTACTGTTGCATCTGAATCTGCTTTCAGTATTGGTTCGATCATTCTAAACAAATATAGAAGTCGCTTGTTGTCGAAGAATGTAGAGGCATTGATTTGTACTCGCAGTTGGCTTCACGGTTTCAACAGTTTTGGTACATAATCAAATATTAAAGTTTCTTTTAATACTTTGTGATTCTTATAATTTTGTTACTTACACTTAAATTTTTTTATAGATGTAGTGGGTGATGATGAAGATAATGATGATGGAAGCTTGGTGAAAAGTATTACAACTGAAGCATCATATGTTCATGACGTAGATGAAGATTGATGAGTGCATCTTTTATGTTTGTAGAGAATTTAGAGATTTTTGTGTTAGATAAAACTATTTATGAATTCTTTCATAACTTTTGTTGAATTTATGAAGTTGAACTTTTGTTGAATTTGTGGTGTTGAACTTATGTTGAACTCGTGATACTTAATTTAAGGTTTGTTGAATTTAATTATTGGATGTAGGATAATGATAGTGATTTTTATGCAATGCAAGTGTGTTTGTACATATATTATTTAGCAAAGACTTTATTAGATTTTAGTAGTATTAGGATGTATGAGTACTTTTTTTAAATTATATCATCATGAGTGAAC
This sequence comes from Lathyrus oleraceus, assembly GCF_024323335.1. NCBI lineage: Eukaryota > Viridiplantae > Streptophyta > Magnoliopsida > Fabales > Fabaceae > Lathyrus > Lathyrus oleraceus. The sequence continues at coordinate 328,289,567 of NC_066581.1, read as the reverse complement.
AAGATTTTTTTAAAGAGAATAACGGGCATGCCCGTCATTAAATGGGGCGGGCCTAGTAAGTGAGCCCGCATCTCTACCTTTGACCGCCCCGCCCCGCCCCATTTTCTTGCGGGCTTTTGTGGGGCGGGCCTAAATGGGGTGGGCATGCCCGTTTGCCACCCGTACATAAAATACACTATAACTCAATTTTATTTTTACATGACATATGTATATAATAATTAAAAACAACACACGTAAATTGAGTTATAACTCTAAAGACAAACCAAACCATTTGTTGATATAAATATGTCAATCTTAGTGATCCATCTAACTCCACATGATATATACATATATATATATATATATATATATATATATATATATATATATATATATATATATATATATATATATATATATATATATATATATATATATATATATATATATATATATATATATTATATATATATATATATATATATATATATATATATATATATATATATGAATTTGTCCACTTTAACCAACACATTTTATATAATGTCATAGAGACATTTGATAAATATCCGACTTCGGATATTTATCAAATGTCTCTATGACATTATATAAAATGTGTTGGTTAAAGTGGACAAATTCATATATATATATATATATATATATATATATATATATATATATATATATATATATATATATATATATGAATTTGTCCACTTTGACCAACACATTTTATATAATGTCATAGAGACATTTGATAAATATCCGACTTCAGGAAAATAGATAATGAAATTGCACCCACAAAGGGACCAAGATCAACAAGCATTTTCTTGAATGTTCAATCCCTAATGGTATAAGAGACATGACACTTCCAAGATTCATGCACATTTTAGGAATCTTCCTTTACAAGATGACATTGAGTTTTATCAATAAAATACACATAGATTACAAATCTACTTTACCAATAAAATACACAAGTGGTATTTATAACTCCAATGAGAAACAATGTTGAGGTGGAATATAAAGACAGGGGAATCCCCCACCTTATGTTCACTTTCAACAGAGTTTTCAAAATCATGAGGCCCATTGATAACTCTTTTGTTGTGAGATATTTGATCTTTTAATGCTGGCAAGAATCCATAGATTACAAATGTTTTATAGTCATTTGGATTAATTACTGATGAGTAGAATAGGTGTTCTTTATTTTAGTTTTTATATTGTTTTTGATGTGCAGGAGTAACCATGTCGTCAAATTCGATCACGTTAGATATATAAGGTCGTTACCAAGCAGGTTTTAAGCACGATGAAGCTAGAAGTCATTTTGAATGGTAATTTTAGGGTTGACATAGAAGAATCTCGAGAAAATAAATTAGGACTAACTTGTAAAGACAAAAGAATAAGAACAATCGCTAGAATACAACAGTCTAAGAAGCTATTGCAAGCATTGCCATAGTTTTCCCCATAGTATAGTGTAGGTCTACTGTAATTCATAGTACCAGTACTAGTGGACAAAGGAATTCCATATTTATTAGGATACAACTAATGGATATTTACAAGGCCCAAGACCAAGTATTAGGACAACGCACACGCTGAAGAATTCCTATAAGTGGATTTGCAATGGCATGGAGAATGGAGTTTGAAATATAAAGAGAAAAATTCAGTAACAAGGAAGAAAGGAAGAACCATATTGGAGGAGTGTCATAAGACGTCTCTTGATGGCTGAAGGTTGTAAGGGGTTGAAGTGTCACTCTTATATTTACCTTCTATCTATCTCTATTTAGAAATGTTTTACTTAGAATTCTTCTATGTTATATTTACTTTGATCACCATGATCTAAAGTCCTTATGTTGGTCAATGTGAGATTTAATTACAAAATTATCTTTCGTATGATATGATTGAGTATTAGTAGCATATGTTGTTCATATATTTTTATTCTATATATTACTTTCTTTGACTGATCATCTTAAAAGTAGATAAGAGTTTTTCCAGTATATAGAAATCTTCTTATAAATGGAACTCCTAGCAAATATGGATAAAAAAGAAAGTAGGCATAGATTGTCATTTTAGTTACTTTAGGAATAAAGACATAAAGCCATATAGGGCATAACTTATAAAAGAAATGTATAAATGTGATTATGAAGCTTAGGAATTTCCCCTACCTATCATGACACATCACATCATATTCATGCATTATGTGAAGTCATTAAATGTATCATTGCCCAATATGTTAATCCAATATGTTAAACATTTCTACTTCCAAGTTGTGATTTCTAGTTTCTGACCAAGTGACAACCTTATTTATTATTCTTGCTCGTGTTCTTTTCACAATATATAAGTTGAAAATAATTAGGGGTAATATAATCTCTCTGGGATTGATACTTTTCTTATCACTTGCTACTAGTTTCGATTGTGTCTACTTGCACGTAGAAAATAACCAACAAGTTCATGGCCCTGTTTTCGGGGTTTGTTTCATTAACATTTTGATTTTCATGAAATCTTAAAGAGTTAAATTTGAGTTTTTGACGTTTTTTGTCTTCTAGTGTCACACAACGTGCTTGGTTGTTGCATGTTGTTGTAGTGTAGATAGCAAGTGCAGTTATTATCGTCTACACATGGGAAAATTATGTTTCAAAGACCATCCAATAGTTTCTATTACTTTAAGTTTGGTTTATCACAAGGTTAATTTTTTGGCTAATGCTTGAAATGTGAAATAGTAGAAAATAAAATTAAACTTTCGGTGTTTCAAACATGAGAAAACTTTCTTGGGGTTAAACTTCATTGACCTATTCTTATGTAGCATTATTGACCAGTAATATACAATTATAATCAACTATAAATATTACCGCTTGAGTCTCTCATTGCAACTCATGTCTAAGTAAACGACACGAGATCAGTCCTATTTCCTAACAAACAATCTCTTATCCTATTAACTAATACGTCAAGATTATGTTTTAAAAGTAATTGTAGCTATTAATGACCATTCCAACATTATCAACATTAAATAGAGGTCTTGTACATAAATCTATGTCTATACTTTAGCATCCAATAAATGTCAGACTTGGATTTATTAATGACCAGTACCTTTCGAATATCAAGTTATACATGAAATCATTTTTTAGGTAAATAATACAAAATAAACAATAAGAATTGATAATCCATCAATATTAAAACATAAGAAGAATTACATAGAACGCCATGATCAGGATCACAACATAAGTACTAGAACAACTATATTTAACCCCAAAAGAGAAAAGATTAGCTACGCTTACTCATCATAGATTTATAATCAATCTCTAGAAAAAAGAAGTTGAAAAGCATTTGTTGACGATCTGTCGAACAACACTTCTTCCCTCAATCTTCCTCTCTTATTCTCTCTTATTGCCATTTATGGTGTGAACCTGATTTATCTTAGGAACCACCTCGAATCCATTGACTTCCAATATCTCCAAATGACTGTCTAGCACCCCTATTCATAGGGTCGGGAAAGGTAGGTTTGCTAAGCATATTCCTCATACTCGATTAACACAATACTTTCTTTTAGGTTAAGTAATGCCAGCTACCCTATGTCTAGCCTTGCTGCATATGCTAACTAAGAGCATCGCCCATGGTCGCTTAGTCATCAAACATTTATTTCACCTTAAAGTAACTTAACCCGGAAGCCTTTAAATTGCCTTTGCTCACTAAGCTCTCTTGTGTTTCTTGGCTTAGTGAGGTTGCATCTTTTCTCGTTAAACACATCTGTATTCTTGGATTAGAAAGCCTTGATATGTTGGGAAAGTTCTTGGCTTGGTATCTTGTGTTGTTTTTGTGATTTCTTGATCCTTTTTGCTTATTTTTAATGAATGCATAATTAAAATTTCTAGACATGTGTATTATCACTTTTCATTGATAAGTAAAGGGTTTTCATTTAATTTTGTGTAAAACAAGTTAATAAGTGCCTACCTGTTTACCATATTTTTTGCACTTATCGTATACGCAGGTTGTTAACCCCAATTTACAGAGGAGACCTTGAGCCAGAAAGAACTTTGAGACTCTTAAGGAGATTTCGAGTTGCCAATTAACTACATGAACCCTTGTTCTTGCACCATTACTTGAATAACTTGAAGAAGATCTTGAAGACCCTTAACAAAATGTAGAAGGCATGACTTAAATAGGTATCAATGACATTGCAAATGATAAGGTAAGAAGTATCAAAAGGTTTATTATGATCCAAATTCCATGAGTACTAGTGTTATAAGACTATAAATCAATATGGCTCAGCTTGAGATTAAGACAATGATGTTCCAGACGATATAAGCTATTGGCCAATACTTAGGTGTTGTAACTCATGATCCATATTTACATTTGAGGAAATTACTTGAAGTTGCTAGTAACTTTAAGATACTTGGAGTAACTAATGCTGCTTTTAGGTTGAGGCTGTTTCCATATTCTCTAAGGGGTAGAGCTAAAAGTTGCCTCAATTCTTTGGAACCTAATTCCATTGCCACGTGGAATGATTTTGCTGAGAAATTTCAAGCAAAATATTTTACTCCTAAGAAGAATGAAAAAATGAGGAATGAAATTTCCTCATTTAAATAACGAGAAGATGAATCATTGTTTAATTCTTAGGAAAGATTTAAGGAGCTGCTAAGACAATGCCATCATCATGGAATTCCAATATGCATATAGCTAGAAACATTTTACAATGGTATTATGCCATACTCAAGAAACATATTAGATGCATCCTATGATGATGCCTTATCGTCTAAGTCATATACTAAAGGTTATGACTTGATTGATAACATTACTGCTAACACCTACTAATGGCCAATTACTAGAATTACATCTAACATAGTTTATAAGAAACCATCTGGTGTTCATGAAGTTACTAAGAATACAACATTTGTTGCTCTAGTGGCTCATATTCATAATGATGAAGGCCATGATGACACCTAGTAACACGCTGGTTACCGAACCTGTCAAAGTCGTGACATATGTTGTTGAAGTAACTTGTGTCAACCATGGAGGTGCACATGTATATCTTAACTATGTTGGAAATAAAAAATTTAATAACCCATATATTAATACATACAATCTATGATGGAGGAACCATCCAAATTTCTCATGAAGTAAAACTCAAAATCAATTGAAGCCTCATGCATCACAAATTCCTCTTGGTTTTTCAACAACTAATTCAAATGTGGCTACTAATAGAAATAATCAGTTGCAATCAGTTTTGAAGTCCTTCATGCAAAAACAAATAATGAATTTAAAGTCCAAGGAGTGAGCATAAATAATCTAGAAACTCAAATGGGTCAAATTACTTCTGCATTGAGTTGAAGACTCACTGAAGCACTTCCTAACACCATTAAATCACATTAATAAATGGATATGGATATGAAGGACCGAGTCAAGTAAATCAATCTAAAAACCAAGAAGGTAAGAACAAGAGATCTTGTGATACATTAAAATAAGAGAGTCATGTAATTGAGAAAAAACTTCATCTAATGGAAAAGAAAGTGAATAAAGGCAACAATTTTCCTAGAATGCGAAGAAGAATTTTGGAATGACACCTGTTACCGCATAAGTATCTCATGACATGCCATAATTTGACATATCAAGAAGATTTATGCAAGAAAGACAACCACCTCATTTTCCTCAAAGAACCAGGAAGACCAAAGAATATCAACAATTTGGAAAGTTTATGAAAATTCTGAAGCAACTCCACATTAAAATACCATTGATTGAAGTCATTCAACAAATGACAAACTATTCTAAATTCGTGAAAGATATCCTAAAAAAAGGAAACATGTGGGAGAGTTTTCTACTTTAATATTAACTCAAGAGTGCAACCAACTTGTGCAAGGGAAATTACCTCCAAAATTTAAGTATCCACGAAGCTTCATAAGTCCTTGTAACATTGGGGAGCCTTTTTGTGTGAGAGCGCTATGTGATTTGGGATCTAACATTAATCTTATGCCTTTATCCATATTTAACAAACTTGGCATTGGAGTTACAAGAATAACAACCATCACAATTTAACTAGTTGGCAAAAGCATATGTTATCCTAAAGAGAAATTTGAAGGTGTATTGATAAGATTAGATAAGTTTGTGTTTCATGTTGATTTCATCATTATGGACTTTAATGTTGATGAAGATACCCCTATTATATTAAGGGGGCTTTTTCTTGTAACGGTAAGAACACTTATTGATGTGGAAAAAGAAGAACTCACAATGAGAGTCAATGGGTAACAAGTAGTTTTTAACGTCCTAAATGATTTAAAATATCCTTAAGAAGATGTTGTTGATTTCTAATTAATTTCTAGCTAGGACAAGTAGTTTTTAACGTCCTAAATGATTCATAAGTATTTCATTAAATAAACTATGAGCTAGGACAATAATTGGGTGACTTAGATTAGAAGGAACTGAAGAAGGAATTCATTTTGAATGGAACATTACAACCCATTGCAAGATGGATAGATAATTTTGAGGCATTAGAGGTCACATTTGAAATGATTAAAGATAATGTGTCATCAATAGAGAAACCACTTATTTTGGAAATGAAGATTTTATCTCCTCCTCTATAATATTCTCTCTAATGCCTCAAAAGTTTCTAGTCATTATTGCAGCTGGATCAACCACTGATAAAAATTCCTACTTCTGACACTTTTGGGGAGTCATAAAACGACGATTTTTTAGCAATTGTCTAATATAAATGGGATTAACCCCCTGTCTTCATGCATAAAACATTGATGGAAGAAAATTCCAAGAAAAATATAGAGTGCCAAAGGAGATTGAATCCTATCATGAAGGAAGTTGTAAAAAGGAGATCATCAAATGGTTGGATGTTGGGATAATTTATGATATTTCTAATAGTGTTTAGGTGACTCTAACCCAATGTGTTCTAAAGAAATGTGGCATGATAGTGGTTGAGAATGAAAAAATGAATTATACCTTCTAGAGCTTTTAGTGGATGAATGATATGCATGGATTATATGAAGTTGAATAAAGCCACAAGAAATGATCATTTTCCCTTACTTTTCATTGATCAAATATTGGATAGGCTGGAAGGTAAAGAATATTGTTGCATCCTTGATGGCTATTCACGATACAACCAAATTTTCTTAACACCTGAAGATCAAGAAAAGACAATTTTTACACGTCCTTATGGAACCTTTGATTTTACAAGAATGCCATTTGGACTATATAATGCATCAACTAGCTTTCAAAGATGCATGTTGGAAATGTTTTCACATCTCACTAAGTATTCCATGGAATTATTCATGGATGAATTTTCTATTTTTTTGGGAATCATACCAAAAATGTTTTAATAATCTGGAACTGGTTTTGAAAAGATGTGAAAAAAGTAATTTGGTGATGAATTGAGAGAAATGCCACTTCATGGTGAAATGAGGTATTGCAAGATTTCAAAACCTTAAATAATGCATTGATTTTTTCTCCCTTTTTGAAAGCACGAGACTAGTAAAAGCTTATTGAGTTGATGTATGATTCGAGTGACTTTCCTATTGGAGTTGTGCTAGGCCAAAGTCATGATAAAGTACATTGATAAAAGTCTAAATCAACTATACCATCACCAAGAAGGAATAATTAGTTGTTATATTTTCTTTTGAAAAAATCATATCCTATTTGGTGGGAACCAAGATGGTCGTATACACAGATCATGCTGAAATTAAGTACCTAATTGCTAAAAAAGATTCAAAGTTAAGTTTGATCAAATGGGTGCTATTATTGTAAAAGTTTGATTTAAATATAATAGATAAAAAGGGAGTGGATAATTTGGTGGAAAACCATCTATCACGCCTCCCTGATGAAGTCAAGAGTCCTAATATAGAGGATATCATAGAACAATTTTGTGATGAAAAGTTACTTATGATGTCCACTGCTGTGACTACCTGGTATGCATACATATTGAATCATCTGGTCAATAGATATGTGCCTCTAGAATATAATTCTCCGCAAGAAAGAGATTTTACCATTTTCCAAAGGATTATTTATGGGATAAGCCTGTATTGTACAATAAATATGATGGAAAATTGTTATGAAAGTATGTAGTTGAGCCAGAGACACGCCAAATCCTGTTATCTTGTCATGCTGCATCTTATGGAAGACACTTTGGAAGTACCAAAAATGTTGTTATGGTGTTAGATCTTGTTATTCACGACCTTTATTTTTCAAAGATGCCCTTGAATTTTTTAGAACTTGTGATATGTTTCAAAGAGTATGGAATACTTCCATGAAACAAGAAATGCTACTTACAAATAGTTTAGAAATTGAATTGTTTCATGTGTGAGGCATAAATTTCATGGGACCATTTACCTAATATTTTGGAAATCTATTATTTTGGATGTTGATTATGTGTCTAAGTGGATAGAGGTATCTACAACACCAACAAATGATGCCAAAGTCGTAACTGAGTTTTTAGTCAAAAATATTTTCACAAGATTTGGCACACCTAAGACAATTATCAGTGATGAGGGAACTCATTTGTGTAATAAATTATTTGAGGGTTTAATAGCCAAATATGGTGTCAAACACAAAGTTTCCACAACCTACCATCCACAAACTAGTGGAAAAGTCTAGTTATGTAATAGAGAAATTAAGACAATTCTTAAAAAAGTGATAAGTTCCTCTAGGCAGGATTAGTTAAGGCACCTTGACGATGCCTTATAGGCTTATATAACTGCCTTTAAAACACCACTACGGATGTGAACTTTTAGACTAGTCTTTGAAAAAGCTTGTCACCTATCAATTGAGTTGCAACATATATCATTTTAGGCAACCAATAAACTAAATTTTAACATTCATGTTGTTGGTCAAATAAGGTTACTATAACTCAAAGAATTGGAAGAACATAGGTTGATTTCTCATGAAAATAATGAAATTTACAAGGCCAAAACTAAGAAATGACATGACATAAAATTTTGGAAGAGAGAATTAATGGAGGGCTAACAGATTCTCCTTTACAATTCAAGGCTAAAACTTTTCTCTAGTAAATTGAATTCTAGATGGTTAGGTCCCTTTAAACTCATTAAGGTATTATTCACATGGGGATGGGATGTAGACCTTTTGAATGAGAAAAAAAGGAATGAGTTCAAAGTTAATAGCTAAAGTGTGAAGCCCATATGGGCGATCTTTTATATGGTACAAGAACCATCCTAGATTTGAAAGATTAAATATTGTTATTTAAGTCAGGCTAAAAGACTTTAAAATAGCTCTATTGCGAGACAACTAATAATAAATTAATGTTTGATTTTGTAGTTTTAATTATTGGCATGTTTATCAAGAAAATACCAAAGTGATGACTAGTGTCATGACAGAAATCATCAGGTTTTAAATCAGGTTTTAAAAATGTTGTTGTTAGGATTATTTAGAAATAACTGAAGAGGAATGGAAAAGAAAATAGCATAAATTTATGATGAAATTAAAATAAAAAAGAATTAAACTTATGTAACAATAAATGCAAAATAATAGAGGGAGAAAGATAAAATGTTAGTGCATGTGACAAGACACGTGTCTTAGGGAATGTACGTGTGGGACTGTTGTGCCGTACTCGGTCGGTGCCACCATCATTTCTATGTCCCATTCATTATAGCTACATTTAACCAAAACTTTGAAAAATGTTAGACAATAATTTTATTTATTAATGTAACATTTACTTCCTCCCATCACAATTTCAAATTTTAAATCACATTCTCTCTTTTAATCAAGAAGTTATAAAACCATACTTGGTTTCCTCTCTCCCACACCTCTTAACTATAAAAGCTGAAAAAATATTGTCATACTCATCACTCCCGCTCATCCATTATCAAATATTCTGAAACCACCATCCATTTTCACAAAATAATAGTGGCAGAAACCAAAATCATGCCTTTAAAAACACAAAATCATGTGCAAGAAAAAAAATACATCCACCAACATTTAGTTTTCAAATTAAGACATGTCTGATTCTTAAATTTTCATAAACAATGATGTAAAAAAAGGTTTTTCAAACTTTTTGTAAACAAAAACCTTCATTCTGAGATGGTATTCATCTATGATATGGAAGAAAATGATATGGGCCTTAGTAACGAGGTTGAACACATGCACTTTGCTTCGTATAACACATAAAGGGTCAATGATTTCTATGCTAACTTGATCAACCCTCTTCAGAGGAACTCAGAAGTTATGGTGAGAGGGGAATTGGTCCAATACTTTGAGGCTTCACTGAATATAATGTAGGAATAAAGGATGTTGAAGATTCCTTCCAAAAGTTGTTTGAAAAGGCTCATGATAAGACATGGAGGTCGTTCGAGATTCTTTTTGTTGGCCTGGGAAAAAATGGTTGGAAACATCCAAGGTTTTAGATTGGACTATCATTCACATGAGCTTAAAACCTGTACTAAAGGCGTGGTACCAGTTATTAAAGCACCCCCTCTTGCCAACTACTTACAATGAAATAGTTGACAAAGGAAGACTCATAATCCTCCAATGCATCACGACCTTCAAATCTATAAACAAAGAAAATAAGGAATGGTATACCTCTACTATTTTATAACAAAAAAAATTCCAAATACACGGAGTGTCTAAAAAGGCAACTGATAAGAAACCAAGATCGGTGGCTGGATTCGACAAAGCTACAATATTGAACCTTTTAAGAGTAAAAGAGGGAAAAAAGTGCGTCAAAGGCATGATAGAAGACTTCAAAACCTTAATTTTCAAGAACCCAAGAGGAACTCATAAGGGATTTTCTACTACAAATGTAGATGGATCAAAGGGAATATTGGAGATTTGCAAGGGGACAACAATCTGACACAAGCGATTATACTCCTTACACAAGAGATGAGTTATTAATTGGCCTCAAACTTTCCTAAATGATATACTAGGGGAGTTATTTGATAATGTTGAAGATGTTAACCATGAGGAAAGACATGAAGATACAATTTTAAGAAGAATTTGGAGAAGAAAATGAGTAAAAAATGGAAGGATAAGAAGAAGCAGGTTAAGTTTGATGAGGATATTGTTGCTAAGGAGGCGACTTCTAGCATGCCTTATGAGCCAACACATTTACCACGAAAAAAGAAAGCCAAGAGTCATGTGAAGGATTCAAAATAATCAACCAAAAAGAATCCATATGAAAAATGTAACTCAGAATTTCTTGACATCAATAAACCAGTTATAGAGGAAGACGAAGAGGATATGGTGTTAGAGGAAGTGATTGAACAAGCAGATCAAGAAAATGCAGAAATTTAGGAAGAAGAAAATGGTGAAGAAGATTGACGACACTATGTCATTACATGTTTTTCATGAGTATTTGGAGTGATTTGGATAATATATCAAGTCAAAGTGAAGTAAAAGTGTCAAAGAATTGCCAAGATTGACCAAGTGAAGAGAATGAGATGAAATAGTGAAAATTAGAGAAATTGAGCACAAAAGGAGGAAAATCATACTAGAAGAACCGTGGTCGCGATGCACCAGTTATGGTTGCGAGGACGTCACATCACGGTCGAAATACAGAGTAGCGCGATCACGACTAGTCACTTTTCTGGACTTTTATGATGCATTCTTACTCGTTGTTTTTGCTATAAATAGGCATTTCTAATATATAATTAAGGGTTCTGAATTTTTCACTCTAAAGTGATGGCAAGGAGTCCCAAGAAGGAAATTTTGAGAGCATTAGAAGCCATTAAAGACCAAACTCTTTGAGGATTTCACATGCAATCATCTTCTCAACTATTGATATTTTATTGTATTACTATGAGTAGCTAAATTACTCTATATTAGGTTTTACCTATTGGACTTATTTTGAACCTGTTGGATTATATGTTTAGTTTGATGTTTTATGAATAATTGAATTTATATTTTCTATTTAATTATCTTTCTTATTAATGCTTATTATTTGTGGATGCACTGATAATATGAACTTAGACGAGTAGACATTGCTGACCTTAAGTATATGAGCCAGAACTAGGATAGTTAATCTACTTTCGCTGGTTGAATAGGAATAAGAGACCAATAGTAGTGGCTTTTGAATTAACGCACTCTAATGACGCCTAATTTTACTTTCGCCGACCGAATATGGATAGGAAGTCACTAATAGAAATTAGTGAGCTATACACCAAGGGATTGAGTATAGCGGCTTTGTTAATTTGCGTAAAAATATAACAATTTTACCATTCATGATTCATCAAATGTGCTAAACATCAACAAGGGATAAACAAGGGATTCATGGCAATTCAGAATATATTTACTTTTCGTAAAATAACTCGAAACCCCAAACACTTACTTTTTTAATTCGTATAATTGTTATTTTGTTAAATAGCAATCCTTGTGGATATACTATTTATTTTTATTACTTCGAAACTATCAGTACACTTGCCGAGAAGTCATCGAAAATCAACAAGAAGTAAGAACATATGAAGACGAGGATGAGTATTTTAATAATTTCTTGAAGAAGATAATTTTACTATGTCAACCAAATGGATGAACAAAAATATGTTGAGAAAGAAGATGTTGATGAAGAAGAGGAAGTTGAAGGTGAAAAATATTGAAGAAGTTGAACCCCTACAAGAAATAGATGCCAATGACCAGGATGATTCAAAGTAAGAAATTACACCACAAGTGTTGGAACAAATGATAACTAACAAAGATTTGAATAAAATATGAGCTAAGAAATCAGGAATGGGAAACATGTACCAGAGCATTGTCATGCCATACAGTTCCCCAATATTGACTAAAGACAATTCACAAAAATTCTCTGGCAAGACATATAGTCTTAAGAAAATGAAGAGCCCAAGAAAAGAGAAAATCAAAGAATACCACATGAAAATAGCATCACCTAGCTGATGTGACATAAGTTGACACTATAGCGCCTATATAAAAGAGAAAAGGAAGAATTATGTGTCTCCAAAACAGATGACCAAGAAGATGTAAACTATTGTTGTTGTTGTAGAGGAAAAGGGCAAGGAAGCAAAGAAGAGAAAATAAATGAAAATTTGGAACAAGAAAAAGAAGTAGGCTTATGACCTAATTGGTATTGATTTTTCAAACAACCAACCTGAATCATGATTAATGTTTTTTTTTTCTTGTCATGTTGTGTCGTGTCTGATCCATTTATAACTTTGTAGAGTGAGGACCGAGGACATAATCCTTACTTTTAAGTTTGGGGGTATGACATATTTATGTCTTTAAATTAATGTTTTTAATGAAATAATTGATGTTTAATGTTAATCTTGATTAAAAAATTGATAAATAAAATTAATAACCAAATTAACTTTTTATCAGCGTACTTTCATCAATCATAAAATTTCAAAATATTTGAATTGTTGAAAAATGTTAGAAACAATGCCTAAAATAAAAATGAAAATTATGCACAATTATAACTTGATAAATGATGATTTTTGTCATTACATAAAAAGTTAGCAAAGTAATTAACCTTTTGACTAATTTTATTTGTTTTATTTGTTTTAGAATATGGAATAGACTTACTTTAAGATTAATTTTAGGGATGAGAATGTTATTAAAAAAGGATTAGTTAATCAAGTGGAACTAATTTTAACTCATCAACTTCATGTATAATACAAGAGAGTTTAATTTTAACTTCTCGTCCTCAAGTATAGGACCCGTTTGTTTAGGTTTTTTTTAAATGATTTTTATAGTGTAATATATTTTGATGTAAAAAAATATTATAAAGAAAATTTTCATAAAAGTTTCAAATAAAAATTTGGTTTGAATAGTTATTTTTAAAATGTTATTTTAGGTATTTCATCATTTTATCGATTTTTTTTTTTGGATGTCAAAGTTTTAAAAAATCACTTAATTTTGAAGCTATTTCAAATAGCTTTTCATAAAAATCATTTTTGAAATAAAACTTTTGAAAAAATTGTGATTTTACTATACTTTGATCTTCAATAATGTAGGTTTATGTTATAGTATATCAAAATTAGTCTTTTAATTTATAAAAAATAAATTTAAAAAAACTTATAATATTTTAAAAAATATTTTTATAAAATTCATTTTCAAAAATATAAAGAAACAATCCATATTTTCAAAGGTAAAATAAATTGGTCCAAGGAATTCTATTTTAACTTCTCAACCTCAAGTATAATTTAAAGAAGTTTAATTTTAATTTCTCGATCTCCAATAATTATTAAATTTAATTCGAGGATTGTGATTAAAACAAAAGAAAAATATGTATATAGCACAGGGAATGGTCAATATTATAGGAAATCAACAATTTAAAAGTGATCATAATGTCTAATTTCCCATTCTTTATATTTAGTGTTTGCTTACATTAAGATCGACAACTCCTACATGCTCAATAGAAATCAATATTGAGTACGTGTTTATACTTAAATTTAATTATCAATCTAACACTCAAATTTGATCTTTTTGAATTATTAGTTGACAAGTTTAAACTTCATGCTTTAAAAATTGTGTTAAAAGTAAGATTATATTCAAATAAACTTACGAGGAAATGTCTAAAGAAACATGTTAACAAGTTTATTTATAAGAAAAATATTGAAATTAATTAAACTAAAATTAGTGCGAATGATTTTATTTTATCATAAATATTGATTAACATATCTTACAAACAATCTATAAGAATGATAATCTTAATAAAGAAGATATTGATATCTTTTGAGCGAGTTGTTAAATGAAAATGAACTCCCCGTCCCGAAATCAATTTACTTATTTATAAAAGACTATCAAGATTGCATGCATGACACATGTTCTAAAAAATTGTCTTAACTAACTTAATCTTTCTAAATTTCAAAGGTACAATTTTTATATACCTATAAACTAATGAGTTCTTTGACCTTTAAATTTCAGTTCATCGGGTAAGTTGTTCTTATAATTCAAAGACCTTCTTTTTAATTTATGTTTCGAGGATGATATGTAAGGTCATCAAATATTGTCTTCGAATTTAAAATTATATTTAGTTCTTGTTAATCCATATTAACAGGACACATCGAGAAATATTCTTTTGATCTCAAAACTTTTAATTTTGTGATCTTTCGAAAAACATCTTAATTTAACATTAATAGGCTAACAACAAAACCTATAATTACTAATTAGAAATCAAAAGTTGAGGTTCATCCTGAATCTATACCACCCTTTCTTGAAAGCACCTACAAACATCCATCCACTTGTCACCAAAAATCTTTTACATTCAAATCTCTCCATATCATGTACTTCCCTTTGATGATCTTTTGTTCTTGAATCAACAAAAATAATTTTCGACATAGATGTAATTTCCTTTGTGTAATCTTGCATGAAATTAAGTATGAGGGACAAACAAAAAAATGTGTGATGTTAAACTACACTTTGCTCTTTAATTTCATTTGTCTTGTGGTTGTCTTTTATATAGCTCATTTTGAGGTTGTGATTTTTAACTACATTCTAGGTAACAAGACCTTGACGATTCATTGGTTGAAAAACTAAGATGTTTGTTTTAAAACCGTGGGGGATTTTTGAAAAGTTAATTATGGAAGTTTTTGTTTGTTTGTTGTAGTACTAAACTAAAATGTATATTTAGTGAGTTTGTGTGATTTAGATTATTGACCAGTTTGTCTATTTTTTGATGAGGTGAGAACAGAACAATTTGGTGTGCTATGTTTGATGAGGGTACATAACTTATTAGTTAGTTAATTTGAAAGTAACAGCCTGAGTATATGCTCGTATATATTATTAGACCAAAGTTTGTTTATTGATTAAAAAAAACAAAGTTTGTTTGGATAAGTGAAATAACTATCGTCTCTTTCGATAAACATTTTATTTGTAGTTTATAGTATATACATTAAGTATAATAAGTCTTTATAAATAAGTTTGTATAAACTAATTTTTATATATGTTATAAATTATTTTCATAATTTATTTTGAAGAATTTATGGAAATAAATTTAAGAAAATATTATAAAAATAAATAAATAAGTTTCTGATGCTTCTAAGATTTAAATATTTCAATTTTTCATTTTAACTTCTTTTTATTAACGTACGTTGATGGAGGATGGCGTGATACGCCATATGACATGACAATGTGATCAAGATATTGACGTGACATGACACATAATAGATTATACTCTTTTATATTAATAAATCAAATAGAGACAAAAAGGTTGAACACTAAATTTGTCACAAAAATTGAAAAGAAACTAGGATTCATGATGGAAAGTCAAAGTTTTAGAATCCATTGCTAAAACCTAAAATTCATCAATAAAACCTAAAAAAATATTAAATTATTATGAATATCGAAAATATTCATTTTACAAATAATTATTTTCAATATTATAACATTTATTTTATTTAATATAATAAATTTCAAAATTATAACTTAGAAAAGTCACAATTATAGTTATTGATATATACTTTATTAAATAAAATCACTATAATTTAACATTTTTAAATATAATAATGAATGACCTAACCTAACACAGAGAATTTATGTGCAGTTCACGATAAAAATGGATGACATAGTGAAAAAATTACTCCTGACATGATCCCATGAAACACATTCATCAATTAATCAAAACATGTATGTACTCTATATATCATGGAGCTCGTTTAAACCTAACAAGAGTTTGAAGATATCTAGTTATTTATCTATAATATTTATTCATAAATGCTTTTTAATTTTTAATAAATTTGTTATATATATATATATATATATATATATATATATATATATATATATATACTAAAAAGTACAATAAAGATTACCTTGCTCAAGAAAGTGATCGCAAAAAGGCTTGTATAGACTAATTATGTGGTATTAGTGAAATGATCCTTCTAACCTTAGAGGTTAGGACATTAATAGCCAGGACTCTAGGCCGAATCAAGAGAAGAAAATAGTTTTCCCATAACTTCCTAACGAGTTCGTGGGAGTAGGGGGAGAAGCAGTTTCTTACTTAATCAGGGGAGCGGTTTTCTCAATATTCTTGACCGAATGTGGCTCTTTCAGGGACACCTCACCGGCCTATATAGAGGTGGTTAACTTGTGATTGACATGGGCTTGGTTCGAGCGACCCAAGCTCTAGTTAGGAACCTGTGGCCCGCTTATCACACTCACATGTTCTGTCTTATGGCCCTTTCATAACACCTTTAAGCTTATTGAGTTATGGGTTGCTTCCTTTTAAAGCTCAATCGAGATTTTCTCATTCCACAGTCCCTTAAGCAAAAGGTCTGAGAAGGGAGAAATGATTAGATAAGGTAGATGACTATCCATTCCCGAGAAAGAGTTGTAAAGGCGAGCCCCTCATGTGAGACTTGTAAAAGCGAGTCCTTCAGGCGGAACTTGTAAAGGTGATCCCCTAATAACAAACTTTTAAAGACGAGTGCCTCAAGATAAACTTGTAAAGGAGAGTTCCTCATGCGAGAATTGTAAAGACGAGTCCCTCGACAAGATTTGTAAAGACGATTACCTCATGCCAGACTTGTAAAGGTAAGTCCCTCGTGTGAGACTTGTAAAGGAGAGTCCCTCAAGCGAGACTTGTAAAGGTGATTCTCTCATGAGATACTTGTAAAGGTAAGTCCACCCCGTCTAACTCTTAGGCATTTGCTTTTATACTATATGTTTTGTAGCCATGTTGAAGGGTTTTTGTAACATTGCCCTTCAAGGTCTTTTAATGGTAATATTTATGCCTTTGGCAGTATGTTTATTGATTTCATGTTATCGTTGTTCTTTGTACTGGTGAAAACACCTATCGTGGCTTACCCAGATGGGCGGTGATGATTTTGAATCATGACTCGGACCAGATAGTCTTTTAGGGCAATCTCAACTCCATATTTAGAAACAAGGTATGGGATGGACAAAGTGATTTAAATCCATGAGACATCAATCTCTTTTTTAAAGAAGCGCGTCCCTGAGTTGAAAATTAGGGAACAAATTTCTCAAGTGTAGCTTAGAGGGCGATTCCCTCTAGTAGAGCTTGGGGAAAGTCCCTCATGTGTTGCTTGGGGAGAGTCCCTTAAGCGTGTCTTGGGGAATCACATGCCTCATTTAATGCTTTAGGTATTGTGTAATTTTGTTTTCTATTCATATTTCTCCATTTGTAGGCCCTTTGTAACCATGCCCTTTGAGGTTTTTCTTTAATAAAAATGTTCACCCCTTTTGGTGAATTTCTTATGACGTTCTTATGACACACACACACACACACACACACACGCACACACACACACACACATGCGCAACGCGCACACGCACACACGCACAAATGCGCACACACACGCACACGCACACACACTCACACTCACACACTTTTAGTAAAATCAAGTACACACACACACGCATGCACACACGCGCACACACACACACACACACACACACACACAGACACATACAGACACGCACACACACACACGCACGCACGCACGCACACACACACACACACACACGCACACACACGCACACACGCACACACACACACACATGTAGACACACACGCACGCGCACGCACACGCACACGCACACGCACACGCATGCACACACACACGCACACGCAAACGCACATACACACGCACACGCACACGCGCACAATGTAGAAACTAGTAACTCTATCCTCTCATAAATAAACACACACACATAAAATGTAGAAACTAGTAACTCCATCCTCTCATAAATAAACAACATCATTTTTTCCTAGAATTAACATATTCTCTCTTCTTTCTTCATTCTCAAGAAAAATCAACATTGTTCAAACACTAATGATTCCAATGCACATTGCATCATTCACGAACAAAACTAGAATCGACGGAATTTGAAATTATAGTCAATATTAACAATGAATTTTATAAAATCATGATATTCCACTTAAAGTTCCATGATTTTAGGGGGAGTTGATTGTCAAGTTTTTTTTTTTTTTGTTATTTCTCTTTTGTGCGTTATCAATCTCATCATTTTAATTTTCTTTTCATTTATTATATTTAAAACTCATCTCACATTTTTTTATATAATGGTGAGACTGATATAGCACATGAGAAGAATAAATGATAAAGAAAATCCATTCCTTAAAAACTATACTTTAAACCTTTGGTACAATCATGTGATTTAGTCAACTCATCAATATCATGACAGTAAGGCTCTCCAAGAAAATATTTAATAGTTGACTAGTTAGGTTATATTAAATGGATTTAAGAGTGCATTTGTTTTGAATTTTTTTTATTTCATCTAAGATTTAAATAATATCATGTTAACCTTAAATAAAAACTTAATGAACATGAAGGAACTGAAATGTAATATAACTCCTCCAATTGCTTTCGTAATCAACTATATAACTATTATTATAACATGATATCAAACCACCACAATTGTTCACCCCTCTTTAAATTAACTACACTATAAAAATAGCATACGAGTATTTGACAAATGACCCATATAATCACACTCTCTATTAAATCAAGTGCTGACACTTGGAAATGCAATACCACTATCTCATGGAAGGATATTTAATCTTAAGCAAGAAACTTCTACAAAAAGGGAGCAAGTGACACTTTATAACTCTATTTGATTTTCATAAAATGCAAAAGGATGAAATATACATGTCCTCAACAGAAAAAGAAGACATCACTTTATTTTAAACTTTGGTTTAAAGTTATAAAAAAAAATACACATGATTTTTAGAAGTTTTTAACACTATTATTAAAATATAGAAGGAATACTATAATGATAGAAAAAAAGAGAAATAATAGCATAGTAGAAAAAAAATTAATGACAAGTGCGAGTGATAATATGCTAGAAATTTATTAAATTCTAATTTATCCCACATTACTATTGTCTTTTACCCAAGTAATTAGAACCATCATTTTATTTTCAAATCATAATAAATAATATATTGCATCCAGAAGTTAGACAATAACTTCTATATCTAGCCATACTGCAAAGCTCCGAGGTTTTAGATTTAATAGAACATTTGTTAGTTAGGTTTTACTAAAGAAGAATACTTTTTGTGAAATATGTTGATTTGTACTAGATGTTTTTTGGTTTCGATTTCCATTTTTATTTGAAACCTCTCCTAAATTTTGTTGCATCTAATTATGCAACTTACATGAACCTGCTACAATTTTTACGAGTCTACGCCAACTAAATTAGTTAAGGAGAACTATTGCTTCCGCATTGGAGAGGTTTATATCTTTTGTTCTCACATTTTTCTTCAATTTACCTTAGATGTTATATGCTAAGGTAAATATAATTGTAGTATATGAATATCGGTATGTAACACCCCAAACAATATGTGTCTAGAATTGTACTATCTAAAATTTTATTCTGGTATTAAGTACAATCAAAAGCGTCTAAATGACATCTAATACATGTATTAACAAGTACAATACAATACAATTATATGATAAAGACATATAATATAAGAAAAATACTATCGATAGGTAATAACACAGTGGAAACATAATCGTCTTCTGGTCTTCTAAGTCTTCAGAGCATCTCCCTGTCTTCCTCTTTCAAAGCTAAGTTATATGAAATAATTATCATGGGGTGAGATACAACTCATCTCAATGAGATTCTCCTATCTTAGGAGTCCTCTCGGTCATGAGAAATTATTCATGAATCAACACCATAAGGTTTCTTATCATATTTACTTTTTGCTATGCCAACTTACTAAGGAGTTTGAAAATATGTGGCAAGTTCTACTAGTAATTTTCCTATCCGACTTGCAAATGAAAAAATTGAAAACGGTATAACCAACCAAATTGCAATCACTTACCTTGGAATAACAAAGCCCATACTTAGATGTACCATTAAGGTATCTAAGGATACACTTTACAACTTTCAAATGTGATTCCTTAGGAGCCGATTGATGACAACCGCACATACACACGCTAGACATAATGCCCGACTTAGATACAACAAGATATAAAAGAGACCCAATCATACCTTTATACTTCTTCACATCAACATCCTTATCATTTTCATCTTTTTCCAAGTTTCCATTTATGAGCATTGGAGTGTCAATTGATTTTGCATATTCCATACCAAGTTTCTTTAGCAATTCATTGCAATATTTTGTTTGACACATGAACTTCCACTCGTTGAGTTTATTGATTTGAAGACCGAGAAAGTAGTTCAACTCCTTCATGAGACCTATCTCAAACTCACCCTTCATTAGCTTAGAAAACTCCTTGACTAACTGCATGTTAGTGGAACCAAAGATGATATCATCAACATAAACTTGAACTAGAAGAAATCTTTGGAGCAAACATAAAATATTAACAATATAGAATACATGTGAAGATATTTAGATGAGGTCACTGTAAACTTATTAAATGAAACACACAATGGTTATCAATTTTAAATTTTTGGAAATGAACACTCATAACATATATCATACACAAAGCACATCATATACCTTTGAAAAATAATCAGGTAAAAGAAAGAACTTACTTACAAAGCGAAAGTTGAAACGATATTACCTCATTGTACGAATGGCGAAGGATACACTTGCATTCCACAAGGAACTTTTAAACTAAAGTTAGAATAAATGAAAAAAGTGCCACAAAACCTTTTGACATCAACTCTCTTACCACTTTCCCCTTTGACAAAGTACCCGATAGTGTGATTTGTAATGTATCTAAGAAAGTTATTGATGTGATGATCACCCTTTTTAGTTGGACTTTCATTCTTGTCCTTATCATGGTAATTATCTTGCTCCTTCTCAGGTTTCATCGTCTTAGGTTGATCAATCTCTTATTCAATGTACTTGAATATGTATTATCGAAGATACAAATGTATCATGAAATGACATACATTTTTTGACATTTCTCGGGTAGGAAACATTAAACGTAATATACACATCTTTTACTAATTAATGAACACGATTTGTTGTCTTCTTTGGTCACACAACAATTCTTCCTTGCCACAAATTTAATGAAATAGAGAGGTGTCACCCTTCATATGTCTTGAGCATCCATAAATGAGATCCCATGTTCTCTTCATAAAACTAAGACATTTATCCTGCAAGTTCAACAAAAAATTCTAGGTACCCAATCTTTATTGGGTCCTTGAGGGTGAGTGAAATCTTGGTTGCGTTTAGGCAACCATTGAAAAGCACCTTTGGGAACAAAGAGTTTCCTAAACTTGCATTTTTCAATAGTGTGACCTTTCTTGCAACAATAACGACAAGTTAAATTGTGAGAAGAGTGACCTTTGCTAATTTGATTATTTTCGACAAAGTTGTACCTTTTATAAGGATTATAAGAAGGCATTTTGTATTTAGTAGTATCAATAGCAAATGTGACATTGGTTTAAGAGCCTTATTTAATTTGGCCTTTAGAGTATTTGCTTCTTTTTGCCAAAAATGACAAGTCTCACAACAAAACCAAGATGGCTCTTCATCCTCATTTTTAACTTTTTGAATATCCACCATAGATCGCTTAAGAGCTTCCATATTATTTTAGATTTCTAAAAATTTAGCTTCTAAATGTGAAAATATTATTTTGTTTGAAGCTAATCTTTTAAAAGCGTCTATGACTTCTCTATGTAGATTTTCAAAAGATTTTTGCAATTAAGAATAAGATAACTCATTCATATATTCAATCTTAGAATTACTTAGATTCTTCTTCTTCTTTTTGTTCGTCATAAAGAAAAGCTTGGCCGATTCGAAAATCGAACTTGAGCTTTCATCACATGAAGAATCACTTTCGCTCTCCCAAGTGACATAGACTCTTCTAGACTTGCTAGATTTCTTGTGATGTCCTTTCACTTTGTCTTTCTTGATCACAGGATACTCCGGTTTATAATGACTGATTTTTCCACAATTGTAGCATAAATTTCTAAGTTTACCCTTATTATTCTCATATTCCTTTGAGGAGTTAGATAGCCTTATAAATTTGATTAGGTTCTTGTCGGAGTGCTTGGCTCCATTTTTCCATATATACCTATGGTACCTTTTGATGAACAACCCCATCTCTTCATCATCGGAATTCTTGTCATCTCTTGTTTCATAATCACTTTGCTCATTGGTTGAGGATTTGAACTTGAAGCCTTTAGAGCAATAAACTTATTTTCTACCTCCTTCTCTTTACCTTTCTCCTTCTTCATCTTCTTCTCATTCTCTTTTTCATATTTTTACAAGCAAGTGAGTTCTTGCTCGTGTTCTTCTAGCTTGCCAAATAAAGTTGTAAGATCATGTGTTTTAAGATCATTCGCTTCTTTAATTGCGGTGACCCTTGGTTTCCATTCCCTATTAAGACACCTCAAAAATTTATTAGTTGCAATATAATTGGAAATAGGCTTACCTAGAGCATTCAACCAACTTATAAGATGTGTAAACCTCTTTTGTGTGTCGGCAATGGTTTCACCATGCTTCATGCGAAATAGTTCAAACTCTTTATTCAAGATATTGATCCTAACTTGTTTGACTTCATTAGTTCCATCATGGGAAACTTCTAATGTGTCCCACATAGCTTTGGCGGTTTCACAATGAGAAACACGATAATATTCATCAACACCAAGTGCAGATATGAGAATATTTTGTGCCTTCCAATCATGTGACCATAATTTATTATCATTATCATTACATTGATCTTTCGATTTTGGTACAATAACACCTTCACCATTGATCATTGTAATTTGATTAGGACCATTGATAATGAAGTTCCATACACCCTTATCAACCAAGTTGATATGAATACAAGCTTTCCAATACCATAATTTTCAGCGATAAAAATGGGCACTCTATTGTACGCCCCTTTAGGTTCGGTAGCCATTTTCTAATAAGAGAATATTGAAGCATAAAATTAACTAGAGCTCGTGATACAACTTGTTAGATGATAGACTTCGATCTAGAGGGGGTGAATATATACCAAGTAAAAGCTTTAACAAAAATTATTTTGAAAAGTTTTATGACTAGCGAGAGTGACCCAGATCGAATCATCTAACCGAATCACTATTGAAAAGCTCAGATATATGTAATTACAAACAAAGTATGATAATGAGGACAAATTTTATCAACAAACTTTCAACCAAAACAAATTGAATGATATACTAAAAGTGTAGTCTATTCCCAATGATAAAATACACAAATATGTAATAGAGATAAATTATCGAACACCTTGTGTACAATCGATTTTGTTTAGAAATTTGTATGGTTTTGTTGATCTTCAAATGAACCACAATCTAATATATTATGATCACCTCATCAAAAACTTTTTCAAATGGTTATTAAAAGGTTTAACCAAACATATTGATCGCACAATCGATGAATTCAATAATTTGTAAATGAAACATAAAATAAATAGATAGATAAGAGAGAGAGAGAGAGAGAGAGAGAGAGAGAGAGAGAGAGAGTACACAAGTATTTTTCTAGGCAGTTCCCCAATCGACCTCGCTATAGGTACGTCTACCCTTAATTCGAACTTGAATTGAGATAATGAAATTAACCTTACTTTGAAAAATTAGAATACAAGAGAAATTTAGGAATCTAACCCTAAAACCCTAAGTTTGATGTTTATTCTAACACTTTCTCTTCCCTTGATTTGAGCTTGATCAAGTAACCTAACAATACTAATTTTATCCATCGTCTCACGCTACTCCTTTGTAAGAACCTTCCGTTCTTCAAAGCTTTCACTCGATCGAATCCAAATTGTGAATTGTTGTAAGCCAAGATTTACCAATATGATTCATCATCTCAGGTTAATCCTTTGCAAGAAACCCCTGTTCTTCAAAGCTTTCACTCGGTCGGATCCAAATTGCATAATCTTGTCCAAAACCTTCAAATACCTAATTGATCTTGAAGGAAAACCCCAACTTGGTTTTCTTATTTGAAACCCTCAAAGATCTCAACCTAATTTACAATTCAATAACCTAAATTAAACGTTATCAACAATGATTATAGATGGTACCCAAACAAATAATGATTATATGTAGTTTGTTTGTGTGTATGCATTGAATGTAGGAGATGCTGAGAACTCTTTGAAATCCTGGTTTCGTATAGGTCTACTCTAAAACCTTACTAGAAATGATGCATGTATGAAGTATATATATATATATATATATATATATATATATATATATATATATATATATATATATGTATGCAACTTGGAGGCAAAAGGAATGCAAAATATTTGAAAAAGTCATGAATTTTGGGAAAAATGCATTGTATGTGTCGACCTATGTAAGTCATGTGCCGACCTGCATAGGTCATGTGTCGATACATACAATCGGCACATCAAACATAAGCTACAGACTTTAAAATTAACTTATACGCGTTGACCTGTAACTCATATGTGTCGACTCATAGAATTTTTTTCTTCTATGTATCGACCTGTAGCACGTGTGTGTCGACACATAGATTTTTTTCCCATAAAAACTTGTTTTTAATGAATGAAATATTTTCTAACTCATTTCAAAATGTTTTTATACTTCATAATACTAAGATGCACATTAAGACTCTGAGGATACTGTCCAATATACATAAACGCTAAAGTATAATAGTTTTGACATCATACAAAATACATCTAACAAAAAGTTGCACTCACAGGTTCCTCTGATGAAGAAATCTTGGTTTGTATATTCATTTATCATATTTTTTCTTACCAAATTTATTTTTTACACATATTGTCAAACCTTGTTAGTCTCCCCAGAAACAGAGTGAGTTCAACATCAGTGATGGCTAACAAACTCCTCCCGTTCTTCCATCATTAACATCGAATGAAAGCATCCATATTATTGAGTCCATCATTGTGCCCTCAGATGTGAGCACAAACCTGGGTGAGTCCTCTTTCAGGAAGAAAAGAGTAAGGACCAAAGATGTAACAATATTCAAAGATGACGGTATTGAAGAGAGTGAACTTCCACTTCTAAACAAAAATAAAAAGAGTGGAAACACCATTAAGCAACCTCAACAAGAAGCTGAAACAACAACTTCAAATCCTTGACCTAAAACTGAACAAGTAACTTTACGTTTTTCCCTTTTCATTTTTAACATTAGGCCATACTAATTCAACTTTTTCTTGGCAGTCAGATGACATTAACTCTGAAAGTTACCACCATCAACCAACTGATCCTAACAGTTGTTTCAAAGACTCGAGCATCAAATACACTACTCCTTTGATGACCAATCCTTTTGATAACCTTCATAGTGACACGAGTAATGGTGGTGTCATTAACCAGGAGAGACCATTTGTTGGTCAGTTTTTAGAACCAATTGTTGTGATCACTACTAATCCACCCACTGAGTCTCCAGCTGAAAGGCAAATTCCAAGTGCAACTGTAACCACCCCGACAAACCAAAAAACCAAAGTTCTGATGTCGGTGGCTCTTATGAGAAATAGTATGGCTTTTAAGAGCACACTCATTCCTATCCAACTCCAGGATCTCGCTCCCCATAAAGTATTAGTGAAGTATCTACCTCCACCCTGAATGCTTCGACAACTGCTAACAAACAAGAGAATCCAGTCGGAGTCTTTAAGAGAATCATTAAGAACAAAGAGGTTTTCTTTAATCTATCCTGTAGCGGTAAAAGTTTTGAGATTAAGCTATTGATTAACTTAACTCATAAAGTAAGAGTCTCCACCGCACTTTTATTGTTTCCAAAGGAAAAGGGAAAAAGTACGAACAAAACCCGAAGAAGTTTTAAAACAAAACTAATAAAAAGAGATAAGGTTCCGAGGGTTAGTTATGCAAAGGGGAGGTATTAGCACCCTAAACATCCATGGTACTCCATGGGAACCTTTTTGAAAAATATGTACATTTTAGTTTGAAAAAGGTATTCCTTGTAAAAGATTGGAGAGATGGGAAAAGATTTTTTTTTATATAATTTTTGGTGTTTGCCAAGACCTTCTGAAGTCTCATGCCTACGTACCAACAAAGTTCGATGGAGGATCAAAAGCTCGTAGTTCATGGTAAAAATAAAAAAGGTGTTTGTTTTGATTCATTTTTAATGAAAAGATATTTTATCATTTAAGGAGAATACTCAACTAGTCACCCACAAGTATGAGATCTTTGCATCATCTTGAGAAGGACTCTAACTTGGATAAGGATCAACAAGTATGCCACTACCTCTCTTAGATGGAAACGAATTATCATCAATACTATGGAGATAGGAGAATTATATCTCAACTATGGAAATGAGTAATGTCTAATCTTTGAGAAAAGATTTAAAAGGAAAAGTGCATCAAGGGTACAAAAACAATTTGAATGAGTATGCATTTTTAAGTCTTTTGAAATTGGTCTAAATATGCTTAAGATAAATTAGCATTTATTAGGAAAATGTTTTGAAAATCACTTGACAAAAGTCAAGGTTTATTAAGAAAATGATTCAAGTTGGACAACAAGAATGTTTTTTTTTTAAAAGAGAGAGGAGGTTTTGAAATTTTAAGAAGGAGAGGAGAAGAAGAGACTATCCTAGAGCATAAAGTAAAAGCTAGGGAGGAAAGATCTAACAAAGAAATAGCAAGCTTTATGACATAAGTCAAACAAGAATTCCCTTATTTGGATTAAGCCTCAAGCAAGCCAAATAAGCAAATAATAATTCAAGCATCAGATGAAACCAAAATAACTCAACCAAGTCTTCAAAGGAAGTCCAAAGTCAAAGGTATCAGATGAATCCCAAGGTCTCAAATCACAAGTCCAAAAGCAAAGATTAAGATCCTAATTCTAAGTCCATAACTCCACAATGATGCCAATGATAGTAACCACAAGTCCATTAATCAAGAGAACCAAGTTTATTTTTAGGTTTTTTAATTAATGTTTTCTTTACAAAGATATAAAAGAAAATTCCAAATGGACAAATAACAAATGACATAATCATAAATAATATGATGTGAGATGTTAAACATAAAGCATAAAGTAAATGACATTGAAGTAAAAGTTAATACAAGTAAAATGTTAGTAAATGATGTTAGTAATAAAAAATGAGAGATAATTTGGTCATTTTTTGGAGAATACTCAACTATTCACCCACAAGCATGAAAACATGAACCTATACATCATTATGAGAAGGGCTCCAACTTGAATAAAATCAACAAGTATGTCACTAGCTCTCACAAATGAAAAGGGAGCAATATTTTCACACAATACCATGAGGAGTAGGAGACTTACAATCCCACTTATAAAAATGACTTTTCTTTTGGGACAAATTTAGCGCTATGTTAAGCAATCGTAATTGGACTTATGTAGAAGTCATAACTATCTGAGTCCGATCAGTAATAATGTTAGTGTTAATACATGCTAGAGAAATGATATGTAAATCGTTCTCCTAAAGTCATGCCACACACAAAAGAAAAGAAGGAATGATCAAGCACAAAGGCTATGAGGATGGTCCATTACTTCAATTCATACTTCATGACACTTGGGACAAACTTATGCATCAATTCAAAGTACCTTAAATGATCCATGATCAATTAGGTGGTAGATTTGAAATGGTGAAAGTTCACCAAGTACCAATCCACACATCATGAATAAGATGGACACGAGCCATCCAATTGACCAAAAGGAAAATAAAGAGATGAAGAAGAAGGGGACAAGAGAGGACACATCCAAATTGAACCAAAAGTTTGATCAAGTCATCATCAAAATCAATCATCCATTTTGGTGGATTAGGGTTTTCACCCCATCAACATCCAAGATCCGTTGAGTTAGATGAGACTTATGATCCAAACTATCATGATCCAAGGTCAACAGAAGCTCACACAAATATAAAATGCAATTAAATGGAATAAAAAAATGTACCAAAAGTATTTTTAAATGAATTTTAAAATGAAAATAAAATGAAAAAAATTTATAAAGTCCTTCAAAACACCAAATAAATGGCCAAGAAAACTACGGAAGGTTGGAAATAAAATAAGAAGCATGTAATAAAATTTTCGGAATTTAAAAATGCAGAAAAGTATTTTTAGACCAATTAAAACAAAGGTGAAAAGAGAAAATTCACAAAAAAAAGAAAATTAGCGAAAAAAATGTGAAAAAATAAAAATTAGATGAAGAAAAATAAAAGAGAATTTTAGAAATTATTTTGGTATTTTTTGGATGAAAAATGAAATTACTATGAATTTTAAAAGAAAAAGAAATTAAAAATAATAAAAGAAAAAGAATTAAAAATCAGAAAAACACGGAGCATTGGATCACGCCTTATTAATTGATGTGGCAAATTCAACACTTCTCAGATTAGGATACACGATGGAATGCAATACAAATAACACATGGGATCCAATTCAAAACTAGCCAATCAAAACATTCCGTTTGTCCAACATGTCTGGTCAAACTCAGACGACCTGAAACACTCCGGTCATCTTCTTCGGTGAGCTCT
The DNA here is from genome assembly GCF_024323335.1 of Lathyrus oleraceus. Taxonomy (NCBI): domain Eukaryota; kingdom Viridiplantae; phylum Streptophyta; class Magnoliopsida; order Fabales; family Fabaceae; genus Lathyrus; species Lathyrus oleraceus. The sequence goes on along the minus strand of NC_066581.1, from coordinate 328,260,358 downwards.
CACCGAAGTTTCATCATTTGGTAAATTCAGAATACGAGACCACCACCATTTTGATCCTCTTCTCATCGCGAATTCAACCTTATGCTCCAAATAAATTTATCTAAATTGAGAAAAGAGAATTTCAAAGAAGTTTCAGAAGCAAGCAAGCCACGAAAAATTAAATTAAATGATGAACACGATCAATCAACACTAGCGAAGTTAAGGGAAAACATCAGAGAGTGAAGGACTACATTATGGTAACTTGTTTGAGTTCAAATGATGCTCATAACTACCTTGTCCAGATGGTGATCAGAAGTTGATGAAGCTCGATCTGGTTAGAGCACCTCAGAAGGTCCCAGAGCTTGGGAATTATTGCAAAAGTTTCAGAGGAAGCCGAAGATGCTAATGGAATCAAGAAATTGGATTGAAACAAGTTGAAACTCAAAACACGATAGTTGATTTTTTCTGGAAAATTCCAAGTGGCAGTAGGGATTTCTTGGAAAATTCCAAGTAGCAGTAGGGATTTATTGAAAATGAATATAGTAGCTTCATCTATTTATAATGAATGTGTTTGGATCCAAATATGTGTGGAATGATGTTGAATTCGTGGAAAATGAATTTGATCAGAATGTGAGAAAAGTGTGACTTCCAACTCATCAAGACTCAGCCAAATGATGTGTTTCAAAGGTCAATTAACTTCTAAAGACTTGTTTAAACATTTTTAGGTCCAAAACACATGCTATTTTGACTTGGAATTAAGATTAGTGAAGTCCAAATTTCGGGCAATGGTAATTTCTTTAGTTCCAAGTCACCATGTTCAACCCAATGAGGCATCCTATTCACGAGGCTTTTTTATCCCATTATTTTTGCAATGTGTTGACATCATAACAAAGATTTCAATGTGACAATAAAGGTTTAATTTGGATGTTTGAGCACAAAGTTATGGCATGTTGAAGTTGGCATGAAAAACTGGTTATATAACATAGAAAAATTCAAGTGTTCCATGGCTGAAAATGACCTATAATGTCTTAATGAATTCCATGGCCTTCCAAGCATAATTTGAGTTTTATCCTTGAATCAAACTTGTAGAGGAAATTACAAAATACATTGTAAAAAAAAATCATCCTCAAATGTTGAAATTTGAAGAAGTTATGAATCTTGAAAGTTGAGAAAAAGTCACTTGAAAATAGGTCAAAGATAATGTCCACACTTTTGATGATCCTCCAAGCATAATTGGATCTTGTAATTTAAAGATAAGTTATAGAGGATCTTGATAAGAGTCATATGCATAAATAAGCATTAAAAAATGTTGATAATTGAAGGAGTTGTGATCCTTGGAACTTTAACTTCAAATTTTGACTTTTTGGTCAAACCTCTTGGAACAAGCTTGTGTACTTGGACTTTCCTTGCATTTCAAAGCACATGGATGATCATATGAACTCAAAATAAGATGTCCTTGATTTCATTTTGATTAGATTTCTTAAATCTTGGAGTTGCTTGTTGAATAAGGCATGGAAATAAACACATGAACCTTTGACTTTCCTTGAGAAGTAAGCAACAAAACTTTGAGATGCTCTTGATTGAAAAGCCCTACCTTGTACAATAAACTTAAGGAAAATAAAACATATTTTTTCTATGGTTATATAAGCAATTAATCATATAAACATAAAGGTAAAACACCAACAAAGAGGTGCTTTGTGATCCTTGCAAAAAGCAAACCCAAAGATGATAGGGGGGATCAAGATGTGACCTTGTTTGTGTGCAAGGATGCCAATGATATGTGGGATCTTAGGGCTAAAAATTTGGGTGTGACATATCTCTCAACTCATCTCATGGTCAACTTCATAACTTTAATAAGTTGTTTGAACAGTTGAAGCTTAAACTTATCGATATAGATCTCCTCCAGACTATCAGGAATGATCTCATCACCCTGTTCGAAATTCTAGGGTTGGTAGTAAAACTGAGCAAACCCGAAGTTCTAAGCCCTATTGTTGACATTTTCTTGGATCTCAAACCTCTACATGGGCAGGTCGTCCAAGTGGTGAGGCATAAACAAGAAAGTGGTAGTCGTGTCGAGCTGAGGGCCAGTGTTCTGTGTGAAAACCAAGGCTTGGTTTTTGATTCTCAAGTTCAAGATGTTGCATTAGAGGAGGAGGTTAAAGCAAAAAATAAATTGGAAACTATGGAGGCCAACATCCTCACATGAACACAACAAATGAACTAGCTGCAGCTAAAAGTTGAGACAACGAAGAAAGAAAGAGAGGAACTTAAGGCTTCTGACCTGGAATCCATCCATCAAAGGCTTGTCGAGGCTACCAACACTAGCCTAGAACTCGTCAAGGTTAATAAGATGCTGGAAGAATTGAGGGAAAATCTGAAATCCTCTATTTGATGTTTTATTTATGTTTTATAATTTCTAATTCACTTTTAAGTTTTGTAAGGTTTGCCCTTGTCATTATTGATAACATTTTTGGCTATCCTTTTATGCATTTTATGTCGATGTCTTTACTTCTTGTAACACATGCTTATACTTTTTCAAGTATTTCCCATTTACTCATAATATTCGACCATCAAAACTTAAGTCCTCAATTTTATAGGCATTGCTTGAAAATACCTGATTGATTTTAAATGACCCTTTCCAATTTGGAGACCATTTCCTCAAGGTCTTGTCTCTCGGATCCATAGGTAATATTACTTTCCATACATAATCTCCGACCAAAAAAACTTTCGACTTGACCTTCTTGTTATATGATTTAGCAACATGCTCTTTTGTCTAATAAGAACATCTAAAGCGGTTAGCCTTTCCTCATATAGGTCAACTAACTCATCCATCATTATGCTCCAATATTTATCTGCACGAATTTATCCTTGCCTTTGAATTCTTACTTATTGTAAATTTATTTTTGCAGGCAACACTACATCATGCCCAAAAGCTAATCTAAAAGGTGTGAAATTAGTTACCTCCTTAAGGGACGTTCAACAAGCCCAAAGTGCTTGATCTAGCGTCTTATGCCAATTCTTTGGCTTTTGGCTTACATGCTTCTTAGTTAGGCTAATTATAACCTTGTTTGTAGCTTTGACCTGACCATTTGCTTCAACATAATAAGGAGCAGAAGTCAATAATTTAATCTCTGTTTCTGAGGTGAACTCCACCATCTTTCGTCTGATGAAGACCAACCCTTGATATGTGGTTATGGTTTCAGGGATCCCAAACCTTGAGATTATATTACTTTGAATGAAATTAATCACCACCTTTTGGTCGACATTTACCAGAGGTACCTCCTTGACCCACTTTGTAAAATAATATATACCTACCAAAATGTACATGTGGGGCTTATATGACGCTGGTTTAATCTCACCTATCAAATCCAAATCCCAACATATGAATGGATAAGGTTTTACTATTGCATGTAGTTCACTGGCTGGAACATGTTAAATTTTTGCGTGCTTTTGACATTCATGGCACCTTTTACTCTACGCAGTATTTCAACACTGTGGGCCAATAGACTCTCTGTCAAAATAATAACCACTTCATTTTGTGGCCTGCTTGATGGGCTCCACATGATCCACCATGTGCACTAAATATTGCCAAATAGGCTTTACTTTCACTCAGGCATTTAATAAAAACTCCTTCAAAAGTATTTTTAAACAACTCATGATCATGATCATGTAACTTAAAGCCTTGTATCTAATCTTTCAATTTGTAGTTCCTGTTGGATCTTCCGGGAACTCCATGATTTGTTTCCTCCCCTCATCATTAAAAAATTATCAATGGAGAAAGTTTCAAAAAAATTGGGATTTAAGTCCCCTAATTCTTCTACCTTCGCCAGTTTCGTCTTTGACAATTCTAGAGCTGATATGTTGTTTGAGATCAACTTGTGTTTGACCTTGATCAGTTCTTCCAATATTTCTTTTGGTACTCGATACCCTGGAGCAATATGGTCCAAATCATTAGTATCATGATTTTCAATTCTTGGCACATGTTTGATCTCAACCTTTTCAAACTTCTTTAATAATGAGTTTGCCTTGACAAAATACATTAGTAAGTTATCATTAATGCACTTATACTCTTTTGTCAATTGCTTCACCACTAGTTATGAATATCCCTTAATCTCGACTCTCGTTGTCCCAGGTCTAACAAGATAAAGAGGTCAGTTATTAAGGCTTCATATTCATCCTCATTATTGGAGCAAAGACCATTGATTTTAAATTTGTACTTAGTTGGAATTCCCTGAGGGGAGATAATTAGAATCCAAACGTCAGTTCCCTTAGTGTGACTGAAACCGTCAACGTATAAATTCCATGTCAATTGCTCGAAATAATTTTGCGCTAGTTCCATCGTTGCGTGATCTACTATAAACTCAGTAACGACTTGGCCTTTCATGGCTCTCAGCAGCGCATATGTTAAAGAATATTTTTTAAGGTCAAAGCCTATTTTCCTATTCTACTATGTAGAATTGGTTTCGACAACATGTGTTTTACAATGTCAAAATGTGAATAAAAAAACACATCAGACAATTTTATATAATATTTCAACTTCATACAGGAAAAATACAAAGATAAGCACAAGTTTTCTATCAAGTTATACCTAGTTTCTGCATAAATTAACAATCGACTAAGATAATATATTTCTCTTTCGATGCCATCATCATCTTTATGGGCTAGTGTACTACCTATTGTCGAATTTGATACATAGATGTACAATTTGATGCTCTTGTTTCATATAGAGGTAGTAACACATGAGGCTTCGACAAGTACTCTTTAATATCATCGAACACTCTTTGATTCTCTGGCTCCCATCTGAAACCTTCCTTTTTTTTCAAACGTAACAAAGGTGAAAATACCTTTGTTTTGCCACTGATTAAGGTTCGAAATCTTCTCAAGAAGTTGATCTTTCCCAGGAGGTATTGTAACTGGTTCTTGGTTGTCGGAGGATCTGTATTAAGTATAGCCTTTATTTTGTTTTGATTTATATTGATTCCTTTCTTATGAACCATGAAACCTAAGAAATCTCCTGCACTGACACAAAATGCACTATTTAATGGATTTATATTTTATCCATATTCCCTCTTCCTTTCAAAGGACTGTCGAAGGTGGTAGAGATAACCACTTTCTAATGAGGATTTAATGATTATGTCATCTATATAGACTTGTATAAATGTTTCAATAAAATTATGGAACATAGAATTCATTACATGTTGGTAGGTTGCGCTAGGGTTTTTAAGCCCAAAAGGTATCGCTACCCATTCGTAAGTGTCCAACGCTCTAGGACATCAAAAGACCATCTTAGATATGTCTTGCTCTACAATATAAAATTGGTTATAACCTGAATAACCATCTAAAATACTTAAATACTCAATATCGACCGATGTGTCGACTATCATTTCTACCACTGGCATTGTGTATTCGTCTTTTGGAGTGGCTGCATTTAAATTTCAAAAGTCAATACAGACCCTAAGAGTGCCATTCTTTTTAATTGTTGGAATAATTTTGGCTATCCATTTGACATACACTGTAGGTCTTATGAACCTATTTTACAACAATATTTCGATTTACGCCTTGATTTTTGACATAATCTATGGCACAAACCTCCTTGGAGTTTGTTTCACAGACTTTTGGTCAGGTTTGATTGGCAGCTCCAATTCCACCAATTCTCAGCTATGGGCCGACATCTCATGGAAATCCCATGCAAAGTAATCCTTGAACTCCTTTAGCATATCGATTACTCATGCTTTTAAGGGTCGAGTTTGGCACTTATATAAGTTGGCATCGAACCGTCCCCTAGATTAATTTATTCCAAAGGATCCTGAGCTTGCTTCCTTTTGGTCAAAGTAAGTGGATCTTTCTCAAACCCCAAAGGCTTGTTATCATAAATGCAATCGAGTCTGCGACTTTCTGAAGCCATTTCTTGGCCATTCTGGCCAGATTTAAAGTTTTCAAACTGGGTGGCTTCGACAACCATCATTTCTTGTGATTCGGCCTCTAAGGCCGCTATTAATTTGTTTTCAGCCACATAGACCAAAATCCGAGCCAGGAAGCTAGACTCAGACATCTTCATAATCTAATATATACCATCTATTATGTCCCCCAATGGTCTTATACTCCCAAGTAAAGCCATGTAAAAGATGAAGCTTCAATGAGTAATATACGTTGGCTCATTTGAAGTCGAAGTCAGTTCCTACCAGTGAACATGGAGAAATATTCGCCAATTGCCGATCAAAGTTCCTTTTCTCGACATGGTTTACTTCTGCGCAAAAAACTCTCTGATCAACCTCAATGTACTCAACGATCCCGTCCGACTTCCAAATTGTTATTATTTTATGCATGGAAGATGAGACACACCCAACTCCATATGGATCCACTCTCGACCTAAAAGAAGGTTGTAATTTTCCTTGGTTGGACTTACAACAAATAATGTAAGTTGAGTTGTGGTCCCTACAACCACATCCAATTGGATCACACCTAAGAGCCTATTGGTCTTTCCTTCATAGTAAGATATGATCATATTGTTAGACTTCAAATCAATGTCATACTTTCATATCCTCATGAGTAAAGAATGAGGCATGGCATTAATGCAGGTTCCGCAATCATTAAAAACCTTGTTGATCCTAACATCGTCGACTTTGTCCCTTTTGTATAAAGGTTTTAGGTGTTGTTGCATCGGCATGTCGGGCCTTTCGAATATGGCCTTGTCTTCGCTGACTCAACCATCGTGCATCATGTAATATCACAAAGGCTAATGGGTAGCCATTTCTTGAGTGTTTGGTTCAGGTGTTTCCATGTGTAAGTGGTTTTCTCCCTTACTTACTTTCTTTACTAATATTCACACCATATGCACCCCTTCTTCTTAACGAGGCTCTGATACCACACTGGCCGGGAGCCTCACATATCATGAAATTCAGTCTCAACTGAATCGTCATTAAACAGCCAACCATAGGCATAACACAGACTATCAATTAAAACTGATATTCCATAACAGTGAGGACCGTAGCATGGATCGAAGGTCAGATGTTTTCTGATACACAAGATCCTCAGTTGAGGCAGGTGTAGAGCATACTTGCATCTATGTGGGGGATTATGATATGAATATAGTAACTAAAGCTTTTAGGGAGAAAGAGAGGATATTTAGAACATAGTTGTTCTTGAACACACAAAGAGTTTTTATTTATGATTGCTTGATGAAAATAGTTTACAAGAGCCCTCCTTTTATAGGCAAGGAGGAGCATAAAAGACAAAAGCAATACTATTACAAGCATGGCATTATAGAAATGCCTTTTTCCAAAAGTCCGACACCCTTATCTCTAAAGCATACATAATAGAGTTACTTTTACACAAAAAGACGAGAAAATACTATTCATAAGCATGCTAATGGCCCATAAGGGACACTTGTCACCTAGTCTTTGAAAATGGGTTCATGAGATGGGGACATGTTCTGATCGGATAAGTTCTCATCAGAAAAACAATCTCCATAACGTGATGACTCATGTTGCCAGATATCATCCATCATGTAAGTGTGATCCATCAATTTTCTATTAGCTTCTTCCACTTGCCCTTCTGAGAATTCAGGTTCCATTGGAGAGTCTGGATTCTGTTGTATGGCTTGAGTTGAGCTTTCTCCAACTTCTGGTCTTCTGAACTTTCCATGACTTATACAAGTTGTATTATCATCAAAGTTCTTTGGGTCATAAAGATTGATACAGTTGACATATTCCATTAATTCCCTTGTGATTTTTAGACTGGGAGGATAATCATCAATTGTTTCCCATAAGTGGACATAACTCTTCCAATTAAGCAACTTTGTTTCTGGATCTGTCTGATAAGGCCTGTGTAGAAAGAAAACAGACTTGAGCTTGTTAATAGCTTCTAAGGCTAATCTTCTCTCTTTGACCTCGTCTATGACTGGTTTTAATTGATTCCTCCACCATTGCAATGGAGAATACCATTCAAGAGTAGTCCAAATCAAGGACTTGTGATCTTTGGGATCCATCAGGTGTTGATACATGGCTTCAGTAGGAATAAGAACGGGCATATAATACAATACTGTGGCACACCAGATATACCATAAATGGTTTTTTGTGAATTTGGCATTTGGGTTTATTAAAATTGGTAGGAGGAAAGGTGTGTCAGGGAAATAAGGAGTATGATCAGGGAGTTTATTCCTTATGATTTTTGCCATGTAATAGAAGAGATTGTTCCTGGCATATTGTTTGAGCTGAGATGGTGAAGAGGAGACTGTTATTCCTGGAGGGAGATTTCTGGTTGTGGATGCATGATCTGGTAGTGGTTTGACCATAAGAATCAAAGGGAAAGTGTGTTTGGCTGTGATAATTTGGATAGGTTTCATAGGTCGGGATAGTAGATCCGGAATCACATTTTGGGTCCCTTTGATGTGTTTTACCGAGAAATCATATCTGGAAAACCAGTCTTTGAGGCGAAGGGTTTGAGGATCCGGTGGCATCTTATTTTTAAATTCAAGGATCTTGGGAAAAGATGAATTATCCATCTGTACTTCAAACTGGTAGCCTCTTAGATGGAAGTCAAACTTTTGAATTCCCATTTTTACGGCAAGAGCTTCTTTGTAAGTAGTGTGATAGTGTTTTTCAGCTTCTTTAAATTGGCCACTGGCATGACCACAGTAGTATCTTTTCCCTTCAAGTTCCTCTATCAAAACTGCTCCCCAATAGTGATCACTGGCATCAGTCTGCAGGATTCTTTTCCCATTTCCAGGGATTTTTAGGGCAGGTGGAGTTTGTGCGATCTTCTTCAAGGCTTTTACTGCTTCGTTTGCATTGTTCCCCACGGTGGGGGTTTTTCTTTAACATTTGTGATAGAGGGCTTGTGTATTTCGCCAGTCTTGGAAGGAAATCTCTGATATAATTAATTATACCAAGAAATTGTTGGATTTGTTTGACAGTGAGGTTTTCATCAGGAAAGTTTAACAGTTCTTGGGCAATATGGGGTTGAGGTTGGTATTTCCCTTGGGAGAAATGCATCCCTAAAAAGTCAATCTCTGTTTGGCCCAATTGACTTTTCCTTTCAGAGAGCATAATTCCATGTTGTTGGGCTATTTGAAGGAATCGGCCCAATAGTTGTTTATGGGTCTTTTCATCTTTTGAGAACAATAGCACATCATCAATATAGATGAGGATACTATTGAGAATGGGTTCAAAAATTCTTGTCATGGCCTTTTGAAAGAGTGACGGCGCAACTTTAAGCCCAAATGGTAACACGGTCCATTGGTACTGGGCGTTAGGAATGCAAAATGCTGTTTTGTAACGATCCTCTGGATTGATACCTAATTGCCAAAATCCTGACTTAAGATCGAACTTAGAATAGATTTGGGTATCTTTGATGAAAACATTTAAGGACGAGGCCTTTGGAATGGGAAATTTATCATCTTTGAGAAAATAATTTAGAGGTTTGTAATCAATTACTAGCCTCTTTTTCCCTCTTAACTTTTCAGATCTTTTCTCCACATAGAACGCTTGACAAGCCCATTCTGATTTGGTGGGCTCTATCAGACCTTGCTTGAGCAGCTGGTGGCATTCCTCCCTTGCCAATGAATAATCTGATGGTCTCATTCCTGGATGAGTGGCCTTGGTTGGATTAATATCTTCATTTAGCTTAAAAGGAAGTTGAACAAAAAAGTCCTTATTTTTCCACAGGGGTTTCGAATGGTGGAATTCTTCATGGCTGTCTGCGCAGAGTTTGAGTAGGTTGGACTTGATTTCTTCATAACCAACCGGGATCTTAGACAAGGAATATAGTTTCAATATTCCGGAATAAGGCTTGAATTCTCTTTTGAACTTGATTCCTGTGGGGAGAATTTGAAGTCTGCTTGCTGCTGAATAGACATCCATTCCTACTACAATATCTTTGTTTGGAAGATTACTGCCAATGACCCTGGTCCAGACGATGCAGTCGGGGAAGAATTTAATTCCTATTTTCTCCTTGGTCATTAAATCTGTCTTAAAAACTTTCCCATCTGCTGCTACAAAGTATGCGGCATGTGTTACCCATGATTCTGCTGGGAGAATGCTAGGGTTCATCATTGTAATCTGGGCCCCAGTATCCATGTAAGCTATAACTTTCTTTGGACGTGAAAACTTCGTAGCGAGGACATGAACTTCAACACAAGGGAGAGGTGGAGTAGGAAGAGAACTTCCTATTTCTTTGAAGGAGTAAACAGGGAGATATCTGCCATCTTGCGACTCCGAAGATGATGATTCATCAGACGAAGAGTCTTGGAGGGCAAAAATTGTTTCTTCGTCAGCAGAGCTTTGCTCAGAATACAATGATTCTAAGTCTCCTTCTAAAGGTTGAAGAAAGTTGATCAGTTTTGCGGCTTTATGAGTATTATTAGGACATTCTTTAGAGAAATGTCCCTTCTTTCCACAAATAAAGCATCTCTCATTTTTCCCTTTTCCTCTAAAAGGTTTTCTTCTGAAGAACTTCATATTCTTCCTTTTCTTTCCCTTGAAGGTCCTATGAGACTTGGTATATTTTTGTCTTTGGTGTTTCTTTTTTGTTGTACAACTACACCTTTTGTCGTTACATTTAATCTCCAGGTAGGGTTTTCTACACGCGTGTGTGAATTTTGAATTTTGTTCTATAACTTCAGAAAATTGGTGATGAAAACTACAAAGCTTTTCAAGTGCTTCTAGTGTCACCTGGTGAATCTGTCCAAGACTCATGGTTTGGATATCTCTTTGAGTTGTGGCTAACATTCTATAGATTTCTGGTTGGAGCTCTTGTGGTAGAGAGGAGACCTAGGTATTCTTGAGACTAGGGTCATTATATCCATTAAGGACATAATATCTTTGTGCCATTCTGTGATAGTGTCTGTCAAGATCCTTTGTTTTGAGGGAACAACACTTCATCTCAAAGAATTCTTGTCTGTTCTTCCTATCAAACATCTCCATATCACCGACAAATTCACGATGAAGCACACCAAGAACATTAGCTGTAGTTTCTAAACGGTGTAACTCATCTTGTTTGAAGGTTCCAAGATTGTGATACCATTCTTTCATTGTGCCTGTCATCCTACAGCAAAATTCTTCAATGATCTTATAGCTATCTGCACTTGTTTTCATCATCTGGGTGTCAAGCCAAGCTCCAAATTCAAGTAGTCTTTTTCTCTAGCGACTGGGTGGAATGTCATCAAAGGTGAACCAGGGACCGCCATTTGGTTTAATCCTTTCAGGGATCAGAGTTTCTTCAGGGGACTCTTCTTCAAAAAAGGAATCTTCCTCTTTTATATTTGCCATGAAGAGTCTTGGGATATAGTTGTCTTCAGATTCTGATTTTGAGGAAACAGATTCTGGTGTTTCATCAGTAGATGTTTCCTGATCAGAGTTATTGTCACTATCTGTCGAGGACTTATCTTCCTTGTGTGCCGATGTTTCAGCAAGGTGGTGATTTTTTTGGGAAGATTCGTACTTTCTGGTGATCGCCATGGCTTGGAAACCTTTATTTGGAGTTTCTTCTTCCTTTTGGATTTTTGGAGGAGGTGTTTCAGGGATATCCTGAGAGTATGAGGATGAGGCGCTTAGGCAGGAAGCTTTGCCTTTTGTCTTGGAGGTCGAGGGAGTTGAAGTTCTAGTAGATTTTGGCCTGTAAACTGTAGGTATGTATCTAACCTGATCTGGTGGCGATGAAACATAGGTAGGGTAGAAAGGAGAAGGCCTTTCTGGTTGTTTAAAATATGTAGGAAAAGCAGGAGGGTCAAAGAAAGAGTTTTCAACGGGCTTGGGCTTTCTTTCATGAGAGGCTCTTAAGAAATCATCTATCTCTTTTACTTGGCCTTGTAGATTTCTGATCTCTCTTTCTTTTTGGTCAAAGGTTTTGCCAAAAGTTCTCTCTTCTAACATCTGCCGTAAATCACGATCCAGCTGAGATACTTGGGCTTTTAAGCTCCTGTAGTGCTTCTGCATTTTTTGGGATAAAACCTTGAGATTATCATCTGTCTCATCAATTTTCTCAGCAATCTTATCTACCCTTTTGTCAAGGCTTTGGAGAATCTCATTTTGAGAAACCATGTTTTCAGATTGCCAGTTTAGCACTTCTTCAGCTTGGGTTAAAGGCTTAAGTTTCCCATCGGGCTGGACTTCACTGGGATGAATGAAGGGTTTAGATGTTCTGCCTGTGATTGGATCCATTTTCCTTTCCAGGGAAGGAAATTGTCGTTCGTACTCTGGAATTGCAGCTGAGTACATAAAACAAGGAATTGGTTGGACGACAGTTGGAGGATGTAGTGGCTTACAATGGTCTGTTGGTGACCATGTAACAAGGGTTGGATCATCAGGTGGTAACAATCCTTCTTTCCTGAGGATTTTTAGTCCTTCTTCGTAGATAGAGAGGGGTTTCTTTTTCCCATGGATTCCTACCCATGGACCATTGTCTGGATCAAATCTTCTTTGAGGAGGTGGAGAGGGTTTACACCTCCCTTTTTTATTTGTTTTGGGAAGAATGATATCTCGGTCAATATCATTGTCGTGCATCCAGCAGTCACAATCTGGGTCACATCTTGTAGGATCAACATCCCAGATGAAGTGGCCATCTATTTTATCAATGTAGATGGGTTTTCCTTCTGCTGTAACAGCATGGACAGGACACCAGTCTTCTTTTAAAACTGGTTGGATCATCATTGTCTGGAAGATTGGAGATATTGAAGTCGACCCTTCGTCTGGCTTTTTGAAAATCGTCTTGACCCTCTTGTCAATAGATCTTCTGAAAGTAGCCTCTTGGGATTGGATAGGCCTTATATCAACATGAAGTCTCTCGTAGTTGGTTATCCATTCAAATGGAATTAGTTGAGTTAACTCTTCCCTTGTAATTCTTCTCGGAATTTGGACTATAGAGGGTATGTCTTCTTCTCTATTGGTGACAACCAATAGTGAATCAGAGGAGCAACCTGAGAGAGGGAGATCTATCGAGTGATTCTGCAAGCGGTATATTATCTGGTGATGGAGAGTGGCTGACATAGCTTCTGGTACTTGGTCAGTTCCAGTGATTTGAACCTGTACTTTAAGTCTCGTGGATAAAGTATTATCACTGAGACTCACGTTATAATTAGGAAAAATGGTGAGGACGACACTCCCTGCATGCAGCGTGGTGAGAACAGTTCCTATCACATCGTTCTCATAGTGGAGGTAGCTCGAGTCCAATAGAGCTATTTTGCAAAAGACAGGTTGGTTCTTCCTTCAGTGTAGGGAAAGGATGAGCCTGACAGCCCCAAAGTGTAAGGCTGTATATCCTTCAGTCTTCCAGTGATTTATGAGATACTGGGGAATCTCCAAATCTACGTACTGCTCCTGGTTCGTAGCTCTTAAGCTACATTGGTCTAGTCTAGACGACTGGACATATTCTTTCATATGAGGGCGGTTTGTAGAGATAAGATTTCGGATGGATCTGGTAACACTTCTTTGTCTTTTGAAGATGTTGTACGGACTTAATAGAGGAGGTATTGTTTCGGAAATTTGAGCATCTTCTGGAACATGAGAATACTCAATAAGGTTTTCTATTTTATGAGAATTTATCTTTTTACAGAGTTTAGGGAGAGATAAAGAAGAAGTAGTAGTAATAGGTTGAGTGTTTGGTTCAGGTGTTTCCATGTGTAAGTGGTTTTCTCCCTTACTTACTTTCTTTACTAATATTCACACCATATGCACCCCTTCTTGTTAACGAGGCTCTGATTCCACACTGGCCGGGAGCCTCACATATCATGAAATTCAGTCTCAACTGAATCGTCATTAAACAGCCAACCATAGGCATAACACAGACTATCAATTAAAACTGATATTCCATAACAGTGAGGACCGTAGCATGGATCGAAGGTCAGATGTTTTCTGATACACAAGATCCTCAGTTGAGGCAGGTGTAGAGCATACTTGCATCTATGTGGGGGATTATGATATGAATATAGTAACTAAAGCTTTTAGGGAGAAAGAGAGGATATTTAGAACATAGTTGTTCTTGAACACACAAAGAGTTTTTATTTATGATTGCTTGATGAAAATAGTTTACAAGAGCCCTCCTTTTATAGGCAAGGAGGAGCATAAAAGACAAAAGCAATACTATTACAAGCATGGCATTATAGAAATGCCTTTTTCCAAAAGTCCGACACCCTTATCTCTAAAGCATACATAATAGAGTTACTTTTACACAAAAAGACGAGAAAATACTATTCATAAGCATGCTAATGGCCCATAAGGGACACTTGTCACCTAGTCTTTGAAAATGGGTTCATGAGATGGGGACATGTTCTGATCGGATAAGTTCTCATCAGAAAAACAATCTCCATAACGTGATGACTCATGTTGCCAGATGTCATCCATCATGTAAGTGTGATCCATCAATTTTCTATTAGCTTCTTCCACTTGCCCTTCTGAGAATTCAGCTTCCATTGGAGAGTCTGGATTCTGTTGTATGGCTTGAGTTGAGCTTTCTCCAACTTCTGGTCTTCTGAACTTTCCATGACTTATACAAGTTGTATTATCATCAAAGTTCTTTGGGTCATAAAGATTGATACAGTTGACATATTCCATTAATTCCCTTGTGATTTTTAGACTGGGAGGATAATCATCAATTGTTTCCCATAAGTGGATATAACTCTTACAATTAAGCAACTTTGTTTCTGGATCTGTCTGATAAGGCCTGTGTAGAAAGAAAACAGACTTGAGCTTGTTAATAGCTTCTAAGGCTAATCTTCTCTCTTTGACCTCGTCTATGACTGGTTTTAATTGATTCCTCCACCATTGCAATGGAGAATACCATTCAAGAGTAGTCCAAATCAAGGACTTGTGATCTTTGGGATCCATCAGGTGTTGATACATGGCTTCAGTAGGAATAAGAACGGGCATATAATACAATACTGTGGCACACCAGATATACCATAAATGGTTTTTTGTGAATTTGGCATTTGGGTTTATTAAAATTGGTAGGAGGAAAGGTGTGTCAGGGAAATAAGGAGTATGATCAGGGAGTTTATTCCTTATGATTTTTGTCATGTAATAGAAGAGATTGTTCCTGGCATATTGTTTGAGCTGAGATGGTGAAGAGGAGACTGTTATTCCTGGAGGGAGATTTCTGGTTGTGGATGCATGATCTGGTAGTGGTTTGACCATAAGAATCAAAGGGAAAGTGTGTTTGGCTGTGATAATCTGGATAGGTTTCATAGGTCGGGATAGTAGATCCGGAATCACATTTTGGATCCCTTTGATGTGTTTTACCGAGAAATCATATCTGGAAAACCAGTCTTTGAGGCGAAGGGTTTGAGGATCCGGTGGCATCTTATTTTTAAATTCAAGGATCTTGGGAAAAGATGAATTATCCATCTGTACTTCAAACTGGTAGCCTCTTAGATGGAAGTCAAACTTTTGAATTCCCATTTTTACGGCAAGAGCTTCTTTGTAAGTAGTGTGATAGTGTTTTTCAGCTTCTTTAAATTGGCCACTGGCATGACCACAGTAGTATCTTTTCCCTTCAAGTTCCTCTATCAAAACTGCTCCCCAATAGTGATCACTGGCATCAGTCTGCAGGATTCTTTTCCCATTTCCAGGGATTTTTAGGGCAGGTGGAGTTTGTGCGATCTTCTTCAAGGCTTTTACTGCTTCGTTTTGCATTGTTCCCCACGGTGGGGGGTTTTTCTTTAACATTTGTGATAGAGGGCTTGTGTATTTCGCCAGTCTTGGAAGGAAATCTCTGATATAATTAATTATACCAAGAAATTGTTGGATTTGTTTGACAGTGAGGTTTTCATCAGGAAAGTTTAACAGTTCTTGGGCAATATGGGGTTGAGGTTGGTATTTCCCTTGGGAGAAATGCATCCCTAAAAAGTCAATCTCTGTTTGGCCCAATTGACTTTTCCTTTCAGAGAGCATAATTCCATGTTGTTGGGCTATTTGAAGGAATCGGCCCAATAGTTGTTTATGGGTCTTTTCATCTTTTGAGAACAATAGCACATCATCAATATAGATGAGGATACTATTGAGAATGGGTTCAAAAATTCTTGTCATGGCCTTTTGAAAGAGTGACGGCGCAACTTTAAGCCCAAATGGTAACACGGTCCATTGGTACTGGGCGTTAGGAATGCAAAATGCTGTTTTGTAACGATCCTCTGGATTGATACCTAATTGCCAAAATCCTGACTTAAGATCGAACTTAGAATAGATTTGGGTATCTTTGATGAAAACATTTAAGGACGAGGCCTTTGGAATGGGAAATTTATCATCTTTGAGAAAATAATTTAGAGGTTTGTAATCAATTACTAGCCTCTTTTTCCCTCTTAACTTTTCAGATCTTTTCTCCACATAGAACGCTTGACAAGCCCATTCTGATTTGGTGGGCTCTATCAGACCTTGCTTGAGCAGCTGGTGGCATTCCTCCCTTGCCAATGAATAATCTGATGGACTCATTCCTGGATGAGTGGCCTTGGTTGGATTAATATCTTCATTTAACTTAAAAGGAAGTTGAACAAAAAAGTCCTTATTTTTCCACAGGGGTTTCGAATGGCAGAATTCTTCATGGCTGTCTGCGCAGAGTTTGAGTAGGTTGGACTTGATTTCTTCATAACCAACCGGGATCTTAGACAAGGAATATAGTTTCAATATTCCGGAATAAGGCTTGAATTCTCTTTTGAACTTGATTCCTGTGGGGAGAATTTGAAGTCTGCTTGCTGCTGAATAGACATCCATTCCTACTACAATATCTTTGTTTGGAAGATTACTGCCAATGACCCTGGTCCAGACGATGCAGTCGGGGAAGAATTTAATTCCTATTTTCTCCTTGGTCATTAAATCTGTCTTAAAAACTTTCCCATCTGCTGCTACAAAGTATGCGGCATGTGTTACCCATGATTCTGCTGGAAGAATGCTAGGGTTCATCATTGTAATCTGGGCCCCAGTATCCATGTAAGCTATAACTTTCTTTGGACGTGAAAACTTCGTAGCGAGGACATGAACTTCAACACAAGGGAGAGGTGGAGTAGGAAGAGAACTTCCTATTTCTTTGAAGGAGTAAACAGGGAGATATCTGCCATCTTGCGACTCCGAAGATGATGATTCATCAGACGAAGAGTCTTGGAGGGCAAAAATTGTTTCTTCGTCAGCAGAGCTTTGCTCAGAATACAATGATTCTAAGTCTCATTCTAAAGGTTGAAGAGAGTTGATCAGTTTTGCGGCTTTATGAGTATTATTAGGACATTCTTTAGAGAAATGTCCCTTCTTTCCACAAATAAAGCATCTCTCATTTTTCCCTTTTCCTCTAAAAGGTTTTCTTCTGAAGAACTTCATATTCTTCCTTTTCTTTCCCTTGAAGGTCCTATGAGACTTGGTGTATTTTTGTCTTTGGTGTTTCTTTTTTGTTGTACAACTACACCTTTTGTCGTTACATTTAATCTCCAGGTAGGGTTTTCTACACGCGTGTGTGAATTTTGACTTTTGTTCTATAACTTCAGAAAATTGGTGATGAAAACTGCAAAGCTTTTCAAGTGCTTCTAGTGTCACCTGGTGAATCTGTCCAAGACTCATGGTTTGGATATCTCTTTGAGTTGTGGCTAACATTCTATGGATTTCTGGTTGGAGCTCTTGTGGTAGAGAGGAGACATAGGTATTCTTGAGACTAGGGTCATTATATCCATTAAGGACATAATATCTCTGTGCCATTCTGTGATAGTGTCTGTCAAGATCCTTCGTTTTGTGGGAACAACACTTCATCTCAAAGAATTCTTGTCTGTTCTTCCTATCAAACATCTCCATATCACCGATAAATTCACGATGAAGCACACCAAGAACATTAGCTGTAGTTTCTAAACGGTGTAACTCATCTTGTTTGAAGGTTCCAAGATTGTGATACCATTCTTTCATTGTGCCTGTCATCCTACAGCAAAATTCTTCAATGATCTTATAGCTATCTGCACTTGTTTTCATCATCTGGGTGTCAAGCCAAGCTCCAAATTCAAGTAGTCTTTTTCTCCAGCGACTGGGTGGAATGTCATCAAAGGTGAACCAGGGACCGCCATTTGGTTTAATCCTTTCAGGGATCAGAGTTTCTTTAGGGGACTCTTCTTCAAAAAAGGAATCTTCCTCTTTTATATTTGCCATGAAGAGTCTTGGGATATAGTTGTCTTCAGATTCTGATTTTGAGGAAACAGATTCTGGTGTTTCATCAGTAAATGTTTCCTGATCAGAGTTATTGTCACTATCTGTCGAGGACTTATCTTCCTTGTGTGCCGATGTTTCAGCAAGGTGGTGATTTTTCTAGGAAGATTCGTACTTTCTGGTGATCGCCATGGCTTGGAAACCTTTATCTGGAGTTTCTTCTTCCTTTTGGATTTTTGGAGGAGGTGTTTCAGGGATATCCTGAGAGTCTGAGGATGAGGCGCTTAGGCAGGAAGCTTTGCCTTCTGTCTTGGAGGTCGAGGGAGTTGAAGTTCTAGTAGATTTTGGCCTGTAAGCTGTAGGTATGTATCTAACCTGATCTGGTGGCGATGAAACATAGGTAGGGTAGAAAGGAGAAGGCCTTTCTGGTTGTTTAAAATATGTAGGAAAAGCAGGAGGGTCAAAGAAAGAGTTTTCAACGGGCTTGGGCTTTCTTTCATGAGAGGCTCTTAAGAAATCATCTATCTCTTTTACTTGGCCTTGTAGATTTCTGATCTCTCTTTCTTTTTGGTCAAAGGTTTTGCCAAAAGTTCTCTCTTCTAACATCTGCCGCAAATCACGATCCAGCTGAGATACTTGGGCTTTTAAGCTCCTGTAGTGCTTCTGCATTTTTTGGGATAAAACCTTGAGATTATCATCTGTCTCATCAATTTTCTCAGCAATCTTATCTACCCTTTTGTCAAGGCTTTGGAGAATCTCATTTTGAGAAACCATGTTTTCAGATTTCCAGTTTAGCACTTCTTCAGCTTGGGTTAAAGGCTTAAGTTTCCCATCGGGCTGGACTTCACTGGGATGAATGAAGGGTTTAGATGTTCTGCCTGTGATTGGATCCATTTTCCTTTCCAGGGAAGGAAATTGTCGTTCGTACTCTGGAGTTGCAGCTGAGTACATAAAACAAGGAATTGGTTGGACGACAGTTGGAGGATGTAGTGGCTTACAATGGTCTGTTGGTGACCATGTAACAAGGGTTGGATCATCAGGTGGTAACAATCCTTCTTTTCTGAGGATTTTTAGTCCTTCTTCGTAGATAGAGAGGGGTTTCTTTTTCCCATGGATTCCTACCCATGGACCATTGTCTGGATCAAATCTTCTTTGAGGAGGTGGAGAGGGTTTACACCTCCCTTTTTTATTTGTTTTGGGAAGAATGATATCTCGGTCAATATCATTGTCGTGCATCCAGCAGTCACAATCTGGGTCACATCTTGTAGGATCAACATCCCAGATGAAGTGGCCATCTATTTTATCAATGTAGATGGGTTTTCCTTCTGCTGTAACAGCATGGACAGGACACCAGTCTTCTTTTAAAACTGGTTGGATCATCATTGTCTGGAAGATTGGAGATATTGAAGTCGACCCTTCGTCTGGCTTTTTGAAAATCGTCTTGACCCTCTTGTCAATAGATCTTCTGAAAGTAGCCTCTTGGGATTGGATAAGCCTTATATCAACATGAAGTCTCTCGTAGTTGGTTATCCATTCAAGTGGAATTAGTTGAGTTAACTCTTCCCTTGTAATTCTTCTCGGAATTTGGACTATAGAGGGTATGTCTTCTTCTCTATTGGTGACAACCAATAGTGAATCAGAGGAGCAACCTGAGAGAGGGAGATCTATCGAGTGATTCTGCAAGCGGTATATTATCTGGTGATGGAGAGTGGCTGACATAGCTTCTGGTACTTGGTCAGTTCCAGTGATTTGAACCTGTACTTTAAGTCTCGTGGATAAAGTATTATCACTGAGACTCACGTTATAATTAGGAAAAATGGCGAGGACGACACTCCCTGCATGCAGCGTGGTGAGAACAGTTCCTATCACAGCGTTTTCATAGTGGAGGTAGCTCGAGTCCAATAGAGCTATTTTGCAAAAGACAGGTTGGTTCGTCCTTCCGTGTAGGGAAAGGATGAGCCTGACAGCCCCAAAGTGTAAGGCTGTATATCCTTCAGTCTTCCAGTGATTTATGAGATACTGGGGAATCTCCAAATCTACGTACTGCTCCTGGTTCGTAGCTCTTAAGCTACATTGGTCTAGTCTAGACGACTGGACATATTCTTTCATATGAGGGCGGTTTGTAGAGATAAGATTTCGGATGGATCTGGTAACACTTCTTTGTCTTTTGAAGATGTTGTACGGACTTAATAGAGGAGGTATTGTTTCGGAAATTTGAGCATCTTCTGGAACATGAGAATACTCAATAAGGTTTTCTATTTTATGAGAATTTATCTTTTTACGGAGTTTAGGGAGAGATAAAGAAGAAGTAGTAGTAATAGGTTGAGTGTTTGGTTCAGGTGTTTCCAAACCAGAATCAAAGTCATTGCTGGAGATTTCATCATCTGACTTGATGGATACTTTAGGCTAATTCTCAACCACTGGTGGTAGTGGAGGAAATAACCTCTATTTTACAGGCTTCTTTGCGTTTTTTCCATCAGCCAAAGCCTTAATACTGTTGTTTTTACTAACACTCGCAACTTCAGAGGCAACTTTCTTATTTCTTTGATGCCTCCTCCATTGAGTGTGGGTCATTGGGTTTTTTTACCATGTAATTCTTCAAAACATAGGGATATTTTTTGAAAGTCTATCAAATTTTCTAAGTAGGAAGATCCCCCACCGACTTCAATCTTCTTCCATTTCCCCTTCTTAGTAGATGACCTACCCACAAGTACCAACCATTCTCTAACAGGAGATTCAACAGGTAGCACATATGTCTAAGCCATGTGAGCCTTATAAGGGACTCTCATCTTGTTAAAGAATTCTTGTCGCTGGTCTCATCGACCATCTTTTTTCAAGTGTTCAGTTTTGCTATTTTCCAACTCTTTTGTCTCTTATTTGTCGAAGACGGTGTCACAACCTGAAAAATGGAATGCGAAAAAAAACAACCGGCGAAGAAAGACAGGAGAGTCGCCACCGTGCGTTATTTATCCCAAAGGAGGGAAAGGAAACGCTCGAAGTAAACCTGGAAAAAGGAAAGGACAAGACAGGGTCTCGCAACCAAATCTTGGGTTCGGGAGTCGATTATGCGAAGGGAAGGTATTAGTACCCCTACGCATCCGTAGTACTCTACGGGATCCACTTTTGTAGTTCTTGTCTAAAGGGTGTGGGTTTATCTAATGTGTTATTTACTAAAAGAGGGGGTCAAAAGAAAATGACTCGCACGGATGTCGCATCCACTGCATACGTATCTCATCTGAATATGAGAATCAGAGTCTTCGTAGCTCGGCTACCTAAGGGTTAGGGGTAAGTGTGCTCGTTAAGACATCACGTCTTATGCCTACGTATCTCATCTGGCCTGAGAATCAGAGCAAAACGTAGTTCGGCTACCTAGGGGTTAAGGGTAATTGTGCTCGCTAAGACATCGCGTCTTATGCCTACGTATCTCATCTGGAATGAGAATCAGAGCAAGCCGTAGTTCGGCTAACTACGGGGTTATGGATTGGGTTTTGGACGAACGACGTTACTACGCAATCTACCGGATGCTTGACCTTTGGAGACTTACTCGCCTGTAGTAGAAGGAGTTAACGTGTTCTTAGGAGAAGAAAAATCAATGAGTTGGTAGGGTTAGGGATGCTCATGCAAAAAGGAGTCCTGGACGAAGGAACCTGTAAAAAAAAATATAAACACACAAAAACATTGCCTCCTATCGAGGTCTTCCAGCTAGGAAAGCAGTAAAATGCGGGAAAAATGTAAAAGGTACCACGCGGATAAAGATTCGAAGTAACAGTAATTAACGGAACAAGGAAACCCTGAGATCCTCCCAAGCTAACACCATCAAAGAAAGTGAGTCAGTACAAGTAATCGGAATGAAACCTCCAGGTGGTATCCCACAAATAAAGTGGAATACTAGGCAAGCCATCTCTGCAAGAGTCATGTGAGCCCTCACAAAAAAAACTCAACAAAAGGGTTAGTGAAACACGATAAGCATTTTTTTCATGGATAACAGTATGGTTTCAGAAACCTTAAACCCTGTGGCATACACTTCAGAAATTAAACGATTAAGCATTCAAGGCATTATTTATACATTCATACATAATTATGAACACGTGGGCAAAAACCTAATGAAATTCATCCATCATACCTCAAACATTCAGAGTATTCAACTTCAAAGCACAAAGGTAATGGGAATAAGGGCAAACCTGATTGGAGAGATCGGTTGAAATCAAATGGCACAACTGGATTTGCAAACCAATGTTAGGGTTTGCGTGAGATGAAAGTGTGTGAGTCAGATTGAACTTTTCAGAGCTGCCTAGGGATTGCTCTGAGTTCTCTGTCAGGTTTCTCTCCAGGTTTTGTCCAGGGTTTTGTTTCAAGGAAACCTCAGAGTATTTTGCTTCCCTTCCTTTTTCTGTCTGTTCTCCCTCTTTTATAACCTGATTTTCATGGCTTTGTGGGCTCAAATGAGAGAGGTCCAAGTCCAAGATTTTTCTATTATATTTTATTTATTTATTTAATTAATTTTTTTTATTATTATTATTATTATTATTATTTTTTCGTTTTTTTTTAAAATAAAGTTTCTTGGATCTGATTCTGATTGACATGATGAAATGCAATATGAAATGTTAAATGACCTAAAAATGAATGCATGAATGAGGAGGGCAAATTTTGGGGTGTTACAGCTGCCCCTATTCAGTCATCAGCTAACCCGAGCAGGATGAAAGCGAACAACTTATCAGACAAACAGGGTGAGCTGTGATTGAATACCAAAGACAGACCGGAAATTTGCGCTCCGAGAACACCACAAAAATGCTGAAATACACCGCGCTGTTTATTTTTCTTCCGATCCTCTGGCTGAATATGAATCAGTCTTGTGACTTAATCTGGAGTTTCGATCCTCTGGCTGAATCTATACTCAATTTAGTCCTCTGGTTGGATGTAAATTTTGATCCTCGGGCTGGATACAGTTTCAATCTTCTGGCTAGATTTTCTTCGATCTTCTGGCTAGATCTTCTTCGATCTTCTGGCTAGATCTCCTTTATTTCGATTCTCTGGCTGAATCTATTTTCTTTGATTCTCTGGTTGAATCTACTTCGATCTTCTGGCTAGATCTGAATTGTTTTGATTCTCTGGCTGAATCTATTTCCGGTCTTCGGGCTAGACCTGACTTCGATCTTCTGGCTAGATCTTCTTTGTTTCGATTCTCTGGCTGAATCTATTTCCGGTCTTCGGGCTAGACCTGACTTCTATCTTCTGGCTAGATCTTCTTCATTTTGATTCTCTGGCTGAATCTACTTCGATCTTCTGGCTAGATCTGAATTGTTTCGATTCTCTGGCTGAATCTATTTCCGGTCTTCGGGCTAGACCTGACTTCGATCTTCTGGCTAGATCTGGATTGATTTGATGATAAATTCCCATCATCAGGATCTCGCATCTGAGGCATGTGCTGGTTGACTCTCTTTTGAAATCTGCGCCCAATCTTCATGTTAGATATGCAACTTCGAGAATATCCCACTCTTGGGCTTCGTACATATTCTTCAGGCTAGAACATGTTGTAACAACTCTTCGATTAGACTTTGTTTTTAAAATGCGATCCGCGGGCTGGATCCTCTTGTAAGTTGATTTTCTGTTGAGCTGTCAATCTGTTCCTCTAGCCGGCTTGCTGGGGAAATAACGCTCGTAGTCGATTCTCTGGCTGAATCTTCGAAATGACCCTCAGGTTGGATCTTTGGAAAATGATTCTCAGGCTGAATCTTCAAAAATGACCCTCAGGCTGGATCACTGGAAAACGATTCTCAGGCTGAATCTTCAAAAATGACCATCAGGCTGGATCACTGGAAAACGATTCTCAGGCTGAATCTTCAAAAATGACCCTCAGGCTGGATCACTGGAAAACGATTCTCAGGTTGAATCTTCAAAAATGACCCTTAGGCTGGATCACTGGAAAACGATTCTCAGGCTGAATCTTCAAAATGAGCCTCATGCTGGATCACACACACACTTGATCCTCTGGCCGAATCTCATGACTTTGGTTGTAAAGTAATTTTTCAGTCTGCTTTGAAGAACTTGTTTATCAGCTTATGTGTATGTTTGATATGCATGCAAATGCAAATGCAAATGTTATGCATGGTGCAAAAGAAAAAAAGAAATCTGCTTGGGGAAGCAACTCTGGTAGGGAGCGGATCGCTGTATCAATCCTTGAATGCTCTGTGGGGAACGATCCGTCTGTCGGGATCGGGGAGCCACCGAAAATAAATCGGCCTTTTTTGAAAAGTTGATCTTGCTGGGGAAGTATCAACTATGGAAACTTTGCTTGGCGAGGCTCTGCGAGGAGAGCACTTCCTGGGGAAATGTCGTAGGAATCGACCTTTGCTGGGGATATGAACTTGCTAATCGTCCTCAGGCTGGGGATTAAAACAAATCTGTTAGAAAATAATCTGCTGGGGGAATGAGATGAACACTGGGAACACCACCCTCTTGTCTGTTGGGTATGCAACTACTCTGCTGTTGCTGGGAAGATACAGTCTGGCACTGTCAACTCTACTGGGGATATACAGTCTGGATACTATCAACTCTATTGGGGATATACAGTCTGGATACTGTCAACTCTACTGGGGAACCTGCTCTGCTAAGGAGAGACTTTGTCAACCGCTTGGGGATGAGGATTCACGACTTGGCATCCGGTTCCTGTGACCTGTAACCAAAAAATACACGTATGCCTCGGGGGAATTACTCGGTTTGAATTCACCGTCCGGGATTAAGCACATTCAAAGCAATTTTAAATGTTTTCCTGTGCAAATCATCTGCAAAAGCCACCATTATATTCAGATGCAATATGTTTCCTCAAGAATTCAGACATCTTTTGCAAATAAACTGATAAATGAAAAATAAAGAGGCTTTTTAACTGAATTATTCGACTTTTGTTGGTTGAAAAATTTGTGCCAGGAATAGGCGAGTACATCAGGAAGCTGATCCCTGGAAAGAGGCGATCGCTATAAATTGAACAAGAGAAACTATCCTAATGGCAATGTGGAAACGAGGTCCCACTGAGTTTCGACTCTGTTATGGCTCGTATGACCTCAAGACGCTCTGCTCATCTTGCTTTCTGAAGTGGATGATTAGTCGATCTTTAACCTTCGAAGATTGCCGGATTGAATGAAACGATGATATAACACGGATGAACTCAGGTCGCAGTTATTCTCTTATTCCCTAACTTTTGCGTGGACCGCCCTTTTGGGTTTTGAATCCACCGGGATACCCTTTTTTGCCCGAG
This sequence comes from Lathyrus oleraceus, assembly GCF_024323335.1. NCBI lineage: Eukaryota > Viridiplantae > Streptophyta > Magnoliopsida > Fabales > Fabaceae > Lathyrus > Lathyrus oleraceus. The sequence goes on along the minus strand of NC_066581.1, from coordinate 328,235,029 downwards.
CCGCCCTTTCGGGTTTTCGACTCACCGGGTGTACATTTTTTTTATATCCCTAATTTTTGCCCGAACCTCTTCATTCTTTTTTTTGGTTCGTCGGGATGCCCCTTTTTTGCCTGGACTATTCTTTTTACTGTCCAGCGGGTCTATTTTATGCGAACTATTTTTTAACTGCGTCTGAGTTGACAGGGGACGGGAAGTCTTCGCCATCCATGGTTGTTAGCATCAGAGCTCCGCCAGAGAAAACTCTTTTAACCACGTATGGACCCTCGTTGTTCGGTGTCCATTTGCCCCTGTGATCTGTGTTGGGAGGAAGAATTCTTTTGAGTACCAATTCACCGACTCGATACTCCCGAGGGTGTACTTTCTGATCAAACGCTCTCTTCGTCCGTCTCTGATATAGCTGGCCATGGCATATAGCTGCTAGTCTCTTTTACTCAACTAGGCTTAGCTGATTGTATCGAGAACGGACCCATTCTGCTTCGTCCGGCTTCATTGTTGGTGTAGGGAAAAGTTATTCTGGCACAAAATGGCATATGAACCCCCTCCGGTGTGATCAACACTGCACCAACTCCACGACCATTGATGTTGACCGCCCCATCAAACATCATAATCCATTTGGATTCAGGGTCAGGCCCCTCCTCCGGGAGTGGTTCCTCGCAATCTTTTGATTTGAGAAACATGATGTCCTCATCAGGAAAGTCGAACCTCATAGGTTGGTAATCATCAATCGGTTGCTCGACAAGATAGTCTGACAAGACACTTCCTTTGATGGCTTTTTGTGAAGTGTATTGGATGTCATACTCTGTCAGCATCATTTGCCACCTAGCAACCCTTCCGGTAAGCGCTGGATTTTCAAAAATATACTTGACTAGATCCATCTTTGATATTAATAGAGTCGTGTGAGTCAACATATACTGTCTTAGTCGGCGAGCAGCCCATGCCCAAGCGCAACAAGTTTTCTCGAGCAGTGAGTATCTTTGTTCACAGTCGGTAAACTTTTTGCTAAGGTGGTGTATCGCGTGCTCTTTTCGACCTGACTCGTCATGCTGACCGAGCACACAACCTATTGACCTTTCTAACACAGTCAAGTACATGATCAACGGTCTTTTCCTCTCGGCCTGTAGACTGGCCCCGATCTTGATCTCTTTCTTGTCATCTTCGGTACCAATGTTGATGGTCTCAACCACCTCCTGATAAGGTGTGATAGCTCGGTCCTCCTGTTTCAACAACCTGGCTAACTCCTCAGGCAATTCACAATCTTCCTCAACCCCTTCTTCGGCTTGATAGATAGGATTGTCGAAGTCATACTTGACCATAGCAGTGTCGTTAGCAGTGAGATCCAGGTGATCAGTTTTACGAGGTGTTTTTTGGAAAGAAAAACGAAAAAGAAACATGAAAAAGAAACATTGCCGTTTTTGTAAAAGTAAAAATAATTGAAAGAAAGAGAACACAAAATTGTTTGCAAAAGCTGTCCTTTATTGATGATGAAAATAATTGCGAAATGCAACTAAATGGATGGCCCTACAGATGAGTCATTACACCTTGGTCAAAGTGTAAGACTTTGTTATGCATGTGATAAAAGGAAAACAATAAAAATTACTCCTTCAGTAGAGTAAACCGGACGACTTTTTCAGACGACCAATTGTCGAGCTTTTCTCCTGGGACACACGGGCGAATCCAGCTATCTAAGTCACAGTCGTTGTCAGCCTTGTCTTCATCTGCAGCATTGATAGTGTGGGGAGAAACCAAACCCCCGCTGGAGAAAGTACCGGCTTCATTCTTCTGAGACCCCGGAGTATACCCCAATCCAAACTTGTCTTCTTTTATGATTGGCTCCACAAATTTGCCCCAGCCTTGGGCATTACCAGCCTTAACCACTTCAACAGCTTGCTTGTATGAAGAGATAGAAGTCCCGACCTTCTCAGACTCAGGTGAAAAGACAGTTTCGGGCGCGACCTTACTGATGTTTATGGCTTCGAAGCCCTGACACAACATCTCATGCATCTCGCCATCCATCTCCACATACTTAAATGTAGACAGGTGGCTAACAAAAATATCCTCTTCACCACAGACGGTGACGATCTGACCTTCTAGTCCATATTTGAGCTTCTGGTGGAGAGTAGAAGTAACAACACCGGCAACATGAATCCAGGGTCGACCTAGCAGACAACTATAGGCAGGCTGGATATCCATCACATAAAAGGTACTCTTGAATACCTGCGGTCCAATCTTAACTGGCAACTCAACTTCGCCACAAAGAGCTCGCTTAGAGCCATCAAAAGCCCTTACAACTAAATTACTCGGCCTCAGGGTGGCGTCATCGCAATCCAACTTCGTTAAGGCTTTCTTTGGGAGAACATTCAGAGAAGAACCTGTATCAATCAAAACATGGGAAAGCACCATCCCTTTGCATTCCATTGTGATATGCAAGGCTTTGTTGTGATTCCTGCCCTCAGATGTTAGGTCATAATCGGTGAAACCTAGCGCATGGCTAGTGTGTACATTCGAAACTACCGACTCCAGCTGGTCAACAGTTATCTCTGGGGGAACATAAGCCATATTTAGTACTTTCAACAAGGCTGTTCTGTGTGCCTCAGAGCACATCAATAGTGAGAGAATGGAGATATTTGAGGGTGTCTGATTTAGCTGGTCGACTACCTTGTAGTCACTTTTCTTGATAATCCTCATAAACTCATCCACTTCCTTCTCGAATGCGGTCTTAGGAGGAGCTTCCTCGGTAGTAACCTCTTCGGTGGAAACCTGTTTTCCTTTAGCCTTGGCAGCTGCCTCAGCTTCAGCATTCGTGCGCAATGTTGATGGTGCAAATAGGCGTCCACTGCGAGTGAAGCCACCAATTCCTCCAACATTGTCTACAGCGGAGCTACCAATGTCAATGTCTTCTTCGTTAACTTTCTACCCCTGGCAGTAGATATCAGCCCCATAGTGCCACGGGATAGCACTGTCTTTCTCATACGGAACAGGTCCTGGTACCGTGATGGTGACCGGACCAATCAAAGTCGGTTGAGGGTTGTTAGAGTAAATTGGTGTTGGACTTTCTGGGAAATATATTGTTGTCGGAGCGGGTCTCTCGGGAACATATATTTCTTCAGGAGTGAAATAAAATGTTACTGTCGACACATCATTCTTCACTAGACGAGTCTGATCGAACTGAAGACAACCTTTATCTATCAGTTGCTGAATACCCCTTCTCAAACTATCACATCCGTTCTCGGCGTCTTGACAATTTCTGCACTCTTCCCCACGACCCGGGAAAATCTGTCCTTTCAAGAGTCGGTCTTTGACCACCGATAGCGAGCGAAGTCTTCACTTTAGTCACATCAGAAACCAAATTCAAAGTTTCCCCACTATCAACAGCATTAATCCTCTGCCCGCCGTGAGCTGGCATCGGGTTTTGGATAACATTAGGCACCGGAGAAAAATTGATGGCCTGGGCATCTCTCAAATCTTGTACCTTTAGCTGAAGAGCCTTGCAATTATCTGTAGTATGGCCAGGTGCGTTGGAGTGAAAAGCACATCTGGCGTTGACATCATAACCTCTAGGCAGATTGTTGGGATCGACCGGTGGGGCCAGAGTTCTCAATGCAACCAAATTCATGTCAATCAGCTTGGGAAGTAATACAGAATAAGGCATTGGGATTGGCTCAATGACCCGGTCCGCCTACCTTGGACGTTGTTGATAGGGTCTCTGCTGACCCGGATCACCTCCTTGTTGTTGATTGTTGTACCTGGGTTGCTGTTGCGGATGATACTGCGGTTGAGGAACAGGTGTTGGAATAGTGACTGCGGCCACTTGATCTTGATAATAATTAGGGCGTCCTCTGCTCTTGCCTCTGCCGGCATATACAACGCTCATCTCACCTTCTCTTCCTCGCTGACCGTTACCAGCAAACGGTTTCTTGGGAACTGATGAGTTGGAAGCACTGTTATCTTGAATTCGGCCCATCTTCCACAGACTCTCGATCCTTTCTCCAGCAATCACTCTCTCTGCAAAGCTGATTGACGGGCAAGCAGCCAATCTCTCGATATAATTGCCTTGAAGAGTGTTCATGAACATGTCCGCCATCTCCCTTTCAGACATAGGGGGTTGGACGGATGCAGCAATCTGTATCCAACGCTGAGCATATTCTCTAAAGGTTTCCTTGGCAGTCTGAGACATTCCTTGCAACAAGGTCCGATTTGGAGCCATGTCCAAGTTGTATTGATATTGCTTGACAAAAGCCTTTGCCAAGTCTTTCCAGCTCTTGATGGTAGTACGAGACAAATGAGAATACCATTCACGAGAAGCTCCAGTTAAATTGTCTTCAAAATAGTACATCCACCGCTTTTCATCTTCAGTGTGAGCTCCCAACCTTCCCAAATAAGATTGGAGATGAGTGCGTGGGCAAGAAGCCCCGTTGTATTTCTCAAAAGTAGGGGTTTGAACTTGTGAGGGATCCTTACTCCCTGAACCAGACCAAGATTGGTGACATCAAAACCTAAGGAATTTTGAGACTCCAAAGATTTGAGCTTCTCAGCAAGCTCATCCATACGGCGAGTGGTCTCGAGGGCCTCGTCGTGCAAAGAAAATTGATCATACTGACAATCTTCAGTAACGGGGCACCCGTTAATCCGAATCCCTTGATTCACATTGTACCTTCCGCCAATACCATTCCCAACATTTCCCGTGTTGCCAACATTACCCGGGTTTCCATCAACATTTGTGTTACCCGCGTTTCCAGTGTTCACAGGGTTATCAGCGTTCCCAGGGTTACCAGGGTTCCCAGGGTTACCAGGGTTCCCCTTAGCACTTGGTATTTCCACCTCTGGATCGGGCCTCGGTTGCTCAACCAATTCCTTCAGCTTCGCCTGGCCTTCTGCCATACCAGTCATCAATGTCATGAACTGATCCATCCTTTCACGCATATCAGCCAGTTCTTTCTGTATCTGGTCCATTGCTAGTCGTGGACGGTTTTCCTTTGTCGGGTACCTGTGAACTCGCTTGGGACCAATAACTTCCTGCAACAGGGAACAAACATTAGACACTGCGGTGACACCTGCAAAACAAACAAGGGTTAGTATGTATGGTATGCGATGCACTGCTTATTCGATTTTAAGGCCCCCCCTTAAAAAGGGAATACCCTGCAAATGAATAAGCATGAGATGTTGGATGCAAATATGCAGATGATGTTATGTAATGCAATGGCATGTCAATCAGAATTGCTGGATCCGCTTGAACATCTGTCAGGTTGCACTGTCTGGAGAGAAATTAAGAGGATCAAGCAAAGCACACCAAACAAAGGTCATGGGATGGATCATGTTATCCTTAATATCAACCATCCATTTTTGGTGGATTATGGTTTACACCTTATCAACACCCAAGTTTCATTGATATTAAGGATACCTGAACGAATCAACCATGAATCAATGGTTTGTTGCAAGTCACGAGCATTGGGTTTAGGTTAAGAACCACCCAAAGGGAGTGTACTAAGGTTTAAACCTGCCAAACATGTTCTACAAAAGGTTCCCATAGTCATAATCCCATCTTTCGGATATTATCGGAGGAACGACTACTCGTATTCCAAAAATATTCTCAAGAGAGACTCTTATGAGTGTAGTATCGCGTAACAATCGTATCAAATCTTACACTTGAACGACTTTCGCACTACGTCCTACGAATAGGCCAAGATGGGTTTGGTAAACTAAGGTCCTTGGCTTCTAAGGTCTATATTGGAAAAAGTAATGTCTAACCACAACTTACTTGTGTGACATTATTGATCCCAACATGACCTCCACCAAGTGAATGGGCTTGCAAGTCAACTTGCTAAGGAATAACTCCACACAAGTCAACAAGACTATGCCATTCTCCTATCCTAAGTGCACTCGAGTTCGGGTATAGAACTCATCTCACAAACAGAACCAGCAGATACGGCAGTCATATGTACACAATGCAATAAAGCAGGTAAATGCTGAAAGATAAATAACTGTACAAAAGAATAAACACCCAATAAACAAACAACCTACAAAAGCTAAGAGGGACTCGCTTAGGGAAACCGGGTCCCCAGCAGAGTCGCCAGCTGTCGCAACCTGAAAAATGGAATGCGAAAAAAAACAACCGGCGAAGAAAGACAGGAGAGTCGCCACCGTGCGTTATTTATCCCAAAGGAGGGAAAGGAAACGCTCGAAGTAAACCTGGAAAAAGGAAAGGATAAGACAGGGTCTCGCAACCAAATCTTGGGTTCGGGAGTCGATTATGCGAAGGGAAGGTATTAGCACCCCTACGCATCCGTAGTACTCTACGGGATCCACTTTTGTAGTTCTTGTCTAAAGGGTGTGGGTTTATCTAATGTGTTATTTACTAAAAAAAGGGGTCAAAAGAAAATGACTCGCACGGATGTCGCATCCACTGCATACGTATCTCATATGAATATGAGAATCAGAGTCTTCGTAGCTCGGCTACCTAAGGGTTAGAGGTAAGTGTGCTCGTTAAGACATCGCGTCTTATGCCTACATATCTCATCTGGCATGAGAATAAGAGCAAAACGTAGTTCGGCTACCTAGGGGTTAAGGGTAATTGTGCTCGCTAAGACATCGCGTCTTATGCCTACGTATCTCATCTGGAATGAGAATCAGAGCAAGTCGTAGTTCGGCTAACTACGGGGTTATGGATTGGGTTTTGGACGAACGATGTTACTACGCAATCTACCGGATGCTTGACCTTTGGAGACTTACTCGCCTGTAATAGAAGGAGTTAACGTGTTCTTAGGAGAAGAAAAATCAATGAGTTGGTAGGGTTAGGGATGCTCATGCAAAAAGGAGTCCTGGACGAAGGAACCTGTAAAAAAAAATATAAACACACAAAAACATTGCCTCCTATCGAGGTCTTCCAGCTAGGAAAGCAGTAAAATGCGGGAAAAATGTAAAAGGTACCACGCGGATAAAGATCCGAAGTAACAGTAATTAACGGAACAAGGAAACCCTGAGATCCTCCCAAGCTAACACCATCAAAGAAAGTGAGTCAGTACAAGTAATCGGAATGAAACCTCCAGGTGGTATCCTACAAATAAAGTGGAACACTAGGCAAGCCATCTCTGCAAGAGTCATGTGAGCCCTCACAAAAAAAACTCAACAAAAGGGTTAGTGAAACACGATAAGCATTTTTTTCATGGATAACAGTATGGTTTCAGAAACCTCAAACCCTGTGGCATACACTTCAGAAATTAAACGATTAAGCATTCAAGGCATTATTTATACATTCATACATAATTATGAACCCGTGGGCAAAAACCTAATGAAATTCATCCATCATACCTCAAACATTCAGAGTATTCAACTTCAAAGCACAAAGGTAATGGGAATAAGGGCAAACCGGATTGGAGAGATCAGTTGAAATCAAATGGCACGGCTGGATTTGCAAACCAATATTAGGGTTTGCGTGAGATGAAAGTGTGTGAGTCAGATTGAACTTTTCAGAGTTGCCTAGGGGTTGCTCTGAGTTCTCTGTCAGGTTTCTCTCCAGGGTTTTGTTTCAAGGAAACCTCAGAGTATTTTGCTTCCCTTCCTTTTTCTGTCTGTTCTCCCTCTTTTATAACCTGATTTTCATGGCTTTGTGGGCTCAAATGAGAGAGGTCCAAGTCCAAGATTTTTCTATTATATTTTATTTATTTATTTATTTAATTAATTTTTTTTTTCATTTTTTTTTCATTTTTTTTTTAAATAAAGTTTCTTGGATCTGATTCTGATTGACATGATGAAATGCAATATGAAATATTAAATGACCTAAAAATGAATGCATGAATGAGGAGGGCAAATTTTGGGGTGTTACAGACGGCACTACACGAGGACAAAGCATAACCTCTGAATATTTGAGCTTACACCGGTTCAGGAATTCTATGAGTTCTTCCTCAGCTTTAGGAAAAACCACTTTCATTTTCTCCTGATAGTCAGGTTTAGCTGCCTCTGTGGTCTCAGCCATGTCCATCATAAATACGTCGACATGCTTGATGAATAAAGCCTCTTCAACTTTAGGATCAAGCTCCTCATCTGGTCGAGCTTTCGACTTTTCAAAAAATTTGAGCCTTTCATCGTTCAACATGTTTTGAACCAAATCCCTGAAAAGTACACATTGTGATATTTTATGTCCAAGAAAATTATGTCCAAGAAACCTTTTTTCTTTCTCTGTTCTAACGGCGGAGTTTTTAATCCTTTATGAATCACTATGTGGCAGTTAGAAATTAAAAGGTCGAAATTCTCGTCACACTTAGTTACATCGAATGTACAAGTCTTCGTGGGAAATTTTTCATTATTTGGTTCCATGGAGTTTTTCCCATTTGCGACTTCAATAACTTACACACACAATGAGATCTTGGCTTCTATCCTGCCACATTGATGTCATTCTTTTAAAAAAAGTCGTTATCTGTGTCAGATAAACCATATATTTCATCTATCCTGACATAAGATACTTTTTATATTTTTATGGTACTTACTTGATCCGCCCTTTTCAGCTTTCAAGCGCTCAACCTGTCGCACCCTATCTGCTAGTTGGGCCATATCCCTAAGTTACTAAGTATCTAGTTTTTTCCTGATGGAATAGTCTAGGATAACAACAGCCATTTCGATTAACTCATGCTCAGGGACTTGTGTAAAGCATCTTTCTTTAAGAAGTCTAAACCTATTTAGATAATCTTCAATCGACTCAGGTATCTTGCGCCTAACGCTAGTCAATTCCTTAAGGCTAATTTTCAACTGGCCCATATAAAACTGCTCATGAAACACTCTCTCTAATTGATTCCAAGTATATATGGATTTAAGGGGGAAGTGTTGTGAACCATATGAAAGAATTTTTTGATAGAGAATTCGGAAAATATTTAGGGCATGTTTGAAATACATCTTAAAAACTCTTTTTTAGTTTTTGAAAATTTTAAATTTAAAAACTTGTTTGAATATAATGTTTCGTAAAAGTGTTTTTAAAAACTCTTTTCTATTTTTCAATTTTTAAAAGCAAAAAAGTGAAACAGCTTAGTTGTATTTTGCTTTTTACTTCTCAGTTTTTAGTATTTTTAAAATAAGATAGAAAAATATATTTGAAAGAGTATGATGATACTTATTTTATTTATGTATGCTTTTTTTATGCATAAGTAACATTTTCAAATATATTTATTTATTTTAGTTAATTTTTTTGTGTTTCTTAATTATTTTCACTATATAACCTTTTTTTATATTAAACGTGCAACCCAATTTTTTACTTTCTTCTTCTTCTTCTTATTATTATTATTATTATTATTATTATTATTATTATTATTATTATTATTATTATTATTATTATTTAATTTTATTTTAAATTCTCAAAATAATAAAAATTCACTTTCAAATAAATTTATTCACTATTTTGAAAATCAGATTGGTCATCAAATCAATAAAAGTACTGAATCACTAATTTATTGGTCGAACCACTATGTCATTGGTCGAACCGCATGATTAAACCAGATTAATCTAGGTAATTCGGTTGAATAAACTAGTATCCATGAAGAAAATGTATAGTTATTAAATTGGTCGAACCAAATGATCTCATCTCTAAAAAAATTACGACACCTATAAAATTTCAAGATTTTAAAATATCATAATTTAACAAATTCATTCTTTAAATTCAAATTCTAAACATAATCATCGCACACAACAAAATAGTACATAATAGAAATCTAAATAAAATAAACTGGAATAATAAAATAATGCATTGTCTAGACAAATTAGATTTAAGGGGTGAAAGGTGTTCCAATTAAGTTTTAAGCAAAATCTTATTATATATTTTTTTAATTTTTTAATTTTTTTTTATCAAAACGGCATCGTGTTTTGTGAAAAAAAAGCAAGCAATTAATCCGTCGATTTTTAAAAATCGTCGGTTCTTCAATTTTGACTGATTTTGATCGATTTGGCCAATTCTCACTGATTGATAGCTTATCCGATCCACCAATTGAACCATACCAATGATCCCTTTGATTTTTTATTCGATCGGTTCAATCGACACGTCTAATGCAATTTCTAAAACATTGAATTTATCTCTTTGACTTTGAAATATTATATAGCTAAATCTTATTAATACTATTTTTTTTATGTTCTTATAATTTATTTAAATTTAATTTAATTTAATTTTTTGGTTTTATTATTTTTTTAATACAATGATTTCTCCTTCATACTTTATATCACATTCTTCATAGTCATTACAACTTTATATATTTTTATAAATTTTAAACTATTAAAAATTATCAAAGTTATTGAAAATAATTAATTCCTATTTTGTTTAAGAGAAACGTTATTAAAAATAGTAATAAAAAAAATAAAGAAAAATATTCATCAAACAAGTGTTATGTGATTTGTAAAATTAAAAAATTGCTTTAACCCAATTATTTGTATTCGAACAAATATCAATTAATTTTCTTAAGTTTGTAATATTTTATACAATAAAATAGATTTTAAAAGTAGATGACAAAATATATATTTTTATTCTCTTCTTAAAATACTATTAAAAAATTAGACTACCAAACAAGTTTTTTCATTTTCATATTTTTAAAACAGTTTCTAAAAACTAGTTTATCAAACAATTTCTTTTTATAAATTTTCTTCTTAAAAATAGTCTTTTAAAATAGATTTGAAAAACAAATTTTAAGAACTAAAATTGAAAAGTGTTTCAATCAGACCCTTAATCTTTAAATTCTCATTATTAGTTATATCCCCTGCCTCAGCCTGGTATCTAGCCCCATGCTCGACGGTTGACTCGTTAGTCTTGCCAGAAAACTTCGTAAATTTTGGGACTTCCATTCTCTAGGGAGTTCAGTTTATCGAATATATTTCAACAATGGAGATATACAATTAGGCCTATGAAGGCCAATATTGAGGCTATTTTGGGCCAAAATATGTTTGACCATGTTTGTTATATTGTTTTACCCCTCCAAATTATTTTGTTTGACATTTCTAAGTACTTGGTTGGCATCCTGGTTTATGGGCAGCATAACTATCTCGGAACCATTCTGGGCTTGGTTCCTCTCGACCATCTCCGGTGGAGGTTGCTCGACTGGAACTTGGTTAACAAGTGGAGGCACAACTGGCATTGGGGGCGCCCCAAAAAAATTAGTATTCGTGCTCATTTGGTGGGATAACTAATGGTAACTTTGGATGGTATTTTGGATCAAAGGGTTAAACATTGTACCTATTTGTTGTGTCAGCATATTTACCATTTCATGGTTACTTTTGTCAATTTACTGCCTCATGTTCGCTAAAGAATCAGTAGTATAAGTTGGTATTATGGGGGGAGCATATCATAATCCCCCTTGTGGTTGTCCATTTCGACCAGGGTTGATTATGGTAGATCCTAACACCAAATATGGATTAAAGGGTGACTCTATTATTGCAGCATTGTCTGAAAACATCGAAGCATGGCTATGTAAGCCCGACATCATGGCAATTGGCATTCTATAAGGGTAGTCCATATTAACTAGAGGTATAGTAACACTTGGGAGATATGGGGGAATATTATCCCCAATAGCTGTCGCAATTGGCCCGGGGGAGGTTGGTACGCTTGTTACTTGTGGTAAAGTAACCACCACCCCTGACATCGACATTGAAGTCAAAACCATATTTAAAATAGGGTCTGTAACTTCGATGGTGCTCATCGTCCCTATCGTACTAACGGTTGTTGTAACTGGTGGTTCTAAGTCTAGAGTATCATTTCGACCTTGAGAAGTGTTCTTTAGGTTAACCATTATTGCTAAAATCCAACCACTCCTCAAAGGAGTGTGACCCCGAACATTAAAAAATTCCCCACTCCTCAAATGCATACGTTAATAGACATTAAAAATGATAACACTGGAGTAAAAACTACGACGATTTCTTCAAGATTTTTTTTTCACAAACACGTGTGTCCCACTGAGTGTGCCAATTTGTTCATAGGTCTTTTTAACAAACTATCACGAGTTTGAAAGTCTTTGAGATTAACTTGAAACATATCGAGATCGGTTTTGTGTTAAAAATTTTATTGTGGCGTAAGTGTAAGATGTCACTAAAAATGTCTGGTTGCAAAAAAAGTGAAAATAAACTTTAAATATAGTAAAACTTAGATTAAAGTAAAAAGAACTCAAAATAAACAACATTAAATGAAATGCAGTAAATGATAAGAAAATAAAGGTGTTTCAATTAAGAAAATATAAAAGTACAAAATAGAAAGGGGACGTAGACTCACATAATAGCTTACAAACTGTTTCGCTCTTTGGCTTAGGTACTCCAATTCTATAGATAATGTATGTGAAAACTTGCAAACCATTATTATAATACATGAGTCTACTATAAATACTAACTAGGAATAATTGTCTTCAAAAGTTTAACTCTACACAAACTAACACATCATTTAAATGCATGCAACTTATGTCTTCTCATCTTGCCACATTGTCAAGGCTTTGAAACTACTGAAACCATTACCCCATGTTCTCTAACTACTTAGAGGTTAGTAACTGCTTGCTCGTAGAAGATGGTCATTGAGTGCATAAAAGCCCTTTATCTTTAGTTTCCTCAATCTTCTAAGTATCCAGAGCCTGTCAGAGAGTACTCCCTCGACATGGTATTGAGTAGTCACTTAAGTATATTCCTGAGACTCCTTCAACTAATTTTTTAAGATATCTTCTTGAGATTCTTCCAAACTACATCTCAATATGTCAGTCGAGAAGCTCCAGTCGACGTGTCATCACTATCGACTCTTGTTTATCACTTGCTACACTTAGTACTTCACAAAATGTAGCATTGACTTGATTTTCCTATTAGGTAGAAAGACTCAGGTCAACACCAGGATCATCGCCACCTCTTGTTTATGATGATCTAGAGTATGATCATACTGATAAAACGAGAAGGAAAGAAGTGGTCATCTAAACTACAACACAGTCAATAAGTGTGAGATATCTTTATCTTATAAGGTTGTGGTTACAGGAGATACACCTTCAAAAGGAAGATGATAATGGAGTAAAAGATCAAAATTCTAAAGTTTCAAGAAGTGGAAAGGTCACATTTGATGGTCTAAAGATAGAAGAAAGAGAATTTGGAGAGTATGAATGTCGTGAATTTATACTATCCGAATTGGAGGAGAGGAGAATTGCAAAACCTTGGAGAAACAGAGTTATGGTGAAAATGCTTAGAAGGTAAATAGGATACAAAGCTCTGGACAATCACTTAATCAAATGTGGGCAAGAAAGGGAGCGATTAACATTGTTGATTTGGGACATTATTACTATATTGTCACTTTCACCAGTGAAGAGGACCAATACATTTCCCTAATGGAAGGCCTTTGGCTTATATATTCTCTTACCTTTCGGTAAGAAAATGAAGCCCAAATTTTTGCCTTAAAAATGATGTCAACGTTCAAGTTGCAGTATGGGTAAGATTTTTGGGGATCCCAATAGAATACTATGATGATAGAGTTCTTACATTCATTGGTGACCAGATAAGATAAATATTAAAGGTGTATAGGAATACTCTCTCTCTCTCTCTCTCTGCAAATACGCCAGGCTATGCATATACGTGGATTTGACCAAACCCTTATTGGAAATATTTTCAATTAAGAGGAGACATTACAAAGTGGAATATGAGGGGTTGCACCTACTATGTTTGACATATGGAAGGTTTGGACACTACAAGGAAAGTTGAAATGGAAATACAGACAAAAATTCCAAAGGTAATACTGAAGGAAGTGAAAAGGATAAGGTAACTAGAGAAAATAAAAGCAACAGGAAGAGGAAACCATAGGCCCTTGGACATTAGTTTAAAAGAACATAAGTGTCGCACCTCGAAAAATGAGAACACAACCTAGGCGAAGCGCAATCACACGCTCGCAATGATGGACTGAACAGAGTCGCCACCGAACTTTATTTATTCCTAAAAAGGAAAGGGCAAATATCGATAAAACCCAAGAAAGAACGACAATGATTATGGTCGTCGCAACCAATATTAGGGTTCGGGAGTCGATTACGCAAGGGGAAGGTATTAGCACCCCTCACGTCCGTTGTACTCAACGGGAACCATTAGGTTAGTTGTGTGCGTTAGTGTTACCTTAAAATGTTAGGCTTTTCAAGTCATTATGAGGGAAAGAAAGAAAGGGTGAGAGGAGAATATTTTTGGATTTTTGACGAAGGACTAAACCTAAGTTTTTTTATTAGTGGGCCTGACAAGATTTACAAATCCTGCTCCTACGTATCTCAACAGAGAAATCAAGGCTTACGTAGTTCTGGGTAGAAAATGTTTGTTTGTTGGTCGATTTTAGCGAGAGCTATATTGTATTAATCGAAGAAAACATTGTTTTATCCAAAACAGATGAGGAGCGGACGTATACCACACATCGAATGGATTTACAAATCATCATTCGGAAAAACGTCACTTATCTCGACTCAACAATCGTGGCCGAAACATTGTTTTGCATCACCTTAGGACAATATATCTTTCGTTTATGAAAAAGGTTTTTGATTAATCGCACGGCGGCGATAAAAGAGTTTGATTGGTTGGGTGTATTTTTGAGTAATGGCGAGAACTTGGATGAGCGAGATATCCATCTCGAATCCTAGTCTCAGAAGTGCGTGGTATCCACCATGTTCCATTTCCATCTTATTTGAAAAAATGTTTAATAAGAATTAAGTGTTTTGAGGTTTGATTGAGAAAGGGTTTGAAGAAACCGCATTGACAATTTTAAATGATGGCGAGAGCTAAGATAGGCAAGGCATCCACCTCGAATCTTAATCTCAGGAGTGCACGGTATACACCATGTTCCATTTCCATCTTTATTGACAAAAGTGTTTAATAAAGATTAAGTATTTTTAGGTTTGATTGAGAAAGGGTTTGAAGAAACCGCAATGACAATTTTAAACGATGGCGAGAGCTAAGATAGGCGAGGCATCCACCTCGAATCTTAATCTCAGGAGTGCACGGTATAGACCATGTTCCATTTCCATCTTTATTGAAAAAGTGTTAAGGTAGAAATTAAGTAATTTTTTTTTAGTTTGAAAGACGAGTACTTATGACCGACGAGCTCTTACAACTTGTGTCTAATACTCGGGACTACGTCTGGACATTCCACCCAGGCAGTCTGTTTCTTTCCAATTTTATTAAGAAAATGATTTAAATATTGGAGGGAAGACGAATATTTATGGCTTACAAGCTCTTACAGCTTGAGCCTAATATTCAGGATTATAACTGGATATTCCATCCAGGATAATCTTTTTCTTCAAATTTTATTAAGAAAATGGTTTAAATATTTATAAATATTTTGGAGGGAAGACGAATATTTATGGCTGACAAGCTCTTACAACTTGGGCCTAATATTCGGGATTGCGACTGGATATTTCATCCAGGATAATCTTTTTCTTCAGATTTTACTTATGAAAATAATTTGAATGTTTGAGGGTTAATGGAAAAATGGCTTGAAATTGTATTTGAAGGTGATGAGGAAATGAAATTGAATGTTGAAACTATGGAAAGTTAGTGAAATTTGAATCGAAAATTTAGTGAATTTGAATGTGATTATTTACATGTGTAAAGGTATGAACATAGATACCAATAACCTAATTAAATTAACTAACACATGGAAATCAATTAACCGTACAAAATCCCATATCAAAAAGTCAATAATTAAGAAAATCTAAAAAAACTAAACATTTAAAATCTAAACAACTAATTAACGATTAAATTAAATTAATCAAATAAAATATAAAAGTAAAATAAATAAATCAAATGAAGGTGCATGGATTAGCATGAGGGTGTAAAGAAAAGATGGGCATAACCCAACTTCTACATTAAAACCCCTAGTAACTCACACCACCAAAATATCAATAAAAAATAATAACGAAAAAGAAAACAAAAAGGTTGAATTAAGATGAGAAAGCAGGTATTCCAAATTCAAATCGCCTGTACCCCATTGCCACGTGGCAGGGTAATTAACCAAAAAAACAAATAAAAAAACTGACCGTCCAACTTTCACATAAGCTTTTCCTCTCTCTGCCAATTGACTTTCCTAAAACACAAAGACCAAACTTAATCCTATGCTTCTCAAGAACCTGTTTTTCAAAATTCTGCCAAAACTATGGAAGGCGATGCTTTGCCGGTCATGAAAACATTCTCGAGTATCCCACACCTGTGAGTGTAGTTCTAAACAGGAACAGTGAGGAGACTAGCGAGAGTTCCCAAAACAACAAAAGCAAGAAGAGGACTAATATCAAGAGTATCAAAAACAGGGGGAATAACATTCCTGAGCAAACTAAGATAAGGATCACAAAGATCCCTAATTGCAGAAAGTGGCTGTCTTTCCCATGGAATATTTGGGAACCAACTCAACAAAACTCTAACCAACAAAACTCTAACCAACAAAACACCACTGTAAATATCTAACCATTTCTTCAATCCCACCGCTACAACCGTAAACGGCATGCTCAACGAACCCCGAGTACAAAAGCAACAAAGAACAACGACGACGACGAAGTTCCAATCGATAAACATAGTTCCGACGGTGGAAGAATGTTAACAAAAGCTTTGATACCTAAAACCGCAATTCCGAACAGAGTGGTCACAACTCGAGTGGAACCCGAGAGGTTAACGGTGTCGTCGTTGGTAGGAGATTGCGGTGCCGGTGGTGCGGCAGTTACGGTGCAGGCGGTTACGGTGGTTTTACGATTGGTTGAAATTGAAAAGGTTTTGGTTTGGCGTTCTTGTAGTATAAGGTTTAGTTGGAAAGCGAGAAGACGAGAAGAGGTTGAGAAGTGTGAAGTTACGGTCATGGCGATACCCATGGTTGCTGCCAGTGACGCCATCGCTGGTTTTTTGTAGTGAGTTCTCCAAACAATTTTTTAGGGATTAGGCGTTTTCAGGAGGCGCGTGGATTCGTTGAGCGAGCAAGGTGGAGCATTGGCCGAAACCTATGAGGTAGGTGTGGTGTTTGGCGACGAAAGAGATGAGTGAGTCGAACTCGTGTTGAGTTAGACCTGATGGAACTGTTAGGTGGTGCAGTGCTTTTCGTCGGAGTCTTGGATGTGGGTTGATGAGAAGGAAATGGAAGGGTTTATGGCCAAAGACCGTGAGGATGGGGTTGATATGAAGTTAGCACACTGAGGGAGTTCTTCGGAGGTTTGAGAGGTTAAAAGAATCAATAAAAAAAATCATCCTCTCCCCCTTTGAATTGGAAAAGTCCACTTCTTAAAAATCAGTACTGTATCTTATTTAGAAAACAGGTTACCAATACTTTTTTTCCTTTATGAAAATAAGGTCCCTTTTCCATTCTTGTGTCACATGGATTTCCAATTTTGTGGACTGTTTTCCTCTATCTCCCAAAAGCAAGATGTCGCATGTAATGTTTTTGTGTGTCTCTCCCTTCACATAGTACACATATTATATTACTAGGGTTTTCAAACTTTTACAATGGCATAAATGCCCTTAAGATGATTTGTGATTTAGAAAGAGTTTAGAACAATTAAATGCAAATAAAATTAAATAAATTAAAACAAATTAAATTAAAACAAATTAAATTAAAATAACAAGAGGATTAACCCTATTTATTTTTCTAAACATTTTGATAAAAAGTGAAATAAATCGACTAAAAAATGAATAAAATTTGAGCGTGAAAATGCCTGAAAAATTAAAATGAGTGCACCAAAATGATCAGTGTGAAATAAACTTATTGGAAAAATACAGCGTTTCTTTTAATTTTGAAATAAATTTTGACCGGTTAAATAGGCTCGAGCTGATCAAAAAGTGGCCAAAAAATTAGCTGAAAAATAAACCGAGCATACCAGGTTAAACTACGCGAAACGTAGATTAATAAAGTTGATGTTTAGAAGCTTGATTTTAAAATTTTTCGTCCACTGATTTGACGCACATCCATTGATTAATTCAACCGGTTTGTCTGTAGATCCGACAAAATTATTTCGACTGATATTTTAGGCACTATGCGGTATGGAATGCATGGTATGCTATGTAGACATGAAATAGTTATGATGAATGTATTGAATCAGCGATTCAGGGTCAAAATTGGGGTGTGACAGTTGCCCCTATTTAAGTATCTTCAATATGAGAATATGAAGAAGTACACTCTTCATATGATCATAGTGGGAGATAGTTAAATACTAAGAAGACCCGAATTTTGATCCTGAAATGCAAATGATAGGATATGATATGAGATGAATGCCTGAATGAATGACTCTTTTTATTTGATTTGCTAGGGATATGATCAGACGTAAGATAAACCCTAGCATGATGCTTTATGATGGATACAAAATGAAACAAAGATCTGTGGGGGATGCTGATGGTCCACAGGGAGACAGACAAATGGTAAAAACCAACTCGCCGGGGAAAACAATCCTGCTGGAGAATCAGACGCACACTAGTGAGCACTCAAAGTGAAATTTGATGAACGACACTTAGAATACAAGAGATTTTGGCGGTAAGTTCACACATGACTTACTAAAACCCGAATAAGAAAAATTTCTACAACAGGTTCATACATGACCTGATAACACTGAAACAATCATAGAGAAAGATTCTTCAAAACAGGTTCATACATGACCTGGTAATACTGGAATGAAAGCTCACAACAGGTTCATACATGACCTGACAATGCTGGGGAATATCAAGAAGTTCTGACAGCAGGTTCAATCATGACCTAACAAACTCAGAAAAAGTTCAAAAAGAGTATATCAACAGGTTCATACATGACCTGATGACCAACTTGAACATTTTGAGAAAATTTCCACAACAAGTTCATACCTGACTTGACAACATTGGAACCTTAATGTGTTGCGGAATGGTGAAGGTCATACTTTCTTTCCACCTAAAAAAAGGACTAAGGCAAGGATACCTAATTTCACCTTACCTCTTTATTTTGTGCATGTACAAATTATCACACATGATTAGTAAATCAGTTGATGCAGGGCTTTTGAAAGGTTTGAAAGCAAACAAAAAATGGCCAATAATCTCTCACCTTATGTTTACAGTGATCTACTTCTGTTTGGAAAGGCTTCAGAAAACCAAATGATCCATGTTATTAATATCCTCCATAGATTTTTTGATATGTCAGGCCAAAGACTTAGCAAGGAAAATACAAGTATCATGTTCTCCAAGAATACTAACATCCATACAAGAAGAAAATTAATTCACTTATCAGATTTCAAAGAATCCAAAGAGATGGGAAAAATATTTGGGAGTCCCTTTGACAAGTAGAAGTCAAAAGGCGAGGGATTATCAATATTTAACTTATCAAGTCGAAGCTAAATTCGCAACTTGGAAAGGGAACCAACTATCACATACTGGTAGAGCCATACTTGTAAAATATATAATCCCTACATTTTTCAGTGATGAAATTGAGTTGTTCCAAAAACTGGCTTGAAAGAAATTCAAAGAATTCAAAGGGCTTCTAAATGGGGCTCACATTAGAAAGAACAAGAGCATGCATACTGTTAAGTGGAATGTCATAACTAAACTCAAGAAAATAGAGGTCTAGGTATGAGAAATCTAAAGGATGTGAATAAACCTTACATTCTCAAACTTGGATGGAAAGTTAAGAATAATGATAAGTCCTTATGGTGTCAAAGTTATGAAGGGCGGTTATGCAAGAAGTAGTAGTCATAATCTCGTGGAAACAAAAACAAAAAGGGGATTACAAAACCAATAATGAAGACATTGAAAATTATATTCTTCTAATTAATCTCAGTACTGGTATAAAACAAAAGACACACAATTATTATGAAAGTATGGAGTTACAGAACAAAGCAATGAAGAGACCCAAACAAGCTCATTAAACCAGATGGAAACTGTCAGATCATGATTGAGTTAGACTGAATATAAATGGTGCAACGAAGAATCTTGGAGCATCGGGATGTCATGGGCTCCTTAGAGACAACAAAGGAGATCAGAGAGGTGGTTTTGCAAAGAAACTTGACAATTGTAAAATTGGATAGACGAAACTTTGGGGAGTGTATGAAGTTCTGAGTTATGCATACGACAAAGGATACACGAAAGTTGAATTACATATAAATATTATGGAGGTCCTCAATGCAATCAATATCGATGATATGATGATGAAAGTGAGATGAAGATTAATTCATCAAATCAAGAGTATTATCAAGAGTGATTGGAAGATCTGAATCCATCATATTTATTACAAAACAAATAGATAGACAAATGTTTTGGCAAGTATATAGGTGCAAACATTATTAGAGATTTTCAGAAGTATTATAATACTGTTGTCCCAGATAATCGACTTTTGAATTCTTGTTTCATTTAGTTGGCGTTAGCCAACCTATATTAATAATTTGTAAGTTTTCTCCTTATGCTTATGCCCTTACTTCCATTAATAAATTTTTTATATATATTTTTAAAATATATGATATATATTAAGAGATTAATTGATATACACTTTTACACTGTCGGTTAATCACAACCATTAATTTATTTGAAAATTTTGACTTTTATTTTAAATATTTAAAAAGTAATACAGACGGATGATTGTGATACATTATCTGTGTAAAACTTTTTACACTTACGGTACATATCAATTAATCTCTATATTAAATATTTTTGTATTATACGCACCGAATTAAAATGGAGTTCCAATTTTTTTTATAACTACGCTGATTTCGATTTTTGTGGGTAAGGAAATGGAATCAAAATGCTACATTTTTTAATTAAAAAAAATCTGAATTAGAGAGAAATAACGGTCGCACGGTCATTTCCAAATCCTAACTACCATAGGTTCAGTCACCCTTCCATCACAAACCCAACAACCATTCCAACCAACAACACCAAGACTCACAGTTGAACACCAAGCAAGAATGAACCACCTTCTTCATCAACAGGTTAACCTTCTCTCTCCTCATCACCACTCTCTATCTCACTTTCTCTCTCTACAATGGCAGAGCCACATTCCGCCTCCGCCATTCCTTCTTCTTCCGCCGCCAACGCTGAAGCTTCTCAGGCAGACGAAAATGCCGGAGCTTCGGAGAATCTCCCACGCGAGTCTCGGCGCGTGAGCATCACCTTTGGGAGAACCAACTTGAGAATGGCCGGTGACTCCGCGCTTGTTAGGGATGAGAAGTGGTCCTGCTTGGCTGTTATCTTCAGCTTTTGGTTCTTCGGTCAGCAAACTTTCCTTTCAGTTCAATCTCTTTGTTTATACATAATTTATTATGCTGCATTTATTTCCACTATGAGATGTTGAGATTAGTTTGTAATGTTATTACAGTTGCGGTGACGATGATAATGGGGGTGTATGGGTCGATGACCGTGGTTCTAGGTCCGTGTTCTTCAATTGTTTTGCAACCTAACCCTGTGTTTGTGCAATATGTGAAGGTCAGTTTCATTTCAGTTACTGCATGTATTTGTAGTTTGTGAGTATCTTTGTAACATGTATTTTTTTGCATTAGGTAGAAAACTTAGAGGGGAATCCAGGACTCGTTCTTTATGGTACTTATCGATATCCACCTCTTGATGTTGTTTCCACTTGGAGAGAAACTCTTAATACATCTATTCCTTATGGCGCAGATAAGGCAAGTATACATGTTTCTCATTTTCTGGTGATTTCGAATTCTGATATTGCAAAATGGAAAGCATTTGTAATTGATTTTGTTACTGAAGCCTCACATTTCTTGTGGTTGACCTAATGCCCTTTTCTTATGGCTTCCTCAGGAATGGAAATATTATTTGAATAGAGGGTCGGAAGTAAATATCTCGTATAGCGTAAGCTCTGAGAGTTCCTCTATTTATCTTGTAATTGCAGAAGGTATTCATTCATTCTCTCTACATGAAATTTCAGTGGTTTCTCTATTCATTTTTTGTGAATTTGTTTCTCATGCATCCATCACTCACTTGTCACTTAGTATGTGTTTCTATTGTATCCACGTTTGACATGCGTGATTTTGAATGAATTTGATTTTGAAGTGAAGTGATTCATGTGTATACCTTTAGCGGGGATGTTCAATCTAATGCTAGATCTACATTTTGTTAATTTTAAGTTAAACTGAAGGATGCAGCCAAAGTCAATTTTGACTCAAAGTTACCAAACATCT
The DNA here is from genome assembly GCF_024323335.1 of Lathyrus oleraceus. NCBI lineage: Eukaryota > Viridiplantae > Streptophyta > Magnoliopsida > Fabales > Fabaceae > Lathyrus > Lathyrus oleraceus. The sequence goes on along the minus strand of NC_066581.1, from coordinate 328,212,962 downwards.
CATTTTTACCAAAGTCAATTTTGTGTGCCTGAGTATAATGCTTCCTAATAGAATCAAGAGCTCTCTTTTAATATTATTTGGAGTTGAGTGTGTTCTTTCGTAAATATTTTTGCTATAGTCTGTTAATCCTATGGTAGGTTTCCTGTTTTTAGGATTTTCTGACCTATTGTTTTCTACAAAATTACTTCCGCAGTAAAGTTCATTAAAGCCTTAGCTCTATGGCCGAGTAACGTTCGTCTTTAATATTACATTGTAGCATTGCAAATTTGAATGTATTCCCTGTTTTGGTTATCATGGAGCTCAAGTCCATTGTAGTTACTACATATTTACATGTGGTTATTATTTAGAACGTACCAAAAATTTGCATGCTGTGGTATATTTAGTGATCATGTTATTCTTCTGCCTCTGCTTACAGGAGCTGACAGTCTCTCAATGTGGCTGGAGGACCCAACATATCCCAATACAACTCTGTCTTGGAACGTGATCCATGGTAAGAAAGTAGTAAAAAAACTATATCTATGTTCATATTCACACTATCATATACTGACATTTTTTCTTCTTCAAGGAACTGGTATGATTACACAAGAAATATTCAGGTCATCGTACTATTATGTGGCCTTGGGTAATTTAGAAGATGAAGTGGAGGTATTTTTTTTTGCATTTCTATGCCATACTTGCTCCTGTAGTTGGTATAATTAATTACAATCTCTAGAATGACTGAAAACAAAAGTTTTCATTGATTGTGAAGCCATGATGTTTTATTTTTTTCGGATTAGGAAATCTACAAACAAAAGTTTCTATTAAAATATCTTTAAAGCTAGTAAAACTTGTATTAAGTTATTGGATATCTTGTTTAATGTAGCAAGGTAAATAAATATAGAATGTGAATTGAAACTTAAGCTCTATTGCAATGGTATGCTTGGCTACTATGATTTGTAATGTGAATATTTTTCATCTGCCTTTTCTTTACATAAATTTAAACTTGCATGTTTGAAAACTTTTGAATATTCAGCTGTTAACATGTACATCTGAACCTGGACATTACTTATCCCTAATACTTACTTTTTTAAATATCTGTGTGTATCTAAATATGCTGCTTGCACAAGAAAGCTGGTACGCGAGAACTCATTTCTAAACTACCCGGTTTCAAAGAAAAACTCAAATGGTATGCTGACACATTGACATTGACAAGTCATAAATATGGACATTTGGACATAAGTATTCTGATAGCAAGGATGTTAGAATAAGCTAGCTAGCTGAGATTTATGCGATTGAACTGTTATAGATGCAGATATTTGTAAACTTAGTCAGTAGAAGTCACCACAGAAAGTCTACCAGAGCATATGACATTTGCGTCACTATTTCTTCTTTTTGATCATACCACTAATATCCCTTTGTTGTTCCCTCAAAACTGTGTAAGCATCTAATACCGTGGCTTAGCATCCAAAGTCCTTTGATAGATTGACCACAAAAGAAACAAAGATTTTGCCAAACTTGGTACATTGAAGCTAAACTATGAACAGATTTGGCTAGCATTTTATTCATCATACCATAATATAATGTTTTTTCTCCTTTCATATATTTTTCCTATGATCTCATTTTAAGCCTATTTGAGGACCGCATTAGACCTTTGATTCACATCGTATTTGGACAGAGTTAGTATACACAAAAGGCCATGCATTCAATTAAAAGGGTGTTAGAGTAATAATGATAACTCTGGACCAGAGTGTTCTGAGTGAGGGAAAGTTATTATTTGATGCAATTGTTATTATAAGGTTTTGTTTGTATTTCTCATCAGAGTCAGTTGTTTTTTGCCTTATATTTATGATTTTGACAGGCTTATAAATATTTAAGACACAGTGTTTATTAATTTCATCACCATTGATCATTCTTATTTCCATTCTTTGTTCTTGATGATGAGTAGGTTGAATTAAACCTCACTGTAAGGGCCTTTTTGCATAATACAACAAATGCTTTCTACAAATGTGCCCCGACTAGTAGCCCGTGCAGTTTAAATATTGACTTTCCTCATGGAAACAAAGCTGTTTTAGTCTCTCCTGCTCCTCAGCAGGCAAGATTATTTATTATATTACTTGCTTCATTTTATTACATTACTTGCTTCATATAAATAGTCAACAACAACGATAACCACACCTTATCCCAGTAAATGGGGTCGACTACATGAATCAGTCCTTTTGTTTATTGATGTTCTCTTTACTTTGGTTCAGAACACATCTAATGATGAGTGGTATGTCAAACTGACCTATGGACCAAGATGGCTTACATATATTTTTGGCATAGGTAGCCTCTTTATATAATCATCCTCCCACGGTATTAATCCTTAATGTTTTTATATCTTACTAAAGCTACATCTCCCTACAGGTGTACTGACTTTAATCATGTTTTGGGTCTTCAACTTCTTGAACAAACTTCAGTGTGCCAATGATGATAGAGTAGGATCTAGATCTGAAGGAACAGGACCAGATCGAGCCCCTTTGCTTTCTCGCAAAGATGATGATCTTTCGAGTTGGGGTTCGTCATATGATTCCATACCGCAGGATGATGAGGATCTTAACTTTCTCACTGGAGGTTCCACTGACGGGAAGTTTTTAGCTGATGGTGAGACTAGTAATAATACTCGGCGTCTTTGTGCAATTTGTTTTGATGCTCCACGGGACTGCTTCTTCCTTCCATGTGGGCACTGTGTGGCTTGTTTTGCGTGTGGAACTAGGTAAATTCTTTGTCATCAAAACAAACCCTTCTAAATTCTTTAAGCAATTTTGTTTTTTAAAGTACATAACTCATAGGTACAGACTGAAGCAATTTTGCAGTAATAAATTCTTAAGTACATAACTCATAGGTACAGACTGCAGCAATTTTACCACTTTTCAATGACAAGTATCTCAATGCAGTAATTAGCTGAGGTCTGTTTTTTCTTGTCTGGTGAATGATGTATGCCAAACCTTATATATGCAGGATAGCTGAGGCAGCTGGTATATGTCCTGTTTGTCGTAGGAACATGAAGAAGGTGAGGAAAATTTTTACTGTGTGATCAACACACTGAGTCACAGACTAATTGAATAGCCACCAGACCCATATATTGTAATTTTACATTTAATCATATATCTGCCGATCATTACAATGATCAAGCATGCTATCTGCTGGCAAGGGGTGCATTTGTCGTTGCATTGCAACAAAATAGGAGGGGGAAATGGGAGGTATATTATTTTTGTGCTCCATAACTCATCTTGCTACCTCTCATTCTAGGCGCGATTTGTCCAATATTGCTCATTGTTTTGTTATTATAATTTCTATAGAAAAATATTATAGAATTTGTTTGGTTAAGATGATTTTGGCACAAATAGGTCTTTTCAAGGATTATTAAGAATCTTAACTAAATCTATAAAAACATAAATGATTAAAAACAAAAATACTTAAAATGAATGCAAATTATACTAAAAAAATATGTAATTTGTTCTTAATTCCATTCCAATCTACTCCTTCTCCTTCTACGAGGCTCCCAAGTGCGTTATCCAAGACATTATTAGGATTCAATGTGATTTCCTTTGGGGTGGTGATTCGGAGAAAAGGAAAGTGGTCTGGATTAGGTGGAATCTCGTGTGCAAACCAAAGGACAAAGGTGGATTAGGAGTAAAACATTACGAATTGTTTAATATTTCTCTCTTAAGCAAATGGAAATTGCGTATCCTTGATGAAGACAATGCGCTTTGTGGGTGGACTTATTGTCAATGAGATATGGTGATATCAAATCTATAATGCTCGAAGTGGCTAAACCATTGGTTAACATGTTTGAACCTTTATGGTGGAGAGACTTGAAGCTTGTAGGTGTCGTGGAGGAGGACGACTATAACTGGTTCGCAAACAATATTTCTTGTAAAATAGGCAATGGTTTTACTATTGAGTTTTGAAGAAACAATTGGCTGGGCTCTCCTTCTCTTGACATGTTATTTCCACTGATTTTTGCAAGAGTTGTTGACCAAAAGCTCAAGGTTTTAAACATGGGGGAGTGGGTCGACAACAGTTGGATTTGGGATGTGAAGATTAAGGATGATATGCCACTGCAGGCGGATGAGGAAGCTGAATTAGAATCCCTTCTGGTCATTTTGCAAGATGTTCGACTGAACCGGCTAGTGGACGATTCGTTTGTGTGGTGAAGGAGCAAACATGGTTTCTCAGTCAAAAACAGTTATCTTGTTGTTCAAGTAGTGCTCCATTCTGATGTACGGGTAAATCCGAATATTGTTCAACTCTTGGATTTGCTTTGGATAACAAATGTGCCTAGCAAAATACTTATCTTCGGGTGGAGGCTTCTTTTGAACCGGTTGTCGACACACATTGCTTTAGCGAAGATGGGGATCATTAATGGTTCTGAAAATTTATTGTGTTATTTATGTTCTGCTGCTGAAGAAACGTTGGCCCGTTTATTCCTCGATTGCTCAATAGTTTTGCAGGTTGGGAGCATATCTATAAGTGGCTGGATTTTCCGTTCTAATTCGACGTGGACGCCTCTGGTACTAACTGCAGTAGCTTCACTCTTTTGCCAAAGGTAGAGCACAAAAGAATGTTTGCTTGATGGTATGCCTCGCGGTCTGCTGGGCTATGTGGCTTCGCAGAAATGATATTGTTTTTCATGGAGCGGTCGTACGCATTGTCGGCATTGTTGATAGAGCAAAAGTTTTGGCTTGGAATTGATTTGCCACTAGAACTAAAGATGCAAGGGCTTTTGGTTGGGATGACTGGTGTTCAAACCCAATGGATTATCTTGTGAATCATTGACTTATTTGTTTTAGGCTTTGATTCAGTTGACATTTCTTGTATTTCCTCTCTTTTCTATGTTTGAGTACCCTTTGTACTCTTAATTTAATACAGATTTGCTTATAAAAAAAAACAATCTCAAATATTGCTCCTTGTTTGGTCATCATAAATTTTATAGTAAAATACTATAGAAATTGTTCGGTTATTGTTGAAATACAAGAGACTAAGAGACATTTGAATAAACTGTGTGTTTTGAAAAACACTGCAGAGACTTTATTATATATAGAGAGATTACAACTGATTACATGATATAGTCGATGTGGGACTATTCGATATACAAATATTCTTAGCGATATAATTACAAATATCAGCACTCCCCCTCAAGCTTGAGAATATAAGTCAAATGCACCAAGCTTGCTACATATATAATTAGTTATAGGGCTTCGCGGAGATTTTGTAAACACGTCTGTCAATTGATCATTAGAGTTGATAAAGTTTATGATGATATCACCTGACTCGATTTTCTCTCTGACAAAGTGATAGTCTATCTCAATATATTTGGTCCTCTCATGGAAGACTGGATTTGAAGCAATGTGCAATGCAACTTGATTATCACAAATAAGTGTCATTGGTCTTGCTTCTTCAATTTGAAGTTCCCTGAGCAACTATTTTAACCAAATAAGTTCACATGTTGCCATTGCCATGACCCTATACTCTACCTCGGCGTTTGATCTTGCAACTACGTTTTGTTTCTTAATTTTCCAGAATATAAGGTTTCCTCTAACAAGTACACAATACCAAGAGGTGGATCGTCTATCAATGGGTGACCCTACCCAATCAGCATCGGAGTATCCAACTATCTTAGTATGTCCTTTATTTTCATACACTAGACCTTTTCCTGGAGCACATTTGATGTATCTCAGAATCCGGATAACAACATCCATGTGTTCATGACAAGGGAAATTTAAGAACTGAATTATTGTTGGTGTAAGCCCTAGAGGCCAATACTTTTGGTACTTGTATCGAATTATTTATTAATAATAAAAGGTTTTTTTCTTTATTATGTTTGTTTAATAAAGTTCCTAGAATAGCTAGTCCGTTTAATGTATCAAGTATGACTTAATCATGAGATCACATTAAACATAAGGACACTATTCTTAAAGTATCCGTAGTCAAGCTTTATTATGAAGTGGGATAACATTAAAGCATGAAGACTATTATGTTTATAGACTGATGATCATATCTCATGGATCATGGATAAAGAGTTATCAAGTCTTAAACATAGGTATGAATATTAAGAGTAATATTTATACTGGATTGACCCGCTATGAGAATACTATATAGAATGTTATGCAAAGTGTCATAAGTTAATGGTGATAATGGTGTATACCACCCTTCGACCTGAAACCACTATGGACCCTAGATGTAGAGTCGAGTGTCTTATTGCTGATCAAACGTTGTCCGTAATTGGATGACCATAAAGACAGTTGATGGGTACTCCACGAAGCATGCTAAGGGACATGAGTGACCTAGATGGAATTTGCCCATCCTGCGTAACAGGATAAATGTCTATGGGCCCAATATTGAACTGGACAAGGATGACACGGTCTATGCCTTGTGTTCAATATAGACATAAGGGCAAAAAGATAATTATACACATAATTATTATCACAGAAGGATTTATCAGATCACATGACATTTTCGTGTCTTAGGTAGCAGTGATGTGTTGCTAGATACCGCTCACTATTTATTATGTTAAATACGTGATTTAATATAATTGTCAATGCCGCGAAAACCTATAGGGTCACACACAAAGGACGGATTGATGAGAGATAGAGTAATTAAGGAATATTGTAATGTACGGTGCCCTTAAGTGAATTATAGAACATCGTAAGGTACGGTGTACATAAGTAGAATACGAAATATGGTAAGGTACCACGCGCTTAAGTGATTTTGACATATTATAAGATATGGGCCATATACACTTGAGTGGGCTTTTTAGCTTGCAGCCCACACAAGTGGTTCTATAAATAGAACCCTTGTGTAGACACTACGCCAAAAACTAGAATAGACAGCGCATCTTAGAGGGCGCTTTATTACAAAAGCGCACTCTAAAGTGAAGCGAAAAAATAAGGAGCGAACAACTGGAATAGACAGCGCACTTTAGAGGGCGCTTTTGTAATAAAGCACCCTCTAAGGTGAAGCGAAAAAATAAGGAGGAGATAGAGGGACAACAATACAGGGCGCTTTTTAGAAAGCGCCCTCTAAGGTTACCCTTAGAGGGCGCTTTTAAAAAAGCGCTCTATAAGTCCATGTGTATTTCCAGTTTATAAAGCGCTTTTGGAAAGCCTTAGAGAGCGCTTTCATAAGCGCCCTCTTAGGCACCCTTTAGAGGACGTTTTTTTTCCACAAGCGCCCTCTAAGGTCCCCTTTAGTAAACATTAAAATTATAACATACTGCGCGTTTTGTTATTTCACTCTCTGTTATTTTCGTTCTTTTTCACGTTAGGGTTCTCACTGCTACGATTTTCGCTACTTCTAAGGCGTTCTCCTTCCACCTCTGTTAGATATACGACGTTTCCTCCTTCTATTAATTCGTTGTTAGCTGTTCGATTTTGACACCTTAGGTATTTTTCTAATCTTCATATTACTTGGTTTCTCTTCTGACGTTCGCTATTGTTCATTTTTGGTTTCATTTTTCTTGGTTCATACATTTATTGAGTATTCTCAATACACTAACCTAACAAACTACCAAATAGTGGCCTAAATGCTAAGCAGACCTCAATTCAAAATGGAATGAGTAATATGCAGCAAGGAAAAGAAAGGAAAGCACGAAGGCAGGGGAAAAATGACTTCTCCGGAGTTTTGAGACTCCGACGAGGTTCTCTGACCAACCTCAAAGGTAAACGCTTACGGATCTCTCTCTTTGATTTCGTCTGCTTCGACTTCTTTTGGACGATTCTGTTTCCTCTAAGGTGAAAGATTGTTGTTTGTGAATGAGGATTTTTCGACTGCTATGGTTTCTTACTGAGTTTTTTCGATTTACTGATTTTTTTCTCTTGGTGTTGTTTGGTAATTGCTGGGATTTTTATTCTTGATGGTTGCTAGTTTGGTTGAAGGTTTTAGGTTTTTGTAAAAAAAAACTAATCTCTAGTGACTTTGTAACTCTTATCTCAAAAATGTTTTTTTGAATTTTTTTTCTCTCCCTCTGTTTAAGAAAAAAAATCGAATTTATACTCATTTCTCATGCTTTGGATTAGGATTTGTAGTAGTTGTTGTTCAATGACATAATTGGATATGAAGTTGGTTACTTTTGAAGTGTGAGAGTTTGTTTTAACATTTCCATGTACAAATCATGTTGTGTTGATGTTGTGATAGTCTGCATTTTCTCTTTTATTTTGGCTTTTGACTTATAGCCATGTTTATGCTAACTACAAGCTATACATGTTGTACATGACAAAAATCTCTGCTGAAAGAGACAGGGAGGCTAACCATGGCTGAGGAGACAGGAGGTTTCCTGTATGAGACAACAAAGAGACTGAGGCAAGAGAGATTATATGATAATAGAAGATGAATAAGACTTGTCATTCATTAGATATGAACCACACTAAAGTTTATGAGTAAAGGTGAATATGATGAGCAATTGGGTCATTCGTCCCCTACCCAAAGATATTCAGAATGAGTTAATAGAATTCTCCACTCTCATTCATTCTTTACTACTTAAGGCTTATGGCATGTGATTCTCTCATAACTTTCAAGTTGTTGAAGAAGAATCTTTAGTTTTATTTCTTTTTAAGTTATGAATTGGTTGTATATTTAGAATCTTTAGAAGTTAAACGATTATATATCAGCGGATTGTTGTATATGTATGGATTGTTGTATATAAGGCTTGTTGAATGCAATGTGTGAAAAAGGGCTTCAAATTATACAATTTTAGGTGTACTGCTTCAATATACAGGTTGTCTAAAATAAATAAATAAATATAGCGCTTTTTAAAAAAAAAAATTTAAATAACCACCCACTTTAGAGGGCGCTTTCCAAAATAAGCGCCCTCTAAACCCTTTAAATTTCCACTTTAGAGGGCGCTTTCCATTAAAAGCGCCCTCTAAACCCTTAAAAGTTTCCACTTTAGAGGGCGCTTTTTTTAAAAAACGCCCTCTAAAGTGGCCCTTAAAGGGCTTAAAGAGCCACTTTAGAGAGCGCTTTCACCAGGAAAAAAAGCGCTGTCTTTACCTATGCCAGCGCCAGATTAGAGGGCGCTTTAAAGCGCTGTTATAGGCCAAAAAAAGCGCCCTCTTTTCCCTTATTTAGCGTAGTGAGAAGCATTGTTACACTTGCAAATTTGTTTCTCTCTCTCTCTCACTCAAAGCCTTCATTCGTAGCAGCTAGCACTGAGATTTAAGGAATCTGTTCGTGTGGACTGAGTAGAGGCGTTGTCATCGTTCAACGTTTGTGATCGCCACAAGAGGTAACGATTTTATCACTGATCATGCCCATTCGTAAGGATCATTAAAGGAGAAATTTTAAATTCCGCTGCGTTTTGGATCGCCATTCTCCTTCAATTACCACACTAACTGCAAAAGAAATGTCTAGACGAGTGACTGTGGGATAATTCAACTTTCCAACCAATCTCATATACCTTCATGAGTCAGATAGAGGCTCCCCATGTTTGGGTAGTAGTTTGACACTTGGATCCATAGGAGTATCAGCTGGTTTAGCATTCAACAAACTTGTTTTTTCCAAAATATCCATAGCATATTTCTGCTGAGAAATCACCAAACCATCTTTAGATTGGGCTACCTCGATACTCAAGAAATAACGAAGTTTACCAAGATCTTTTGTCTGAAATTGATTTGAGAGATGTTGTTTTAACTAAAGTATACCCTATTAATCACTACCAGTTATGATAATATCATCTACATACACAATAAGATAAATACACCATTGGAAAAGTGACGATAAAAAACAGAATGGTCAGCTTCACTATAGACCATACCAAATTGTTATACTACAATGCTGAATCTGCCGAACCATGCTCTCGGAGATTACTTAAGACCATAAAGAGACCGGTGTAACCTACACACCATATTCGATGACTCCCCATGAGCAACAAACCCAAGTGGTTGCTCTATATATACTTCCTCTTCAAGATCACCATGTAAAAAAACATTTTTGATGTCAAGTTGAAGAAAAGGCCAATGTCGAATGGCTACAATGGCTAGAAGAATTTTAACATATGCCATCTTGGCTACAAGCGAGAAGGTGTCACTATAATCCAATCCAAAATTATAAGTGTATCCTTTGGCTACCAAGCAAGTTTTAAATCGATCAATCTTACCATCTGGACCAACCTTCATTGTATAAATCCAACGACAACCTACTAAACATTTCCCATGGGGTAGAGGAACCAGTTCCCAGGTACCACTACTTTGAAAAGCACATATTTCATCAACCATTGCTTGCCTCCACTCAGGGTGAGATAATGTTTCACCTGGAGTTTTAGGATTAGAAACAGAAGACAAAGAAGACAAACAAGTATACTACAAAGGGGAAAAACGATGATAACATAAATCAATATAATGTCGAGAAGGATTTGTGTTTGACATATACATTTTCAAAGGGAAATCAGGAGATCAGACTCGGCTTCCATGATCAGATCCGGTGATTGCGGAGGTGTTGGAGAAGAGTATGCAATGACCTCAGGGACAGGTATGACCTCAGGGACAGGGACGACATGCATTGGGTGAGGACTCTGATATCTTTGAAGTGGTCAAGAAGTGGGGGGTTCATGAGCCCTAGACTGATGGGGGATAATGGTAGGCGGGACATTAATAACTATCGGAAAAGGTGTGGGAGTACTTTTTTGAATGGGTTCTAGAATTATGTGACTGGACTCGAAATATGGAACAGACTCGAAGGTAACATCGGGCAATATGAGGTATCATTGTAGAGTATGTGAATAATAATGATAACCTTTTTGGGATCGATGATAACCAAGAAAGACACACTTTAGTGATCGAGATGATAGTTTATCAAGACCAGGAAAGAGAGATTGTGTACAAAACATGTGGACCCAAAGACCCGGGGAGGAATTGGGTGAAGTGGGGAATTGAGAAAAAGGATTGAATGAGGGATTTTATTGTTAAGGATAGATGATGGCATACAATTTATAAGGTAACATGCCGTTAGCACACCATGGAGAAGTAGGGTTCGAGTGGTTTCTACGAGATGTTGATTTTTGCGTTCGGCTACCCCATTTTGTTGAGGCGTGTGAGGGCAAGATGTTTGATGGAGAATATCATTGTGTGATATAAAATTTTGAAATTGTTGGGATAAATATTCACGGGCATTGTCACTTCTTAAGGTACGGATATACACACCGAATTAGGTTTTTATTTCTTGATAGAATTGTTCAAAAATAGAAAATAATTCAGATCTATTCTTCATTAAAAATAACCACGTGCAACGTGAAAAATGATCAATAAAGGTGATAAAATACCTAGACTCAAGAGTAGAGACAATACGCGAGGGACCCTAAATATCGGTGTGAACTAAAGCAAAAGTGGACGAAGTTCGTTTGTTGACTCGATTGGGAAACTGACCATGAGTGTGTTTCCCTAGCTGACACGACTCATAATGTAAATTAGATACCTTCGATAAATTTGAAATCAACTTATGTAGTTGGAAAGAGTGGTATGACCTAACTGAGCATGGATAATGAGTGGAGAATCTTTGGCTGAGCATATCTGAGATGACAGTAAGAGGTAATAAAGGCCTTGAGACTCACATCCGACGCCAATCGTCTGTCCCGAACTCCGATCCTGCAAGGTAACATTATTGTTAGTGAAGGTGACATTACAATCATGAGAACGAGTTAAACAACTAACTGAGAGTAAATTAAATGGATAATTGGGGACACAGAGGACAGAAGTAACATAAAGAGAAGGTAGAATTTGAACAGTATTATCCCTTCGGGTCGGGTTTGAGAACCATTGGTAGAAGTTATAGTAAGTAAGAAACCATATGTAGAGAGGGAGGAGAACAAACTTTTATTACCGGTAACATGATCAGACGCACCAGAATCAAGGACCCAAGGTCCAAGAGAAGATGATTGAGAGAGACAAGCAGATAAATTACCAGTGTGTGCTACCGAAGCAGTAGAATCTAAGTTCTGATAATTCTGATACCACCTGAGGAAATCATCGTAGTTTGGCATAAAGTTATGAGGAGTAGCCATGAGTATCTGAAGAGAGAAAATATCACGCGAACCGGGTGAAAAAGGATATGGTTGAACTAGATAATATTTTTTTGCAAGTGGAAAATAAAATCTGATACCGAATCTGAAACAGTTGCCCTATGGAGAGTGGGGCGGTGGAAAAATTGTCGGGATCGATCGTCAGACGTGTTGTGGTGACTGAAGAATTTTAAAAACTAATGTCAGATGAGTCACGACAGTGTATGGAAGGCAAACCGGTGTTATGACACGGTTTGTCAAAAAAAAATCACTGGAAGACAGTGGGTCAACCGGGTCAAGCACGGTGAAGGGTTGTCTCTCAGTAGGCTCTGGATACCATGTTGACACTAAGAAACATTTGAATAAACCGTGTATTTTGAAAAGAACTACAGAGACTTTATTATATATAGAGAGATTACAACTAATTACATGATATAGTCGATGTGAGACTATTCGATATACAAGTATTCTTAACACTATATTTACAAATATCAACAGTTATAATGATTTTGGCACAAATCGGTCTTTTCGACGATTCTTTGGAATCTTAATTAAAGTCTATAAAAACATAAATGGTTAAAAATAAAAATACTTAAATTAAATGAAAATTATAAAAGAAAATATCACAATTCCAAACTTGAAGTTTTTCTTGTCATCAAGATTTTTTTTTGAAAATTGAAATTATGTGAGAAACATAATAATTTACCTTCTTCGATGAAAATATTTAACTTTAATGCTACTTACCAAAATACTTTTATGATCATGTTCAAGATCTACTTCTGTTCTCAGGCCTCAAGATATGGATAAATTAAAAGTCGTCGATGTTGTTTATATATATTCAATTTTTTTCTTTCTCGTAAATTCAATCGAATGATAAGGATATCACACAATCAATGTGTAAAATATTATTTTATCGTAAGTTTGAATCATTTCTAAATTTTTATCAAATAAAAAATTATTACACATTTTTAGAGTCTTAAAGGTTGTAATATGGTTTAGTTTATAGTGGGGGCTTAGTCTACAGTGAGAGACCTCAATATGTCTCTCACATAAGCGAGCATAAAATGTTTTTTTTTTCTGTTTTAAACATTTAGCGGCGGTTTTAAACCGCCGCTAAATGTCAGTTTATTTTTTTTAGTTTTTAATTATTTAGCAGCAGGTTAAAACCGACGCAAATTTTTCAATTTTTTTTTGGATTTCAACCTTTTAGGGACAGTTTTAAAACGTCACAAAATAATCACTAAAAATTTATGGCAGTTTAAAACCGCCGCTAAATAGATGAAACTAAAAAAACGCAAAATTTGTAGTCTCTTATGTGAGAGACCTATTAAGGTCTCTCACGGTAGACGGCACTTAGAGTGAGATGAATTTGGGTAAGTAGGCTAAGTTTTTGGAGTTACGCACTAGATTTTATCCTTCATCCAATTTTTTAAACATTTACTTTTACCTTAATCAACACTTCAAAGGATGATTTCAGGCTATTAATGTTTTTTATTTGTACCACTTTTCACAAGTTTTTTAGTCTTTTCATTTTCCATTTGGAATTTTAGTATAGTCTATACGACCATTTAATATACTTACTTCAAAACATAGTGTTCATCTTTTGACCATCCGGAGATCTAATAATGATCGGGATTATTATAATGTTAATCTCTTGACCTAATTTGTTCACATATTCATCATCTAAGAACTCTTGCAACCATTACTCATCCTATCATCCCATGGAAGTTCTTGGATATCTCCGCAATGAGTACCTCAAAGCAAAATCCCAATTTGGAAGAAGTGTCGATGCAACCCAAATCATTCTTAGAAGTAGTTAACAATGTATGTGACATTCCACTAAGCCAACTATCGAAACCTTGTCTGAAAGGTGATAGCTTTGTAATAGTCATCCTAGAAAAGGAATATCAGTTGGGGGTAGAGGCCTATAAAAACAATTTGCACGGAAGATTCATCTGGCCCAAGGGCTCGACGCCATTAACAATCTTAAACTTAAATATGAAGCTACAAAATCTCTGGAAATCGATTGGCAAATAGAGGATTACTTATTTAGGTAATGGTTATTTTGAAATTTCTTTCTCAGCCCAAGAAGATGTCAGAAGAGTAAGGACAATTACTTCATGGAACCTTAACCCTGGTTAAATGACTTCAATCAGTGTTTTCTCAAACAATCCTCTGCCCAGGTGTTGATTAGAATGCATGGTTTGGCTCAAGAATATTGGAGACCAAATATAGTATTTGCAATTGCGAGTACCGTAGGAACACCCTTGTGTACAAATTTTGCATAAAACATATGTTATTTTGATAGGCCTTTTGGTCACTATGAGAGGGTCCTTGTAGACGTGGAATTACCAAATGAACTTAGTTACAAAGTCTTGGTGGAAAGGAAATGTTATGATTTTTTTGTGGAGTTGTAATATGAAAATTTTCCTGAGTATTGATCTTTATGTAGTCAAATTGGTCATAGTCTTGATAATTGTAAAGGAAGAATTGGGGGGGGGGGGGGCATCGAATGGGATGAAGTGCATCACAAGAAGATAGTTAAAAAATAATATGTGCAGGTGAGTAATAAGACTTCCAAACAAAATGTGATAGGGAATGATGTGGATGTAACCATTATAACTAAAGTTTCTAAAATTGTAATTGAAGAAAAAGCAAATGATAAGGGTAAAGAGATTGTTGGTATTGTAGAGGAAAATGGTAAGAAGACTTTAATCCCAAGTGAAGGGGCAACAAAACACATAATTGTAAATGGGGATTCTACTCAAGTTATAATTGATAGGAATCTAAAGGAAACAATCTTAGAGACAGAGCCTCAACCTATATTTATTATGAATGAGGAGGAAGTTAGTTCAGAGGACTCTATGGATTCAAATTGTGTTAGTGTCACACAACAAAGTAGTCAAAATGTTGTGTTGGAAAGTAACTTATTATAGGGAGTAATTCAAAAGGACATGGCATTCCTAAATTCATCTTGGGCCAACATGACATAAGGTTATGAAGATATATAAGGCATTGGTGACATCATCCCTAAGACAATCAACCAAATGTGATAGTGGATGTGGAGGGTTTTCAATAGGCTGGGTCTAGATAAAAAAGGAAAGCACAAAAGAGTCACTCATCTAGGAGCAATTATATCACCAGATCAAGGCCAAGTAGTGCTCAAATTTCCTAATGAATTGTGTATTTTGGAATGTGAGAGGAATTGTCAACTCTCCTTCAAAATTGGCTTTAAAAAGGTTAATTATTAGTAATAAACCTGATTTTGTTTTCATTGCTGAGCCTTGGATTGAGGTTACTAGTTTACCTCATAATTGGCTTAAAAGATTGAATCTAAAAACATTTACTATTAACACTAAAGGTAACAATAGTCCTGACTTGTGGTCCTTGTGAAATATGAATATAAATCATGATATAATGGATTTAGATGATCAACAAATATCTTTTACTTTCAAGGTGAATGGAAAAGTTATAGGAATTTTCGTTGTCTATGTTTCTACTTGTTACATAGCTAGGAGAAACCTTTAGGCTAAGCTACAAAATTTTCTGATTCACAATAAATTTCCTTAGTGTTTCATTGGGTCTTTTAACAAAATTTTAGGAGCCCGTGAATAATGTGGTTCTTCTATCCTAGATAGGGGACAATGGAAGAATTCTCTAATTGGACTGACACAAATCATCTGCTCACCTGCCAACTTCTAGGGCTAAATTCACATGGTCTAATGGTGTCATACCCCAAAATTTTCTCTACTTCTTTCCACTTTTCATCTGGATCTTGGTCCATGGTTCATATGCATACTCATAGTCATTAGAGTCATTCATTTGCAATTGCATTTTTTTAAATAACAATATTTTGATTCAAAGGTTTCTTATTTAAGATACAAGGCATGGAACTATGGTATGCAAGCTTATGGACTTCATTATGCTTCATCTTATGGTTTCGGGCTATGGGCACAACAAAACTTTGTTTGATCATTCTCTTGGATTAAGTTTTGTGAGGAACTCTAATGTTGGTATAGACATTTTGGATCATGTGAACTACATTATAACTAGTTGATTTGGAAGACATGCTTCAAGTTTGACTTTGGTCAACAAAAGTCAACAATGGAAGTTTGACTTTTGGTTGACCATTCTCTGTTGAGATCTTACTCTCTCTGTCCCACAATGAATGACCCAGTTGACCAATTCACACATATTAAGGAAAGTGTAAAAATGAAGAGAGATAGTATTAATTTTACTAAATTGCCCTTATTAAAGCTAGTAACAAGTAATGATTGTTTGCGTGTTCCAATACTAATTGTTTGCATGTTCCAATATTGTTGCCGTGATAAATTGAAATTGTCACTCTCCCATTTTACTCCCACTGTACAAGTAACTCACCAATTCCAAATTGATGCTAGCTAATGAAATTCATTTTAACCAAAATTTGCTGAAGCAAAAACTAACGCAAATTTCTATGGGCGCCATTTATTTTCAACTTTGAACCTTTTTTTATATTTTTAATTCAAACTTCCCTCTAAAGTAACTCTATAAATATGAGTTATTGTGGAGCTCACATGACACATCTCATATGCAAACTAAATTCAAAAAATGTCTATGAGAGAAATAGATTTAAATGAAAGTATTATCAACTCATATGAAGATAACGAAGAAGGTAACAAAGAAAGACAATAATATTGTATACCGGATCTGAATGCTAATGTAGAAGACTTAGAAGTTGGCTCTAATCAATTTTCTCTTTCAAAAAGTCCTTTATCTTTTGACTTAAACGAAGAACCATTCATAGAAAATGATACTCCTATACAAATTAGAGAAATATTGCAACAATCAAATTCAAATAGATGTAAGTATGATTATATTTTAGTATTAATTTTTATTCTAGATGCACAATACTAACAATATTTATATATTTATTTTATAGTTTTTGATGATTCATTTTTTCAAAATTCTTCATCACGTTCTTTTCATCACGATTTCAACAATGAGATAGAAGATATATCATCAACATCAAATTCACATTTGGGTATGTATAAATATGGTTATTTTATAACACTATCTTCTTAATTCTTTTCATTTGAGTTTATTGATTGATTTATTTATTTTATGTACTATGATTATTATTTTTAGAAGAAAATATTATTGCAAGTTCGCAAATTTCAGAAGCACCAATGAGAAAAAAAAATTGTGTAATACAAAAAGAATGGCAATATATAATATTCTTTTGAGTAAGAGTGTTGAAAGAAAACTTATTAGAGGGCCGATTGATATGGTGGGATCATAATTTTCAGTTCCAGGAAGCACAATTAAGCGCGTTTGGAGACAAGGAAAAAATAGTGGTATCCATGTTAATGTGTCCCATAAATTACAAAAAATTATGGTCGTAAGAGAATCCAAGTTAACTTTGATTGAATTCGTGATATTCCTTTGCATCAAAGGACGTCTATTAGATCTACTTCTTTTACAATGAATATAAGTAAGAGCACTTTGCATAGGTATCTAAAGTCGGTAGTTATACGAAGACATTCAAATGCTATAAAACCTTTTTTGAAGGAAGAGAACAAATGATCTAGATTGCAATTTTGTATATCAATGCTTGATGGTACTAGTTTGTCACATGAACCAACTTTTTTAGAAATGTATAACATTGTACATATAGATGAGAACTGGTTTTATATGGCAAAGAAGTCTGAGAATTACTATTTGCTACAAGATGAAGAAGATCCAATACGCACTTGTAAAAGTAATTTTTTTTTTGAAAAAGTTATGTTCTTAGTTGATATAACTCATCAAAGATTTGATGCAGAGGACCGTGAACTATTTTCTGGAAAAATTGGTGTATTTCCTTTGGTCACACATGAGCCTGCTAAAAGAAGTAGTATTAATAGAGCTGCGGGAACACTAGAAATAAAACCAATAACTTCAGTGAATAAACAAGTAATAAGGTCATATTTGATTGAGAAGGTTTTACCCGCCATAAATGAAAAATGGCTAAGAGAAGAAATAAGGTCTCCAATATATATTCAACAAGATAATGCAAGAACACATATTGATACTAAAGATGATGAGTTTTGTCGAGTAGCTTCGCGTGATGGATTTGATATTCGCTTGATGTGTCAACCCACAAACTCTCCAGATTTAAATGTTTTAGATCTTGGATTTTGTAATGCTATTCAATCCTTACAACATAAGGAGTCTCCTAATTCTATTGATAAACTTGTGAAAGCAGTTGAAAAATCATTTGAAGAATTTTCAACAATCAAGTCAAATCGGATTTTTTTAACTTTACAGATGTGTATGATTGAAATCATGAAAAAAAGAGGTTTTCATAAGTACACAATTCCACATTTAAATAAGAAAAATTTGGAACGTCAAAAACAACTTCCCACTCAATTAAAATGTGATGCAACATTAGTACAAAATATACTTCAATATTTAGAGTAATTTTATGAAATCTAATGTTAATTTTAATATTAATATAAAATGTGTTTATGTTAGTAATCTAGTTTAACATTAGTAAAGAAATTAAATATGAAGTATGTAGTGTAGTTTTAAATGACTTCATAATTAAACTAGTAATGCATCTAGGTTTGTTTTACTAGTATACCATACAACCATGCGTTTACTAATAATACCAGTACTAGTATGGCATATAAAAACGTTACAGTAACCACATCGAAAATACTCCCATGTTCATTGGCTACTAAAGATGTGCTATAAACAAATCTATACGGAATTTAGAAAAGGGCAGGTGCTATTTACGTCCTCCCAAGAAAAAATTTCATGATGTCTAGCAAATATAGCCTACTCTTTTAGGTTATTAATTGAGTTCACATTAAACATTTGTAGGGTTAAAATTGTAAAAAAAATTATTGAAAATTGAAATGGGTCATTTTGAGATACTATTTTATTTCAAATGGGTCATTCATTATGGGACGGAGAGAGTACATGGTAAGTTGTTTGGCCATTTGTGTTTGGATTCAAGACATAGCATTGCACATTCAAGGATCAAAGTTTATATTCAAACATATTTCAAATTTTCAAATTCAAATTTGGAGGGAAAAGTCATTTTTCTTAAAACATAGGTTACAATTCAATTCAAGGGACAACCTTCATTACAATCATCAAATACATTACACAAGGAAGCCAAAAGTACAAAATCACATTTGACCTAGAGTTGACTTTTGGTCAACGGTTGACTTTTTGGTCAAGCAGTTGACCAAAGTTAAACTAATCCTAAAACCCTAGACTACTTTGGTCTTCATCCTTAAAACCTTACATTTTGTGCTTCACATTTCTCCAAGTGCATTCCAGACTTCTCCATGGTGCCATGTTATGCCAATCTTGATTCCTTGCCAATATTGAACATGCCATGCTAAGACAATGTCCACCTCATCAAATTCGTATTAGCCCTACAAAACCAAACCTCAATATGTCAGCAACATAACCAAGCCTAGACATTTCATCCAGTTCAAGTCCAAAACATTATCAAAATTCATACAAAAGTTCAACATGCCCACCATCCTTTTAACACATCAAAATCCCAATTGTTTTCAACTCTTTTCCAAGTTCTAATATAAACAACATCAATATCCTAACATTCAGTTTCAATTAACATATTAACATGCCAACTGCTCAACTCACTGATTAACATGAATTAACAACTAACATTACTAACTAATACTAGCCTCCTAGCTAGTATTATTAAACTGGTTCTAACAATTCCTATTAGAATTCAGTTAACATAACATTTGGCTAATCTCTTTAGCACCTAACTATTCCTAAATTCAACAAAAAAAATAATATTTTAAGTTAGCTAGCAATTAACATCAGCTAAGATAACAATAGTTCAACTTAACATTCTATCACAACCCAAACGTCCAAAACATTCTAACATAATTAACCTTTCTCTAACTGATTCAATTACACCAGTTCAAGTATTCTTTGATAATTCAAATAGCATAACTACTAACTGTCATAATTTTTATCTACCCTAACTCATCCACTAACAGTTAAAATCACTAACGGTTAAAAATTAGGCAAAATAGCCTTTTTTTTCGTTTTGTATGTTTAGCGTTGGATTCATTTTGGTCCCTTAATTTTTAAAAGGCTCATTTTCATCCCTCGATTGTATTAAATGTACCACGTCTATCATTTGCAGATAAAACACAATAACATTGTTAAACATGAAAGTGTTAACATCCATGCGAGCTCCATGTAGGATGTCTTCTTCATGTGAATTAGGGTTCCATGCATAGTTCCCATTTGCCCCAATCTTCTTCACTCGTGGACGCCGTGAATTAGGGCCATCTTCTTCACCCACTGATGTCATCTTCTTCACCCACAGACGCCATCTTCTTCAGTTGAGTTACAATTGCCTTCATCTTCTTTCTGTAATTTATGAATAATGGCTCATAAAAGTTATGCTCCGTCGCAAAAGGGGTATGGGTACGGTGGAGAAGTTAGCTACAGTTATGAATTTGGGTTATTTCTTATTCTTCGAAAAATCAATGGAGACCTAGTTATTGGTGTGGTGATTTTGCTGTACTCAGGAGGGCAAAAACAGTCAAAAAATTTGGAAAGCAATTTTGGGGATGTCCATATTATAAGGTATGATCTATCTTGTTAAGTTTTCAATTTTGATTTTACACAGTGGGTAATGTTGCATGTAACCTATGCAGGGGAATACAAGTAATGGATATGATTGTTTTGATTGGTTTTGTGCTGAAGTGAAAGATGACAAGGACATGTTTATCAAGAATAGAAAAAATAGGTTGGAGATCTTAGCAAAAGAGAATGAAGATCAACATCAGAAATTGCTTAAATCTGAATGATTAATTGAAGAACTTGAAGGGGCTCTCGATAACACAATAAAGTGGAAGACATTTTGGAGAAATTCATTTTTGTTGCTTTAAGTATATTAATCTACAATTTGTTAATGTAATTGTACACTAAAATAGAATTAAATTGTTCTATGGGATTAATGAATTGTATTTCTACAATATTGTTTTATGAGATCAATGAAATGGAATTGTGCAATCTTATTTATCACCTGGTATAGTTACTGGTTTAATTTGTCTACCAACCTGGTATAACCTAACTGGTATAATTTGTAACTAAACTGGTACAATTTGTAACTTAACTGGTATAATATGTAACCTAACTGGACAAATTGGTATAATTTAGTTGTTATAATTTGTATATTTGGCTACAACAGTAAGGTTTGCAAAATATTTTTTTCATTGCACCATAATAGAATTCCCATATAAGGGTAACAAAACATAGTACCAAAATATAAGTGACATTACAGACCTAAGATAACACATTGTACCAAAATATAGTACCAAAATATGTGACATTACAGGCCTAAGACAACACATTGTACAAAAACATAGTACCAAAATATGTGACATTACATACCAAAATATGACCTAAAACATCATAACAAAAGTGAGCCTAAAATATCTATTTTTTCTTCTTGCTTTCTTAAGATGAAGTGAGCCTAGTTGTAGGGCCTGTCACATTCTTGATGCAGATAACCTAGTTGTAGGGCCTGGTGATCTCACACTTCCTGTTGGCCTCCTAATGCTTAACTTCTTGACTGGAGTCCTGGAACCACTTGTTTTAGCCTTTGTGTGAGCTTGAGTCTGAGTCTGAGATTATTATGTTTGAGCCTGAGATTGAGATAGTTGTGTCTGAGCTTGAGGTTGATGTGTCTGAGATTGAGTTGGTTGTGTCTGAGATTGAGCTTGAGTTCCCTGAGTTTGAGACTAAGCTGGTTGTGTTTGAGATTGAGATTGAGTTCCATGAGCTTGAGACTGAGTTGGTTATGTCTGAGATTGAGCTTGAGTTCCTTGAGCTTGAGATTGAGTTGGTTGTGCCTAAGATTGAGACTGAGTTGGTGGATACTTGCAAGTAAGCTTGTTATGACCAGTTTTTTTTTTGCACTTACTACATTTAATATGTAGTCCAGTCCTCCTCAGTTTGCAACAAGTTCCATCAACTTCACCTTGCTTCAAATTCCTTTTCCTTTTTGGCCTTCCTGGCATTTTTCCCACAGGTTGGAGCCATTAACAGGGTAGATGATATGGTTGTATACCTCCTAAAAGTAGTCTTTTTTGTACATATCTGGTATGTAACTCTCTACCTTAAAATTTATGCTTTTCATGGAAGAAATTGCAAGCACACATGGCAAGGTTGTCAGCTGCCATTTCCTACATGTACAACTTTGATCTTGTAAGTTGACACTGAACTTATCTCCAGCATTTTCAAGGTGCATAACCTCAAAGATATGCTTAGCAGACATTCTGGAAAATAAGAGATAATCTCAGCAGACTTTACATTATGAATATACAGAACAAAACATAACATTATGAGTATACCTTACAATCCACATGTTGGTGTATTCACTAATCCTTGTAATCCTAATAATCAAAACATTACATTATTAGTATATAGAACATAATAGTTTATAAAGTATCGAAACATAACAGTTCGTAAAGTACCTCTTCATAATGTTGGGCAAGATGTCATCATCAGTAAGGTTTGCAAATCTCATTCTATTTTTTGCCCACATTTCCATTATATATGTTCTGATCTCTTCTAGCATTGTCACTATAGGCTTAGATTTTGCTTCAATAATAACACTATTGAAGTCCTCCGACATGTTGTTTAACATGCTATCACACTTAGAGGTTGTCTTGAATTGAGATTTGCTCCAAAACCTATGAGGTGTTTTCATCATGTGCTTGAATGCTTCCTCATTAACATCTCTCATTTCTCTCATTTCCTTTTCCCAAGATTGTGAATATGTTGACTTAGCAACTTTCCATATAATCTCTTTCAACTTCTTTCCAGGAAATCTCTTCCTAAAATTGTTGTACAAATGGCATACACAAAACCTCTGTTCCACACCCGGTAAAAGCTCATCCATAGTTGGAAAGAGACCCTACCAAATAAGTACAAGAGATTCATTATCATAAATTCAAAACATTATAATCTTGCACTAAATAAATACAAGAGATTAATACCTTTTGTTGGTCTAATATGAAGTAATTGCCTCCTTAAAATAATTCTTTGTTGCAAAATAGGTTCCTAATTCCTATTTGTTGTCTGACATGTTTTTGAGCATTTTGAAAACACGATACTTCTTCCTATGACAATTACTTTTATCATCAGTTTCACACCCACTCTCCAATTCATCAGTAGCACCTTCGCATTCCTCACTAGCACCTTCACATTCCTCACTAGCACCTTCACATTCCTCACTATGTTTTTTGCCTTTACCTTCTTCCTCCTTGTCATAACCAAATAAATGTGTAATATCCTCTTCCACTAAACCATCACTGTCTTCATCTGAGTCTTGAAAGGCAACATCTAAGGCACTGTCATACTGGAAACTCACATCATCACTATCACTCATATTCTCATCCTCATTAACATCAACATTATTATCTCCTACATCATCCTTACTCATATCCTCGACCCCATTAACATCAACACTATTATATCCTACCTCACCCTCACTCATATCCTCAACCTCATTAACATCAACATTAATATCTCCTACCTCACCCTCAATCATATGTTCATCCCCATTAACATCAACATTTGTGCCTCCAACCTCAGCCTTATTCAAGTCACTTACACTATTTGCTTTACCATTGAGAACATCTTCGACCAGTTTTCCAATGATATCTTCAGTTTCATCAACATTAACTACAACCTTAGCTATGTTTTCAATTTCATCCTCTATAGGTCCATCATAATAATCAGTTTGAGAAAGTAAATGTTGCACATACAAATGAACACTCTTATGTGCCTTATATAAATCAACTATCTCTTTGGCACCTTTATTATCACCCAAAGTAAACAAACCAACTGTTAGGTCCTTGTATATTACTGTTCCATATTCCTCATATCTCAGTTCTTTAACAATTCCTAACACCTCAAAATAACCCCACTTATCAACATCACACTTCACCTCAGCAACTAAACCCCCATAACTTGACTCATCATCACCTTCGGAAAAAAAAACCATGGTGTATAACTACATGCACATATTCATCTATAATATACCTAAAAATTATAACATTTTAAATCAGGAACACAAAACCGTAAAATGCAAACCCAACTGAACCCTAAAACAAAATTGGGCGAAGATTGAAAAGAAGAAAACGAACATTACCAGTATTCTCTTCAGAAATCCCTTTTCTTCGTGCTTTCTTCGTTCTTCGTTCTCTGTTATGCGTTTGAGAAAGATGAGAAATCTGGGTTTGAGAGAACTTTATAGAATTGTGAGAAAGATGAGAAATATGGGTTTGAGAGACACGTGAGGATAAACGTGTGAGAACAAAAAGGCTATTTTTCCTTTTATGTATTACATTTCCAGGTCATCATAAGCTAATACGTGTGTGTGCCACCTTTGCATCTCAATTGACTTTGACTAACATTTTGGACGGTAAGAATAAACGTGAACCACTTTGAATAACGGAGGGATCAAAATGGTACTTTTTAAAATTAAGGGGTCAAAATGAACCCTACACAAAACATAAGGGAATAAAAATGGTATTAAGCCTAAAAATTATTAACTGTTACATTCATCAACCATTATAATCCTAACATTCTTAGCACACTAACATTTTTCCTTAAGCTTATAAGCAATATAACAATAGAGTTTCATTTAAAATTAACTCCAAGATTCACTAACAGTTCAAGGGGAAATCCAGTTAACATATTAATTGTTAATTGTCTTGGCCCTCTAACTCCTAACTCCAATTAACTAACCTACTCATTGAAATTTCCTAACACTAACAATTCAAACAAATTTTCATAACTAACTACGCTAACTAATTCTAACATCAGTTCAGCTTCAACTCACTAACAATTCCTAATCTAACTGTCACTAACAGAGTTAACAGTCTAACTGATTTACTCATGAATCCACTTAACACTAGCACTTGCCCTAACCTTCAATTGAATTTCCCTAATCACTACCCTAACAGTTATGATCTCTTCTACCTTAATCTTTATATAAGCGACATTCATCTTCATTCTCCCCCAACCATTCGCTATGCAAAAACTCATTCTCAAATCTTTCCCTCTCTGAACTCAATTTTTCCCTTACCATACTCATAGCTCGACTCCACCATTGTTGAGCAAGCTTCACATTGAAGCTTGTTACAACAAGAGAATTAGCCTCTACACTCTACTCTCTACACACTCATCGGTAACAATAGCAACACAACAAATTCAAGCTCCTACGAGCTACTAGAAGAAGAAAAAGAAGAAGAAGAAGCAATTATAATAAGGAAAGTTGGGAGTATTACCTGATTACATCTCTGGTCTTTGCATTTCCATTTTGTCCCTAATGTTACACGGTCATAGGAGAAAGCCACTAATGTATTATTAACGATTAAAATGAAAACGAATAGTAGCTCTAAGAAATCACCTTCTGATACACAGCAATAAGGATCACTCTTGAGTATCTACAAGATGTCCATGGTGGACAACATGAAGCAAAATGGGTGACAAACAACAAATCAATATAAATAGTGTAACAAATGCTAAGGTAGAGAACATACAACAAGCACACATTCATTACACAATCAACAACTTCATAGTCTCACACCCATTCATAATAACATGTACATATTCGCAACCAATCAACAATATCATGAACAATCAACTACATATGTAATAATGTATGCAAATATACTCCACAACTGACTCTTTATACATGCGGTATCATTCATGAACACTCAAGTTCATCTCGCTCTTGGATCCTCATCATAAGATCAGAGCATATAAAAATCGTTAACATCACCATATGTAACGCTTCATCGATTCCCATCTGAAACCAACTACTCGCTCCTGAATCCCCACCATAGGACCAAAGCACACCAAAATCATGACTATCACAATAGTTAACACTTCACAAATTCCCATCTAGAATCAACTACTCGCTCTTGAACCCATACCACCGGGCCAGAGCACACCAAAACTAGACCGAAGCCCGTACACCATGATGCATGACTCTCAAAAACATGCACTTTCACCATAAAGTTCACCAAAATAATCACCATGCATATTTCACCATTTATGCACAACATCATTTATCATACGCAACAATTAATCAATGTTACGACATTCAACAAACAATAATGAGTCAACAAATGCATATTCATAAGCATTCAATCATGTTGTTTCATCATAACATCAACACATCATTAGATAAACACAATGATACACTAATCAATCATACATGTCATCACAAACATCGGTACATTAAACATCTGACCATAACTCAAACATTTCACCAAGCACTACCATGATATAGCTATGTGCATTAGCTTTCCAACACTTTGAACGACGTCTCATTTGGATTTACAAAACGAAATTTATGGCCAAAATCGACAAGTGGATCAACCAATTCAAACAAGGACCATACGATTGACACAAGGGACCGATTGATTGTCCCAAACTCACTGACTATATTTTTCACAATTTTTTATTGGACCAATCGATTACTTAAGGAGAACAATTGATTTCTCCTTGCTTTCTGCCAAAAAAATTGTGTTATTTTGAGAAACCAATACATTGTTTACTGTAGCCAATAGATTGGTCCAGTCCAATTTTAGATTTTTTTTCAGAAGAACCAATAGATTTTTTAATAGATTAATTCAGTCAAATTTTAGTTTTTCACGTTTCAGTAACAACGGACCAAGACATTGTTTATTGTAGCCAATAGATTGGTTCAGCCCAATTTAATTTTCTTCAAAGGAACCAATAGATTGTTTATTGTAGGCAATAGATTGGTTCAAACCAATTTCAGTTTTTATTCACGTTCAACAGTTTTTCTTCATCCCTAACTCTCATGCATAACTCCAATAAATTCTTCCAAAATAAAAAGACCTAAAACATTAATTTAACGATGATTCATATAATCATAATCATCAACACATACAACACATATTAAATCACAATCATATAAATTCATCAGCAAATTCAACAACCAATTTCATCATTATTCATGGATACAACTCAAGATTAAAACATTCATCCATGACATAACTTCAAATATACATATTTATGATATTTCAAACATAGATTCAATCATAGAAAACACACACAGATACAAAATCAACAAACAATTTTCCAGATTTTCATCATACAATAATTCATCAAAAGAAAATCTAGGAACCCTATCATACAATACACACATATTGATAGCCCTTTCTCCCCCTTATCTTATATTTCCAATAACAATGATGAATCTAGCAACTCCTATGGATTCATTTTCTTAACCCTATCTCTCCTTCCCAAAAGCCTTGTTCTTCTTGCATCTTGTTTTTATGTATTGTCAGAGTTCTCTAAAAACCTAGATTTTCCCCAACTTTTAGAATTTATATGGTTCCTAATTAATTCTTTATAGTTGTTGCCCAACTTAAACCCAGTTTCTCTCCTCTTGCATTATATTTTCCCCAATTCAAACAAATGGCTCAAATCTCTTATTTTCACCAATTTTCTCATTTTATTTCTAATTAAAATTCTAATTATTCTAATTATTTTCTAATTTATTCTACCTTCTCACCACACCCTACTATTACTACTACACCCCAACAATATATAATCATATAATTTCATTTAAGTCACACCAAACACCAAATAGTTAAATAAAATAAATCCAAATAATTCAATTAAATCATTTTAATCAAATTTGGGGTGTTACACGCGACATTATAGTTTACATTTTGATCTTTCATCTACTACTTCCTTAATATCTAATACATATGTTGTTTAGGAAGGGTGCCCTGACACCAGACGTTCTACCTTCGACTATTGTTTGTTTCTTAGTGCTAACCTACTATCTTAGTAGTCCAAAAGGCAACCTACATTATCTCGTTTTAGTGCTGAAGCATAGTACCACGGCGTCACCAACGTGGTTTTAGAATCATGTTGGTTGTGTAGTTTTCTTCTTGAATTACACTATCTAATTCCTAAGGACACTTTGGTTTGCTGTAATAATGTTAGTGCGATATATCTCTCCAGAAACTTGGTTCAACATCAACGAATGAAACACATCGAAATGGATATTCATTTTGTTCGCGAAAAGTAGCTCACGGTTATGTATATGTTCTTTATGTCCCCTCCTGTTATCAAATTGCAGACATCTTCACCAAAGATCTTCCTTTGATACTTTTTCAAGACTTCAAAGACAATATCAACGTCAGTCAACCTTTTGCTTCGATTGATGGGGAGTAATAGACAATAGAATAAAGCAATATCTGTCTACAACTAGTTTACAATAATTTAATGTAAACTTTTAGTTATCATACATTATTAGTCTCCTGAATAGGTTTGGTAAATTAGTTATTAAAGATTATTAGTTTGCTAAATAGGTTTGTTAAATCATTGTATTAGATTACAAATCATAATATTCAAGGAATCATATATAAAGAAAAATATTTATTATTTGATCCCTTATATAATATATTTTTTTGAATTTTTGGTCTCAAATATTATATTTTAACACTAATGAAGTCTATTAAATTATATTTCATATTTAATTTAGCAAATCTAAAATATTAGTCCTCAGATCATAACAACTATATTTTGAATCTAATTGAGCAAGTGGATATAAATGTATCAAGGTTGCTTTTTATTTCTCTATTTGGTTCAATCTAGGGAAGGGGAGGGGAGGGATTTTTATCAAAGGAAGGGGAAGGATTTGATTTACATATATGGTTGGTTTAAAATATAAAATGGGAGGAGAGGGGATGGATTTTAAAACTAAACATGTTTGATTCACAAGGAGAGGGGATGTATTTTACTTTTTATCCTTATAATTTTTTCGTAAGAAACTTTATATTTATCATTCATAATTCAAACAAAAATTCTTTACGAATTATAATAATATTTATTATGTATAATTTGAACACAAATTTATTAACGAAATATAAGTATCCAATCAGAGAACATCATAAAATATTTTATAAATATGTAACGATAATAATATACAATTTTAAAACATAACTAAATACAATAAAATCTAAAAAACTATTATAAAAAATATTAAGATGATTAAAAAATTACATTAAAATTTTAAAAATAATAATAATATAATAATGAAAAGAATAAAATAAAACATATTAAAACAAAAAAGTATAGTCATTATAATGAAAATAATATATTTTATGTGAAAGGATAAAAGTAAAAATGATGTTGACTTGAAAGATATGGAAGAAACTATAGTTATAACATATGAGATTTACTTAAGTTATGAGCAAACATTTAACCATAAAAAAAACTCCAACATCAAAACAGAAGAAGAGAAATTTGATTGAAAACCTAAACTTTTAATATTGTCTTATAATTTTTATTTTAAAAAATTAAGGTTAATTTCGTCAATATAATAAATTATATTTTAGCGTCTCTCACTTCCTGTAGCGGTAAATTCATGACCATTAAGCTATAGATAAATTAACGTCAATAAAATCAGAGTCGCCGTCGTGCTTTTATTGTTTCCAAAGGAAAAGGGAAAAGTACGAACAAAACTCAAAGATAAAAAGTTTCCAAATCAAAACTAATAAAATGTCAGAGATTACAGGTAAGGGGTTGGTTACACAGAGGGAAGGTGTTAGCACCCAAAGTGTCCTAGGTACTCCTAGGGAGCCCTTTTTTATGTGTGTATGTGTTTTTGGTATAAAAGATGTTTGCAACAAATATAGTGTGGGGATGAGGAAAGAATTTATTAATTATACTTTTGTGTTTGACAAGACCTTCAGACTTGTGCCTACGTACCAATATAAAAATGAGGGATCAAAACCTCGTAGTTCGTGGTATCAACTTTAAAATGAGCGGATTACTTTTAATCAAAATTTAAGTTTAAAAGAGGCACTAAAGGTCCAAAAGTTTGAATGAGTTCTTTTTGTCTTTTGAAATTTTAAGTCAGTATAGTTAAGTTCATTTACAAGTTTGATTTAAGAAAAAAGTTTAAAAGTGCAATAGTATAAGGCAAAAGCTTCTAATTTGCAACAAAGTCTAAGTTTTAAAATCACAAGCAAAGAAAGTTTTTGAAAAGGGGAGAGATTTTGAAATTTAAGAAATGGGAGGAGATGAAGAGACTAATCCTAAGCATAAAATTAAAAGTTAAGAGTTGAAAAGATCTGACCCATAGGATGCAATCCAACAAACAAGAATATCATATAGAAAATCCACTTTCCTTTTGGACTTTGAATCAAGCAATAATCAGTAAGCAATTAGCAATATGAAGAGCAAGGCATCAAATAAAGATGACCACATCCAAGCAGACGAATCCATGGCTAACAGTCTTCTTTGTCTTCTCATGTATCAGATGAAATTACTTCTTGATATTTGCTCAGAATAAGGTGTAGCATGAGATAAAAATAATAGTTGCATCAAGACCATGTAGCAGATGAACTCAAGTGGATCCCAGTACTTGCATCAGATGAAAGCTCAAATCACAATAACCTGGTCTCAAAAATGTTGGCATTGGCCAAGTCCTTTTGCATATGGAGTGTTGCCTAATTCTAAGTCCAAAAGCTCATATCAAATCCAACAGTCCACACAAACATTTTTTTTATGGTTTTTCTTGTTTATTAAGTATTTTAAGGTCCTAAGACCACAAACACAAACAAAGTACACAAACAAATATATACAATCACAATATAAGGCTCAAATGAGCAAAGTGAAAATGACATAAACATAAACAATTTAAATGCTATGTAAATGACAAATGAATGGTAAATGACTTGAATTTATATTGCATAAAGTAAATGACTTGAAATTAAAAGCAATATTAATATAAGTTTTAGTTAAATGTTAGTTGATTAGATGTTAATGGTGTTTTTTTTTCAATTGATTAAGTCATTCTTTGGAGAACACTCAACCATCTATTCACAAGTATGGATCCTTGAACCAAGACATCTTCCAAAGAAATGAAAAAAGACCAAGTTTCCATACAATACCTTGAAAGATGGGAGACTTACAATCTCTCTTACTAGAATGTTATGCCTTTAGGGTCAAAATTTAGCTCTATGTTAAGCAATCGTAATTGGACTTATGTAGAAGTCACAACTATCTGAGGTCGGGCAATAAAAATTTAGGTGCTAATGCATGTTAGAGATTTGATATAATGAACCAGACTCCTAAAACATACCACACACTAAAAGAAAAGATCAAAAGGGATAGACCTATCTCATCCTTACTTATATTGGTTCATCTAACACAAGGTTATTGATGAATCAATTAGCCTTAGGATATTGAGATTTCATTGGTCAATGAAAAATATGGGAAATAATGGGATTGAAGATGAAGAGGGAGGGGAGATGAGAGAAACACAAATTGGTCATGGGAGGAATTTTATCAAATTAAAATCATTCATTCATTTTGGGAGATAAAATGTACATTTCATCAATCCCCTAAATCCAATGATTTTAACTTAACAAAAGTCAAATCAACCTTGACCAAGGCCCAAACACATAGTCAAACATCACAAGTCAATAAAAATGGCTCAACATAATTTCTATACAATTAATCAATTAAAAATCAAATGAAAAATGCATTTAAATTAAATATAGTTTGGTCAAAATCTAAAACCTCTTCAAAACACCAAATACATGGCCAAGAGATTTATCCTAGGTCAACCAAGGTCAAAGGACCTTAGACAAAAAAATTCATGATTTTTGAAAAGTCAGAAGTATTTTTAAATAATTTAAAATATGCGCAAAAACAATTAATTCATGAAAAATATCAAAATTAATCCAAAAAATAATTTTAATTCAGGAAATGAAAGAGGAAAATATTTAAAGATTTTTGGTGAAAGTCCCATATTTTTTGGATTAAAAATGAAATTAATATAAATTAATCAAAATAACAGAATTAAATGAAAAATCAGAAAATATGGAAAATCAGGGGCCATCAGATCTCCCTCATTAATTGAGGTTGCAGGTCTGATGGCCACGCGTGTGCATGCCACCAAAAACCAAGTCAAATGCGTTACAGGAGTGGTAATCACAATGGACGCTTAAGATTAAAACATTTGAATCAGATCAGAGTGCTTGGACATTGCCAATGCACCACCGGAGCCCTAGCTCCGGTCATCTTCTCCGGTGATCACCACCGGTCTGGTTCAAAGTCAACTTCATGAAAAATGAAAAATGGATACACTAATTTGAAGGAAAAATGCTCAGAAGCACGAATCTGACCTCAATTTTCTCCAATTCCAAGTATATAAAAAGATACAGGGATTTGAATTTTGAGGATTATGAACTGAGTTGCTTCGATTTGACCCCAAAGCAAGTCAATCTTGTTGCCTACATTGGTAGGACTTCAGCCAACCAAAAATATCAAAGAATGGTGAAGAATTGAAAGAGAATCGAAGAGATAAAGTTTCTGAAAAATCACCTTCGAGTTGATTAAATTTCACTTGATCTTGGTCTAGATTTGCTTGCTTTCTCTTCTTCTTGCTTGAAGAAATCAATTGAGATGAAAAGGGAAGTGAATTTCTGGAGTTTGAATTTCCAAACAGAAGATGAAGTTCAAGCTCGATTTCAAGAGAAATCTTCAAAAATTATATGGAAATGAGGGTTTGGATCAGTCTAGCAGAGCTTGAGCGGGGTTTAGATGAAGTTTCTGAAGCCATGAGCTTGTTTAAATAGGCATTGGAATTGATTTTTGCATCACTTGAAATTTGCCAAATTTGGAAACCAACTTGCAGGATGCATGGGCAATCATTTGGGCCTAAGGAATGATGCAATCCATCTCCAATTCGTGTGTAATTGATGCTGAAGTCATTACAATGAAGCATGTAAAGAAGAATTATCACTTGAATCCAAAACTTGCCAAAATAAACCTCTCAATGGAGTCATGCGCAAGTCCCTCAATCTTGATCCAAATAGGATTATCTTGGACTTTTTTGAAAGGTGAGATCAAGGGGAACAACTTTAATGTTGAAAAAAATTTCATTTGAAGCTTGGATCATGATTAATTTTGAGGTGGAACTTTGGGAAATCAAACATATTTGAAAATTTTCTAAGTCCCAAGTCAAATGTTCATTTCTTCCACCTTGAATAACTTTTGCTATGGACTTCAAATTGAAAAAGTTCCTTCATAAAAGTTGTAGCTCTTTCAAATCTCTTCCATGTGGTCACAAATTTGACCTTATTTGGATTTGTCATGAAGGAGTTATGCATTTTAAAAGTATAGGAAAATCACTTGTTCAATAGTAATGGTCCAAAGTGACCTATAATGTTTCCTCTTGGCACATGAATTTAAAAGTTTAATTTGAAATTAATTCAAACATCAAAGTTGAATTAGACATCTTGTATTTGATCATGTAGTTTGAATGGATTTAATCTCATAACAATTGAGCAAGTTATGGTCTTGGGAAGTTGACCTTCAAACTAGGGTTTAGACAAAATGACCTATAATCTTTCACCATATAAAATGACTTTCCAAGAAAACCTAGCTCTTTAACTCAACATGAAAGTTATTTGTAATGTCATTTTGAGTAACTTTTCTCTTGGAATCATTTTTATATGACAAAAATTGTAGGAGATAAGGTCTAGGGAACCCCAGTTTTGACCAGTTGACTTTCTCTGGTCAACCATCATGAACCAACTTGCTAACTTGATATTCTCTTAACTTTTGGGACTCATGGAGGATCATATAGGTATAAGATGATGTAATATGAAGTATACCTTGAAATATTTGATCAAATGTTGAAGAAACTTGTTGAGAAAGTGTAAGACCTCAATTTTGACCCTAAGATTCCTCATGGCATCATATCATTGCATTTGCATTTGCCTCAAGGATCATAGCATCTTGGCTCCTTACCCTAGGGTGGGAACACTTGTGATTTGGTTTGAGATCACCAAGAATGCTTGAATTGTATATTATTGCTTTTCTTCTTTTTACTAACCAAAAGCACAAAAATATGTCACTAACATCTTTTGTTTTGTAGCTTGAGCAATCATACTCATTGATATGGCCAGGTGAAGGTGAAAGCAAGCATGACAATGGTTCAAAAATCTCTCAATCATCATATATGTCTCCCAAGTATCTCAATTTGTCAATTTGATCAAGCAAACCAAAGGGCTTGAGGCTTGTTTCCCAAGGAAAACCCTAATTCATCTGTGCATCAATTGTGCCTTGCTCATGAAGCAACCTCAACCCATGATCAAAGAAAATCAAGGTAAGTTCTTTTATTCATCATTTCATGCATATTTGAGCTTATTTGAGTGTCCTCAATCATCAATTCATCAAGATTTGAGGTATGGACTTGAGAAGTTGATCAGTCAATTCATCTAACTATTTTGAAATCCACTGAGACCTAACTTTTAATGTGTTTGTCAAATGAGGATGAACTCAAGAGAAACAATGTTCTTAATAACCATATGAACAACGTTCATGTTCATCAAAAATTGATTTAAAGCTTGTAAGGTCATCATCCATTTCAAAACATTATAGGTCATTTTGACTGAAACCCTAATTTTGGGTCAACTTCCCAAGGACCTAACTCTCTCATTTTTCATGATTTTGAGGTGGGATCAAATAAATTGGAAATTTTAAGATGTATATTTCATTTGTTATGTTGAACAAAGTTTCACAATCCTAAAATAAATACATGTGATAATGCAAAACATTATAGGTCACTTTGGACCAAAGGCATTGAAATGTGAAAAAGTCCAACTTCAAGTGCCCATAACTTTCTCATAAAAAATCAAATTTATGCATAATTTGAGTACAAATTGATTGTATTGAAAATACCTACAACTTTGATGTTGAAGGTTTTGCCATTTGAAGCTTGCATCACTGAAACAAAAGGGTTTGAAGTTGGTCCATTTTGGAAATTTTCATATGCACATGTTTTGCACCTTGAACTTTATGACCAATTTTCACTAATTTCCCAATTCCAAATGAATTTTTGTTCAACATAACAATTGATCCTCATGTCAAGACCTTTCCAACCATTACCCATAAGGCCATGTTTTATTTTGGGAAGATGCATTTTCGAAGAGGTGAAGAATCATGTGCATTTTTAGAAACCATTTGAAAACTCATTGCACACTCCAATTTCCTTTCATCTGCACGTCCAAAACTACTATGCTGATGTTAAGTTTACCAAACCAATAGGATTTGGACCCTCCATGCGCCTGTACAGGCCCATGCATGGAAGCCCTTATCACTCATGCACATGATTTTTCCATGCATTGCCTTGCCTTTCACTATAAATAAGCATGCTTGGCTTCATCATTCAGCAACCTTAAGGCGCCTGATATGCTTTAGAACTCCATCCAAACCTCACTTTAAAGGAATTTCTCTCTTTCATTTCAAAATTTCAGATCTAATTTTCAACTTCATTGGTTGATCATTGGACTTAAAATTCCTTGGCCTTGCTTCATCTTCATCCCAAGAGTGAACTGCAATTAAGAATTGTGAAGAATTGTCCTCCATAGATCTACATTTCAGAGGTGGATGTTCAAACTTTTCTTCTTCGAAACTCATTGATTCTTACTTGTTCTTGTGTTTATTAGTTTGGCTGAAGTCCTCTCATTAGAGGCATTTGAATTGTGCTTTTAATTTTGCAAAATCATCAAGTTCAGTTTGAACTCCATTATTTTCCTCTTCTGATTTCTCTTCCTATGGGGATCTAGAAGGAAAACCAA
This sequence comes from Lathyrus oleraceus, assembly GCF_024323335.1. Classification (NCBI taxonomy): domain Eukaryota; kingdom Viridiplantae; phylum Streptophyta; class Magnoliopsida; order Fabales; family Fabaceae; genus Lathyrus; species Lathyrus oleraceus. Next base: position 328,177,265 of record NC_066581.1, on the reverse strand, counting down.
TGGTATAGGGGTGATATACATCACCCCAGCTTTCCAATGATATGAGGATCGCTTCATTTGGTTAAGTTTTATTTGTCTGCAACTTTGGCCGGAATCCCTGAGCTCGCCGGAGAAGACGGTGGTGTACACCACCGTCCGTTTGCCAGATTGAACATGGACCCTTGGATTTGTTTTCCATATCTAATCAGAGCCTCTCATTCTTATGACTTTATTTAATGCCTCGTGTGTCTCAGTTGACTAAGGCATATGGTAAGCGCGCGCTGAGAGCCCTTGGATGTGCCAGCTCAATTAATGAGACTGGATCCAACACGCCAGATATTTTCCCATTTTCCATTTTCTGATTTTAATTTCTTTTATTTTCTTTTATTTCCTTTTATTTCAAAAAATCATAACTCTTTCATTTTAATTCCAAAAAAATATGGGACCAATTGCATTATTTTTCTTTTAATTTCTAGTTTCTAAAAATGATTTTTAATATTTTTTATTTTGTCATTTGATATTTTTTATGAATTTTCTCTTTTCTGGTTATTTTTAATTCATTTTAAATAGTTTCCAATATTCAAAAAATACAAAAATATTTTCTTAACCTCTTTGAATGATGATGGATATATGAAAAATTTTCTGATCAATTTATTAATTGATTTGAGATTTATTTGAGATTTTAATTCAATTAGGTTATTTTTTATTCATTTTTAATTGTTTAAAAATAGTTTCTGGTTTCTAAAAATGCTAAAAAATTTTGTCAAACTTTGTTTGACCTTGTTGAACTTAGGATGATCCATTTGGACTTTTCAAAGTTGATTTGAAATGGATTTGAAGTTTGACCTTTAATTGATTATTTTAATTCAAGTATTATTTTAATTTTGAAAAATACCAAAAATATTTTATTTGTTTCTTGACTTCTAAGTTTCATTTTGCTTTTGTTTACTATGGTTTGATCTTGATTCCGTTCATCTTTGGTCAATGCACTTTGCTTATTTCATTTGAATTCCATTAATGTACATTCTTATTCATCTTTTTCTTTTTGATCAATGAGTTAAAGATTGGTGGTTAGCCTTGACATATGGGAGGCTTAACCTTCCTTGATTCAAATCTAATTCATCTTGATCAAAGATCAAGTGAATGGCTTTGCATTAAGGATAGGTTGCTTCTTGATCAAGCAAAAAACCTAAATCAATACAAGATCATTCTCATTTTCTTTTGGCATGGCAAGTTGTAGGAGCTTGGCTTACTAGTCAAGGTCTCTAACTTGTATTTGTTGCCTATATTTTTATTGACCGGCCTCAGATAGGTGTGACTACTATATTAGTCCACTTACGATTGCTTAACATAGCGCTAAATTGTCTTATGGCACATTAACACTAACTATTAACCATTAACTTTTACTTCAAGTTATTTAATTCTTGCAATTTACTTTATGCAATTTAATATCTTGTACATATTATTCATTTACTTTTGCCCTTTGCTTACTTGAGCTCATGTTTATGTTAATGCAATTTGCCTTTTGCTCACTTGAGCACATAATTGTGTATATACTATTGTGCTTGTGTTTTGTTTTGATTATTGTGAACCAAATGCAAATGGACAAAAGGACTTGGACTTTAGGACATTCCCTATGCAAAATGGAGTCAAAGAGCAACTAGGCCTCATGCCTTTAGAGTGCTATAAAATGTCAAAGAGCAACTAGGTCTCATGCCTTTAGAATGCTTAATGTTGAAGATGAATTAAAAAGACCAAATTCTAAACTCCATCTTGTCCATTCTTTATTTGTTTTGTGGAACTTTTTAATTTGTGTGTTCTTGTGCTAGGGATCCCAAAACTTGAGCCAAATTGAAGAACCATTGTCATGAGCATCCAAAGTGAGAGATACAAAAGCCATTGGAAGATTTCTAGGAGCTTGATTTGTGTGCTTGATTGCTTGAGTATTGGCTTATTTGCTTGCTTATTCCAAAGGATGGGAGCTACTTGGATCATCATTATGATCTCAAGAAGGGAACTCCATTTGTGGTTTTATTTCTCTTCCTTCATCTTTGTATGATTAGGACTTAGCCATTCTTCTTCTTCCCTCCACTCTAACCCAAGCCAAAACTTTTGTGCAAACATTAACATTTGTTTTCAAAATTAGAAACCTAAGCATTATGCTTTTGATTTTCAAACTTCTTTTCATAACACTTATTTTGAATTGAATCCTTAAGTCAACTTTGATCATACTTTGTAAATACTTTTCATTGGTAAATACAACTCACTCAATCGCTTTTGTGGTTTCAATGGCCACTTTCTTATCAAAACTTTTCATAAACATTAGCTATTAGGTTTGAGTTATCCTTGAGGTTGATATAATGCTCACCTATATCCTTAGTGAGTGACTATAAGACTTCCATGCTTATTATAGGGTTAACCCCTCACTAGCATGTTAAAGCTCTCCTCACATGGTGGATTTGTGGTTTTAGGTTGAGTTTTCTCCCTTGGATAACAAAAGACCTTAAGGCTTTTGGACCAATCAATTCACCAACTTCTTTTGAGATTTTTACCCCGAACTACGAGGTTTTGATCCTAATCTTTTAAGATGGTACGTAGGTAATGGTTTTATCCATTCAAATACAAAATTGTAAATAATTTGTACATTCTTCTCTCATCTCCCCAATCATGTTTGCACAAATAATTTTTCACGAATACCAACCTACCTTACAACAATTGTAAAAAGGGCTCCCTAGGAGTACCTAGGATGTTTTGGGTGCTTAAAACCTTTCCATTGCATAACCAACCCCCTTACCCCGATCTCTGACCTTTTTATTAGTTTTTGATTTGATAAAACTTCTCGGTTTTTGTTCGCTTTCTAACCTTTCCTTTGGATAAAAAGAAGTGTGGTGGCGACTCGAATTGTATGATTTACTTTTGATTTAGTCAATAAATCTAAAGGTAACAAATACCCCGCTACAGAAAAGTGGAGACTCTGCTGGGGATCATTTGCCTAGTGGGTTTTGCCTACTTTTCACTTTTGTTGTATTGTATGTTTATATTATTTTGTGACATATTTTTGTGAAAATTTGGGATTACTGTATTGTTTGTAATGTATGAATTGCTTGATATATTAATTACTTGTGTGCTTGGTGGTCTCTTGTGAGATGAGTTTTATACCCGAACTCGAATGCACTTATGATAGGAGAATGGCATAGTCTTGTTGACTTGTGTGGAGTTATTCCTTAGCAAGTTGACTTGCAATCCCATTCACTTGGTGGAGGTTATGTTGGGATCAATAATGCCACACGAGTAGTCGTGGTTAGGCATTACTCTTTCCAATATATGCCTTAGAAGCCAAGGACCTTAGTTTACCAAGCCCATCTTGGCCTATTTTTAGGACGTAATGTGAAGGTCGTTCATGTGTAAGATTTGATACGAGTGTTACACGATACTACACTCATAAGAGTCTCTCTTGAGAATATTTTTGGAATACGAGTAGTCGTTTATCCGATAATATTCGAAAGATGGGATGATGACTATGGGAACCTCTTGTAGAACATGATTGGCAGGTTTAAACCATAGTACACTCCCTTTGGGTGGTTCTTAACCGAGACTTCATGCTCGTGACTTGCAACAAACCCTTGATTCATGGTTGATCCGTTTTTGTATATCCTTAATATCAATGGAACTTGGGTGTTGATAAGGTGTAAACCATAATCCACCAAAATGGATGATTGATATTAAGGATGATTTGATCCATCCCGTGACCTTTGTATGGTGTGACTTGCTTGATCCTTGAGTGTGGTTGTTGCATCCATGCATTCATGCATTCATACACATCCATATCATCAACGATGAGAAATTTTTCAAGGAACTTAAGAGGTCTATTTGCAAATTTTCAGACATGGATAGGCAAAGAAGGAATACGAAGAAGTACAGTTTCAGACAACCCGACTTGAAAGAGTTAAGGAATTTGGCATCCTATGTATTAGATCCCTTGGAGTTCAAGGCTCGTCATGGGAAGCTTCTGTCTATCCTTGCTACTCAGGTGGATGAAGGTCTGATGAGTGTGTTGGTGCAGTTCTATGATCCCTTGTACCGTTGCTTCACATTTCCGGATTTCCATCTTTTGCCTACGCTTGAGGAGTATGCCTATTTTGTGGGTATACCTATCCTAGATCAGTTGTCGTTCAGTGGCTTGGAGAGGGTTCCTACTTCTCAAGAGATTGTTGATTTGTTGCATATAAATGAAGTTATTGTGGGTGCTCATATGACTACCAAAGTTGGAATTCAAGGTCTCCCTTCTGAGTTCCTCATTGCTCAAGCTACTTTGTATGGGAAGGCCATGAGTGAGGACGCCTTTGAGGCTATATTTGTACTTCTCATCTATGGGTTAGTGTTATTTCCCAACATCGACAAGTTTGTGGATGTGAACGCCATTAGGATTTTCTCTACTCTTAATCCCGCTCCGACTTTGTTGGGTGACACTTATTTCTCTTTGTATATGAGGAATGCAAAGGGTGGTGGTACCATTGTGTGCTGTTTGCCTCTGTTGCACAAGTGGTTTATGTCGCACTTGCCACAGACGGTCGCCTTCAAGGAGAACAAAGGATGTCTACGATGGTCCACGAGACTTATGTCTCTCAATAATGATGATATCTTTTGGTACAATCGTGTATATGATGGTGTGCAGATTATTGACTCTTGTGGTGAATTCTCCAATGGGCCTCTTCTTGGTACATGTGGGGGGATTAACTACAACCCTGTTTTAGCACGCCGTTAGCTTGGGTTCCCCTTGAAGGATAAACCTAATAACATTTTGTTAGAAGGTGTGTTCTTTCAAGAGGGTAAAGATCCCAAAAACTTGAAGGTCAGGATGGTCCGCACTTGGCGCAAGATTCATAGGAAGGGAAGGAAAGAGTTTGGTCCGAAGAATTGTATTGCTTTGGAATCCTATACCTCGTGGGTGAGGAGGAGAGCTTCTAAGTACCTTATGCCTTATGATTATCCAAGACCTACACCTTTGACTATGGTTGGACCTTCAACCCTCCCTAACCAAGGAGTAGAGGAGTTGAGAGATGAAGATCGTTCACGTGCTTGGGTCCGTGAGCGAGAGGAGCTACTTCAGCAGCTTAGAGATAAGGATGCGTTGATAGCGTTTCTTGAGCATCAGGTTATCGACGCGCTTGATGATGTGGTGACTTCTCTTCTTCCTCAGTCTTCCAAGTTTTGGAAGAGGAAGTATGACCGACTCGCCAAAGAGAAGGCAGATATGGAGGCAGCCTATGAGAGAGAGGTGAAGAGGCTTCGTGCAGCTTATCTTCTGATCTCGAGAGCTTTGGACGATTGTTTCTAGGGTTCCATAGGATGCTCATTTCCCTTCTCTCTTGTATTGTATTTGGTTACCAAGACTGTACTTCTTTGATGTAAAAATATTTTCCAGATCTTACTGATATGTTATTTCCATATATGTCCAAATGATTAATATTTTTAATATTTGCAAATAGAGCTCTAAAGTTCCTCTGATTAAAAAGTAAATCATATGCACAAGCATTGCATGCATCATGTGCATAAGCAGGTTTTGCTCCAGGCTTCTTGTTCAGTGGTCTAACTCTGTATTCTTCATTTATTTTGAAGACAAGCTGACGCACCGGTACTACACCAGAGCCAACTCGTCAAGACTAATGGATCACCTAGAGCAAGAGAACAGAGAGCTGAAGGAGGAAGTGGCAAGATTGACTGCCCTGATGGAGTCTTTCTTGGCCACCCAAAGCCAGTCTTCTCCAACGCCTTCAACTCCTCCCCAGAGAACAGTCATTTTTGAGATTGCCTCTTCAACAGTGTCTGCTACCAGTGCCCACTTCGCGCCTACTGCCATGCCAGCCGGGTTTCCTTGGGGGATGCCCGCGAATTTTATTCCTGAGGGTCTCGCCCCAACATTTGTTTCTATATCGGCATCTAGCCCAGTCCTCGTTGTGCCACCTCCGGTCGTGCATACTATACCGAGAGTAGATGACACCATTTATCACTCTAAGCCATCTGAGGGCCCAGACGTGTATGAAAAGATGGATGCTATGAATGATCATTTCCTTGAGCTTCGCAAGGAACTCAAAACTCTCATAGGGAAGGACCTCTTTGGCAAGTCTGCTGCTAAACTTTGCCTTGTTCCAAATGTTAAGATCCCTGTAAAATTCAAAGTGCCTGACTTTGAAAAGTACAAGGGAAATACTTGCCCTCTCATCCATCTGGTTATGTATGCAAGAAAAATGTCGACTCAGACCGACAATGATCAGCTCCTCATTCATTATTTCCAGGACAGCCTGTCCAGTGCCGCCCTGAGATTGTACATGGGTTTGGACAGCACGAACATCCGCTCCTTCAACGACCTTGGCGAAGCTTTCTTCAAGCAATACAAGTACAACGTGGATATGGCTCCCGATAGGGACCAATTGAGGGTCATGTCCGAGAAGGATAAGGAAACTTTTAAGGAGTACGCCCAGAGGTGGCGAGAGTTAGCTGCACAGATTGTGCCTCCGCTGGAAGAGAAAGAGATGACCAAAATCTTCTTGAAGACCTTGAGTTCATTTTATTATGAGCGAATGATTTCCATCGCCCCTTCTGACTTCACCGAGATGGTGAATATGGGGATGCGTCTGGAGGAAGGAGTCAGGGAAGGGCGCCTGATTAGAGAAGAAGGCTTTTCTGCCAAACGTTATGGGGCATTTGGGAAGAAGAAAGATGGTGAGGCACATGTTGTGACCTCCCATGTCAAACCCAGAAGACCCTCTGTGAAGAGGAAGACCGTGCGTCCCGCCGGTAATCAGCACCAGGTGGCTCATATAGCGCCTGTTTTCAAAGAAAATAAGCAGTATCAGCATAATAACCAGCAACAGCAACATCAACAGTATCAACAACAACAGCATTGTCCTCAACAGCAGGCCTACCAGCCTCGAAACAATAATCAGACTAGTACAAGCTATGATAGGAAGAGGGTCAGTTTTGATCCTATTCCGATGACCTATGCCGAGCTATATCCTTCTTTGATAGAGAGGAAACTGATCACTCCACGTGACCCACCTGCTATACCTACCAACCCTCAGTGGTGGTATAAGCATGAGCTTCATTGTGTTTATCATTCCGGTGCTCCCGGACATGATGTGGAGAACGGCTACCCGCTGAAGACCAAGGTTGAAGACCTTGTGAGAAGCGATATATTGTTTTTCGAGGACGTAGGTCCTAATGTCAAGAAGAACCCATTGCCCGAGCATGGGAAATCTGCTGTCAATATGGTTCAGGGTTGCCCTGGCAAATATAAGGTCCGATATGTCAGCCATATCCAACGATCTTTGGTCGAGATGCACAGACTGTTGTGTGGATACAGTCACTACAAGCATGACCATGACAGATGCCATGTTTGCACTGTTAATGAGAGAGGATGTCGTCAAGTTAGAAAAGACATCCAAGAAATGCTGGATGAAGGTGTAATTGAAATACTTCAGAATCGCGATGAGGATGATGAAGTCAATGTGATATCACCAGTATTCAGGATCCCTGAGCCTGTTGTCATCCGATACGATGGCAGCAAGCAGAAGGCTTCTCCTGCTCTCATAATCAAGCCAGCTGGCCCTGTGCCATATTCTTCTGACAAAGTTGTTCCCTATCGTTATAATGATGTGGCATTGGAAGATGGGAAGGAGGTGCCTCTACCCTCCACTTCTGTTGTTAACATCGTTGATGTCAGTGGCCTGACCCGTAGTGGTCGTGTTTTCTCGGTGTCACCGAAACCCCAGACTTACACCAGAAGGGTTGATACTGCTGAGAGTGTTGTTCGTCCATTGGGGAATTCTGTTGCTTCTCCGAATCTGACACTTGTTGTTAATAGACCTGTCGTCGTTGCTGCTAAAGCTCCTGTCCCTGCTGGGCAAAATGGCATGATGAAAGAGGAATGTGATGAGATGCTAAGGCTCACCAAGAGGAGTGAATACAACGTTGTAGATCAGCTTCTACAAACGCCTTTAAAGATATATGTGATATCTTTGTTAATGAACTCAGAACCACACTGTGAAGCTCTGCAGAAGGTGTTGGATGTGGCGTATGTAGGTCATGACGTCACAATAGAATAATTCAATAGTATTATTGCAAACATTACTGCTTGTAACAATCTGAGTTTCTGTGATGCTGATCTCCCCGAGGGGGGAAGAGACCACAATTTGGCACTTCACATTTCAATGAACTGCAAAGATGATGCCATGTCTAATATGATGGTAGACACTGGATCATCACTGAATGTGTTGCCAAAATCCACTCTCGCCAGACTGTCATACCAGGGGCCTCCCATGAGGCAGAGTGGAGTGGTCGTGAAAGCTTTTGATAGATCCCGCAAAACTGTGATTGGTGAGGTTGAACTCCCAGTCAAGATTGGACCAAGTGATTTCCAGATCACTTTTCAGGTCATGGATATCCATCCATCATATAGCTGTTTGTTGGGCAGACCATGGATTCACGAGGCAGGCGCCGTGACATCCACCCTACACCAAAAGTTGAAGTTCGTCAAGAACAAAAAGTTGGTGGTAGTAGGGGGAGAGAAGTCTCTCTTGGTTAGCCATTTGTCTTCCTTTTCTTATATTGATGCTGAGGACGAGGTTGGGACTCCGTTCTAAGCTTTGTCTATTGCTGAGCCTTCTAAGAAAGGAACTTCTTCATTTGCGTCCTACAATGATGCGAAGTTGGCCATTGAGCATGGCGCAACTACTGGTTTAGGACAAATGATTAAGCTGGAAGATAATAAATCTCGGGCTGGCATAGGGTATTCTTCAAGCACTTTCAACAAGTATGGGCTGTTTCAGAGTGGTGGTTTCATCCACACGGTTGAAGAACAGGAAGCTGCTGCTATTGTAGAAGAGGATGCAGAGGAAGATTCTGGCAACTTTGTCATCCCCGGAGGGGTCTGCAATAATTGGGTCGCTGTTGATGTTCCAACAATTGTCCATAAGTCAATGTAATGTTCATTTTTGTTTAAAAACCCTTCTCCCATGCCAAAAGGAGAAGTGATGACATTGTTGGCCCATAAATACAATGATATTCATTCAATAAATTCATGTTGAATGTTTGTTTTTCAAGTTATTTTCACTTTTTGTCTTTTGCATGAAATTGGTGATCACCATAAAACCCTAAAAATAGAATAAAATCAATCTTTTCATCTGCATAATGATTTACCTTGTTTGAATTCTAAAATCTCTTTATATCCAAAATCATTATGCAGGTTGATCAAACCCATTGAACATAATGATCCAACACCATCTCCCAACTTTGAGTTCCCTATATTTGAGGCCGAAGAAGATGATGTTGAAGAGATTCTTGATGAGATTACCCATTTGCTTGAGCACGAAGAGAAGATCATTCAGCCACATCTTGAGAATCTGGAAACAGTCAACTTGGGGTCTGAAGATTGTGTTCGTGAAGTGAAGATTGGGGCACTCCTAGAGGAATCTGTTGAGAAGGGGTTGATTGAGTTGCTGCGAGAATATGTCGACGTCTTTGCCTGGTCATATAAAGACATGTCTGGTTTAGATACTGATATCGTGCAACATTTCCTGCCTTTGAAGCCTGAGTGTGTGCCTGTGAAGCAAAAGCTCAGAAGAACTCATCCTGATATGGCAGTGAAGATCAAAGAAGAAGTTCAGAAGCAAATTGATGCGGGGTTTCTGGTGACTTCTACATATCCTCAGTGGGTGGCCAATATTGTGCCCGTGCCTAAGAAAGATGGAAAAGTCTGAATGTGTGTGGACTATAGAGACTTGAATAAAGCTAGTCCGAAAGATGATTTTCCTCGACCACATATTGATATGTTGGTAGATAATACAGCTAAATTCAATGTCTTCTCATTTATGGATGGATTTTCCGGTTATAATCAGATCAAAATGGCACCCGATGATATGGAGAAGACAACATTCATCACACCTCGGGGAACATTACGTTATCGAGTGATGTCCTTCGGTTTGAAGAACGCCGGAGCCATGTATCAATGCGCTATGACTACCTTGTTTCATGATATGATGCATAAGGAGATCGAGGTGTATGTTGATGATATGATTGCAAAGTCGAGAAAAAAGGTTGAACATGTTGAGCACTTGTTGAAGCTTTTTCAGTGTCTGAGGAAGTATAAGCTTCGTCTGAATCCTAACAAGTGTACATTTGGAGTCCGTTTCGGCAAGTTATTGGGCTTTATTGTCAGCGAGAGAGGTATTGAAGTTGATCCTGCCAAGGTCAAAGCAATACAAGAGATGCCTGCGCCCAAAACTGAGAAGCAAGTCCGAGGTTTTCTTGGCCGCTTGAATTATATTTCCAAATTTATATCTCACATGACTGCCACATGTGCGCCTATATTCAAGCTCCTCCAGAAAGATCAGCGTCATGATTGGACCGAGGATTGCCAAAAGGCCTTTGACAGTATCAAAGAGTATCTGTACGAGCCGCCGATTCTGTCTCTGCCTGTGGAAGGGAGACCCTTGATTATGTATCTAACAGTTCTTGAAGACTCTATGGGTTGTGTCCTTGGCCAACAAGACGAATCAGGGAAGAAAGAGTATGCCATATACTATCTGAGTAAGAAGTTCACTGATTGTGAGTCTCGATACTCAATGCTTGAGAAAACATGTTGTGCTTTGGCTTGGGCTGCTAAGCGCTTATGTCAGTTCATGTTGAATCATACGACTTGGTTGATATCCAAAATGGATCCAATCAAGTATATCTTTGAGAAGCCTGTTTTAACTGGGAGGATTGCCCGTTGGCAGATGTTGTTGTCTGAGTATGATATTGAGTATCGAGCTCAGAAAGCTATTAAAGGTAGTGTTTTGGCTGACCACTTGGCACATTAACCAATTGAGGATTATCAGTCAATTGAGGATTATCAGTCAATTCAGTATGACTTCCCAGATGAGGAGATTATGTATTTGAAAATGAAAGATTGCGACGAGCGTACGCTCGATGAAGGGCCAGAGCCTGGTTCCCAATGGAGCATGGTGTTTGATGGCGCTGTAAATCAATATGGAAATGGTATTGGGACAGTGATTATTACTCCTCAGGGCACACATTTTCCTTTTACAGCAAGGCTAACTTTCAAATGCATGAATAATATGATGGAGTATGAGGCCTGTATTATGGGTTTCGAAGAGTGTATTGATCTTAGGATCAAGCATCTTGATGTTTATGGTGATTATCCGGCAGTTTCTACCTCAATGGCGATGTGCTTTATAAGAGGAATTTTGACATGGTTCTGCTCAGATGTTGTGGGTAGACACGAAGCAGACCTGTTGATGACTGAAGTCCATGAGGGTTCATTTGGTACTCATTCCAATGGACATGCCATGGCTAAGAAGATGTTGAGAGCAGGCTACTATTGGTTGACAATGGAGTCTGACTGTTGCAAATACGTGAAGAAATGCCATAAGTGTCAGATTTATGCGGATAAGATTCATATTCCCCCGACACTTCTGAATGTGATTTCATCATCATGGCCTTTCTCTATGTGGGGAATTGACATGATTGGCATGATAGAGCCCAAAGCGTCCAACGGTCACAGGTTTATTCTCGTAGCAATTGATTACTTCACCAAATGGGTTAAAGCGGCGTCATATGCGAACGTGACCAGGCAGGTGGTTGTGAAGTTTATCAAGAATTAACTCATTTACCGTTATAGTGTGCCAGATAAGATCATTACTGATAATGGATCTAACTTGAACAACAAGATGATGAAAGAGCTTTGTAGCGAGTTCAAGATTACACATCATAATTCTTCTCCTTATAGACCCAAGATGAATGGGGCTGTAGAAGTTGCTAATAAGAATATCAAGAAGATTGTCCAGAAGATGGCTGTTACATACAAAGATTGGCATGAGATGCTGCCATTTGCTTTACATGGTTATCGTACATCTGTCCGCACTTCAACAGGGGCAACCCCTTTCTCTCTTGTTTACGGCATGAAGGTTGTACTCCCAGTAGAGGTGGAGATCCCATCAATGAGAGTCTTGATGGAAGCCAAGTTGACTGAGGCTGAATGGGTTCAGAGTCGTTATGACCAATTGAATTTAATTGAAGAGAAGAGATTGACTGCCATGTGCCATGGTCAGTTATATCAGCAAAGGATGAAGAAAGCCTTTGATAAGAAGGTCAAGCCTCGTGTGTTTCGAGAAGGTGACCTTGTGCTCAAGAAAGTCTTGTCTTTCGCGCCCGATTCTAGGGGCAAGTGGACTCCAAGCTATGAAGGTCCATATATTGTTAAAAGAGCCTTTTCAGGCGGTGCTTTGATACTCATAACTATGGATGGGGAGGATTTCACTCGTCCTGTGAATTCAGATGCAGTCAAGAAATACTTCGCCTAAAATAAAAACAGAATAGCTCGCTAATTTGAAAACCCGAAAGGGCGGCTTAGGCAAAAATGAGCGTCTCGGTGGATTGAAAACCCGAAAGGGCGATCCAGGCAAAAGTTAGAGACATAAAAAATGAATATATATCCCGCTAGATTGAATACCTCACCCTGGGGCAATCTAGGCAAAAATTAGGGATTTGGCAAGTAACTGCATTCTGACAAGACTTTGTTCTACAGTTGTCTTCTGGCAAAGATTCTCGCTCGGTCATCGTCAACTGAAGCTTCAAATACATCGGATTCAGAGTTGGTGGAGAAATGGTCATTATGTTCAATGTAGCCCTTTTCCAATATATATCACCAATTTCAAATTTGTAAAGATCCATGGAGTCTTACCATTTGCAGACTACCATTCTATCAAATAAATTTGAGCTTTATCCAATTCTTTGCACTCTTATTTGTTTCTGCTTAACAAATGTTTGCATGTTTTAATTGATAAATATCATTGTTTTAAAATAAAGTCTTTATAAATTGTTTTTAAACAAAGTGAACATTCATAATGGCAAAAAGGATTATTGGGACATCTTTAGTGCTCTCCCAAGGATAGTATGATCTCTGAAAGGGTAAGACATTTGTTCATTGTTCCTAGCATACTTGTATCCTTTTCATTTTCTTTCAGGATGTCTCCTCCGTGAGCGCAGAAAAAGATTATGCATCACCATTCCCCGGGAAGTCTGGAGCTTGGGTCCCATTTTGTTTAGAAGAGTATATCTCTAACATCCCACCAAATCCCCAGAAGAGTCTGGAGTTTGGTCTCAGTCTTCTAGCTCCCCAGGTGAAGCTGGATCTAGCATCTGTGTTATCAATTATACGGTTGTCATCCCTTGTGTGGATTGACCTAAAATCCCTTATAGATTGATAAATTGATATGCTATCTCTTCGAGGAAGTTGGTTTTCCCTCGTTCAGATTGGAGTTCTCCCGCGGAGTGAGCAGGATATCCCAGCATGAGTGGAATTTTCAACCAGTGGATCTGTAGCTTATCCTCAGCAGATTCACGTACTGTGATCTCCAGCAGGTTTGCCTCCCATTCATCCTCAGCAGGGTTGTTCATGTGAGACTTCCCCATTTTGGTCGCCAACAGGTTATCTCCAGCGGATTGCTTTCAGGATTATCCTCGGTTTGATCACCAACAGTGTTCCCCAAGAGAGTTGCTTGGCCAGAGCCTGATTGCTGTTATTTCCTCCTTCTCAGATGATTTCTCCTCCTAGCCGAGCGGGTGATGAAAATGTTTATTTTCTATCCCCAGTGGAGCGTTGCTTTCCCCTTCCTCAGCAGAGACTATTTCTCCAGCAGTATGAGGAATTGTGTTGATTCTTGAAATTTCTGTTTGGTGGTTATTCCCCCACAGAGTTTCTATCTTATCCCGGTGGTTTCCCCAGTAGAGTTTCTTCTACAAAGGAATCGTATCCGTGTGTTCTCCCCAGCCGAGGCTCTATTTGATCCTGATTTGGGCGTTGGAACTTCTGAGGAAGATGTTTTCTTTTCCTTCCCCTGTAGAGTGACTGGTTCTCCTTCTCCGCAGCAGGAATATTCCTCCGTGGTTAGAAGTGGTTGATTTGTTTGATGTGCTTCTGTTTGGTGATTGTTCCCCACACAATTTCTACATCACTTCTTGATAAGATCCCTAGTAGATTTCTTCTCTGATCTTATCCTGTTCTCTGCGTACTGCTGGAAGATCCCCAGCTTTGGTGATTGGGTTCCCTTGCTCGTTCCCAACAGCAGTCTTTGATCCCCGGTGATCCTGTTTGCTCCCCTAGCAGTGATCTTGGTCCCTGGCAGTGACTTTGTTTGATTCTCAGCATTGGTTTTATTCCCTTGCAGAGATTGGTGTTCCTGGTATTGGTTGCCCCCACCAGATTGGGAGTTTCCCTAGTGGTTTGACTTTCTCTTTTGAGATGTAGTACCGGATGTCTGTCCATTGATTCCTGGACCTGTTTGTGACAGATATGTCTGTTTGTCAACATTCATCATACATAAACCACGCATATACATGCATAATTATAACATTCAGATATTCATGTTGCATTTTTTTCCATATATATTTGTTTGTTGTCTCCTGCTATTTGGTGATACATATTTTCCCAAGCAGATGTGTGTGTCTGATCTCTCCATATAGAGTCAGCCCCATAGGCAGAAAGTGTCTATCCTTTCTTCCATATTCCCCACTGAGTTATGCCCTCGTGGATGATTGTTGTTTCAGTTTCCTCCCAAAATATGTATTGGGATGGAATTACTCCCCTGAGTTATGTCCTCATTAGGTTGAGTCTTGTTTCTTTATGTCTCTCTAGTTTGTTCCTAGATTGACTCCTCTTGTTATTTTCCTTTGCGCTTCCCCGTAGTTTAGATGAATGATTGCTCAGTAACCAGTAATTGTCCATCTTTTCCCCGGCGGAATCTGTGGCCTTCTACCCAGTAACCGGTAGTTGTAAGTCCTATATCTGTGGCCTTCTACCCAGTAACCGGTAGTTGTAAGTCCTATTTCTGTGGTTTTCTACCCAGTAACCAGTAGTTGTAAACCCCATTTAATCCCCTTGCAGAGTTAACCCTTATTTTTGTTCATCCTAACCGATGACGGTTACTCTCTTTTGTGGTTTTCTACCCAGTAACCGGTAGATGTAATCCCCTCTTTGTCGGTTATCTTTATCCTATATTCGGTATTGACATTCTTTCACCTTTCGAGTATATCTCCCAGTAACCGGTGATATATCTCTTGGATAATTGCTCTGATAAAGCAATGTATCCCCCAACGAGTCATCTTTCATTTACCCCTTTTTTTTTGGTAATGATCGTTTCTCCCCTTTGATTGTCATCATTTTATACCCAGTATTCGGTATCCCGATGTCCTTTCTTTTTCGGTCGATTTATCCTTTATTAACCTAGTAACCGGTTGTGGATAATCTTCCATGCGAGTATGTTATCTACGTTCTGACGGTAATAGATAATATATCTCATGCGCTCTTCGGTCGAAGTCTTTTTCTTCCCCAGTCGAGTAAGATTCGTATTTCCTTATGGAATCGAATGTACATCCTCTAATCGAGTTTTCTTTTTCAGCCCTCCTTTCGGATGATGAGTGTCTTGGAAGTATTCCCCAATTCACGCCTGATTAGTCACCTATTATATGCCCAGTAACCGGTATCCCTGGTGTTCCTCCCTTCTACTCCCTATTATGAATTTGGTCCCCTGTGGAGTCAGATTTTTCTGAGTTGAAATATACCTTTTTAGGTCTTCCTCAGATGTTTTGGATGATTGATATCTCTCACCCTTATACCGGTCTTAGATATTCATTCTCCCCGAGCGTGCTGTTCTCTCACCCTTATACCGGTGTTTTGATCACATGCCTCTCTGAGCTTATTACCCAGTAACCGGTAATACCTCATTTCGTTTCCTCAGCTGAGTCCTCTTTGGACATTCCCCGTCGGAGTCCCTTAGTGGATTTTCCCAGCCTGAGTCCGGATTTTTATCTGAACTATCCTTTGTGGATAGTTTTGTTGTATTGGCATATTCCCCAATACATGCATCTTTGTGTCAGCTCGAGTCTTTCCATTGATTTATCTTCATGGAATCTATTCGTGTCTCTCAGCAAGTTTTAAGTCGTGACCTGCTCACACATTTTATTCCCCTTTACTCCCTAGAGTCTCTGTCCCATCTATGAGTATATCACTAATATGGATTTTCAATTTCTCCTGATTTTTTTTTCCTTTGTGGACACATATCCCCACAGAGTGTTAACTTTTGCATACATACATTTGCATCATGAGGTATCTAAGGGACCAAAATTCGTCTCTTTGTTATTATTTAAGCCCATTCTACCTCGTAGAGACGAAGATTTTAACCTTCATATCTCCGGCTAGAATGACCTTAAATAGGGGCATCTGTAAGACTCCAATTTTGACCCTAAGATCCCTCATGGCATCATATCATTGCATTTGCATTTGCCTCAAGGATCATAGCATCTTGGCTCCTTACCCTAGGGTGGGAACACTTGTGATTTGGTTTGAGATCACCAAGCATGCTTGAATTGTATATTATTGCTTTTCTTCTTTTTACTAACCAAAAGCACAAAAATATGTCACTAACATCTTTTGTTTTGTAGCTTGAGCAATCATGCTCATTGATATGGCCAGGTGAAGGTGAAAGCAAGCATGACAATGGTTCACAAAGCTCTCAATCATCATATATGTCTCCCAAGTATCTCAATTTGTCAATTTGATCAAGCAAACCAAAGGGCTTGAGGCTTGTTTCCCAAGGAAAACCCTAATTCATTTGTGCATCAACTGTGCCTTGCTCATGAAGCAACCTCAACCCATGATCAAATACAATCAAGGGAAGTTATTTTATTCATAATTTCATGCATATTTGAGCTTATTTGAGTGTCCTCAATCATCAATTCATCAAGATTTGAGGTATGGACTTGAGAAGTTGATTAGTCAATTCATCTGACTATTTTGAAATCCACTGAGACCTAACTTTTAATGTGTTTGTAAAATGAGGATGACCCAAAGATCAAAAATGTTCTTAATAACCATATGAGAAACTTTCATGTTCATTAAAAATTGATTTAAAGCTTTGAAGGTCATCATCCATTTCAAAACATTATAGGTCATTTTGACTGAAACCCTAATTTTGGGTCAACTTCCCAAGGACCTAACTCTCTCGTTTTTCATGATTTTGAGGTGGGATCAAATGAATTGGAAATTTTAAGATTTCTACTAAATTGTTCATGTTGACCAAATTTTCATAATCCTAAAATAAATACATGTGATAATGCAAAACATTATAGGTCACTTTGGACCAAAGGCATTGAAATGTGAAAAAGTATAACTTCAAGTGCCCATAACTTTCTCATCAAAAATCCAAATGATTCTAAATTTTATCCCAAATTGATTTTCTTGAAAAGATATACAACTTTGATGTTGAAGGTTTTGCAATTTGAAGCTTGCATCATTGAAACAGAAGGGTTTGAAGTTGGTCCATTTTGGAATTTTTCAAATGCACATGTTTTGCACCTTGAACTTTATGACCAATTTTCACTAATTTCCCAATTCCAAATGAAGTTTTGTTGAACATAATAATTGATCCTCATGTCAAGACCTTTCCAACCATTACCCATAAGGCCATGTTTTATTTTGGGAAGATGCATTTTCGAAGAGGTGAAGAATCAGGTGCATTTTTAGAAACCATTTGAAAACTCATTGCACACTCTAATTTCCTTTCAACTACACGTCCAAAACTACTATGTTGATGTTAAGCTTGCCAAACCAATAGGATTTGGGCCCTCCATGCGCTTGTACAGGCCCATGCATGGAGGCCTTTATCACTCATGCACATGATTTTTCCATGCATTGCCTTGCCTTTCACTATAAATAAGCATGCTTGGCTTCATCATTCAGCAACCTTAAGGCGCCTAATATGCTGCAGAACTCCATCCAAACCTCACTTTAAAGGAATTTCTCTCTTTCATTTCAAAATTTAAGATCCAATTTTCAACTTCATTGGTTGATCATTGGACTTAAAATTCCTTGGCCTTGCTTCATCTTCATCCCAAGAGTGAACTGCAATCAAGAACTGTGAAGAATTGTCCTCCATAGATCTACATTTCAGAGGTGGATGTTCAAACTTTTTTTCTTCGAAACTCATTGATTCTTGCTTGTTTCTTGTGTTTATTGGTTTGGCTGAAGTCCTCTCATCAGAGGCATTTGAATTGTGCTTTTAATTTTGCAAAATCATCAAGTTCAGTTTGAACTCCATTATTTTCCTCTTCTGGTTTCTCTTCCTATGGGGATCTAGAAGGAAAACCAATGGTATAGGGGTGATGTACATCACCCCAGCTTTCCAATGATATGAGGATCGCTTCATTTGGTTAAGTTTTGTTTGTCTGCAACTTTGGCCAGAATCCCTGAGCTCGCGGGAGAAGACGATGGTGCACACCACCGTCCGTTTTCCAGATTGAACATGGACCCTTGGATTTGTTTTCCAGATCTAATCAGAGCCTCTCATTCTTATAACTTTATTTAATGCCTCGTGTGTCTCAGTTGACTAAGGCATATGGTAAGCGCGCGCTGAGAGCCCTTGGATGTGCCAGCTCAATTAATGAGACTGGATCCAACGCGCCAGATATTTTCCCATTTTCCATTTTCTGATTTTAATTTCTTTTATTTTCTTTTATTTCCTTTTATTTCAAAAAATCATAACTCTTTCATTTTAATTCCAAAAAATATGGGACCAACTGCATTATTTTTCTTTTAATTTCTAGTTTCTAAAAATGATTTTTAATATTTTTTATTTTGTCATTTGATATTTTTTTATGAATTTTCTCTTTT
The DNA here is from genome assembly GCF_024323335.1 of Lathyrus oleraceus. Lineage (NCBI taxonomy): Eukaryota > Viridiplantae > Streptophyta > Magnoliopsida > Fabales > Fabaceae > Lathyrus > Lathyrus oleraceus. Next base: position 328,158,559 of record NC_066581.1, on the reverse strand, counting down.
CTGGTTATTTTTATTCATTTTAAATAGTTTCCAATATTCAAAAAATACAAAAATATTTTCTTAACCTCTTTGAATGATGATGGATCTATGAAAAATATTCTCATCAATTTATTAATTTATTTGAGATTTATTTGAGATTTTAATTCAATTAGGTTATTTTTTATTCGTTTTTAATTGTTTAAAAATAGTTTTTGGTTTCTAAAAATGCTGAAATTTTTTGTCAAACTTTGTTTAACCTTGTTGAACTTAGGATGATCCATTTGGACTTTTCAAAGATGATTTGAAATGGATTTGAAGTTTGACCTTTAATTGATTATTTTAATTCAAGTATTATTTTAATTTTGAAAAATACCAAAAATATTGTATTTGTTTCTTGACTTCTAAGTTTCATTTTGCTTCTGTTTACTATGGTTTGATCTTGATTCCGTTCATCTTTGGTCAATGCACTTTGCTTATTTCATTTGAATTCCATTAATGTACATTCTTATTCATCTTCTTCTTCATCTTTTTCTTTTTGATCAATGAGTTAAAGATTGGTGGTTAGCCTTGACATATGGGAGACTTAACCTTCCTTGATTCAAATCTAATTCGTATTGATCAAAGATCAAGTGAATGGCTTTGCATTAAGGATAGGTTGCTTCTTGATCAAGCAAAAAACCTAAATCAATACAAGATCATTCTCATTTTCGTTTGTCATGGCAAATTGTAGGAGCTTGGCTTACTAGTCAAGGTCTCTAACTTGTGTTTGTTGCCTATATTTTTGTTGACCAGCCTCAGATAAGTGTGACTACTACATTAGTCCACTTACGATTGCTTAACATAGCGCTAAATTTCCCTATGGCACATTAACACTATCTATTGACCATTAACTTTTACTTCAAGTCATTTAATTCTTGCAATTTACTTTATGCAGTTTAATATCTTGTACATATTATTCATTTGCTTTTGCCCTTTGCTCACTTGAGCTCATGTTTATGTTAATGCAATTTGCCTTTTGCTCACTTGAGCATATGATTGTGTATATACTATTGTGCTTGTGTTTTGTTTTGATTGTTGTGAACCAAATGCAAATGGACAAAAGGACTTAGACTTTAGGACATTCCCTATGCAAAATGGAGTCAAAGAGAAACTAGGCCTCATGCCTTTAGAATGCTATAAAATGTCAAAGAGCAACTAGGCCTCATGCCTTTAGAATGCTTAATGTTGAAGATGAATTAAAAGGACCAAATTCTAAACTCCCTCGTGTCCATTCTTTATTTGTTTTGTGGAACTTTTTGATTGTGTGTTCTTGTGCTAGGGATCCCAAAACTTGAGCCAAATTGAAGAACCATTGTCATGAGCATCCAAAGTGAGAGATACAAAAGCCATTGGAAGATTCCTAGGAGCTTGATTTGTGTGCTTGATTGCTTGAGTATTGGCTTATTTGCTTGCTTATTCTAAAGGATGGGAGCTACTTGGATCATCACTATGATCTCAAGAAGGGAACTCCATTTGTGGTTTTATTTCTCTTCCTTCATCTTTGTATGATTAGGACTTAGCCATTCTTCTTCTTCCCTCCACTCTAACCCAAGCCAAAACTTTTGTGCTAACATTAACATTTGTTTTCAAAATTAGAAACCTAAGCATTATGCTTTTGATTTTCAAACTTCTTTTCATAACACTTATTTTGAATTGAATCCTTAAGTCAACTTTGATCATACTTTGTAAATACTTTTCATTGGTAAATACAACTCACTCAATCGCTTTTGTGGTTTCAATGGCCACTTTCTTATCAAAACTTTTCATAAACATTAGCTATTAGGTTTGAGTTATCCTTGAGGTTGATATAATGCTCACCTATATCCTTAGTGAGTGACTATAAGACTTCCATGCTTATTATAGGGTTAACCCCTCACTAGCATGTTGAAGCTCTCCTCACATGGTGGATTTGTGGTTTTAGGTTGAGTTTTCTCCCTTGGATAACAAAAGACCTTAAGGCTTTTGGACCAATCAATTCACCAACTTCTTTTGAGATTTTTACCCCGAACTACGAGGTTTTGATCCTAATTTTTTTTAAGATGGTACGTAGGCAATGGTTTTATCCATTCAAACACAAAATTGTAAATAATTTGTACATTCTTCTCTTATCTCCCCAATCATGTTTGCACAAATAATTTTTCACGAATACCAACCTACCTTACAACAATTGTGAAAAGGGCTCCCTAGGAGTACCTAGGATGTTTTGGATGCTTAAAACCTTCCCATTGCATAACCAACCCCCTTACCCCGATCTCTGACCTTTTTATTAGTTTTTGATTTGATAAAACTTCTCGATTTTTGTTCGCTTTCTAACCTTTCCTTTGGATAAATAGAAGTGCGGTGGCGACTCGAATTGTATGATTTACTTTTGATTTAGTCAATAAATCTAAAGGTAACGAATACCCCACTACAGGAAGTCACACAAGATACCCAGATGAATTAGGGCTTCCAAGGCAAACAAGCTTCAAACTCTTGGTGATTTCTTGGTCAAAATGATATGTGAAGATCATGCGGATCCATATATGATGCCTAAAACCAATGTGAACCATTTCTTGATTGAACTCTTTGCATTGAGGGTCTCAAACCCTAGATGTGAAGTTGATGGAGCATAGGCGAGCATACCCACTACCTACAAAAGAGTTAAACTATACATTGGCATATTTTTGGTATTTTGGTTAGTAAATAATGAAAAAATAAAGTATGATACAATCAAAAGTGCTTGGTGATCTCTCCCATTTCAAACCCAATGAATGAGGTGTAAGGAGAATGCCAAGGTGTGATCCCAAAGCTAATGCATATGATGAGATAGCATGAGGGATCTTAGGGTCAAAATTGGGGTCTTACAGCTGCCCCTATTTAAGGACATTCTAAATGAGTAGATGAAGGTTAAAATCTCTGTATCGACTCATTAGAATGGACTTAAATAACAATAATAGAGACAAATTTTGGTCCCTAAGAGACCTCATGATGCATATGATATGAATGTTAAAAGGAATCTTTGTGGGGAAAATATTGCCACAAAGGAAAAGAATCCGGAGAGACTGAAAGTCCACAGGAGTATGATGCACTCCATAAGGGGAACTCATTGGGGAGACATAGACTCTGGAGATAAAATGTTGTGTGTAGGCCAGGCTACGACTTGAAAACTGCTGGAGACACAAGATAATTCCATGAAAATAAATCAATGGAAGGACTCGGTCGGGAGTAGAGGAAAATCTGCAGGAGGAACGGGTAGATTAGAACAAAACTAAAATACTCGAATCGAACAGGGAAATGGCGACTTCATTGAGGAAATACGCACTCAAACTCAACTGGGGAAGCATGAACTTCAACACATGAGTACCAGAAGTATATTATCCATTACCGGTTACTAGGTAGAAAGATAACATATCCTGACAGAAAGGCATCCATTATCGGTTATGGTAAACATATCAAAGATGACTCGCTGAGGAAAAGGAGGTGTGTTCGTTACCGGATACCGGGTAAGAACAAACTACTGGGGAAAGTATCAAATAGGATTTATAGCTACCGGTTACTGGGCAAAAGATCAAAGAGAGAATATTTGTCACTGGTTAAAGTGAACATATCAAGGATAGACTCAAAGGAAGAATATCCAGCATCGGTTAAGATGAACATATCAAGGATAGTCTGCCGGAGAAAAGTAGGAATTATATCTATCAATTACTGGATAGAATACCGAAGAGAGAATATCCATCACCGGTTAGGATGAACATATCAAGGATAGACTCCGCAGGGGAAGCAGGTTTTACAACTACCAGTTACTGGGCAGAAGACCGCAAAGAGGAGAAAACCTGTCATCGGTTAGGATGAGCATGTCAAGGATTAACTCTCTAGGGAATGGAATAGGGATTACAACTACCTTTTTACTAGGTAGAAAAACACAGAGAATATCTGTCACCGATTAAGATGAACATATCAAGGATAGACTCAAAGAAAGAATATTTGTCATCGCTTAGGATGAACATATCAAGGATAGACTACCTAGGAAGACGTAAAACGAATCCGCTTGGGAAAAGAAAGAGGAAGTAGAATACTATTACCGGGTATTGGGTAAGAGGAAGGTACTCGCAAACTGGAAAAAAAAGAATATTACCAGTTACTGGGTAATAGACTTTTGGGGAACCAAAAGTATCCATCTAGGTAAGAGCTAGAAAGAAATGGTCAAATAAAGACTCGCCCCAATGAGGATATAACTCAGGGGGAATAGTTCCATCCAGACAATCAACTGCGGAGGAAGCTTAAATAATATTCATCCACGAAGAAATAACTCAGTGGGGAAATGAGAAAGGTTGAATTCTTTCTGCTTAAGGGGTTGACACTCTACAATTGAGGAAGGACAGATGCACCAAATCTACATGGAGAAACGATATCTCTATAGCAGAGGATCAGAAAAATAAGGAATCAAATGCAATAACAATGCATAATGAAATATCTGATGTATGAATGTATATGTATATATGATTGATGATTATGCTGACAAAGCAATTACAAAGGACACAAATGTCACCGATCTGAATCATCGTTACAACACTCGCCTGATCTCGACAGGATGGAGGCATCGACTGGAGAAAAACTAGGAATGAATATAAATCATTCATCTCTGAATATCTCAAACACTGTTGAGGAAGGATAAAAGATCTGCTAAGGATCTGAATTATCAACTATGCGGGGAATTTTAGGTCAACACCATACCAAATGGGAGACAACCTTGCAGAGGACCAAAAATACTGCTCAAGAATCAGTGCTGACAGGGATCAAGAGTGAACTCCACTTGGGACTTGCGGGAAATAAAACTCTGTGTTGGATTTATACAAACCATTGAGAATATACGCCTACAACTCAGATAGGGAGGTGATTAACCAACTCAGCTGGGGAAACTGATTTGCCATTTGGGGAGGAAAAAGTGACCCAACCAACTACTTGGGGAAAACCAACAAAGCTCTGCACTTTAGGACTCACCTATTCTTAGGTTGTTGTTGATATTCCTTAGTGAAATCGATTGATTTTAAAAGTAATTGCTTTTATTATTTTAAGAAACATGATTTATCATTTCAAAATTATCATCATGAAATTTTAATTCTATTTAGCTGAAAAATAAATAAGAGTAGAAACAATTGGATAAAAAGTTCAACTTTATTTAACAAGATGGTAGTCTGTGAATGACAAGACTCCATAGATCTTTACAAAAGTTGAAAAATGGTAATTTACATGGAAAATGGATACATTGAATACAACGATCATTAATCCTTCTACCAACTTCAATATCCATTGTGTTCTTGGCTTCGGTTGAGGATGAATCAGAGTTGACTGACTTGCTCAAAAGTGTTCTCAAGATCAGAGACCAACCGAATGCAGTTACTTGCCCTGATCCCTATTTTTGCATAGATTGCCCCAAGGTGGGGTACTCAATCTATCGAGATAAATTTTTTGTTTTATGTCTCTAATTTTTGCCTGGATCACCCTTTCAGGTTTTCAATCCACCGAGGCGTTCATTTTTTGCCTAAGCCGCCCTTTTGGGTTTTCAACTTAGCGAGTTGTTCTTTTCTTTTTATGCGAAGTATTTCTTGACTGCATCGGCATTCACAGGACGAGTGAACTATTCACCATCCATAGTTGTAAGAATCAAAGCACCGCCTAAAAAGGCTCTCTTAATAACATATGGACCTTCATAATTAGGAGTCCATTTGCCCCTAGCATCTGGTTTGAAAGATAAAATATTCTTGATCACAAGGTCACCTTCTCTGAATACATGAGGCCGATCTTCTTATCGAATGCCTTCTTCATTCTCTGTTGGTATAACTGACCATGGCACATGGCAGTTAATCTCTTCTCTTCAATCAAATTCAGTTGATCATACCTGGTCTGGCACCATTCAGCTTCTGTCAACTTGGCTTCCATCAAGACACCCAGTGATGGGATCTCAACCTCTACTGGGAGCACAACTTCCATACCAAAAACAAGTGAGAAAGGTGTTACCCCTGTTGAAGTGCGGATGGATGTACGGTACCCATGTAAAGCAAATGGGAGCATCTCATGCCAATCCTTATACGTCACAACCATTTTCTGAATGATTTTCTTGATGTTTTTATTTGCAGCTTCAACATCCCCATTCATCTTAGGTCTGTAGGGAGAGGAATTATGGTGTGCAATCTTGAAGTCTTTGCAAAGAGCTTTCACCATATTATTATTCAAGTTTGATCCATTGTCAATAATGATATTACTTGGCACACCATACCAACATATAATCTGATTCTTGATAAACCTCACAACAACTTGCTTGGTTACATTTGCATACGACGCCGCTTCAACCCACTTTGTGAAGTAGTCAATAGCCACCAGAATGAAACGACGTTCTTTCGAAGCTTTAGGCTCAATCATGCCAATCATATCAATTCCTCACATGGAGAAGGGCCATGGAGAGGAAATGACACTCAATAGTGTCAGAGGAATATGAATCTTATCTGTATAAATTTGACACTTATGGCATTTCTTCACAAACTTGCAGTAGTCAGACTCCATTGTCAGTCAATAGTAACCTGCTCTAGACATCTTCTTGGCCATAGCATGTCCATTGGAATGAGTACCAAAGGAACCTTCATGGACTTCAGTCATCAATAAGTCTGCTGTCTATCCACGCATCTGAGCAAAACCATATCGAAGTTTCTCTTGTAAAGCACATCACCATTCAGGTAGAAGTTGCCAGTTAATCTCCTCAAAGTTTTCTTATCTTTCAAAGATGCCCCAAACGGGTAAATCTGACTTTGGAGGAAACCGTTGATATCATAATACCATGGCTTCTCATCTTTGACTTCTTCAATAGCAAACACGTGGGATGGCCTATCAAGACGCATCACAGTTAGATTAGGAACTTCATTCCAGAATTTCACCATAATCATCGAAGCCAATGTTGCAAGAGCATCTACCATCCGGTTTTCATCTCGAGGGATATGATGAAACTCAACCTTTGTAAAGAAAGTTGAAATCCTCCTTGCATAATCTCTATATGGTATCAAACCAGGTTGATTCGTCTCCTATTCACCTTTGATCTGATTCACAACCAAAGCTGAATCTCCAAAGACATCAAGATACTTGATTTTGAGATCAATGGCCTCTTCAATCCCCATAATGCAAGCTTCATACTCAGCCATATTGTTTGTACACTTGAAATTCAATATAGCTATAAACGGAAAATGAGTGCCTTGAGGAGTAATAATCACTTCCCCAATGTCATTACCATACTGATTAACATCTCCATCAAATACCATGCCCCAATGGGAACCAGGTTCTGGCCCTTCTTCAAGCAGTGGTTCATCACAATCTTTCATCTCTAAGTACAAAATCTCTTCATCGGGAAAATCATACTGCACTAACTGGTAATCTTCAATCGGTTGATGAGCCAAATGGTCAGCCAAGACATTACCCTTAACAGCTTTTTGAGATCGATATTCAATGTCATACTTAGATAACAACATCTGCCAACGGGCAATTCTCCCAGTTAAAGCAGGCTTCTCAAAAATGTACTTGATCGGATCCATTTCGGATATTAACCAAGTAGTATGATTCAACATATACTGACGCAGACGCTTAGCGGCCCAAGCCAATGCACAATAGGTCTTTTCAAGCATAGAATACCGAGTCTCACAGTCGGTGAGTTTCTTACCGAGGTAGTAAATTAGATATTCTTTCTTTCCATATTCATCTTGCAGACCAAGAACATAACCCATACTCTCATCGAGCACAGTCAAATACATGATCAATGGTCTTCCTTCAACAGGTGGAGACAGAATCGGAGGCTCAAGTAGATACTCTTTAATACTGTCAAAAGCTTTCTGGAAATCTTTGGTCCAATCACAAGACTGATCTTTCCGAAGAAGCTTGAATATAGGCGCACATGTGGCAGTCATATGCGATATAAATCTCGAGATGTAATTCAAGCGGCCGAGAAAACCTTTGACTTGCTTCCCAGTTTTTGGCGCAGGCATCTCTTGTATTACTTTGACCTTGGCAAGATCAACTTCAATACGCTTCTCACTGACAATAAAGCCCAACAACTTACCAGAACGAACACCAAAAGTACATTTATTGGGATTCAAGCGGAGTTTGTACTTCCTCAAATGCTGGAATAACTTTAACAAATGCTTAACATGCTATGTTCATCACTCGATTTAGCAATCATATCATCGACATAAACTTCGATCTCTTTATTCATCATATCATGAAAAAGAGTGGTCATAGCTCTCTGGTATGTTACACCGACATTCTTTAAACCGAAAGGCATCACTCTATAACAGAATATTCCCTAGGGCGTAATGAATATGGTCTTCTCCATATCTTCGGGTGCCATTTTGATCTGATTATAACCGGAAAATCCGTCCATAAATGAAAAGACTTTGAATTTAGATGTATTTTCTACCAACATATCAATGTGTGGCAGAGGGAAATCATCTTTCAGACTAGCTTTGTTCAAATCTCTATAATCAACACACATACGGACTTTTCCATCCTTCTTCGGAACAGGTACAATATTGGTCACCCACTGTGGATACTCAGCGGTAACAAGAAAATCGGCATCAATCTGCTTATGCACTTCTTCTTTGATCTTCACTTTCATATCAGGATGAGTTCTCCTCAATTTCTGCTTGACCGGCGGGCACTTTGGCTTCAACGGCAATCTATTCTCCATAATCTCAGAATCCAAACCAGGCATGTCTTGATAGGACCTAGCAAACACATCTGAATACTCTCGAAGAAGATCAATCAACCCCTTCTTAATTTCTGGACACAGTTGAGACCCAATCTTGACTTCTTTCACATCATCTTCGGAACCCAAGTCGACTAACTCAATCTGCTCTTCGAATGGCCGAATGGCTTTTTCCTCATGCTCAAGTAGACGAGATAATTCATCAGATACTTCTTCATCATCATTCTCTTCCTCGGCCTCAAACACAGGGAAATCAAAGTTTGGAGAGGGAGTAGGATCATTGTATTCAATGGGTTTGGGAACCAACCTGCATAATGGTTTGATATTTTGATTTTAGAGAAGCGAATTGTGACAAAATATTATGCAGATGGACAATTATTATTTATTTATTTATGTTTTTTGTGATTACCATTTTTCAGAAAAGCAAAAAGTAAAAATAAAACATCATAGATATGGATGAATAAAATTGCATTTTATTAATGATAATTGAAAATGCCTAACAATGTTCACTTATCCCTTAGGCATAGGAGAAGGATTTTTCTTAAAACATGAAAACAAATTACTTAGAGCGATGGACAATAATAGGAACATCAACAGCAACCCAATTGTTGCAAGTCTCGCCATGCGTCACAAAGTTGGTGCAATCTTCGTCTTCATCATCCTCAATCACGGCAGCTGAGTGTTATTCATTACCATGGATGAACCTTCCACTGTGGAAACTCGGTTGCTGATTTCCAGCTTTGATGTTGAACGACCCTTGTTGAAATCCCAATCCGACCTTATTCTTGTTCTCAGCAATTTCTACTATACGACCCCACTGATCTATACTGTCTGTCTCAATAGCTTTCTGAGCATCCTTGAAAGAAGACATGGGTGCCCCAGTTTTCTTCACTTCACCAATAAATAAAGCTTGGAATGGGGTCCCAACCTCCTCCTTAGCTTCCACGTATGTAAAAGATGATAGATGGCTCACCAATAATGCCTTCTTTCCACCCACAACGACAAGTTTCTCGTTCTTCACGAATTTAATCTTCTGGTGCAGAGTAGATGTTACAGCTCCAGCTTCATGGATCCATGGCCTTCCCAATAAACAGCTATAGGCCGGGTGGATGTCCATTACTTGAAAATTAATTTGAAAATCACTCAGACCTATCTTGACCGAAAGGTCCACTTCACCAATGATAGTTTTGCGAGAACTATCAAACGCTTTGACAACTACACCATTATACCTCATCAGGGCGCCTTGATAAGAGAGTCTAGACAGAGCCGATTTCGGGAGCACATTCAAAGATGAACCAGTATCGACCAACACATTAGACAACGCATCCTCCTTGCAATTCATTGAAATATACAACGCCAAATTGTGATCTCTTCATCACAAAAACTCAGATTATTGCAGGAAGTAATGCTAGCCACAATGTGGTCAAACTGATCCATAGTAACGTTATGCTCAACGTAGGCTTGCTCCAACACATTTTTCAATGCTTCTCTGTGCGCTTCAGAATTCATTAGCAGAGATAACACTGAAATCTTTGACGGGGTTTGGAGCAGCTGCTCCACCATACTAAACTCGCCCCTCTTAATCAATCTTAATACCTCATCATCATCATTAGGCTTCAGCTTGCTGGATTCACCAAACTGACACACTGGAGCACTAATTGGATTTACCACAGGCACATCCACCTTCTTACTGACTGTAGCCTCCTCTACTTCTTTTGAAAAGACGAGACCAAATACACGATCATTATGGGTCACCTTTGTGATATCAGCTATATTTACCATAGAATTTTCCACATGAAACAGAACCTCTTGACCATTCTCCACCATGGTGGCATTATACTGATAGGGGATAACTTGATCGGATGTATACGGGATGGGTCCCGCTAACCGTATTACCAACGGTGATACCGATTTATTGACACTGTTGATGATGCTACTATAAAACTGAATCACTACCCGCTCAGGGGTTTTGAACACCAGAACAATCACATTCACATCATCTACCTCCCTTGACTGACAAACTTGGATAATCCCTTCATCCATCAAACTTTAAATATCCCTCTTGACAATGACACATCCTCGAGGGTTCACACTGCATATGACGCAACCATCATGGTCATGCTCACAATCACTGACCAAACATATATCCCTATGAATTGCAACCAAAGACTGTTTGATATGGCGAACATCATAAACCTTATACTCTCCAGGACAACCATCTACCATGTTGACTGAAGTGTTACCATGAGCGGGCAACGGATTAGCTTTTACATTTGGTGCACGGTCCTCAAAGGACACCATCCCACTTTTCACAAGCTTCTGTACCTCATACTTTAATGGATAGCAGTTCTCAATGTCATGGCCAGGAGCTCCTTGGTGAAAGGCACAGTGGAGTTCAGGTTTATACCACCATGGAAGTGGCTCGGGAATTTGAGGTAGATTTCTTGGTTAGAGTAGGTTCTTGAGAACCAAAGATGGATACAGTTCGGCATATGACATAGGAATAGGGTCAAAAGAGACCTTCTTCCTCTCGAAGTTTTTTTGTTGATTATTGTTGTTGTTGTTGTTGGTTCTTTGTTGCGGTTGTTGTTGACGTTGTTGTTGCAGAATCGGGATAAATTGATTGTTGGAATTATTAGAAAACACTAGAATTACTGATGAAACTTGATGTTGATGCTGACGCGGTTGAGGATTTCTTATGACATGAGGCCTCCTCTGCCTTCCTACAGATACTGAATTGGTCTCCCCTTCCTTCCTTTTGGCAAACCCACTCCCATACTTCTTACTGGATGACACCTCTTCTTTAGACAGACGTCCTTCACGGAATCCTTCCTCTAATCTCATCCCCATGTTTACCATCTCGGTAAAGTCACTGGGGGCACTGGCAATCATTCGTTCATAATAAAACGAACTCAGGGTCTTCAGGAAAATCTTCGTCATCTCCTTCTCTTCCAATGGAGGATTAATATGAGCAGCAAGTTCTCTCCATCTTTGAGCATACTCTTTAAATGTCTCTTTATCCTTCTGAGACATAGACCCCAGTTGGTCTCTATCAGGCGCCATATCCATATTATACTTGTACTATTTCACAAAAGCTTCACCCAAATCGTTGAACGTATGAAGACTTGCACTATCTAGCCCCATATACCATCTCAGAGCAGCACCAGTCAAACTGTCTTGAAAGTAATGAATCAATAATTGATCATTATCAGTTTGAGTTGACATCTTTCTAGCATACATCACAAGGTGACTCAGCAGATAGGTGTTTCCCTTATACTTTTCAAAGTCAAGGACTTTGAACTTCATCGGGATCTTCATATTCGGTACCAGGCAAAGTTCAGCAACACTCTTACTAAACAAGTATTTTCCCCTCAACGTTTTCAACTCCTTGCGCAGCTCAAGGAACTGATCCTTCATTTCATCCATTTTCTTATAAACATTTGGGCTCTCATACAACTCAGAATGGTAGATGGTGTCCTCAACACGAGGCAAGGTATGACCAACTAGAGGTGGAACTGACATGACCGGGCTAGATGCCGGCATAGAAGCAAAGGTAGGCGCTAACCCTTCAGGCATGAAATTTGGTGGCATCCCCCATGGTAATCCAGCAGGCATAGTTGGACCGAATTGAGTAGCAGCAACAGGAATAGTCGAGGTAGCAACCTCGGAGATGACAGACCTCTGGGGAGGAGTTACTGGAGTTGGTGAAGACTGATTCGGCGCAACAAGAACATACTCCATCATGGAAGTTATTCGGGCAATCTCATCCTTCAACTCTCTATTCTCTTGTTCCAAATACTCCATAATTTTGGGTTGATTAGCACGAGTGTTGTATCGGTGAGACAGCTTGGCTGAAGCACAGAAGAATAACCGATAAGACATCTGGCAGAAGAAAACCTGTTATATAAATGATGCATGAGATGCAATGTTTTTGTTTGTTTTTAATTTCAAGGAACACGTGAAGCTTTATTTGCAAATATATTCAAATAATAATAGTAATAATAATTTGACTGACCATAAAATCTCTCTTATTCATAAAATTTGGAAGGATTACACTGAGTATAATTTCAGAAACCAAAGTACAAATACAAGAGAAAAGGAAACTAATCATCCTAAGGATCTCCTAACAATAGTGTCAGATGATCTGGCTGCTGGCGCGTACTTCCTTCGGATGCGTCGAATCTTGGACTCAGAGGATGTCTTCGTCTGAGCCTTCTCAAGGACAAGCTGATCAACAATCTTCTTCCAAGCACCGGAAGGCTGAGGAATACTAGAGGAAGATGGACCATCTGGCTCTCTCTGTCTCTTTACTTATCGGTCTTCAAGAAGTTCAATAAGCGTGTCTTTATCCTTTGACTCAAGCTGCAACTCCTCATGCTTTCGGCTCAAAGCATGGAACCGCTCTTCCCACATGTCCTTCTCTTGCTTCATCTTGGCGAGTGCGTCTTCCAACTCCTCTATGTCTTGGTTAGGGAGAGTTGATGGCTCAACCACAACCAAAGACATAGGTCTTTCACAAGCATACGACATCTTCAACTCCAAAGCTCTCTTCTTCAACCAAATAGTGTAAGCTTCCAAAGCTACACAGTTGCATGGACCAATCTCGGATTTTCCTTTCCTATGCACATTATGCCAAGCACGTATCATCTTCTGCTTCAAATGTTGGGGATCTTTACCCTCTTGATAAAAAATACCTTTTAATTGAGTGTTACTAGGTTTGTCTCTCAAGGGGAACCCAACTTGACGATGAGCCAAAGTAGGGTTGTAGTTGATTCCTCCTTGTGTACCAATGAGAGGCACATTAGAGAATTCACCACAACTGTCAATAATCTCCACACTACTCAATGCAGAATCGTACCAAACAATATCATTATTAGTGCGGGACATAAGTCTTTGAGACCACCGTATACATTATTTATTTTCCATAAAAGCAGGCGTCTGAGGCAAGTGAGAAATAAACCACTTGTATAGAAGAGGAACGCAACACACAATAGTCCCACCACCTTCATAATTCCTTAAATTTAAAGAGAAGTACATGTCACCCAACAGAGTAGGAACAGGATTCCCAACCAAGAATATTCTAATTGCATTAATATCAACAAAAATGTGAATGTTAGGGAACAAAGCCAAACCATAGATGAGCAACACAAAGATGGCTAAAAAAGCATACACACTACCGGCTTGAGCAAAGACAAAAGCTTTTCCAATGAGAAACTCAGAAGTCAATCCAAACATTCCTCCTTTATTCACCCAATGAGCCTCAATCTCAGACTTCTTTAGATGAAGAGCTTCAACTATGATATGAGATCTGGGAATCTCCTTCAATCCACTAAAAGGCACCTTGTCAGAAATAGGTATTTCCAAGAGATGGGCATACTCCTCTAACGTAAGCATAAGCTGATAATCGAGAAAAGTGAAGCAACGATAGAGAGAGTCATAAAACTGAACTAAAACACTCAAGAGTCCTTCAATCACATTAGTAGATAACATAGATAGAAGCTTCCCATGACGTTGCTTGAAGTCCAAGGGATCTAATACAAAACATGACAACTTCCCTAGCTCTTTCAAATCAGGACATCTGAAATTGTACTTCTTAGTGTTCCTTCATCCATAATCCATGGTCTGAAAATATTTGCAAACAAGACCTCAGTTCCTTGAAATTATTTTCGTATGATGAATGTTATGATGTGCATGAATGCATGAATACAACAATCACAAACAAGGGATCACACATAAGGCAAACATAAACAAAGGTCAAGGGATGAATCAAGTCATTATCAAGATCAATCATCCATTTTGGTGGATTATGGTTTTCACCTTATCAACACCCAAGTTCCATTGATATTGACAAGACTTGATTGGATCAACCAAGAATCAAAGGGTTTGATGTGAGTCACGAGCATGGAGTTAGGTTAAGAACCATCCCAAACGAGTGTACTAAGGATAAAAACCTATAGATCATGTTCTAAAAAGTTCCCAGAGTCTTAATTCCATCTATTAGATATTATAGGTTAGGATGATTGACTCATCAACCCATAATATTCTCAAGAGAAACTCATCTGTGTGTAGTATTGCGTAACAACTATTATCAAGTCTACACCTGAATAGTCTCCGTACTACGTCCTAAATAGGCCAAGTTGGGTTAAATGTTCTACGGTTCTCAGCTTCTCGAACCCCAAATCAGAGAAAGTAATGCCTAACCACAAATAACTTGTGTGACATTAGTAACTCTAAAAGGGTCTCCACTTAGTAGATGGATTTCAAGCCAACTTGTGAAGGACTACTCCACACAAGTTGAACATGAATATACCATCCTCCTATCTTAATTGCACTCAAGTTCGAGTTAGAACTTATCTCACCACTCAGAGATCACCAAGTATAACAAGCAGATTATATCACACAAACAAGTATACAAACATCAAATATACAAATATATATACACATAAAAAAGTAGTCTAAACCCACTGAGGACTACTCCCCAGCAGAGTCGCCACTTAATTTTTGTAGCGGTAAATTCATGACCATTAAGCTATGGATAAACTTAACGTCAATAAAACCAGAGTCGCCACCGCGCTTTTATTGTTTCCAAAGGAAAAGGGAAAAGTACGAACAAAACCCAAAGATAAGAAGTTTTCAAATCAAAACTAATAAAATGTCAGAGATTACAGGTAAGGGGTTTGGTTACACAGAGGGAAGGTGTTAGCACCTAACCTAAAGTGTCCTAGGTACTCCCAGGGAGCCTTTTTTTATGTGTGTATGTGTTTTTGGTATAAAAGATGTTTGCAACAAATATAGTGTGGGGATGAGGAAAGAATTCATTAATTATATTTTTTTGTTTGACAAGACCTTCGGACTTGTGCCTACGTACCAACATAAAAATGAGGGATCAATTTCAAAATGAATGGATTACTTTTAATCAAAATGAGTGGCTTACTTTTAATCAAAATTTAAGTTTAAAAGAGGCACTAAAGGCCTAAAAGTTTGAATGAGTGTTAGATCTTTTTGTCTTTTGAAATTTTAAGTCAGTATAGTTAAGTTCATTTACAAGTTTGATTTAAGAAAAGAGTTTAAAAATGCAATGGCATAAGGCCAAAGTTTCTAATTTGCAACAAAGTCTAAGTTTTAAAATCACAATCAAAGAAAGTTTTTGAAAAGGGGAGAGATTTTGAAATTTAAGAGATGGGAGGAGATGAAGAGACTAATCCTAAGCATAAAATTAAAAGTTAAGAGTTGAAAAGATCTGACCCATGGGATGCAATCCAACAGACAAGAATGTCATCTAGAAAACCCATTTTCCCTTTGGACTTTGAATCAAGTAATAATCAGCAAGCAATTAGCAATATGAAGAGCAAGGCATCAAATAAATATGGCCACATCCAAGCAGACAAATCCATGGCTAACAGTCTTCTTTATCTTCTCATGTATCAGATGAAATTACTTCTTGATTTTTGCTCAGAATAAGGTGTAGCATGAGATCAAAATAATAGTTGCATCAAGACCATGTAGCAGATGAACTCAAGTGGATCCCAGTACTTGCATCAGATGAAATCTCAAATCACAATAACCTGGTCTCGAAAATGTTGGCATTGGCCAAGTCCTTTTGCATATGGAATGTTGCCTAATTCTAAGTCCAAAAGCTCAGATCAAATCCAACAGTCCACACAAACATTTTTTATGGTTTTTCTTGTTTATTAAGTATTTTAAGGTCCTAAGACCACAAACACAAACAAAGTACACAAACAAATATATACAATCACAATATAAGGCTCAAATGAGCAAAGTGAAAATGACATAAACATAAACAATTTAAATGCTATGTAAATGACAAATGAATGGTAAATGATTTGAATTTAAATTTCATAAAGTAAATGACTTGAAAGTAAAAGCAATATTAATACAAGTTAGTTAAATGTTAATTGATTAGATATTAGTGGTGTTTTTCTTTTCAATTGATTAAGTCATCCTTTGGAGAACACTCAACCATCTATTCACAAGCATGGATCCTTGAACCAAGACATCTTCCAAAGGAAGGAAAAAATGCCAAGTTTCCATACAATATCATGAAAGATGGGAGACTTACAATCTCTCTTACTAGAATGTTATGCCTTTAAGGTCAAAATTTAGCTCTATGTTAAGCAATCGTAATTGGACTTATGTAGAAGTCACAACTATCTAAGACCGGGCAATAAAAAATTTGGTGCTAATGCATGTTAGAGATTTGGCATAATGAACCAAACTCCTAAAACATACCACACACTAAAAGAAAAGATCAAAAGGGATGGACATATCTCATCCTTACTTGTATTGGTTCATCTAACACAAGGTTATTGATGAACCAATTAGCCTTAGGATATTGAGATTTCATTGGTCAATCAAAAGGATGGGAAAGAACGGGATTGAAGATGAAGAGGGATGGGAGATAAGAGAAACATAAATTGGTCATGGGAGGAATTTTATCAAATTTAAATCATTCATTCATTTTGGGAGATGAAATGTACATTTCTTCAATCCCCTAAATCCAATGATTTTAACTTAACAAAAGTCAAATCAATCTTGACCAAGGCCCGAACACATAGTCAAACATCACAAGTCAATAAAAATGGCTCAACATAATTTTCTATACAATTAATCAATTAAAAATCAAATTAAAAATGAATTTAAATTAAATTTAGTTTGGTGAAAATCTAAAACCTCTTCAAAACACCAAATAAATGACCAAGAGATTTATCCTAGGTCAAACAAGGTCAAAGGACCTTAGACAAAAAATTTCATGATTTTTGAAAAGTCAAAAGTATTTTTAAACAATTTAAAATATGCACAAAAACAATTAATTCATAAAATATATCAAAATAAATCCAAAAAATCATTTTAATTCAGAAAATGAAAGAGGAAAATATTTAAAGATTTTTTGTGAAAGTCCCATATTTTTTGGATTAAAAATGAAATTAATATAAATTAATCAAAATAACACAATTAAATGAAAAATCAGAAAATGTGGAAAATCAGGGGCCATCAGATCTCCCTCATTAATTGAGGTGGCAGATCTGATGGCCACGCGTGTGCAATCCACCAAAGACCAAGTCAAACGCACTGCAAGAGTGGTAATCACAATAGACGCTTGATATTAAAATATTTGAATCAGATCAGATGCCTTGGACATTGCCAACGCACAACCGGAGCCCTAGCTCCGGTCATCTTCTCCGGTGATCACCACCGGTCTGGTTCAAACTCAACTTCATGAAAAATGAAAAATGGATACACTAATTTGAAGGAAAAATGCTCAGGAGCACGAATCTGGCCTCAATTTTCTCCAATTCCAAGTATATAAAAAGATATAGGGATTTGAATTTTGAGGATGATGAACTGAGTTACTTCGATTTGACCTCAAAGCAACTCAATCTTGTTGTCTACATTGGTAGGACTTCAACCAACCAAAAATCACAAAGAATGGTGAAGAATTAAGAGAGAATCGAAGAGATGAAGTTTCTAAAAAATCACCTTCGAGTTGATTCAATTTCACTTGATCTTGATCTGGATTTGCTTGCTCTCTCTTCTTCTTGCTTGCAGAAACCAATTGAGATGAAAAGGGAAGTGAATTTATGGAGTTTGAACTTCCAAACAGAAGATGAAGTTCAAGCTCGATTTCAAGAAACCAACTTGCATGGATGCATGGGAAATCATTTGGGCCTAAGGAATGATGCAATCCATCTTTAATTCATGTGTAATTGATGCTGAAGTCATTACAATGAAGCATGCAAAGAAGAATTATCACTTGAATCCAAAACTTGCTAAAACAAACCTCTCAATGGAGCCATGTGTAAGTCCCTCAATTTTGATCCAAATTGGATGATCTTGGACTTTTTGGAAAGGTGAGATCAAGGGGAACAAAGTTCATGTTGAACACTTTTTCATTTGAAGCTTGGATAATGATTAGTTTTGAGGAGGAAGTTTGGGAAATCAAACATATTTGAAAATTTTCTAAGTCCCAAGTCAAATGTTCACTTCTTCCACCTTGAATAGCTTTTGATATGGACTTCAAATGGAACATGTTCCTTCATCAAAGTTGTATATTTTTAAAACCTATTCAATTTGGTCACAAACTTGACCTTATTTGGATTTGACATGAAGGAGTTATGCATTTTAGAAGTTGAGGAAAATCACTTGTTCAATGGTAATGGTCCAAAATGACCTATAATGTTTCCTCTTGGCACATGTATTTACAAGTTGAATTTGAACTTTCTTTAAACATAAAAGTTAAATTAGACATATTGAATTTGATCATGGAATTTTAATGGCTTTATCTCATAAAAATTGAGCAAGTTATGGTCTTGGAAAGTTGACCTCCAAACTAGGGTTCAGACAAAATGACCTATAATCTTTCACCATAAAAAGTGACTTTCCAAGAAAAAATAGATCTTCACTTAAAAATGAAAGTTCTTTGGAATGTTATTTTGAGTAACTTTGATCTTGAAATTATTTTCATATGACAAAAATTGTAGAAGATAGGGTCTAGGGAACCTCAGTTTTGACCAGTTGACTTTCTCTGGTTAACCATCATGAACCAACTTACTAGCTTAATATTATCTTGACTTTTGGGACTCATGGAGGATCATATAGGCATAAGATGATGTAACATGAAGTATACCTTGAAATATTTGATCAAATATTGAAGAAACTTGCTGAGTAAGTCACACAAGATACCCAGATGAATTAGGGCTTCCAAGGCAAACAAGCTTCAAACTCTTGGTGATTTCTTGATCAAAATGATATTTGAAGATCATGGGTATCCATATATGATGCCTAAAACCAATGTGAACCATTTCTTGATTGAACTCCTTGCATATAGGGTCTGAAACCCTAGATGTGAACTTGATGGAGCATAGGTGAGCACACACACTACCTACAAAAGAGTTAAACTATACATTGGCATATTTTTGGTATTTTGGTTAGTAAATAATGAAAAAAAAAGTATGATACAATCAAAAGTGCTTGGTGATCTCTCCCAATGCAAACCCAATGAATGAGGTGTAAGGACAATGTCAAAGTGTGATCCCAAAGTTAATGCATATAATGAGATAGCATGAGGGGTCTTAGGGTCAAAATTGGGGTCTTACACTTCCCTCTCACCCCCTCTAAAAAACCCCGATTCTGAAAAACGAAAAAATCACTCTAGAAGAGATTATAATCCCATCCCCTCATTAAATATTTAATCAAACACTTTTCACTTAAAATATTCTCTCCCCTTCTGTCCACACCCCTTCAAAAAACCCCAACCAAACAGGCCTTTGGGTGTTGGTTTTGGTAGTTTTGGATTTTTCTATTGTTTGGTCTATTTTTTGCCTTACCATATAATCAGGGTTGATATTATCTTTATACATTTGTTGTTACTTTTATACATTTGTAACTCTTTTTTCAATTTATTATAATATATGATTCTCTCTTCTATAATATAAGAAAATTAAATATTATGGAAAACTCATAATTGCCCTTACCTCTGTTTTAGACAAATCACCAAATTAAGGGTATTTTGTGTCAAAAATTTACTTTTTCGACCAAAATCTGCAACATGTTTGTTTCCAACAAGTAATTATATATTTTGCACTCTCTACCACCAATTATTCCACAAAATATTGTTATGTTTCAACTTCCAACCACGCCTTTTATGTAAACAATAACTAAATGTAACGTCCAATCAATCACTTTGAAGTTTTTATCACCAATCTTTTTAAGATCTTCTCTTCACAATGTCCATACCTACATCCATTGCAAATTTTCTGAAAACCCTATCTCTACTTTCAAATCCAAACCTTTTTTTCAAAAATAATCTCCTTCCTTTCTCCATCCCAGTTCAATTTTTCGCCAACCCACTTAAAGATCGAGGTAATTGTTCGTCACCTTCTTCATCTTTGCTGCTTCATCAATATATTTTTTAGGGTTTATTTCTCAAACATCTTCTTGCTTTGTCCATGAAAAGTTATGAATGAAATTAAGTTTGTGGTATTTTTCTTATTCATTATTATCAATCTTATTTTGTGGTCTTTTTCTTCTTCACTTTCGCCTTCCTCTTCACAAACTTAATCATCGTCCTTGCAAGGTTTTTGATGGCAGATATGTACCTTAGTTCTCATTTTGTGTTTATATTAATTGTTATTTTATTTGTGCAGATTTTAGGATTTCTTCTCCAAGGGTACCTTACTTTTCCCTCCTCTTTCAATTTATACCTACCAGGTGTTTGATAAAATTCTATATTGAATCGTAATCGTTTTTTTTTCTATTCTCTACTTTATTCTTTTCATGAAAGTTTAGTTTTTGTTAAGAACAAATTTTTTATTGTGTGTTTCATTTCGAATGAATTTTTAACTCTGTTTTTCATTTTTGTATATTTTCAATTTCTTTGATTTATACAATGTTCACTTTCAAGAAATGTATGTTCATATTGTTAGCTTTGTAGATCATAAATGTTTATAAGTATGTGTCGAAAATTAAAGCTACATCGGTTGAAAATTGATGATAGTGCTCAGCAGAAGCCAATAGAAACAATAATATAGGAAAATTTGTTCGTCGAGTTGAAATGGTGTAGAGAAGGAGCATTATGTACTATCAACAATTAAATCCCATCCCTTTCTTAAAATTGTTATTACACTCCCAATGATGGTTGCTGGTTGTCGTGGTAAACTTTTATATTATAACTGAAATTATATGTCCGATATATTATTAATCTTATTCAAACTCATTTTTCCTGATCAATATTTATGCTACATAGGTTGTTTTCATTTGTTGTATTTTAATATAATATTATGTCTGGGAATAATCATGACATGCACTACATTGTGTTAAGTTTGAGAATTTTGTATCTCGTAAGTGATCCAGATATATTAGAGTTTAGTTTTGACAATTGAATTTCTCAACTGCAATTTTCCCTGCTTTATGTTTTTTCTTGCTAAAATTTGAGAACATGACAGGTATTCTTGATAAAGGTATTCAACTTGATGGTATTGCCATGAAAAACTTCATGACTTATGAAAGCAATGTACTTTTGGCTCTTCGTTTCATGAACGATTGCAGAATGTTAATATTAAATACATGTTGATATATGCATATCTAACTATGAAGATTTTTGAATTGAAGAAACCAAAGATGAATTCCATGGTATCAACAACACTGTCATCATTCAATGATATCAAAATCGTGAATTCAGTTTCTAAATCTTCCCTTAAAGAAGATGTTTTTATGTATCTCATTGGAACTCCTCGCCAGGTTCACTTTTAATATATGTCATACTGGTTTAGTGCAAAATCATTTTCTGATTTTTATTATTGGTCAATTACATAGTGTTTTTTTGTTTGTTTCTGTTGGCTGGTTATTTTCTTGAGATATTGTTACCATCCTACAAATGTTACGAAACGATGAAACAAACTAGCTACTGCATATTTAATGTGACTGCCAATATGAAAACTGAGAAATGACCATTACGTGATTCATATTCCTGCTTTGTTGTTATGATTCGTGAGACGCTATCGTGTTTCCGTTGTCATCTCCAATTCTTGAGTGCATAAATTGAAATGAAGATTCTACTAGTGAGAAAACGATCTTTAGAATTATGTTCCATACTACATTTGTCCAGCCAAATATATTGATGCTTAGGATCAATATCCCAATGACTTCAAAGCATAGGTAATTTATGATTATTCTTTTAAAGTAAAACATTTTCTTAAGTAGTAGGAGCTGAACACAAATTCATATGTATCAGGTACTTTTTTTGGACGCCGATATTGTTATACCTGGTCTGATACATCAATATGCCATGACCTTTTTTTAGGACAAGGTATAGGCTTTTAATGTCTATTTAAATTGAATTTTCTCACATTTGTTCCATGTCAACTTTTATTTTCCTGATGATCGGAGAATAACTTTTATTCCATAGTTATCTAACATGAGCTATTATTTTCAAGTGTTCTGAAGCAACAAGTTTTTCATCTATGGAGTGGTTGCCTCATGGGCAGAATGTTGTAGAGCTATTTTTTGAACAAAAGAGAAACACATTAATTTCATATGATAACTTGGAAAGGAAAAAAAACAAAAACATATATGATAATATTGAAAGCCTTGGGAGGTAGCGAAGAATTAATATACGTAGTGCATTTCTATCATTGTGTTTGTGCAATGATCAAATAAGTGAAGAATCATATATAATGTCATCTAAGGCATATAATTACTATGGTTGTGCATTTAATATATTAAGAGCATCATCTGATGTACGAAGGTTACTACTATAAGACCCCAATTTTGACCATAAGATCCCTCATGCTATCTCATCATTTGCATTGACTTTGGGATCACACCTTGGCATCCTCCTTACCCCTCATTAATTGGGTTTTCATTGGGAGAGATCACCAAGTACTATTTGATTTTATCATACTTTATTTTCTTTTGTTTACTAACCAAAATACCAAAAATATGTCTATGTATAACTTTGTTTCTTTTGTAGGTAGTGTGTGCATCCACCTATGCTCTATCAAGCTCACAACTAGGGTTTGAGACCCTCATAACAAGAGATCAATCAGGGAATGGTTCACCATTGGTTCTAAATTTCATATATGGATCCCCATGTTCTTCATTTATCATTTTGATCAAGAATTCATCAAGGGTTTGAAGCTTGTTTGCCTTGGAAGCCCTAATTCATCTGGGTATCTTGTGCGACTTCCTGTTGGAAAGTGGTTTGGTATGTCGGGTTTTTGTTATCGTCTCCACAGGGATTGTGAGATATCGCCGTCGTTCGACAGTTGTTTTAATTCTTAACTCGTAGTAACAAGGGGGTTTTGGTTTTAGTCACGGTAGCTTGCATAAAAGTGTAAGAAAATGCGGTAAAAGTTTTGGTTTTTCTATTTGAGAAAGATTGTCAAAGTTAGGGTTCGACGATCACTTTGCATGTATATCTTCGATCAACAAACTCATAAACTCCTTTAGATGATAAATTATTTCACAAAGTCCTCCCAATGTGTTTATCTCTAACACACATTGTGGGTTTTCCCATTTTGATCCATTGTTTATCTCTAACACAATCTATCAAAATGACAACTTTTTGGTTCAACTTTATGGTGAACAAAATCATTCATTACTATCTCTAGCTAACAAACAAGATTGGATGAAAACCTAGGTAAAGAGTTGGCAAACATCTCTCGATCATAAACCAACACAAAGAGTTATCGATAAAATAAAGTTTTCACCATATATTCATCATTAAAGAGTTTACAAATGAAGATCATCCCATTTACACACAAAGCTTATGATCATCTACATCTAACCTTGACAAAATGAAGAACTTAGCCACTCATTTTCATGGTGGCTTGGTCAATAAGTTTCGGAAGAAGGTTGATCAACATCCGAGTCGAAGAATCGAGATTGGATGGGAATCCACCTTCTTTTTGTAAAATATTGCTAAGAGAAGATCAAAGATGAAAAATGGGTTTCTAGGTTACAAAATATCTCTAGAGCAATGCTGGAAAAATATCTAAAAAATGCTAAGTGTGAAAGTACAAAGTATATAGGTGTAGTTTCAAAAAGTAGCCCCTGTTACTTATACTACTGCTGTCTGAGATGTCATGCTCGCTAGGCGAGCAGAATGGTTCGCCTAGCGAGCCCCAAAATAGGCACCAGAGGCACCTGCGCCCAGAGAAATATCTAAGTTCCAAAAAGTATGTTCGCTAGGCGAACAAAACCTTCGCTAGGCGAAGCCTACGCTTCAACCTTCGCTCCAGCGAGTTTTGGTGGTTTTGCTACTAGAATTGCTCGCTGGGAGCTCGCTAGTGGCTCGCCTAGCGAGCAAGTGCTGGCTGTGCTTTTGACCAAGTCTGGCTGCTCGCCTAGCGAGTTTGCTGACTTTTGCTACTGTAAAATTCTGGCAATGCTCGCTAGCAGCTCGCTGGGTGCTCGCCTAGCGAGCACTTCGCTACACCACTCGCCTAGCGAGCATGTTGATGAATGCTTTCTTCTCTTGGTCCCTTTGCCAACTTTCTTGTGCCTTCATTTTCTATTATTTCATGCCTAATTCCTGCACAATAACGCACAAATTAAAGGTACCAAGATCGTTTAACATTGTATTGCAATTCATCTAAAACAAAGGCGGTTTCGAACACTTTAGCAACAAAAAGGAGTGAAAGATGCCCACATTTGATAGCTCAAATAAGCACTTTTGGGCATCTAACAACTCTCCCCAACTAGATTTTTGCTTGTCCTCAAGCAAAGTATTCCTCTTGAAGGACAAGAGGATTTGCTTTAAGAAAAAGGTTTCTCCGAAGTTGGATAAAACGACTCAAACACAAGCGAATCAACCAGATACAAATTCCCAATGGTTAGAATAACATAATACACAAGAACTAAAACTTAATAGCAATGTAAAACATGTAACAATCCACAACAATATTATCTTGAATGAATCACTGTATCTCTCCTCTTCGAATAAGGATTGAAGAAATTACGTGTTTGCAACCGCGGGGACAATCTCTCTCTCCAACAAACAATGAAGAAATCAATTCAATTCATACAATGTCTAACAATTATAAATAAAAATGCGGAAGCACGAAGATCAGTAAGGACTTTTCGGTTGTAGCTTGGTTAGGTTTACAAACAAGGGTCATTTCTAAGGCCATTGAAAACGAGATTGCCGATGCAAAAGAGACATTCACTATACACTATTTACACATCTCAATTGCGTTCCCTTTGTTTCTCATTTGAAACCTTCACAACTCTTATTTCACAACACAATTTTTGTTTTTCACTATATTTCTTCCAAGCAAGCATTCATTTTCATTTTCTCTATTTTTTTTCTTTTCTTTTCACATTGTATTCATAAAACAAATGTTTCTCTTTTCTCATTTTTTTTTCAATGCTTGCTCGGTTTTTCAAGAGTTGTGGCACTTACCGATTCTCATTTTTGTTCTCCCCAACTTATTTCTTACTCACCCTAAGTGAATGCTCTTGACTTTTTACGGCAAAAGAACAATTATCAAAATTTTCCGGGTTTCAAGAAAAAAGATTTTTGACACCTCGCTTATTTCAAACAGAGATTCAACTGTTTAAGCTCAAAGGGGTTAACGAATACTCTCTCTGCTCACGGGTAAGTTGTATTTGGAACTGGTTGTGCTCGATAGAAAACAAGCGCCTTGATCATTTCTAATTGCTTCCACAAATTCACAATAATAAAAGACCAAACATGAATCAAATGAATCAACAAAGTTTATTAGAATCCAGCATTTAAGTGTACAATGGAGGTTTCCTCACAATTTGTGGTTCTAAGTCCTAGATGAAACATTCATTCCAATATGTTGCAAAAAGAACAATATTCAATTACAAAAAGAGTAAAGTTCTTAATGCATTCTAAAATTCTAACCGGAGGTAATCATGTACCTTAGCATTATTCACTTGTTTATTTTTATCATTGTCATCCAAGCTCGGATGCACCTTCATTGGATACTTCTTTTGAGGAGCAACCAATCTAGAAGGTTTGACACTCAATCAACCAAAAATTTATTAAAACAAAAGAAATTTAAACCAAACACACAAATTAAAAACATAAACAATACTATTACTTAAAAATTTTAAAATGTGCATGGGGGACAAAACACCCCAAAAGTACATAACCAAAATACAACAAATCTGAAAATACAATAAAACTAAAACAAACTTAGCTCTCAAAGGACTCAAAACCCTCATCACTACCGGCTTCAGAACCGGTAGCATCATCACTATCATCATCATCATCATCACCAACATCCTCAACAGCACCAGAAGCACCAGCACCAGATGCACCGGCACCCGCCCCCTCTCCGAACACAGGCCTGTCCACAGGTCAGCTAGCGTTCTGCAGGAACTGCTCCCGCGTCATCATCGTATGTTCTCCGATAGGGTCACGTGCCTGCAACTGCAACAGCTGCATAGAATCATGCATGTCTAGCATGGCGCGCTAAGTTGCCGCAATCCAATCCCAGTTATAGTTGCAGATAGCCTGCTGGAAAGGATCGGATCCCTGAGCAAAAGTACCAGGACCATCAGAAGCCCCGGTAACATCAGCAGCTGAACTACTCCTTAAGTTCTTCGGTTTGCAGTATTTGGCCACATATCTGTCATCGATGGCCGGTGGGATCCTTAATTGACTTCGAGAGGGTAGCTTCACCCTCGCATGTTGGCACAAAGCCATGATGAGACAGGGGAAAGCAAGGGGACAGTTAACTCGTGCCCCCGACTTTAGTCTGCTCTCAATCACGGACTTCAACTCTAAAGCGATTATCCTCGCCACATCAATCTGGATATTCGTGAGGATGCAGTGAACCAAGTGTGCCACTGGGATCGACACAGTTGAAGTGTGAGACTTGGGTTTGATATTTGTCAGAACCAACATAAGGATCAGTTGAGCCATGGGAATCATGTCTTCCCTATGGTATCTCATCGGAACCCCAGATGGGTTCAGCTCAACTGATTTCCCTTCAAAAAGCATGGCAGCAGAAATTGAATCGGTATCTCTATGTAGCCTCAAATCACGGTGGTAAGTGTCCCTCTCATTCGCTCCCAGATGGAGCGGTTCACCCAGCACCCGGTTAATTGTATCCCGATCGAAAGCAACAGTACGGCCAGACACTCTAGTCATCCATGTGAATGGCTCGTCGTCGTTCGGTAGTGCGTTCGCGTAGAACTCACGCAATGTTTCAATGTCATAATGCTCAAGGGGAGAAATTAACCGGTCCCACTTTTTGCTATGAATCAACCCGGCAAATGTACGATAGGTGCCTTCTGGGTTGATTATAAACCTCTTTTCCGGCAAAAATTTTCTCTTCTCCAAAGCCACATATCTAGCCACTTGCTTTGGCCCGACAAATTTGTCGGTGTCGAACTGTATGGGCACGGGACGGGAAGTGCTCCCGCCCTTTCTCTTTTTAGAAGTGTCGGACCTGGATTCCATCTGCAAAGACATAGAGAAGAAACACACAAAACTACAGAACAGATTAGAAAGCAAAACAGAAAATCCAACTACTGTCATGGTCGCTGCTGCTTCGCCTAGCGAAGCTTCGCTACAGGTTCGCCTAGCGAAGTGGCAGCGAATGCTCGCCACTGATTCTCCTAGCGAGATGCTAGCGAATCTTACGGGTTTTTGGGTTCTTCCTTGTTAACACTGAAATTTCAGAAAAACCCAAGGTCTCATGGTATCTATTTCAGAACAAAATGATTTATCATGAAAGGCATCGTTCTAAGGTACATACAAATCTACACCCACATGCAAAACCTAATGTACCCATTTTCCCAGATTCACCCTAAATGACATATACTTCAGAAATTTACAATGTGAAAGCATAAAGTAATGCGAAAGGGCAAACCTGGTTTGAGAGATTGATTGAATTCGAAATGCAACGGTGGGGTTTGAAATGCAATGCTAGGGTTTGAGTGAAATGGAATGTGAGAGTGAGTGTGAGTTCTTGTGAGAATAAGGTTGATACTTTATCAGACTAAAAATAAAATGAAATAACAAGTGTTTGGGCCCAAATGAGTGGCCCTGTGAAACAGAAATAAAGTGCTGCCACGCAGCGCTCGCTGCTACTTCGCCTAGCGAGCAGCTAGCGAGCATGACAACAATTTGTTTTTTTTTCATAACAGCAGGAAAAGCACATTCAGCAAGGTTTTTCAAAATGGACACCAATACAACATAACAGAAAACTGTAAATACTTACAATGTTGGGGTGCCTCCCAACAAGCGCTTGTTTAACATCGGATAAGCTCGACGGTTCGATGGTCACTAAGGAGCATCCAAGGAGATAGCACAACTCCCGCGATCCACATGACCGCCGAGATAAACCTTCAAATGTTGGCCATTTACCGTCCAACTCTCTTTCTTTTCCATGTCCTCAATGACAATAGCTCCATATTCCTTGACTTCTTTGACCCGAAATGGCCCGAACCATTTTGATTTCAATTTTCCGGGGAATAGCTTCAACCTGGAATTGAACAATAGGACCAACTGTCCAGGCACAAATTCCTTCTTTCGAAGCTTTTTGTCATGATATTTTTTTACCTTTTCTTTATACAACCAACTTGAGTGATATGCGGCATTGCGCATCTCTTCCAACTCAAGCAGTTGCACTTTCCTTTTCTCACCGGCCAAATCCTTATCAAAGTTTAATAATTTCAGGGCCCACAATGCTTTGTGCTCCAATTCAACCGGCAAATGGCAAGTTTTACCAAACACCAATTGAAAAGGAGTTAGCCCAATTGGAGCTTTGAAAGCGGTACGGTATGCCCATAACGCTTCATCCAATTTTTGTGACCACTATTTTTTCGAATTTGACACAGTTTTCTCAAGAATTCTCTTAATCTCACGATTAGAGACTTCGGCTTGACCATTAGCTTGCGGGTGATACGGAGTCGTCACTCTATGTGATACACCGTAATGTTTTAAAACATTTTCCAACGGTGCATTACAAAAGTGTGACCCTCCGTCACTAATCAACACTCAGGGGGTTCCGAAACGGGAAAAGATGTTTTTCTTCAAAAAAATTATTACCGTTTTCGCATCCGCCCGAGGTGAGGCAATCGCCTCAACCCACTTTGAAACGTAATCAACAGCTACAAGCATATACTCGTTACCATAAGAGGGTGGGAATGGTCCTACAAAATCGATACCCCAACAATCAAATACTTCAACCTCTTGGATGTTTTGGAGAGGCATCTCGCCTCTCTTACCAATCCCACCGCTTCTTTGGCAACTATCACAACCTTGCGCATGGGCATGTGCGTCTTTGAAAATAGTGGGCCAATAAAATCCCGACTGAAGGACTTTAGTGGCCGTTCTTACCCCATTATAGTGTCCGCCGTAAGGCGAGTTGTGACAATGCCAAAGGATGCTTTGCGCCTCATTGCCGGTAACACACCTTCTCAAAAGGTTGTCACCACCCAACTTAAACAGATATGGGTCATCCCATACGTAGTACTTGGCATCCGAGAGAAATTTCCTCTTTTGGTTCGAAGTTAGGTCGGGAGGCACCAAACCACTAGCCTTGTGGTTTGCAAAGTCTGCAAACCACGGCCTAACTTGAATTTTGAAAAGTTTTTCATCAGGAAACTCTTCCCGGATTTCCTTCTCTGAAGCGGTAACCTCTACATTAACTAAGCGAGATAAATGATCCGCCACCAAATTTTCCGATCATTTCTTGTCTTTGATTTCAACATCAAATTCTTGCAACAAGAGGATCCAACGGATGAGCCTTTGCTTCGAGTCCGGTTTGGTGAGCAAATATTTAATCACCGAGTGGTCGGTATACACTACGACTTTGGACCCTATAAGATAAGACCTAAACTTTTCAAGCGCATACACTATCGCAAGTAATTCTTTTTCAGTGGTGGCATAGTTAATTTGAGCCTCATTAAGAACTTTACTTGCGTAATGTATGGCATGAAAACTTTTCTCTTTCCTTTGGCCTAATACCGCTCCGATTGCATAGTCGCTCGCATCACACATGAGCTCAAAATTTAAATTCCAATTTGGAGCGACTATAATTGGAGCGGTAACCAATTTTTCCTTTAAAATCTCAAAACCTTGCAAACATTCATCAGTTAAAAGAAATACCTGATCCTTAGCTAGCAAGTTACTCAAAGGCTTAGCTACCTTTGAGAAGTCTTTGATAAAGCGCCGATAGAAACCGGCGTGCCCCAAAAAGCTTCGGATTCCCTTCACATTCATCAGAGGAGGTAACTTTTCAATCACTTCAACTTTAGCACGATCAACTTCAAGCCCTCTTAAAGAGACTTTATGCCCAAGCACGATCCCCTCGGTCACCATGAAGTGGCACTTCTCCCAATTAAGCACAAGATTGGTCTTCACACATCTTTCAAGAACCGTTTCCAAGTTTTCCAAGCATAGACTAAAGGAACCACCAAATACTGAGAAGTCATCCATAAAGACTTCCATTGTTTTCTCGATAAGGTCGGCAAAAATAGCTTGCACGCATCTTTGGAAAGTCGTCGGTGCATTGCATAACCCAAAGGGTATTTTACAGTATGCAAAAATTCCAAAGGGACATGTGAAAGCCGTCTTTTCATGATCGGCCGGGTCAACCGCAATTTGGTTATACCCGGAATAGCCATCTAAGAAACAATAGTATTGTTGCCCCGAGAGTCTTTCTAGCATTGGATCCATGAACGGGAGTGGAAAATGGTCTTTTCGAGTTGCGGTATTCAACCGCCTATAATCAATGCACATACGTCACCCCGTTGCAACTTTGGTCGGGATCAATTTATCCTTTTCATTTCGAATCACGGTAATGCCACCTTTCTTCGGAACCACATACACAGGACTAACCCATGGGCTATCCAAAATCGGGTAGATCATTCCCGCATCCAACAACTTAACAACTTCCTTCCTAACAACTTCCTTCATAGTAGGATTTAATTGGCGTTGTGGTTGAGCTACCGGCTTAAAATCCTCTTCCATTAAGATCTTGTGCATGCAATAGGAAGGACTAATTCCCTTGAGATCGGAAAGAGTCCAACCCATGGCTTCTTGATTCTTTTTCAACACATCGATCAAACGGGCTTCTTCATTCTTTGTCAAAAGATTGCTTATGATGACCGGCTTTGCTTCGGTCTCGTCGAGGAATGCATACTTCAAAGTAGAAGGTAACATTTTCAATTCAATAGGCAATTTTTCCTCATTAACCTCCTTCTTCAAGTCTTCCTCCTCAACTTCCCACGGTTGTAGTTCGTTTAAACTATCGAGTTCCCTTAAGCATTCATCAAGAGCTTGCTCTTCTTCAACTGTGAAAACTTCAAAGGAGTCATCAAGAGTTAACTCCATAGGAGATATCTCATGAATATGCTTAGAAACTTCAAAGGTTGCCTCTTCAATCGCATCAATGCAAAAACTATCACGTCTATCATTTGAATGCTTCATGGCTTCGAATAGGTCAAATGTAACTTCTTCATTTTGGACCCTTACCTTCATCAAACCGTCGTCAACGTCTATCATCATGCGTGCGGTTTTCATGAACGGTCGGCCAAGAATGAGCGGAGCATCGTCGTCCTCTTCCATATCAATCACAATGAAATCGACCGGGAAAAAGAATTTGTCGACTTTAACCAAAATATCTTGGGCTACGCCGTGAGGATGGGTAGTCGACTTATCAGCCAATTGCAAAGTCATCCGGATGGACTTAATTTCAATGTTGCCAAGCCTCTTCACAATAGACAATGGTATAAGATTAATGCTTGACCCCAAATCAATTAGTCCTTTTCCGACATAGACATCACCAATTTTCACCGGCAAAGTGACTCGGCCCGAGTCAACCTCTTTTTTTGGAAGCGTCCTTTGAATGATTGCACTACAACTCGCATCTAGGACAATGGTCTCCGGTTCCGTGTACCTCCGTTTTTTTGTAAGTATGTCTTTCATGAATGTTGCATACTTAGGCATTTGCTCCAATGCTTCGGCAAACGGAATGTTCACTTGCAGTTGTTTGAAAATATCCATGAACCGGACGTAATGCCGTTCATTCTCCCTCTTAGATGGAGCATGTGGATACGGAAGGTTTTGGATGGAGTAGTGCTCACTACCTCCTTTCCTTTAGCAACTCTAGAACTCCTCGCTCTTTTCTTTTTCACTCCCTCCACCATCACTTCATCATTCTTATTCTTTTCGACTTCCACACTTTCCTTATTTTCAACTTCACCATTTTTTTCGTCCTTTTCAACTTCTTCCTCGCTCCACTCCCCAATTTCACCATCAATACTATCCTCTATTATTTTCTCCTCATCATTTTTTTCTTCCTCTCTTTTTTCACTCTCATCTCTTTTTTTATTCTCACTAATCAACTCCCTTCCACTTCTCGTCGTTATCGCTTTACAATGCTCTTTAAGATTCGTTTGCGTGTTCGCCGAGAAAGATGGACCGGGTTGTTGTTCCGCTAGTTGTTTAGCAAGTTGTCCGACTTGAGTCTCGAGATTTTTTATTGCCGCATCGTTGCTCTTTTGATTAGCCATCGACATTTGCATAAATTGTGTTAATGTCTCTTCCAACTTTGAAGTCACGACCGGCGGTTGTTGAGGTTGGTAAGGACTTTGGGGAGGGTTTTGACGGTTAGAAGAACCACCCCCATAACCTTGGTTATGGTAGTAGTTAGTCCTTGGTTGGAACCCTTGATTCCCTTGAAAGTGTTGTTGTTGATTTTGAGGATGTGGTTGATACGGTTGTTGTTGTTGTTGTTGCCTCGGTTGGTAGTCTCGTTGGTTCGCCATGTAATTCACTTCTTCGAACCCGGGAGGTGGACAAAATCCGGTGTCATGCTCACCTTTGCAAAGCTCACAGCAAGCTATTCGTTTAGCTTTTGAAGGTTCTCTCAACTCTTTTATTTGTTGAGTTAAGAGTTCCACTTGTTGTGAAATGAGTTTGTTTTGGGCAAGAATAGCATCGTTCGTCCCAAGTTCAAGCACTCCCGGTTTCTTCAAAGAGTTGCCTCTACTTTGACTTTGGAGGTCATTTAGAGCCATCCGGTTAATGATATCTGTAGCTTCTTTGGCACTTTTAGACAATAAAGAACCACCCGAGGTAGCATCAAACAAATTCTTGCAATTCGGTTTAAGGCCATTTTTGAAAATGTGGATTTGAGTCAATTCGTCAAATCCATGCCCTTTGCACTTCCGAAGCATGGATTTAAATCTTTCCCACGCCTCATTCAATGATTCGTTGGTCCCTTGTGAAAACACGGAGATTGTCGTTTTGGATTCCATGAAACGGTTGTGGGAGAAAAATCTTTCAATGAACTTCTCTTCCAACACGTTCCAATCCGTCATGACTGCAGGTGTTTGATCCAAGTACCAATCTTTTGCTTTGCCGAGCAAAGCGTGGGGAAATAATCTTTTGAACAACGGTAGCTCTTGAGCTTGATCAACTCCGGCCGCCAATTCTATCTCATAAATTTTGGTAAGAAAAGAAAAGGGGTCTTCATGGTCCATTCCGGTGAATGGACTTCCATATAGTAGGTTAAGAGTTCCCGTTTTCATCTCGGCTTGCCTTCCCGTGTGGTTGGTAAACTGAGCAGTATTCCTTGGACTGTTGACACAAGGTGTGGACATGGGCGGTGGTTGTGGTGGTGGATCCATGATAGGTATGAAAGGTGGTGGATGTGTTGTAGAAGAACTTTCTCCTTGTTCTTGTCGTTGTCTAGCTTGTTGCCTCCTTCGTCTCGTTCTGCTATTCAGTCTCCTAGCGGTTCTTTCGATCTCAGAATCAAAAAGAAGTTCGTCCTCAGGAACCTGCCCTCGCATAAAACGAAAGCTGCACACAAAACCAAACAAATTACAAGCACAAGTCAAAAATTCAAAATTTAAAAATTTAAGCAACTATTGCGATGCTCGCAATATCAATTCACAATCCCCGGCAACGGCGCCATTTTGTTGGAAAATGGTTTGGTATGTCGGGTTTTTGTTATCGTCTCCACAGGGATTGTGAGATATCTCCGCCGTTCGACAGTTGTTTTAATTCTTAACTCGTAGTAACAAGGGGGTTTTGGTTTTAGTCACGGTAGCTTGCATAAAAGTGTAAGAAAATGCGGTAAAAGTTTTGGTTTTTCTATTTGAGAAAGATTGTCAAAGTTAGGGTTCGACGATCACTTTGCATGTATATGTTTGATCAACAAACTCATAAACTCCTTTAGATGATAAATTATTTCACAAAGTCCTCCCAATGTGTTTATCTCTAACACACATTATGGGTTTTCCTATTTTGATCCATTGTTTATCTCTAACACAATCTATCAAAATGACAACTTTTTGGTTCAACTTTATGGTGAACAAAATCATTCATTACTATCTCTAGCTAACAAACAAGATTGGATGAAAACCTAGGTAAAAAGTTGGCAAACATCTCTCGATCATAAACCAACACAAAGAGTTATCGATAAAACAAAGTTTTCACCATATATTCATCATTAAAGAGTTTAAAATGAAGATCATCCCATTTACACACAAAGCTTATGATCATCTACATCTAACCTTGACAAAATGAAGAACTTAGCCACTCATTTTCATGGTGGCTTGGTCAATAAGTTTCGGAAGAAGGTTGATCAACATCCGAGTCGAAGAATCGAGATTGGATGGGAATCCACCTTCTTTTTGTAAAATATTGCTAAGAGAAGATCAAAGATGAAAAATGGGTTTCTAGGTTACAAAATATCTCTAGAGCAATGCTGGAAAAATATTTAAAAAATGCTAAGTGTGAAAGTACAAAGTATATAGGTGTAGTTCCAAAAAGTAGCCCCTGCTACTTATACTACTGCTGTCTGAGCTGTCATGCTCGCTAGGCGAGCAGAATGGTTCGCCTAGTGAGCCCCAAAATAGGCACCAGAGGCACCTGCGCCCAGAGAAATATCTAAGTTCCAAAAAGTATGTTCGCTAGGCGAACAAAACCTTCGCTAGGCGAAGCCTACGCTTCAACCTTCGCTCCAGCGAGTTTTGGTGGTTTTGCTACTGGAATTGCTCGCTGGGAGCTCGCTAGTGGCTCGCCTAGCAAGCAAGTGCTGGTTGTGCTTTTGACCAAGTCTGGGCGTGTTCGCTACCACCTTCGCTGGCTGCTCGCCTAGCGAGTTTTCTGACTTTTGCTACTGTAAAATTCTGGCAATGCTCGCTAGCAGCTCGCTGGGTGCTCGCCTAGCGAGCACTTCGTTACACCACTCGCCTAACAAGCATGCTGATGAATGCTTTCTTCTCTTGGTCCCTTTGCCAACTTTCTTGTGCCTTCATTTTCTATTATTTCATGCCTAATTCCTGCACAATAACGCACAAATTAAATGTACCAAGATCGTTTAACATTGTATTGCAATTCATCTAAAACAAAGGCGGTTTCGAACACTTTAGCAACAAAAAGGAGTGAAAGATGCCCACATTTGATAGCTCAAATAAGCACTTTTGGGCATCTAACACTTCCTCGGTAAGCTTCTTCAACAATTGGTCAAATATATCAAAGGATACTTCATTATACATAATTTATTCATATATGACCCTCCATGAGTCCCAAAGATCAAGATAACTTCAAGTTTTCAAGTTGGTTCAAAGAGGTTGACCAGAGAAAGTCAACTAGTCAAAACTAGGGTTCCCCTAGACCCTATCTCCTACAATTTTTGTCATATGAAAATTATTCCAATAGTAAATTTACTATTTATGACATTAAAAACAACTTTCATGTTTACATTAAGAGCTAGTTTTGCTTGGAAAGTCATTTTTTATGGTGAAAGATTATAGGTCATTTTGTTTGTGCCCTAGTTAGAAGGTCAACTTCCAAGGAACATAACTTATTCAATTTTTATCATATGAAGGCCATCCAAGTTTTATGATCAAAGATTTTATTCAATGATAAATCATCTTGATTCAAGAAGTTAAGCTTTTCATTTCAAGAAGGTATAATGAGAATACTTACCTTCACTAAAGTCTTAGATGCTCAAGTATTCATATGGTTATTGCATAACTTTTCATATTGCATGGAAAATGTCTTTGAATCATATTTCTCATTTTCAAACTGGGTAAATCAATTTACCTTTAAGGAAAATCGATTTACCACTGAAGCTTACATAGATTTTAAAAAGCAAAAAAAAAATCCACTTAGGTAAATCGATTTACCACTTAGGGAAATCGATTTACCATTGGAGCATTATTTTTCCAGAAGCGAAATTTTAAGTTTTTTAAATAGGTAAATCGATTTACCTCTTAGGGAAATCGATTTACCACTGAAAGATTTTGAAAACTTTTAAACGTTGCAACAGGGAAATCGATTTACCCATTATGTAAATTGATTTACCACTGTGCGTTTCTGAAAAATCAGTGGTTGTTCATACACCTCTTCATGCACCATTTCATGGAATCTTTTCAATTCATCTTTGACAATTGTTCATGATTCTTTCAGAACATTACCATATTTCATTTGAGGTGTTATGTGCATATAAATTCATGATCTTTCAGATTCAAATTTCACCTCTTCCAATCATTCTCTTTAATTTTCAAAATTCGCACTTATTGTTATAAACCTTCATTCAAGATATTTTCTGCATATTTTCATATCATTTAAAACAGAAAATTCTTGAGAAATATAATATCTTTGTGTTATGAATTATTTTCATTGGAAGAGAAGATCAAGCAAATTGATATATCACTTTGAGTGATCATTATACTACAAACTTTACACTCAAACCATTGTTGTAATCCTTATCTTATTTTTAGAGTTGTTGAAAAATAAGATTGTATGTTTTGTAAACACCTTGTTGTCGAAGATTGTTGGAAGCAAAATAGTTGGTTTTGAGAGGATTGTTCTCATATCAACTTGGTGAATCACAAGAGGTTGTTCTTGGTGATTGTGTCTGTCATGTACAAGTCATAACAGATAGTGAAATCTCTTTCATGTTGAAAGGGGACTGGAGTGCTCTCGATCTGTGAGGGGAACCAGGATATCTCTTCGTGTTCTTTATCTTTCTGCACTTTACCGTTCATCGCTTAACATAACCAGAAAAGAAAGAACAAAGTTTTTCATAAACCAGAAATAGTTTTCAAAGATCCTAATTCACCCCCCCCCCCCCCCTCTTAGGCGCTACTCAACTAACAATTGGTATCAGAGCAGGTTTCGGTAACTTGCTCCACAGATCCAGACGATGGTTTCCGCAAGCGCAAACCCAGTTTTTAAAGATGGAGGTAGTAGCAACAAACCACCTCTATTTTCTGGAGAATTTTTTTACTTTTGGAAAATCCGCATGAAAGCACACTTAGAAGCACAAGGAGATGGTGTATGGGAAACCGTTGAAAATGGTCCGCATAATCCTATGAGTGTGGTCAATGGTGTTGGCACTCCGAAGGTTAAAAGTTCGTATGATGAAGACGATAAGAAAAGAATACTTAATGAAAAGAAAGCGATAAATATTCTTCATAGTGCATTAAGTATGGATGAGTTCTTCCACATATCTCAATGTAAATCGGCAAAAGAAATTTGGGACACTTTGATGGAGACTCACGAAGGAACCGCTGAAGTTAAAAGATCCAGATTAAACACATTGAGTCAAGAATATGAAATGTTCAGAATGCAACCCGGAGAATCCATTGTTGCATTACATAAAAGATTTGTTCAGTTGACGAACCATTTAATTGCTCTCGGAAAAACATTCATAAATGATGATCAACCTTAAAGTGCTAAGATCTTTGACTAGAGAATGGCAACCAAACGTAACGGCCATATCGGAGAAGAAAATTCTTTCCACTATGACGTCCGCATCATTATTCGGAAAACTCCAAGAACATGAACTTGAACTTGGAAGACTCGAAAAGCATGAAAGTCAAGAGAAGAAATCCAAAGGAATTGCTTTAAAAGTATATTCAAAGGAAGATAGAAATGATGGCGTGTCGGAGGAAGATGAAAATTTCATGCTCCTTGTTAAAAGGCTTGGTAAGTTTTTTAGTAAAAATGAAAAACCCTTTAATGCAAAAAGAAATAAACATTTCAGGAAAGGGAGGCTTCCACATCTACGCAAGAAGTCACATGTTATGAATGTGGAAAGCAAGGTCATATAAAATCGGATTGTCTGAAACTCTCAAAGAAAGGTGGCTTTAAAGGCAAGAAGGATTTCAAGAATAAAAAGGCATATGTTGCATGGGAAGATAATGAGATAAGTTCCTCATCCGAATCAGAAAGCGACGAATGTGAAAATCTAGCATTAATGGCCTCGCACCATTCCAACGATGAAGAAGATGAGGTTAGTAATGATTTTTATCTTTTTGATAGTGATGCACAAGGTGCTATAAATGAACTTCTTGACGAATGAAATTTTTTGTATAAAACTATATCATCTCAAAAGAAAACCATTTTATCTTTAGAAGAAAAAATCGTGACAATTGAAAAAGATGTCAACGATGAAAAGCAAAAGATGATTAGTGAAAAACATAATTTTGTATGTAAAAATTGTGAATCACTTTCTTTCCAAATTGTCCAATTAAAAAGATTTCTTGAAAGGTATGAAAAAGGACAAATTGGGTTGGAAGGTGTCCTTAGCCAACAAAGAAATTCCAATGACAAAAGTGGACTTGGTTATTCAAAAATTTTCAAGCCAAGTTCAAGCAAAACTGTCTTTGTTAAAGCTAATGACCAACCAACTAAAGAGAAAGTGAACAAGGCAAAAAATGTTCATCACTATCCTAAAAGAAAAATATTTTCTAAAAAGAAATCTTATGTGCCTAGATATAGAAGCAATTTTGAACCTACTTGTTTTTATTGCGGAATAATTGGCCATACACCTAATGCATGCTATGTTAGAAACTTTAGCGTAGCAAGTGGGCATTACGTATGGGTAAAGAAAGGCACTAATTATGAAGGACCCAAAGCAATTTGGGTACCTAACAAAACGTAAATTTGTTTTGTAGGTATGCTTGGAAACCACATCAAATATTTGGTATCTTGATAGTGGGTGTTCCAAGCATATGACGGGAGAGATAAACAAATTTTCAAATCTAGAATTGAAGGCCAAGGGCTATGTCACATATGATGATAACAACAAAGGGAGAATTCTTGGCATAGGCAAAGTTGGAGCACCACCTTTCACATCCATTGAAGATGTTCTTTATGCCGAAGGACTAAGGCATAATCTTCTAAGCATTAGCCAACTTTGTGACAAGGGCTTCAAAATCAAGTTCACCAAAGATGAATGCTTGATTGAAGATGAAGTATCTCATGAGGTAAAACTCAAAGGCACAAGAATTTTAATAATATTTTTATGATTTCCCTTGATGATTTATCTTTGAAGGTAAAATGTCTTATGATAAACAATAATGATTCATGGTTGTGGCATAAAAGATTTGCACATATTCACATGGAACATTTGAATAAGCTTATAAAGCATGATCTTGTTATTGGTTTACCCAAGATAAAATTCGTCAAAGATAGGATTTGTGATGCATATCAAAAAGGGAAACAAATCAAATCAAATTTCACATCAAAGAATATGGTGTCCACTACAAGGCCACTACAATTGTTGCATATGGGCTTATTTGGTCCATCAAGAACAAGAAGCTTCGGAGGTAATGTATATGATTTAGTTATTATTGATGATTTCTCTAGATACACTTGGACTTTCTTCTTAGTGCATAAAAATGATGCATTCAAGGCGTTCAAGAAATATGCGAAGAAAATCCAAAATGAGAAATCGCTAACTATTGCCTCCATAAGAAGCAACCATGGTTGAGAATTCCAAAATGCCTCCTTCGAAGAGTTTTGTGAAGAACATGGAATCTTCCATAATTTCTCGGCACCAAGGACTCCTCAACAAAATGGAATGGTGGAAAGAAAGAATAGGTCACTTGTGGAACTTGTATGAACGATGCTAAGCGACTCAAATCTTCCAAAGTACTTTTGGGCGGATACGGTAAGCACGACATGCTATGTAAGTAATAGAATTATCATTAGACCTATCTTGAAAAAGACTCCTTATGAACTCTTCAAAGGAAGGAAACCAAACATATCTTACTTTCACATTTTTGGATACAAATGCTTTGTCCTCAACAATGATAAAGACAATTTAGGTAACTTCGACGAGAAGTCCGACAAAGGTATATTCCTTGGATACTCTCTTACTAGTAAAGCCTATAGAATATATAATAAAATAACTTTAAAAATTGAAGAATCTATGCATGTTACTTTCGATGAATCTAACCCCTCCAAGGAGGATATTGTTTTGTGTGATGATGATGATGATATTGTAGAAGCTCCTCAAGTAGATACTTCAAGTGGAAACAATGGTGATCAACCAAAACATCAAGATGAGTAAAAAACAAATGATAATGATATACCTAAGGAATTGAGAACTCGTCGGGATCATCCAATTGATAAAGTCATTGGTGATATTAGTCAAGGCGTTGCAACAAGATTAAATCTCAAAGATGCATGCTTAAATATGGCTTTTGTCTTACAAACTGAACCTTCCAAAGTTGATGAAGCCTTAGGTGACGACCAATGGATAATTGCTATGCAAGAAGAGTTAAACCAATTCGAAAGGAATCAAGTTTGGGAACTTGTCCCTAGGCCAAGTGATAAACACATCATAGGTACCAGATGGGTGTTTAAGAACAAGCTTGATGAGAATGGTATAATTGTTCGAAACAAAGCAAGATTGGTGGCCCAAGGATACAATCAAGAGGAAGGCATTGATTTTGAAGAAACATTCGCTCCAGTTTCAAGGTTAGAAGCTATTCGTTTATTACTTGCTTATGCATGTTCATTAAATTTTCAATTATTTCAAATGGATATCAAGAGCGCATTCTTGAATGGCTACATCAATGAAGAAGTCTATGTCAAACAACCCCCGGGCTTTAAAGACTTCAAAAATCCTTCACATGTTTTCAAATTGAGGAAAGCTCTTTATGGCCTAAAGCAAGCACCTAGAGCATGGTATGATCGTCTCAACAACTTTCTTTGTGAAAAGGGATTTGAAAAAGGTAAAATCGACAAAACCCTATTTATTAAGAAAATTAAAGGTAACACTTTATTGGTTCAAGTCTATGTTAA
This sequence comes from Lathyrus oleraceus, assembly GCF_024323335.1. Lineage (NCBI taxonomy): Eukaryota > Viridiplantae > Streptophyta > Magnoliopsida > Fabales > Fabaceae > Lathyrus > Lathyrus oleraceus. Next base: position 328,117,256 of record NC_066581.1, on the reverse strand, counting down.
CGACATCATATTCGGCTCAACAAACAAAGACATGTGTGAAGAATTTTCATCAATGATGCAAGGAGAATTCGAGATGTCCATGATGGGTAAAATGAATTATTTTCTTGGACTTCAAATTAAGCAACTGAAGGATGGCATCTTCATCAACCAATCAAAGTACTGCAAAGAGTTGTTAAAAAGATTCGATATGGATGTTTGCAAGGCAATGTCTACTCCAATGGGATCCGGATCTTATGTTGATCAAGATGAACCAGGTGTTTCGATTGATATAACAAAATATCGAGGTATGATTAGTTCCTTACTTTATTTGATGGCAAGTCATCCTGATATTATGTTCAGTGTGTGTCTTTGTGCTCGTTTTCAAGCAAATCCAAAAGAATCACATATCACCGCTGTCAAAAGGATCATGAAGTATCTCAAGGGAACAACAAATGTCGGCTTATGGTATCCTAAAGATAGTATTTGCAATTTAGTTGGTTATTTTAATGCTGATTATGCAGGAAGTAAAACTGATCAAAAAAGTACTAGTGGTATATGTCACATCCTTGGAAATGCATTAGTATCATGGGCTTGGAAGAAACAAGTGTGTGTTGCTCTTAGCACTACCGAAGCAAAATACATAGCAGCAGGTAGTTTTTGCGCTCAAATACTTTGGCTTAAGCAACAACTTCGTGACTACGGACTCGACCTTGGATGCATTCCTCTTCGTTGTGGCAACACAAGTGCGATAAACATTACAAAGAATCCGGTCATGCACTCAAGAACCAAGCATATTGACATACGACATCACTTTCTTCGTGACCACGTGCTTCAAGGAGATGTTGAAGTCACATTTGTGCATACTCATAATCAACTTGCCGACATCTTCACAAAACCTTTGGCACGAGAATCATTTTACAAAATTCGAAGGGAACTTGGGATTCTAGATGAGTGTGACATATAATTCGTCAAAAACACATCAATAATCAAAGGTGCACATACGTTTCCAACTCATCTATTTACTTTTGAAATTTATTTCATGGCTCTCTACTTCTATTCCTTTCTTTTACATGATTCATTGGGTGTCTCTTGCATGAATCTTTGTTAAAAATATGTGTGTTTTTAGCTTTTTTTCACTGGGTAAATCGATTTACCCATGCTGTTGATCGATTTCCCCATAAAACAGTAGCACTGGTCTTTGTATTTAGCATATTTGGCACTGAGCAAATCGATTTACCCGTGATGTAAATCGATTTACCCATAAAACAGTAGCATTGTTTTTTCGTGTTTGGCATATTTTGAACTAGGTAAATCGATTTACCCATGATGTAAATCGATTTACCCCTGAAACTTTTCTCTTTTTGTGCTTTCTGGCCGTATGGTAATCGATTTACCTATGGGGTAAATCGATTTACCCATGCATGTTCAGATTTTTTTCTTTTCTTTTACTTTGGTTGGTCCAATCACATCCCTTCTCTCTACCATTTAAAAGCATTTTTTTCTCACAAAACCTCACTTTAACCTAGCAGCCAGAATCTGTCTCCTTGGTGCTATCACCTCAAAAAAATTCATCTTCTCCAAGTCACCCAAAACCTTCATTAAAGCTTATCTCCATCATCTCCTAACCTTTACTCATGGCATCAAAACTTAAGAGGAAAGCTGAAACTGTTGGAAAAGGGAAAGAAAAAGCTTCGTCATCATCCATGGATGTTCAACATTTCTTCAAAGATCACACCCCGGAGGAATTGGAGAGGTATCAAAAGTTTTATCAAAAGAAGATTGTTCAAACTCCAAATTTCGGTGATCTCTCTTCCTTTTCTGAAGAATGCTTTAATTTTCAAGATAAATTAATTTCTCTGGGTTTAGGGGCTCTCATAACTTCTTTTGGACCCTATTATCCAGATTTAGTGAGAATGTTTTATTGCAACATGTGCATTGAGAACGGAAAATTTGTTTCACATGTAAGAGGGAAAAAGATTACCTTGACCCCTAAGAGACTTGGTCAAATTTTGGACATTCCCTCGGGTGGTCACATGTTATATGATCCAGAGGATGAAGTTTGGAATGATTATAATAAAAGAGAATTTTATTTTGGCTCAAGTAGGATATCGGAAGGCGAATATCATGTAAAAAGGGTTGAATCTCATGGTGGGGAAGAACCACCAAAAGATTTTTGGAGTGCTGGAAATTTTTTCATCAATGATAGATTGCTTCATTATTTCTTGGCTTATGTTATACTTCCTAGAAATTCAAATCATTATACTGTTACCGATATGGAGATGCAAGTATTGTATGCTATTAAGAATGATATTTCGCTTAATTGGTCACGTCTCATTCTTCACCATTTGATGACTCACACCAACAAGCTTAAGTCTCTTCCTTATGCTTGGTTCATCACTCGTATTATGGAGTATTTTAATATTGATTTTAGTGATGTTGAATATTGTCTTATGGATACAAGAAGTCACAAAATCTCTATCAAGAATGTGGACAAGCGGATGGGCTATCGGTATAATCCGGAAACTAAGTCGGTTATGTTTATTGGTGGAAATAATGAAGAAAATGAAGAGATTCCTCGAGAAGGAAATGGTGGTGAAGATGTACCTCCTCCAAATGTTCCTCCTCCAAGTGGTTTAAGTAATCAAGCCCTCTTTAACTTCATGTCATCTCAATTCAACCTTAACACATCCATCAATTACCAATGGATTTTGGCAAATAATCAAATTGCGATAAATCATGAAGCCACCACCAACCGCATAAACCTTCTTCAAACCAACATGAATCAACATTTCTCTTATCTCTACTCGCATCTCGATATCCTTCCATATGATCCAAATAACCCGGCTGCTCCCGCTCTTATATTTACGCCCATTCAACAACAATTTCCATACCAAGGCAACAACTACAACAACACCAACAATGACATGAACCAACCTTAGTGTTTTTCTGTTTATGTGTATTATTCTTGTTATAGGTTTCTAATTTCACATTTGGTCTTATTATGTTTTAATTATGTCTAATATTTGACCTATTTTGGTGTAAGGTACTTGGTATCACAACTTTGTTTGTTTGCATTATTTATGATTTCAATTTTGGAATGCATGAGGCTGTTTTTTTATTAGTTATGATGTCTGTTCTATTTTATATTTGTCATGAGATTATCTTTCACCCATATTTCCCTTCTTTTTGATAATTTCAAAGGGGGAGAAAGGTGTTATAAATTATGCTTGTATGCTTGTGAATTTCCTAAGGTACAAATGATACAAATCTCCTTCAAGATGATCTAGTTAACATGATCATAAGCTTCTCAAATTTAGGGGGAGTTATACATCTCAGGGGGAGAAATTTTCATTTCCGGAAATTGCACGCATCAAAGAGGATTATTTGTCATCATCAAAAAGGGGGAGAATGTGAAGTCAAGCCTCTCTATGATGAATGTTTTTTATGAGGACAAAACTCAAAGCAACAAGAAGGCAAAGATTTTATTCAATGATAAAGCATCTTGATTCAAGAAGTTAAGCTTTTCATTTCAAGAAGGTATAATGAGAATACTTACCTTCACTAAAGTCTTAGATGCTCAAGTATTCATATGGTTATTGCATAACTTTTCGTAGTGCATGGAAAATGTCCTAGAATCATATTTCTCATTTCCAAACTGGGTAAATCGATTTACCTTTAAGGGAAATCGATTTACCACTGAAGCTTACATATTTTTTTAAAAATAATTTTTTTTTCACTTAGGTAAATCGACTTACCACTTAGGGAAATCGATTTACCATTGGAGCATTACTTTTCCATAAGCGAAATTTCAAGTTTTTTAACTAGGTAAATCGATTTACCTCTTAGGGAAATCGATTTACCACTGAAAGATTTTGAAAAATTTTAAACGTTGCAACAGGGAAATCGATTTACCCATTATGTAAATCGATTTACCACTGTGCGTTTCTGAAAAATCAGTGGTTGTTCATACACCTCTTCATGCACCATTTCATGGAATCTTTTCAATTCATCTTTGACAATTGTTCATGATTCTTTCAGAACATTACCATGTTTCATTTGAGGTGTTATGTGCATATAAATTCATGATCTTTCAGATTCAAATTTCACCTCTTCCAATCATTCTCTTTAATTTTCAAAATTCACACTTATTGTTATAAACCTTCATTCAAGATATTTTCTGCATATTTTCATATCATTTAAAACAGAAAATTCGTGAGCAATTTAATATCTTTGTGTTTTGAATTATTTTCATTGGAAGAGAAGATCAAGCAAATTGATATATCACTTTGAGTGATCATTATACTACAAACTTTACATTCAAACCATTGCTGTAATCCTTATCTTATTTTTAGAGTTGTTCAAAAATAAGATTGTGTGTTTTGTAAACACCTTGTTGTCCAGGGTTGTTTGAAGCAAGAGAGTTGGTTTTGAGAGGATTGTTCTCATATCAACTTGGTGAATCACAAGAGGTTGTTCTTGGTGATTGTGTCTGTCGTGTACAAGTCATAACAGATAGTTAAATCTCTTTCATGTTGAAAGGGGACTTGAGTACTCTCGATCTGTAAGGGGAACTAGGATATCTCTTTGTGTTCTTTATCTTTCTCCACTTTACCGTTCATCGCTTAACATAACCAGAAAAGAAAGAACAAAGTTTTTCATAAACCGGAAATAGTTTTCAAAGATCCTAATTCACCCCCCCCCCCCCCCCTCTTAGGCGCTACTCAACTAACATTCTCCAGATTTTATTCTTTGAGAAATGGCAAATTCTACTTGCAAGGGCATGTGCCAAGAGGAAACATTATAGGTCATTTTGGATCATTACCATTGAACAAGCAATTTTCCTCAACTTCTAAAATGCATTACTCCCTCATGAAAAATCCAAATAATGTCAAATTTGTGACTAAATTAAATAGGAGTGAAAGCACTACAACTTTGATGAAGAAACCATTTTCATTTGGAGCTCATAGCAAAAGTTATTCAAGGTGGAAGAAGTGGTCATTTGACGTTGTACTTTGAAAATTTTCAAGTATGTTTGATTTCTCCAACTTCCACCTCAAAATTCATCATGATCCAAGATCCAAATGGAAAAGTTTTCAACATCAAAGTTGTTCCCCTTGATGTCACATTTCCAAATCATCCAAGATCACTTCATTTGGACAAGAATTTAGGGACTTCCGCATGGTTCCTTTGTTGGGTTCGTTTTGGCAATTCTTGAACTCAAATGATCATTTCTTTTTGCATGCTTACATATGATGATTTCAGTACCAAGTATGCACGAATTGGAAGTGGATTACATCATTTTTTGTGCCTAATTCAATGCTCATGCACCCATGCACGACTTGTTATTTTTGGCCAAAATTCAAAAGGGTGTGGAAATCAATTCATGTGCTTATAAATAGGAGCGCTTTGCTTCAGAATCAAGACACATTGCCCAAGCCTTGCCAAGCCATCCCAGAATCCTACACCATAGAATACCTTGAGGATTTCTTTGAAATCGAGTTGGAATTTCACCTTCCATTTTGAGATTCAAACTCCAAGGATTCATTGCCATTTTTATCTTAATTGGTCACTGCAAGCAAGAGGAGAAAGAACCAAGTGAATTTAGATCAAGATCAAGCCAAATCACTGCTACCCGAAGGTGAATTTTCTCAAACTTCTCTTCGTCGATTCTCCCTCATTTCTCAACTATTTTGATTGATTATTGGTTGTCTGAAGACCTACGAATGTAGGCAACAAGATTGAGTTGCTTTTAGGCCAAATCGAAGCAACTCAGATCATGCACCTCAAACTTCAAGTCCACGTATCCTTCAATATACTTGGAATTGGGTGAAATTAAGGCCATATTCGAGCTCCTGAGCATTTTTTCTTTAAAATAGTGTACTCACTTTTTTATTTTAATGGTGGTTGGTGGTGACCAGTCTGGTGAGGTCCACCGGAGAAGAAGACCGGAGCTAGGGCTCCGGTGGTGTGTTGGCATCTTCCCAACCACTTGATCATGTTCAAACGTTTTAATCCTGGCCTTCGCTTCTGATTACCACGCGTGTGCACACGTTGATTGTGGTGCATGATGGAGCACGCGTTGTGGCCATCAGATCTTCCACCTCAATTAATGAAGGAGATCTGATGGCCCTCGTTTTTTCTAATTTCTTTTTTAATTATGATTTTCCATTTTATTCCTTTATTTTGTTTAATTCATATTAATTTCACTTTTTATCCAAAAAATATGGGACTTTCATAAAAAATATTTAAATATTTTCCTCTTTCATATTTTGAACTAAAATCATTTTTTGGATTAATTTTGATATTTTTCATAAATTAAATGTTTTTTGGCTTATTTTTAATTATTTTAAAATACTTATGACTTTCCAAAAATCATGAAATTTTTTGTCTAAGGTCCTTTGACCTTGTTAGACCTAGGATAAATCCCTTGGCCATTTATTTGGTGTTTTGAAGGGATTTAAGATTTTGTCCAATTTAAAATACATTTTAATTCACTTTTAATTTGATTTTTAATTTATTAAATGTTTAAAAATTATGTTGAGCCATTTTTATGGTCTTGTGATGTTTGACTTTCTGTTTGGGCCTTGGTCATGGTTGATTTGACTTTTGTTTGGTCAATACCATTGGATTTAGGGGATTGATGAAATGTACATTTCATCTCCTAAAATCAATGGATGGTATTGATCAGATGAAATTACTCTCATGATCAATTTGTGTTTCTATTTCCCTTTCCCTATTCATCTTCAGCCCTATTCTTTCCGAATCCTTCATTTGACCAATGATTTCTCTAATGTCTAAATGCTAGTTGATTCATCAATGACCTTGTGTCAGATGAATCAACACAAGTCTGACTGAGATAGGTCCTTCCCATTTCTTTTAGTGTGTGATATGTTTAGGAGTTTGGTTCTTTGTACCAAATCTCTAACACGCATTAACACATATATTTTTATTGTTCGACCTCAAATAGTTGTGACTTCTACATAAGTCCAATTACGATTGCTTAACATAGAGCTAAATTTGTCCCTTAAGGCATAACATTCTAGTAAGTGAGATTGTAAATCTCTCATTCTTCATGGCATTGTGTGGAAACTTGACCTTTTTTCCATTCATGAGAGTTAGTGGCATACTTGTTGAATTATCCAAGTTGGAGCCCTTCTTATGGATGATGTTTTGGTTCAAGGATTCATACTTGTAAATGAATGGTTGAGTGTTCTCCAAAGAATGACTTAATCAATTAAAACTCATCATTAACTCTTGACTAACATTTGATTAATGATTGACTAACTTTTATTAATGTTGCTTTACTTTCAAGTCATTTACTTTATGCAAATTTAGATTTCAGTACCTTTATCATTCATTGCCATTTCATGCAACTTGTTTATGTTTCAAGTCCTTTTCACTTTGCTCATTTGAGTCATGTCTTGTGATTATATATATTGTTTGATTGTTTTGATTTTGTTTGTGGTATTAAGACCCTAAAACACCTAATAACAACAAAAACCCTAAAAAAACATTTGGTTGGACTGTTGAGATTTGATATGAACCTCTGGACTTAGAACTAGGCAACATTCCCTTTGCTAAAGGACTTGGCCAATGCCAACATCTAAGACTGAGCTATCTCTGCCCATGCCTTCATATGATGCAAGACCTTGGATATCTTTGATTCATATGATACTTTGTCTATGTGCTTAAATGTTATTTTATTATTATTGTTCATGTCTGATGATTGTTCTGAGTTGATCAAGGAACATTTCATCTGCTACATTGGAAGATATTGAAGGCTGCTAGCTATTTGAGTGCTTGTTTGGATATTATGGCTATCTTTATTCAATGCCTTGGTCTTCATATGGTGCTTGGATATTTCTCATTGCTTATTGCTTGTTAATTGTCAAAGTCCAAAGGAAAATGGGTTTCTATGTGACATTCTTGTCTATTGGATTACATCACATTGGTCAGATCTTTTCAACTCTTAACTTTTAATTTTTGCCTAGGGTAGTCTCTTCGTCTCCTCCCACTTTATTTAAAATCAAAATCTCTCCCTCTTTTCAAAAACTTTCTTTGTTTGTGATTTCAAACTTAGATGTGTTCTAATGATTAGAAACTTTGGCCTTATGCCATTGAATATTTAAACTTTTTCTTAAATCAAACTTGTGAATCAACTTAACCATATTGACTTAAAATTCAAAAAGACAAAAAGAACTAACAACTCCATTCAAATCTTTGGCCTTTTGTGCCTTCTCTTAAACTTTTGTTAAAATCAACTCACTAACTTCTTTGAAATTTTTACCACAAACTAAGGGGTTTTGATCCCTCATTTTTATGTTGGTACGTAGGCATAAGACCAAAGGTCTTGTCAAAAACTAAATATAAATAATGAATTCTTTTCTCATCTCCCCACTCTATATTTTATCAAACATCATTTACACCAAAAACATATGCACACAAAAAAAGGCTCCCTAGGAGTACCTAGGACACTTTGGGTGCTAACAACTTCCCTCTGTGTAACCAACCCCCTTACCTGTAATCTATGTCATTTTATTAGTTTTGATTTGAAAACTTCTTATCTTTGGATTTTGTTCGTACTTTTCCCTTTTTCTTTGAAAATAATAAAAGCGCGGTGGCGACTCTGGTTTTATTGACGTTAAGCTTATCCATAGTTTGATGGTCATGAATTTACCGCTACAGTTACCATCTAATATTTATTCTGATTTATTAAGTGCTTATAATGCACTATAAAACTATCTAAATAAATATTTATGGTTATGAATAACTATTAGCTTAGTTTGGGTACTCAATATATTAGTTGAAGAATATAATTACTATTGATACTTCAAACATGAAAAGGTTCCATTTTTTCTTGAATTTACTTAAATAAGTTGTTATTACAATGTATAGTTGACTGACATAATTGTTATATACCGAGTATTTATTTCTTTGTATAAAGTCAATTCGGCAATTTGGGGATTGGCAGAAGAAAGAAGGGCTAGAGTGCATAAATGGAACAGTTTTTGTCCACGAACATTAAGCTGACTTTTACATTTCATACTAATACAGAAAATCGGGAATAGCCATAAATCCAACTTTCAAGTTAAGACTTGAGAAATGAGTTATGAAATATGGAACATTATGTCAATATTCAAATATAGGAGCAGGAATTTGAAAAAGTTTCTTAAGTCAAATTCCACATTGTGTGTTAGTTGAAAAAATTTCTTAGTCTCACATTGCTTAGGTGAGATATATTTTATTCCTCACTTCATTATATAAGGGAATTCCTTATTTCATTCTAAAACACACCAAAAACTTATTTTAAGTTTTTTCTTCCCCACTCTCATAACTCTGCGTCTTTCGAATTGTCAAAGCGCCAACTTCTCCCCCTTTCTTTCAAATCGTTAAATTTTCCGAGTATTTTCTTGAATTCTCTTTAGAGAACTATGTTGATTTCTCCTCGTTTGAGTAGAGAAATTATCAAGTATAATTTTTGGATTCTCTTTAGAGAATTATTTGAATTTCTCTTTGTTTGAGAAATCATTTTGAGTGGTCAAATGACCATTATTGAATTCTTTTTGGAGAATATTTAGAATTTATCTGAGAGATTATTATGGCTGATTGTTATACCAGATACTACGAGTGGTATTTATACCATATTCGAATGGTCTTTGTACCATCATATGGTGTATTTCTAGATCGACTATCTACCATGCAAGTAGTAATCGTACAGTATAGAACTGGGTTATTTTATCCTGGAGGCGGCGCGATAGTTCAACTGCTTTGCATAACTTTGGGTAGTGCCGCGAAATGTCATAAAGAGAGTGACCTAGTACGCGACTCGACCCAGTAATTTTTTCTGTCGCTACTTTTCAAAACTGTGAAACAATAAGAGTGCACAAGTTAATACTTGAGAAAGAATCTATGAAAGCTACCGAGGAGCTTGAGAAATGTGATAACTCATTTATATTATAAATTTGTTGATTTTCATGGATTTATGTTCTCTGAATGTTGTCTTTCCGCATCCTTTAATGTAGATGATCCATAAAATAATCCAAAAATATCAGGAGATCCATATAAGAATGTAAGTTATATTTTCCAATATAGTAACTTTGGTGTTATTTCATATTGCTTGTCATATCTTATTGATCTATCTTATCTTATTGATGTCGTGTGAAGATTCAAAATGAAGGAGGTGACTACATTATCAATCCAATATTTTGTGACCAGTACATAATTTTGAAAGACTTATTGGAATCTTGTGTGACCAATACATAATTTTGAGAGGTGACTACATTGTCAGTGCAATCTTTTTTCAAGAAAGTTTATGCATATTTTACTTTATTAGTACCTATCACAGTCTCCCTATCGAGCCTTGATTAGACATGTAATATCCCAAAACATTTGTAGTCTCCCTATCCAATAGTCATATGATGTCTATATCCTATGGACTACATATAAAAGTTATAGACAAAATTTTGGCCAACCTTGGTACAAATCTCAAATATGTCAGTGTCTTTATTCAAGAATTAGGGAGACTACGAATTTTGATATGTTAAATAAGTAACCTATTGTGAAGTACATGTCCTACTTTACCATCCCTGCATAAAGTAATAGTCACAATCATAAGTGGAACAGTTTTTGCCCACGAACATTGAGTTGACTTTTGCATTTCATATTAATACAGAAAATCGGGAATGGCCATGAACCCAACTTTCAAGTTCAAATAAAACTTTCCTTTTTGTCTCTCGATTACACTTACTTTAAAGAATCTTTTTATTAATTTAATAAATAAATATTATTCTGATTTTACAATTTTTTTAGGAAAAATACATAAAGTTTTTTCCTTTGACTTTTAACATTTCTTGCATGGAAAGTCAACCTACATAGAATGTTCACTTTTATGAAAAACACATTTGATGTTTGTAATGTTATGACTTTATCTATGGTCATGCTTTTACAAAAGTTTCTTCTAATTTGTCAAAGATATATGTCTTCCTTAAAATAGTCTTACATGTTGCGGTTATATTGCAATTGTCATGTTTTGTATCCTTCACTTGATGCTATTAATTGCTTTAGTGTCTCAAGTCATAAACATGGTTTTTTAGGATTTCTTTTGATCAATAATTTCACCGGTTAATACCCTAGGTTTCTGGTGAAGGACACTTGTTATGTAGATGCTGATAAGATGTGTCAAGGCATATACTCCCTCTGTTCCTTTTTAAGTGTCTCTTTTGTATAAATTTTTTGTTTCATTTTAAGTATCATTTTCAAAGTTCAAGATAATATCAATTGTCATTTTGTCAAAATTGCCCCTAATTACTTATTAAAGAGAGAGAAAAGTTAAATGTATAAATAAATAGATAAGGGTATTATAGGTAAAATGATAATTATTACTTGAAAAATAGTAAACTTCATTAGTTTTATTGGTATGCATAAAAAGTCAAAGAAAGACAATTAAAAAAGAACTAAGGGAGTATTATTCAAAAATATAGTTGTAGTGAAGCATTAGTGAAGCCTAAAAAAATTGAAAAATTAAAGAAGTTACTAGTAATGCTCCTACAAATTCTTCAAATCTATTAGACCTTGTCCACATTGTTTTCTATATGTAACATGACTAAATTGATATACATGTCAATAGAAATTATTTTGTTCACATGGTTAGAATCTCTTATTTGATATAGTTGAAATTGTTAATGCTACATAACTAACATCATTCATTAATTTTTCAACATAGCAACATAAAATGGCTCTTGATGACTACACCATATTTGTTAGTTGCCATTTATCATTCTGATTCATATTAACTAACAAATATACATGCTACAAATACTATATACACGAGTTTTAGGGCTTTTTTTCATAAGGTACAGTGTTTTGCTTATCATTTAATGAATCTAAGCCATATCTCATCCTACCAACTCATATAGTGTACCTTACAATAACTTCTCATTACTTTTTCCTCCTTTCAACTCATATAATGTCTGTTTTAGATTTTTCAAACACAAAACTATATAACTAATCCATAAGTCTTAAACAATACAGTTATACCATTTCAAGGTGTTTGCAATAATTTTTTAACCATTATTTACTATTTTATTTACTAAAGCATTGTATGGTTATATAAGAAATCTCTTAACCATACAACTAACTTTTAATAAAGAGATGGAGATGGAAGATAAGAATAACATGATTATAAAGACAACGAATGTGTTTCTAACTCTTATAATTTCACCTTTTCTTGCACGGTTATCAACTGAGTTGGTCTAATTAAACTATTTGTATAATTATTTTAATACAATAGAATTTATATTTCCATTGTCCATTACAAAAGTAAATCACTTCTTTTACTTACATGTTCATCTAAACAAATTTATCCTTGCACGAATATTTAATTATTTTTATAAATTGTGTCAAAATAAATATATTTTTATATAGGTCAAATAAGTATATTGTTGATCCAAATATTGTTATAAATGATACCTAAACAAAAATAATATTTATGTACAGAGAAAAAATATATCACTGATCCAAATATGTATTTATTGAAAATTATATAATTAAATAATGATTGAATAAACGTGTGTCATTGATGTACAGAAAAATATATTGCATATTATTGTTTACATTTCATCTTCTACATATATTATTATTTTAATTTAAATTTACTATTATTCTTATGTTTTTCTTTTTTTTCAACTTCATATTTTTATTATAGTTTGCAAACAAACGCGTGTTCAAAATCATACCACGCCATCCAAAACGTAGCTCGTGTAGACACGAGTTTATTTATAAAATTATATATACTATCATAAAATTTATAATATATAGATTTTTGATTACTTTGAAAACAAAATTAGTTGATGGATCATCTCCTTCCCTTGAATTTAAATGTATATGAATAAAGTGTAAAATATAATTGATTTTAAATTTTATTCTTAATAAATTTGGTTTTATTTTATTTTTAAACTGACACCGAACATAACCAAATAGATCTAGACAAAAAAACATTCATATATATTGCAGTCAATGTGTATTTGAGTACAACTATGTCATACAAAATAATATAACACAAAAAAATGAAACTATTGATCCAAATATGTAGGGAGTTAATAAAATTTTAATAAAATTTATTTTTTCATATTGTTGAAATTATATGAAATGAGAAAAATAAAATTACTGATCTAAATATTGATTAATGAAAATTTATCAATCATTTTTATCAAGTATGTGAAAAAATTTAAGGGAGTTTGTTAAAAAATATTGAGTAGATATTTTTAAATTATATTCTCTCTTATAAAATAATTGTCTTACTTGGAAAAAAAATAAAATGACTTGTTTATCCAATATCAGTTTCAATAATTTTTATTTTTAATCATATTATTAATTATTCATAATATTGTTATTTACATTTCATCGTATACATGTATTATCATTTCAACTTAACTTTACTATTATTCTTCAGTTTTTTCTTTTTTTAATTTCCTATTTTTATATTAGTCTGCGAATAAATATGCGTACAAATCCATATTCCGCCCAAAGACATATTTCATGCGTACACACGGATTTTGTTAGTAGTTGCTATTAAAAGAAAAATGTTTAATTAACCCCAAGTCCTTTAAGTTAATTTTGAGTTCCGATTTAGTTCCTTCATAAAAAATAGTTACATTTTGGTCCCGTAATATTAGTTTTGTTAGCATTATTGCTCTCTTCCGTTAGTTCAACTGAGAAAACGTTAGTATTTGCCAACATGGTGTGCTAACTGTGTAATGACTCAGTAAAAGGATAAATAAACCATTATTTAAGGGTTTCAATTGTATCAAAGGTCTTCGCCTTTTCCAGAAAAGTGTTCGTGATATTCACTGTGTTGGTGTGTCTTCTTTCTTTCTCAATCTCTTCGTTTTTATTGTTTGGGATTGCAGAGAAGGTTTCATCGATTTTCCTTCATTTCATATTGTCTTCATTCCTATGGTTTTAATCTTCTCCAATGTCTAAGTTGTCAAGTAGTGCTTCCATTGGAACAATTGGTCAGTTATTCACAGAAACAAGAGGAGGGAGTGTTTTTGTCAAGATGAATGTGTCCTTTGTACTGTGGGAGACATGAATAGTGTTAATTTTGGGAAAAGGTTTTAGGGTTGTAGAAATTACAGAAATCATGTAAATAAGGGTTATAATTTCTTCAAATGGTTAGATGACAAAATTGTTGATGAAAGGGATTTGAAGATTCAGAGGCAAAAGAAGAAAATTTACAAATTGAAGAATGAGATCATTCATACTAGAGGATGGTTGAAAGTGTCCATTGTTGTTGGAATATTGAGCTTAATGTTTAATGTTGTATTTATAACAATGTATTTTTAGGTTGGGTTTTTGTCTGTCTATTGAGATGTATATCTGCCAACATTTATCAATGAAATGTATTTGTCAACAAGGAGGCTGACATGTATATGTCAATATTGTTATATATCAGTGAAATGTATCAGTGAAATGTGTATGTCTATTGTTATGTATCTGTCAATATTTATCAATGAAATGTATTTGTCATCATGATATTAGTGAAATATTACTTTTGTTTCCCATGAACATATCAGAACAAATGCATTTTTAATTTGGAAGAGTGAAATGTAGTTGTCATAATTTGGAATTGTGTAACATAACCATAACATTCCTTATCATTCCAATAATAAGCCATAACCATAACAAAAGTTGCATCTTAAGTGATAACAAAAGTTACATTATAAGTCATAACAATAGTTGCATTATAAGTCATAATTCATAAACTACAAAATAGACATCGTAAGCCATATGTTACAGCAGCAGAAATCCAACAAAAGTGGCATTATAAGTCATAAGTCATAAAATACAAAATAGGCATTGTAAGTCATATGTTACAGCAGCAGAAAACTAACAAAATGGGGCATTATAAGCCATAAGTCATAAACTATAAAATAGGCCAAAAGTGGCATAACTACTACACATCAAAGATCATAAACTATTAGGGTTGGCTCAGAACATGTTTTAGGCCTTTTTGAAGTCTCCTTTTCTTTTTGGGTGGTTGCTGAGCTGAAGCTTCAGTTAGTGTTGATTGATTTGAAGCAGTAGGAAATGATGAATGAGTTGATGCAGTAGTTGGTTGACTTGAAGTAGCAGGAAGTGATGGATGAGTTGAAGCAGCAGTTGAGGTTGGCTGACTTGAAGTAGAAGGCATTAATGAATGAGTTGAAGCAGCAGTTGGCTGACTTGAAGCGTCAAAAAGTGATGAATGAGTTGAAGCAGTAGTTGGGGTTGGCTGAGTTAAAGCATCAGTTGGGGTTGGCTGAGTTGAAGTTGTATGTAAATTATAAGTGGCCTTGTTGTGACCATCCTTATGGCACCGACTGCATTTGATACCAAATTTTGCTCGTTTGAGTTGTGACTCATTTCTCACTTGTTCTCTAGCCTTCTTGTTCCCTTTCTTCTCGAGTCTACTAGGTTGCCTTTTATGGGTGGTGGTTGTAGATCAACAACATTTGTTTTTGTCCAAAGAGATTCCCCATTAACTGGATAAATCACAGGTGCATAGCAAGCCTCATAACACTCCATTTTGTAACAATCAGGCACAAACTCATCAACTTCTAACTGCTGATCTTTTATGCATGAAATTGCATGACAACATGGCAATCCTGTCAGCATCCACCTTCTACATGAACATCCATGCTTTGAAAGGTTAACAACAAACTTTTCTCCATTAAATGACATATGCCTAACCTCATAGTCAAATTCACCTGCACGCCTGTTACAAAAGTAGAAAACAATTATCAACCAGTATGGACCAATGCTAATTCAATTTATATGTTAATGCCTCAAATAATGATGAATCTTCATTACCTAACAATCCAATTGTTTGTTCTTTGTGATTCCTTTTCCAGCTTTTTTTTTATATTTGGTAGAATGTTACCATCATATTTGGCAATATTCTGTCTGTTGGACTCCCACATTTGCATTAGGTATACTCTTATTTCTTCAATAATAGTCACAATAGGCTTGGCTTTTGCAACTACAAATATTGAGTTGAATGCCTATGACATGTTTTCACCAAAGTATCACATCTTGGACTAGTTTTAAACCTTGATTTGCTCCAGAACCTTGGTGGAATCTTCCAAAGGTGCTTGAATTCCTCTTCATTAACACTTTTCATTTCACGCATTATTTTTTCCCAAACATTTGAATGCATAGCAGTAGCAGCCTTCCACATCAGTGACTTTAGTTTAACACCTGGAAACTTCTTTTTGAAATTGTTGTATAAGTGCCTAATACATATCAAATATCCAAATATCACATATCACAAGTAGCCAAATATCACATATCACAAGTAGTCAAATATCACATATCAAATATCACTTAACAAGAATGAGTACCTAACACAAAATCTTTGGTCAACCTCTGGTAGTAACTCATCAAGTGCAGGCAATAAAACCTGCATTACAGTCATGATATATGTAAGTCTAAAAGTACTTCATATGTAAACAATAATTAAAACAGACCAGTCATACACACCTTTTGTTGATCACTTATAAATGTATAAGTCTTGCATAATCTAACACCTCCCAAATCAGATGTAAATAACTCCAAAAACCAACTCCATGAATCTTTGGTTTCTTCCTTAACTACAACAAATGCTATTGGTAGCATTTGGTCATTTGGATCCCTTCCAATGGCTGCAAGTATTTGTCCACCATAATATCCCTTTAAAAAACACCCCTCAGATCCTATGATAGGTCTGCACTTGAAGAAACTATCTTTGCAAGCTTTGAAGCATATATAAATCCTTTGGAAATGTGGATTCAAAGATCTCTCTGGATTCTCACTACCTTCCTCTCCACCTTGAAATGGTTGACTTGTAGCAAAATAAGTCTTCCTCGATAGCAAAATAAGTCCCTAATTTCCACTTGTAATCCTCCATTCTTTTTGGAAGCTTAAATGTTTGAAAATAATATTTTACAACCTCTTCATCTTCACTATTATAATTTTGAGGTAACTCATCACTATCATATTCCTTAATGTCACTCAAACCTCTAAAGCTTTTCTTTGGAACCTCACCTTCATTCAATCATCCATTGAACTGATACCTTCAACTGCTTCCTCCACATCCCTTTCTTTCCTTGGTCTACCAACCTTGGCTTTGCCCTTCCCTTTTCCTTTGCCTTTGCCCATCCCCTTTGTCCTTCCCTTTTCCTTTGCCATCCTTTTTACCAACAACAATTTCTTCACCAATTCCTATAGCATCCTCATCATAATCCTCAAAGTTCACATTCAAAGCATTGTCATCTTCATTACCACCACCATCTTTTTGGTTACATTTCAGCCCATCATCTTCATCTTCGTTACAAATAAGTCCCTCAGCTACAAAATCTTTTTGAACACGTACCAGATAAGGTGTGTCATCCAGTATATCAGCTTCTTGATCACATACCATATAATCAGTGGTCCCCTCCAATGTAATATCCATTATTGCATCCTTAGACAAAGGGCCCCCCTTAAATTAACACACTGACATGAATCTTTTTGGTTAATGCCTTCAGTGGTCTCATCCAAATTAACTTCCTCACATGAAGATTCTTGGTCAACTACATCTCTATCTTCTACACCAGTGGTACCTCATTCATCAAACTTGTCACCTAGGTTATTCAAATCTTCAAAAGTACCCAAATCATCAAAACTTGCTTTTACACCATTATTCAAATCATCCATGGTGTCATCTTCCAAATTGTCTTCTTCTACACCATTGGATCCTACATTATTTTCTATAGATAATATTGGCTTTTCCCCATTAATTGGATACATGACATATAAATGCACATTCTCATTAATCAGTGCTATCAATTTCATTCTATTTGTTCCTGTATCATCTTTCAACAGAACTAACTCATTAATATCCATTACGTCATAATACCACAATCTCTCCACTTTTGGATACCCTAAATCCTTTAAACCACCCATAACCTCAAAATAACTACAGAAATCAGGGTCAACTTGTCAAACCTCCTCTAACCCCTTATAACATAATCTGTTAAACTCAACAAACACACCCCCATGATGGATAACACACTCAAATCGATCACTCATGACCTAATCACACCAAATAATATAGAAATGAGTCTTTGAAGAAGGAGAAAACTAAGGGTTTACTTTTTAATATAGTAAACGCGTAACCTTACCTTAGACTGCAAATGAATGAACAAATCTTCGTCTTTGTCGCTCCAAATCTCCAAATATCGTCGTCTTCGTCGCTCTAAATCTTCTCCTTTGCAGCTAGGGTTTCAGACAATGAGAGAGTAGAACGATGACCTAGGGTTCGAAACTGAACATTTTAGATAGAGAAATATGCTTTTATTGATAGATGAAGAATTCATACTTCTGTTTCTATCTTTGGAAATGATGTCACATACTTGAATATGTTTATTAATAATTTCAAATACTAAAATATTATGTCATGTTAATGTTTCCAATTTGTCACGTAGACTTTACTAACGTTTTTTCAATACAATTTAACATATTAACATAAATGTTTTATGAGATTAGATGATAACGTTTTTGAAATAAAGAACTAAATAAAAAAAAATTAAGTTAAAGGATTAAAAGATAAATTAAGCTAAAAAAATATAAATATGTAAAAAGATGATTAAAACCATAGATCACAAATAAAGTAACTTAGCAAATGAACAAATTCATTTCACCAAAACAAATCAACTATGTGCTCAAAAACATCAACCATTAGATTCAGATCATACAACAACAATACATCACTTTACACCTTTCGATCATAGTACCTACATCATTACATAACCACAGAGAATCATCACCTCATCAACAAACACACACTACTACACCAGTACACACAAACAAACACACCCTCTTCTCTTCTCTCTACTCCACGTTCCTTTTGATCCATTCTCATGGTTTCGTCTCTTTATCCTTTCAATTCCGTCTAGTTTCCCCAAATTCAATTCCCTTTTTCTCAGATCTCGGGTTATGGAAATGGCTTCTAGCCCTCGTTCCGTTGAAGAGATCTTCAAAGATTTCAACGCTCGTAGAACCGCTGTTCTTCGTGCTCTCACTCTTGGTACCTTTAGTTTTATCTCTCTAAATTTGGGTTTTCTTTTTTTTTCAAGCTTTTAATGTCAAAGTTCTTACCTTTTTTGTTTTTGTTCCCTTTTTCGCAGATGTTGATGAATTTTACGGACTTTGTGATCCAGGTAAAAAAGTCTATACCGGATCTGAATTTATTATTTACTCAATTTTTGTTTTAATTTTGTTTTGAATTTTGTTTCGAATTTTGTTTTAATATTTTAAATTATTTTGATTCTGTATTATGTGTGAATTTTGCATGGTTAAATTTTTGTTGTTGTTGGAATGTTAAGGAATTTGATTAGAGGGTTACGTTCAATTTAGGGTTACGTGGTTTTTGTGATATTGGATTTATTTGTGCTTCAATTGAGTTTGGATTTGTGGTGTGTTTGATTAGATAAGGATAATTTGTGTCTCTATGGACATGGGAATGAAAGCTGGGAAGTGACTCTGCCAGCAGAGGAAGTTCCCCCGGAGCTTCCTGAGCCGGCTCTTGGGATTAATTTTGCTAGAGATGGGATGAACCGTAGGGACTGGCTTTCGCTTGTTGCTGTACACAGTGATTCTTGGTTGCTTTCTGTTGCTTTCTACCTTGGAGCCCGTCTTAACCGCAATGAAAGGTAAGAACTATTTAGCTTTGGTGGAGATGTATATATATGGCTGTAATTGAAGTTCATTGTGTCTCTCTATCTATCACATTCTTGTGCACCTTGTTATTGTTGAAAAACTATGGTTTATGATTTGAGTTAATGGCAGGGTGGTATGTGATACTTGATTGATCAATTTTTGATACATTCTTGGTATGTGATTACTTGATGTATCATTTTTTTGGAAGTTGGTACATTTGTTTTGATAAATCAAAAGCAATATGAATTTTTATTCTTGGGAGATCCCTTGTTCAACCCTATTGGACAATGATCACTGACCTTAATCACTAATTCTAAGCTTAGAGCAACCATACAACTTAGTATCTATTGGTAATGTGGATCGAATTCACCACCTTGGTTATCCGCCCATATGACAGTGACTCTTAGAGGTGTTCCTGCACTGCCAAACAGTCACCCTCTAACGTGTTCCTCGATTGTTAAAGTGTGATATTCAAAGTCTGGCTTAGGTTTTATGATGTTGATTGATTATTTGAACAGCTTATGTGTTATGACTTCTTATTATGAGATTTTTGGTTGTTATGTTGAACCGTTTAATCTCTTTTTATGTTATATGCTATTACTAATTTTAGTTTTTAAATAATTTTTGCAATTTGATCATGCTTACTTAGGATTTCATTCTATATTCTTTTATGTTTACTTTTCAAATTTTGATTATTAATGATTAATATATCTAAAATTTGATTAGTAGATACTGTATTTTCTATCTTTAACATAGCAATTAAGATGCTATATACCTATAGATTAAATCTGTTCATTGTAGTGTTTTAGTGTTTTTGTTCTGACGTCTGCTACAACTTGGCATATGGTTTCTTATATTGATGGTTTCCATGAATGATTCTTTATTGCAGGAAACGTTTGTTTAGTTTAATCAACGAACTTCCCACCGTTTTTGAAGTTGTGACCGACAGGAAGCCGATTAAGGACAACAAGCCGGCAGCGGACAGTGGAAGCAAATCAAGAGGAAGCACCAAGGTTAGTGTTTTTATTTTCTAGTGCGATAGATATACTTGTTTCTTTGGTTCTTTTGGCTGGTTCAGCATATAGGTTTTTTACCTTTATTTGCAGAGATCAAGCGACGGGCAAGTCAAAAGCAACCCAAAGTTTCCTGCAGACGACGGTTACGAGGAGGAGGAAGACGAGCACAGCGAAACACTCTGCGGGACCTGCGGCGGAAATTACAATGCCGACGAGTTTTGGATTGGCTGCGATATATGTGAGAGGTGGTACCATGGGAAATGCGTGAAGATCACTCCTGCAAAAGCTGAGAGCATAAAGCAATACAAGTGCCCTTCTTGCAGCTTGAGAAGGTCCAGACCCTAGTTTCAAAAGCAGTTGGGAATACATATATGTCACAAATGAATGATGTTTCCTGGCTGAGAAAGATGATTTGACACTGTTATTACATTACTTAGAGAAGTTCATGTAAACTCTTTCATGTTTGACTTTAGTGAGAGAAATCAACAATTTTTCTCAAGATTTTATTCATGTTTATTTTTAGTTCTCTCACCATTGCAAATTATAATCCATTTATATAGCCAAATCCTCCTATGATGAATTTGAATTTACGTGAAAAACTCGTGTCAATTTGTGAATGGTCCTAACTCGATCGAACAATACTGGTGTATTATTATTTGTTTGTATGGAAATCGAAGAGCAACACAAGATGCATCAAAACTTGTTATGAAGTTTATGTTTTATATAGAATCATATTAGATTGACTGATCAATGACATTGACAAAATCATAGGCATTCTCGCCAAGCAAACTATACTACCTGGTTTGTTCCGACAACTAAAGACAAAATGTAGAATCTAATGAAACAAATATACCTTGGTGAACATCGCCACGTTGGTTAATTCTATGTTTTTGACAACTGTTTTTGTCTTGTTTTCATTCTCCCTTTTACTATAATCCTTCACTTTTGTAACCGAATGTGTTGGGCCTCTCCCCAAGAGTTCAGTTATGGGTTCCACTCGCTCAGATGATGGCTCTGCCACACACAAAGAACGCTTACGCTGGACACAACAACTCCATGATCTCTTTGTGGAGGCTGTAAATAGGCTTGGTGGCCCTGATAGTAAGTCTTTGTGTTTTTTTGTCAACCAGTCTAGTGATTCGAATTCATCTTTTAAAGATAAACAAAGTGAAATGTTGCGAGTTCGAATTCGCGTCTTTGCATCTGATATTTTTGCATAACTATCAACTGAACTGATTTAATGACACTGTGTCACTAAATTCTAACAACAGGATGCATTATAACATGTCACATGTATAATGCAATTTTGTAGTTTTTTTTACTTACTAATACTTTTAAGGTGTAAGATTTATTTAATTCATAGGAATTATGTCAAATGATTAACATATTAACAAAGGCTACTTACTAAAACATGTTTAATGGTAGAGATGTTTGTAAAAATATCTATTGTTCTTGTTGATTAGTGTTTGAAATATATAGTACGACTTTTCCCTATTGTTCTAGACCCTTTTGTAATGGGAAGGAAATTTTGGTTAATGAACATTAGTTAAACACAATATTCCTAAAAATTGAGTTTGAATATGGACTATTTGATCAGACTTTACTTAACTTTTTCAATCTTTTTCAACCGATTATTGAAGAGATTTCGATTTTGAATAAACTTTATTTTTTAAATTGATTAGAGAAAAAAATCGATTGTTAAATATGATTTGTTTCAATTGATCCGTGAAGAGATTTCAGTTGTCGAATAAAATTTGTTGCCTCACATTTTAATCTTGTAAAATGTATTTTAAAATATAATATAAAATAAGTTGTCTAATCTTCAACTAAAAATTAAAATTCATGACTGTTTAAACGAGTGAATTTAGAGAATATATTTTCTCAATATTTTTTCTTTTGAGATTACTCTATCTTGAACTTTACTTGCAATTAAATATTTAAAACTTACTCAGAAAATTAATTTTACTTTTTATTTACAAAATGATTATGTTTGTTGTTAATATAACTTGATTTTGATTGTTTTTCTTCATTTTACTTCTGTGCATATTACTTATATAAAAAGGAGATACCAACTTTAAGTGTATCCTTTTTTTTACTTCTAATTTATCATTATTTGTAACTTCATACTTCTTTATTGAATCAAATATACTTATTTCAAAAGATATATTTATTCCTATACCTATTTATAAAGTTGATATCAAGTTTTGATGTAGCCTTTTTTTAATCAATTTTACCTTTCATATTTTGTTGTTGTTGCAATTTTCCACTTAATCCAATCAAATAGCTATTTTCTAAATAATTACATAAAATTTGATCTTAACTTTTTTGTTTAGTCATGTTAACTTCTAGTCATGTATGAATTATTAGGACCAAAATGATGTGGTTTGTTTGTCAGGGGCAACACCAAAGGGTATATTAAAGGTAATGACGGCTATGGACATCTCAAATTTGAACATTTATCATGTCAAAAGCCACTTGCAGGTTCTTGTCCACTTTATGCATTTATTTGATTATTTTTCAATTTGAAAACTATATACTAAATTCTTGGATGTGGTCAGAAATACAGGATCTCCAAGTTGATTCCAGAATCCACCACAAGTAAGTTTTTGACTTAACCAAATAAGGTATTGATTAAATATGATAATACCAAATTCAATTGTTAAAATCATAACTCACCTTGATCACCTATGAAGGAGGAAAGATTGAGAAGAGAGGTGTATCACATATACTTCCAAATTTCTGTTCTATATCGTAAGTCAACAACTCATTCAACAACAATTTTCATTTCTTCTTTTCAATCATGTTAATAATTATAATTTTGTAAATGAACAGTGCTCTTCAACTAAAGGAAGTCCTTCAAATGCAAGCAGAGGTGCACAAACGAATGAATGCCAGAGTTGAGGTATTTTAGTGTTTGACCAAAATATCTAATAGGAAATTAAAACCTATAGCATTTATTATTCACACAAGGTATTCTATTTTGACCAATGAAAAATAGAGAACATGTATATAATTTCTTAGAGGGAAAAACAAAAATAGAGAGAATCTCTTAAGTGATCTCTTGTTATGTGGTTTGAAGGTTCAGAAAAGCTTGAAGCTGAAAATTGAAGCACAAGGAAAGTACCTAGATAGAATTGGACAGAGTAGTCAGATCAAAACAATTACAAGAAAAGCATGCAAGTCTTTTGTGGGTAGAGCTATACCTCTACCCTCTCTTTCTGAGGAATCTGAATCCTTAAAAACACAATCCGAGGAAGAACATCAAACAGCCAAAAAGAAAACGATAACCGATGATGATGATGACAGTGTTTCTCCTGCAGATTTTGAACTAGGATCATCATCCACAATCTCAGAATTCTGCAACCAAACTTGGAATCTTTCTTGGAGCCAGCTGGCTGAAGCAACATGCCAATCACCTTTGGTGTCCAGTTTCTTATTATAGGTTTTGTATAATTAGAATAAATGTTTGCCTAATAAAACAGTTGATGATGTCCACATCTTATATACAATGTTTGTTTGATCATTTTTGGTCCTTCAAAGTATTTTGATATAGACATTTATAAGTTGGAGGATCAAGAAATGAACAATGTTTTGTATATATTGTTGGATGAAAATAAAAGGTTCAACAGAATCACACATCATATATGCATAATTTGGTACAGAGTTGATTGCATGGAACAAAGTTATCCCGATTTCAGAATATTGTTGGCCAGAATCAGCATCGTAATGATAACCATTTTAAACTGTAAAGTATAGCTCAAATCCAAATGAATCATTGTCCCCAAATTTAAATCCCCCTGCAACCACATGCTTACCAACAGAACAGCCTCAGAGTTGGAGTCAGCTCAGATTTCAACAGCTACTGGAAACAAAATCCTCGTCCCACAAAAAAGGAAAGGTTAAATAATGTCTAGAGAATACACTGAACTTCAGTGATACCGTCATAAAGAAATCACTTCTCTTTTTAAAAAGGGCAATTGATTTTAAATAAATCCATGCTTAAAGATATACGCAAAATAGCAAAACTCGGCATTAAGAACGCAAAATTAGTACTAACCTGAAGAATGCAAAATTAGTACTAACCTGAAGCGTGCAAAAAAAAAATCAATCCTGAGCAGTTACAAATTCTTACGAATGCAACTTGGAAAACTGTTAAATAATCCAAAAACCACACATTTTAATCCTCAAGGAATATCTATTCAAACATAAAAATCATTCTGAAGAACGAATTGGCCGAGTGGAATGAAGAGGTTAAATAAGCTTAAGTTCCTGTGCATGTTTTTTACAATTTTGCCTTTATTTTGGGCAGGAGCAGGAAAATGCTGATGCAGATAATACTAGTATTCTCCTACTTTTATATATGAAGATAAAAACGAGAGCAATTAGGGATGTCACTACTCTATCCGGGTTCCATAATGCCAAATGAAAAATCTACAAACCAAATTCAAGAAAGTAACATACCAATCCAAACTAAAGAATCCAAATAACATACCAATCCAATCATTTTTAATTGGGAGCAAACATGTGCAATAAAGTGGAAATCACAACGGTTAGATGGCAAAAGTCTAATTCTCAAAATACGTAAGTTGCAAACTAAAGAAAAGAGTCAAAGGAAAAGAGAATATGGATCAAACTAGCATACAAGTTCCTTCATAACTCTACACTATAGAGTAGTCTACATGAGATATAACAATTCAATTATTCATAATTCACATATTATGAAATTTCAAAACTAACCAATGGTAAAGATGCTACAATCCTTTTTTTTTGGACAGAAAGAAGCTATGGTTCTGGTAAGTCAATGTTTACTATCCTCGGCTGCCTTCTCCTCCTTCCCAAGTGCAATCACCACTTTCTTCAAGATGGATTCCGTTGGTTGGTGAGAGTTCTCTACTGCCTTTGAGATCGCTTGCCATTTCTCCCCGTGTTTTGGTTCAGCAGCAACACATCTCTTCAATACATCCTTCTGGTTCTCCTCAGTCCCATGCTGTAATTCAAATTTGTAGCACAAAGCCCAAAAATCACCGATGTCAGGAGCAAGTGTCACAGCCCTATTCAGCCAATTCCTGGCTTTGTCCACCTTTCTATCAATCCAGAATAATCTGCCCACAGCAGCTATAACATGGGGATCATGGTCACATTTCTTTAGGGCATCCGTACTCTTGATTTTTCGCTGAGGACGAGGAGCCATTTCAATTGATGATGCCCATAGAATGCCACTATTGGGACACTCCTGCAATGCTTTTGCCATCAAAATATCAGCTTCCTTCTTATGCCCATGCTTTAGTTCTGCTCTAACTGCTGCTAGCCAGAGTTCAGGATTTTGAGGATTCTTCTTTCGAGCCATTGTAAGAACTGCACGAGCTTTACTGAGTCCACTCATCTCCTCTTCAAGATTAGCAAGAGAGAGCCAGAGCGGTACAGAGTTAGGACAACTTTTCAGTCCAGAATCATAGACCTTCTTAGCTTCCATCTTGTGAGCATGCTGCTTTTCAGGCTGATCCTGCTGCTTTGCAGTATCGGCAAGTCGTTCCTCAAGTTGGCCAAGCATCAACCACAATTTATAAAATGAAGGGAATTGCTTCAGTCCTTCGTTTAACAGTTTTCTTTCCTCTTCAAGGTTTCCCAGTTCTCTCTCTACGATAGCTGATTTCATCCAGACTCTCTCTGTACCTCCTCTTTCTCGCGCTTTAGCCAACAACATTCTAGCTCTTTCGGGTTCGTGGTTTTCAAATTCTAGCTTAAATGCTGCAAGCCATATTTCTTCTGAATTGGGAATGGCGGCATACGCTTCTTGGAGAATTGCACGAGCTGCAGGGACATCTCCAGCAAGCCACTTCTCCTTGGCACCCATAAGCCATAGAACTTCAGCCTGTGGTCTATAAGTAACTGCTTTACGAAGTAATGCATCAAGAGATTCCCTGGTACCATGACTCCTTTCAAGTTGTGCTGCTTTTACCCATATGCTCTTCTTAGTTAAGAAGACAGTCAAGGCATGAGCATATATAGCTCTGGCAGTCTCAATAGAACCTCTTTTCTTGCATTCCTCGGCATCCGCTACCCATGTTCTCTTCCTATCTTCTTCTTCAACTCCAACTCCAATTGTATTATGGATTATTGCTTGGCAAGTTGCAACCGAACCAGCTCGTTCTGCTGCCTCTGCTTCCTTCATCCAAGCTTCTCTATCAATCACCACACCTTCTCTCTGCAAAGCCCTAATACCCCTCTCAATAATCTTGCCAACCATGGATGTATTTCCATTAGCTTCTTCCAATTTGGCGGCTGTTATCCATATCGCAGGCTCCTTGGTCAGCCTTTCTCTTGCCCTATTGAGAACCTTCTTAGCATTGTCATAAGTTTCCAACCTAGCAAGCGCAAGCCACAACTCCACATGCAATGGACAACATTCCACAGCTCTATGAAGCAAAAGTCTCGCATCTTCTTCATTTGCAAGCTCCACAACAGCCTTCCACAGCCTAACTGAATCAGGAATATGTTCAAGCCCTTTCCTCAACACCCTACTCCTGTTCATGTCATCGCTTTCCAATTTCGAAGCCTGCATCCACAATTTGACAGAAGTAGGGATGGACTTCACACCCCGAGCTATCACAGCTTTCGCATCATCTGGATTTGCCAGCCTACAAGCCTCCATCCAAACATCTTCATTCTTGGGACATTCTTCACACCCTTTCTGAATCAACTGTCTAGCTGCCTGAAGCTTTCCTGCCAACTCCTCCAACCTCGCAGCAGCAATCCAACCAGGAGGATGTTTCGGATTCGTTTGAATAACACTCTTGAGCAACAACCTAGCTTTCTTAAAATCCGAAATCTCAGCATCACTAGTAATCTTCATACTATTAAGAACAGTTAGATACCCCTTCGGATCAACATTAGTCATACCAGAAACCGAATCAGACAACCTATCCAATTTCAACGACAAAACAGTACCTCTACCCTCACCAACAGCAGTCAAATCAGTAACAGGTGTTTGTGACCACGGAGTCTCAGTTCCATTTGCCGAAGCAGCCCTACTCTTAGGATCCAAAGCAGTAACATGCTCTTGTTCCTGCCTAGCTTTCTCAAGAAGAGTATCAGGTACAGGAACAAAACTTTCAAACCTCTTCTTCTTATTCTTCGAAGAATAACCACCACTCTCAAACTTCTCAAGACTCTGCCAATCATCCGGCGATAAAGTATACAACTTCCTTTTCAAATCAGCAAATTGTTCAGTAATTTTAGGGTTAGAAGCTCTATACTTCTCAATCTCCTCCTTCAACCTAGCCTCTCTCCGATCCTTCCTTCTCGAATCCATCCTCTTATCAATATCCTCCCAAACCGCATCAGCTTCTCTATCATCTTCATCATACTCAGCAGAAGCAAACAAACCAACATCATTCCCTTCAAACTCATCAAATTTCTGATTCTCATCATAACCTTTATCTTCTCCTTCATCATCTTCCTCCGCATCCTCACCGCCTTTCCCTCTCCCCCTTCCAACACCTGGAGCCGCACCTGCAGCAGCAGCGGATCTATCCGGAAGATCAGGCGCTGCACGCGCAGGACCAATATCAGACCGAGTGGTGAATCCAGTAGCCCCACGACCAAGTCCAGCTACGTAATTTGCAGGCGGTTTGGAATTGAGAAAATCGAATCGAGGCGGTTTGGGAACGGCGGGAGGTTGAGTGCCGCCGTAAAAGGGGACGTGTAGGGTTAGGGTTGAGTAATTTCCAACGCCTAGGTTAGAGATGAAGATAGAATCGTTATCTCCGAGTAATCGGAGACTCTGGGAAAGGAATAGACGTTGGTGTGAAATTGGTATGCCGTGAAAATTTTCGATTTGGTGTTTAAGAGTATGGAGAGTGGTGGTGTTAGGGTTTACGTCTAGGGATAAGATTTTTCCGGTGGGTGGAACGATGAACACCATGGTGATTGGTTAGTATGAATTAGGGTTTCAAGGTTTAGTTTCAGAAGAAGTGATAGTTTTCCTTCCTCCTGTCCAAAAACAAAACTTCTACCTTTTTTTTTTGACAAACGTAGTTAAAATGTCCGATTTTTAACCACCCGCTATCCATTTATATAGAACAGCACTCGAGAATGGTGTGCTTTTTGATTTATACAAAAGAATAAGAGAATAAGTTGTAATCACCATTATTTTTAAGGCATGAAATATGAGAGATCTTCTATGTATATGTTTAGATATGTTAAATCGAACGGAGTGGAATGGAGTGAGACGAAGTGGAATGTAACGGAATAGAATGAAATAAATACGTCATTCCATTGTTTGAGTATTTCATAACGGAATAGAGTAATTTCCTGATTCCGCCCAAATCAGAAGGTATAAAAAGTGAAGGAAAATGATGGAATGCATTCCATCATTTTCCGCTTCATTCCATCCATTTTTAATAAAACCAAACAATGGAATATGAGTTTATATCATCCTCTTCGCTCCATCATGTTCCATAAATCTAAACATAACCTTAAATCTCATGATCTTCTTTAGGGTAGTACGCCTACGCTCTGTTGCGCCGTGAAAAATATATGAGTGTGAGAAACGCTCCTCGAAATAAAATAGAGTCGTTATCGAATTTTATTTATTTTAAAAGATAAGAAAAATATCGATAAAACCCATGATAAAAAAGAAAAAATGAGTGGTTGTCGCACCAAGAGCGGATTTGGAAGTCGGTTATGCAAAGGAAATGTATTAGCACCTCTCACATCTGTTGTACTCAACGAGAACTGTTTTGACCGTTTTGCTTATATGGATGTTAAATAAGATTACTTGTGATTACTGATTTATTACTTGATTTTATAAAGATTTTAATTAAGGGGAAAAATAAATTTTTAATTAATGTGTTCGCCAAGATTTTGAAACCTTGTGCCTACGTATTCTCATGGTATAATGAGAAAATCAGAGATTCGTAGTTCGTGGTAGAAATAAGTGTTTGTTGGTTGATTTTATTGAACCATGTTAAGGTCACGTTCTAGCAGTTAAACGTTGCTTGTTTGCTCGCGCATGAGAGGCTTAAGCGTTTGTTTGTTTTGCGATAAAACGGATATAACGTGTTCGTTTATGAAAAGTTTTCGATGTTTGCCCTAAGGCGAGAAAAGAGTTTGATGTGTGGAGATTGTTTTTAGTCTGAAGACGAATATCCAGACAGGGAACTCTACAACAGTGTATAAACATTCGGGGAGCCGATTTACAATCTCCTTCTTTTTCTTCTAAATTTTTGTGAAAGATGTGTGGCGCATTAAGTCAATTAGAATCGACTTAATTCAATTGATTAACATGTTATATTATGGAAGATGAAATTTTGAACATGGAGCTCTACAGCAGTGTCAAATCCTTCTTCTTCCATTTTTATTGTGAAAAAGATTTTTATGACATAAAAGAAAGTAAATTTGTTATTTTCAGGATAAAGTATCAAGATAATCCACTACTACGGAAAACACCTATCATAACGGTTGGAAAATGGATAACACCACGATGAATCAACCATTGTGAGGTAAGTTGTGGTTGTATGTATGATGCTTTCCACCACGGTCGTACGACCGTGATTATATCTATGTAGCGCGCTACTTACCACAACGGTTACTTTAAACAACTGTTTTATATTATTTAATGATATATATTTAACAACGATTGTGCTAAACAACCGATGTGATATATAGACCTGAGTTTATTATAAATTATGTGGAACGTTTATTTCTCCGATGCTCACTAAACATATAACATGCACTAGAATATTATAATATGACAAATTAAGTTATATTAGAAGAACAAATTCACGTTCAATGCTTGACAAGAGGTTTTTAACACCTTATTTGTATTTTGCTCTTTAACAGTAAGAACTTGGTTTAATGATCCTGGTTTAATGATCCTAGTTCTTCAACCGTTTATGCCTTCACCTCTAGTTCTTTTTGCAAAATGTTATCTACTTTGCAAATAATATTAGAGGTGGAGAGAGAGAGAGAGAGAGAGAGAGAGAGAGAGAAAGGTTATTGAAGATCTACAATCATTAAACCAAGTTCTAATGGCCAAAGAACAACATGCAGTTAAGGGTGTGAAGAATTCTTGTCAAGAATTAAACGTGCACTTGTTTTCTAATATAACGTTATCTATCATATCATAATTTGCTAATGTAGTTTGGAAATTTATATATTCGGTAAGGGGTTAGAAAAATACTCAAACCACATAATATATAATAAACTCATATTTTAAACAAACATTAACAACAACATTCATTAACAATAAACCATAAACAACAAATATAACATATCAAAGCATAGAATGCTTCAGAAATGTACCATACATGTCCTATAATAGCGTGTCCAGAATGAAATAAGGATGAAGCTAAAGTTAGAGCAATAAACTTAACATCCCTACCTACAAGTTTGCAACGCTAACTTTAGCTCCGTCCTCTTTATTGAAATAAGCATCCCTACCTACAAGTCAAAACAAGAAGGAAGTTCATACATCATGAAACAAGCTATTGAAACAGATTTTGAAGAAAAAAACTGTAGAGAAAACTAACCTGTAAATACCCATTGGTTAAGATTTGATGTTATGGTTTCGTTTTAGGGTTTCCATATTGTAGCACCTCAAATTTGCCCTCCCCCACTCATGCATTCATTTCATTTTTTAGGACATTTATCATTCCATGTTGCGTTGCATCATATCAGTCAGAATTGGCATCAAGAGAATCCTCAGTGCAAAAGAGCAAGTATTTCCTTGAGATGAAGGCCACATGATTATTCTAAAGAGCTTATATGAGCTAGGGTTCATTTTGAAGCAACTTTACCAAGTGGAGAGGCCCAAGTTCATCAGTACATTTTCAGGTCATCTGAGGACCATAAAAGTCAACTGTGCAGTCAACTGAGGGCTATGAGTTGGGGAGGTGAGTGGAAGCATCTCATTCATGTTCATACAAAGCCTATTCCTCATGCCAAGAATCTATCTTGAAGATTTTGAAGTCAAATCAAAAGTTTCCAAAAATGGAAAGTGACCTGTAATTCAAAGTTTCCAAAAATGGAAAGTTTTTGGTTCATATTCAACTTAACTTTCCAACATCAAAGAAGCTTCAAATGAATCTTTGGTCAACATGAAAGTTGAAGATCTTTCTCTCCTCTTTTCAAAATGTCCTATATCATGATCATCTGATAAATGGTTGAGAAGTTATGAGCAAAGGATCACAATGTGTACATGGAAGTTCAACATGGCATAACTTTGGCTACAAAACTCCAAATTGAACCACTCTTTTTGCAAAATGCTCCTTGTGACCAAGAGATTCCAAATCAACCATTGCATTGCATGAAAAGAGATCACATGATCACATGTCCATTCAAGTGCAATTTGGAGGGAAAATGGAGAATTCAAAATTGGTGAATCATACAAGCCTAATTCCAATCCCATCATGTTTGTTGGATGAATTTAAGTGAATTTGCACCTTGCATGGCACTGTTCACGTGCACATTGCTCATGCCACCTCACATTTGCATTTTTGGCATCACACCTCATTTCTCCTTAATTTTCAATTAGCCAATGCCTAATCTCAATTACAGCATGATTAAGGGACCATATAAAAGCTAAATCCTAATCACAATTTCAGATCTAGAATTCATATTTCCCTCTCAATTTTCTCTCTCTTGATTTTTCAAATTTCTTCACACAAACCTTGATTTTCTTTGTACATTCATGATCATGGAAGAGTTTTGAGCAAGATTCATCATATGGTTTGAAGAATAGAGTGCATATTCGAGCTCCACAAGTGCAAGTTCATGAAGATGGTTTTCTGAAATTAAGCAAGATCCAAGCCGATTCAAGTGCTATTTCGTGCATAAGGCTTCAAGTTGAGGTTAGAGGAGAAGATCTGGAGGATTTGAGCACCTGAAGCCACGATTTCAACTCACTGCACTTCAAGAAGGTTGGAATTCGATCACCTATTTTCTCCATTTTATGTACATGATTAGTTAGACCTTTTGACGCTGATGATGTTGATATAATTAGTTCATGATTTGGTCAAGAAATGAGTCAGATATGATGATTTGAATTTTTGATGTTCAATATGTTTTTGATCGATCCGGTTGATTCGTCAGGAATTAGGTGAAATAATTATGATATTCTTACTCCTGGTAACAAGACCTTTCCATTGATGTATAGCATGTCGAAATCTGGAAATTTTTGGATGAACGTCACCGGCGTACCACCGGAGAAGACGACCGGAATCACTATTTCGGCCGTCTGGTTCAAATGCCTAGGGTTTGTTTTGCCGCGCCTGCAACCTTTGAGTCCTCAGCTCGATCCTTGGCGCGAGCATCTTATTTTCAATTCCTTTTCATTTTCCATATTGAAACGCAGCGTTTGGTTAGCGCTCATGGACCTGATGCGCCTTGGTTCGATTCCTTGCGCTGGCATTTTTAATTTCCATTTGTTTTCCATGAAGCGCCTGTGACCTTCAAGTCGCTGGTTCGATACCTGGCACATTGCTTTTCTTCATTTCCAATTGATTTTCATTCCAGCGCTTTTGTAACCTTGATAACCTGAGTTTAATCCTTGCCATATGCATTTCCACTTTTCATTCACATTTCATTTTTTACATGATTTTCATTTTATTTCATTTTTGTTCATCAATTTCTAAAAATCATAAAAAATGGTATACATGTCCAATTTTATCCAATTTTTTTTCCACATGTTCATTTTAATGTCTAGTTTTTTTTAGCATTTATTTCCTGATTTTTGCATTTCTGGATTTTTGATTGTGCTTGATTGTTTGAACATGATTCCATATGGATATGTTGCATTCATTTGATTGTAAAATGCTTATGGTTTATCCAATTGCCTTAAAATTTGACATGCTTGTTCATAACATGTGACATGATGTTTTGGCTTTTGTTTGGCATTTTTACCATTTAATACCACTGTTTTGGACACATGGACATATGTTGTAACATTTGGTGTCACATTCTTGACCTTGCTCTTGTGCATTTTCATTCACACACCATTTGTTTTCTTCTGGACTTAAATTTTGGCATGATGCTTGTCCATAACATGTTAAGTGCACATAAAATTTTTCATGATCATTGGATTCATTTCTGTTTTAATGTGGATTTTCTATTCTTGATGTCCAATTTTGATCACATTGTTTGCCTTTGCCTTATCTTGATTAATTGATGGCTTTGCTTAATGATTTGGCTTTGTTCCTTTTGAGGTTTTCTTCTTATTTGATTGATTGTGCTTCATGTTAAATATCGACTTCTGTTTTGGTCATTTGACTTGCCTTTGACCCTAGTCTTTGTACTAGTGGTTTGTACTCACCAATTGTGTTTTGTATTTCAGGTATTGAGCAATTAACACTAATGGTTGATGTGACCTCTGTAACACACTTCTAAAATACCCCAATAAATAATTAAAACAACCAAACATAAATCAGAGTATATATGCAATTTAAGGGTGTCACACTTGACACTTCACACCATGTTCCAATTTAACTCGTCATGCTCATTTATTCATCAAAATAAACAATTGCATAATTCGCAGCGGATAGAAATTAACAACGACATGCAAAACATGTAACACATTACATGTAAGGTTATTCAACAACTAAACCGAAAACAAGGCAAAACATCCCGTCCCGATGTTACATCTACCCGAGCATGACTCACTAAGGAACTACACTAGACTCCAAGGACTAGCTTCTACTCAATCACTGCACGTTACCTGAAACATAGTTGTAAGGGTGAGTTCCTCAATCGATATAATAAGCATTATAAAATATCATGTAATGCTAAGTAAATGAACACATCTCCTCACCCTAATCATATCACACATTCAGTAACGGCAACATCAACTCATACTCATAATCATGCTCAACATAAACATCAAAACACACGTATAATATTGGAACACATCCATTCATATTATACACAATACATACATTATGCAATGAGACTCCATGCATGCGGTACCGACTATTCGTGAACATATAGTTCAACCTCACCGATCAAATCCAGATACGGCTACCAGGCTCACTAGTCCCACTCATTTGAGACCTAGTGACTCACTCACTAATTCCTCACCATGGGAATTAGCTACCACCCCAAGGGCTATGCTATGCACGCTAATCACCTAGCATGCAAACATCAACAACAATCCACAATAACTCACTCACTAATTCCTCACCATGGGAATTAGCTACCACCATAAAGGCCACAATATGCAAGCTAAATCTCTTAGTCATGCAAACATCAACAATCATCCACAATGGACATATGCTCACACTCTAAGCCATAAACAGTCCATTCACAATTGCATACATAATAGATACATCCACAGCATTATGCATACAATCATACATCATCCACATATTTATCACATAATCATATCATGCCACATAATCAATCACAGTATTAGCACGCTCTACCAATACCCCTACCGCTCAAAACAACGGGAAATGATCCCTATTATATCATACGCCAATATAGGCCAAACATCAAACATGCACACCACATTTAAATATAAATTTTTTAACTTTTCACACAGTGTTAACCGGTTAACGCCCTGGGTTAACCGGTTAACGCAACACAGAACACGCTTCCTGGCAATTCACAACAGTGTTAACCGGTTAACACCCTGGGTTAACCGGTTAACGCAAGACAGACAACAATATTTCACAATTCATAACAGTGTTAACCGGTTAACACCCTGGGTTAACCGGTTAACGCAAGACAGAAAGCTGTTCCTGCGCTAACACGAAGCAGAATGCAGAATTCTCCGCATTTTCCGCCGTTGGAGGACTTCCGGACCTCCGATTCCAATTCCGTAAAAAGCTACACTTTCGGAAAATCAAGACTCATCCAATTACAGATTCAATTACAGCTTTAACATAACTTATTCATCTCAATTTTTCAGCATTCAACATCCCAATTAGGGTCAAATCAATGGCTTATCACTACCCATTACATGTTAATCCATAATACCCATTAAACGACGATAAACCCCCCTTACCTGAGTTAATCCGGCAAATCCTTTAGCTTCAAGCTTTTCCTTTCTTCAACCCTTGCTCTCTTGCTCTTCCTCTTTGCCCTTTTCCACTTTCTGTCGCTTCTCTGGTTTTCACGTGAAAAAACCCTTTTTACCAAATGGAACTCTTTATATATATATTCCAACTTTATTATTCCAATTTATATTATTCCAATAATAATAATAATTCCAATAATAATCCAATTATTTAATTAAATTAATAAATATACTATTAACTTAATTTAAATAATTATCATATTTTATCGGGGTGTTACAACTCTCCCCCACTAAAAGAGTTTTCGTCCTCGAAAACATACCTCAAGCGAATAACTCAGGATAAGACTCCTTCATCTGACTCTCAAGTTCCCAAGTCACATTGCCACCTGCTGGTCCTCCCCAAGCTACCTTTACCAAAGCAA
Organism: Lathyrus oleraceus; assembly: GCF_024323335.1. Classification (NCBI taxonomy): domain Eukaryota; kingdom Viridiplantae; phylum Streptophyta; class Magnoliopsida; order Fabales; family Fabaceae; genus Lathyrus; species Lathyrus oleraceus. The sequence continues at coordinate 328,081,110 of NC_066581.1, read as the reverse complement.
TCTCTTTACCCCGCAACTGCTTCAACTCTCGATCCTCGATCCTCATAGGTGATGTTTCAACAGTCAGGTTATCTCTCACCTGTACATCATCTACTTGGACCACATGCGACGGATCAGGAATGTACCTCCTCAACTGAGACACATGAAAAACCTCATGCAAATTCGCAAGTGACGGCGGTAAAGCGACACGATAGGCTACCTCCCCTATCCTCTCCAAAATCTGATAAGGACCAATAAATCGAGGTGTCAACTTCTTCGACTTCAAAGCTCGACCAACCCCAGTTATCGGAGTAACACGAAGAAACACATGATCTCCCTCTTGAAACTCAAGTGACTTCCTCCTCTTGTCGTGATAACTCTTCTGACGACTCTGAGCAATCCTCATCTTCTCCTGAATCATCTTAATCTTTTCCGTAGTTTGTTGAACAATCTCCGGTCCAACCACAACACTCTCACCGAACTCATACCAACATAAAGGTGTCCGACATCTCCTACCATACAAAGCTTCAAACAGTGCCATACCAATGCTCGAATGAAAACTATTGTTGTAGGTAAACTCAATCAAAGGTAAATAACAATCCCAAGCACCTCCCTTTTCCAAAACACAAGCCCTCAAAAGATCCTCCAGTGACTGAATCGTCCTCTCAGTCTGACCATCAGTCTGCGGATGATATGCAGAACTCAATCTCAGCTTAGTTCCCAAAGCCCTCTGCAAACCTTCCCAGAACTGCGATGTAAATCTAGGATCTCTGTCCGAAACAATACTCGACGGAATACCATGCAAACTTACAATTTTCTCAATATACAACTCAGCTAATCTCTCTAACGGATAATCCATTCTGATCGGAATGAAATGAGCCGATTTTGTCAATCTGTCAACAATCACCCAAATAGCTTCAAAATTCTTAATTGTCCTCGGTAAACCAGAAACAAAATCCATACTGATACTATCCCACTTCCACTCTGGAATAGCCAACGGTTGCATTAGCCCAGACGGCTTCTGATGCTCAATCTTCGACTTCTGACAAGTCAAACAAGAATAAACAAAACTCGCAATTTCTCTTTTCATTCCCGGCCACCAAAATAACTTTTTCAAATCATGATACATCTTCGTAGCCCCAGGATGAATACTCAGGCCACTACGATGTCCTTCCTCAAGAATACTCTTCTTAAGTTCGGTAACATCCGGAATACACACCCGATTACCAAATTTCAAAACACCATTCTCATCAACTCTGAATTCACCACCTTGACCTTGATTCACTAGAGTCAACTTATCAACCAAAAGCACATCGGATTTCTGACCCTCTCTAATCTCATCCAGAATACCACTCGTTAACTTCAACATTCCCAATTTAACACTATTGTGAGTACTCTCACACACCAAACTCAAGTCTCTAAACTGCTCAATTAAATCCAATTCCTTAACCATTAACATAGACTTATGCAATGATTTCCGACTCAATGCATCAGCCACTACGTTTGCTTTACCCGGATGGTAATTCAAACCAAAGTCATAATCCTTCAGAAACTCTAACCATCTCCTCTGTCTCATATTCAGCTCTTTCTGATCAAACAAATACTTTAAACTTTTATGGTCACTGAAAACCTCAAATCTTGACCCGTACAAGTAGTGCCTCCATAACTTCAGAATAAATACCACAGCTGCCAACTCTAAATCGTGTGTCGGATAGTTCCTCTCATGAACCTTCAGTTGTCTCGAAGCATAAGCTACAACCTGCTTATTCTGCATCAAAACACCACCCAAACCCAACAATGAAGCATCACAGTAAACCTCAAATGGTTCCGACGGACTCAGTAACATCAGAATAGGAGCAGTAGTTAACCTTCTCTTTAACTCTTGGAAACCTTCTTCACATTTTGAGTCCCAAACAAACGCTTGCCCCTTTCTAGTCAACATCGTCAACGGTAATGCTGTTGAAAGAGTATATCTTCGGCAAATATTTTTGTATCGTATCCACAGAGATTGGGTAATATTACCGCCGTTCTATAATTCAAATGTTATAAGTTTAGAAAGTAACAGGGTTGTTTTGTTTGGAAAAATATCTTGTTAATAAATGTTAACAAAAACTATGAAATGGTTTTAGTCAAATATAAAGGCTTGGCAAGATTGGAGTTCACTATTTCAAATGTTTATGATTCCTTATGATAAATAAATAGATTCAAGATTATTGATGATGTTCAAATATCCTCTCAAAGTCATTTATGTCTAAATGATATCGTGATAATCACTATATTGATCCTTAGACGATCTCTCCACCTAACTATCAATATAGCAATCTTTAATGTTCAATATCAAAGAATAGTAATGAATAAATCTATCTCTACAACTTATTCACTACTTGAAAATCTGTTTTATGTCTAAACTCGAGTAATCTCTCTCGACAACTACTCAAATCTGGTTTTCAACTTAAAGCAAAAACAGTGTTCAATACATCAACAATCTTTATCTCATATATAAATCAAAGTGAATACATAAACAGATGAGAATAGCTACTACCTCCAATCTTGACAAAAGGGAGTTTAGCTCCTCATCACCATTGTTACAAAGCAGAAGGTTTTAGAAGAAAAACTCTGTTTTTCTCTATTACAAAAGCTCTACAGCACAATGTGTGAATGAATGGAATAATGTTTCAATACCTAGGTTAAACTATTTTGTCTCTACCAAAAAGGTTGACATTTCCCTAATTGGACATTGTCATCTGCAGCAGAAAAGAACTTCGCAGGCAGACATCAAAATGGCAATTACTTTTTCTGCACAACAGCACTTTTGACCCTTGGTCAGCTTGCTGGATTCGCAGCCTTCGCGGCGCGAAGGAAGTTCGCGGCGCGAACTGTTGCTTCCCCAGCTTCCTTGTTTGGCAAGCTTCCTCCAAAATGCCATGTTGAAACCAAGGTCTTGCTTATCCATAATTCTACACAACTAACAAAAAATGTGAAATAACTATTCAAAACAAAATAAATTAAACCTAATTGCATTTATACAAATTAGTGAAGATAAAAGTGTGTAATTAAATCAAAACTTGGTAAAAGGGACCAATAAAATGGTATAAAAATAGTACTAATTGGTCCCTAATAACTCTCCCCAACTTGGCATTTTGTTTGTCCCTAAACAAAAGTTTCCACCTTTACAACCAAAGTCATGACACAAAAGATTTAAACAAGAATTCATCAAGGACATTCAAATGGTTCAAAAGTGTTTGGCGTTTTCTCAATTCACTTATCTCAACTCTAGACAAAACATAAATAAGGGAAATGGTAAAGTGCAAACATCATTTCAAGGATTTCAAAGTCATACATGTCAAAATTGAATCAAACTTACACACACATCAATATTGATGAATAACATGAAGGGTTACTTTCACTCATCCAAGCAGTTAAGTCAACAACAACTCAAATCATGCGGTTATCACAACAACTACCAAGTTATGTGAAAAATGAGAATCAAGAGGTCTTTCAAGGGTTGTAATGTGGCTTAGGTTACAAGAAAGGATATGATTAAGAGAATTCAACAAAGTTGTCTATCCTAAGGGAGCATTCCCAAAGATTCACTCTACACAAATTCCTTTTCTTTGATCCCTATCTTTTTCTTTTTCTTTTTCTTTTCAAATCCACACAACCATGAGCATTTCCTTTGCTTTTCTTTTTCTAATTTTTTTTCTATGCTCTATAGTTCCAAGGGTGATTTCTTTTTCTTGTTTCTTTTCATATTTTTACCCTTTCAAAGAAACTCACTTTTCCAAGTTCTAATCAACTTTTCACTTTACTCTCCCCAACTTTAGATTCCAAAACCAAATTTATTCAATAATGCTCCCTACTTAGACATAAGCAAAAGGCAAAATTATGCAAACAACTCGGTTTGAGGTTTCAACTGACACGAAAGAAATTAGGATTCATTTATTCCACAATTTTCAATTGATTTTACAATGATCAATCAAATGAATCCAAAAATAAGCTCAAAGGGGTTAACTAAGGATTACTCCTCACAAGGTTAGTTGATTTAAGCTTTTTGGTCAAGTGGTTTTTCTCACAAACAATGCCTCTATCATATTCAAAAATTTCACACAACATTAGATTGATGCATGATTTAGCATGATAAGAATGAGTCAAAATAATGCTCGGTTTCCCGCTTTTTTAGTGTACAATGGAAAGCCTCCTCACAATTGGTTAAGTCCTATTTTGATTCAAAAATGACATATACCTCAATGAAATTATGAACTGAAATTTGCACACACCATTAAACTACTCATGTTAAGTCTAGAAAGCGATAAAGTGTACCTTGAAATGCCGACACTAATTCTTATCATCACCACTCGAAGTATCCTATGCTTCTTTCTTTGCGACAAATTCTTGGTTGCTTTAGGCTTGACTTAAGCGTAAGAACGATTAAATAGAACTGTTGGTAAACCAATTTGATTAAAAACACACTTAAATTTCAAAAAGTACTCATGCAATTATAAAAATACTAAAGAAAAATTAAAGTGCTAAGATAAAGTCATGGTGAACTAGAGCCACCAAAAAGTACATTACAAAATTCCCAAAAACAAAAACAGAATTAGTAAAAAGAAATTCAAACAAACAATACTCTCAAAACTCCACAAATTCAATCCTCCTCCTCTTCATCACCACCTACACTTCCGAGAACATCTTCCATCTCCTCATTTGGGTCAGCACTACCTCCTGCACCCCCCATAAAATTTGGCCTGCCCACAGGCCAATTAGCATAAGCTGCATAATCAGCTTGCGATGGAAAAGTTCGGGCCTCCGGTGCCAGAAACGTGTTCTGGAACTGCTGCTGCATGGCATCAAAAAGAAATGATTGAGACCTCCTGGAGGCCTCAAAGTTCTCACAACAGTAGTTGGCAAAAGCCATCTGATCAAAACCTGGGGTACTTTGAGGTTGAGGTTGAGATCGGGATCTGGATCGGGCTCGAGAGGAAGAAGTACCAGATGCATCAGTCTTTTCATTCGGGTTTTGCAGAAACCTGTTCAAATAAGCGTCACTGATCACACTAGTGATTGAGAAGTGTACTTCCTCAGGGATGTGAACATTGGCCCTACGGCACAGTCCCATGATGAGTCCTGGATAGGCTAGCACACCAGCTTTGCCCCCGAAATTAGTTCCGCTTAACACTATCTTCCTCAATTCTCCTGAAATGAGGGCTGCAACATCCACTGTCTTCCCGATCATGATGCAGTACAAAAGACAACCGACATCCATAGGAATTGTGGTGGTGTGGCTTCTTGGTCTGATATTGGTTAACAGTAGCACCAAAAAAGCCCTAGCTTCCAAATTGAAATTTTCCCTCTTCCACAATTTTGGATGCCCTTGGTCATTCACTTCAAAAGATTTTCCTCTGAGACAAAGGGTGGCATTGACCGCTTCCAGATTCCACCTGTTGGCTACCTCCATGACACTGTACTCACAACTCTCACCCTCTCCAAGAGTTAAGGGATGACCTAGATAAGAATTAATGTCATCCCTTCCAAATGACACAATCTTTCCCCTTACCCTGGACCGGTAAATGAAGGTCGTACCCTCCTTGCGATGCATCGCATTCGCATAGAATTCTCGGACAAGGTCGTAGTTGATTGCGGCTTCCGGCTCGCATAACTTCATCCATTTTCTTTGCTCAAAAGCCTCAACCACTCTGTGATACACCCCAGTTGGAGCCAGGCGGATAAACCTTTCAGGTAGAATGGTTCTCTTGACAAGGCTTTCAAATCGGGCTTCATGTTCCTCACTGATGAACCTTCGGATAGCACGGGCCTGAGGAGGTGCCATGGTCTTAGTTCTCTTAGACAACTGCAATCAAAACCAGCACAACCACAGAACACATATGACAGCATTAGTCAACAATTAACAAAAAGAAAATGGCTGCTGGAATTCACAGTTCGCGGCGCGAAGGGTATTTCGCGGCGCGAACCCTGCGAATTCAGGAAATCCCCAAAGCCTCCTAGGGTTTCACCATTGAGGGATTAAACACACCCAACCAGCCAAAATGCTCAACCCTAACCTAATCCTATTCTAATTCACACATGCATAGCGATTCCAAACAGTATTCACAGAGAAATTCGATTTCTAACCAACCCTAACTTGAAAAACCCAAAAAGGGATTGGAAAAGAGAAAATGAAGATTACATACCTTTTGAATCTCTACACTTGCTAAAAGAAGAAGATTGGAAGAGTGGAAAACTGAAAAATGTTGAGAAATGGTGGGATTTTGAGATTGGGGTGAAAGCGCGGCAAAGGGATTTGAAATGAAGAAGGTTTGAAATGAAAAGGAATTGACCTAAACAGTATTTAAATGATTTCTGTCACGCAAAGTTCGCGGCGCGAACAGGGGGTCGCGGCGCGAACTGAATAAAACAGAACCAATTAAAAATTTTTCATTTAGTTCGCGGCGCGAACAGGAGGTCGCGGCGCGAACTGCAAAAAACAGAACCCACTCAAATTTATTCATTCAGTTCGCGGCGCGAACAGGGGGTCGCGGCGCGAACTGCCAAAAACAGAACTTCAAAATTTTAAAACTTCAACAGAGCTAAAAATCACAAAACAGAGAAATTTAAAATGCACACTAACAACGTTGGGTTGCCTCCCAACCAGCGCTTTGTTTAACGTCGTTTGAGCTTGACGGTCCACTGATTAGCCCGGTTTAAATAGAGACACGACATCCACATCACGATTTATGTCGCCACCATGGTAAACTTTGAGTCTTTGACCATTTACGGTCCAACTCTCTTGTGACTTTGGATCCTCGATTACAATGGCTCCACAATTCCGTACTTCCTTGACAACGAACGGTCCTGACCCTTTTGGCTTCAGCTTACCCGGTAATAACTTGAACCTTGATTTGAAAAGCAGTACCATTTGTCCGACATGAAACTCCTTGCGACGGGCCTTTACATCATGGTATTTTTCTTCAATTGCATCATTTTAGAATGAATCATGTTTGTCATGTGGATGCTTCATAGCTTTAAAAAGATTAAAGGTCACCTCTTCGTCTTGCACTCTCACCTTCATTAGTCCACCATCTACGTCAATCATCATCCGAGCTGTTTTCATAAAAGGTCTTCCAAGAATTAGGGGCACATCACGGTCCTCATTCATCTCCACTATTACGAAATCTACCGGAAACAAGAATTTGTCCACCTTCACTAACATGTCTTTAGCAATTCCGTATGGTAAAGTGGTAGACTTGTCGGCTAGTTGTAAAGTCATTCTCGTCGATTTAATCTCAACATTCCCTAATCTTTTAACAATGGAGAGAGGGATTAAATTTATACTAGAGCCCAAGTCAATCAAACCATTTCCAGTGTATGTGCTTCCAATGGTCACCGGTAGAACAACCCGGCCCGGATCGGACTCCTTCCTTGGGAGAGTCTTTTGGATGATAGCACTACACCGTGCATCAAGCAGTATGGTCTCGTCTTCCACGTGTCTCCTTTTCTTTGTAAGAATGTCCTTCATGAACTTGGCATACCGTGGCATTTGTTCTAATGCATCAGCAAATGGAATGTTGATTTGAAGCTGCTTGAAGATGTCCATAAACCGTGCATAGTGTCTAGCGTTATCCTTCTTTGATGGTGCGTGCGGATATGGTAGATGTTGAACTGGAATGACATTCACTCCTTTGTCTCCTTTTTTCGTATTTCTTGGTTCGATTTCCTTATTCATTTCCGCTTCACACCGCTGCTCTTCCATCAGTTGTTGGTTCTGCTGTTTTCGCGGCGCGAAGGGAGATCGCGGCGCGAACTGAGCAGTTTCTACCACTTTCTTCTTCCCACAAGCCACATCCTTATTTTCCAGCACAGCATCCATATCATTCTCAACTGTAATTTCCTCACCTTTTTTACTTGTCAACTCTCTACCGCTTCTAGTAAAAATTGCTTTGCAATACTCCTTTGGATTAGTTTGAGTATTAGCGGAGAAAGAAGATCCTGCAGTTTGTTCCGACAGCTGTTTCGCAAGTTGACCTATTTGATTTTCCAAATTCTTGATTGCTGCTTCATTACTCTTCTGATTTGCCATGGAAGCTTGCATGAATTGTTGAAGAGTGTCCTCTAGCTTGGAACTTCCTCCTTGCGATTGTTGGCCTTGAGAATTGGGGTGTTGATAAGGACTTTGCTGTTGATAATTCTGATTGTTGAACCTTGACGGTTGGTAGCCTTGATTGTTTCTTGGTTGATAGCCTTGATTGTTAGGCTGTTGTCTTTGATATCCCTGATTTTGGTTGTTCACATAACTCACTTCTTCTTGGGGTGGAGGACAAAAACCAGTAGGATGATCCCCTTGACACAACTTGCAACATGCTACTTGATGCTGAACTTGAAACCCTTGAATCTCTTTTATTTGCTGGGGAAGCTTGGCCATTTGTTGAGTAAGAAGCTCCACTTGTTGAGAGAGTAGCTTGTTTTGAGCAAGGATGGCATCATTTGTATTCAACTCTAGAACTCCAGGCTTACGTTGTGAAGGGCTACGATCATGTTGACCTTGATGATCATTACGGGCCATCCGTTCAATAATGACTTTAGCTTCTTCCGCAGTTTTTGATATAAGCGATCCACCCGCGGTGGCGTCCAGAAGTGTCTTATGAGTTGATTGGAGACCATTCAAAAAAATATGGATTTGAGTAAGCTCATCAAAACCATGTCCCTTACACTTCCTCAACATTGATTTGAATCTCTCCCAAGCTTCATTTAGAGATTCGTTGACTCCTTGAGTGAATACCGCTATAGCCGTTTTGGCTTCCATGAATCGGGATTGAGGGAAGTATCTTTCTAAGAACTTTTCTTCTAACAAATTCCAATCCGTCATCACTCTTGATTCTTGATCAAGGTACCACTCTTTTGCCTTTCCCACTAAGGAGTGTGGGAACATCCTCTTGAATAACGTTTCTTCACCCGCTTCGTCTATTCCCGTAGAACCCGCAATCTCATAGAATTTGATGAGATGGGTATACGGATCTTCGTGATCCATTCCGGTGAATGGAGTTGCATAGAGAAGTTGGAGGATTCCGGTCTTCATCTCCGTATTTCTTCCTCCACGGGCAAATTGAGCATTTCTTCTTGGACTATTAGCGGACATTTCGGTACGATTGTCATCCACCATGTTTCCGTTACAAGCCTCTACAACCACTTCTTCGATTGAGACAAGTGCGGAAGTAGATGCTTCTTCTCTCCGGTTCCTCTCTTCGGCTAGTTTCCTTCTCCTTCGTGTTTTGCTATTGAGCTTCCGAAGTGTTCTTTCAATTTCAGGATCGAATTGAAGTTGCTCCTCGGTTACTTTTCCTCGCATACACTAGAATCTACAAAACTAACAAACCAAGTGAAACAAAAGAGGGATAGTAATAAATGTAACACAACTTAAAACAGAGAATTATTGCAATGCTTGTAATATCGACACCAATCCCCGGCAACGGCGCCAATTTGTTGAAAGAGTATATCTTCGGCAAAGATTTTTGTATCGTATCCACAGAGATTGGGTAATATTACCGCCGTTCTATAATTCAAATGTTATAAGTTTAGAAAGTAACAGGGTTGTTTTGTTTGGAAACATATCTTGTTAATAAATGTTAACAAAAACTATGAAATGGTTTTAGTCAAATATAAAGGCTTGGCAAGATTGGAGTTCACTATTTCAAATGTTTATGATTCCTTATGATAAATAAATAGATTCAAGATTATTGATGATGTTCAAATATCCTCTCAAAGTCATTTATGTCTAAATGATATCGTGATAATCACTATATTGATCCTTAGACGATCTCTCCACCTAACTATCAATATAGCAATCTTTAATGTTCAATATCAAAGAATAGTAATGAATAAATCTATCTCTACAACTTATTCACTACTTGAAAATCTGTTTTATGTCTAAACTCGAGTAATCTCTCTCGACAACTACTCAAATCTGGTTTTCAACTTAAAGCAAAAACAGTGTTCAATACATCAACAATCTTTATCTCATATATAAATCAAAGTGAATACATAAACAGATGAGAATAGCTACTACCTCCAATCTTGACAAAAGGGAGTTTAGCTCCTCATCACCATTGTTACAAAGCAGAAGGTTTTAGAAGAAAAACTCTGTTTTTCTCTATTACAAAAGCTCTACAGCACAATGTGTGAATGAATGGAATAATGTTTCAATACCTAGGTTAAACTATTTTGTCTCTACCAAAAAGGTTGACATTTCCCTAATTGGACATTGTCATCTGCAGCAGAAAAGAACTTCGCAGGCAGACATCAAAATGGCAATTACTTTTTCTGCACAACAGCACTTTTGACCCTTGGTCAGCTTGCTGGATTCGCAGCCTTCGCGGCGCGAACTGTTGCTTCCCCAGCTTCCTTGTTTGGCAAGCTTCCTCCAAAATGCCATGTTGAAACCAAGGTCTTGCTTATCCATAATTCTACACAACTAACAAAAAATGTGAAATAACTATTCAAAACAAAATAAATTAAACCTAATTGCATTTATACAAATTAGTGAAGATAAAAGTGTGTAATTAAATCAAAACTTGGTAAAAGGGACCAATAAAATGGTATAAAAATAGTACTAATTGGTCCCTAACAAATGCCAACTTAGAAAATCCCTCAATGAATTTCCTATAATAACCTGCAAGTCCAAGAAAACTCCTTATCTCAGAAACTGACTTCGGAGCTTCCCACTTAGATACCGCTTCTATCTTAGAAGGATCAACAGCAACACCACCTCTTGAAATCACATGACCAATAAAACTAACCTCTTCTAACCAAAATTCACACTTGGACAGTTTAGCAAATAACTTCTTATCTCGTAGAACTCCTAAAACCACTCTCAAATGTTCAGCATGCTCTTCTTCAGATTTCGAATACACCAAAATATCGTCAATAAACACCACAACAAACTTGTCTAGGTACGGATGGAAAATCCTGTTCATATACTCCATAAATACCCCAGGCGCATTAGTCACACCAAAAGGCATTACAGAATACTCATAATGTCCATACCTTGTTCTGAAAGCAGTCTTCTGAATATCCTCAGTTTTCACACGTATCTGATGATACCCCGATCTCAAATCTATTTTACTGAACACACTCGCACCAACCAACTGATCCATCAAATCATCAATCCTTGGCAAAGGATACCGATTCTTGATCGTCACTTTATTCAGTTGCCTGTAGTCCACACACAACCTCATAGTACCTTCTTTCTTCTTAACCAACAACACTGGTGCACCCCACGGCGACACACTCGGACGAATAAATTTCTTATCCAACAGATCTTCCAGCTGACTCTTCAATTCAGTTAACTCAACAGCAGACATACGGTACGGAGCCATCGATATCGGCCTAGTACCAGGTACCAAATCAATTGAGAACTCAACTTCACGCTCTGGCGGTAATTCATTCACTTCTTCAGGAAACACCTCAGGAAAATCACACACCACAGCTAGATCGCAAATCACCAGTTTATCTTTAGCCTCCAAAGTCGCCAACAGCATAGACAACTCTGCCCCATCTGCTACTGCCTCCTTCACCTGCCTTGCTGATAGAAACAAACTCTTTCCTTCCTCAATCTCAGGAAAGATCACAGTCTTATCAAAATAGTTGATATAAACTCGGTTAAACACCAACCAGTTCATACCCAAGATAACATCAATCTGCACTAGTGGAAGACACACGAGGTCCATCCCAAAGTCTCTACCAAAAATACTCAAAGGACAATTTAAACAAACTGAAGTAGTAGTCACTGAACCCTTTGAAGGAGTATCAATCACCATACTCCCATGCATCTCAGATATCTCTAATTTAAGTTTCACAGCACAATCCAAAGATATAAAGGAATGAGTCGCACCTGTCTCAATAATAGCTACAAGAGGAAAGCCATTAATATAACACGTACCTCGGATCAAACGATCGTCTGCAGAAGTCTCAGAACCCGATAAAGCAAAGACCTTGCCTCCCGACTGGTTCTCTTTCTTCGGCTTAGGACACTGTGGACTAATATGACCCACCTCTCCACAGTTGAAACAAGTCATAGTCTTCAACCGGCACTCTGCAGCCAAGTGACCACCTTTGCCACACTTGAAACACTTCTTCTCAGCACTGGTACACTCATGGATACGATGTCCAGCCTGACCACATCTGTAACACTTAGCAGGGGCACTGGAGTCTCCCCCACTAGGTCTCTTCATCCCACTCTGTCGCTGGGAACCTTTGCCAGCTGCATACGGCTTCCCACGATCATTCTGATTCTTGCCTTTTCTATCAACCCTCTGCTGATAGCTCTCCGCTCTGGCCTTGGTATCCTGTTCAAAAATCCTGCAACAGTCGACCAAGTCAGAAAACACTCTGATCCGCTGATACCCAATAGCCTGCTTGATCTCGGGACGTAACCCGTTCTCAAACTTCACACATTTTGAAAATTCCCCAGTAGCCTCATCATAGGGAGTGTAATACTTCGACAGCTCTGTGAACTTAGCAGCATACTCAGTAACAGACCGGTTGCCCTGCTTCAATTCTAAGAACTCTATCTCTTTCTTTCCTCTGACATCCTCTGGGAAGTACTTCCTCAGGAATCTCTCTCTGAACACCGCCCAAGTGATCTCAGCATTCCCAGCAGCTTCCAACTCAGTGCGGGCAGCAACCCACCAATCATCTGCTTCCTCTGACAGCATATGCATACCGAACCTGACCTTCTGGTTATCGACACACTCAGTCACTCGGAAGATCCTCTCGATCTCCTTCAACCACTTCTGAGCACCATATGGATCGTATGCTCCCTTGAACATTGGAGGATTGTTCTTCTGGAACTCACTCAGTTGACGAGCAGCTCCCAGTCCCACAACATTCGGATTTCCTCCAAGTACTCCAGCTAGCATACCCAGAGCCTCAGCAATCGCAGCATCGTCTCTACCTCTTCCAGCCATCTCTATTCTGAAAACCCAACAAGCTAAAACAATAAGTACTGATAGGGTTACACAACACCTATCACGTACAGGGGAACAGAATAATTACGACTCGACTCGACCGACTATGCTCTGATACCACTAATGTAACACCCTTCTAAAATACCCCAATAAATAATTAAAACAACCAAACATAAATCAGAGTATATATGCAATTTAAGGGTGTCACACTTGACACTTCATACCATGTTCCAATTTAACTCGTCATGCTCATTTATTCATCAAAATAAACAATTGCATAATTCGCAGCGGATAGAAATTAACAACGACATGCAAAACATGTAACACATTACATGTAAGGTTATTCAACAACCAAACTGAAAACAAGGCAAAACATCCCGTCCCGATGTTACATCTACCCGAGCATGACTCACTAAGGAACTACACTAGACTCCAAGTACTAGCTTCTACTCAATCACTGCACGTTACCTGAAACATAGTTGTAAGGGTGAGTTCCTCAATCGATATAATAAGCATTATAAAATATCATGTAATGCTAAGTAAATGAACACATCTCCTCACCCTAATCATATCACACATTCAGTAACGGCAACATCAACTCATACTCATAATCATGCTCAACATAAACATCAAAACACACGTATAATATTGGAACACATCCATTCATATTATACACAATACATACATTATGCAATGAGACTCCATGCATGCGGTACCGACTATTCGTGAACATATAGTTCAACCTCACCGATCAAATCCAGATACGGCTACCAAGCTCACTAGTCCCACTCATTTGAGACCTAGTGACTCACTCACTAATTCCTCACCATGGGAATTAGCTACCACCCCAAGGGCTATGCTATGCACGCTAATCACCTAGCATGCAAACATCAACAACAATCCACAATAACTCACTCACTAATTCCTCACCATGGGAATTAGCTACCACCATAAAGGCCACAATATGCAAGCTAAATCTCTTAGTCATGCAAACATCAACAATCATCCACAATGGACATATGCTCACACTCTAAGCCATAAACAGTCCATTCACAATTGCATACATAATAGATACATCCACAACATTATGCATACAATCATACATCATCCACATATTTATCACATAATCATATCATGCCACATAATCAATCACAGTATTAGCACGCTCTACTAATACCCTTACCGCTCAAAACAACGAGAAATGATCCCTATTATATCATACGCCAATATAGGCCAAACATCAAACATGCACACCACATTTAAATATAAATTTTTTCACTTTTCACACAGTGTTAACCGGTTAACGCCCTGGGTTAACCGGTTAACGCAACACAGAACACGCTTCCTGGCAATTCACAACAGTGTTAACCGGTTAACACCCTGGGTTAACCGGTTAACGCAAGACAGACAGCAATATTTCACAATTCATAACAGTGTTAACCGGTTAACACCCTGGGTTAACCGGTTAACGCAAGACAGAAAGCTGTTCCTGCGCTAACACGAAGCAGAATGCAGAATTCTCCGCATTTTCCGCCGTTGGAGGACTTCCGGACCTCCGATTCCAATTCCGTAAAAAGCTACACTTTCGGAAAATCAAGACTCATCCAATTACAGATTCAATTACAGCTTTAACATAACTTATTCATCTCAATTTTTCAGCATTCAACATCCCAATTAGGGTCAAATCAATGGCTTATCACTACCCATTACATGTTAATCCATAATACCCATTAAACGACGATAAACCCCCCTTACCTGAGTTAATCCGACAAATCCTTTAGCTTCAAGCTTTTCCTTTCTTCAACCCTTGCTCTCTTGCTCTTCCTCTTTGCCCTTTTCCACTTTCTGTCGCTTCTCTGGTTTTCACGTGAAAAAACCCTTTTTACCAAATGGAACTCTTTATATATATATTCCAACTTTATTATTCCAATATATATTATTCCAATAATAATAATAATTCCAATAATAATCCAATTATTTAATTAAATTAATAAATATACTATTAACTTAATTTAAATAATTATCATATTTTATCGGGGTGTTACAACCTCACTTCATAAGATGCCATTTGCTTTGATCACTAACTCTTGTTGTGTTGTAGGTCCATTGATGTGATGAACTCACTTGAGTGCTTGCATTTGTGACTTGCATTGTGTAGATATTGGATAGTCCACTATTGTTGTCTGTTGTTTTTTCTGTCTGAGATATTGACTGTTTGGCTTTTGTACAGGTACATTAGTCGCTTTTAGCTCTTGCTTGAGCTTTGCTTTGGAGTGTGGTTGATACACCACCTAGGTAACCACTCTCTTTCTCCATGTAGTCTGGAAGTCCTGTCGCCTTTTTGGCAGGCATTTGGCTGAAGTCCTCCTTAAGAGGCCATGATTGTGATTGTTTACATTTGTGCCAAAGACCTCCTTGTTGAGGCATGTTACTTGTTAAGTCCTCCTAAGTGAAGAGGCAATTGATAGATAGAAGGGATTAGCAATCAATCCCCTGTTATTCAGTTGAGTCTTTCATTATGCTCGCACTACGTGCTAATGCTTTTGAATAAACACCCAAGATCTTGTATAGAGTCAGTCAAGTGGAATAGGGTCCCTCATTCTGGATCCCCACATCTTCTTTATCATAAGCTCACCCAGGCCAGGGTTAAGAGCATGAGGTCTCATCCTCATTTCCATTTCATCAGCTTCACCCTAACTCTCAATGTTAGTGGTTAAGAGCTTCAGAACACCCCTACAGTTTTGGCTTGTTTGTCGAGGTTGATATGACCCCTTGACTAAAGCCCAACCAACTTATCTGAGCCTCTTGTTTGTATATAGAGAGTGATGTTTGATTGCTTGTTTGCTTACTTGTGAATCTTTCATGTGTTTGCTTTTCATGCATGTTTGTTTGTTTTATGGGAGTTAGATGTAAGACCATTGATTGGCTTTCTGTTTCCTATTTGTTTGAGGAGTTAGATGTAAGCCCAGCCGTTGGCATTCTGTTTCCTGTTTGTTGTGTGGAGTTGGATGTAAGACCATTGATTGGCATTCTGTTTCCAGTTTTGTTGTTCTCTTATGAGACTTGCTTATAGTCTTCCCATAGGATTGCTAGACTTCGTATAGTCTCTCGTTTGCATGTCAATTAAGGTAGCACGGTTCCTTCGTCTAGGACTTCCTTTTTTGCATGAGCATTCCTAAAACACAAACAAACTCTATCTTCTCTTAAGGATACGTTAACTCCTTCTACTACAGGTGAGTAAGTCTCCAAAGGTCGAGCATCCGGTAGCTTGTGTAGTAACATCGTTCACCTAAAAAACACAAAACAAACAGAAACAGGTTAGCCGAGCTATACGGTGCTCTAATTCTCAATCCTTCTTGAGATACGTATGCAGCAGGGTAGGGCCTGTGCGAGCAATAACTCTTTATTTTCCCTACTTTGATTTTCTCTCTTTCGCATTGCATATAGGATTTTTATACACACTTTAGACATAAATAGCAAACGTGGATCCTGTGGAGTACCACAGGCGTGAAGGGGTGAGATAACCTTCCCTTCACGTAACCGGCCCCCTTACTCAGTTTTCTTTGGTTCGAGACTTTGTTTTATCCGTTCCCTCTAGGTTATACAGTACTACCCTTCCCTCCTATTGGGACAAAAGTACATAGCTGGCGACTCTACCCTTTTTGTTTCTCGCCACTCTTCTTCGCGTTTGTACCTGGATTTGAGAAATCCTGGGGAGCGACAACTGGCGACTCTGCTGGGGAATAACAGAAGTTGACCTCTTGCTGGTCCATCTTCCCTAGCGGGCATTTCCTAGCGTTTATTTGTTTATAGTCTATTGTGTGCTATTTATGCATATATGTTTGCATGCATCATATTATCATTGTGCTGGATTCTGTACAGGTTGGTTCCTCTGATTTGGGGTGGGTGTTCTAAGTGGGGCTAAAACCCAGGCCCGAGTATACACCTAGGATTAGCGTGGTCTCATGTTTCCTCACATGTTGTCATGACATGATGTTGAGACATGACATACCACAGCCGGACGAGGTTCTTTTGAGAGAGTCCTTCCGTTTGGAGTATTCCACTCTGGTAGGGTTATCTCATTTGAGCTGTTGACTTCGGTGACCGTTCTTTCCCGGATCTTTGGTTTAGATGATCTTATGAGAGCTACAATGGCACACCCGAAAGGGCAAACTCGTTGAGTATCTTGCCCAATTGTCGAGACCATTATCCGCCTTAGGATGACCTTGTTAGAATTCACCTGTGAGGGGAGGGTTTTATTCCTACAGATGCAGATTCAGTCAGTGATTCTGTGATGGTGACTTTGGTTCAGTCGGATTTATGGATATTTATTTCCGGCACGCCGGAGTGCTGTCCGTGGTATTTATCAGCGGGTTCCGTTTATTTTGGATCCCCGAGTTGAATTTGAGGGTACTTATTCAAAGGATCTTGTTGTTATCTGATCAGTGGTTGTCCAATGATGATGATGATATATCCTCCGTTTCCGTTTATTTCGGAAACCCGAGTTGGCTTTATGGTTACCTAATCCCTCAGATGGTTATGATCAGTTCAGAGACCGGACCTTCCGTACAGTTGATGTTCAGATGACTTGGAGGATGGCACTGTGCATTGCATTCATGCATCTGCATCATTCCCATTTCGCATTCATCCGCATCTAACCCATGTTTATCCATACTCAGGGTACATTCTCGATTGAGATTCTGGTTGAGAGACATCATGATGTCAGAATGTTATTGTCAAATTATTATCCGTCTCGATGAAGCCAGAATCAAAAGACAGAGTGTTCCTCATACGGATAGACATTGCATTCATGTGTAAGTCATATTAACCTGTCTTTTGTTTTACAGGTGTCAGTATCTAACCTGTTTGATTGACTTAGAAATCACTGCTCGCGCACGCCGAGTCATTCCTCTGCACATAGCTCGTCCGCACAGATACCCTACCAGACGCAACAAACCCAAACTGATGGATCCACCCAACGCCGACATTCTTGAGTTGAAAGAGAAGATGAGTGAATTGATCAACGTCATGCAAGGGTTCGCCTTGGGGCAGAAAGCAATCACCGAGAAGGTGGAGAGAATTGAAAGTTGGTTGAGAATGGGGAAAATACAGGGAGATGCTCTGTCGTCTGGAGTAAAGAAGCCCTTTGGTAACGGTCAGCGCGAGAAGGAGGGTGAATCGAGTGATGTGTATGCCCAAAGGGGACACGGTAGGGATCGTTACCACCTGTATGCTATTGCAGTAATGATTCCTGTTGGTAATCTATCTGTACAACAGCAACAACAGCCACCTCAACAGAGAGCACAGAGAGTTGGGTGCCAAGTGAGAAGAGGGATGACAGATCGTCAGTTTGATAGGCCACCCGTGACGTATACCTTTCTGTTTAAGAGGTTGAAGGATCTTGGGTTAGTTCAGCCGAGGACGTTGGCTCCGGTAGGACTAGATCAGAGGCCTGCAAGTCACGATGAGAACGTCAAGTGCGAGTTCCATTCTGGTGCACCCGGGCATAACATTGAGGGTTGTAGAGCTTTTAAGCATGTCGTTCAAGATTTGGTGGATTCTAAAGCCATCAATTTTGCACCGACGCCGAATGTTAATGCTAACCCCATGCCGATGCATGGTCCTATGGGGGTGAACGTGATGTCAAAGGATAAGAGAAAAATAGAGGTGACAAATGTGGATCAGTTGAGGACTCCAATGGTTGTGGTCAAGAGACATCTGATGAAGAGTGGAGTTTTCCCTGGTTGTGATAATTATTGTGCGGCTGTCGCTATGAATGGGTGTGTAATGATGAGGGAGACGATTCAGAGAATGATGGAGGTGGAAATGGACGGTGAACTATGTGAAACACCATGTCAGGCGTTTGAAACCGTCAAGGTGGAAAATGCCATTTTTGCTAAAGAAGAGAAAAAGTCGTCCATTTCTTCTTACAAACAGGCCATGGAAGTGGTGAGAAATGGAGAGGCCCAAGGCTGGGGAAGAATGATAGACATTGCGGTGAAAGCAGATAGGTTCGGGGTTGGCTATCAGTCGGGCCAAGGCTCGTCTGGACAGAATAGAGGACGTCGTCATCCGTTCACGTTCACCAGTGTTGGAATGCTAGATTCAGATCACGCCTGTGCGGTGGGTGAGAAAATTGACAGTGACTGCGAGCTCGACTCGTGGATAAAACCGTGCGTACCAGGAATGGAGATCCAGAACTGGATGGCCGAAAAGATCATCACTGTCACTCTGCGTGAAGAGTAATATTTCTGTTTTTCAATTCTGTTTGCATGAAAGCCATACGTTTTGCCCGAAACGTAATGGTCCATTGTAAGGGTCACCTCATGTGTTTCATTTTGCAACATTTTGCATCATTAATAAATGGATGTTTTTCACATTAAAAGCGGTGCTCCCTGTTTTTCATTTATTTTTGCAGTTTAAAAAATAAAAAAATGGCAATGCTTGTTTTCATTTTCCTTCCTTTTGATTTGTCTCGTTCCGACCTCAAAAGCAACGCATGAATCAATATTCATGCAGATGCGATCATTCTCCAGATCTCATTGATAACAATTCTGTTACACCCCTATATGACTTCGACAATCCGATCTATCATGCCGAAGAAGATTGTGAACTGCCGGAAGAATTAGCCAGATTGTTGAAACAAGAGGAGAAGGTGATTCAACAGCACGAGGAGCGAGTTGAGATCGTTAATCCAGGCACCGAGGAGGTCAGTTGGGGCCGCTTTGGAGGCAAATGCTAAGAGCAGAATGGTAGCCTTGTTGAAAGAGTATGTTGATATCTTCGCCTGGTCCTATCAGGATATGCCAGGGTTGGATACCAATATTGTCGTGCACAAGTTACCATTGAGAGAAGACTGTCCTCCGGTGAAGCAGAAGTTGCGCAGAACTCGACCCGAGATGGCCATGAAAATCAAAGAGGAGGTTTAAAAGCAGTTGGATGCTGGTTTCCTAGCTGTCACTAATTATCCGCCTTGGGTCGCGAATATTGTGCCAGTGCCGAAGAAGGATGAAAGGTGAGGATGTCTGTGGACTATCGGGATTTGAACAGAGCTAGCCCGAAGGATGATTTCCCATTACCTCACATCAACGTGTTGGTAGATAAGACAACTCAGTTCTCAGTATTTTCCTTCATGGATGGCTTTTCTGGATATAATCAAATTAAGATGTCGCCAGATGATATGGAGAAAACAACGTTCATCACACCGTGGGGCACTTTTCGTTATAAGGTGATGCCATTCGGTCTCAAGAACGCCGGTGCCACGTATCAAAGGGCTATGGTGACTTTGTTTCATGATATGATTCATCATGAAATCGAATGCTATGTTGATGACATGATAGCAAAGTCCCAAACAGAAGAGGGGCATCTGGTAGACTTGGCCAAGTTGTTTGAGCGGTTGAGACAATTCAAATTGAGGTTGAATCCGAATAAGTGCACTTTCGGAGTGCGATCCGGTAAGTTGCTGGGGTTTATTGTAAGCGAAAGAGGAATCGTTGATCCTGCTAAAGTAAAAGCAATACAAGAAATGCCTGAACCGAGAATAGAAAAGGAGGTTCGTGATTTCTTAGGTAGATTGAACTGCAGTTCACGGTTCATATCTCATCTAACAGCCACGTGTGAACCCATATTCAAGTTGTTGAGAAAAGATCAAACGGTCAGGTGGAATGATGATTGCCAAATGGCATTTGAAAAATAAAAGAATATTTGCAGGAGCCTCCGATTCTATTGCCTCCTGTGGAGGGACGACCGTTAATCCTGTACTTGATAGTCCTCGAGGGGTCTATGGGGTGTGTATTGGGGCAGCATGACGAGTCTGGTCGAAAAGAGCATGCAATTTACTACCTTAGCAAAAAGTTTACCGACTGTGAAACAAGATGTTCACTGCTCGAGAAAACTTGATGTGCTTTGGCATGGCCTGCTCGCCGACTGAGACAGTATATGCTGGTTCATACCACTTTATCGATTTCCAAGATGGATCTGATCAAGTATATATTTGAGAAGCCAGCATTGACCAGACGGGTTGCGAGATGGCAAATGTTCTTGGCTGAATACGATATTCAGTACACCTCTCAAAAAGCAATAAAGGGGAGTGTATTGTCTGATTACCTCGCCCAGCAACCCATTGAGGATTATCAACCGATGAAGTTTGAGTTCCCTGATGAGGACATCATGTTTCTCAAATCGAAAGATTGTGAGGAACCGATCCCGGAGGAGGGGCCTGACCCTGAATCCGAGTGGATTCTGATGTTTGATGGGGCCATTAATGTGAATGGTAGTGGAGTTGATGCTGTTTTGGTTACGCTGAAGGGATCCCACATTCCTTTTGCTGCCCGGCTAACATTTGAATGCACCAACAATGTGGCTGAGTACGAAGCTTGTATCCTGGGTATCGAACATCGGTGCGTACATCTACTAGGGCAACGCCTTTCTCGTTGGTGTATGGTATAGAAGCAGTCCTACCTGTTGAAGTGGAGATTCCTTCTCTAAGAGCCCTGATGGACGTGAAACTGGAAAAGGCGGAATGGATAAGGACTCGGTATGAAGAGTTGAGCCTAATTGAGAAAAAGGCTGGCAGCCATTTGTCATGGGCAGTTGTACCAGCAGCGAATGAAGCGTGTTTTTGACCGAAAGATGCGACCTCGTGTATATCATGTGGGAGATATGGTGGTGAAAAGGATCCTTCCTCCTCAGAACGATCGTCGGGGCAAGTGGACACCCAATTATGAAGGTCCATTCGTGGTCAAGAAGGTTTTCTCTAGTGGAGCCTTGTTGTTGACGACCATGGATGGCGAAGATTTTCCATCCCTTGTGAATGCGGACGCAGTTAAAAAATACTTCGTATAAGAGACCCGCTGGACGAAAAGAATAAAATAGTCCAGGCAAAAAGGGGCATCCCGGCGAACCAAAAAAAAAATGAAAAAAGGTTCGGGCAAAAATTAGGGATAAAAAGGAAAAACTGTACACCCGACAAGTCGAAAACCTCACAAGGGCGGCTTGGGCAAAAAAGTGTATCCCGGTGGACTGAAAACCCGAAAGGGCGGTCCAGGCAAAAGAGGGAATGAAACGAGCAACTGCGTCCAGCATGATCGTTTGTACTTTGGTTAAGACACCTGGATAATCCCCAGCAGGGATCGATCGGAAGCGTCTTGTTCAAAAGGCAGAAAGCACGGAGAGTCTTGAGGACATATGGGGTGTAACCGAGTTGGAACTCGATGAGATCATGGGTTCACATTGCCATTAGGATAGATTTTCCTTTTGTGCGTAATTACCTCTTTTCAGGGATTGCTTCCTGTGTATTGCTCAGTTATGAGCCACTTTTGTTCAACCAATAAAATGCATATTCAGTCAAATAATTTTGTTTTTGTTTTCATAACCGCTTTGATTGCAAAAACATCCGTTTATTTTGATAAAGAATCTTTGCATTTTGAGACATGGGGGTCCCTTCCAATGCATGTTTATAAGATTGAAAACCGGAAATCTTATTCGGAAGGTTGAGTGACCTAGGTGTTAAAATTTTGGCACGCCTAGGGCACGTTTTATCTGACGATCTCTTTTGCAGGTGCTGTCGATTATTTTCACTCACTTGCAGATTGTGATATGAAGCCTTTTGACAAAAGAATCCTTTGAAGTCCAATCAGGGGCGAGGGATAGAAGAATGGTGAAAAGACGGCGAAAGGATTGCGACGATCCTAGAGAGTTAATCAAGAAGACTCTTCAAAGTCTGAGGACTAGAGAGTTGGCCCGGACCTGAGGAGATCGATTGTCTCGAAGTAGAGAGAAGTCGAGAATACAAGGTGATGAATCAGAAGAGACCGGATGGGTCTAGGAGCTCTCAAAGGTGGAAAGCTGACACTGTGGTTAGATGTTGAACACCAGTGCTTGACGAGTCGACGGGCGTTCCATGTCAAAAATTCCGTATCTCTCCAGCGGATTCGAGATCGGTGTCGTTTCAGCAGCCAGGCCTGAAGTTTGCTGTTTCCCCTAGTAGGGTTGAGAGTGTTATTTCCCCAGCAAGTCTGAAGGTTGTTGTTTCCCCAATGAAGGTGTGCGTTGGTAGTTTTTCCCCAGTGAAATCCCCAAGCAGATCGGGTTCAGTGAAGGTCGTCCCCAGTGAGGGCTATCCTTTCCCCAGCAGCAGTGCTATTCCCCAGCAGGGTGGAGATTGGAGTGATATTGAGTTCCTCAGCAGAGTGGCTCATGCCGTCCCCGAAAAGGGATATTTTTTATGCATTCATCATTTAGAGAAGCATAGCGTATTGCATCATTAATTGCGTAGCATTTCCATGGTTATGGAGCATTACGCTGTAAAATTCATGCATCAGCATTGCAAGCATAAGCTAGTCCCAAGTCGTGGTTACCGTTCGAGGATTGGTTTAGCTGGTTGGTGAAGATGTTACTCTGAGGAGTTTAGCATCGCGATGTTGGGTCATCTAGGTCGATTTCAGAATTTGTTTCCCCGGCAAGTCTGAAGGTTGCTGTTTCCCCAACGGAGGTGTGCGTTGGTTGTTTTCCCCAGTGAATTCCCCAAACAGATCGGGTTCAGTGGAGGTCGTCCCCAGTGAGGATTATCCTTCCCCCAGCAGCAGTGTTATTCCCCAGCATGGTCGAGAAGTTGATGTTTTCCCAACAAGTGACTCCCCAGTTGAGTTGGTTTCTCTGTCGTTCCGAGAATGTCAGATCAGTAAGTATCCTCAGCACAATTGTTGTGTGTCCCCACAGAGTTGGAAGATCGATTCAGGAATTGTGTGCTCAGCAAAGTGATCATTTGCTTTCCCAGCAGGAGTTTTCCTCCCCTTGCATCTTGCAGGCTTGATCATTTCCCCAGCAGAGGTGGATCATTTTTCCACATCGGTGTAGCACATTTGTAGCGGTTGCTCTTGGCAGCATTCAGGATCGATAATCCCCAGAGAGATTTATTTCCTCACCCGTCCGTGAAAGGAAAGCTTGACTCCCCAATTTAGTCCCCAACAATCGTCTGTCTTGTTTTGACATATGTAGATGTCATTCTGGCGATACCCGTTAGTGTCGTGTTGATCCCCGTCATGTCTGTTTTTTTGGTGTCGGTAAACATCGAATTTCTTCCCAGTCATCGGTAAATGTCTGGTCGTGGTTCCTTTCTTCCCAGTCATCGGTAAATGTCTGGTTGTGGTTCATTTCTTCCCAGTCATCAGTAAATGTATGGTCGTGGTTCATTTCTTCCCAGTCATCGATAAATGTCTGGTCGTGGTTCCTTTCTTCCCAGTCATCGGTAAATGTCTGGTCTTGTTTCACTTGTACACATCATCTTCCGATGTCGGTAAACATCGAGTTCCTTCCCAGTCATCGGTAGATGTCTGGTCGTGGTTTCTTTCTTTCCAGTCATCGGTAGATGTCTGGTCGTGGTTTCTTTCTTCCCAGTCATCGGTAGATGTCTGGTTGTGGTTCCTTTCTTCCCAGTCATCGATAAATGTCTGGTCGTGGTTCCTTTCTTCCCAGTCATTGGTAAATGTCTGGTCGTGGTTTCTTTCTTCCCAGTCATTGGTCAATGTCTGGTCGTGGTTCCTTTCTTCCCAGTCATTGGTAAATGTCTGGTCGTGGTTTCTTTCTTCCCAGTCATCGGTAGATGTCTGGTCGTGGTTCCTTTCTTTCTAGTCATCGGTAGATGTCTGGTCGTGGTTCCTTTCTTCCCAGTCATCGATAGATGTCTGGTCGTGGTTTCTTCCCAGTCATCGGTAGATGTCTGGTCGTGGTTCCTTTCTCCCCAATCATCGGTAGATGTCTGGTCGTGGTTTCTTTCTTCCTAGTCATCAATAAATGTCTGGTCGTGGTTCCTTTCTTCCCATTCATCGGTAAATGTCTGGTCGTGGTTCATTTCTTCCCAGTCATCGGTAAATGTCTGGTCATGTATCCTTTCTTCCGAGTCATCGATAAATGTCTGGTCGTGGTTCCTTTCTTCCCAGTCATTGGTAAATGTCTGGTCGTGGTTTCTTTCTTCCCAGTCATCGATAAATGTCTGGTCGTGGTTCCTTTCTTCCCAGTCATCGGTAGATGTCTGGTCGTGGTTTCTTTCTTCCCAATCATCGGTAGATGTCTGGTCGTGGTTTCTTCCCAGTCATCGGTAGATGTCAGGTCGTGGTTCCTTTCTTCCCAGTCATCGGTAGATGTCTGGTCGTGGTTTCTTTCTTCCCAGTCATCGATAAATGTCTGGTCCTGGTTCCTTTCTTCCCAGTCATCGGTAAATGTCTGGTCGTGGTTCATTTCTTCCCAGTCATCGGTAAATGTCTGGTCATGTATCCTTTCTTCCTAGTCATCGATAAATGTTTGGTCGTGGTTCCTTTCTTCCCAGTCATTGGTAAATGTCTGGTCGTGGTTTCTTTCTTCCCAGTCATCGATAAATGTCTGGTCGTGGTTCCTTTCTTCCCAGTCATCGGTAGATGTCTGGTCGTGGTTTCTTTCTTCCCAGTCATCGGTAGATGGCTGGTCGTGGTTTCTTCCCAGTTATCGGTAGATGTCTAGTCGTGGTTTCTTTCTTCCCAGTCATCGGTAGATGTATGGTCGTGGTTCCTTTCTTCCCAGTCATCGATAAATGTCTGGTCGTGGTTTCTTTCTTCCCAGTCATCGGTAGATGTCTGGTCGTGGTTCCTTTCTTCCCAGTCATCGATAGATGTCTGGTCGTGGTTTCTTCCCAGTCATCGGTAAATGTCTGGTCGTGGTTTCTTTCTTCCCAGTCATCGGTAGATGTCTGGTCGTGGTTCCTTTCTTCCCAGTCATCGATAAATGTCTAGTCGTGGTTTCTTTCTTCCCAGTCATCGGTAGATGTCTGGTCGTGGTTTCTTTCTTCCCAGTCATCGGTAAATGTCTGGTCGTGGTTTCTTTCTTCCCAGTCATCGGTAGATGTCTAGTCATGGTTTCTTTCTTCCCAGTCATCGGTAGATGTCTGGTCGTGGTTCCTTTCTCCCCAGTCATCGGTAGATGTCTGGTCGTGGTTTCTTTCTTCCCAGTCATCGATAAATGTTTGGTCGTGGTTCCTTTCTTCCCAGTCATCGGTAAATGTCTGGTCGTGGTTCATTTCTTCCCAGTCATCGGTAAATGTCTGGTCATGTATCCTTTCTTCCCAGTCATCGATAAATGTTTGGTCGTGGTTCCTTTCTTCCCAGTCATTGGTAAATGTCTGGTCGTGGTTTCTTTCTTCCCAGTCATCGAAAAATGTCTGGTCGTGGTTCCTTTCTTCCCAGTCATCGGTAGATGTCTGGTCGTGGTTTCTTTCTTCCTAGTCATCGATAGATGTCTGGTCGTGGTTTCTTCCCAGTCATCGGTAGATGTCTGGTCATGGTTTCTTTCTTCCCAGTCATCGGTAGATGTCTGGTCGTGGTTCCTTTCTTCCCAGTCATCGATAAATGTCTGGTCGTGGTTTCTTACTTCCCAGTCATCGGTAGATGTCTGGTCGTGGTTTCTTTCTTCCCAGTCATCGGTAAATGTCTGGTCGTGGTTTCTTTCTTCCCAGTCATCGGTAGATGTCTGGTCGTGGTTTTTTTCTTCCCAATCATCGGTAAATGTATGGTCGTGGTTTCTTTCTTCTCAGTCATCGGTAGATGTCTGGTCGTGGTTTCTTTCTTCCCAGTCATCGGTAGATGTCTGGTCGTGGTTTCTTTCTTCCTAGTCATCGGTAGATGTCTGGTCGTGGTTTCTTTCTCCCCAGTCATCGGTAGATGTCTGGTCGTGGTTCCTTTCTTCCCAGTCATCGGTAGATGTCTGGTCATGTATCCTTTCTTTGATAAATATCAATTCCTCAGTAGAGTCATCGGTAAACGTCTAGTCTTGTTCCAGTAGTAAATATCTTTTTCCTCCCCAGTGGAAGCCGCCATCGGTAAATGGCCTCGCTTTCTTTGGTTTCGGCAAATATCAATTCTGTTTTGAAGCCGCAATCGGTAAATGGCCTCACTTTCCTTCACTTCGTCACTTGTAGAGTTCAAATTCTACGGTTCTTTTGGTATTCAATCCCTGTTTACCTTGAAAGTCTGATAGCCGCTGCTTTCATCCGTTCAGGTTCTCAGTTGATTGAATAGGGGAAGCTGTAGCACCTCAAATTTGCCCTCCCCCACTCATGCATTCATTTCATTTTTTAGGACATTTATCATTCCATGTTGCATTGCATCATATCAGTCAGAATTGGCATCAAGAGAATCCTTAGTGCAAAAGAGCAAGTATTTCCTTGAGATGAAGGCCACATGATTATTCTAAAGAGCTTATATGAGCTAGGGTTCATTTTGAAGCAACTTTACCAAGTGGTAGAAGCCCAAGTTCATAAGTACATTTTCAGGTCATCTGAGGACCATAAAAGTCAACTGTGCAGTCAACTGAGGGCTATGAGTTGGGGAGGTGAGTGGAAGCATCTCATTCATGTTCATACAAAGCCTATTCCTCATGCCAAGCATCTATCTTGAAGATTTTGAAGTCAAATCAAAAGTTTCCAAAAATGGAAAGTGACCTGTAATTCAAAGTTTCCAAAAATGGCAAGTTTTTGGTTCACATTCAACTTAACTTTCCAACATCAAAGAAGCTTCAAATGAATTTTTGGTCAACATGAAAGTTGAATATCTTTCTCTCCTCTTTTCAAAATGTCCTATAACATGATCATCTGATAAATGGTTGAGAAGTTATGAGCAAAGGATCACAATGTGTACATGGAAGTTCAACATGGCATAACTTTGGCTACAAAACTCCAAATTGAACCACTCTTTTTGCAAAATGCTCCTTGTGACCAAGAGATTCCAAATCAACCATTGCATTGCATGAAAAGAGATCACATGATCACATGTCCATTCAAGTGCAATTTGGAGGGAAAATGGAGAATTCAAAATTGGTGAATCATACAAGCCTAATCCCAATTCCATCATGTTTGTTAGATGAATTTAAGTGAATTTGCACCTTGCATGACACTGTTCACGTGCACATTGCTCATGCCACCTCACATTTGCATTTTTGGCATCACACCTCATTTCTCCTTAATTTTCAATTAGCCAATGCCTAATCTCAATTACAGCATGATTAAGGGACCATATAAAAGCTAAATCCTAATCACAATTTCAGATCTAGAATTCACATTTCCCTCTCAATTTTCTCTCTCTTGATTTTTCAAATTTCTTCACACAAACCTTGATTTTCTTTGTACATTCATGTTCATGGAAGAGTTTTGAGCAAGATTCATCATATGGTTTGAAGAATAGAGTGCATATTCGAGCTCCACAAGTGCAAGTTCATGAAGATGGTTTTCTGAAATTAAGCAAGATCCAAGCCGATTCAAGTGCTATTTCGTGTATAAAGCTTCAAGTTGAGGTTAGAGGAGAAGATCTGGAGGATTTGAGCACCTGAAGCCACTATTTCAACTCACTGCGCTTCAAGAAGGTTGGAATTTGATCACCTCTTTTCTCCATTTTCTGTACATGATTAGATAGACCTTTTGACGCTGATGATGCTGATATAATTAGTTCATGATTTGGTCAAGAAATGAGTTAGATATGATGATTTGAATTTTTGATGTTCAATATGTTTTTGATCGATCCGGTTGATTCGTTAGGAATTAGGTGAAATAATTGTGATATTCTTACTCCTGGTAACAAGACCTTTCCATTGATGTATAGCATGTCGAAATCTGGAAATTTTTGGATGAACGTCACCGGCGTACCACCGAAGAAGACGACCAGAATCACTATTCCGGCCGTTTGGTTCAAATGCCTAGGGGTTGTTTTGCCGCGCCTGCAACCTTTGAGTCCTCAGCTCGATCCTTGGCGCGAGCATCTTATTTTCAAATCCTTTTCATTTTCCATATTGAAACGCAGCGTTTGGTTAGCGCTCATGGACCTGATGCGCCTTGGTTCGATTCCTTGCGCTGGCATTTTTAATTTCCATTTGTTTTCCATGAAGCGCCTGTGACCTTCAAGTCGCTGGTTCGATACCTGGCGCATTGTTTTGCTTCATTTCCAATTGATTTTCATTCCAGCGCTTTTGTAACCTTGATAACCTGAGTTCAATCCTTGCCATATGCAATTCCATTTTTCATTCACATTTCATTTTTTACATGATTTTCATTTTATTTCATTTTTGTTCATCAATTTCTAAAAATCATAAAAAATGGTATACATGTCCAATTTAATCCAAATTTTTTTCCACATGTTCATTTTATTGTCTAGTTTTTTTTAGCATTTATTTCCTGATTTTTGCATTTCTAGATTTTTGATTGTGCTTGATTGTTTGAACATGATGCCATATGGATATGTTGCATTCATTTGATTGTAAAATGCTTATGGTTTATCCAATTGCCTTAAAATTTGACATGCTTGTTCATAACATTTGACATGATGTTTTGGCTTTTGTTTGGCATTTTTACCATTTAATACCACTGTTTTGGACACATGGACATATGTTGTAACATTTGGTGTCACATTCTTGACCTTGCTCTTGTGCATTTTCATTCACATACCATTTGTTTGCTTCTGGACTTAAATTTTGGCATGATGCTTGTCCATAACATGTTAAGTGCACATAAATATTTTCATGATCATTGGATTCATTTCTATTTTAATGTGGATTTTCTATTCTTGATGTCCAATTTTGATCACATTGTTTGCCTTTGCCTTATCTTGATTAATTGATGGCTTTGCTTAATGATTTGGCTTTGTTCCTTTTGAGGCTTTCTTCTTATTTGATTGATTGTGCTTCATGTTAAATATCGACTTCTGTTTTGGTCATTTGACTTGCCTTTGACCCTAGTCTTTGTACTAGTGGTTTGTACTCACCAATTGTGTTTTGTATTTCAGGTATTGAGCAATTAACACTAATGGTTGATGTGACCTCACTTCATGAGATGCCATTTGCTTTTATCACTAACTCTTGTTGTGTTGTAGGTCCATTGATGTGATGAACTCACTTGAGTGCTTGCATTTGTGACTTGCATTGTGTAGATATTGGATAGTCCACTGTTGTTGTCTGTTGTTTTTTCTGTCTGAGATATTGACTGTTTGGATTTTGTACAGGTACATTAGTCGCTTTTAGCTCTTGCTTGAGCTTTGCTTTGGAGTGTGGTTGATACACCACCTAGGTAACCACTCTCTTTCTCCATGTAGTCTGGAAGTCATGTCGCCTTTTTGGCAGGCATTTGGCTGAAGTCCTCCTTAAGAGGCCATGATTGTGATTGTTTACATTTGTGCCAAAGACCTCCTTGTTGAGGCATGTTACTTGTTAAGTCCCCTTAAGTGAAGAGGAAATTGATAGATAGAAGGGATTATCAATCAATCCCCTGTTATTCAGTTGAGTCTTTCATTATGCTCGCACTACGTGCTAATGCTTTTGAATAAACACCCAAGATCTTGTATAGAGTCAGTCAAGTGGAATAGGGTCCCTCATTCTGGATCCCCACATCTTCTTTATCATAAGCTCACCCAGGCCAGGGTTAAGAGCATGAGGTCTCATCCTCATTTCCATTTCACCAGCTTCACCCTAACTCTCAATGTTAGTGGTTAAGAGCTTCAGAACACCCCTATAGTTTTGGCTTGTTTGTCGAGGTTGATATGACCCCTTGACTAAAGCCCAACCAACTTATCTGAGCCTCTTGTTTGTAGATAGAGAGTGATGTTTGATTGCTTGTTTGCTTACTTGTGAATCTTTCATGTGTTTGCTTTTCATGCATGTTTGTTTGTTTTATGGGAGTTAGATGTAAGACCATTGATTGGCTTTCTGTTTCCTATTTGTTTGAGGAGTTAGATGTAAGCCCAGCCGTTGGCATTCTGTTTCCTGTTTGTTGTGTGGAGTTGGATGTAAGACCATTGATTGGCATTCTGTTTCCAGTTTTGTTGTTCTCTTATGAGACTTGCTTATAGTCTTCCCATAGGATTGCTAGACTTCGTATAGTCTCTCGTTTGCATGTCAATTAAGGTAGCACGGTTCCTTCGTCTAGGACTTCCTTTTTTGCATGAGCATTCCTAAAACACAAACAAACTCTATCTTCTCTTAAGGATACGTTAACTCCTTCTATTACAGGTGAGTAAGTCTCCAAAGGTCGAGCATCCGGTAGCTTGTGTAGTAACATTGTTCACCTAAAAAACACAAAACAAACAGAAACAGGTTAGCCGAGCTACG
Organism: Lathyrus oleraceus; assembly: GCF_024323335.1. Lineage (NCBI taxonomy): Eukaryota > Viridiplantae > Streptophyta > Magnoliopsida > Fabales > Fabaceae > Lathyrus > Lathyrus oleraceus. The sequence goes on along the minus strand of NC_066581.1, from coordinate 328,050,061 downwards.
ATGCTCTGATTCTCAATCTTTCTTGAGATACGTATGCAGCAGGGTAGGTCCTGTGTGAGCAATAACTCTTTATTTTCCCTACTTTGATTTTCTCTCTTTCGCATTGCATATAGGATTTTTATACACACTTTAGACATAAATAGCAAACGTGGATCCTGTGGAGTACCACAGACGTGAAGGGGTGCGATAACCTTCACGTAACCGGCCCCCTTACTCAGTTTTCTTTGGTTCGAGACTTTGTTTTATCCGTTCCCTCTAGGTTATGCAGTACTACCCTTCCCTCCTATTGGGATAAAAGTACATAGCTGGCGACTCTACCCTTTTTGTTTCTCGCCACTCTTCTTCGCGTTTGTACCTGGATTCGGGAAATCCTGGGGAGCGACACATATGAGAGAGACGAGTGACAAAGTTGTTAGGGTTTCGTTTGGAGAGAGACGGGTGAAATAATTGTTAGGGTTTTATTTTTGAGAGAGACAGTTGTTATGTACTGAAGAGAGAGATAATTTCGCTTATATATAAATAAGTATCATCTTTCATCACGATCGATAATAAAAATTATGGTGATATACATTGTCAATCACATTTTTATCATAATAAGTGGCTAATTGTTGGTGTTGAGATTCAAACCATTTCACTATGTGTACCTTTCACTACGGTTGCTTCATTTGATCGTTGTGACATGTCCTTTAGTAAATACAAAAAAGAAAACCGTCCAAAAATAAACTATTACCACGGTTAACACTATGACCATTGTAAATTTGGTGTTACAAAAGGTTTATTTTGTAGTAGTGATCGCAAGTTTCTTCAAAGATGTTTTTAGGTGTTTATGATTAAATTCTAAGTGTATACTAATGGTTAATTCCTAATGTTGAGGTATTTAATCAATTAATTAATTAAAATAATTAATTAATTAACTAAACAAAAAATGGGGAAAATAATTTATATAACAATTGCCATTCGTTGGCCAGTCAAGAAGTTAAGAATAAACCACTTAATCAAAAGGAAATAATGTCCTATTTTTATTACAAAAAAAAATAAGATTAAGAATCAAGTCAAAATAAAAACTAAGTTTTTTTTTTAAATCTTTTTTCTAAAATACTTATTTTAAGTTATTTCTAGTTTGTTTATAAAAAACTAATACCATAAATTAGATGAGTAAAATAAAAAAGGATTGCATTGGGCCAATAGGGGATTTTTTTACAAAAATAACCCACTTTTTCAAGGAAATTCCCAAAATACCCCTAGTTTCAAAAAAATCCCAAACTACCCCACTTTTAGGAGGAGTCGTCAATTGAATTGGAGACTCCTCTTAAAAATTGAATGGAGACGCCAATTGGATTGGCTAGGGCAGGTGCCCTAGCCAATTGGATTGGCACCCCTGTGTAGGACTTAAGAGGAGACGCCAATTCAATTGGAGCCTCAGTGTAAAATGCAATTTTTGTGTTATAAATTGATGTGTTGTGTGAGTAATTGTTCCATGTCTCAAATAATCATTTGGCAATCATGTTTAGTGTTCGTCACCGATACGGTAAGGTGATTTATGCGAGAGACAAACCTCAAATACTGATGTTGTTCTAGAACATCACTACGTTCGATCAACTGAAGAGGGAGCTGGTTCGTTGGTTAGATGGGAAAATACCAGAAGGGGAAAAAATTAGAAGTATTGAGAGACTTGATAGTATCTTTGGTTGGGTGCGAATGAAGACTGATAAGGATGCTAGGGAAATGATGTTCGGTCGAGACGACATCAATTTGATTGTTGTAATCAGTTAGAAATATTTCTGTTTTTAGATAGCTTATTTTGTACCGATGTTTGTTGTGAACCTCGTTGTAACAAAAACTTAATGATATATAATGATTGAAGGTTACAGAAATACAATGTTACAAAAAGCTTAAGACCTAGATGATGCTTCTCGATTGGTCAGTTGTTATTGTTGTGTCTTGGTTGACGACAAATACTACATAATCTTATCATTTTATCTGTGGAATCCATCTCTGTTCTGATACGTGTGCTGTTTGGCCTTCCTTTTTTCTTTCTACACATCTCGTCATTGTGCCAAACAATATCACCTTCATATGGAGGCCAGTAATCCTCAATTGGTAGTATCGAGAAGCTTTGATTATATACATTCATGACGGTGTCGGCCTTGTACACATCAGATAAATGGTTGTAAGCATCTTAACGAGTATAAGCGCATGCTGCAATGACATGGGAGCAAGGTATGCGGAAGGCCTGGAATTTTCCATAATCCCACCAACTTTTGTTAGTCTAACAGCGTAGGCTAAATTTGGTCTCCCCTCGTTGTGGTCCATTATTTCCTGGACGCTGAAATTTTGCCTATGACAGTCAAAGACTGTTACAGCGTGTGTGCTAGCTTTGATGCTCTCCTTTTTCATGATCTTCATGCAACACTCACTGAATACTTGCCCCGACATTAACACCACACTCCATCTTTCATCTCTGGTTGTGAACGTAGAAGCCAACCTATAATAGGTTGATCTTACCAAGGCGGTTATCGGCAGATTTTGAATTCCTTTGAATACCCCCATTCATGCATCCCACAAGGTTTGTTGTCATGTGGCCCCATCGACAACCTCTGTCAAATGCCCTTGTCCACTGCTCTACTGGTATGTTATTTAGCCATCTCCCCGCGTCTTCATTAGACAGTCTAATTTCATCACGATAATATTGAAATGACGGTTGAGTTAGAGCATACCCAACATTCACCACCTTCTTGCGAAGATTCTTATCTTTTATAACACGCATGAAGTTTTGTGCAATGTGTCTGATGCAATAGACATGGGTAGAAGGAGGATCATGCCATCCGTTGTCATGGTTGTTGTAGGCACTCTTAATGGCAGCATGTCTATCAAAAATCAAACAGAGATTGGCTTGTGGAGCCACATGCGTTCTGAGATATGGAAGAAAGAAACCTCATCCACCAGCCGTTTCACCTTCAACAAGAGCAAAGGCAATGGGAAAGACATTGTTGTTGCCATCTTGTGCAACCGCCATGAGCAAAGTACCCTTGTATTTTCCGTATAACCAAGTGCCATCAATTTGAATAATAGGTTTGCAGAATGCGAAACCTTTGATGCACGGGTTAAATGCCCAAAAGAGATGGTGAAAGATTCTATTACCTATAGCACAGGTTCCGTCTGGAATCATCGCTGGAAATGTCTCCATAATTGCCACAGTTCTTGGTACATATGTTTTTAGTGCCCATAAAAACCGTGGCAATTCCTTGTATGAATCCTCCCAGTTGCCAAAAACTTGTTCAACAACCTTTGTCCTTGCAATCCAGGCTTTCTTGTAAGATGGAGTATAATTATATGTTATTCTGATATGGGATATAATTATACTCACCTTCACTGATGGGTCTTTATTAATCAACGACAGAATGTCTTGATATATCAACGCTGCTCTTAGTTTACGGTGATCTTGTTCAACGTTAGTTGCAATGCAACTGTGAGGTGGGTCTATTGAAGCGATCTCCCAAGAGTCGTTTTTCTTCTTGTAAGACGCAGCCAAACGAAACTTATAAAGCATGTTACGATATTCGATAACATACCTTCTAGAATCAGTGTGTTTCACTCTAAAATCAGTAGAGTTGTTCATGTGGAATTTTTTGATAGCCAGAACACATTCTTCTTTGGTACGAAACATGTCTCCCACCTTTAATTCGCCTTCTGATCTCGGATACGGATTATAGAAAACACTGTTGGATATTTCATCGTCGTACAGATCCATATTTGTCATATGTTGAGGCGGGTTGTAGACATGACTAGGAGGTATTGGTGGTGGTTGATCATCATCTTCATCGTCGTTGTTCAGCATGTGACCAACCTGTATCTCAGTCTCCTCTTCTTCTTCATCAACGACGTCCTATTCTGCTTCTGCTTCTAGGTTGACGTCATCTGACCATTGTGGATCAAATTCACCAGATTCATCCTGACTGGTTAGTTGAGACTGTTGAGATGGTATACATGGTTGAAGAGTAATGTACAACTCAATACAGTTGCAGCCTGAATGTTCATGACTAACAAACATGTATTCAACATCTTCATCGTCTCGTACCTTAAGGGGGAAATACTTGCATTGACTATTCTAAAAAAATATTGGATTTTGATATGTGATCTTTGACACAATACCCGATCCTATACAGGATTGTATTCTTTTTTTCAAATGCAAGAAGGTTGCATTTCTCTTGATCGTGAGTCTAATGGTATCGGTGTTTCGAAAACAAAAACCATATAGCTCAGACTCGTATGTTTCACCGTTGCAGTGAACGTTGACACAATATAATGATGAAGATGACATTGTATAGATGAAAACTAGTTTCTTACTGCAGATGAATGTGAGTGAAGTATCTTGGATGTTGATAGTAAGACACTTAAATAGAGGAGTGAAGTGCCTCACATGCTAGCTAGTTCGAAGTGACGTGTCGCACATGCAAGCTACTCCGAAGTGACGTGTCGCACATGCAAGCTACTCCGAAATTATGTGTCAACCATGCAAGCTACTAAGAAGTGACATGTTCAGCATGCAAGAGAGAGGACAGCCACGTGTCAGACATGCAGACACACACTCCAAATAAATTGGCGCCCCCACTCATTCCTTGCACATGGGCGCCAATTCATGTGGAGACACCTTGTCAAAGCATGCATTCAGACCTCGAAACCAAGCAATCAGACCTAGGTCTTGCATGCATGTCCCTATGGAGGCGCCAATTTGAATGGCGACCCCTCTTAAAGGTTGTACATGGTCGCCAATTCAAGTGGAGACACCATGCAAGCACAACTTTTCATGCTCCCATCCATTTGCCTATAAATACATCCACTCCATCAACACTTCTTCCACACCATCACTCTCACTAGTTCTTCTATAATACTTCTTCTACAATTTCATCTACAACAACTTCTTGTAGTTTCATCTACACCAACCCCCCGACAAAATGTCTATCCGCACAATGGACGAATCACATAGAGGAGCGGTTGCAAACATCGCAACATATGTAAGTTTTTTCTTTTGCTAACTTTTTATCTTTCACCTTCACCAACCCCCTTTTATTTTAACATACCAACTTAGTCAAGTTTTTTGTTCTTTCTTTTATAGGATGTATCAAGGTTCCGAACTCGGGTCCACGAATATGTCCATATGGACCCGATGATTCAACCTTATGTTGAACTCGCAGGTTTTGGTCATATAAGCAAGATTTTTTGTCTTGGTCCGTAGATAACAAATTCATTCTAGCTTTATGCGAAATATGGAGACCAGAGACACACACATTTTGGTTCCCAACCGGTGAGTGTACCGTGATGCTAGAAGACGTCTACATGCTTTTGGGACTACCCATTGAAGGTAGGCTGTTAATGATAAAACCAACTATGCAAATTCAATTTGCATGGATCTCTTGGAGACTGATTTGTTAGATGATAACGTAAGAGGTCAAGGTATACTACTTTCTCGCCTTAAGTCGTACTATAATAGTTTATACTTAGATGAGCATTCTATCGAAGATGCTCGAATAATAAAAACAAGGTGTTACATTATGCTGTTAATTGGCTCGTTTTTATTTCCCGAAGGTAGTGGTTCTAGCATGCATATTATGTATTTACCTTTACTTAGATATGTAGATAGAATAGGAAGTTACAGTTGGGGATCTGCTTGTCTAGCCTATCTCTATAGCTCCTTGTGCAAAAACTCACACAAAGACACATCTATATTTTCTGGATGTGCTGTTTTGCTACAAGCATGGGGTTGGTCAAGACTACCGTCCCTAGCACCCGTCAACAACAACCCTTTCACATTTTCGTATGCACAAAAGTAAGTTGTTTAAATTGCTATATCTTTACTTACTTCTTTAAAGATTATTACCTCTAACTAATATTTTTTTGACTTTTTCGTGTAGATGGTCTGCACGTGGTATGAGTTACAACAAATGTCCAAGACATTGTATTACTCAGTATCGCAACCTGTTGGATCACCTTCGACTGACAAACGTAAGGAAAATAACTTAATTATTTCGTTATATTTTGTTAACTTCTTCTACCTTGACTATAATCCAATCTTCTTTTACATTTCAGTTTATTTGGCGACCATACCTTAATTTGGATCATGACCATCAAGTCAACGTTGAAGACGCATCCGTATGGACTGCATGCACACTGATAATACAGTTCACAACTGTGGAGATGCACAACAGTGATCGTGTGAAGCTGCAGTTCGGTATGCCCCAAAATATCCCAAATCCCCCAGCTAGCCTAGGAGAATGGCATCTGCGCAAAGTTAACGACCAATGGAACTTCAATCCATGGCAAAGCTTCGCAGGATCGGAGTATCGCAAATGGAAGCACCGTCATGACCATGTGTTAACTGACGTAGTCATGCCAACTGAAGAAAAACCAAGTCGTACTTATATGGCTTGGTACAGATCGATTGGTTTTCAATTCATCACCGAGGATATGTACTTGTACGACCCACGCCAGATGACTTACACACCTGACACCTCAATATCAAACCCCCAACAACAGTGTCAGACCGGATACACACAACCCCCTGTCCGTCAAATGTTCCGTTCAACCAACACACAAACATACAACCAAAATATTCCATACACCCAACCCCAATACCAAGAGCATACCCCATACCACCACCAACAAATTGACCATCAACCTGAGACTCAACATCGCTTTGCACCCACCCCATCACCCTACCAAAGTCGCCTAAGCCAGAACACCCAACGATCATTCAACACCAACCGCCCCTCCTCCTACCGTAGCCAAGAAGCCCAAACCTCACAAAACCAAAACATCCAACAACCCTATCTCTACCAAACACCCCAACAACCTTTCCAACCTTTCCTCGACGCATCGTTCACACCCATGTCTCCCTTCAACCGTCCCGGTCACCCATCAATGAGTCAACCACATCCCAACTTCTCTGGCATGGGTCATGAGCTCAGCTACGGCGGTACACCATTGATGCATACTGAAGACTATGCCGACTTGTCTGACTACCTCAACAGACCTTCTCCGTAGTTGGTAGTGACGCTCCTGACCCCTCAGATGCTCAAACACCGGTACCGAATCATTAACGTGGGTTAGGGCCACGGATTAGGGTAGCTAGAGGATGTGGGACCGGAGGTCGGTTAGGTGATCCCGGTCATCACCATTAGGTTTCTTTGTGTAAACAGAAAATTTTATTAATATCAATTGGTCCTATATCAAATTTATCTATCACATATACCATTTACCAAAAAAAAATGCATTTTACACTGAGGCTCCAATTGAATTGACGTCTCCTCTTAAGTCCTACACAAGGGCGCCAATCCAATTGGCTAGGGCACCTGCCCTAGCCAATCCAATTGGCGCCTCCATTCAATTTTTAAGAGGAGTCTCCTATTCAATTGGTGACTCCTCCTAAAAGTGGGGTAGTTTGAGATTTTTTTTTGAAACCATGGATATTTTGGGAATTTCCTTTAAAAAGTGGGTTATTTTTGTAAAAAATTCCCAATAGGGAGGTGTGTCTAAATACTCCTATAAATTTAAACCAATTGTCAATTAACTAGTGTCATGTGGTAAATTTTATTAACTAAAATAAAAATTCAGCATAATACATAGACATATGGCTAATTTAATATTAAATGAAAATAAAATTAACATAAGAATAGTATAAGAACAAGAGTAAAATAATAGGGGGAAAAGGAAACATTCAGTAAGTTGAAACTCAGTAACGTGAAACACGCAGGAGGAGTCCAAAATCGTGTTTCGCATAAGAACTTTTCCAAATTGATTCTCACGATTCTTCCAACAATCCAAACACCAAATCCACTCTCAATCAGTTTCGGTTCAACTTTTGATTCGAGTTCGATTTGGAATTTTTCGATGCAGAACTCGCTTGGTTCATAATTGCTCGATTCAGAGTTGGCATTTTGGATTCAACAATTTGTTTTAATCCAGCTTTTGATTCGAGTTTAGGAGTTGAACTCAGAACTTGTTTGCGTTTCGAATTGGCTCTATTTTTGTTTTATGGTTTGCGTTGCGGTTTCGGTTCACAGTTGTTTCGACTCATAATTGGTAAGCTTTACATATTAAATTCAGAGCTATGTTTCAATTCAAATTTTTTGTTTGGTTCAATTTGATTCTATGTGAAACTCAATTACGGTTCTTGTGTTTTTTTGACATTTTCGTGGTTATGACTAAATTATGGTTTGTATTGTGGTTTGATTATAGTTCGATTACAATGTAGTTTGCAGCCTGAATCACAATTAAAGCAAGCAGACAACATCAATGAATTAAATAGGATTAAAGTTTACTAGTTAAATTGAAGAAAAACGCAGATTCCATTTTTGCTCGCAAGGTGCTCGGTGAAATGCCTCAACCAATCTTCTTGCTTCTTTTCGATTCTGTTTTGCTTTATTTGTAACTAATATTTGTTGTTAATGATTTGGTTCTAAACGGTTTGTGAATTCATGGAGAATTATTGTCGTAATCATCATTTTGTGTCTTGCTCACCACATGCTTGATGAAATGCCTAAACCAATATTTTCTTCCCTTTTTGCTTCTTGTTTTCTTGCTAGTTGAATTCTGATTTTTTTGTTATGGATTTGGTATTGTGAGGTGCTGAATTTTAAATGTTGTTGCTGTTTGTTTTGAATTTTTGAAGGTGATAAGTTATGGTTGAAAAGGTGAATGAAGATGATGGTGGATTAATGTAGCGGTAAATTCATGACCATCAAACTATGAATAAGCTTAACGTCAATAAAACCAGAGTCGCCACCGCACTTTTATTGTTTCCAAAGGAAAAAGGGAAAATACAAACAAATACCAAAGATAAAAAGTTTTCAAATCAAAACTAATAAAATGCCAGAGATTACAGGTAAGAGGGTTGGTTACACAGAGGGAAGGTGTTAACAGCTAAAGTATCCTAAGTACTCCTAGGGAGCCCTTTTTTATGTGTGTATGTGTGTTTGGTATAAAATGATGTTTGAAAAAAATAGTGTGTGAGGATGAGAAAAGAATTTATTGATTATATTTTGTGTTCGACAAGACCTTCGGACTTGTACCTACGTACCAACATAAAAATGAGAGATTAAAATCTTGTAGTTTGTGGTAACAATTTAAAAATGAGTGAGTTGCTTTTAATCAAAGGTTTTAAGTTAAAAGAGGCACAAAGGGCCCAAAAGTTTGAATGTGTATTAATTCTTTTTGTCTTTTGAAATTTTAAGCCAATATGATTAGATTTATTTACAAGTTTGATTTAAGAAAAGAGTTTGAAAATTCAATGGAATAATGACAAAGTTTCTAATTTGAAATGAAGTCTAAGTTTGAAATCACAAATAAAGAAGGTTTTGGGAAAAAAAAGGGAGAGATTTTGAAATTTAAGAAGTGGAAGAAGATGAAGACACTAATCCTAAACATAAAAATTAAAAGTTAAGAGTTGAAAAGATCTTACCAATGAGATGCAATCCAACAGACAAGAATATCATATAGAAAACCCATTTTCCCTTTGGACTTTGAATCAAACAATTATCAACAAGCAATTAACAATATCAGGCATCATGAAGATCAAGGCATCAAATAAAGATGACCACATCCAAGCAAGCAAATCCCATAGCTAGCAGTCTTCTTTGTCTTTTCATGTATCAGATGAAATACTCATTGATTAACTCAGAATAAGACATTAGACACAAAATACCACTAACAGTTACATCAAAACCATGTAGCAGATAAGTTCAGGTAGATCCCAATACTTGCATCAGATAAAGGTTTAAATCACAATAACTTGGTCTCAAAATGTTGGCATGGCCAAGTCCTTTTGCATAGGGAATGTTGCCTAATCCTAAGTTCAAAAGTTCAGATAAAGCTCAACAATCCACACAAACATTTTTTAGGGTTTTTGTTGTTCATTAGGTATTTTAAGGTCCTAAGACCACAAACACAAACAAAATACACAAAAAAAATACAATAACAATATATGGCCCAAATGGGCAAAGTGAAGATGACATAAAAATAAATAATTTAAATGATATGTAAAGGACAATGAATGATAAATGACTTGAAATTAAATTGTATAAAGTAAATGACTTGAAAGTGAAGCAATATTAATAAGAATTAGTCAAATGTTAGTCAAAGTTAATTATGTTAGTGGTGTTTTGCTTTTCAACTGATTAAGTCATTCTTTGGAGAACACTCAACCATCTATTCACAAGCATGGATCCTTAAACCAAGACATCTTCCAAAGGAAGGAAAAAAGGCCAAGTTTCTACACAATACCATGAAAGATGGGAGACTTACAATCTCACTTACTAGAATGCAATGCCTTTAGGGTGAAATTTAGCTCTATGTTAAGCAATCGTAATTGGACTTATGTAGAAGTCACAACTATCTGAGGTTGGGCAATAAAAATTTAGGTGCTAATGCATGTTAGAGATTTGGTATAATGAACCAAACTCTTAAAATATAGCACACACTAAAAGAAAAGATCACAAAGGATGGACCTATCTCATCCATACTTATATTGGTTCATCTGACACAAGGTTATTGATGAACCAAGTTGCCTTAGGGTATTGAGACTTCATTGGTCAATGAAAAGGATGAGAAAGAATAGGGATGAAGATGAAGAGGGAGGGGAGATGAGAGAAACACAAATTGGTCATGGGAGAAATTTTATCAAATTAAAATCATCCATTCATTTTGAGAGATTAAATATACATTTCATCAATCCCCTAAATCCAATGATTTTAACCCAATAAAAGTCAAATCAACCTTGACCAAGGCCCAAGCAAATAGTCAAACATCACAAGACCATAAAAATGACTCAACATAATTTTTACACAATTAATCAATTAAAAATCAACTCAATCTTGTTGCCTACTTTGGTAGGACTTCAGCAAACCAAAAATCACAAACAATAGTGAAGAATTATGAGAGAATCGAAGAGATGAAGTTTCTGAATTTTCACCTTCGAGTTGCTTCAAATTCTCTTGATCTTGATCTTGATTTGCTTGATTCCTCTTCCTCTTGCTTGTAGTGATCAATTGAGATGGAAAGGACAATGAATTCTTGGAGTTTGAATTTCAAAACAGAAGGTGAAATTCAAACTTGATTTTAATGAAATCTTCAATAATTTCTATGAAGTGACGGGTTTGAGTCGTCTTGGCAAAGCTTGGGCAAGGTATTGATGAAGTTCTGAGCTTATTGCACTTCTATTTATAGCCAATTCAAATGCTTTCTACACACTTTCATTTGAAATCCAAAAATTGCAATTTGCATCATGAGCTTGTATGGGTGTGTACAAAGCCCAAAGAATGATTGGAAAAGATACAAAATCATGCACATGTGATGTTGAAAGCAATGCATTAAGCCATGCAATGTTGAAATGAAATTGAACATGAGAAACTTCCAAATGGTACCAAGCATTACACCCATGCGCAAGTCCTTCAATATTGATCCAAATGAGATGATATTGGACTCTTTGGAAAGGTGAGGTCATGGGGAACAACTTTCGTGTTTAACACTTTTCCATTTGAAGTTTGGATCATTATGAATTTTGAGGTGGAAGTTTGAAAAATCAAACATAAATGAAAACTTTCTAAGTACCAAGTCAAATGTTTACTTCTTCCACCTTGAATAACTTTTGTTATGGACTTCAAATGGAAAAACTTATTTCATAAAAGTTGTATCTATTTCAAACTTATTCAATTTAGTCACAAATTTGACCTCATTTGGATTTGCCATAAAGGAGTTATGCATTTTAGAAGTTGAGGAAAATCACTTGTTCAATGGTAATGGCCCAAAATGACCTATAATGTTTCCTCTTGGCACATGAATTTGTAAGTTGAATTTGAACTTCTTCTAAAAATAAAAGTTGAATAGGACATCTTGAATTTGATCATAGAATTTTAATGGTTTTCATCTTATAAAAAGTGAGCAAATTATGGTCTTGGGAAGTTGACCTCCTAACTAGGGTTCATACAAAATGACCTATAATCTTTCACCATAAAAATGATTTTCCAAGAAAAACTAGATCTAGACTTAAACATGAAATTTGTTTGGAATCTCACTATGAGTAAATTTTATCTTGGAATAATTTTCATATGACAAACGTTGTAGGAGATAGGGTCTAGGGAACCCCAATTTTGACCAATTAACTTTCTCTGGTCAACCACCACGAACCATCTTGCTAGCTTGACATTCCCTTTATTTTTGGGACTCATGGAGGATTATATATGTGTAAGATGATGTAATATGAAGTATACCTTGAAATATTTGATCAATTGATGAAGAAACTTATTGAGGAAGTCATACAAGATACCTAGATGAATTAGGGCTTCCAAGGCAAACAAGCTTCAAACTCTTGATGATTTATTGATCAAAATGATATGTGAAGATCATGGGGACTCAAATATGATGTCTAAAGTTAATGTGAGTCATCTCTTGATTAGTCTCCTTGCATTGAGGGTCTTAAACCCTAAGTATGAGCTTGATGAGGCATTGGTGAGCATACACACTACCTACATAAGAAACAAAGCTATACATAGACATATTTTTGGTATTTTGGTTAGTAAATAATGAAAAACAAAGTATGATACAATAAAATATGTTTGGTGACCTCTCCCAATGCAAACCCAAGGAATAGGAGGGTAAGGAGGATGCCAAGGTGTGATCCCAAAGCCAATGCATATGATGAGATAACATGAGGGATATTAGGGTCAAAATTGGGGTCTTACAATTAAGGTTGAAGATTGATGATGATGGATTGAGGTTTGGTGAATAATTTGAAGAATGTTGAAATTTAGTTATTTGGAGGAGATGAAGGCTTGTTCAGGGTTGAAGGTTCTTGAAGAATGGTGAAGAATTTTGTGATTTTTTGGTGAAAATTGGGCTTATGGAAGGTGATGATTGATGAAGGTTTTGGTTATTTTTTGTGGTGAATTATGATTATGAAAGAATGAAGAAGATTGGTGAAATATGATTTTTTTGGTGGATTGTGAAGTTGTGAATTTTAGAGTGAGTTTGTAAAGTGTGATGAGTCTCATCATGGTGAGAATGATGAAGTTTAAATAGGAATAAAATGGAGTTAAAGTTAGTTATGGAAGATGATTCATGGCCATTCGATAATGATCCTTGTGATGGGTTTAAGAGTGGCTAGGATTGAATTTTCAAATTAGTTGGAGATTGTGCTAGTTTTGAGTGATTAAGGTAGTTGAGGGTAGTTAAGATAGTAAGAAATGAAATGTAAATTTTGTCTTTGTTTGAAATGAAATGTAAATTCAATTTGGTTTACTTGAAGTTGCATTTAACTTGGTTTTAGTTAGTTAGAAATGAAATGTAAATGCAAATGTGTAATAAATTCCAATTTGAATACAAATGTAAATGTAAATGTATGTGAAATTCATTTTGTGAAGGAAATTGGAATTAAAATGTGATTTTATGTACCTGGCTTATGGTATAAATAAAAATCAAAACAAATTAGCTTAAAAAACAAATAATTGGACTAAAAATATATTGGTCATGGATTTAAACAATAAAGCTTTGACTCTTTTGAAATAATTTATTTTATTTTATTTTATTTTATTTTAGTTTACATCTTATTCTTATTTTTACTTCAAATCTCATTAAAGCATTTAGAACAAAATTAAGTAATAAGACACAAATCAATTTTAAACCGTAAACCGAGAAAAACTATAAAATTAATACAATGCAAATGAGATGGCAATAAAAGTCAACAAAGTCAATCTTCGAACCTCTGAATAATGTAATGAAATGAGTGGTGTAATATATGATAAAATGGAATGCTCATGTCATGCTGATGTAGATGAAAAGAAAAGATTAGGGTAAAATTTAGGGTATGACATGCTACATGTGATTTAGACGATTCATTGCCTTTTATGGGCTGGATCTATTGACTTTTTCGGTCGGTCCAGAACAATTTCCCTTAAGCCTTTGGCAGTGTGAGGGTTTTTTTCGTATTCGATCTTTCGTGTCGGCCATATCCAAATTGAATGGAAAACCAATATGTGATGTTGATCGAAATTTGTGCCATTAATTCACCCCATGTTTCATACGTCTTTTAGTAGGTTCTTGGAAACCGAAATACTCAGGTGTCTTTCTAAGGCGATCTAGAGCTTCGGTGATGTTTAATGCCTTTTGGTAAGTCATATCGCAGTTCTCAAAGAGTCAGTTTTGCATTTTCTTGAGACGTTACATTTGCTTCTTTTATTATATGCACTCCTTACACACACACACACACACACCCCTTTATGTAATTGGAGAAAGTAGTGTCTATCATGAGTTGAAAATCCAAATAAGATGTTTCTGCTTCATGGGTTAATCATGTCACCTCATCAAATAGTTCTATCTTTGCTTGAAAAGGTATCCTTGATAGGTCCTTTATAGACGTAGGTCCTTCCTTCTCTGGATGTGTTGTGTCATTCTTTTATATGAATGTACCTTCTCGATCCTAGATAATCAGTTGCCTTTCAACAAATTTGAAATAAAAGTTTTGAATCACTTGATGGTTGCTCCTTCGCACATGTACCCTGCAAGTTGCACGTATATTAAAGTCTTCCAGTATTTGTGTGAATATCAAAGGAGAAAACCCTTTTTGTCTCTTTTATTCCATCTCTTCAAAGTACAACTTATTTCTACGAACCAAACACGGAGCCATAACTTGAATAATCTGGTGCAGGTTATTTATAGCTTCAAAAAAATTTCAAGAACCTAGAGCATTTTGAAAATCGGTTCTTCTTTGTTCATTCCTCTCCATAAAAAGGCTCATGCAACAGTGTGTACCATAGGGACCAAGGTGGAAGATAGGTGTGTTGGTCTATTTCACAAGTACTGAAACAAAGGTCATTTATTGTTGGGGAATGGATAATATGTCTACAAGGAGGACGATATGTATCAGAAGGAACTTTATTTGAAGAAACAATTGGTTATTTTTGTCACTACACGAAAAATACAGAGTCGCCATCAGATTTTATTTATTCCAAAGGAAAGGGAAAATATCGAGAAGACCCCAAAAGAATGGTCATCGCAACCACGAACAGGTTCAGAATTCGGTTATGTAAGGGGAAGATATTATCACCCATCACATCCATCATACTCAATGGGAACCATCTAAGATGTCTACGCTTGAATGGGTGTCATTATCTTAATGCTTACTTGCTAACCGTTTATAGAGTGAAAATATATTTTTTATTAGTGTGCTCGCCAAGGATTTGGGTTCTCGTGCCTACGTATGCTCACTCGTTGAAGTGAAAAATTAGAGCCCCGTACTTTGTGGTATAAAATGTTTGTTTGTTTTATTGATTTTATACCTTGAAAAAGGGTTTTCAGAGTGATGCCCTAAGGCTCAAACAAAAGGCTTGATGAGTTGATATTGATTTTTGGTTTTGAAAAGAGATTGTTCTTGACTTCGAATTGCATTAAAGACTATGGGTAGAGGTGAATATTTCAAACTACCAAGCCAAGCATCTTGTGTCCTAAATACTCAGAATGAGTGTAGGAAAGCTCCATTCTCATCCCTTCTCTACCACTTAAGGCTCGTGGCATACAATCCTAATCACATCTTATTGGGTTTTGAATTTGATTTGAGAGAATACCACTTGACGTTGGATCAAGGGTTTGTTTATTGTTTATGAAATAATGACGATCCTATATCCTAGAGTTTGCTAACAAGCAACAACAAGACAAAGGAAAGCAAGTAAGATGTACACCAAAGTGGGAAGAGGGATACATGAAAATACAAGGGATTTGTGTGAGAAATAAAGATTTTCGTTGTAAGGTAGTCCAAGAGAAAGTCTTGTGTGTGAATTGTGTCCTAAGCTAACATCTGGATAACAGAATTACAAAGCATGTCTCCCTAAGGTAGTGCCATGAATGCAGGTCATTCTTGCAATAAAAGATTACAAGTCCTAGGAGACTCCAAGTTGCATAGGTCAATCACAAAATCCCAAGTCCAAATGCAAGGGTACAAACAAGTCCTCTAAATCTCCAAACAAAGTCCATATGGTCCATAATACTCCATGTCTAATGCTAAGGTTAAACATCAAGTCCATAGTCCAATAGTATTCAAATTATGTCTTTTAGTCTTTTCCATTTTATCATGTTTTTGTTCATTTTATATTATTTAACAAAATAAAGCAATAATGGTGAAGAATGGCGATGATGAATGAGAATTATAATACACAAAGTAAAGAAATAAATTGCAAAAATTTAAATGTTAGAAGTTAGATGCGTAATATAAATGTTAGAAGTTAGATGTTATAAGTCAATTTAAAAAGGAACCGATTACTTGAGACTATCTATCCACAAATCAAAGGACTCAAAATATGGCGTATTAAGGGATAACCTATCAACGATTCAAAGTATCAAGAATGATCCAATGATCATTTATCAACAAGTTTGAATCAAAGAAGATTAAATCAGCCAAAATATCCATCTATCAATAATTTGAAATGTGGAAGATTTGTCAATTAAGCCATCAAAACAGAATGGAAAGAAATACAAGTCAGTGGTTAGATGTTAATAGTCAAGGATCCATCAAGCTTGCAATGAGAAATGAGACTACAAATCAAACCATAAAACAATTATTCATAATAAAAATAAATTGCACAAAAATAACAAGAATATTAAAATTCCATGAAAATGAAATAAAAAAGAGAACAAGAATAACATTGAAAAGAAAACTAACAAATAATAAGAAGAGAAAAAGGGAAAAATAAAAAAAATAAAAACAAGAAAATAAGTAACAAACTGGCCAGGAGGTGTGAAACCGACAAGGGTGTGAAATAGGTATTCGTTGGGCCTCACAGGCAGAGGCCTAATAACCTCATTTCCCCAAAGCAAAGGGAGGTGTGATTACCGCTTGGAAGTGTAACAATGAATCTGAGTGGGACTAAGAGCCCAATGCATAAGACATAAAAGGGATCAATAAGGCTATGAACATAACCTAGCCTCATTCATGATCCTGCGTATCCTTACTCTTCCATTTCCCAACATCACACTAGAGTATTCAATAGCTCCACCACGCTGAAGCTCTATACCGGCAGCGACAGAGCACGTGAGGATTAAACCGTATACCACTCCACTTTCCTCGCCTCACTTAAACCGAATCCAAATACGACTCCGCCTAATTCCTACTATAACTCACAGATTGAATCCAAATGAAAACAAAAATGAAAACTAGGCAAATACGAATCAAGGGAAGTGTTCTTACCGTGACGACTGAAGAAACTCAGGTACAAAACTTCTTCGACTTATGCTCTCTTCTTCCTTCTTTGCGATGCTTATGCGTATTTTTTTGACCTTCTTCCCTCTTCTCCTTTATTCGTGTTGCTGAGTTGGTTAGTCCCTTTTTTTATTTTGATGAAAATGAGACTAGGGTGAGAATGAGGGAGTGAGGATCCTGGTACCATAGAGAATGATCTGGGGCGCAATGATTGGCAATGATTGCCTTTTTATAGAGTGATCCAATGGGTAGATTGGGAAAAAGATTGGTGAGTTGGACATGAAATTCAGATTTTATTGAATTAAATCGAAATGAAAAATACTGAAAAATCTCATTATCTTGGATCAAATAAGATGAGTTAGTGAACCAGTTTTCTTTAGGCTTGGTTTATTCAAGTGGTTTAGGGTCGGTTTAAGTTGCTTGTGAAATGTTTGGCTTAGGTTTCAATGGGATTGTTATAATGATGTTTGCAATATTGAATTATTCATGCTTTGACATTCATTTCTGGCCATTCTGGACTGGTTTTTGCAGGACTTCAAAGCATACTTTAATATGGTCCAGTCAAGTCGACTTTAGTTATGGTGAACATCAAGTTCAATTCGGGTCCAGTTCTACTTTGGGGTCACTTATTGGGTTTGGCTTATGCATTCTGCAGATGAGTATCCAATGGAGCATTGTGGTTTGTAGTCTTGGCCTGAACTGATATAACAAGTCTTACTAACATGCTCTGATGCTGAATGTTTGCAGATCACATTTTAATAGCGTGGCCTCATTTTTGACTTGCCTCAAGTTTTGTTCCTAGTTTTTTATGAAGTGATTCACCTGGGTTGCGTCGCACTGCGAGTAAAAATCCTTGGTCCCGACCTTGGTTCATTATTGTTTTAGTTAGTTCATGTACTTATGAAGTGATTTGGTATGCTAATGTGATGCTTAGTGGTTTCTTGTGAGGGTCAGAAGTTACATATTTTTTTATTGGAGGTTGATTGTAATCGATTAGCCTTTTTTAGAGGGAGATTCTAGGTATTGAAGAATTATTACAGTTCGTTTTTTTGGTTTGCAGTTTCTATTGGGAGTTTAGAGTAGTTGGAAGTGGTTGAAGTATGTTACCATTCAGTTCTGAAGGTAGGTGGATTTTGAATCGGTTAGAGTTTGTTATGAGGTTTATGAGAAAGTTAGTTAACGTGAGTTAATAGTGTTGGCTGATGCTTGAATTGTTAGTTTAACTTGGGTTTCAATGAAAAAAAAGCTAAATTATAGCTTAATTGTCCTGCTGAAGTGGTTTGCTCGGTCTGCCCTTTACCTTGATGCTCTACCATGTACATGCCACTTGTTTTGGTAGTTGGCAATTGTAGGAGATAGGGTACAGGGAACTCCAGTTTTGACCAGTTGACTTTCTCTGGTCAACCACCATGAACCATCTTTCTATCTTAACATTCCCTTGATTTTTGGGATTCATGGAGGATCATATATGTGTAAGATGATGTAATATGAAGTATAACTTGAAATATTTGATCAATTGATGAAGAAATTTGTTGAGGAAGTCACGCAAGATACCTAGATGAATTAGGGCTTCTAAGGCAAACAAGCTTCAAACTCTTGATGATTTCTTGATCAAAATGATATGTGAAGATCATGGGGACTCAAATATGATGTCTAAAGTCAATGTGAATCATCTCTTGATTAGTCTCCTTGCATTGAGGGTCTTAAACCCTAAGTATGAGCTTGATGAGGCATTGGTGAGCATACACACTACCTACACAAGAAACAAAGTTATACATAGACATATTTTTGCTATTTTGGTTAGTAAATAATGAAAAACAAAGTATGATACAATCAAATGTGCTTGGTGACCTCTCCCAATGAAAACCCAATGAATAAGGGGTAAGGAGGATGCCAAGGTTTGATCCCAAAGCTAATGCATATGATGAGATAACATGAGGGATCTTAGGGTCGAAATTAGGGTCTTATGATGCGTGTTTTTCGCAAGTATACGAACGCGTTAGAGTAATATAAAAGATTATCGAATCCACAGAGACCAAGTGTCAATCTATCGTTATCTATTGGTATGGGGTTTATCTAAGGTAATCGAAATAGGGGTTTTAAGAGTGCACAATGAAAAATAAAGTATTAAATAAAATTCAATTAATAAGGACAGGTTCGAATGTAATTCACATAATTAATAAATAATCCAAGTACTTGCTAATAGAACTACTTATGGGCAGTGTTTCATACTTTGAAAAGAACCAATTTAACGGGAACTGTCGCTTTCGGGAATTCAGAACCGAGTTGTACTCCCTAATCAAACCCTCTTATTGTCACTTATAAAAAGGCGTGCATTGCGTTAGAGTAGTAAACCTATTTTTAAGAAATATAGTATCTTGACTAAGTTGAAAAGTATTTTGACCTGGATTCCTTAACCAAAAGAGGTTCTCACGAACCAGACTCTAAACTTATAAACGCGTCCGAAAATAGTTTTAAAATCACTTTTCTTCTTAAGTTAAAAACTCCTAATGAACTAAACAAAGCGCTTTCGCTGTATTTGAAATAGTTAAAAACAACTAAGTTTAAAAGGACGTTGGACGGCTTTCGATCTTACCCAACGGAAATTAAGTGCGGGAAAACTTAAGTTGAAAGTCAAAATAGCCCTTAAGTGTTTCTACGAACAATTATACGGATTATCGGTTCAATTACGATTCTTACATTCTAACCTTTATGAGTTTAGCTAGACATGGTAAAGTAAATGTGCATTTAAATTTAAATAAAAGTAGTGCGAGTGCGGAAAATAAACAAAGTGAGACCAATTGCATTTAAATTCAAAAAATCATATCTCACTCATTATTTGTCCAAAAAATGTGAGACCAATTTCTCTTTTAATTTCTAGTTTCTAAAAATGATTTTTAATATTTTTTATCTTATCATTTGATATTTTTTATGAAATTTCTCTTTTCTGGTTGTTTTTAATTCATTTAAAATAGTTTTTGATATTCAAAAAATACAAAAATATTTTCTTAACCTCTTTGAATGATGATGGATCTATGAAAAATATTCTCATCAATTTATTAATTAATTTAAGATTTATTTGAGATTTTAATTCAATTAGGTTATTTTTTATGCATTTTTAATTGATTAAAAATAGTTTCTGGTTTCTAAAAATGCTGAAATTTTTTGTCAAACTTTGTTTGACTTTGTTGAACTTAGGATAATTCACTTGGACTTTTCAAAGTTGATTTGAAGTGAATTTGAAGTTTGACCTTTAATTGATTATTTTAATTCAAGTATTATTTTAATTTTGAAAAATACCAAAAATATTTTATTTGTTTCTTGACTTCTAATCTTCATTTTGCTTCTGTTTATTAATGTTTGACCTTGATTTCATCTATCTTTGGTCAATGTATGTTGGTTACCTCATTTGATTTCCATTAATGCATTTTCTTATTCATTTTCTTCTTCTTCTTCTTCTTCTTTTTTTGATCAATGAGTTAAAGATTGGTGGTTAGCCTTGATGTATGAGAGGTTTAATCTTCCTTGATTCAAATCTAATTCATCTTGATCATAGATCAAGTGGATGGCTTTGCATTAAGGATAGGTTACTTCCTAATCAAGTAAAGAACCTAAATCAATACAAGATCATTTCTCATCTTCTTTTGGCATGGCAAGTTGTAGGAGCTTGATTCACTAATCAAGATCTCTAACTTGTGTTGTTGCCTATATTTTATTGACCGACCTCAAATAGGTGTGACTACTACATTAGTCCACTTATGATTGCTTAACATAGCGCTAAATTGCCTTATGGCACACTAACACTAACACTAACCATTAACCATTAACATTTAATTCTTGCACTTTACATTTATGCAATTTACTATTCTTGTACATATTATTCATTTGCTTTTGCCCTTTGCTCATTTGAGCACATGTTTATATTAATGCAATTTGCCTTTTACTCACTTGAGCACATAATTGTGTATATATTATTATGCTTGTGTTTTGTTTTGATTATTGTGAACCAAATGCAAAATGGACAAAAGGACTTAGATTCTAGGATATTCCCTATGCAAAATGGAGGAAAAAGGCCTTAATGTTGAAGATGAATTGGAAGGACAAAATCTCTAAACTCATTCTTGTCCATTCCTTATTTGACATTATAGAACTTTTTGATGTGTGTGTTCTTGTGCTAGGGATTCCTATTTGAGCCAAAGTGAAGAACCATTGTCATGTGCATCTAAAGTGAGAGATACAAGAGCCATTGGAAGATTCCTAAGAGCTTTGCTTGGTTGATCGATTGCTTGAGTATACTTATTTGCTTGCTTATTCCAAAGGATGGGAGCTACTTGGATCATCAATATGATTTCAAGAAGGAAACTCCATTTGTGGTCTTTTTTCTTCTCCTTCATCTCTTGTATGCTTAGGACTTAGCCATTCTTCTTCTTCCCTCCACTCTAACCCAAGCCAAAACTTTTTTGCAAACATTAACATTTCTTTTCAACATTAGAAACCTAAGCATTATGCTTTTGATTTTCAAACCTTCTTTTTATAAAACTTATTTTGAATTGAATCTTTAAGTCAACTTTGACCATATTTTGTAAATACTCTTCATTGGTAAATATAACTCACTCAAATGTTTTTGTGGTTTCAATGACCACTTTCTTATCAAAACTTTTCATAACCTTTAACTATTAGGTTTGAGTTATCCTTGAGGTTGATATAATACTCACCTATATCCTTAGTGATGGACAATGAGTCTTCCATGCTTATTATAGGGTTAACCCCTCACTATCATGTTGAAGCTATCCTCACATGGTGGATTTGTGGTTTTAGGTTGAGTTTTCTCCCTTGGATAACAAAAGACCTTAAGGCTTTTGGACCAATCAATTCACCAATTTGTTTTGAGATTTTTACCCCGAACTACGAGGTTTTGATCCTAATCTTTTTTAAGATGGTACGCAGGCAGTGGGTTTATCCATTCAAACACAAAAATTGTAAATAATTTGTACATTCTTCTCCCATCTCTCCAATCATGTTTGCACAAACAAATTTTCACAAAATACCAACCTTACAATAATTGTGAAAAGGGCTCCCTAGGAGTACCTAGGATGTTTTGGATGCTTAAAACCTTCCCATTTCATAACCAACCCCCTTACCCCGTTCTCTGACATTTTTATTAGTTTTTGATTCGATAAAACTTCTCGGTTTTTGTTCGCTTACTAACCTTTCCTTTGGATAAATAGAAGTGCGGTGGCGACTCGACTTGTATGGTTTACTTTTGATTTAGTCAAAAAATCTAAAGGTAACGAATACCCCGCTACAAGTGCGAGTGCGGGAAATAAATAAAAGTAATGCGAGTGCGAGAAATAAACAAAGTAGTGCGAGTGCGGAAAGTAAATAAAAGTAGTGCGAGTGCGGGAAGTAAATAAAGTAGTGCGAGTGCGAGAAATAAATTAAAGTAAAGACAGTGCGGGAAAGTAAAGTAGACAAAGGTAAAGCAATAAAACCTGCTCCAATCAGAGGGTTGAATAAAGTGCGAAACGGAAATGAAAATGGTGGCAGGATTAACTTCCTTCCAAAGTGCTCCAAACTCGACTACACAGTTGTGGCAACACTCCGATGTGAAGCGTTTACCACTTTTATAATACTGAATATATGCCTAATTGTAACTAAGTTTTGCTCTAAGTTTGGATGATGAAACAAATGAAATCTAGTCTCTATTTATAAGCAAGGAAAATAATGGAAAAGACAAGGATGTCCTTCAGTTTGAATTTGGGAGGGAAACTTCTTTCTTCTTGTGGCGCCCGCCACAACACCATGGCACCCGCCATAAGGGTAAATTGTGGCGCCCAAGTGGAGATAGTGGGAGGCGTGGCAGTCGAGGAGAAGTTGAACTATGACACGTCATGGTTGGACCCATGGCGCCAGCCACAATGGGAGCCACAAGTGCAAAATGCTGAATTTTAGTCTTTTTAGCTCATTTTCACTCCTTTTCTCGACCGGGGCTCCGATTAGACTGAAAACCTGAAAATAAAGAAAAACATAGTAATAACATAAAAAATAAATAATAAAACAATTAAAATGCATGCGAAATCGGAGTCGAAAATACGGTGAAATTCAGTCATCAAATTCTCCCACACTTAAACCCTTGTTTGTCCTCAAGCAAAACACTAAAAAGCTCATAGAAGAAAAACTGGTGTCAACGAGTGATTCGGGCTAGAAAGGCTTCTAAGTTCAAGTCGGGATGCAGTGATAGGTACTAACTGAGTGAACTAAGGGTATCGTGATGACACTTATCCGCAGACACGGACACAAACTCCATTCCTATATTAACCAACCCATATTATCCCATAATACCCAGGCCTACCTCTTCATCTCTTTTTGGGTCCTTTTCATTCAGGCGCAATCACATTAAGCCCGTTATCCGTACATGCTTCATAGAAGAGTGACCTGTTAGTGATTATGATCCAAACATGGGGTTCCTGGCGCATAAATTTGTGTAAACCCTTTTATTTGACCCAACTGCGGTTGTGGGGGATCAGATCGTAATCCGCCCTACCGAGTTCAGCACCAGATACCTCTGAACCAACTAACAACGGGTGAGTTTTTCTTTTTCTTTTTCTATTGCAGCGAATTTTTACAACTTTTTGGTTTAAATGACTTTGTGAGGGTCACCTATACCAAAGTTGCCATTTCTTGTCTTTTATTTATTTCACTGGATCATTCACTTATGTTCATCGGTCCCCTACGTAGAGGATGCTTCGGCCGGAGCTGACTGCTGGAATAAACTACTGAGGACTATACTGAAATGGTGATTAAGGCCATGGTATATGGGGTTTCGGGAGTGATTCTTATATTCATAAAGTCTATGGTGCTAAAATGATACTGATGTTTCAAGCAGTTCTCCCAAGTCACCACATCCCAACTCAAACCTGTCTTAAAGCCCAAAAACTTTCAGAATAACACCATTTTCTTTTGCAAAATTTTTTTGGTAGGGCTAAAGGAATGGGGAGATTAGGATGTACTAAAGATACACTATACTGGTGACTCGTCAGACTCATGCATTATCTAAAACACTCAAACTAAAAGCAAAATGAAATAAAGTAAACAACTAAAAAGCAATAAAAATAAACAATCTAACTAAAAACAACAAAGAAAAATAGAAAGCGATAAAATATCCTCGCACACTTAAATCAAACATTGTCCCCAATGTTTCGAAATAAGATAAGGGGAGAGTAACCTGGCATCCTACTGCTGACCACTGGTACCTTCGCCGTCCTGAGGTGGACGACGGGATCGGCTGCGACGACGGTCTCTCTGATCCATCCTGGCCTATAAGGCATCCTGAGTAGTCCTCACCTCTCGAAGGTTGCTTAAAATGGAACCCTGAGTGGCTTCTATAAGCTTAGAATATTGACGGTGGTAGTTCTGCTGGCGGGCTTGCTCGTTTGTGATCGTAAGCAGGGACTGTACAACAGTCTCATAGGATCGATCTGTCCTCCGCTGCGATTCTTGCATGAAGCTCATGTTGTCTGCCAGTTGTTGCTGAATGGTAGAGAGTAGGTCATCACGCCTTTGCTCTCTAGCCATGTGGTCGCGCCACATCTCCTATGTAATATAAAATCCAGGAGCAGAACCTGCAAAAGAAGAAGATCGTGCAGTGTGTGGTGGTGAAGGGTGATGGAGGGACACATGAGGTATGAGAGATTGCTCTCTCCGATCAAACTCTTCATCAGTGTCGTGTCCCTCCTCATCAAGAACATTAGGAGGAAGTGGACCCAAAACAGGTGGAGCATCTAGAACATAGGTCTAATTCCTTTCATTATGTACATCAGTATGTCTAGTGCACGGTAAGACAACAGATGAGATAGCTATACCATGAATCATAAGCACATAACCTCCCTCTCTTCTCAATCGGCACAATTTCATATCTCTCAGAAATTTTAGGTTGATTGTGCGAGGAGCTAAGGGATCTAAGGTAGCTATCTCATTGTTCAGGTTAAGAGCCCGAGCAATAGACGTAATGAGTCCTCCGAAAATAATAGGTCCCGCTTTATTTAGAGTTAAAGCCATATGAGCAATCATAAACGGGACCGAGTTAATTCTCCTATTTGTGAGACTTCCTTGTAAAAATAGAAGCTCTCGAGCATTGACCTTGTTTGGATTCTCCCGGCCAAAAATAGTACATGCTAACATATATCTAAAAACTCTGATGGCCGGGTTATGGATGGTCGAGGCAAGAATTCCTTCAAAAGAATTTATTGAAGTGTTAGACAATCTCTGCCAGAAGGAAAACACCTCGACCGACCAATCTGAATCCAAAGGGGCCTCACAAATAGCACCTTCCCCGTGAGGAATTCCTAACAGACCTGCTAGTTCGTTGGTACTAAATTCATACTCAACAGCAAACATTCTAAATCGAACAGTACCAACTGTGCTAGCAGTGTTAGGACTGACAATATAAATTAAAGAGCTTAAAAACTCGATTGTCAATCGCTCAAAGGTAGGCTCTCTGTTTGAAAAGATAGTGTGCAAGCCTAAAATATCTAATAAATGAAAAATGCTATGGTAGATACCCAAAGTGTAAAGACAATTATCATCCACGTACCTTGTCGGGAGAATTTCCCAATTTTGTAATCTTTCGATAATCCCCCTCTGCCTATCTCCCGGTTTCCCTTCACGAAGGATAAATCCGTTGAACTCCATTATTTAGCTCTTGCAATGTGATGAAGAAAATGAAGATGAGTTTGTATAAAGGTGGGATTTTTTATGAATATTGACGGATGAAAATGAAAATGGAAGTTGGGAAAATGACTTGTATGGTGGGAAGATGAGAAATGTGGGAGCTTTTATGGGGTTCAAGGGCGTTTTTGGAAGGTGGAAAAATGGGTTTTGGAGGTTTGAAGGTTTGAAAATGGTGAAAAATGTGAGTCCGCCCCGAGCTTTTACAAACGCTGTGGCGGGCGCGACAACATCCATGGCGAGCGCCACAAGGCTAATTTCAACTGGGCCGAATTTTTACTCATTTGGCATGGGCTTCTCCATTCTCTTTTTGGTTGGGGGGTCCTGTCGCAACCTAAAAAATATAGTATGCGAAAAAACACTCGGCGAGAAAGAAATGACAGAAGAGTCGCCACCATGCGTTATTTATCCCAAAGGAGGGAAAGGAAACGCTCGAAGTAAACCTGGGAGAAAGGAAAGGAAAAGACAAGGTCTCGCAACCATATCTTGGGTTCGGGAGCCGATTATGCGAAGGGAAGGTATTAGCACCCCTACGCATCCGTAGTACTCTACGGGATCCACTTTTATTGTTCTTGTCTAAAGGGTGTAGGTTTATCTAATGTACTATTTACTAAAAAAGGGGGGTCAAAAGAAAATGACTCGCACGGATGTCGCATCCACTACATACGTATCTCATCTGAACATGAGAATCAGAGTCTTCGTAGCTCGGTTACCTAGGGGTTAAAGAGGAGTGTGCTCGCTAAGACATCGCGTCTTATGCCTACGTATCTCATCTGGAATGAGAATCAGAGCAAGCCGTAGTTCGGCTACCTACGGGTTAAGGGTTCTGTTTTTTAGATGAACGACGTTACTACACAATCTACCGGATGCTCGACCTCTGGAGACTTACTCGCCTGTGGTAGAAGGAGTTAACATGTTCTTAGGAGAAGAAAAATCAATGAGTTTGTTTGTGTTTTAGGAATGCTCATGCAAAAAGGAAGTCCTAGACGAAGGAACAGTGCTACCTTAATTGACATGCAACGAGAGACTATACGAAGGCTAGCAATCCTATGGGGAGACGATCGAGCCATACAAAACAAACATGCATAAAGTAAAATGCCACCAAGGGGGCTCAAACATACATGGGTAGGGCTTTAGTCAAGAGGGGTTATATCAACCTCGACAAACAAGCCATGGAATAGGTAATCAAATGGGATCTTAACCACTGACAATGAAGGTCAGGGTGAGCAGATCAGAAGGGTAATGAGGATAAGACCTCATAGCTCTTAACCCTGGACAGGGTGAGCTCACGATAAAAAGTGGGGGTTCAGAAAGATGGAACCCTCTCCACTGACTGACCGGACAAAATATCTTGGGCTTTTGTTCTGAAGCATCGACACGTAGTGTGATCTTAAAGAACGACGCACTGAATAACGGGGGATTGACTACTAATCCCTTTTATCCGTCAGTTGCCTCTGCATGGAGGTCTTCAACACTGGTGCCTCTTCTGGGAGGTCTTTGGGCACAAAAGTAAACAAACAAAAGAAAACATTGCCTCCTATTGAGGTCTTCCAGCTAAGGAAGCGGTAAAATGCGGGAAAGATAAAGGATCAAGAGATCTACCACACAGATAAAAATCCGAAGTAACAGCAACTAAAGAAATAAGAAACTCAGAGATCTCTCGAGCTGGAACCATCAAAGAAAGCAAGTCAATACAGGTAATCGGAATAAATCTCCAAATGGTATCCCACAAATAAAGTGGAATGCCAAGCAAACTATCCTTTCAGGAGTCATGTGAGCCCTCACAAAAAAACTCAACAAACAGGTTAGAGTGACAAGATGGGTGCAATCAAGAGTTGCCCCAAATAAAAATGTAACCACATGAATCATGCCATTAAAATTCACAAAAAGAGCTCATAAAAAGCAACCAAGTATAGGAGGCCTAAACCTCTTGTCAAACACATGCATCAAAAGGGTATCAAAATTCAAAGTCAGGGGGAAAGGATCCACACATCAAGACATGACATACATACTAAAACATGTGCCCACATGCAAAACCTAACGATACCCACTCTTCCAAATTCACCCATAATACCTCATACATTCAGAGCATTCAAATTGAAAGCATAGAGTAATGGAAATAGGGCAAACCTGATTGGAGAGATCGAATGAAATTGAATTGCCCGGTTGGGTTTGCAAAGCAATCTGAGGGTTTATATGAGATGGAATTGGCTCTTTGCAGATGAGTTCCTTTCAGTCTCTAGAGGTTGCTCTGAACTCTGTTAGCTCTTCTCTCACTATCTTTTTCCCAGGGTTTTTTGGGAGATGGAAGTCTAGAATTTATAACCTGATTTTTGTGACTTTGTGGGCTCAAAAGAGAGAGGTCCAAGTCCAAGATTTTTCTGTTATATTTTATTTATTTTATTATTTTATTTTTTTTCATTTTTCATTTTTCAATTTTTTTTTTCAAAACGTGTGGGCTTCGTCTAGCGAGCGTGACAGTTCAAGAAATTCCTCTGAGCGTAGGTGATTCTGGTGGCTTTTCTTGGGACTCGCTAGGCGATCCATTCTGCTCGCCTAGCGAGCGTGACAGCTCATGAACAAAGTTTTGCTCCTTCAAGATTAACATTTTGACTGATGAATAGACCCCATTTAAACATGTTGGAAGTATCTCAAGCCATTCCCTTGTGTTGACTGATCACCCAGATAGGACCCACAAAGTGTCTTGGATGACATTCAAGCTTCTTGGATCTGATTCTGGTTGACATGATGAAATGCAATATGAAATGTTAAATGACCTAAAAATGAATGCATGAATGAGGGGGCCAAATTTTGAGGTATTACAGGTCCGGATAGCATTTGCATTGTTTTTTCCTAATGAAATAAGGCTTGCACAATTTTATAACAATAAAATTTAAACATTAGACTAATAAATAAATAAATAATTAATATAATTAGACTATAATATAAATATAAAGGGAATAAACACACATTATATATATATATATATATATATATATATATATATATATATATATATATATATATATATATATATATATATATATATATATATATATATCAATGTGCCAACATAGTTAAGAAAATATACCAAATGTAATAATATAAAATAAGCTAGGAAAATGCGAAAAATATAAGCATAAATGAGACAAAATAAAACGAGATGGTAAAATCAAATAGCAGGGGGTTCTTTTGCCTGACTGGACCCACGAAGTACGACTATCTTCTTACGAAGCTCTGCTATCTCCTGGTACAGACAATCAGCCTCGATAGCATGTGTAAGATCGGATACCGCCATCTGTAAGGTAAGGTTAGCCACCTCCTGCCTAAGCTCGGCAATCTCTCTGTGACACTCGGCAATCTGCGTGCGGATGTCTGGGGTCTGCAAAGACAAATTATTAGAGAGCACAGTAATCCTGGGTGAAGGTGGTGTAGGGGTATACTCAGTAATAGGTGGGGATCTAGGCTCCTCAATAGTGTCTCCATGACCCTCCAAAGCATAACTCCAGTTAGCTGGGTCATGAACACTGGTCATCATCAGATTTGGCAGTGTAAAGTAGTGTATCGTCTCGCTATCAATCAACAATATGAAATGTCTGGGATTGAAAGAGGATCTCCTCATCAATCCTCTGGTCAAGCAAAAATCAATATCCATAGTAGTGTAGCCACAGAAAGTCCTGAGATGTAGCAGCTTGCGGGATAGACCTAAGGCGATGGCAATCTGTGTGATGATCCCTCCTACATGAATAACTCCTTCGGATGATCTGGAAATACTGCTAAGGCCACAAAGCAGAAATTTCACACATGCCACAGGGCGAGACTGGGATGCACAAAATAATAAAAATATCTCCTCCTCACTCAGGAAAGTCTCAGCATCTGGTCTTCCAAGGAAAGAGTGTGCCAGTATCATCTGGAAGTACCTCATAGCAGGGTTGTGGATAGCCTGGGACAACTGAGTAGAAGGATCCTGACTCCCTCCACCAGAGATATCGCTCTAGAATTTCTCCACTTCCTTACCCAGAAAGTATCCTATCGACGTCTCAGGGATAGCGTCGGGGGTGGTCTGAAAACCTAATAAGTCACTGAACTCCTTCTGGCTGAAAGAGTACTCAATCCCAAATAGCCTTAAAACAGCATAACCATCTGGTCTGGAGTAAGGATCATAATCAAACGAGCTGAGGAACTCCAATGTCAAGTTCCTGTAGGTGTTGCTTAGGTCGTAAGCGAATTTATCCCATTGGAGTTGGTGGCACAGAAATCTGATGCTCGACTCAATGCCTAGGGCTTCCATGCAGTGTTGGTCTGGATAACGTGTAGGGGCCATAGGGCGCTGGTAGAGAGCTATGTAATGCTCCCTCTGGGCATCATCTCTGAAAGCTACGTGCATGTCATCAAAGTTCTGCATCCTGCAAAGGTTAGGGAAAAGGATCCTGAAACACACAAACATTGCAATTGATATTTAGTCCTGACGAAAATATGATTAAAAATAAAAATAAAATAAAGTAAATAAATGCAAAGAAAAGTAAAATAAGATAAGAAAACCGTGGGTTTCCTCCCAAGCAGCGCTTGTTTAACATCATTAGCTTGACGATCGGAATTTATACACCTGTCGTAGGAATCGGTGGATCTATCAGAGTGTGGCTGGAGTAGTCTGTTGGAATGTCTCCTCCTTCATAGAGCTTCAGTCTTTGCCCATTCACAATGAATGAACTACAGGTTTCGTTCTTGATTTCTACAGCTCCGGATCTCAGAATCTTAGATACTTTGAAAGGGCCAGTCCATCTTGAACGCAGCTTCCCAGGGAAAAGTCGTAACCTAGAGTTGAACAGGAGAACAGGGTCTCCTATATTGAAATCTTTCTTCACAATTCTTTTGTCATGCTAAGCTTTTGTTCTCTCTTTGTATATTTTGGCATTCTCGTAGGCAGATTTCCTAAGTTCTTCCAGTTTGTGGATGTCAAGGATACATTTTTCACCAACGGTCAGGTAATCCAAATTCAAAGTTTTAATGGCCCAATAGGCCTTATGCTCTAATTTAAAAGGTAAATGACAGGATTTTCCATAGACTAGTTGGTAGGGAGTCGTTCCTATGGGGGTTTTGAAAGCGGTTATGTAGGCCCATAATGCTTCTTGGAGCTTCTGAGAGCAGTCTCTTCTAGATATAAAAACAGTTTTTTCTAGAATTTGTTTTATCTCCCTATTGGATACTTCTACTTGGCCACTAGTCTGTGGGTGGTATGGTGTTGCTACTCTATGCCTAACTCCATATTTGCTTAAAAGTTTATCAAATATTCTCGATATGAAGTGCGATCCTCCATCGCTTATGACTAAACGGGGTGTTCCAAATCTAAGGAATATATAGTTTTTAAATAACTTGATCACCACCCTAGTATCGTTTGTGGGTGCAGCTATAGCTTCAATCCACTTAGACACGTAGTCCACAACTACTAAGATATACTTGTTTCCTAAGGATGGTGGGAAAGGTCCCATGAAATCTATACCCCAAACGTCGAAGAGTTTTACTTCCTGAATATTTCTTAGACGCATTTCGTCACGCCTTGAAATATTTCCCGTGCGTTGGCATCTATCACATTTGACAATGCAATCAAGGACATCGCGCCACATGGTAGGCCAGAATAGGCCAGCTTGAAGAATCTTGGCGTATGTCTTAGAGGTGCTCGCATGTCCACCATAGGGTGCAGAGTGACAATGCTCAATTATACTTTTTACCTCCTCTTCTGGAACGCATCGGCGAAAAATGCCGTCTTTACCCCTTTTGAAAAGGAGTGGTTCGTCCCAATAAAAGTTTCTCACATCGTTGAAGAACTTGTCCTTCCGGTGGTAGTCAGGATCAGGGGGTACGATATCAGCAGCTAGGTAATTAACAAAGTCTGCATACCATGGCACGTTACTTACAACTAAGGATTTTTGGAAGTGCTCATGAGGGCCTAGGCTATCATCTTCAATGGTTTCTAGTCTAGCTATCAGTCTATCATAGGCAAAATCATCATTTATGGGTACTAAGTCCAGTTTTAGGTGTTCTAGCCTAGAAAGGTGATCATCTACTACATTTTCAGTGCCTTTTTTTATCTCTTATATCTAAATCAAACTCTTGTAGTAACAGAATCCATCGGAGTAACCCGGGTTTGACATCTTTTTTACTTAATAGGTAACGAATGGCAGCATGATCGGTGTAAACTATAATTTTGGCTCCTACTAGATAAGATCTAAATTTGTCTATAGTGAAAACTACAACGAGTAATTCCTTTTCAGTTGTTGCGTAGTTAAGTTGGGCAGCGTCTAGGGTTCGCATAATAAATCACATGTAATTTTTTATCTTTCCTTTGTCCTAGAACGGCTCCAACGGCATAATCACTAGCGTCGCACATTATCTCAAAAGGTTCTGACCAATCAGGGGGTTGCATAATAGGTGCTGAAATCAACGCTTGTTTTAAAAAATTAAATGCTTCATTACATTTTCCATCGAAAATGAATTCAGCATCTTTCATTAAAAGACCAGTTAAAGGTTTAGTTATTTTGGAGAAGTCCTTGATAAAACGCCGGTAGAATCCAGCATGTCCAAGGAAACTTCGGACTTCTCTAATAGTTTTGGGTGGTTTTAGGTTCTCTATGACTTCTATCTTAGCTCTATCTACCTCTATACCTTTTTCGGAAACTATATGTCCTAAAACAATCCCTTCGGTGACCATGAAATGACACTTTTCCAAGTTTAGCACAAGGTTCACCTCCACGCATCTCTCCAGGATTTTCTCAAGGTTAGCAAGAAAATTGTGGAAATCAAATCCGCAAACCGAGAAATCATCCATAAATACTTCCATGATACCATCTAGGTAATCTGCAAAGATTGACATCATGCAGCGCTGGAAAGTAGGTGGGGCATTACAGAGGCCGAATGGCATTCGTCTGTAGGCAAAAGTTCCATAAGGGCATGTAAAGGTAGTTTTTTCTTGATCTTCAGGGTGGATAGGTATTTGGAAGAATCCAGAGTATCCATCTAGATAGCAGAAGTAAGAGTGTCTGGCTAGACGCTCCAACATCTGGTCTATAAATGATAAAGGGAAATGATCCTTCCTGGTTGCTTTATTTAACTTTTTGTAGTCTATGCACATCCGCCATCCTCCTTCTATCCGTTTTGCTACATGTTCGCCTTTATCGTTTTGCACGACTATGATGCCTCCCTTTTTAGGTACTACATGCACAGGGCTCACCCACTTACTATCCGAGATCTGATAGATTATACCTGCCTCAAGTAACTTAAGAACTTATTTTTTAACAACATCACTCATTATAGGGTTTATTCTTCTCTGATGTTCTCTGGAGGGTTTTGAATCTTCTTCGAGCGGAATCCGATGCATGCATATGGATGGGATTATACCTTTCAGGTCAGAGATATTATATCCTAAGGCTGAGGGATATCTTCGTAAAACATCTAAGAGTTGGTCTGTTTCCTCTTGGCTCAAGGTAGCACTAACTATAACGGTTCATCTCTTCGTCGAGGAACTCATATCTTAGGTTCTTAGGCAGTTCCTTAAGTTATAAGGTTGGTTTCTTAGGGCATGGAATAGGATCTGGGGTAAGGGATAAACATTCGTAAAGGTTATCATCGATGTAGGGTTTCCTAAAGTCATCATCTTCCAGTATGAGAGTTGATGGCAACTTATTCGTTTTTATGATTTCTTCTTGTTCTAATTCCCTAACGCATTCAACAATGATATCTATGGCATAACATGCGTCTCCCATCACAGGTGCCATAAGAAATTTCGAAAGTATAAATTCTATCTTCTCGTCACCTACTTCAAAGGTCAACTTTCTTCTCTTGACATCTATTATGGCTCCTGCAGTTGATAAGAACGGTCTACCTAGAAGGATTGGTATATCATTATCCTCTTTACTGTCCATGAAAACAAAGTCAGTAGGGATAAATAACTGACATGTCCTAACAGGGACATCTTCTAATATGCCTATCGGATACTTAACAGGTCTATCGGCTAACTGAAGTGACATCTTAGTAGGTTGTAATTCTCCTAAGTTTAACCTCTCACAAACTGCTAAAGGCATTAATCTCACACTAGCTCCTAAGTCTAGAAAATATTTTTCGATGACATGACTACCCAAAAGATAAGGAATGGAGAAATTTCCAGGATCTTTATCTTTTTTGGCTAACTTATTCTCGGAAATAGAATTGCATTCCAAGGGCTTCGGATCATCGAGTCTACGTTTGTTGGTAAGGATGTCTTTGAGAAACTTTGCATAAGAAGGTATTTGGGTGATGGCTTATGTGAAAGGGATTTCTACGTGAAGTTTTTCTATAACCTTAATAAATTTCTGATACTGGTTATTGATCTGGGGTTGTTTGAGTCTTTGCGGATATGGTATCGGTGGTTTATACGGCGGGAGTGGTACATAAGTTTTATCTTTAGGTTCTTCTCCTTTTTCTTGACCTTCCTGTTTTTCAGATTCCTCTGGTTCCTTTACTTTGTCCGTGGGTTCGGTATATTCCTTAGAAGTTTTGGGTTCACTCAATCTTGGGTTTGGTGGCTCGTCATAAGCGTTCCCACTTCGTAGGGTAATGGCATTGGCTTGCCCTCTCGGATTCTGTTGAGGTTGTCCAGGGAACTGTCCTCCAGGTGTGGCCTAGGGGGCTTGGTTTAAAGCTACCTAAGAGATCTGGGTTTCAAGCATCTTGGTGTGAGTAACTATTTGGTCAACCTTGGTTCCTAACTTATAATCAGTTTGTTGACGTGAATGTTTTGGTTCATGAACTCTTTGTTTTGTTGGGTTTGAGCAGTGATAAAATTTTCCATAATTTTCTCAAGGCTCGGCTTTGGTGGTACAGGTTGCATAGGTTGATTTGGTCTTGGGGCTTGGTAACCTGTTTGTCTTGGAGGTGCATTATTTTGGATAGGGTTATTGTTCTTATAGGAGAAGTTTAGATGATTCCTCCATCCAGGGTTATAGGTATTCGAATATGGGTTCCCTTGGGTGTAGTTCACTTGCTCAGTGTGGGTTTCGTTAAAGAGACTGCATTCTACAGATTGGTGTCCTTTGGTTCCACATATCTCACAACCTGACAAAACTGCAGCTGCAATATTCAGGTTTATGCACATATGCTCGACCTTGAGGGCCAACATGTCCATTTTATCCTGCATCATGTCTATAGAGCTTAACTCATGTACTCCTCCTTGGGTTTCCTTCTTCTCAACTGTCGCTCGTTCAACTCCCCATGATTGATGGTTTTGAGACATATCTTCGATGAGGGCACTAGCTTCAGGATAAGGTTTGTTCATCAGCGCACCGCCTGCGGCAACGTTGATGGTCATCTTAGTGTTATAGTGAAGTCCATTATAGAAGGTCTGAATGATTAACCAATTTTCTAAACCATGATGTGGGCATGCTCTTAACAACTCTTTATATCTCTCCCAAGCTTCGAACAACGATTCTCCTTGGTTCTGGGTAAATCTGGTTATGTGGTTTCGAAGAACGACGGTCTTACTTGAGGAAAGTATCTAGCAAGAAATACTTTTCTAAGGTTGTCCCAAGTTGTTATGGAATTGGGTGGAAGGGAATCTAACCATGATAGGGCTTTATCTCTGAGGGAGAAAGGGAATAATCTTAAACGGATTGCCTCAGGAGAAGCTCCATTGGTTTAAAAAGTGTCTACTAACTGGAGAAAGATTTTTAAATGTTGGTTCGGATTCTCGGTAGCAAGACCTGCGAATTGTCTCTGTTGCACTAGTTGCAACAGGGAGGGTTTAACTTCGAAATTATTAGCTGGGATGGTTGGGTTTACTGTACTAGAACTAGGTTCTTCGTTGGATGGTTGGGCGAAGTCCTTAAGAGGTCTTTGGTTTTGATCTTCGTCCATAGCTCTCCTAATTCTATGGAAAAATAAACGTGCGCGAGCGTAACGTTTAGGTTTGGCCAGAGGATATACTAAGCTTCCGGTGCTGCGAGTTCTTCGCATTGACCGGCAGGTAACAACCTAAGTCTAAACGATACAACATCAGGGTACGAAATTTGACGAAATTGGTCCCCGGCAACAGCGCCAAAAACTTGATGCGTGCTTTTCGTAAGTATACGAACGCGTCAGAGTAATATAAAAGATTGTCGAGTCCATAGAGACCAAGTGTCAATCTATCGCTATCTATTGGTATGGTGTTTATCTAAGGTAATTGAAATAGGGGTTTTAAGAGTGCACAATGAAAAATAAAGTATTAAATAAAATTCAATTAATAAGGTCAGGTTCGAATGTAATTCACATAATTAATAAATAATCCAAGTACTTGCTAATAGAACTACTTATGAACAGTGTTTCCTACTTTGAAAAGAACCAATTTAACGGGAACTGTCGCTTTCACGTATTCAGAACCGAGTTGTACTCCCTATTCAAACCCTCTTATTGTCACTTATAAAAAGGCGCGCATTGCGTTAGAGTAGTAAACCTATTTTTAATAAATATAGTATCTTGACTAAGTTGAAAAGTATTTTGACCTGGATTCCTTAACCAAAAGAGGTTCTCACGAACCAGACTCTAAACTTATAAACGCGTCCGAAAATAGTTTTAAAATCACTTTTCTTCTTAAGTTAAAAACTCCTAATGAACTAAACAAAGCGCTTTCGCTGTATTTGAAATAGTTAAAAACAACTAAGTTTAAAAGGACGTTGGACGACTTTCGATCTTACCCAACGGAAATTAAGTGCGGGAAAACTTAAGTTGAAAGTCAAATCAGCCCTTAAGTGTTTCTACGAACAATTGTACGGATTATCGGTTCAATTACGATTCTTACATTCTAACCTTTATGGGTTTAGCTAGACATGGTAAAGTAAAGGTGCATTTATATTTAAATAAAAGTAGTGCGAGTGCGGAAAATAAAAAAAGTAGTGCGAGTACGGGAAATAAATAAAAGTAGTGCGAGTGCGAGAAATAAACAAAGTAGTGCGAGTTTGGAAAGTAAATAAAAGTAGTGCGAGTGCGTGAAGTAAATAAAGTAGTGCGAGTGCGAGAAATAAATTAAAGTAAAGACAGTGCGGGAAAGTAAAGTAGACAAAGGTAAAGCAATAACACCTGCTCCAATCGGAGGGTTGAATAAAGTGAAAAACAGAAATGAAAATGGCGGCAGGATTAACTTCCTTCTGTAGCGGGGTATTCGTTATCTTCAGATTTATTGACTAAATCAAAAGTAAACCATACAAGTCGAGTCGCCACCGCACTTCTATTTATCCAAAGGAAAGGTTTGAAAGCGAACAAAAATCGAGAAGTTTTATCGAATCAAAAACTAATAAAAATGTCAGAGATCAGGGTAAGGGGGTTGGTTATGCAATGGGAAGGTTTTAAGCACCCAAAACATCCTAGGTACTCCTAGGGAGCCCTTTTCACAATTGTTGTAAGGTAGGTTGGTATTTGTGAAAATTTATTTGTGCAAACATGATTGGGGAGATGAGAGAAGAATATACAAATTATTTATAATTTTGTGTTTGAATGGATAAACCCACTGCCTACATACCAACTTAAAAAAGATTAGGATCAAAACCTCGTAGTTCGGGGTAAAAATCTCAAAATGAGTTGGTGAATTGATTGGTCCAAAAGCCTTAAGGTCTTTTGTTATCCAAGGGAGAAAACTCAACCTAAAACCCCAAATCCACAATGTGAGGATAGCTTCAACATGCTAGTGAGGGGTTAACCCTATAATAAGCATGGACGACTCATTGTCCATCACTAAGGATATAGGTGAGTATTATATCTATCTCAAGGATAACTCAAACCTAATAGCTAATGGTTATGAAAAGTTTTGATAAGAAAGTGGCCATTGAAACCACAAAAACATTTGAGTGAGTTATATTTACCAATGAAAAGTATTTACAAAATATGGTCAAAGTTGACTTAAGGATTCAATTCAGAATAAGTGTTATGAAAAGGAAGTTTGAAAATCAAAAGCATAATGCTTAGGTTTCTAATGTTTGAAAGCAAATGTTAATGTTTGAACAAAAGTTTTGGCTTGGGTTAGAGTGGAGGGAAGAAGAAGAATGGCTAAGTTCTAAGCATACAAGAGATGAAGGGAAAGAAATAAGCCCACACGTGGAGTTCCCTTCTTGAGATCATATTGATGATCCAAGTAGCTCTCATCCTTTGGAATATGCAAGCAAATAAGTATATACTCAAGCAATCAATTAATCAAGCAAAGCTCTTAGGAATCTTCTAATGGCTCTTGTATCTCTCTCACTTTAGATGCACATGACAATGATTTTTCAATTTGGCTCAAATAGGAATCCCTAGCACAAGAACACACACATCAAAAAGTTCCACAATGTAAACCAAGAATGGACAAGAGTGAGTTTAGAGATTTGTTCCTTCTAATCCATCTTCAACATTAAGGCCTTTTTACTCCATTTTTGCATAGGGAATGTCCTAGAATCTAAGTCCTTTTGGCCCATTTTGGCATTTGGTTCACAACAATCAAAACAAAACACAAGCACAATAGTATATACACAATTATGTGCTCAAGTGAGCAAAAGGCAAATTGCTTTAACATAAACATGTGCTCAAATGAGCAAAGGGCAAAAGCAAATGAATAATATGTGCAAGAATAGTAAATTGCATAAATGTAAAATGCAAGAATTAAATGTTAATGGTTAATGGTTAATGTTAGTGTTAGTGTGCCATAAGGCAATTTAGCGCTATGTTAAGCAATCGTAAGTGGACTAATGTAGTAGTCACACCTATTTGAGGCCAGTCAATAAAATAT
Organism: Lathyrus oleraceus; assembly: GCF_024323335.1. Taxonomy (NCBI): domain Eukaryota; kingdom Viridiplantae; phylum Streptophyta; class Magnoliopsida; order Fabales; family Fabaceae; genus Lathyrus; species Lathyrus oleraceus. Next base: position 328,011,332 of record NC_066581.1, on the reverse strand, counting down.
AGGCAACAAACACAAGTTAGAGATCTTGATTAGTGAATCAAGCTCCTACAACTTGCCATGCCAAAAGAAGATAAGAAATGATCTTGTATTGATTTAGGTTCTTTGCTTGATTAGGAAGCAACCTATCCTTAATGCAAAGCCATTCATTTGATCTATGATCAAGATGAATTAGATTTGAATCAAGGAAGGTTAAACCTCCCATACATCAAGGATAACCACCAATCTTTAACTCATTGAAAAAGAAAAGAAAAAGAAGAAGAGGTAGAAGAAGAAGAAGATGAATAAGAAAGTGCATTAATGGAAATCAAATGAGGTAACCAACATACATTGACCAAAGATAAATGAAATCAAGGTCAAACAATGGTAAACATAAGCAAGATGAAGTTTAGAAGTCAAGAAACAAATAAAATATTTTTGGTATTTTTCAAAATTAAAATAATACTTGAATTAAAATAATCAATTAAAGGTCAAACTTTAAATTCACTTCAAATCAACTTTTAAATGTCCAAGTGAATCATCCTAAGTTCAACAAGGTCAAACAAAGTTTGACAAAAGATTTCAGCATTTTTAGAAGTCAGAAACTATTTTTTATCAATTAAAAATGCATAAAAATAACCTAATTGAACTAAAATCTCAAATAAATCTCAAATCAATTAATAAATTGATGAGAATATTTTTCATAGATCCATCATCATTCAAAGAGGTTGGGAAAATATTTTTGTATTTTTTGAATATCAAAAACTCTTTAAAATGAATTAAAAATAACCAGAAAAGAGAAAATTCATAAAAAATATCAAATGATAAAATAAAAAATATTAAAAATCATTTTTAGAAACTAGAAATTACAAGAAAAATAATGCAATTGGTCTCACATTTTTTGGACCAATAATGAGTGAGATATGATTTTTTGAAATGAAATGGAATAAAAGAAATAAAATGAAAATGAAATCAGAAATTAAAAATGTGAAAAAAACGTGAGGCGTTGGATTGAGTTCATTAATTGAGCTGGCATATCACATGGACCACATGCGCGCATCCACCATACTCTCAAGTTAACCGAGTCACAGGCAGCCTTTAATTAAGTCATAACAAGGAATGGTCCAGATTTGATCTGGAAACAAGATTGCACGGTCCAGATTTGATCTGGAGTTGGGACGGTGGTGTACACCACCGTCTTCTCCGACGGGACCTCCGGCTCCGGTGAGAGTTGCAGACATGGCAACCTCAACCAAATGCCACGATCCATATATCAAACGAAAGCTGGGGTGATGTACATCACCCCTGTGCCAACCAATTCCACTCTAGACTTCCATGGAGAAAGAAATCAGAGGTTGAAATTTGTGGTATTCAACTGAAACTTAGTGTATTTGCAAAACTCAAAGCACAATTATGTTGCCTCTGTTGAGAGGACTTCAGACAACCCAGTAAATACAAGAAACAAGCTTGAATAAAGAGTTTCGAAGAAAATAAGTTTGAGCATAAACCTCTGAAATGAGGATCTTGAGAGCACGATTCTTCAAAGCTTTTTCTTGCAGTGTAGTCTAGTGATAAAGATGAGCAAGGTTTAGGAACTATAGATCTAGAAAATCAATCAAGGCAATTGAAATTCAGATATGAAAAATTGAATAGAAAGAGAGACTTCTTGTACAGGCGCATGGAAGGCCCAATTCCACTTGGTTTGGCAAGCTGAGATCATAATTAGATGGAATGGACGTGCAAAATGGATGTAATCAGCTTATGCAATGTGTTTTCAATTGGTTTCCAAAAATGCACCAAAATATTCTTCCCTTCGAAAATGACATTTGCAAAAATGAAACATAGGCTTATGGGTAATGGTTAGGAAGCTCTTGGCATGAGGATCAATTGTTATGTTGACCAAAACTTCATTTGAAATTGGGAAATTGGTGAAAATTGATCATGAAGTGTAAGGTGCAAAACATGTGTATGTGAAAATTTCGAAAATGGCCAAACTTCAAGCCCTTCTGTTTCAATGATGCAAGCTCCAAATGACAAAACCTTCAACATCAAAGTTGTAGATCTTTTCAATAAAATAAATTTAGAACTAAAGTTTTCATCAATTGGATTTTTTATGAGAAAGTTATGGGCACTAGAAGTTGGACTTTTTCACATTTCAATGCCTTTGGTCCAAAGTGACCTATAATGTTTTGCATTATCACATGTGTTTATTTTAGGATTATGAAAATTTTCTCAACATAACAAATGAAGTAGACATATTAGAATTTCCAATGCATTTGATCCCACCTAAAAATCATGAAAAATGAATGAGTTATGTTCTTGGGAAGTTGACCCAAAATTAGGGTTTCAGTCAAAATGACCTATAATGTTTTGAAGTGGATGATGACCTTACAAGCTTCAAATAAATTTTTGATGAACCCATCAAAAGTTAGTTCTTAAGAAAATTCTTTCTCTTGGGGTCATCTCTATTTGACAAACCCATCAAAAGTTAGGTCTCAGTGTATTCCAAAATAGTCAGATGAATTGACTGATCAACTTCTCAAGTCCATGCCTCAAATATTGATGAATTGATGATTGAGGACACTCAAATAAGCTCAAATATGCATTAAATGATGAATGGAAGCACTTCCCTTGATTGTATTTGATCATAGGTTGAGGTTGCTTCAATGGCAAGGCATAGTTGATGCACAAATGAATTAGGGTTTTCTTGGGAAACAATCCTCAAGCCCTTTGGTTTGCTTTGATCAAAATGATGAATTGAGATACTTGGGAGGCATATATGATGAATGAGAGCTTTGGGAACCATTTTCATGCTTGCTTTCATCTTCACCTGGCCATTTCTTTAAGCATAGGGCCACCTAGGAGCCTTGGGTCTCATGATTGCTCAAGCTACAAAACAAATGATGTTAGTGACATATTTTTGTGCTTTTGGTTAGTAAGAAAAATAAGAAAAGCAATAACATAAAATTCAAGCATGCTTGGTGATCTCAAACCAACTCACAAATGTTCCCACCCTAGGGTTAAGGAGCCAAGATGCTATGATCCTTGAGACAAATGTAATAAGCAATGATATGATGCCATGAGGGATCTTAGGGTCAAAATTAGGGTCTTACAGATGCCCCTATTTAAGGTCATTCTAGCCGGAGAAGTGAAGGTTAAAATCTTCGTCTCGACGAGGTAGAATGGGCTTAAATAATAACAAAGAGACGAATTTCGGTCCCTAAGAGACCTCATGATGCAAATGTATGTATGCAAATAGGTAATACTTTGTGGGGATATATGTCCACAAAGAAAAAAGAAATCAAGAGAAACTGGAAATCCATATGAGTAATACATTCAATGGGACAAAGACTCTGGGACTTTACCGGGGAATAAAAGGGAATAAAATGCGCGAGCAGGTCACGACTTAAAACTTGTTGAGAAACACGAAGAAATTCCATGAAAATAAATCAATGGAAAGACTCGAGCTGACTCAAAGATGCATGTATTGGGGAATATGCCAATACAACAAAATTATCCACAAAGGATACTTCGGATAAAAATCCGGACTTCGACTGAGAAAAATCCACCAAGGGACTTCGCTGGGGAAAATCCACAAAGGACTCAGCTGAGGAAACAAATGAGGTATTATCGGTTACTGGGTAATAAGCTCAAGGAGACATGTGATCGAAACACCGGTATGAGGGCGAGAGATACAACACGCTCGGGGAGAATGAATATCTAAGACCGGTACAAGGGTGAGAGATATCAAACATCCAAAAATCTGAGGAAGACCTAAAAAGGTATATTTCGACTCAGGAGAATCTGACTCCACAGGGGACCAAAGTTATAATAGGGAGCAGAAAGGAAGGAACACCAGGGATACCGGTTACTGGGCATATAATAGGTGATTAACCAGGCGTGAATCGGGGAATATTCCTAAAACACTCATCATCCGGTAGGAGGGTTGAAAAAGCAAACTCGATTACAGGATGGATATTCGATTCCATAAGGACATACGAATCTTACTCGACTGGGGAAGAACAAAAGACTTCGACCGAAGAGCGCATGAGATATATTATCTATTACCGTCAGAACGTAGATAACATACTCGTATGGAAGATTATCCACAACCGGTTACTGGGTTAATAAAGGATAAATCGACCGAAAAGAAAGGACATCGGGATACCGAATACTAGGTATAAACTGATGACCAATCAAAGGGGGAAAACAATCATTACCAAACAAAAGTAAATGAAAGATGACTCGCTGGGTATAAATTGCTTTATCAGAGCAATTATCCAAAAGATATATCACCGACTACTAGGTGGTATACTCAAAAATGAAGGAATATCAATATCAAATATTGGATAAAGATAACCAACAAAGAGGGGATTACATCTACCAGTTACTGGGTATAAAACCACAGAAGAGTAACCATCATCAGTTAGGGTGAACAAAATAAGGTTAACTCTGCAAGCGGATAAAATGGGGTTTACAACTACCGATATGAGGGTAGAAAACCACAGAAATAGGACTTACAACTACCGGTTACTGGGTAGAAGGCCAGAAAACTCCGCCGGGGAAAAGATGGACAATTACTGGTTACTGAGCAATCATTCATCTAAACTATGGGGAAATGCAGGGGGAATAACAAGAGTAGTCAATCTAGGAACACGCTAGAGAGACACAATGAAACAAGACTCAAACCTATGAGGATATAACTCAGGGGAGAAATTCCATCCCAGTATATATTTTGGGAGGAAACTGAAATAATAATCATCCACGAGGACATAACTCAGTGGGGAATATGGAAGAAAGGGTAGACACTTTCTGCCTATGGGGCTGACTCTGTATGGAGAGATTAGACACAAACATCTGCTTTAGGGAAATATGTATCATCCAATAGCAGGAGATAACAAACAAAGATATATGGCAAAGGAATGCAACATGAATATCTGAATGTTATAATTATGCATGTATATCCGTGGTTTATGTATGATTAATGCTGACAAACAGACATATCTAACACAACCAGGTCCAGGAATCAATGGAAAGACATCCGGTACTACTTCTCAAAAGAGAAAGCCAGGCCCACTGGAGAACATCCAATCTGATGGGGGCAACAGATACCAGGAAACGAAGATCTCTGCAGGGAAAGGAGAACCAGCCACTCCACTAGGAAGGAATCAACACATCTTCCTTAGAAGTTCCAACGCCACTCTGAAATCAGGCAAAGTCTTGGCTGGGGAACTGAACATGGATACGATCCATCGTAGAAAGCCATTCTACTAGGGAAATTATCCAGGGAAAAGATGAAACTCTGTGGGGAACAACCACCAATCAAGAAGTTTCAAAACCAACGCATTTCCTTACACTGCTGGGTAAATCATACCTGCCGAGGAGAAGAGAACACCACTCCGCTGGGGATAGAAAATAAACATTTTCAACAGCCGCTCTACTCAGGAGGAACATAACAAATAGGCTCTGATCAGACAACTCCACTGGGGAAACAGTGCTAACAACCGTTATGAGGAGTAAAAGTGGGATCAACCCTGCTGAGGATGATCGAGGAGCAAATCTGCTGGAGATCAAAGTAGACAAGTCCACAGGGGAGAAGCTACAAACCAAACTTGATGAGAATTCCGCTCATGCTGGGGATTTCCTGCTCACTCTGGCGGGGAGATTTCTAACTTGAAGTGAGGGAATACCAAATTCTTCGAAAAGATTAGCATATTCAATTTATCAATCTATAAGGGATTTTAGGTCAATCCGGTCAAGGGATGACAACCATATAATTGATAACACGAATGCTAGATCCAGCCTCAACTGGGGAGCTAGAAACTGAGACCAACTTCCAGGCTCTCTGAGGATTTGGTGGGGCTTAATTTTCTTCTGCGCTCGTGAAGAAGACAACCTGAAAGATAACGAAGAGGATACAAGTATGCTGGGAATATGAACAAATGTCTTACCCTTTTGGATATCATACTATCCTTGGGAGAGCACTGGAGGCGTCCCAACTATCCTTTTTGTCATTGTGAATGTTCACTTTGTTTAAAAACAATTTATGAAAATTTTATTTATTTAAAACAATGATATTTATCAATTAAAACATGCAAAATATTTGTTGAATAGAAACAAATAAGAGTGCGAAGAATTGGATAAAGGCTCAAATTTATTTGATGGAATGGTAGTCTGCAAATGGCAAGACTCCATGGATCTTTACAAATTTGAAATTGGTGATATATATTGGAAAAGGGCTATATTGAACATAATGGCCATTTCTCCACCAACTCTGAATCCGATGTATTTGAAGCTTCAGTTGACGATGATTGAGCGAAACTCCTTGACAGAAGACGGTTGTAGAACAAAGTCTTGTCAAGATGCAGTTACTTGCCAAATCCCTAATTTTTGCCTAGATTGCCCCAGGGTGAGGTGCTCAATCTAGCGGGATACATATCCATTTTTATGTCTCTAACTTTTGCCTGGATCGCCCTTTCGGGTTTTCAATCCACCGAGACGCTCATTTTTGCCTAAGCCGCCCTTTCGGGTTTTCAACTTAGCGAGTTATTATGTTTTTTCTTTTAGGCAAAGTATTTCTTGACTGCATATGAATTCACAAGACGAGTGAAATCCTCCCCATCCATAGTTGTAAGCATCAAAGCACCGCCTGAAAAGGCTTTCTTAACAACATACGGACCTTCATAGTTTGGAGTCCACTTGCCCCTGGAATCGGGCGCGAAGGATAAGACTTTGTTGAGCACGAGGTCACCTTCTCGGGACATACGAGGCTTGACCTTCTTATCAAAGGCTTTCTTCATCCTTTGCTGATATAACTGACCATGGCACATGACAGTCAATCTCTTCTCTTCAATTAAGTTCAGTTGGTCATAATGTCTCTAAACCCATTCAGCATCAGTCAACTTGGCTTCCATCAAGACTCTCATTGATGGGATCTCCACCTCTAGTGGGAGCACAACCTCCATGCCATATACAAGGGAGAAAGGGGTTGCCCCTGTTGAAGTGCGGACAAATGTACGATATCCATGCAAGGCAAAAGGCCACATCTCATGCCAATCTTTGTACGTAACAACCATCTTCTTGATATTTTTATTAGCAGCTTCAACAACCCCATTCATCTTGGGTCTATAAGGAGAAGAATTATGATGTGCTATCTTGAACTCACTACAAAGCTCTTTCATCATCTTGTTGTTCAAGTTAGATCCATTATCTGTAATGATCTTGTCTGGCACACCATAACGGCATATGAGTTGATTCTTGATAAACTTCACAACCACCTGCCTGGTCACGTTTGCATATGACGCCGATTCAACCCACTTGGTGAAGTAATCAATTGCTACGAGAATAAACCTGTGACTGTTGGACGCTTTCGGCTCTATCATGCCAATCAAGTCAATTCCCCACATAGAGAAAGGCCATGGTGATGAAATCACATTCAGAAGTGTCTGGGGAATATGGATCTTATCCGTATAAATCTGACACTTGTGGCATTTCTTTACGTACTTGCAGCAGTCAGACTCCATTGTCAGCCAATAGTAGCCTGCTCTCAACATCTTTCTTGCCATGGCATGTCCGTTGGAATGAGTACCAAATGAACCCTCATGGACTTCAGTCATCAACAGGTCTGCTTCGTGTCTATCCACGCATCTGAGCAGAACCATGTCAAAAATCCTCTTATAAAGCACATCGCCATTGAGGTAGAAACTGCCAGATAGTCTCCTCAAAGTCTTCCTATCTTTTACAGATGCCCCAGGCGGGTAAATCTGACTCTGAAGAAAACACTTGATGTCATAACACCATGGCTTATCATCCTTTACTTCTTCTACTGCAAATACATGAGCTGGTCTATCCAAGCGCATCACAATGATATTAGGAACCTCATTCCAGAGTCTCACCACGATCATCGAAGCAAGTGTAGCAAGTGCATCTGCCATCCGATTCTCATCTAGAGGAATATGATGGAAGTCAACTTCAATAAAGAACGTTGAAATCCTCCTCGCATAATCTCTATATGGGATGAGGCCAGGCTGATTCATCTCCCATTCACCCTTAATCTGATTAACAACAAGGGCCGAATCACCATAAACGTCAAGATGCTTGATCCTAAGATCAATACACTCTTCCAATCCCATGATACAGGCCTCATACTCCGCCATATTATTTGTGCATTTGAAAGTTAGCCTTGCTGTAAAAGGAAAATGTGTGCCCTGAGGAGTAATAATCACTGCCCCAATACCATTTCCATATTGATTTACAGCGCCATCAAATACCATACTCCATCGGGAACCAGACTCTGGTCCTTCATCGAGCGTAGGCTCATCGCAATCTTTCATTTTCAAATACAGAATCTCCTCAATTGGTTGATGTGGCAAGTGGTCATCCAAGATACTACCTTTAATAGCTTTCTGAGCTCGATACTCAATGTCATACTCAGACAACAGCATCTGCCAATGGGTGATCCTCCCAGTTAGAGCAGGCTTCTCAACGATATACTTGATTGGATCCATTTTAGATATCAACCAAGTCGTATGATCCAACATATACTGGCGTAAGCGCTTAGCAGCCCAAGCCAAAGCACAACATGTTTTCTCAAGCATTGAGTACCGAGACTCACAATCAGTGAACTTCTTACTCAGATAGTAGATAGCATATTCTTTCTTCCCCGATTCATCTTGCTGACCAAGGACACAACCCATTGAGTCTTCAAGAACTGTCAGATACATAATCAAGGGTCTCCCTTCCATAGGCAGAAACAGAATCGGAGGCTCGGACAGATACTCTTTAATACTGTCAAAGGCTTTCTGGCAATCCTTGATCCAATCATGACGCTGATCTTTCCGGAGGAGCTTGAATATCGGCGCACATGTGGCAGTCATGTGGGATATAAATTTGGAAATATAATTCAAGCGGCCAAGAAAACTCCGGACTTGCTTCTCAGTTTTGGGCGCAGGCATCTCTTGTATTGCTTTGACCTTAGCAGGATCAACCTCAATACCTCTCTCACTGACAATAAAGCCCAATAACTTGCCGGATCGGACTCCAAATGTACACTTGTTAGGATTCAGACGAAGCTTGTACTTCCTCAAACGCTGAAAAAGCTTCAACAAGTGCTCTACATGGTCAACTTCCGTTCTTGACTTCACAATCATATCATTAACATACACCTCGATCTCCTTGTGCATCATATCATGAAACAAGGTAGTCATAGCGCGTTGATACGTGGCTCCGGCGTTCTTCAAACCGAAGGGCATCACTCGATAACAGAATGTTCCTCAAGGTGTGATGAATGTTGTCTTCTCCATATCCTCGGGTGCTATTTTAATTTGATTATATCCGGAAAATCCGTCCATAAATGAGAAGACATTGAATTTAGATGTATTATCTACCAACATATCAATATGCGGTAAAGGAAAATCATCTTTTGGACTAGCTTTATTCAAGTCTCTATAGTCCACACACATTCAGACTTTTCCATCTTTCTTAGGCACGGGCACAATATTGGCCACCCATTGAGGATATGTAGAAGTCACCAGAAACCCCGCATCAAACTCTAGAAATTCACTTCCCTTTTCATCTCAATTGGTTTCTGCAAGCAAGAGGAAGAGAAAGCAAGCAAATCCAGATCAAGATCAAGTGAAATTGAATCAACTCAAATGTGATTTTTCAGAAACTTTATCTCTTCTATTTTCTCTCAATTCTTCACCATTCTTTGTGATTTTTGGTTGGCTGAAGTCCTACAAATATAGGCAAGAAGACTGAGTTACTTTGAGGTCAAATCGAAGCAACTCAATTCATGATCCTTAAAATTCAAATCCCTGTATCTTTTTGTATACTTGGAATTGGAGAAAATTAAGGACAAATTCGTGCTCCGGAGCATTTTTCCTTCAAATTAGTGTAATCACTTTTCATTTTTCATGAAGTTGAGCTTGAACCAGACAGGTGGTGATCACCAAAGAAGATGACCGGAGCTAGGGCTCCGGTGATGCATTGGCAAAGTCCAAGCCATCTGATCTGATTCAAATGTTTTAATCTCAAGCGTTCATTGTGATTACAACGCGTACAACATATTGACCAAGGCGTATGATGGAACGCACGCGTGTGGCCATCAGATCTTCCACCTCAATTAATAAGGGAGATCTGATGGCCCTTGTTTTTTGAATTTTATTTTAATTTCTGATTTTATGTTTAATCCATTTATTTTGATTAATTCATATTAATTTCATTTTTAATCCAAAAAATATGGGACTTTCACCAAAAATCTTTATATTTTTTCCTCTTTTATTTTCTGAATTAAAATTACTTTTTGGATTAATTTTGATATTTTTCATGAATTAATTATTTTTGTGTATATTTTTAATTGTTTAAAAATACTTCTGACTTTTCAAATATCATGAATTTTTTTGTCTAAGGTCCTTTGACCTTGTTTAACCTAGGATAAATCCCTTGGCCATTTATTTGGTGTTTTGAAGAGGTTTTAGGTTTTGACCAAACTAAATTTAATTTAAATGCATTTTTAATTTGATTTTTAATTGATTAATTATATAGAAATTATGTTGAGCCACTTTTACTGACTTGTGATATTTAACTATGTGTTTGGGCCTTGGTCAAGGTCGATTTGACTTTTGTTGAATTAAAATCATTGGTTTTAGGGGATTGATGAAATGTACATTTCATCTCCCAAAATGAATGAATGATTTTAATTTGATAAAATTCCTCCCATGACCAATTTGTGTTTCTCTCATCTCCCCTCCTTCTTCATCTTCTGTCCCATTCTTTCCCATTCCTTTCATTGACCAATGAAATCTCAACATCCTAAGGCTAATTGGTTCGTCAATAATCTTGTGTTAGATGAACCAATACAAGTATGGATGAGATAGGTCCATCCTTTTGATCTTTTCTTTTAGTGTGTGGTAAGTTTTTAGGAGTTTGGTCAATTATACCAAATCTCTAACATGCATTAGCACCTAAATTTGTATTGCCCAATCTCAGATAGTTGTGACTTCTACATAAGTCCAATTACGATTGCTTAACATAGAGCTAAATTTGACCCTAAAGGCATAACATTCTAGTAAGTGAGATTGTAAGTCTCCCATCTTTCATGGTATTATGTGGAAACTTGGCCTTTTTCCTTCCTTTGGAAGATGTCTAGGTTCAAGGATCCATGCTTGTGAATAGATGGTTGAGTGTTTTCCAAAGAATGACTTAATCAATTGAAAGGCAAAACATCACTAACATCTAAACAACTAACATTTGACTAACTTGTATTAATATTGCTTTTATTTTTTCAAGTTATTTACTTTATGCAATTTAAAATCAAGTCATTTACCATTCATTTGTCATTTACATAACATTTAATTTGTTTATGTTTATGTCATTTTCACTTTGCTCATTTGAGCCATATATTATGATTGTATGTATTTGTTTGTGTATTTTGTTTGTGGTTTTAGGACCTTAAAATACTTAATAAACAACAAAAACCCTAAAAAAAAATTGTGTGGACTGTTGGGTTTGATCTGAGCTTTTGGACTTAGAATTAGGCAACATTCCATATGCAAAAGGGACTTGGCCAATGCCAATATTTCTGAGACAAAGTTATTCTGATTTGAGCTTTCATCTGATGCAAGTATTGGGATCCACATGAATTCATCTGTTACATGGTTTTGATACAACTGTTACTTTGATTTCATGCCTAATGTCTTATTCTGAGCAAAAATCAAGAAGTATTTCATCTGATACATGAGAAGACAAAGAAGACTGTTTGCTATGGATTTGTGTGCTTGGATATGGCCATCTTTATTTGATGTCTTGCTCTTCATATTGATAATTGCTTGCTGATTATGAGTCCAAAGGGAAAGTGGGTTTTCTATATGACATTCTTGTCTGTTGGATTGCATCCCATTGGTCAGATCTTTTTAACTCTTAACTTTTAATTTTATGCTTAGGATTAGTCTCTTCATCTCCTCCCACTTCTTAAATTTCAAAATCTCTTCCCCTTTTTAAAAACTTTCTTTGCTTGTGATTTCAAAACTTAGATTTTTTTTGCAAATTAGAAACTTTGGCCTTATGCCATTGCATTTTTAAACTCTTTTCTTAAATCAAACTTGTAAATGAATCTAATCATATTGACTTAAAATTTCAAAAGACAAAAAAAAACTAACACTCATTCAAACCTTTGGGCCCTTTGTGCCTCTTTTAAACTTAACTTTTGATTAAAAACAATCCACTCATTTGGAAATTGATACCACGAACTACAAGGTTTTGATCCCTCATTTTTATGTTAGTACGTAGGCACAAGTCCAAAGGTCTTGTCAAACACAAACATCTAATCAATGAATTCTTTTATCATCCCCACACTCTATTTGTTGCAAACATCTTTTATACCAAAAACACATACACACATAAAAAAGGGCTCCCTAGGAGTACCTAGGATACTTTGGGTGCTAACACCTTCCTTCTGTGCAACCAACCCCTTACCTGTAATCTTTGGCATTTTATTAGTTTTGATTTGAAACTTCTTATCTTTGGGTTTTGTTTGTACTTTTACCTTTTCCTTTGGAAACAATAAAAGCACGGTGGTGACTCTGGTTTTATTGACATTAAGTTTATCCGTAGCTCAATTGTCATGAATTTACCGCTATAAAAATTTAGTGGCGACTCTGCTGGGGAGTAGCCCTCAGTGGGTTTAGCCTACTTTTTTATGTGTATATAATTGTACATTTGATTGTTTGTATACTTGTTTTGTGTGATATGATCTGTTTGTTGTGCTTGGTGATCTCTGAGTGGTGAGATAAGTTCTAACCCAAACTCGAGTGCAATTAATATAGGAGGATGGTATAGTCATGTTCAACTTATGTGGAGTAGTCTTAACAAGTTGGCTTGAGACCCATCTACTCCGTGGAGACCTTTTTGGAGCTATTAATGTCACAAAAGTCATTTGGGGTTCGAGAAGCTGAGGACCGTATAACATTTAACCCAACTTAGCCTATTTAGGACGTAGTGCAGAGACTGTTCAGGTGTAGACTTGATAACAGTTGTTGTGCGATACTATACTCAGACGAGTTTCTCTTGGGAATATTATGGGTTGATAAGTCAGTCATCCTAACCTATAATATCCGATAGATGGAATTGAGACTCTGGGAACTTTTTTTAGAACACGATCTACAGGTTTTATCCTTAGTACACTCCTTTGGGATGATTCTTAACCTGACTCCATGCTCGTGACTCACAATAAATCCTTTGATTCTTGGTTGATCCAATCAAGTCTTGTCAATATCAATGGAACTTAGGTGTTGATAAGGTGAAAACCATAGTCCACCAAAATGGATGATTGATCTTGACAATGACTCGATTCATCCCTTGACCCCTATTTGTGTTTGCCTTGTGTGTGATCCCTTGTTTTTGATTGTTGCATTCATGTGCATCATAACATTCATCACATAAAAATAAACTTCAAGGAACTAAGATCTTATTTGCAAATATTTTCAGACCATGGATTGTGGACGAAGGAACACTAAGAAGTACAATTTCAGATGTCCCAATTTGAAAGAGCTAAGGAAGCTATCATCTTTTGTATTAGATCCCTTGGATTTCAAGCAACGTCGTGGGAAGCTTCTATCTGTATTATCTACTCATATGGTTGAAGGACTCTTGAGTGTTTTGGTTAAGCTCTATGACCCTCTCTACCGTTGCTTCACTTTTCCCGATGATCAGCTTGTGCCTACGTTAGAGGAGTACGCCCATCTCTTGGGATTGCCTATTTCTGACAAGGTGCCTTTTAGTGGATTAGAGGAGATTCCCAGATCTCATATCATAGTTGAAGCTCTTCATCTAAAGAAGATGGAGATTAAGGCTCATTGGGTAAATAAAGGAGGAATGTTTGGGTTGACTTCTTAATTTCTCATAGGGAAAGCTACTGTCTTTGCTCAAGTCGGTAGTGTGGATGCTTTTGAAGCCATTTTTGTGTTGCTCATCTATGGTTTAGCTTTGTTCCCTAACATTGATGGTTTTGTTGATGTTAACGCCATTAGAATCTTCTTGACTGGGAATCATGTGACTAATTTATTGGGTGATGTGTACTTCTCTTTGCATTTGAGGAATTCTAAAGCTGGTGGGACTATTGTGTGCTGTGTTCCTCTTCTGTACAAGTGGTTTATTTCGCCCTTGCCTCAGACGCCTGCTTTTGTGGAGAACAAACAATGTCTATGGTGGTCTTAGAGACTTATGTCTCTCACTAATGATGACATTGTTTGGTATGATTCTACATTGAGTAGTGTGGATATTGTTGACAGTTGTGGTGAATTCTCTAATGTGCCCCTTATTGGTACACAAGGAAGAATCAACTACAACCCCGCTTTGGCTCATCGTCAACTTGGGTTCCCCTTGAGAGACAAACCTAATAACACTCAGTTAGAAGGTCTTTTCTATCAAGAGGGTAAAGATCCCCAACTTTTGAAGCAAAAGATGATACATGCTTGGCATAATGTGTCTAGGAAAGGAAGATCCGAGGGTGGTCCGCGCAACTGTGTAACTTTGAAAGCTTACACTACTTGGGTGAAGAAGAGAGTTTTGGAGTTAAAGATTCCGTATGCTTGTGAGAGACCTATGTCTATGGTTATGGCTGAGCCATTAACTCTCCCTAACCAAGATGTAGAGGAGTTGGAAGATGCGCTTGCCAAGATGAAGCACAAGAGATATATGTGGGAAGAAAGGTTCCATGCTTTGAGCCGAAAGCATGAGGAGTTTTAGCTTGAGTCAAAGGACAAAGATGCGCTTATTGAACTTCTGGAAGATCGAGCAGTAAAGAGACAGAGAGAGCCAGAGGGTCCATCTTCCTCTAGTGGCCATCTTAATTTGATGCCTTGCTCTTCATATTGCTAATTGCTTGCTGATTATGAGTCCAAAGGGAAAGTGAGTTTTCTATATGACATTCTTGTCTGTTGGATTACATCCATTGATCAGATCTTTTCAACTCTTAACTTTTAATTTTATGCTTAGGATTAATCTATTCATCTCCTCCTACTTCATAATTTTCAAAATCTCTTCCCCTTTTCAAAAACTTTCTTTGCTTGTGATTTTAAAACATAGACTTTTTTTTGCAAATTAGAAACTTTGGCCTTATGCCATTTCATTTTTAAACTCTTTTCTTAAATCAAACTTGTAAACGAATATAATCATATTGATTAAAAATTTCAAAAGACAAAAAGAACTAACACTCGCTCAAACCTTTGGGCCCTTTGTGCCTCTTTTAAACTTAACTTTTAATTAAAAATAATCCACTCATTTTGAAATTGATACCACGAACTACGAGGTTTTGATCCCTCATTTTTATGTTGGTACGTAGGCACAAGTCCGAAGGTCTTGTCAAACACAAAAATCTAATCAATGAATTCTTTTCTCATCCCCACACTCTATTTATTGTAAACATCTTTTATACCAAAAACACACACATACATAAAAAAGGGCTCCCTAGGAGTACCTAGGAAACTTTGGGTCATAACACCTTCCCAATGTGTAACCAACCCCCTTACTTGTAATCTCTGGCATTTTATTAGTTTTGATTTGAAAACTTCTTATATTTGGGTTTTGTTCGTACTTTTCCCTTTTCCTTTGGAAACAATAAAAGCGCGGTGGCGACTCTGGTTTTATTGACGTTAAGTTTATCCATAGCTTAATGGTCATGAATTTACCGCTACACACTTGAAAGTCAATCTAGCTGTAAACGGAAAATGAGTGCCTTGAGGAGTAATGCTCACTGCCCCAATGCTACTCCCATACTGATTAACAGCGCCATCAAATACCATGCCCCACCGGGAACCAAGTTTTGGCCCTTCTTCAAGCAATTGTTCATTACAATCTTTCATCTTCAAGTACAAGATATCTTCGTCAGGAAAATCATACTGTACTGACTGGTAATCTTCAATTGGTTGGTGAGCCAAATGGTCAGCCAAGACACTACCTTTAATCGCTTTTTAAGATCAGTATTCAATATCATACTCGGATAAAAACATCTGCCAACGAGCAATCCTTCCAGTTAAAGCAGGATTCTAAAAAATATACTTGATTGGATCCATTTTGGATATAAACCAAGTAGTATGATTTAACATATACTGGCACAGATGCTTAGCATCTCAAGCCGATGCACAACAAGTGTTTTCGAGCATAGAATACCGAGTCTCATAGTCGCTGAATTTCTTACTGAGGTAGTAAATTACATATTCTTTCTTTCCAATTTCGTCTTGCTGACCCAGAACACAACCCATACTCTCGTCAAGCACGATCAAATACATGATCAAAGGTCTTCCTTCAACAGGCAGAAACGGAATCAGAGGCTCAAGCATATACTCTTTGATATTGTCAAAAGCTTTCTAGCAATCCTCGGTCCAATCACAAGAGTGACCTTTCCGAAGAAGTTTGAATATAGGCGCATACGTGGCAGTCATATGCGATATGAATCTTGAGATATAATTCAAACAACCGAGAAAACCTCTGACTTGCTTTTCAGTTTTGGGCGCATGCATCTCTTGTATTGCTTTGACCTTGGCGGGATCTACTCCAATACCCTTCTCACTGACAATAAAGCCCAACAACTTACCAAAAAGAACACCAAAAGTACACTTATTGGGATTCAAGCAAAGTTTGTACTTCCTCAAACGTTGGAATAACTTCAACAAATACTCAACATGTTCTTCTTCATCACTTGATTTGGCAATCCTATCATCAACATATACTTCAATCTCTTTATGCATCATATCATGAAAAAGAGTAGTCATAACTCTATGGTATGTTGCACCAGCATTCTTTAAACCGAAAGGCATCACTCTATAACAGAATGTTCCCCAGGGTGTAATGAATGCGGTCTTCTCCATATCTTCAGGTGCCATTTTGATTTGATTATAACCGGAAAATCCGTCCATAAATGAAAAGACTTTGAATTTAGCTGTATTATCTACCAACATGTCAAGTGTGGCAGAGGAAAATCATATTTCAGACTAGCCTTGTCCTAATCTCTATAATCAACACACATGCGGACTTTTCCATCTTTCTTAGGAACATGCACAATATTGGCCACCCACTGCGGATATTCGGAGGTTACAAGAAAACCAGCATCAATCTGCTTATGTACTTCTTCTTTTATTTTTACTGCCATATCAGGATGAGTTCTCCTTAAGTTCGGCTTGACTGGCGGACACTCTGGCTTCAACGGCAATCTATGCTCCACGATCTCAGAATCCAAACCAGGCATGTCTTGATAGGACCAAGCAAACACATCAGAATATTCTCGAAGAAGATCAATCAACCCCTTCTTAGCCTCTGGACACAGTTGAGACCCAATCTTGACTTCCTTCACATCCTCTTCGGAACCCAAGTTGACTAGTTCAATCTGCTCGTCAAACGGCTGGATGGCTTTTTCCTCATGCTCAAGTAAACAAGATAGTTCATCAGATATTTCTTCATCATCAGTCTCTTCCTCAACCTTAAACACAGGGAAATCAAAGTTTGGAGATGGAGTAGGATCATTGTATTCAATGGGTTTGGGAACCAACCTGCATAATGATTTGATATTTTGATTTTAGAGAAGTGAATTGTGACAAAATATTATGCAGATGGACAATTATTATTTATTTATGTTCTTTGATAATTACCATTTTTCAGAAAAGCAAAAAGCAAAAATAAGACATCATAGATGTGGATGAATAAAATTGTATTCCATTGATGATAATTGAAATGCCTAACAATGTTCACTTCTCCCTTGGGCATAGGAGAAGGATTTTTCTTTAAATGAAAAACAAATTACTTAGAGCAGTGAAAAAAAATAGGAATATCAACAACAACCTAGTTGTTGCAAGTTTGGCCATGCGTCACAAAGTTGGCGCAAGCTTCATCTTCATCGTCACCATCCTCGATCACAAAAGCTAAGTGTTGATCATTACCATGAATGAACCCTCCACTGTGGAAACTCTGTTGTACATCTTCAGTTTTGACGTTGAACGGTGTAAGACCCCAATTTTGACCCTAAGATCCCTCATGCAATTTCATCATATGCATTGGCATTGGGATCATACCTTGGCATCCTCCTTACCCCTCTTTCATTGGGTTTCCTCTGGGAGAGATCACCAAGCACTATGTGATTGTATCATACTTGTATATTATCATTTTTACTAACCAAAATACTAAAAATAGGTCTTTGTATTTGCCTAACTCTTTAGTAGGTAGGGCGTGATCCCCATTGATCTAGCAATCTCATATTTAGGGTTTAAGACCCTCATGGCTAAAAGTACAATCAGGGATTGATCCACAAAGTCTCAAAGCATAATATATGAGTCCCAATGATCTCTACATGTCATATTGATCAAGCATTCTTCAAGAGTTTGGAGGTGATTTACCTTGGAAACCCTAGTTTGATTGGGTATCTTGAGTAACTTCTCCAACAAGCTATCTCACCAATTGATCAAATTTCTCAAGGGACACTTAAACGTTCATCATCTTATGCATATATGGTCTACCATTAGCCTAGAAAGTCAAGAGAATTGAAGGTTAGCAAGTTGGTTGATGGTGGTTGGCCAGATGAATTCATCTGATCAAAACTGGGTCTCCCTAGACCCTATCTCCTACAATTTTCACCATATGAAAATGATTCCAAGAGTAAAGTTACTATAAATGACATTACAAACAACTTTCATGTTGAAGTATAGAGCTAATTTTGCTTGGAAAGTCATTTTAAATATTGAAACATTATAGGTCATTTTGTCTAAACCCTAATTTGAAAGTCAACTTCCCAAAGCCATAACTTGCTCAATTTTTATGAGATGAAATATTTATAAGTTTTACAATCAAATTCAAGATGTATACTTCAACTTTGATGTTTGGAGTGAGAGCTAAATCAACTTTTATGAGCATGTGATATGAGGATACATTATAGGTCATTTTTGCCCTATAGCATTGAACAAGTGATTTTCCTCAACTTAAAAATGCATAACTCTATCATTCGAAATCCAAATGACATGAAATTGGTGACCATTTTGAAGGTCTTTGAAATAGCTACAACTTTTATGAAGACACTGTTCTTATTTTGGAGCTCACATAAAAAGTTAAGTTAGGTGGAATATTGAGGTATATGACTTGACACTTAGAAAAGTTTTCAACATGTTGAAATTTCCAAACTTCGACCTCAAAATTTACCATGATCCAAGTCCAAAATGGAAAAGTGCTCAACATGAAACTTGTTCCCCTTGATCTAGGATTTCTAACGATTCCTATTTCATGCATTTTGGATGAGGTTTGCTAGGTCTGCGCATGATCTTAACATGTCTGTATCATTGGAGAAAATCAAATGTCCAAAACTCCATTTCACTTTGCATTGCCATTCAAACATGATTTGAACTTCAGTATAGTTGCAATTGGATCATAATGGATTGCTTCATGGGCCTGTACACACCCATGCAAGCTTGTGTATCACCCTTGCCATTTTTAGCAATTTTTTAAGTGTGAAATTATCAATCCCAAATGCTATAAATACAAGGCCTCTGAGCTCATTTCAAACACACCTTGCGTGCCAGCTTTTCCCCCCATTTGAAACCCTCATAATTCAAAGGAAAACCTGAGAATTTTCAACTTGAAAATTGAGTTTGAATCTTACTGTTTGGAGATTCAAAAACTCCAGGATCCAAAGCTTTGTACCATTGCCAAACCACTTCTGTAAGCTCCTCGAGTGTGATCAAGTCAAGTTTGAAGCAAGCAAGATCCATTTCTGCACAACATTGAAGGTAATTTTCAGAAATCTTCTTCTCTTCGATTTTCACTCAATTCTCATCAATTCTCTTAGATCTTTGGTTGTCTGAAGTCCTACCAATGTAGTCAAGAAAATTGAGTTGCTTTGAGGTCAAATCGAAGCAACTTAGTTAACACACCTCAAAATTCAACTCCTCATATCTTTCTATATATTTGGAGTTAGTTGAAATTGAGGTCAGATTCGTGCTCTACGCCATTTTTTCTTTTAGATCTTATCCTCTTTTTTCATTTCTTGATGGTGAAGAGTGAACCAGCCCGGTGGACCTCGCCTGAGAAGGTGACCGGAGGTCCAGCGCCGGTGGTGTGCTGGATAAGTTCTGAGCCATTGATCTTGTTTAAATTGTTTTAACCTTGAGCGTACATACTGATTACCACGCGTGTGATTAATTGACTCAGGTCCATGGTAGATTGCGCGCGCTCAGCCAGTTGATTTGCTACCTCAATTAATGAGGGAGATCAAGTGGTCCACGTTTTTTTGATTTTTTGATTTTCATTTGATTTTCATTAATTCATATTAATTTTAATATTGATCCAAAAAATATGAAAGTTTCACCAAAAAAATTTAAATAAAATCCTCATTCATATTTTGTATTAAATTATTTTTTGGATCATTATTAATATTTTCATGATTTAATTGATTTTGTGAATATTTTTAATTGTTTAAAAATACTTTTAAGTTTCCAAAAATTCTAAAAAATTTTCTCCAAGGTCCTTTGACCTTGTTTGACCTAAGATAAATCTCATGGCCATTTCTTTGGTGTTTTGATGAGATTTTAGGAATTTGGTAAACCATATTTAGTTTAATGCATTATTTTTAGTATTTTTAAATTGTGTAAATGCCAAATAATTGTGTTGAGCTATCTTCATGATTTGTATAAGTTTGACTTTTGTTGTTGGGCCTTGGTCAATGTTGATTTGACTTTGCTAGGTTAAGATCATTGAATTTAGGGGATTGATGGAATGTATATTCCACCTCCCGAAATGAATGAATGATCTTAATTTGGTAAAAGTCCTCCTTTTACCAATTTGAGTTTTGATCTATTCCCCTCCCTCTTCATCTAATTCCCCTTCTTTATGCATCCATTTCATTTGGCCTATGATATCTCAAAGTCCTAAGGCTAGTTGATTGAAAAATCAACATAAGTATGGATGAGATTAGGCCACCTCTTTTGCATATTCTTTTTGTGTGTGGTATGTTTCATGAGCATAGTCCATTATACTATGTCTCTAACATGCATTAACACCAAAATTCTATTGCCCGACCTCAAATAGTTGTGACTTCTACATAAGTCCAATTACGATTGCTTAACATAGCGCTAAATTTTGACACAAAAGGCATATCATTCTAGTTAGTGAGATTGTAAGTCTCTTCTCTTTCATGGTATTGTGTGGAAACTTGGCCTTTTTTCCTTCCTTTGGAAGATGTCTTGGTTTAAGGATCCATGCTTGTGATAAGTGGGTTGAGTGTTCTCCAAAGAATGACTTAAAATGAAAAGCAAAAGCAAAAACAATACTAACTTCTAACTCATTAACAACTAACATTTAATTTCAAGCCATTTACTTTTAATGCACTTTAATTTTTAAGCTCTATTCATTTGCCGTTATCCATACCATTCTAATTGTTTACATTAATGCCTTTTCACTTTGTCCACTTGGACCATATTGTGTGATATATCTTGTTTGTGTATATTTTGTTTGTTTGTGTGGTCTTTGACCATTAATGTACATAATAAGAAACAAAAACCCTAAAAAACTATTGTGTGGACTGTTGGTTTGATCTTGGACAATTGAACTTAGAATCTAGGTGTCGCATCACGCGAAAAACCGGCGGGAAAAGAAAGAAACAACAGAGCCGCCACCGTGCGTTATTTATCCCAAAAGAGGGAAAGGAAACGCTCGAAGTAAACCTAGGAAAGAACATGGTCTCGCGACCAAAGAGAATGGGTTCGGGAGTCGGTTATGCGAAGGGAAGGTATTAGCACCCCTACGCATCCGTAGTACTCTACGGGATCCACGCACAAAAGGAAGGAATAATGGTTGCTAAACACTGCTCAAACTCACACACACTGGCTGAAAGAGACAAAAGAGACTGACTGAAACTGACTCGGCAGGACATCGTATCCTGGGCCTACTTAGTCTATCAGGCATAGACATCAGAGTCGAAGTAGTTCGGACTGGGGAAACGACACATGCTCGCTAGGATATCGCATCCTATGCATACGTATCTTCTCGGACGAGAGAAGAATCAGAGCATTCGTAGCTCGGCTGACACGCACACAAACAAACAAGACACAGGCAAACGTGGAGCCTGAATGCCAATCACTGGACTTACATCAGCATCCGAACCAGAAAACACACACAGGAAACCAACTGCCAATCGCTGGACTTATGTCGGACTCCAACCAGAACACACACAAGGGTGGTTAAGACACAAAAGGTGAAAAAGAAAAAGGGCGCCCGGAGAGATCAGCTCAATCTCCTGCCTACATACTTCATCTGGTATGAAGATCAGGGCGATGTAGTTCCCCTACGCAGGGACAAGGATCTAGCCTAACCAGATAACAGAGGGAGACACAACTCTAGGGAGACTACGACTCGAGCCTAGATGTTGTCATGCAAAGTCGACCCTAAGTTAAGGTTTCTAGCTAAATGGCACGAGGGCCAACCTATCCTAGACAAGGCTTGCACAGGAAGCAAGGGTCTCGATTGCAACTAGGGCAAGAGAAAGGGGAGGTCTCAATCGCAACGAGGGCGAGAGAAAAGAATTAGTGTTAGTTGTTAGTCAAACTCGGCAAGACATCGCGTCTCGTGCCTACGTATCTCACCTGAACGTGAGAATCAGAGTTGCCGTAGTTCGGCAGGTAGGGACAAAGGTCTCGATTGCAACTAGGGCAAGAGAAAGGAAAAGGCTCGATCGCAACGAGGGCGAGAGAAAGGAAAAGGCTCGATCGCAACGAGGGCGAGAGAAAGGAAAAGGCTCGATCGCAACGAGGGCGAGAGAAAGGATCGCAACGAGGGCGAAAGCAAACAAGGATTAGCTGTTAGTCGTTAGTCAAACTCGGCAAGACATCGCGTCTCGTGCCTACGTATCTCATCTGAACATGAGAATCAGAGTTGCCGTAGTTCGGCCGGCAGGGAAAAAGGACTCTATCGCAACGAGGGCGAGAGAAAGGAAAAGGCTCGATCGCAACGAGGGCGAGAGAAAGGAAAAGGCTCGATCGCAACGAGGGCGAGAGAAAGGATCGCAACGAGGGCGAAAACAAGCACGGATAGCACACACTATATACACACAAGAGGCTCACACAAGGGTTAGGTTTTAGTCGAGGGGTCATATCAACCTCAACAAACAAACCTCTGGAATGGGGTGAGTGTTGCTCTTAACCTTGCCATTGAGGGGCTAAGGTGAAGCAGATGAAAGGTGAGTGAAGATGAGACTTCACAGCTTCTATCCCTGGCCAGGGAGAGCTAATAGACAAATGAGCATGGGTCCAGAAAGTGGGAACCCTTCTATACTCGAAGACTCTGACACTGTACACTTTGTACAAGATCTTGGGTTTGTATCCCAATGCATCAACACACAGCAGTGTGAGCAGAGGGATGACACAACAAGAGTAGTGGGGGATAGATTGCATATCCCTACCTTCCACCAATTGCCTTACTTGAAGGACTTTTCCTGCTTGGGACAATTTTAAACACACACAAGCATGGCCTCTTAAGGAGGACTTCAGACAGTTTGCCCGACCAAGTAACAGGCCGGGTCTCCAGACTACATGAAGTAACAGAGATTATACCTCAAGCAAGTTGCTAAAAAGCAAAGCAAAGCAAGTTCAGAGAACTTAAGCAACTAAAGTACCTAAAAAAGTCAAACCAATCAGTATGCAATTCAACAGTTAAAAGCAAAAGGAATGGGATCCACAGACAAAACAGATGATCAATTGTGCAAAGCACAAGACTCAAACACATGAGTCAAACCTACAAAACAAAGGTTAGCATATGATAAACAATCAAGTTCAAACAAGTTGAATGATCTTTGAGGCATTGGTGCTTAACCTGAAACAGGAACTCAATTGTAAGCTCAAAAGACCACTAGGACTAGCCTAGGGTCAAGGATGAAAGAAAAAGTCAAAACAGCAAAGAAAAGTCAACCAAAGTCAAGGTCAAACATTTAAGAAGCTATCACAATTGGGCCCACATTCAAATCATGCATTATTATCATTTCACGAACATTTGAAGTAAAAGTAAGGCAAATGAAAGCTCAAAGAAGTCAACAGAATGACTTGCATCAAAAGTCAACTCAAACAATTTCAAAAATCATCAAATAAATCACACTCAATCCTAACATCTAGCATGGTAAGCATGTCAAATTTCATGGCATTTGGATGAGAGGAAAGCAGTCAATGAAAATCAAGAAGTCAAACCAAATTTAAGCATGCACAATGAAAGTCAACAAACATGGGTCAACTTCAAAAAATCATATCAAATTGAAAACAGATGAGAAATGAATGAGATTAACACCAATGCAAAGCTCAAGATGTCTAGTTATCACATATGAAATTTCATGATCATACAATATGGTGTGAGAATTTCCCAAATGATTTGGCAATGTGTAGCACAAAAAGTCAACATTTGACTAGGCAGGGAAGAAAAATCTCAAATAAATGGAAAACAGCACAATTAATTCCAAGAAAATTCACACATGAACTAGACATGTAAGGGAGGGATCATGCAAAATTTGGGGTCATTTGGATGTAAGGAAGCATGTTAACAAAAATTGGGAAAATGCACATTCATGTTGTAACACCAAATGTAACACCTAACTTCAAAAAATCAAAGCTCACACACCACATATGATAAATGCACAAACTTTATATGGAAACAAAGGTGAATGAGTCTAGTTTTACCACAAAAAATTGCAGGGTCAAAGGATACATTATGACAATTTCACAAAAGAAATGGCAAAGGGAGTCAAATGTGCATACATGTTAGGAAACCAATTACCAATTAAAATCCAGCCAATGAAAAATTAATTAAAAATCATAATCAAATACTAGACATCCATGTGAAGATGATGGAAAAAATTTCATGAATTTTGGCTTTAAATTGAGCAAGAAATGAATTGTGGAAGTTGAGAAATAATTGGAACAAAACATGAACAAGAGCATGGTCAAACAAGGGTCAGCATGGCAATTTTGTAATTATTCACTTCATTAACCAAAACGCCCCGTTTCAGAGGGACACGTGAAATGTTTGGATTGGCTATCTCTCAATGGAACAGTAACACGCATGGAAGACCAACAACAACAGCCAATCGAGTTTCAATATTCTGGGAATGGTTATGCAATCTAGGGTTTTGGTAGCAACATCATGTATTCATCAACAATGTTCATCATCATAAAACAAATATCGAGCGGAAACACACAATAGCATGGCACTGGTGTTCGAGCAACATCATTCAATAACAACCAAAACACGAAATTCAAATTTCTGGAAAAAAACATGTAGAGTTCATGAACAGCAGGGTATCTTCATCACTTCCAGCAAATCGAATTTTTCAACATACTCATAAACAAAAATTGCTTACACCATTGTGCTTATCTAACAGCATACATACATATTCCATCAATCATTTTCATCATAACAGTCTAGATAGCATGAATCAAGCAACAATCATCATGCACATGAAACTTTGAAGTCAAAAATCTCTCAGCATAGGCAAGCAAAATACACGATTCAAAGCAAGCAATACTCAGCAATGCAAGTACTACACATGGCATAGCATGGATAAGAGAAAAAAGATAGTTGAGATTTTACTTGGTTATGAAGAAAATCGAGGAACAGTGCTTGTTTGGATGATTTGCTTTGAAACAGATCTTCTTTATGCTCTACAATGATAGATTCTTGAAGTATGTTAGCTCAGCAACTCTTGGATTCCTTCAAAACTTGATTCACCATTGGAGGTAGCTTGAAGAAGCAGTGCTCAAAAGGGAGTTCCAGTTGGTAATTGACGGTTCAAAAAGCTTCACAAGATTGTCCAAGTGATGAAGGAGGCAAAGGTTCCTTGTGGTCTTTGAGGTTTGTGAGCAGAAAATTGCAAAATGCAAAATTGCAAGAGAGGAGAGAATGAATGTTTCTGTGCGTGTATGGCTTGTGGCTAGGGTTTAGAAGTGCAGAAAAGTGGACTTATGTAGTCTGTTTAGCATGGCTTAATGCTGTGCTAACCTTGTTTTGCTTAATGAGCACCATTTGCAAATTGCTAAATGTGAACCAAATGAATATGGAGGTGTAAGAAGGCTGCACGAAATGGGCTTGAAAAGGCTGCAAATAACATTTGTGTTTGCTGTTTTTAAGTTGCCAATGGAATGCTGAACTTGTTTTGTTTGAATGAACCAAAAATGCACTATTTGTTAACTTGACAACAAAAGCAAATATGGAGGTGGTATGATGGAATGCTACTTGAATTTTGGCTTGGTACATGTTGCAAATGACATTTAGAAGGAATCCCAATTGGCCAATTGTGTCAAAAACATTTAAATCAAAAAGTCAAACTTGAGTCAAACTTGATTTTTAAATGGAATAGGTCAAAAAATGCCATTTTGATTGGCAAGGTTTTGGTACATGATGTTTACATTTTTGGAAAGAGGAGGAAAAATGTGGTTTGTAGGAAAAAACCCCACCAAATTTGGCCTTATGGTTTGAGAGATATGGCCTTTTGAAGTTCACAAATTTTTGAAATTGAATTGATCATATCTTGACAACCATACATGGGATTTGAGAGTTCTTGGACTTTTTGAAAATGGGAGAACAAGATCTTCAACTTTCATGTTGGGAAAAAATTCATTTGAAGCTTGTATCATGATGCAAGCTGAGGATCAAGAAGTTTCCATTTTTGGCAGTTGAAATTACAGGTCCACTTTCTATTTTTGGAAATTTTCTGATTGGCTTCAAATTCTTCAATGATGTTGATTGCCATGATATATGAGGCCTATTGGGACATGACTAAACTCTCTCAAACCATTTCCATCCATCAAAACCATAGAATCAACCACAGTTGACCAACTTTGACTTTTCTAGGGTTTTGGATGACTGAAGCACTTCTGATGAATTCCAAACCCTAATTCCTTGAGACCTTGACTTCAAATGATGTCCCAAGCTGTATGGACTCTTGATTATTGATCATGGTGCCCAAATTCCACAAGAATGGCCACCATCCACTGCTTTGACTGCCTGTTGACTGTCTTTGACTTTCTAGGGTTTTTGACTGTCTGTACATGAACTGATGGCCTCTGAGCCTTCAACCCTTGGCTTGAACACTTCAAATGGACCTCCAAGTCATGTGAACTTGTTGGACAAACCCTAGGGCCTTGGCTTCTTGAGAAACAAACTTGCTTGCTTGGTTGACTGATCTCCTGATCAGTTTGACCTAATTCTGGCTTGCTTGCTCTTGAGGCAACTGGGGACAATGCAAATGATATGCAATGGACCATGATACGCTATGACCTAATATGAAATGGTATGTACAATGATAGGTGCAAATTTGAGGTGCTACACTAGGCAACATCCCTATGCAAAAGGACTAGGCCAATGCCAACTTTCATGTAACCAAGTGCTTGCAGTTTGAAACTTCATCTGATACATCATTGAAGATCCATCTGAGTTCATCTGCAACATGATCATTGAGAAGCTGTTATTTTGAACCTGTGACTTATGGAATTCATCTGCTACATTGGCCAATTTGAAGAAGGTCATGGAGTGGCTAAAGCTTGGATGTGGCTATCTTTATTTGATGCCTTGTTCTTCAAGTTAATATTGTATGCATTGTTTGTTGCTAGATTCTAATATCCAAGGGAATTTGGGGTTTCTATATGACATTCTTGTCTATTGGATTGCTACCCATCAGTTAGATCTTTTCAACTCTTAACTTTTAAATTTATGCTTAGGATTAGTCTCTTCATCTTCTCCTCATCTCTTTAATTTCAAAATCTTCCCCTCCTTTTAAAAAAAACTTCTTTGTTTGTACATGTCTTTTTTATAACTTAGACCATTTTTCAAATTAGAAACTTTGACCTTATGCCATTGCATTTTCAAACTTCTTTTCTTAAATCAAATTTGTAAATAAACTTAACTATATCTGACTTAAGATTTTCAAAAGCCAAAAAGAAATAACTCATTCAAACCATTTTCTAGGCCTTTGTGCCTTTCAAACTTAATTTTTGATTAAAAGCAATGCATCCACTTTGAAATTTGTATCACGAACTACGAGGTTTTGATCCCTCATTTTTATGTTGGTACGTAGGCACAAGTCTGAAGGTCTTGTCAAACACAAAAATATAATTAATGAATTATTTTCTCATCCCCCCATTCTATTTTGTTGTAAACATCATTTTGTACAAAATACATATGCACACAAGAAAGGACTCCCTAGGAGTACCTATGACACTTTGGGTACTAACACCTTCCCCCTGTGTAACCAACCCCCTTACCTGTAATCTTTGGCATTTTATTAGTTTTGATTTGAAAACTTCTTATTTTTGGGTTTTGTTCGTATTTTTTCCCTTTTCCTTTGGAAACAATAAAAGCGCGGTGGCGACTCTTGTTATTTGATGTCTTGTTTATCCATAGCTTAACGATCATGAATTTACCGCTACAGAAATTAAGTGACGACTCTGCTGGGGAGTAGTCTCCAGTGGGTTTAGCCTACTTTTGTGTGTGTATATAATTGTATATATGTGATGTATGTATATTTGTGTAATATAATTTGCTTGTTGTGCTTGGTGATCTCTGAGTGGTGAGGTAAGTTCTAACCAGAACTTGAGTGCAATTAAGATAAGAGGATGGTATAGTCATGTTCGACTTGTGTGGAGTAGTCCTTAACAAGTTGGCTTGAGATCCATCTGCTCAGTGGAGACCCTTTTGGATTTGGAAATGTCACACAAGTATTTGTGGTTAGGCATTACTATCTCTAATTTGGGACCGAGAAGCTGAGGACCGTAGAACATTTACCCCCTCTTGGCCTATTTAGGACATATTGCAAAGACTGTTCAAGTGTAAACTTGATAACAGTTGTTACGCGATACTACACTCAGGCGAGTTTCTCTTGAGAATATTATGGGTTGATGAGTCAGTCATCTTAACCTGTAATATCTGATAGATGGAATTAAGACTCTGGGAACTTTTTAGAACATGATCTACAGGTTGTTAAACTTAGTTCACTCCTTTGGGATGGTTCTTACCCAGACTCCATGCTCGTGACTTACAACAAACCCTTGATTCTTGGTTGATCCAATCAAGTCTTGTCAATATCAATGGAACTTTGGTATTGATAAGGTGTAAACCATAATCCACCAAAATGGATGATTGATCTTGACAATGACTTGATTTAAGGGTTGGGAATCCTGTGCCTACTTTGTTGGGTGATATGTATTTCTCTTTGCATCTAAGAAACTCTAAAGGTGGTGGAACCATTGTTTGTTGCATTCCTCTTCTGTACAAGTGATTTATTTCGCACTTGCCTCAGACACCTGCTTTTGTGGAGAACAAACAATGTCTACGGTGGTCTCAGAGACTTATGTCTTTCACTAATGATAATATAGTTTGGTATGATCCTTCTTTGAGCAGTTTGGAGATTATTGATTGTTATGGTGAATTCTTTAATGTGCCTCTCATTGGTACACAAGGAGGAATTAACTACAACCATGCTTTGGCTCGTCGTCAACCCGGGTTCCCCTTGAGAGACAAACATAATAACACTTTGTTAGAAGGTCTTTTCTATAAAGAGGGTAAAGATCCCTAACATCTGAAGCAGAAGATTGTGCATGCTTGGCATAATATGCATAGGAAGGGAAGATCCGAGCTTGGTCCGTGCAACCGTGTAGCTTTGGAAGCTTACACTCTTTGGGTGAAGAAGAGAGTTTTGGAGTTGAAGATGCCTTATCCTTGTGAAAGACCTATATCTATGGTTGTGGCTGAGCCATTAACTCTCCCTAACCAAGATGTAGAGGAGTTGGAAGACACACTCGCCAAGATGAAGCAGGAGAAGGATATGTGGGAAGAGCGTTTCCGTGCTTTGAGCAAGAAGCATGAGGAGTTGCAGTTGGAATCTAAGGACAAAGATGCACTTATCGAGCTACTTGAAGACCGAGTGAGAAAGAGACAAAGAGAGCCGGAGGTTTCATCTTCTAGTATGCCTCAGCCTTCCGTTGATTGTGTAGCGGGGTTTTCGTCACCTTTAGGTTTATTGACTAAACCAAAAGTCACCATATAATTCGAGTCGCCACCGCACTTTTATTTGTCCAAAGGAAAGGCTAAAAAGCGAACAAAATCCAAGTAAGAAGTTTTTCAAATCAAAAACTAATAAAAATGTCAGAGATCTAGGTAAGGGGGTTGGCTATGAAATGAGAAGGTTTTACGCACCCAAAACATCCTTAGTACTCTAAGGGAACCCTTTTTGCAAATATGTGTTGTAGGTTGGTATTTGTGAAAAGATTTATGCAAAAGATTGGAGGGATGAGAAGAGAATAGATTATATTTACAAATTTTGTTGTTTGAATGGATGAACCCATTGCCTACGTACCATCACAAAGGAGGATCAAAACCTCGTAGTTCGTGGTAAAAATTTCAAAGATTGGTGAATTGATTTTAATCAAAAGCCTTAAGGTCTTTTGTTATCAAAGGGAGAAAACTCAACCTAAACCAACAATCCACCATGTGAGGAAGGCTTCAACATACTAGTGAGGGGCTAACCCTATAATAAGCATGGAAGGCTTATAATCCAACACAAAGGATGAGGTGAGATTTACATCAACCACTATGATAGCTCAAACCTATGACTAATTTTCTGAAAAGGTTTTAACAGATGGCCATTGGAACCACAAAAACAACTTGAAATGGGTTATATTTACAAATTAGATTTATTTACAAAATGAGGTCAAAGTTGGATTAAAGTTTATTTACAATGAGTATTTATGAAAATGGTTTTGAAAAATCAAAGGCTTAAGGCCTAGGTTTCTAATTTGAAATAAAGTCAATGTTTTGAAAATGATTTTTGGCTTGGTTAGAATGGGGGAGAAGAGAGAAAGGCTATTCCTAAAGCCTACAAAGATAAGAGGGGAAAGATAACCCTTGGAGTTCCTTTTCTTGGAGTCATAGAGATGACTCAAGATGCTCATTTCCTTTGGATTTAGCACACAAAACAAGCAATCAATAATTTGAATTCAAGCTCCTAGGATCTCCATTTGGCTTGGCTCTTAACTTGGCTACTCATGACAATGGTCCTCTTTTCACAATCTTAAGATGAGGTTCCTATCACACAAAAGCACACATCAAAAAGCTCATAACATAATAAAGGGAATGGACAAAGAATAAGTTTGAGAAGAAGTTCTTTGAGGTCAACTTTGAATTTTAGCATTCTAAAGGCATGAGGCCTAGTTGCTCTTCAACATATTTTGCATTCTAAAGGCATGAGGCCTAGTTGATCTTGAACTCCTTTAAGCATGGGTAAATCCTAATTCTAAGTCCTTTCTCCTTTTGAATTTTGGTTCAAATCAAAACAAGCACAAAATGACACAAAATAGCAATATATTTATATACAATAATGGGCTCAAATGAGCAAAAGAAAAATGACATTAACATAAAATATATGCTCAAATGAGCAAAATGAAAAGCAAGATGAATAATGAGCAAGAAATAGATGACATTAAAAGTAAATGACAAGAATTTAAAAGCTCAAATTAAAGTTAGTAGTTAGTAGAGTTATGTTAGTTTATCATAAGACAATGTAGCGCTATGTTAAGCAATCGTAAGTGGACTAATATAGTAGTCACACCTATCTAAGGCCGGTCAATAAGAATATAGGCAAAGAACACAAGTTAGAGGTCATGACTAGTAAGCCAAGCTCCATAAACTTGCCATGCCAAACAAAAGGGGAGGGGCCTTGTATTGACTTTTGGTTATTTGCTTGACCAAGAAGTAACATATCTTTGACACAAAATAACTCACTTGATCATGGATCAAGTTGAGTTTGGTTTAGATCAAAGAAGATTAAACTTTTATTTGTCAAGACCAACCTCAAGAGTTTAACTCATTGGCCGTTGAGGGTAAGAAAATAACAACCAATCCCAATTGATCAAAGTTGAATCAAATCAACCTTAATCAACACCAAACAGAAGAGGAATGAAGATAACAAGTCAAGAAGTCAATGATATTTTTTTGGTATTTTTTGAATTAAAATAAAATACAAATAAAAAATAAACAAACAAAGTTGAACCTCAAATTCAATTCAAAACAACTTCAATGAGTCCAATTAAATTCTCGTAGGTTCAACATAGTCAAACAAACTTTGACTAATTTTCTCACAAATTTTTGAAATCAGAAAGTAATTAAAACTAATTAAAAATAATCAAAAATAGCATAATATGAATTAAAATCTTAAATAATCTCAAAACAAACAAGAAATTATTGAGACTACTTTTCATTGACTTATCATGATCCATAGATGCTATGAAAATATTTTTGTATTTTTTAAAAGTCAGAAAGTATTTTAAAATGAATTAAAATCATTAAAAAACCAAGTAATTCATAAAAAATATCAAATGAAGTCACAAAAATAATTAAATATCATAATACGAAACTAGATTTTTCAAGAAAAATTTCAAAGTTGGTCTCATATTTTTCTGACTTCATATGAATTTTTAATGAATTATTGAAAATGAAATGAATTAACAGAAAATAAAAAGAAAATGAAATAAGCGAAAACTGCTCAGCCACCTGATCCAAATCATTAATTGACGTGGCACAAGGCACGACTTGGATCTGATGACACAAGGTGGACTCAAGTCAACAGAGAAACACAAAGATTTAAAAGAAGTAATTAAAACGGACACACACGATTAGATCATGGAAGCAAGATCCAAAGGCCCTAGTTAACACACGTGGTGGTGGCAGTGGAAACCACCGTCTTCTCCAGCCAACCACACAAACTCCGACCAAATTTGCAGAGAAATGAATCTTATCAAAAACGAAAAACAAGGACATGGAAATAAAGCTGTTGTGATGTAGGTCATCATTGTACCATTGGATTTCCCTCACTCTTCCCATATTGAGAAAAAGATGAAGGAGAAAATCATGGTGTCCACACGGATTGTTCATGAAATGGCAAATTGAATGCATCAAAAGCTTGCCTCAAGTATGAGGACTTCAGAGAACCACCAAAATACAAGAAAACTACATTAAATTAGGAGTTTCAGATCCAAAAAGTTTGAGTTTATACCTTCAAATTGGTGAGCTTCTGGCCACAAATTCTTCAAGCTCTTTGCTCCTCTTTGATCTCTAGACGTATGGAAGATGATTGGCTAAGGAATCTAGCTTTGAAACTCAACTAATGTTACTGAATTTCAAGCTCGAAAATCTGAAAAATTATGAGTGATTCCTTTGGTGAGGGTTATGGTTTCAGTGCAGCAGCATATGGGATCTTCAAAAGGTTATGAAATGAAGCTCATGAGGTGTTTATTTATAGGTGAATGCAGTTGAGTTCACACTTTGCTCAGGTGCATGGGATTTGAATTTTTGAGTGCATGGGCCTTTGTGGACGTGTGAGAGGCCCATGGATGGCTGAAGGAGCTTGCTGAGTTCACATAGAAGGCATGTGGTCGTGTACATTGGATGGAAAGGACTTGCATTTCAAGTTTCAACATAAAATATCAAGAATGCACATAAATGAAAAAATTAGAAACTCAAAAATGGTAGACCCCAAGGACTATTTTGAGTAATGGTTGGAAAGCTCTTGAAATAATGAACAAAAGTCATGTTGGGTAAAAAATCATTTGGCATGTGCAAATTGATCAAAACTGGCCTAGAAAGTTCAAGTATAAAACATGTTCAAATCACTTTGAAAAATTAACCCAAAAGTAAGCTTGGTTAAAGCCCTCTGTCCTAATGATAAATGCTTAAAATGAGAAAATCTCGAACATCAAAGTTGTATATATTTTCAAGGTAGTCAATTTAGACTCAAAGTTTGCATAATTTGGATTTTCTATGACAAAGTTATGGGCATTTGAAGTTGAGTACTTTTTCAAATTCAATGAATTAGGTCCAAGATGACCTATAATGTTTTGCAATATCACATGTATTTCTTTTAGGATTATGAAGTTTTGTCAAACATAATATTTTAAATAGACATCTCAAGCTTTCCAATTCCTTTGGTCTCATCCCACAGTCATAAAAATTAAGGAAGTTGTGCCCTTGGCAAGTTGACCCAAAATTAGGGTTTCAGTCAAAATGACCTATAATGTTTTGAAATGAATGATGACCTTCCAAGTTTCAAATGGATTTTTTTATGAATATTAAAGTTGTTCATATGGTTCTTAGGAACATTTTGTATTTTTGGGTCATCTTCATTTGACAAACACATCAGAAATTATAGCTCATTGAACCTCAACTTAGTCAGATGACTTGACTGGTCAACTTTTAAAGTCAAACTTCCAATCATGATGAATAAATGATTGAGGGGCCTCAAATAGGCTCATATATGCATAAAATGATGAATTAAATAACTTCCCTTGATTAAATTTGACCAGAGGTTGAGATTGCTTCATGGGCAAGGCACAGTCAAAACATAGTGAAATTAGGGTTTCCTTGGGAAACAATCTCCAAGCCTTTTGGGTTATATTGATCAAATTTCCAAATTGAGATACTTAGGAGGCATATATGATGATTAGGACTTTTGTGGACAATTGTCATGCTTTTCCATCTTCATCTAGCCATTACATTGGGCTTAGGAGCCTCCTAGGAGCATTGTGGAGCACATGATCACTTGAGCTTCAAAACAAAAAGAGTTAGTGACATATTTTTGTGCTTTTGGTTAGTAATCAAATAAGAAAAGAAAGAATATACAATACAAGCATGCTTGGTGATCTCAAAACACTCAAACAAGTCTCAACCCTAGGGTTAAGGAGCCAAACATGCTATGATCCTTGAGGCAATGCACTTGTGCAATAACATGATGCCATGAGGGATCTTAGGGTCAAAATTAGGGTCTTACAGATTGGAAGAAGATTGTTAACCAGCTTATCCTCGAGAAGACTCAGATGAAGGCTTCTTTTGAGACCGAGATTCGACGCATCCGAAGGAAGTACGCACCTTCCGCCAAATCTTCTAACATTGTTGTTAGGGATCCTTAGGATGACTAGTCTCCTTTTCTCTTGTATTTTTCATTTGGTTTCTGAAATTGTACTCAGTGTAAATCCTTCCAATTATATAAATAAAAGAGATTTTTGGTCATTCAAATTGTTGCAATTGTTGTTATATATATATATATATATATATATATATATTTGCAAAAAATATAGTAAGTTCCTTGAAAAATAATAAACAAGCATTGCATTTCATGCATCATTTGCATAAGCAGGTTTCTCTTTTGCTAAATGACTCATTGGTGTTTCTTCTATGCTTCAGCCAAGCTGACTCATCGGTACAACACTCGCGCCAATCACTCAAGAATCATGGAACATCTTGGGCAAGAGGATAGAGAACTGAAGGATGAGATCGCTTGACTGACTGCCATGATGGAGTCAGTGCTAGCTGCTCAGAGCCAGTCTTCTCCAACACCCGCAACTCCTCCTCCTCAAAGGACTGTTATCTCAGAGGGGGCTACCTCTACCATGCCTGCTGCTACCGCTAATTTTGCGCCTGCTATGCCTGCCGAATTCCCGTGGGGCAATGCCGCCAAACTTCATGCCTGAAGGCTTTGCGCCTACCTTTGCTTCTATGCCGACATCTAGGCCGGTCATGTCTGTGCCACCTCCGTTGTGCACACCTTACCTCGCATAGAAGATACCATTTATCATTTCGAGCCATCTGAGGGCCCAGATGTTTATGAGAAAATGGATGAGATGAAGGATCAATTTCTTGAGTTGTGCAAGGAATTGAAGACCTTGAGAGGAAAGGATCTTTTTGAGAAGAGTGTTGCTGAATTATGTCTGGTGTCGAATGTGAAGGTTCCGGTGAAGTTCAAAGTGCCTGACTTTGAAAAATATAGAGGGAACACATGTCCGCTCAGTCATTTGGTGATGTATGCCCGAAAAATGTCTACCCAAACTGATAATGATCAGTTGTTAATCCACTACTTCCAAGACAGTTTGACCGGTGCTGCGTTTAGATGGTATATGGGGTTGGACAGTGCAAGCATCCGCACTTTCAACAATTTGGGAGAAGCTTTCGTCAAACAGTATAAGTATAATATGGATATGGCGCCTGATAGAGACTGTCGCAACCTGAAAAATACAGTGTGCGAAAAAACAACCGGCGAAAGAGAATGACAGAAGAGTCGCCACCGTGCGTTATTCATCCCACAGGAGGGAAAGGAAACGCTCGAAGTAAACCTGAAAAAAGGAAAGGACAAGACGGGGTCTCGCAACCAAATCTTGGGTTCGGGAGTCGGTTATGCGAAGGGAAGGTATTAGCACCCCTACGCATCCATAGTACTCTACGGGATCCACTTTTGTAGTTTTTGTCTAAAGGGTGTGGGTTTACCTAATGTGTTTATTTACTAAAAAGGTTAAGAGAAATGACTCGCGCGGATGTCGCATCCACTGCATACGTATCTCATCTGAATATGAGAATCAGAGTCTTCGTAGCTCGGCTGACCTATGGGTTGGGGGGATGTGTGCTCGCTAAGACATCGCATCTTATGCCTACGTATCTCATCTAGAATGAGAATCAGAGCAAGCCGTAGTTCGGCTAACTACGGGGTTATGGATTGGGTTTTGGACAAACGACGTCACTACGCAATCTACCGGATGCTCGACCTTCGGAGACTTACTCGCCTGTAGTAGAAGGAGTAAACGTGTTGCTTTGGGTTTTAGGGTTTGGGATGCTCGAGGGCAAACAGGCAGTCCTTGACGAAGGAACCGCGCTACATGTGGGGATATGAATACAAAACACAAAACATGTATCTCAAAGTAAAATGCCACCAAGGGGCCCAAACATTGCCTCCTATCGAGGTCTTCCAGCTAAGAAAGCGATAAAGTACGAGAAAAGGAAAAAATTACCATACGGATAAAGATCCGAAGTTACAGCAATTAAAGGATTAGCAACCCTGAGATCTCCAGCTGGACCGTCAAAGGAAATCAGTCAACACGAATAATCAGAATAAAACTCCAGGGGGTATCCCACAAATAAAGTGGGAAACCACGCGAGTGTCTCTGTGAAAGCCATGTGAGCCCTCACAAAACTCGACAAAGGGTTAGAGCAGCAGGATGAAATCAAGAGAAAACAATGCCATGGAAACACAAAGACAGGTTAGAGAAACAAAATAGGGTAACCCAGAGTTGCCCATAAATCAAAATGTAACCACATGAATAATTCCATCAAAATTCACAAAAGGCTCACAAAAAAGGTATCAAATTCACCCATAATACCTCATACATTTAAAGCATTCAAATTAAAGGCATAAAGATGATGGATATAGGGCAAACCTGATTGGAGAGCTTGATTGAAATTGAGTTGCACCCATGAGGTTTACAAGTTGATTTCCCTTCAGGGTTTGGAGGCTGCTCTGAACTCTGTTAGTTCTTCTCTCACTATCTTTTTCCTCGGGGTTTTGTTCCAAGGAAACCTCAGAGTATTTTGCTTCTCTCCCTTTTTCTCAAGTGAATCTCCCAGTGTAACTCCAAATGTAACTCCTCTACTGAAACTTCAGTATTTATAGACTGATTTTCGTGGGTAGTGGGCTCAAATGAGGGAGACCCAAGTCCAAAATAATTTGTTATATTTTATTTATTTATTTATTTATTTTATTTAATTAATTAATTAATTAATTAATTAAATAATATTTTTCTTTTCTTTTTTTTTTTTTTCGTTTTTTTTTTCGTTTTTTTTTTCCAGGAAAAATGAAGGGTAAATTTTGGGGTATTACAGCTACCCCTATTCAATCAACTGGAGACCCGGAAAGAAGATGGCAGCTGCTTTCGTGCTTTCGAGGTATCAAGGGATTGAATATAATAAAAGCCCAAAAATTTGCACTGAAGTGAAGTGAAGTAACAATGTCTGTCAGAATCGGCAAAGAGGTGGTCTTGAAAGAAGAATTCGTCTGGTACGGTGAGAGTCAGTCTGAATATCGAAAAAGAATGTTAAACTGGATACCAAAATAAATGGTAACACAGAAATAACCATGGCCTGAATGCCGCTCATCAGTCTGAATACTGGAAAGGATTTCGATTTGAACATCGGAAAATTGGCCTGAATGCCACAAGTCGCATCGACCTGAACGTCGGAAACTTCTTCGATCTGAACATCGGAAAATTGGCCTGAATGCCACAAGTCGCATCGACCTGAACGTCGGAAACTTCTTCGATCTGAACATCGGAAAGACTTGGCCTGAATGCCACTTCGATCTGAATATCGGAAAATTGGCCTGAATGCCACAAGCTGCATCGACCTGAACGTCGGAAACTTCTTCGATCTGAACATCGGAACACTGACATGAATGCCACTTCGGTCTGGATACCGGAAAACTGGCCTGAATGCCACTTCGGTCTGGATACCGGAAAACTGGCCTGAATGCCACTTCGGTCTGGATACCGGAAAACTGGCTTGAATGCCACTTCGGTCTGGATACCGGAAAATTGGCCTGAATGCCACTTCGGTCTGGATACCGGAAAACTGGCCTGAATGCCATAAGTTGCATCGACCTGAACGTCGGAAACTTCTTCGATCTGAACATCGGAAAACTTCATGCCTGTCAGCATTGGCAGAAATAGGGAATGATAATAGAGGCGGCGCATAGGCCAATGACACTTGCTGGGGATAACAAAGGTAAGTCATGAACAATCTTCAGTCTGAGTATTGGAAACAACTTCTAGCTTATCACTTGGGATACCGAGAATGTTTTATGCTTACATGCGTATGTTTGAATTTTTCAATGGCGTAATGCTCCATGAAAATGGAAATGCTACGCGATTTGGAAGGATGCAATGCAATATGATTCTACATGCAGGAATGCGAAATGCTGGGTAGAATGCCAAGCCGAGGCAAGGGGATCTGCTGGGGAAATGATTACCATCCTCTGGGCTCTGGCCAGGCTGCTGGAGATACACACCACAATGAACTCTGTGGGGAGATGACTAGCCATGCGGTGTTCTGGCCATACCGAGACTCTGATCGGGGAAAGAATGGCATTGGAAGCCTGCTGCTGAGGAAAGCTACAATGATTCTGGCAACCACGGTTTGCGAGAGATGACTCAGTAGGGGGAGAAAACACTGATACGGTACCGAGGTTCTGCTTCAAGGAAAGAAACCATGGATCTGGCATTGGGATTATCGATCTGGCATCGAACTCTAAGGAGCAGCCACTTCTGCTGGGAAGATAAAGCCTGGCACTGTCAACTCCGCTGGGGATATATAGTCTGGCACTGTCAACTCTACTGGGGAGTGTATGTCCTGAAACAAACGCTTGGGGAAGTACAGTGGTGAGAACCTGCTGGGGATTGAAGAATCCAACACTCTGATCAGCTCTGCAGGGATAAGACACCAGATTCGTCTGTTGGCGACTTCACTGGGGAAGATATTCACGATCGTCCACAGGGGATTTTAATGGAATTCCCCGAGGGTATCTGTTCTGAATAGACGATCCAAAGCACTTAAAATTTACAGCAATTTTAAATGTTTATTAAGCATGTACCTGTAAAGCCCTTATGTGTCATGATGCAATGTTTATCAAAAATTCGGACGTCATTTTTGCAAACAAAACAGTAAAATGAAAATGAAAACAGAGATATACTGAATAACATGATTTTATTGATTGAATGGCCTCTGAATAGGCATTTACATTAAGAAGCAATCCCTGGAAAGAGGTAATCACACAATAGATAAAAACAGAAATTAATCTAATGGCAATGTGAAATGGATTTCTATTGGGTTCCAATTCTGCTATGACTTGCCCGTCTTCAAGATCCTCCAGATGATCAGCTTTCTGAAAGAGTGATTGGACTGTTTCCTATCCTTCAAAAAATTTCAGTCATTGGCACGAGATGAGATTCAGAACTACTCAGAACGCAGTCATTCGCTTAATCCCTAACTTTTGCCTGGATCGCCCTTTTCGGGTTTTCAATCCACCGGGATACCCATTTTTGCCTAAGTTGCCTTTTCAGGTTTTCAACTTACCGGGTGTACAATCTTTTCATTTTTAATCCCTAATTTTTGCCCGAACCTTTTCATTTTCTTGGTTCGCCGGGACGCCCATTTTTGCCTGGACTACTCTTTTTTTCTGTCCAGCGGGTCTATTTTATGCGAAGTATTTTTTAACTGCGTCTGAGTTCACAGGGGAAGTGAAGTTTTCACCATCCATAGTTGCAAGCATTAAAGCCCCACCATCAAAAACCTTGGTGACAATATACGGTCCATCATAGTTAGGAGTCCACTTGCCCCTGTGATCTGTCTGAGGAGGAAGGATCCTTTTCAACACTAAATCTCCGACTTGGAAACAACGAGGATGCACTTTCTGATCAAAGGCTCTCTTCATCCGACTCTGATACAACTGCCCATGACAAATGGCTGCCATTCGCTTCTCTTCGATAAGACTCAACTCATTGAACCTTGTCCGAATCCATTCAGCTTCGTCTAGCTTGACATCCAACAAGACTCTTAGGGAAGGAATCTCCACTTCAACAGGTAGGACTGCTTCCATACCATACACAAGGGAGTAAGGGGTTGCCCCGGTCGATGTATGTACTGAAGTGCGGTACCCATGCAAGGCGAAAGGTAGCATCTCATGCCAATCTCTGTACGTGACGACCATCTTCTGCACAATCTTCTTTATGTTCTTATTTGCCGCCTCAACAGCGCCGTTCATCTTAGGGCGGTAAGGGGAAGAATTGTGATGCTGAATGTTGAAGTTCTGACACAACTCCTTCATCATTTTGTTGTTGAGATTAGAACCATTATCAGTAATGATTCTTTCGGGAATCCCATAGCGACAAATGATTTCTTTCTTGATGAAACGGGCAACCACATGTCTGGTGACATTCGCGAACGACGCTGCCTCGACCCACTTGGTGAAATAGTCGATGGCAACAAGGATGAAGCGATGCCCATTAGAAGCAGTCGGCTCAATCTTTCCAATCATGTCAATGCCCCACATGGCAAACGGCCACGGCGAAGACATCACATCCAGAGGATTCGGCGGTACATGCACCTTATCAGCATAAATCTGGCATTTATGACACTTCCGAGCATACTTGAAACAATCTGATTCCATGGTCATCCAGTAATAACCCGCTCTCAACAATTTCTTAGCCATTGTATGTCCGCCGACATGAGTACCGAAGGAACCTTCATGAACTTCCTGTATTAACATGTCCGCCTCGTGTCTGTCTACGCATCTGAGCAAAACCATGTCGAAGTTCCTCTTATACAGCACATCGTCTTTGTTCAAGAAGAAATTGCCTGCCAATCTTCTCAAAGTCTTTCTGTCATTGTTGGATGCCCCTGCAGGATACTCTTGATTCTTCAGAAAGCACTTGATATCGTGATACCAGGGCTTGTCATCGACTACCAGTTCAGCAACAAACACATACGCGGCCCTGTCAAGGCGCATAACATCGATCCTGGGAGCATGGTTCCAACGAATTACCTTGATCATGGAGGATAGAGTAGCAAGTGCGTCTGCCATCTGGTTCTCATCACGAGGTATATGATACAATTTTACCGTTGTGAAGAAAGTCAAAAGTTTTCTCGTGTAATCTCTGTAGGGGACCAGAGTGGGTTGGAGAGTATTCCAATCACCATTTACTTGATTGATCACCAGAGCTGAATCTCCGAAGATGTCCAAAGTCTTGATTCTCAAATCAATGGCTTGCTCAATACCCAAGATACATGCCTCATACTCAGCTTCGTTATTTGTGCACTCAAAAGTCAAACGAGCGGTGAAAGGCATGTGGGCACCCTTCGGAGTAGTAATGACAGCGCCAATTCCACTACCTCTAGCATTGACAGCCCCATCAAACAACAAAGTCCACTTTTCATTTGGATCAGGTCCTTCCTCAACAACTGGCTCTTCACAGTCTTTCATCTTGAGGAACATGATGTCTTCATCAGGAAAATCAAACTTCATCGGCTCATAATCATCAATCGGCTGCTGAGCAAGATAGTCTGACAGAATACTCCCTTTGATGGCCTTCTGTGACGTGTACTGAATATCATACTCTGTTAAAATCATTTGCCAACGAGCGACCCTTCCGGTGAGAGCTGGCTTCTCGAATATGTATTTCACTGGATCCATCTTAGAAATCAACAAGGTAGTATGGTTCAACATATACTGCCTCAGTCGGCGAGCAGCCCAGGCCAAAGCACAGCAAGTTTTCTCAAGCTGCGAATATTTGACTTCACAGTCGGTAAACTTTTTGCTAAGGTAGTATATGGCATGCTCTTTTCGACCAGACTCGTCATGCTGTCCCAATACACACCCCATTGAGTTCTCGGTCACTGACAGGTACATTATCAGAGGTCGCCCAGGAACTGGAGGTATAAGGATCAGAGGTTTCTGTAGATACTCTTTTATCTTCTTGAAAGCCCTTTGACAATCTTCATTCCACCTGATAGCCTGATCTTTCCTCAGCAATTTGAAAATTGGCTCACACGTGGTTGTTAGGTGAGAGATGAACCTTGCAATGTAGTTCAACCTCCCTAAGAAACTACGGACTTGCTTCTCTGTTCTTGGCTCAGGCATTTCTTGTATTGCTTTCACTTTGTCAGGATCCACCTCAATCCCTTTTCCGCTAACAATAAAACCCATCAATTTTCCCGATCTCACCCCGAAAGTGCACTTATTCGGATTAAGTCTCAGTTTGAATTTCCTCAAACGCTCAAACAGTTTCTGCAAATTCACCAAATGTTCTTCTTCTGTCTGAGATTTGGCAATCATATCATCCACATAAACCTCGATTTCATGATGAATCATATCATGGAACAGAGTTACCATAGCTCGTTGATATGTTGCTCCGGCATTTTTCAGACCAAACGGCATCACCTTGTAGCAGAAGGTGCCCCATGGGGTTATGAAAGTTGTCTTTTCCATGTCTTCTGGTGCCATCTTGATTTGGTTATAGCCAGAAAAGCCATCCATGAAGGAGAATACCGAGAATTGAGCTGTATTATCCACCAAAACGTCGATGTGAGGTAATGGGAAATCATCTTTAGGGCTAGCTCTGTTCAGATCCCGGTAGTCGACACACATCTGTACCTTTCCATCCTTCTTAGGTACTGGGACGATGTTTGCAACCCATGGCGGATAATTGGTGACTGCTAGAAACCCTGCATCCAACTGCTTTTGTACTTCTTCCTTTATCTTGACAGCCATCTCTGGTCTTGTTCTTCTGAGCTTCTGCTTGACCGGAGGACAACCTTCTTTGAGAGGCAAGCGGTGTACCACGATGTCTGTGTCCAGCCCGGGCATGTCCTGATAAGACCAGGCGAAGATGTCAACGTATTCCTGCAGCAATTCAATCAGCCCTTTCTTCACATTGTCTTCTAAAGCAGCCCCTATCTTGATTTCTCTCTTGGCGTCCTCGGTGCCGAGATTAATCACTTCAACAAACTCTTGATGCGGTTGAATGACCCTTTCTTCCTGTTTTAATAACCTGGTAAGTTCTTCAGGGAGTTCACAGTCTTCATCACCCTCTTCTTCAGCTTGAAAGATTGGATTTTCAAAGTCGAAGCGAGCCATAACAGACCGTTATCAATAGGATCCGGTGTTGTGCATCTGCATGAGTGATGGTATGTGCTTATGAGTGTGAACAAGAAGTGAAAACTAAACAAAACATTGCCATTTTTTATTTTGAAAAACTGCAAAAATAGAAAGACAGGGAACGAAATATTTGAATGCAAAAATGCGTCCTTTATTTATGATAAAAATGCAAGTGTCACATAGACGGGCCCTACAATGAGTCATTACGCCCTGGGCGGAACGTAAGACTTGGATATGCATGAATAAACAAAGAAAATTACTCTTCAAGAAGAGTGACTTGGATAATCTCTTCAGAAGACCAATTGTTGATGACTTCACCCGGGATCCTCGGACGCACCCAGTTGTCAATGTCACAATCACTATCCCCATCTTCTTCGTTGATTGCAGAGACTTGACCATACTGAATGATGCCAACACTGGAGAAAGTGATCGGCCCCTGAAGTGTTGTAGAAGTCAAAACTGGCTGATACTCAATACCGAACTTATCTTCTTTCACTGGTAATTCCAGTAGACGCCCCCAACCGGGAGCAACACCCGAATCCACCACGGCCCGTGCCTGCTTAAAGGATGAGATAGAGGCACCCGCTTTAACCTCTTCCACCGGAGTTGCATCCTTGATTTGAGCTGACTCAAAAGCCTGACACAGAGTCTCATGAATTTCACCTTCTACTTCTACATACTTGAACGTAGACAGGTTACTGACCAGGATGTCCTCCTCACCACAGACGGTGATAATTCGTCCGTTGACCGGAAACTTAATCTTTTGATGTAGAGTTGAAGAGACTGCCCCAGCATTATGGATCCAAGGACGACCCAGCAGGCAACTGTAGGAAGGACTGATATCCATCACGTAGAAGACAGTGTTGAAGGTTTGTGATCCAATCAGAATTGGCAATTCTACCTCTCCAAACACCGATCTCTTAGAACCATTGAAGGCTCTCACAATAAGATCTGAAGGTTTCAAGACCAAACCCTCTACTTCTAACTTCGACAGGGCTCTCTTGGGTAGCACATTGAGAGAGGAGCCTGTATCCACCAGAACATGCGATAGCACGGTGTCTCTGCATTCCATCGAGATGTGCAGAGCCTTGTTATGATTGCGTCCGGCTGGTGTTAAGTCAGAATCAGTAAAACCTAACCCGTTGCTTGTATGCATATTGGCGACGATCCCTTCTAGTTGGTTTACCGAGATCTCTTGAGGTACATAAGCAGCATTAAGAACCTTCAGAAGTGCCTCCCTGTGCGCCTCCGAACACAACAGGAGTGAGAGAATGGATATCTTGGACGGAGTCTGAATCAACTGATCGACTACCTTGTAATCGCTTTTCTTTATGATTCTCAGAAGCTCGTCCACATCCTTTGCAAAAGTGGGCTCAGAACTTCCCTGGGGTGCAGAGGTATCCCCATTCACGGCTTGCTTGCCCTTGGCTTTCGCCACAGCACCAGCATTATCAGCTTGGGT
This sequence comes from Lathyrus oleraceus, assembly GCF_024323335.1. NCBI lineage: Eukaryota > Viridiplantae > Streptophyta > Magnoliopsida > Fabales > Fabaceae > Lathyrus > Lathyrus oleraceus. The sequence continues at coordinate 327,966,372 of NC_066581.1, read as the reverse complement.
AATCGGTGGTGAGAACAGTCTATCACTCCTGGTGAATCGCCCAATTCCACCGACATTATCCACTGCGGGACCTTCAAGTTCAGGCTTCTGACCCTCTTCTACTTTCAGTGGCCGTTCCACCTTATGATCGTGCGTATACACACTCCCCCCATAATGCCACAGAATGGCCCTTTCACTGGTGAAGGGTAAAGGACCAGGGGTTGTGATGGTCATAGTAGATCGTCGCACTGGTGGCACGGGTTGCGCTTCTGGCACACGGATCTGATTAGTCGGGTAGAAAATAGTGATAGTAGCAATATCACAGTCGTACTCAGAAATCTCATTCATTGAAATGCAAGCATCCGAAACATCGGAATCAAGTTCAATTACATCATTATGGATTACAGAAACAGTAGGAACAACATCTGCGAATTCATCAGTAGCATCTTCAAACCCTTCTTCCTCAACCCCTTCCGCAGACTCTTGGACAGACAAACCCTCAACCTGGAGGATACCTTTGTCGAGCAAGGCCTGGATACCCTACTGTAGCTTCAAACAACCTCCACTCTGAGCGGCACAATCCAAACAACCCTTCCCACAACCGGGGAAGACATCGGCCTTCGGCAAGCATCCTTTGATATCCAACAATGGAGTCTTCAACTTCAACACATCCTTAATGGACTTGGCTTCTCCCTCTACCAAATTAACATTTGCACCACCATGCTGGGGCATGGGATTGTTGACGACATTCGGAGCCGGTGCAAGGTCGATGGCCTTTGAATCTATGAGGTCCTAAACTACGTGCTTAAAAGCTTTGCAGTTCTCAATATTGTGGCCAGGTTCCCCAGAGTGGAAGCTACACCTAGCGTTGGCGTCGTAACCCACCGGAAGTCTACCAACAGGAGGAGCCAGAGTGCGTAATTGCACAAGTTGTAGTTGTTGAAGACTAGAAAGCAACTGAGCGTACGACATTGGAAGGGTGTCGAAACGCCGGTCCATCATCCTTTGCCTATGTTGATAAGCGGGTCTGTTACCCGGTTGTTGCTGCTGTTGATACTGAGTTGGTTGACGTTTTGATTGTTGTTGTTGTAGTGGTGCTGCAGCTGGAATGGTCACAGCCGCAACATACGGTTGCTGATGATAATTCTGAAAGTTATTCCTCCGGTTATCCCTGTTCTGATAAGAAGATATGGCATTTGCATCCCCTTCTCTCCTCTTCTGTCCCTGAATGAACGGCTTCTTCACCCCTAATGAGGATCCACCTCCACTCTGGATCTTGTATGTCTTTAGGTAATTCTCCACCCTTTCTCCAGTAGAGACCACATCAGCAAAGTTGGAAGCATTGCAACCTACCAGACGCTCCAAGTAAGGTTCAGGCAGCGTATTCATGAACATGTTGGCCATTTCCTTTTCCAGCGGGTCCATCGGGACCTTGAATTTCGGTGGCACCCTCACACCTGGGACCAGCCCCAAGTCAGCAACATCCACTCCCAGAGGATTCTGTCCTTCCACTGCCTTCAACCTTTCTTCCAATCTCCTAAACATGGGGTCCATGCCAAAGTCTTCCTGAAGCAAGGGGAACTGATCATCCTGACCATCCTGAATGGGTTGTTGACCAGAGGTGACATGTAGGATTGGGATAGGCCCCGGTCCATTGGGACCATTAGCCTCTCCAGCTGGAGGATCAGCCAACGTCTTTGGTTGAGTAATAGGGGGATCCTTCTGCACCAATAATCTAAGCTCCTGCTGTCCTTGAGCCACCCCTTGAACCAAATCCATGAATTGATTCATGCGAATCTTCATCTCGGCGAGCTCTGCCTGTAGGCTTTCCATTACTCTCTGTTGATTCCTGCGGGTACCGTATCGGTGAATGCCTGAGTCAGCTATCCTGCTGATGGAACACCAAACAAACTGAGAACACTGTGGCGGTACCTGTTATGCAAGACATGCGGATGACTATGCAAATGCAATGACATGTTTATCAATTCCAAAAGTATTCTACCCCCTTGATTCCAGTCTCACATTTGATAAACAGTGTAAAAAAAAGACTAAGCCGTTGATGAGAACCAAGAAAATTCCGACTAGAATCAAGTAGAAGATATAAACCCCACAGAAATGGATAAACATGTGTTAAATGATATGAATGCAAATGATGTGATGCAACGATGTGAATGCAATGCAGTGACATGTCAATCAGGATTGCTGTATCTGCTTGAACATCTGTCAGGTTGCACTGTCTGGAGAGAAATTAAGAGTACACCAAACAAAGGTCACGGGATGGATCATGTTATCCTTAATATCAACCACCCATTTTGGCGGATTATGGTTTACACCTTATCAACACCCGAGTTTCATTGATATTAAGGATACCTGATCGGATTAACCATGAATCAAGGGTTTGTCGCAAGTCACGAGCATGGAGTTTAGGTTAAGAACCACCCAAAAGGAGTGTACTAAGGTTTAAACCTGCCAAACATGTTCTACAAAAGGTTCCCATAGTCATAATCCCATCTTTCGGATATTATCAGAGAAACGACTACTCGTATTCCAACAATATTCTCAAGAGAGACTCTTATGAGTGTAGTATCGCGTAACAATCGTATCAAATCTTACACTTGAACGACTTTCGCACTACGTCCTACGAATAGGCCAAGATGGGGTTGGTAAACTAAAGTCCTTGGCTTCTTAGGTCTATATTGGAACAAGTAATGTCTAACCACAACTTACTTATGTGACATTATTGATCTCAACATGACCTCCACCAAGTGAATGGGCTTACAAGTCAACTCGCTAAGGAATACTCCACACAAGTTGACAGGACTATGCCCTTCTCCTATCTTAAGTGCACTCGAGTTCGGGTATAGAACTCATCTCACAAAGATCACCAAGCAGCCATAGTCGGCCAACATATACAAAATTGATATGTACACAATGCAATAAGGTAAAACAGGTAAACTACAAAAGCTAGGAGGGACTCGTTTAGGGAAGATGGACCAGCAAGAGGTCAACTTCTTAAACTCCCCAGTGGAGTCGCCAGCTGTCGCAACCTGAAAAATACAGTGTGCGAAAAAAACAACCGGCAAAAGAGAATGACAGAAGAGTCGCCACCGTGCGTTATTCATCCCAAAGGAGGGAAAGGAAACGCTCGAAGTAAACCTGAAAAAAGGAAAGAACAAGACGGGGTCTCGCAACCAAATCTTGGGTTCGGGAGTCGGTTATGCGAAGGGAAGGTATTAGCACCCCTACGCATCCAAAGTACTCTACGGGATCCACTTTTGTAGTTTTTGTCTAAAGGGTGTGGGTTTACCTAATGTGTTTATTTACTAAAAAGGTTAAGAGAAATGACTCGCGCGGATGTCGCATCCACTGCATACGTATCTCATCTGAATATGAGAATCAGAGTCTTCGTAGCTCGGATGACCTATGGGTTGGGGGATGTGTGCTCGCTAAGACATCGCGTCTTATGCCTACGTATCTCATCTGGAATGAGAATCAGAGCAAGCCGTAGTTCGGCTAACTACGGGGTTATGGATTGGGTTTTGGACGAACGACGTCACTACGCAATCTACCGGATGCTCGACCTTCGGAGACTTACTCGCCTGTAGTAGAAGGAGTAAACGTGTTGCTTTGGGTTTTAGGGTTTGGGATGCTCGAGGGCAAACAGGCAGTCCTTGACGAAGGAACCGCGCTACATGTGGGGATATGAATACAAAACACAAAACATGTATCTCAAAGTAAAATGCCACCAAGGGGCCCAAACATTGCCTCCTATCGAGGTCTTCCAGCTAAGAAAGCGATAAAGTACGAGACAAGGAAAAAATTACCACACGGATAAAGATCCGAAGTTACAGCAATTAAAGGATTAGCAACCCTGAGATCTCCAGCTGGACCGTCAAAGGAAATCAGTCAACACGAATAATCAGAATAAAACTCCAGGGGGTATCCCACAAATAAAGTGGGAAACCACGCGAGTGTCTCTGCGAAAGCCATGTGAGCCCTCACAAAACTCGACAAAGGGTTAGAGCAGCAGGATGAAATCAAGAGAAAGCAATGCCATGGAAACACAAAGACAGGTTAGAGAAACAAAATAGGGTAACCCAGAGTTGCCCATAAATCAAAATGTAACCACATGAATAATTCCATCAAAATTCACAAAAGGCTCACAAAAAAGGTATCAAATTCACCCATAATACCTCATACATTTAGAGCATTCAAATTAAAGGCATAAAGATGATGGATATAGGGCAAACCTGATTGGAGAGCTTGATTGAAATTGAGTTGCACCCGTGAGGTTTACAAGTTGATTTCCCTTCAGGGTTTGGAGGCTGCTCTGAACTCTGTTAGTTCTTCTCTCACTATCTTTTTCCTCAGGGTTTTGTTCCAAGGAAACCTCAGAGTATTTTGCTTCTCTCCCTTTTTCTCAAGTGAATCTCCCAGTGTAACTCCAAATGTAACTCCTCTACTGAAACTTCAGTATTTATAGACTGATTTTCGTGGGTAGTGGGCTCAAATGAGGGAGACCCAAGTCCAAAATAATTTGTTATATTTTATTTATTTATTTAATTAATTAATTAATTAATTAATTAAATATTTTTTTTTCTTTTTCTTTTTCTTTTTTTTTTCCAGGAAAAATGAAGGGTAAATTTTGGGGTATTACAGCTGCCCCTATTCAATCAACTGGAGACCCGGAAAGAAGATGGCAGCTGCTTTCGTGCTTTCGAGGTATCAAGGGATTGAATATAATAAAAGCCCAAAAATTTGCACTTAAGTGAAGTGAAGTAACAATGTCTGTCAAAATCGGCAAATAGGTGGTCTTGAAAGAAGAATTCGTCTGGTACGTGAGAGTCAGTCTGAATATCGAAAAAGAATGTTAAACTGGATACCAAAATAAATGGTAACACAGAAATAACCATGGCCTGAATGCCGCTCATCAGTCTGAATACTGGAAAGGATTTCGATCTGAACATCGGAAAATTGGCCTGAATGCCACAAGTCGCATCGACCTGAACGTCGGAAACTTCTTCGATCTGAACATCGGAAAATTGGCCTGAATGCCACAAGTCGCATCGACCTGAACGTCGGAAACTTCTTCGATCTGAACATCGGAAAGACTTGGCCTGAATGCCACTTCGATCTGAATATCAGAAAATTGGCCTGAATGCCACAAGCTGCATCGACCTGAACGTCGGAAACTTCTTCGATCTGAACATCGGAACACTGGTCTGAATGCCACTTCGGTTTGGATACCGGAAAACTGGCCTGAATGCCACTTCGGTCTGGATACCGGAAAACTGGCCTGAATGCCACTTCGGTCTGGATACCGGAAAACTGGCTTGAATGCCACTTCGGTCTGGATACCGGAAAACTGGCCTGAATGCCACTTCGGTCTAGATACCGGAAAACTGGCCTGAATGCCATAAGTTGCATCGACCTGAACGTCGGAAACTTCTTCGATCTGAACATCGGAAAACTTCATGTCTGTCAGCATCGGCAGAAATAGGGAATGATAATAGAGGCGGCGCATGGGCCAATGACACTTGCTGGGGATAACAAAGGTAAGTCATGAACAATCTTCAGTCTGAGTACTGGAAACAACTTCTAGCTTATCACTTGGGATACCGAGAATGTTTTATGCTTACATGCGTATGTTTGAATTTTTCAATGGCGTAATGCTCCATGAAAATGGAAATGCTACGCGATTTGGAAGGATGCAATGCAATATGATTCTACATGCAGGGATGCGAAATGCTGGGTAGAATGCCAAGCCGAGGCAAGGGGATCTGCTGGGGAAATGATTACCATCCTCTGGGCTCTGGCCAGGCTGCTGGAGATACACACCACAATGAACTCTGTGGGGAGATGACTAGCCATGCGGTGTTCTGGCCATACCGAGACTCTGATCGGGGAAAGAATGGCATTGGAAGCCTGCTGCTGAGGAAAGCTACAATGATTCTGGCAACCACGGTTTGCGAGAGATGACTCAGCAGGGGGAGCAAACATTGATACGGTACCGAGGTTCTGCTTCAAGGAAAGAAACCATGGATCTGGCATTGGGATTATCGATCTGGCATCGAACTCTAAGGAGCAGCCACTTCTGCTGGGAAGATAAAGTCTGGCACTGTCAACTCCGTTGGGGATATATAGTCTGGCACTGTCAACTCTACTGGGGAGTGTATGTCCTGAAACAAACGCTTGGGGAAGTACAGTGGTGAGAACCTGCTGGGGATTGAAGAATCCAACACTCTGATCAGCTCTGCAGGGATAAGACACCAGATTCGTCTGTTGGCGACTTCACTGGGGAAGATATTCACGATCGTCCGCAGGGGATTTTAATAGAATGCCCCGAGGGTATCTGTTCTGAATAGACGATCCAAAGCACTTAAAATTTACAGCAAATTTAAATGTTTATTAAGCATGTACCTGTAAAGCCCTTATGTGTCATGATGCAATGTTTATCAAAAATTCGGACGTCATTTTTGCAAACAAAACAGTAAAATGAAAATGAAAACAGAGATATACTGAATAACATGATTTTATTGATTGAATGGCCTCTGAATAGGCATTTACATTAAGAAGCAATCCCTGGAAAGAGGTAATCGCACAATAGATAAAAACAGAAATTAATCTAATGGCAATGTGAAATGGATTTCTATTGGGTTCCAATTCTGCTATGACTTGCCCGTCTTCAAGATCCTCCAGATGATCAGCTTTCTGAAAGAGTGATTGGACTGTTTCCTATCCTTCAAAAATTTCCAGTCATTGGCACGAGATGAGATTCAGAACTACTCAGAATGCAGTCATTCGCTTAATCCCTAACTTTTGCTTGGATCGCCCTTTTCGGGTTTTCAATCCACCGGGATACCCATTTTTGCCTAAGTTGCCTTTTCAGGTTTTCAACTTACCGGGTGTACAATCTTTTCATTTTTAATCCCTAATTTTTTCCCGAACCTTTTCATTTTCTTGGTTCACCGGGACGCCCATTTTTGCCTGGACTACTCTTTTTTACTGTCCAGCGGGTCTATTTTATGCGAAGTATTTTTTAATGGTCCCAATGGACCGGGGCCTATCCCAATCCTACATGTCACCTCCGGTCAACAACCCATTCAGGATGGTCAGGATGATCAGTTCCCCTTGCTTCAGGAAGACTTTGGCATGGACCCCATGTTTAGAAGATTGGAAGAAAGGTTGAAGGCAGTGGAAGGACAGAATCCTCTGGGAGTAGATGTTGCTGACTTGGGGCTGGTCCCAGGTGTGAGGGTGCCACCGAAATTCAAGGTCCCGATATTCGACAAATACAATGGCAGCTCTTGCCCCAAAACTCACGTGCAAGCCTATTTCCGTAAAATGGTTGCATACTCTGATGACGAGAAGCTACTTATGTACTTCTTCTAGGATAGCCTAGCTGGGGCATCCTTGGAATGGTATATGAGGCTAGACAGAGCCCACATCCGTTGCTGGAGGGATACAGCTTCCCGTGTTCAGCCTCCTATGTTGGAAAAGGAAATGGCCAACATGTTCATGAATACGCTGCCTGAACCTTACTTGGAGCGTCTGGTAGGTTGCAATGCTTCCAACTTTGCTGATGTGGTCTCTACTGGAGAAAGGGTGGAGAATTACCTAAAGACATACAAGATCCAGAGTGGAGGTGGATCCTCATCAGGGGTGAAGAAGTCGTTCATTCAGGGACAGAAGAGGAGAGAAGGGGATGCAAATGCCATATCTTCTTATCAGAACAGGGATAACCGGAGGAATAACTTTCAGAATTATCATCAGCAACCGTATGTTGCGGCTGTGACCATTCCAGCTGCAGCACCACTACAACAACAACAATCACAACGTCAACCAGCTCAGTATCAACAGCAGCAACAACCGGGTAACAGACCCGCTTATCAACAGAGGCAAAGGATGATGGACCGGCGTTTCGACACCCTTCCAATGTCGTACGCTCAGTTGCTTTCTAGTCTTCAACAACTACAACTTGTGCAATTACGCACTCTGGCTCCTCCTGTTGGTAGACTTCCGGTGGGTTACGACGCCAACGCTAGGTGTAGCTTCCACTCTGGGGCACCTGGCCACAATATTGAGAACTGCAAAGCTTTTAAGCACGTAGTTCAAGACCTCATAGATTCAAAGGCCATCGACCTTGCACCGGCTCCGAATGTCGTCAACAATCCCATGCCCCAGCATGGTGGTGCAAATGTTAATTTGGTAGAGGGAGAAGCCAAGTCCATTAAGGATGTGTTGAAGTTGAAGACTCCATTGTTGGATATCAAAGGATGCTTGCTGAAGGCCGATGTCTTCCCCGGTTGTGGGAAGGGTTGTTTGGATTGTGCCACTCAGAGTGGAGGTTGTTTGAAACTACAGCAGGGTATTCAAGCCTTGCTCGACAAAGGTATCCTCCAGGTTGAGGGTTTGTCTGTCCAAGAGTCTGCGGAAGGGGTTGAGGAAGAAGGGTTTGAAGATGCTACTGATGAATTCGCAGATGTTGTTCCTACTGTTTCTGTAATCCATAATGATGTAATTGAACTTGATTCCGATGTTTCGGATGCTTGCATTTCAATGAATGAGATTTCTGAGTACGACTGTGATATTGCTACTATCACTATTTTCTACCCAACTAATCAGATCTGTGTGCCAGAAGCGCAACCCGTGCCACCAGTGCGACGATCTACTATGACCATCACAACCCCTGGTCCTTTACCCTTCACCAGTGAAAGGGCCATTCCGTGGCATTATGGGGGGAGTGTGTATACGCACGATCATAAGGTGGAACGGCCACTGAAAGTAGAAGAGGGTCAGAAGCCTGAACTTGAAGGTCCCGCAGTGGATAATGTCGGTGGAATTGGGCGATTCACCAGGAGTGGTAGACTGTTCTCACCACCGATTACCCAAGCTGATAATGCTGGTGCTGTGGCGAAAGCCAAGGGCAAGCAAGCCGTGAATGGGGATACCTCTGCACCCCAGGGAAGTTCTGAGCCCACTTTTGCAAATGATGTGGACGAGCTTCTGAGAATCATAAAGAAAAGCGATTACAAGGTAGTCGATCAGTTGATTCAGACTCCGTCCAAGATATCCATTCTCTCACTCCTGTTGTGTTCGGAGGCGCACAAGGAGGCACTTCTGAAGGTTCTTAATGCTGCTTATGTACCTCAAGAGATCTCGGTAAACCAACTAGAAGGGATCGTCGCCAATGTGCATACAAGCAACGGGTTAGGTTTTACTGATTCTGACTTAACACCAGCCGGACGCAATCATAACAAGGCTCTGCACATCTCGATGGAATGCAGAGACACCGTGCTATCGCATGTTCTGGTGGATACAGGCTCCTCTCTCAATGTGCTACCCAAGAGAGCCCTGTCGAAGTTAGAAGTAGAGGGTTTGGTCTTGAAACCTTCAGATCTTATTGTGAGAGCCTTCGATGGTTCTAAGAGATCGGTGTTCGGAGAGGTAGAATTGCCAATTCTGATTGGATCACAAACCTTCAACACTATCTTCTACGTGATGGATATCAGTCCTTCCTACAGTTGCCTGCTGGGTCGTCCTTGGATCCATAATGCTGGGGCAGTCTCTTCAACTCTACATCAGAAGATTAAGTTTCCGGTCAACGGACGAATTATCACCGTCTGTGGTGAGGAGGACATCCTGGTCAGTAACCTGTCTACGTTCAAGTATGTAGAAGTAGAAGGTGAAATTCATGAGACTCTGTGTCAGGCTTTTGAGTCAGTTCAAATCAAGGATGCAACTTCGGTGGAAGAGGTTAAAGCGGGTGCCTCTATCTCATCCTTTAAGCAGGCACGGGCCGTGGTGGATTCGGGTGTTGCTCCCGGTTGGGGGCGTCTGTTGGAATTACCAGTGAAAGAAGATAAGTTCGGTATTGGGTATCAGCCAGTTTTGACTTCTACAAAACTTTAGGGGCCGATCACTTTCTCCAGTGCTGGCATCATTCAGTATGGTCAAGTCTCTGCAATCAACGAAGAAGATGGGGATAGTGATTGTGACATAGACAACTGGGTGCGTCCGAGGATCCCGGGTGAAGTCATCAACAATTGGTCTTCTAAAGAGATTATCCAAGTCACTCTTCTTGAAGAGTAATTTTATTTGTTTATTCATGCATATCCAAGTCTTACGTTCCGCCCAGGGCGTAATGACTCATTGTAGGGCTCGTCTATGTGACACTTGCATTTTTATCATAAATAAAGGACGTATTTTTGCATTCAAATATTGCGTTCCCTGTCTTTCTATTTTTGCAGTTTTTCAAAATAAAAAAATGGCAATGTTTTGTTTAGTTTTCACTTCTTGTTCACACTCATAAGCACATACCATCACTCATGCAGATGCACAACACCGGATCCTATTGATAACGGTCTGTTATGGCTCGCTTCGACTTTGAAAATCCAATCTTTCAAGCTGAAGAAGAGGGTGATGAAGACTGTGAACTCCCTGAAGAACTTACCAGGTTATTAAAACAGGAAGAAAGGGTCATTCAACCGCATCAAGAGTCTGTTGAAGTGATTAATCTCGGCACCGAGGACGCCAAGAGAGAAATCAAGATAGGGGCTGCTTTAGAAGACAATGTGAAGAAAGGGCTGATTGAATTGCTGCAAGAATACGTTGACATCTTCGCCTGGTCTTATCAGGACATGCCCGGGCTGGACACAGACATCGTGGTACACCGCTTGCCTCTCAAAGAAGGTTGTCCTCCGGTCAAGCAGAAGCTCAGAAGAATAAGACCAGAGATGGCTGTCAAGATAAAGGAAGAAGTACAAAAGCAGTTGGATGCAGGGTTTCTAGCAGTCACCAATTATCCGCCATGGGTTGCAAACATCGTCCCAGTACCTAAGAAGGATGGAAAGGTACAGATGTGTGTCGACTACCGGGATCTGAACAGAGCTAGCCCTAAAGATGATTTCCCATTACCTCACATCGACGTTTTGGTGGATAATACAGCTCAGTTCTCGGTATTCTCCTTCATGGATGGCTTTTCTGGCTATAACCAAATCAAGATGGCACCAGAAGACATGGAAAAGATAACTTTCATAACCCCATGGGGCACCTTCTGCTACAAGGTGATGCCGTTTGGTCTGAAAAATGCCGGAGCAACATATCAACGAGCTATGGTAACTCTGTTCCATGATATGATTCATCATGAAATCGAGGTTTATGTGGATGATATGATTGCCAAATCTCAGACAGAAGAAGAACATTTGGTGAATTTGCAGAAACTGTTTGAGCGTTTGAGGAAATTCAAACTGAGACTTAATCCGAATAAGTGCACTTTCGGGGTGAGATCGGGAAAATTGCTGGGTTTTATTGTTAGCGGAAAAGGGATTGAGGTGGATCCTGACAAAGTGAAAGCAATACAAGAAATGCCTGAGCCAAGAACAGAGAAGCAAGTCCGTAGTTTCTTAGGGAGGTTGAACTACATTGCAAGGTTCATCTCTCACCTAACAACCACGTGTGAGCCAATTTTCAAATTGCTGAGGAAAGATCAGGCTATCAGGTGGAATGAAGATTGTCAAAGGGCTTTCGAGAAGATAAAAGAGTATCTACAGAAACCTCTGATCCTTATACCTCCAGTTCCTGGGCGACCTCTGATAATGTACCTGTCAGTGACCGAGAACTCGATGGGGTGTGTATTGGGACAGCATGACGAGTCTGGTCGAAAAGAGCATGCTATATACTACCTTAGCAAAAAGTTTACCGACTGTGAAGTCAAATATTCGCAGCTTGAGAAAACTTGATGTGCTTTGGCCTGGGCTGCTCGCCGACTGAGGCAGTATATGTTGAACCATACTACCTTGTTGATTTCTAAGATGGATCCAGTGAAATACATATTCGAGAAGCCAGCTCTCACCGGAAGGGTCGCTCGTTGGCAAATGATTTTAACAGAGTATGATATTCAGTACACGTTACAGAAGGCCATCAAAGGGAGTATTCTGTCAGACTATCTTGCTCAGCAGCCGATTGATGATTATGAGCCGATGAAGTTTGATTTTCCTGATGAAGACATCATGTTCCTCAAGATGAAAGACTGTGAAGAGCCAGTTGTTGAGGAGGGACCTGATCCAAACGAAAAGTGGACTTTGTTGTTTGATGGGGCTGTCAATGCTAGAGGTAGTGGAATTGGCGCTGTCATTACTACTCCGAAGGGTGCCCACATGCCTTTCACCGCTCGTTTGACTTTTGAGTGCACAAATAACGAAGCTGAGTACGAGGCCTGTATCTTGGGTATTGAGCAAGCCATTGATTTGAGAATCAAGACTTTGGACATCTTCGGAGATTCAGCTCTGGTGATCAATCAAGTAAATGGTGATTGGAATACTCTCCAACCCACTCTGGTTCCCTACAGAGATTACACGAGAAGACTTTTGACTTTCTTCACAACGGTAAAATTGTATCATATACCTCGTGATGAGAACCAGATGGCAGACGCACTTGCTACTCTATCCTCCATGATCAAGGTAATTTGTTGAAACCATGCTCCCAGGATCGATGTTATGCGCCTTGACAGGGCCGCGTATGTGTTTGCTGGTGAACTGGTAGTCGATGACAAGCCCTGGTATCACGATATCAAGTGCTTTCTGAAGAATCAAGAGTACCCTGCAGGGGCATCCAACAATGACAGAAAGACTTTGAGAAGATTGGCAGGCAGTTTCTTCTTGAACAAAGACGATGTGCTGTATAAGAGGAACTTCGACATGGTTTTTCTCAGATGCGTGGACAGACACGAGGCGGACATGTTAATACAGGAAGTTCATGAAGGTTCCTTCGGTACTCATGCCGGCGGACATGCAATGGCTAAGAAATTGTTGAGAGCGGGTTATTACTGGATGACCATGGAATCAGATTGTTTCAAGTATGCTCGGAAGTGTCATAAATGCCAGATTTATGCTGATAAGGTGCATGTACCGCCGAATCCTCTGGATGTGATGTCTTCGCCGTGGCCGTTTGCCATGTGGGGCATTGACATGATTGGAAAGATTGAGCCGACTACTTCCAATGGGCATCGCTTCATCCTTGTTGCCATCGACTATTTCACCAAGTGGGTCGAGGCAGCGTCGTTCGCGAATGTCACCAGACATGTGGTTGCCCGTTTCATCAAGAAAGAAATCATTTGTCGCTATGGGATTCCCGAAAGAATCATTACTGATAATGGTTCTAATCTCAACAACAAAATGATGAAGGAGTTGTGTCAGAACTTCAACATTCAGCATCACAATTCTTCCCCTTACCGCCCTAAGATGAACGGCGCTGTTGAGGCGGCAAATAAGAACATAAAGAAGATTGTGCAGAAGATGGTCGTCACGTACAGAGATTGGCATGAGATGCTACCTTTCGCCTTGCATGGGTACCGCACTTCAGTACGTACATCGACCGGGGCAACCCCTTACTCCCTTGTGTATGGTATGGAAGCAGTCCTACCTGTTGAAGTGGAGATTCCTTCCCTAAGAGTCTTGTTGGATGTCAAGCTAGACGAAGCTGAATGGATTCGGACAAGGTTCAATGAGTTGAGTCTTATCGAAGAGAAGCGAACGGCAGCCATTTGTCATGGGCAGTTGTATCAGAGTCGGATGAAGAGAGCCTTTGATCAGAAAGTGCATCCTCGTTGTTTCCAAGTCGGAGATTTAGTGTTGAAAAGGATCCTTCCTCCTCAGACAGATCACAGGGGCAAGTGGACTCCTAACTATGATGGACCGTATATTGTCACCAAGGTTTTTGATGGTGGGGCTTTAATGCTTGCAACTATGGATGGTGAAAACTTCACTTCCCCTGTGAACTCAGACGCAGTTAAAAAATACTTCGCATAAAATAGACCCGCTGGACAGTAAAAAAGAGTAGTCCAGGCAAAAATGGGCGTCCCGGCGAACCAAGAAAATGAAAAGGTTCGGGAAAAAATTAGGGATTAAAAATGAAAAGATTGTACACCCGGTAAGTTGAAAACCTGAAAAGGCAACTTAGGCAAAAATGGGTATCCCGGTGGATTGAAAACCCGAAAAGGGCGATCCAGGCAAAAGTTAGGGATTAAGCGAATGACTGCGTTCTGAGTAGTTCTGAATCTCATCTCGTGCCAATGACTGGAAATTTTTGAAGGATAGGAAACAGTCCAATCACTCTTTCAGAAAGCTGATCATCTGGAGGATCTTGAAGACGGGCAAGTCATAGCAGAATTGGAACCCAATAGAAATCCATTTCACATTACCATTAGATTAATTTCTGTTTTTATCTATTGTGCGATTACCTCTTTCCAGGGATTGCTTCTTAATGTAAATGCCTATTCAGAGGCCATTCAATCAATAAAATCATGTTATTCAGTATATCTCTGTTTTCATTTTCATTTTACTGTTTTGTTTGCAAAAATGACGTCCGAATTTTTGATAAACATTGCATCATGACACATAAGGGCTTTACAGGTACATGCTTAATAAACATTTAAAATTGCTGTAAATTTTAAGTGCTTTGGATCGTCTATTCAGAACAGATACCCTCGGGGCATTCTATTAAAATCCCCTGCGGACGATCGTGAATATCTTCCCCAGTGAAGTCGCCAACAGACGAATCTGGTGTCTTATCCCTGCAGAGCTGATCAGAGTGTTGGATTCTTCAATCCCCAGCAGGTTCTCACCACTGTACTTCCCCAAGCGTTTGTTTCAGGACATACACTCCCCAGTAGAGTTGACAGTGCCAGACTATATATCCCCAACGGAGTTGACAGTGCCAGACTTTATCTTCCCAGCAGAAGTGGCTGCTCCTTAGAGTTCGATGCCAGATCGATAATCCCAATGCCAGATCCATGGTTTCTTTCCTTGAAGCAGAACCTCGGTACCGTATCAGTGTTTGCTCCCCCTGCTGAGTCATCTCTCGCAAACCGTGGTTGCCAGAATCATTGTAGCTTTCCTCAGCAGCAGGCTTCCAATGCCATTCTTTCCCCGATCAGAGTCTCGGTATGGCCAGAACACCGCATGGCTAGTCATCTCCCCACAGAGTTCATTGTGGTGTGTATCTCCAGCAGCCTGGCCAGAGCCCAGAGGATGGTAATCATTTCCCCAGCAGATCCCCTTGCCTCGGCTTGGCATTCTACCCAGCATTTCGCATCCCTGCATGTAGAATCATATTGCATTGCATCCTTCCAAATCGCGTAGCATTTCCATTTTCATGGAGCATTACGCCATTGAAAAATTCAAACATACGCATGTAAGCATAAAACATTCTCGGTATCCCAAGTGATAAGCTAGAAGTTGTTTCCAGTACTCAGACTGAAGATTGTTCATGACTTACCTTTGTTATCCCCAGCAAGTGTCATTGGCCCATGCGCCGCCTCTATTATCATTCCCTATTTCTGCCAATGCTGACAGACATGAAGTTTTCCGATGTTCAGATCGAAGAAGTTTCCGACGTTCAGGTCGATGCAACTTATGGCATTCAGGCCAGTTTTCCGGTATCTAGACCGAAGTGGCATTCAGGCCAGTTTTCCGGTATCCAGACCGAAGTGGCATTCAAGCCAGTTTTCCAAGATCCAGACCGAAGTGGCATTCAGGCCAGTTTTCCGGTATCCAGACCGAAGTGGCATTCAGGCCAGTTTTCCGGTATCCAAACCGAAGTGGCATTCAGGCCAGTGTTCCGATGTTCAGATCGAAGAAGTTTCCGACGTTCAGGTCGATGCAGCTTGTGGCATTCAGGCCAATTTTCTGATATTCAGATCGAAGTGGCATTCAGGCCAAGTCTTTCCGATGTTCAGATCGAAGAAGTTTCCGACGTTCAGGTCGATGCGACTTGTGGCATTCAGGCCAATTTTCCGATGTTCAGATCGAAGAAGTTTCCGACGTTCAGGTCGATGCGACTTGTGGCATTCAGGCCAATTTTCCGATGTTCAGATCAAAATCCTTTCCAGTATTCAGACTGATGAGCGGCATTCAGGCCATGGTTATTTCTGTGTTACCATTTATTTTGGTATCCAGTTTAACATTCTTTTTCGATATTCAGACTGACTCTCACCGTACCAGACGAATTCTTCTTTCAAGACCACCTATTTGCCGATTTTGACAGACATTGTTACTTCACTTCACTTCAGTGCAAATTTTTGGGCTTTTATTATATTCAATCCCTTGATACCTCGAAAGCACGAAAGCAGATGCCATCTTCTTTCCGGGTCTCCAGTTGATTGAATAGGGGCAGCTGTAATACCCCAAAATTTACCCTTCATTTTTCCTGAAAAAAAAAAGAAAAAGAAAAAGAAAAAAAGAAAAAAAATATTTAATTAATTAATTAATTAATTAATTAAATAAATAAATAAAATATAACAAATTATTTTGGACTTGGGTCTCCCTCATTTGAGCCCACTACCCACGAAAATCAGTCTATAAATACTGAAGTTTCAGTAGAGGAGTTACATTTGGAGTTACACTGGGAGATTCACTTGAGAAAAAGGGAGAGAAGCAAAATACTCTGAGGTTTCCTTGGAACAAAACCCTGAGGAAAAAGATAGTGAGAGAAGAACTAACAGAGTTCAGAGCAGCCTCCAAACCCTGAAGGGAAATCAACTTGTAAACCTCACGGGTGCAACTCAATTTCAATCAAGCTCTCCAATCAGGTTTGCCCTATATCCATCATCTTTATGCCTTTAATTTGAATGCTCTAAATGTATGAGGTATTATGGGTGAATTTGATACCTTTTTTGTGAGCCTTTTGTGAATTTTGATGGAATTATTCATGTGGTTACATTTTGATTTATGGGCAACTCTGGGTTACCCTATTTTGTTTCTCTAACCTGTCTTTGTGTTTCCATGGCATTGTTTTCTCTTGATTTCATCCTGCTGCTCTAACCCTTTGTCGAGTTTTGTGAGGGCTCACATGGCTTTCGCAGAGACACTCGCGTGGTTTCCCACTTTATTTGTGGGATACCCCCTGGAGTTTTATTCTGATTATTCGTGTTGACTGATTTCCTTTGACGGTCCAGCTGGAGATCTCAGGGTTGCTAATCCTTTAATTGCTGTAACTTCGGATCTTTATCCGTGTGGTAATTTTTTCCTTTTCTCGTACTTTATCGCTTTCTTAGCTGGAAGACCTCGATAGGAGGCAATGTTTGGGCCCCTTGGTGGCATTTTACTTTGAGATACATGTTTTGTGTTTTGTATTCATATCCCCACATGTAGCGCGGTTCCTTCGTCAAGGACTGCCTGTTTGCCCTCGAGCATCCCAAACCCTAAAACCCAAAGCAACACGTTTACTCCTTCTACTACAGACGAGTAAGTCTCCGAAGGTCGAGCATCCGGTAGATTGCGTAGTGACGTCGTTTGTCCAAAACCCAATCCATAACCCCGTAGTTAGCCGAACTACGGCTTGCTCTGATTCTCATTCCAGATGAGATACGTAGGCATAAGACGCGATGTCTTAGCGAGCACACATCCCCCCAACCCATAGGTCATCCGAGCTACGAAGACTCTGATTCTCATATTCAGATGAGATACGTATGCAGTGGATGCGACATCCGCGCGAGTCATTTCTCTTAACCTTTTTAGTAAATAAACACATTAGGTAAACCCACACCCTTTAGACAAAAACTACAAAAGTGGATCCCGTAGAGTACTTTGGATGCGTAGGGGTGCTAATACCTTCCCTTCGCATAACCGACTCCCGAACCCAAGATTTGGTTGCGAGACCCCGTCTTGTTCTTTCCTTTTTTCAGGTTTACTTCGAGCGTTTCCTTTCCCTCCTTTGGGATGAATAACGCACAGTGGCGACTCTTCTGTCATTCTCTTTCGCCGGTTGTTTTTTCGCACACTGTATTTTTCAGGTTGCGACAGAGACCAATTGAGGTCTATGTCTCAGAAAGATAAGGAGACATTCAAAAAATATACGCAGAGATGGAGAGAGTTAGCTGCTCAGATCACCCCTCCTTTAGAGGAGAAGAAAATGACAAAGATCTTTTTGAAGACCCTGAGTTCATTTTACTATGAACGTATGATCGCCAGTGCCCCCAGTGACTTTACCAAAATGGTAAATATGGGGATGAGGCTTGAAAAAGGTGTCTGAGAAGGACGATTGTCAAAAGAGGAGGTGTAACACCCTTCTAAATACCCCAAAACTTTAATTTAAAATAATAACATATAATAATCAGAGTAATTATGCCCCGAAGGGTGTCACACGATTATCAAACAATAACCATCAAATAAGTCCTGTCATGCTCATTTATTTAATTCAAAACATAAAGTATCTGCATAATACGCAGCGGATAGAAATCAATTCAATTATTCCAAACATGTAACATATTACATGCAAAATGGTTCACAACCAATCGATAAAATATTCAAACATCCCACCCCGATGTTACATCTATCAGAGCATGACCCACTAGGAGACTACACTAGACTCCAATCATTAGCTTCTACTCGACTCACTGCTCGTTACCTGAAAAAGAGTTGTAAGGGTGAGTTCCTCAATCAATATAACAGGCATTATACGACATTATGTAATGTTAAGTAAATGACGCATCAAATCACCCCAACCAGACTACACACTCCATAACGGCAGTATCAACGCAACATCATACTCAGCAATAACATATAGCATATATATCTATATACAATCTCAACCCATACTCCATACCAACAACACAACACAACGATTTACTCACTAATTCCTCACAATGGGAATTAGCTACAGCCCCACCGGCTATGCCATGCATTCATTATGCAATGAGACTCTACACATGCGGTACCGACTATTCTCGAACATATAGTTCAAGCTCACCGATCCCTCTGGATACGGCTACTGAGCTCACTAGTCCCACTCATTGAGATCTAATGACTCACTCACTAATTCCTCACCATGGGAATTAGCTACAGCCCCAAAGGCTAGACTATGCACGCTACTCATTTAGTATGCAAGCATCAACAACAATCCACAACTCACTAATTCCTCACAATGGGAATTAGCTACAGCCCCAAAGGCTAAACTATGCATGCTAATCACCTAGCAATGCAACAACAACATCAACTCAAGAATAGACATATGCTCACACTCTAAGCCATAAAACAGTCTATTCGCTAATGCATACATAACTGATACATTTACAGTATAAAGCATACCAACCAACACATATTGTCAACACATTTATCACAAAAGCCTATCACAACATGCCATAAAATCAAACACAGTATTAGCACATTCTACTAATACCTATACTACTCAAAACAACGAGAAACGATCCCTATTACATCATACCTCAGCTAAGTCTCACTACTCAGCCTGAACAGTCAAAAACTGCACGACAACAGCACAGGAAATCACAATCCTGCCCATACGCGTATTGCCTATGCTCATACGCGTATTGCCTAAATCCTGACCAAGCCATACGCGTATTGCCCAATTCCATACGCGTATGCTACGCGTATCACTTCCCCATACGCGTACCACCAGAGACCATTTTACGTTCAAAATTTCATCTTCCTCATCCATACGCGTATTGCCTAGCGCCATACGCGTACCAGCCATCCCATACGCGTATTGCCTAGTGCCATACGCGTATGACCAGAAACCAGATTTCCAGATCTGCTATGGTTTTTCCTGCTACGAGTTCTATTCGATCTCACCTTCCACAGTCCAAATTCACACAGAAATCACTCATATCATCTAACCCGAATCATTCCCTATTCGATTTCACAACTCCTGACATTATCACATACCATTCCTACGAATTTCTTTCGATTATCACCCAATTTCGTTCATCAATTATTTCCACAAATTCATCATAATCATCCAATTCAAAGGTAATTTAAAGGTCTATCACTACCCATGGCATATCATCATACAATACCCGTTAATCAACGATAAACCCCCCTTACCTGAGTTAATCCGGCACTTCCGTTAGCTTCAAGCTTTTCCTCTTCTCCTGCTCTGCCTTTTTGCCCTTTTTCCACTTTCAACTGCTTCTCTGTGTTTTCCTTTTCACGTGCAAAACCCTTTTTACCAAAAATGGGACTTTTTATTATTCCAACTTATTTTATTCCAATAAATAATTATCCCAATAATTATTATTCCAAAATAATAATAATAATAATTCAATTATCTAATTAAATTAATAAACATATTATTAACTTAATTTAAATAATTATTATATTATTATCGGGGTGTTACAACTCTCCCCCACTAAAAGAGTTTTCGTCCTCGAAAACATACCTCAAGCGAACAACTCAGGATAAGACTCCTTCATCTGACTCTCAAGTTCCCAAGTCACATTGCCACCTGCTGGTCCTCCCCAAGCTACCTTCACCAAGGCAATCTCTTTACCCCGCAACTGCTTCAACTCTCGATCCTCGATCCTCATAGGTGATGTTTCAACAGTCAGGTTATCTCTCACCTGTACATCATCTACTTGGACAACATGCGACGGATCATGAATGTATCTCCTCAACTGAGACACATGAAAAACATCATGCAAACTCACAATCTTCTCAATATACAACTCAGCTAGTCTCTCCAACGGATAATCCATTCTGATCGGAATGAAATGAGCCGACTTCGTCAATCTATCAACAATCACCCAAATAGCCTCAAAATTCTTACTTGTCCTCGGCAACCCAGAAACAAAATCCATACTGATACTGTCCCACTTCCACTCAGGAATAGCCAACGGTTGCATTAGCCCAGACGGCTTCTGATGCTCAATCTTCGACTTCTGACAAGTCAAACAGGAATACACAAAACTCGCAATTTCTCTTTTCATTCCCGGCCACCAAAATAACCTTTTCAAATCATGATACATCTTCGTAGCTCCAGGATGAATACTCAAACCACTACGATGTCCTTCCTCCAGAATACTCTTCTTAAGCTCAGTAACATCCGGAATACACACCCGATCACCAAATCTCAAAACACCATTCTCATCAACTCTGAATTCACCACCTTGACCTTGATTCACTACAGTCATCTTATCCACCAAAAGCATATCGGATTTCTGACCCTCTCTGATCTCATCCAGAATACCACTTGTTAATCTCAACATTCCCAGTTTAACACTATTGTGAGTACTCTCACACACCAAACTCAAATCTCTAAACCGCTCAATTAAATCCAATTCCTTAATCATTAACATAGACATATGCAATGATTTCCGACTCAATGCATCAGCCACTACATTTGCTTTACCCGGATGGTAATTCAAACCAAAGTCATAATCCTTCAGAAACTCTAACCATCTTCTCTGTCTCATATTCAGCTCTTTCTGATCGAACAAATACTTTAAACTCTTATGGTCACTGAAAACTTCAAATCTTGACCCATACAAATAATGCCTCCACAACTTCAGAACAAATACCACAGCTGCCAACTCTAAATCATGTGTCGGATAGTTCCTCTCATGAACCCTTAGTTGTCTCGAAGCATAAGCTATCACCTGCTTATTCTGCATCAACACACCACCTAGACCCAACAATGAAGCATCACAATAAACCTCAAATAATTCCGACGAACTCGGTAATATCAGAATAGGAGCAGTAGTTAATCTTCTCTTTAACTCTTGGAAACCTTCTTCACATTTTGAATCCCAAACAAACGCTTGCCCCTTTCTAGTCAACATTGTCAACGGTAACGCCAACTTAGAGAATCCTTCAATAAACTTCCTATAATAACCTGCAAGTCCAAGAAAACTTCTTATTTCAGAAACTGACTTCGGAGCTTCCCACTTAGATACCGCTTCTATCTTAGAAGGATCAACAGCAACACCATCTCTTGAAATCACATGACCAAGGAAACTAACCTCTTCTAACCAAAATTCACATTTTGAGAGTTTAGCAAATAACTTCTTTTCTCGTAGAACTTCCAACACCACTCTCAAATGCTCAGCATGTTCTTCTTCAGATTTCGAATACACCAAAATGTCATCAATAAACACCACCACAAACTGATCTAGGTACGGATGGAAAATCCTATTCATATACTCCATAAATACTCCAGGCGCATTAGTCACACCGAAAGGCATTACAGAATACTCATAATGTCCATACCTTGTTCTGAAAGCAGTCTTCTGAATATCTTCAGTCTTCACACGTATCTGATGATACCCAGATCTCAAATCTATCTTGCTGAACACACTAGCACCAACCAATTGATCCATCAAATCATCAATCCTCGGTAAAGGATACCGATTCTTGATCGTCACTTTATTCAGTTGTCTGTAATCCACACACAACCTCATAGTACCCTCTTTCTTCTTAACCAACAACACTGGTGCACCCCACGGTGACACACTCGGACGAATAAATTTCTTATCCAGCAAATCTTCCAACTGACTCTTCAATTCAGCTAGCTCAACAGCAGACATACGATAAGGAGCCATCGATATCGGTCTAGTACCAGGTACCAAATCAATCGAGAACTCAACTTCACGTTCTGGTGGCAATTCATTCACTTCCTCCGGAAACACCTCAGGAAAATCACACACTACAGCTAGATCGCCAATCACCAGTTTATCTTTAGCTTCCAAAGTCGCTAGCAGCATAAACAACTCTGCCCCATCTGCCACTTCCTCATTCACCTGCCTGGCTGATAGAAACAAACTCTTTCCTTCTTCAATCTCAGGAAATATCACTGTCTTATCAAAACAGTTGATAGAAACTCGGTTAAACACCAACCAGTTCATGCCCAGAATAACATCAATCTGCACTAGTGGAAGACACACCAGGTCTATCCCAAAGTCTCTACCAAAAATACTCAAAGGACAATTTAAACAAACTGAAGTAGTAGTTACTGAACCCTTCGCAGGAGTATCAATCACCATACTACCCAACATCTCAGATATCTCTAACTTAAGTTTCACAGCACAATCCAAGGATATAAAAGAATGAGTAGCACCTGTGTCAATAATAGCTACAAGAGGAAAGCCATTAATATAACACGTACCTCGGATCAAACGATCATCTGCAGAAGTCTCAGAACCCGATAAAGCAAAAACCTTGCCTCCTGACTGATTCTCTTTCTTTGGCTTTGGACACTGTGGACTGATATGACCCAACTCTCCACAGTTGAAACAAGTCACAGTCTTCAACCGGCACTCTGCAGCCAAATGACCACCTTTTCCACACTTGAAACATTTCATCTCAGCACTGGTACACTCATGAACACGATGTCCAGCCCGACCACATCTGTAACACTTAACAGGAGCACTAGAATCTCCCCCACTAGGCCTCTTCATCCCACTCTGCTTCTGAAAACCTTTGCCAGCTGCATACGGTTTCCCACGATCAACCTGATTCTTACCCTTCCTATCAACCCTCTGCTGATAGCTCTCTGCTCTGGCTTTGGAATCCTGTTCAAAAATCCTGCAACAGTCAACCAAATCAGAAAACACCCTGATTCGCTGATATCCAATTGCCTGCTTGATCTCGGGACGCAACCCGTTCTCAAACTTCACACACTTCGAAAATTCTCCAGCAGCCTCACTATAAGGAGTATAGTACTTTGACAGCTCTGTGAACTTCGCGGCATACTCCGTAACAGACCTGTTACCCTGCTTCAATTCCAAGAATTCTATCTCTTTCTTTCCTCTGACATCCTCGGGAAAATACTTCCTCAGAAATCTCTCTCTGAACACAGCCCAAGAAATATCAGCATTTCCAGCAGTTTCCAACTCAGTGCGGGTAGCAACCCACCAATCATCAGCTTCTTCTGACAGCATATGCGTACCGAACCTGACCTTCTGGTTATCAGCACACTCAGTTACTCTGAAGATTCTCTCAATCTCCTTCAACCACTTCTGAGCACCATCTGGATCGTATGCTCCCTTGAACATTGGAGGATTGTTCTTCTGGAACTCACTCAACTGACGAGCAGCTCCCATTCCCACAACATTAGGATTTCCTCCAAGTACTCCAGCTAGCATACCCAGAGCCTCAGCAATCGCAGCATCATCTCTACCTCTTCCAGCCATCTCTATTCTGAAACCCAAACAAGCTAAAACAATAAGTACTGATAGGGTTAAACAACACCTATCCCGTACAGGGGAAACAGAATAATTATGACTCGACTCGACCGACTATGCTCTGATACCACTAATGTAACACCCTTCTAAATACCCCAAAACTTTAATTTAAAATAATAACATATAATAATCAGAGTAATTATGCCCCGAAGGGTGTCACACGATTATCAAACAATAACCATCAAATAAGTCCTGTCATGCTCATTTATTTAATTCAAAACATAAAGTATCTGCATAATACGCAGCGGATAGAAATCAATTCAATTATTCCAAACATGTAACATATTACATGCAAAATGGTTCACAACCAATCGATAAAATATTCAAACATCCCACCCCGATGTTACATCTATCAGAGCATGACCCACTAGGAGACTACACTAGACTCCAATCATTAGCTTCTACTCGACTCACTGCTCGTTACCTGAAAAAGAGTTGTAAGGGTGAGTTCCTCAATCAATATAACAGGCATTATACGACATTATGTAATGTTAAGTAAATGACGCATCAAATCACCCCAACCAGACTACACACTCCATAACGGCAGTATCAACGCAACATCATACTCAGCAATAACATATAGCATATATATCTATATACAATCTCAACCCATACTCCATACCAACAACACAACACAACGATTTACTCACTAATTCCTCACAATGGGAATTAGCTACAGCCCCACCGGCTATGCCATGCATTCATTATGCAATGAGACTCTACACATGCGGTACCGACTATTCTCGAACATATAGTTCAAGCTCACCGATCCCTCTGGATACGGCTACTGAGCTCACTAGTCCCACTCATTGAGATCTAATGACTCACTCACTAATTCCTCACCATGGGAATTAGCTACAGCCCCAAAGGCTAGACTATGCACGCTACTCATTTAGTATGCAAGCATCAACAACAATCCACAACTCACTAATTCCTCACAATGGGAATTAGCTACAGCCCCAAAGGCTAAACTATGCATGCTAATCACCTAGCAATGCAACAACAACATCAACTCAAGAATAGACATATGCTCACACTCTAAGCCATAAAACAGTCTATTCGCTAATGCATACATAACTGATACATTTACAGTATAAAGCATACCAACCAACACATATTGTCAACACATTTATCACAAAAGCCTATCACAACATGCCATAAAATCAAACACAGTATTAGCACATTCTACTAATACCTATACTACTCAAAACAACGAGAAACGATCCCTATTACATCATACCTCAGCTAAGTCTCACTACTCAGCCTGAACAGTCAAAAACTGCACGACAACAGCACAGGAAATCACAATCCTGCCCATACGCGTATTGCCTATGCTCATACGCGTATTGCCTAAATCCTGACCAAGCCATACGCGTATTGCCCAATTCCATACGCGTATGCTACGCGTATCACTTCCCCATACGCGTACCACCAGAGACCATTTTACGTTCAAAATTTCATCTTCCTCATCCATACGCGTATTGCCTAGCGCCATACGCGTACCAGCCATCCCATACGCGTATTGCCTAGTGCCATACGCGTATGACCAGAAACCAGATTTCCAGATCTGCTATGGTTTTTCCTGCTACGAGTTCTATTCGATCTCACCTTCCACAGTCCAAATTCACACAGAAATCACTCATATCATCTAACCCGAATCATTCCCTATTCGATTTCACAACTCCTGACATTATCACATACCATTCCTACGAATTTCTTTCGATTATCACCCAATTTCGTTCATCAATTATTTCCACAAATTCATCATAATCATCCAATTCAAAGGTAATTTAAAGGTCTATCACTACCCATGGCATATCATCATACAATACCCGTTAATCAACGATAAACCCCCCTTACCTGAGTTAATCCGGCACTTCCGTTAGCTTCAAGCTTTTCCTCTTCTCCTGCTCTGCCTTTTTGCCCTTTTTCCACTTTCAACTGCTTCTCTGTGTTTTCCTTTTCACGTGCAAAACCCTTTTTACCAAAAATGGGACTTTTTATTATTCCAACTTATTTTATTCCAATAAATAATTATCCCAATAATTATTATTCCAAAATAATAATAATAATAATTCAATTATCTAATTAAATTAATAAACATATTATTAACTTAATTTAAATAATTATTATATTATTATCGGGGTGTTACAGGAGGCATCATCAAGTAAGAGATATGGCAGCAGTTTCGGGAAGAAGAAAGCCAGTGAAGCCAACACAGTCATTAGTGGGAGGCAGATGAGGCCTCAGATCAGAAGGAATCAACCACCTCGTCAACACCATCATCAAGTATCCTCCGTAATTCCAGTATTTTCAGCAAGTCAGTCAACACCAGTTCAACAACAATAGCGTCAACAGCAACAACCTCAGCAACGAGCAAACACCTTCAACAACAACAATACCAGCAATCATCAACAACAAACTTTTAAGAGAAAGAAGGTATCTTTCGACCCAATTCCTATTACATATGTAGAACTGTATCCGTCTTTGGTTCTCAAGAACCTACTCCAACCGTGGAATCCGCCACAAATTCCTGAACCACTTCCATGGTGGTACAAGCCTGAACTCCGTTGTGCTTTTCATCAAGGAGCACCCGGACATGATATTGAGAATTACTATTCACTCAAATACGAAGTTCAGAAGCTAGTGAAGAGTGGAATGGTGTCCTTTGAGGAACGTGCGCCTAATGTGAAAGCTAACCCACTGCCAGCTCATGGGAATTCATCAGTCAATATGGTAGACGACTGCCCTGGGGAGTTCAAAGTGTTTGATGTCCGTTTCATCAGAAGGTCTTTAGTAACGATGCATAAAGACATTTTTCTAGTGAGCGATTGTGAGCATGACCATGATGGTTGTGCTATCTGCAGTGTTAACCCAATGGGTTGTATGGTTGTGAAAAGAGACATCCTGCGGCTGATGGATAAAGGTGTGATTCAAATTGTTCAATCCCATCATGTAGATGATAATGTGAATGTCACAGTGCCCGTTTTCAAGAATCCAGAAAAAGTAGTCATTCAGTACGACATCATTAATAGTAACAAGATCAGTCAGAGATCGGTATCGTTGTTGGTCATACGGTTAGCGGGTCCAGTCCCGTATTCATCCGATAAGGATGTTCCGTATCAGTACAATGCGACAATGTTGAAATATGGTCTAGAGGTTCCATTGCCTACGACTAGCTCTATAGTAAGCATTGTTGATGTTACTAAGGTGACCCGTAGCGGTCGAGTGTTTGAGTCGGTGTTCCCAAAAGATAAGGAAGAATCAACTGTCAGTAAGAAGGTGGAAGTGCCTGTTGTAGATCCAGCTAGTACTTCAAAGTGTCAGTCTGGTGAATCCAGCAATTTGAAGGCTAATGATGATGATGAGGTACTTCGTTTGATCAAGAAAAGCGAGTTTAATATGGTGGAGCAGCTGTTCCAAACTCCCTCAAAGATTTCAGTACTGTCTCTGCTCATGAATTCAGAAGCGCACAGAGAAGCACTGTAAAGAGTTCCAGAACAAGCATTTGTGGAACATGATGTTACAGTGGATCAATTTGATCATATAGTAGCTAACATCACTTCCTGAAACAATCTCAGCTTTTGTGATAAAGAACTCCCTGAGGAGGGTAGGAATCATAATTTGGCTCTGCCTATCTCCATGAATTGCAAAGATGATGCTTTGTCCAATGTACTGGTTGACATTGGGTCTTCGTTGAACGTGCTGCCGAAGTCAACTCTTTCAAAGTTGTCATATCAAGGAGCACCTATGAGGTATAGTGGTGTAATCGTCAAAGCTTTTGACGGTTCACGCAAAACAGTGATATGTGAAGTGGACCTTCCAGTAAAGATAGGTCCGAGTGACTTCCAGATTACTTTCCAAGTAATGGATATCCACCCGGCCTATAGTTGTCTGTTGGGAAGGCCATGGATCCATGAGGCAGGAGCTGTTACCTCCACATTACTTCAGAAGCTCAAATTTGTGAAGAATAGAAAATTAGTCATTGTAGGTGGGGAAAAGGCATTGTTGGTAAGCCACCTGTCATCTTTCTCTTACGTTGAAGCTGAAGATGAGGTTAGAACTTCATTCCAAGCCTTATCTATTGCTACTGAAAAGAGAGTTGGGGCACCTATGTCCTCATTGAAAGATGCAAGGAAGATTGTTGAAGAAGGTAATGTGGATCAGTGGGGGCGCATGGTAGAGGTCTCCGACAACAAAGGTAGAACCGACCTGGTTTTTTTTATCAAGGTTCATCAATTGCTAGAGCTAAAGATATGCAAATTAGCTTCCGTAGCGGAGGGTTCATTCATGACAATGAACAACACTTAGCTGATGTGCTAGAGGATGACGAAGAAGAGGATTACACCAATTTTGTGACGCATGGAAAGGCTTACAACAATTGGACTGCTGTTGATATTCCTGTTATTTTGCACCAATCTAAGTAATTGCTTTTATTTGTTTTTTTTAAAATCCTTCTCCTATGCCTAAGGGATAAGTGAACATTGTTGGGCATTTTCAAATTTGATCATCAATAAAATTAATTATATTCATCCACATCTATGATGTTTTGTTTTTACTTTTTGCTTTATTCTGAAAATGGTAATCACAAAAAACATAAATAAACAATATAATTGTCCATCTGCATAATATTTGGTCACAAATTCACTTCTCTAAAATCAAAATATCAAATCATTATGCAGGTTGGTTTCTAA
This sequence comes from Lathyrus oleraceus, assembly GCF_024323335.1. Classification (NCBI taxonomy): domain Eukaryota; kingdom Viridiplantae; phylum Streptophyta; class Magnoliopsida; order Fabales; family Fabaceae; genus Lathyrus; species Lathyrus oleraceus. The sequence continues at coordinate 327,937,725 of NC_066581.1, read as the reverse complement.
CCCCATTGAGTACTATGATCCTTCTCCTTCTCCAAATTTTGAATTCCCTGTGTTTGAGGCCGAGGAGGAAAGTGATGAAGAAGTGAGTGATGAATTATCTCGTCTTCTTAAGCATGATGAAAAAGTCATTTAGCCGTTCAAAGAACAAATTGAGTTAGTCAACCTGGGTTCCGAGGATGATGTGAAGGAAGTCAAGAATGGGTCTCGACTGTGTCCAGATGCGAAGAAGGGGTTGGTTGACCTTCTTCGAGAATATTCAGATGTGTTTGCTTGGTCCTATCAAGACATGCCTGGTTTGGATTCTGAGATTGTGAAGCATAGATTGCCGTTGAAGCCAAAATGCCCGCCAGTCAAGCAGAAGTTGAGAAGAACGCATCCTGATATGGCAGTGAAGATCAAAGAAGAAGTGCAAAAGCAGATTGATGCCGGTTTCCTTGTGACCGCTGAGTATCCGCAATGGATGACCAATATGGTGCCTGTACCGAAGAAGGATGGAAAAGTCCGCATGTGTGTTGATTATAGAGATTTGAATAAAGCCAGTGTGAAAGATGATTTCCCTCTGTCACACATTGATATGTTGGTAGACAATACAACTAAATTCAAAGTCTTTTCATTTATGGATGGATTTTCCGGATATAATCTGATCAAGATGGAACCCAAAGATATAGAGAAGACCACATTCATTACACCTTGGGGAACATTATATTATAGAGTGATGCCTTTCGATTTGAAGAATGCTGGTGCAACTTACCCAAGAGCAATGACTACTCTTTTTCATGATATGATGCATAAAGAGATTGAAGTTTATGTCGATGACATGATTGCTAAATCAATTGATGAAAAGGAACATGTTGAACATTTGTTGAAGCTATTCCAGCGTTTGAGAAAGTATAAACTTCTCTTGAATCCCAATAAGTGTACTTTTGGTGTTCGTTCCGGTAAGTTGTTGGGCTTTATTGTCAGCGAGAAGGGTATTGAAGTTGATCCTGCCAAGGTCAAAGCAATATAAGAGATGCCTGCGCCAAAAACAGAGAAGCAAGTCAGAGGTTTTCTCGGCCGCTTGAATTATATCTCAAGATTCATTTCACACATGACTGCCACATGTGCACCTATATTCAAGCTTCTTTGGAAAGATCAATCTTATGATTGGACTGAAGATTGCCAAAAAGCTTTTGACAGTATCAAAGAATATCTGCTTGAGCCTCGATTTTGTCTTCGCCTGTGGAAGGAAGACCGCTGATCATGTATTTGACTGTGCTTGAAGATAGTATGGGTTGTGTTTTGGGTCATCAAGATGAGACTGGAAGGAAAGAATTTGCAATTTACTACCTCAATAATAAGTTCACCGACTGTGAGACTCGGTATTCTATGCTAGAGAAGACTTGTTGCGCATTGGCTTGGGCTGCTAAGCGTCTGCGTCAGTATATGTTGAATCATACCACTTGGTTGATATTCAAAATGGATCCAATCAAGTATATATTTGAAAATCCTGCTTTAACTGGGAGGATTTCCCATTGGTAGATGTTGTTATCAGAGTATGATATTGAATACCGATCTCAGAAAGCGATCAAAGGTAGTATCTTGGCTGACCATTTGGATCACCAACCGATTGAAGATTACCAGTCAGTGCAGTATGATTTTCCGGACGAAGAGATCTTGTACCTGAGAATGAAAGATTGTGATGAACCATTGCTTGAAGAAGGTCCAGAACCTGGTTTTCGTTGGGGCATGGTATTTGGTAGAGCATTTAATCAATATGGTAATGGCATTGGGGCAGTGATTATTACTCCTCAAGGCACGCATTTTCCCTTTACAGCTAGATTGACTTTCAAGTGTACAAACAACATGGCAGAATATGAAGCTTGCATTATGGGGCTCGAAGAGACCATTGATCTCAGAATCAAGCATTTAGATGTCTTTGGAGATTCAACTTTGGTTGTGAATCAGATCAAAGGTGAATGGGAGACGAATCAACCTGGTTTGATACCATATAGAGATTATGCGAAGAGGATTTCAACTTTCTTTACCAAGGTTGAATTTCATCATATCCCTCGAGATGAGAATCGGATGGCAGATGCTCTTGCAACATTGGCATCAATGATTATAGTGAAGTATTGGATTGAAGTTCCCAATTTGACCGTGATGCGTCTTGATAGGCCAACTCATGTGTTTACTATGGAAGAAATCAAAGATGAAAAGCCGTGGTATTACGACATCAAGCGTTTTCTCCAAAGTCAAATGTACCCGTTTGGAGCATCTGTGAAAGATAAGAAGACTTTGAGGAGATTAGCCGACAATTTCTACCTTAATGGAGATGTATTGTACAAGAGGAACTTCGATATGGTTTTGCTTAGATGCATGTGTAATACCCCAAAATTTACCCTTCATTTTTATTGGAAGCATGGGATTATGTTTTACATTTCATTAGCATCATACTAGGTCATACTCATTGCATACTGCATTAGTGACTTGGAAATCAGGTTTTGACTAATCACTCCTTAACAGAAGGAGCCCACACAAAGCAAGATTGAGAATTGGACTTCATTTTTTAAGTATACAAGTCTCAAGGGTCTCAGGGGTCTCCAGGTATCTTATTTTGGTCCTCAGTTCAACAGTGAAGGATTCAGAGCCATCAGAGTGTTCATCTGGATTTACTCAGGAAATTACGGTTTCATGGTTCCCTACAACAGGAAATGTTTGGTTGGAAGTAGAGGGGCATATCCATGTCATGATTGGAGAGGCATCTTGGCCTAGGAAGATTCATAATTATCTCAGAAAGATCCATTGGCAAGCAGTGCAATCAGTTCCCGATCAGTTTTGCCCTAAAACTAGGGTTTGGTTTAAAATCAATTTATTTATGATTCTTTGGGTGAAACTCTTTTCCATGGCCCTCCATATGTCCACAAGGGTTTACATACAAAAAATAGCTCTTTATTTGAGCCAGAGGTGCTTTAATTGATCACTGGAATTGGGAATCAGACAGTTTGGGAAAAGTCAACTATGGGACCAAAAAAGTCAACTCCTGACATTTTGAGAGTGGAATCTCAAAATCCATGCCTAAGGGAGCCTACATGTGAAATCTGATCAAGGTTGGATCATGGATTCATCATTTAATCAGGAATTGGAAAAGGTACTTAATTTGGAAATGGTTGACTTTCCATTTAGGGCAAGTTTTCATGGTTGTTGCACTCACTTTAAGCCCATTTTCCATCAATATAAAACCTCCATTTGAATATTTCTTCAACATGAAAGTTGTTCCTCTTGTTCCAAGCTTTCTAGAGATATAAAGTTTGCTCCATTTGGATTAAAATTGAGAAAGTTATGCTTAGTCAAAGTGAGACATATTTTTAGGACACTTAGAAAAATTTCTAAGTCTCAAAATCTTCAAAGTTTGTAAATATTTCTTGGCCAGTTTGCTTGCACTTCAAGGCATCATTTGAAAATGTTTTCTTCACAACAATTATACCTTGTCATGTCCTCTTTCACCTCCTTTTTGAATCATCTCATTTGGATCTATGGTTTGAGAGATGCATTCACCTAAAGTGGGCATCATGACTTGATTTTCTAGGCAGATTTTAGGCCAAACTGGCCCAATCAGTTTTGCATGGTGAGACCTGAACTTGAGGGCCATTTTTCACCTTCTTCCATTCATCATTTCAACTTGTGCTCAACATGAAAGATGCTATGCTCCATGAGGTCTTTCTACTGTTTGCATTATTTCATCAATTGGTAGCTTGATCATCAAGTTACATGGCCATAAAGTCACCATCTTGGAATGTTTTCTTGCTTGCCAAACCAACCATGCTGCATGCTGCACGAACCAAGTCATGTTTGTTTCCACTTTTGGCCATGCATTGGATATCCATTCATTTAAACTTTGCCAAAATAACACAATCTCACATGCCCTCCTAATACACCTCACTTTGCATTTTTATTCTTATGGACAAATCATGGATTTCTAAGCCTATTAAGCATGTGATCTACCCTATTTAAGAGATGCAAACCCTAAACCTAAAAAGAGCATTGGAATTTCGTGGCAAGAAAGGCAAGGTTAGCTTCCATTCTCTCTCAACAAGCTCTTGAGTTAGGATTCTTGAAACACAAAGGAGGCATCATATTCTTCCATCATCTTCTTCTATCAAAGGGGCAGTGGACCTAACTTCCACTAGGTAAACTCTTAGTCTATCTTCCATGGCCACGTATGGATATATCCATGTTCATCATCATCATCATTACCATGCTCATCATTATTATCATTATTGTTCATGTGCTCATATTTGTTTCATGCTTGTTTACAATGCCAACCACATGCTTGTGTTCTTGTTATTAATTTATGCATGCTGAATTTTTTGCCTTTGCCCGTGTCCATGTTGACCTCTTGTGGTCAACTTTTCTCCATGATTAAGATATCATTTTACTCAAACAAGGATACCATGTTAATCTACACATTTTGTACTTGAGTTTTGGTTTTTATTTCGTGTCATTTGGTGCCCTATGGTGGTCGCATTCTTGAGTGGAAGTTTGAGAAAATCCACTGTATTTTCGTGGCTGCATGGCATTAGGGTTTCTCCATGAAGAAGACGATGATGTGTCATGTTATAAGCCGCTGGATCAAGCTCTCTTGTTTTAATCCTGGCCGTGCAAACTTTTTTGTCCTTTAGTCACTTAATGGACCTTGCCCAATTGATATGATGTTACATGCTTTTTTTTAATAAAATGTTCATTCTATTTCGTGTCACGCTGGATTTATTTGTTGTGTTGGACTTTGGGCCTTCCTCTTTCTGCTTTCAACACCCCACGCCTGGCCCATAAATACCAATTCACTTCCATTTTCATTTTCTTTTTAATTCTTATGTTTATTCTGTTTTGATTTTAACTAATAAAAAATATTTTCTTTATTCATAAAAATATCCAAAAATATTTTCCATACTTCTTAGTGTCTTATTTAATTTTATTTAATTTTTATTTTCGTATTTATTTAATTTTAATAATTAATTTTAATTATTTATTCTAAAGGGTCCATTTTAACACACATTTTTTTCTTGATTTTATTTTTATGTCTTAAAATTATTTTTAGCTTTTGATTTTTGGGATGAAGGTTGACCACTGTCCCATGGTCAACCTGACCTTTTCTTGGAATTTTATTTCCCATTTTCAATTTATTTTGGATTTATTTCTAACCTAGTTTGATTGGTTGACTTTTAGTTTGACTTCTGTTTTATTTTAATTAATTTATGTACCAATTTTCATTATTTTTAAGATCTTTTTGGGGGATGATGATGTCCTGACCCCACCTTAGTTAGTTTAATTTTTCATAATTTTCTTGATTAATTTGCTATTTATTTGATATTTTTTAAGCTGACTTGAATTTTCAGTTGACTTCTTTATGATCGATGTTTGACTTAGGGATTGCTTATGACAATTGAAGAGATCTTTTGATCCTCCCTTGTCCATCTCATATGCCATGTATTAGAGGCCTTTTATCTTGATTTTATTTTATCCTTACCTCATTTCTTGATTTAATTATTCAATGAACCTTTCGTGCATATTTTCATCTGTCTAATTCATCTGTCATTTGTTATGCTTGTTTCTTTCATCCATGCTTCTATTGTTTGATTGTTTAACATGTTCATACTTCTCATACCTTGTTTAATGCTCTACTATTCCATTCTTTGATTCTTTGACTTGATTATACACCTGTATATTCTTATTGTTTGATTAACTGTTGCCTACTTGTATGATGTATGAGGCATATATTCTTATTATTTGAATTGCCATGAACCATCCCCATTCATAACAAATGTACCCCTCTCCCATGAAGTGTATAATATTTATTCTTTTATTCTTTATTCATCTGTTAATACAAGAACTAAAACGAACATCCGATAATCATTTCAAAACAAGATCAAAAACTCGATCCAACGTCGAGTAATCATTTTCAAAACTTAACAGAACCAGCACATATTCATCCATCCTCTTGTAAGTCGATTGCTTCATGCATCACCATTTCTCTCGTAAGTCGATTGCTTCAGGCATCGCCATCTACCTGTAAGTCGATTGCCTCAGGCGTCGCCATCTACCCTTATCCGTGGCTCCTCTCCCTGCTCCATCCGTCGACTCTTGTTCCGTTTAGGTAGCACCCATTAGGTAGAACCCTTTGTATGATAACATAGGTAAAATTCCCTTATTCTTCGCATGCTAACATTAGGTAGATGTTCCCTTTGTAAATCCTAACACATAGGCCCACATTGCATGACAACTCTATGGCAGAGCTTCCCCACTTTTAGACCTTCCGTGCGTCTCCGATCCTGTGGCATGTCAATCCATTCTAGTGCAAAGAGGTAACTGCCTAAGACTCGATTCAGCGAGCTGCGACACCTACTGCTAGGATGTTGAACATATTTCCCACTTTCCTTTGACACAACTGGTGTCCTCTTTTGTAAGTCCATGTTCAGATGGCAATCCTTAACCCCTAGTTAGTTGAACTACGACAACTCTGCTTCTCATGTTCAGATGAGATACGTAGGCACGAGATGCGATGTCTTGCCGAGTTTGACTGACAACTAACAACTAATCCTTGCTTGCTTTCGCCCTCGCTACGATTCTTTTCTCTCGCCCTCGTTGCGATCGAGACCTTCCCTTTCTCTTGCCCTAGTTGCAATCGAGACCCTTGTTCCTGTAGTTAGCGGAACTACGTTTTGCTCTGATTCTCATTCCAGATGAGATACGTAGGCATAAGACGCGATGTCTTACCGAGTACACTTCTCTTTAACCCATAGGTAGCCGAGCTACGAAGACTCTGATTCTCATGTTCAGATGAGATACGTAGGCAGCGGATGCGACATCCTTGCGAGTCATTTTCTTTTAACCTTCTTTTAGCAGATAGTACTTTAGATATACCTACACCTTTTAGACTAGAATAACAAGAGTGGATCCTGTAGAGTACTACGGATGCGTAGGGGTGCTAATACCTTCCCTTCGCATAATCGACTCCCGAACCCAAGATTTGGTTGCGAGACCTTGTCTTTTCCTTCTCTTCAGGTTTTCTTCGATCGTTTCCTTTCCCTCCTTTGGGATAAATAACGAACGGTGGCGACTCTTTTGTTTCTTTTTCTTTCACCGGTTGTTTTTTTTGCACTCCAGTTGCGACAACATGGATAGACACGAAGCAAACCTGTTTATGACTGAAGTCCATGAAGGTTCCTTTGGTACTCATTCTAATGGACATGCAATGGCAAAGAATATGTTGGGGGAAGGTTACTATTGGCTGACAATGGAATCTGACTGTTGCAAGTTTGTGAAGAAATGCCACAAGTGTCAAATTTATGTGGACAAGATTCATGTTCCTCCGACACTGTTGAATGTTATTTCCTCCCCATGGCCCTTCTCCATGTGGGGAATTGATATGATTGGCATGATTGAGCCTAAAGCTTCGAATGGACATCGTTTTATTTTGGTGGCAATTGACTACTTCACAAAATGGGTTGAAGCGACATCATATGCGAATGTAACCAAGCAAGCTGTTGTAAGGTTTATCAAGAATCAGATTATATGCCGTTATGGTGTGCCAAGTAAGATCATTACTGATAATGGATCGAACTTGAATAATAATATGGTTGAAGCTCTTTGTAAAGACTTCAAGATTGCATATCATAATTCTTCTCCCTACAGACCTAAGATGAATGGGGCTGTTGAAGCTGCAAACAAGAACATCAAGAAGATTATCCAGAAGATGGTTGTCACATATAAGGATTGACATGAGATGCTCCCATTTTCTTTGCACGGGTATCGTACATCCATCCGCACTTCAATAGGGGCAACCCCTTTCTCACTCGTTTATGGTATGAAAGCGATGCTCCCCGTAGAGGTCGAGATTCCTCATTGCGTGTGCTCATGGAAGCCAAGTTGGCTGAGGCTGAATGGTGTGAAACCAGGTTTGATCAGTTGAATTTGATTGAAGAGAAGAGATTGACTGCCATGTGTCATGGTCAGTTATATCAGCAAAATATGAAGAAAGCTTTTGATAAGAAGGTCAGACCTCGGGTATTCAGGGAAGGTGACCTTGTGCTCAAGAAGATCCTATCGTTTAAACCAGATTCTAGGGGAAAATAGACTCCTAATTATGAAGGTCCATATGTTGTTAAGAGAGCCTTTTCAGGCGATGCCTTGATTCTTACAACTATGGATGGTGAAGAGTTCACTCGTCCTGTGAACGCAGATGTAGTCAAGAAATACTTCGCATGAAAAGAAAAGAACAACTCGCTAAGTTGAAAACCCGAAAGGGCGACTTAGGCAAAAATGAGCATCTCGGTGGATTGAAAACCCGAAAGGGCGATCCAGGCAAAAATTAGAGACATAAAACAAAAAAGAATTTTCCCGATAAGTTGAGTACCCCACCCTGGGGAAACTTATGCAAAAATTAGGGATTATGGCAAGTAACAGCATCCTGCTGATCTTCAATTTTTGAGAAACTTTGTTGAGCATAAGGGTTAACGTCAATTCATCATCCCCAGTAGCGGCCGAAAGCACAATGGATATCAAGAGTTGGTAGAAGGATTAATGGTCATTTGTATTCAATGTAACCCTTTTCCATGTAAATTACCATTTTCAACTTTGTAAAGATCTATGGAGTCTTGTCATTTATAGACTACCATTCTATTAAATAAAGTTGAGCTTTTGTCCAATTGTTTCACTCTTATTTACTTCAGCCAAATAGTTTAAATTTTTATTATGATCATTTTTGAAATTAATTTTTTAATTAAAATCATTTTCTTAAACATATAAAAGCAAGAATTTTAAAGCAATTAAAAAGAAATATCAACAGCATTTCGAAAGTAGCAAGTCCTAAGTGTAGCGCATTAATGGTTCCCCCGAGCAGTTAACCCTTAAGTTATCCCCAGCCGAGTTGGTTGATACTTTCCCCCAGTAGAGTCTGTGGATATTCCCCAACAAAGTTTGTATATTCCTTAGTAAGGTTGATGTTGATTTTGATCTCCAACAGAGTGAGATTGGTTTCCTCAGTAGATTGCATTGGTTTCTCTACCAGTTGCCATCCTGCTCAATCCCTAGTCAGAGTTTCCTCCTGGTTTTTGAGCAACTATTTGTGTTTATCCTTTGTACGGTTGTACCCCATTTGATATGGTGTTGACCTAGAATTTTCCGCAGATTCGATAACATTTCCTTTCCTGAACAGATCTCCTCCTTCCCCAACTTGGGTTGAGCCTTTGGGATGTTGATCTCTTTGCTCCGGTAGTTGTTCCCCTTTTTTATGGATTGACCGAGGATTGTATCGATGAATCAAATTTTTGCAACACCTTTGTATTCTTTGTGATCGTTTTGTCAGCATAATCATCATATATATATACATATACACTCATATAATTTCATAATTGCATAATTATATCATCATATTGGTTGATTCATTGTTTGAGACTCTTATTCTCTGTTATGGCGGTACTTTATCCCCATACAAAACTGGTGTCTGCCCTCCTTCAATTGTAGAGTGTCGGCCCCTTTAAGCAGAAAGACTTTAACCTTTCTCCTTTCCTCACTGAGTTATTTCCTCGTGAATGATTTTTGTTTTAGTTTCCTCCCCAGTGGATTATCTGGATGAAATCACTCCCCTTGAGTTATATCCTCTATGGGTTGAGTCTTGATTGACCGTTTCTTTCTAGTTCTTACCTAGATAGATGTTTTAGGTCCCCTAAGAGTTTATTACTCAATAACTGGTAATATTCTTCTTAGTTTGCAGTTTGTTACTTCTTGCCCAATACCCGGCGAGGGTACCCCTATTTTTCCTATTGGTAGAGTCCCTAGTGGATTCATTCTTTTCCCGGATGAATATCCTTGATATGTTCATCCTAACCGATGACGGATATTTTCTTCCCTTATATGAGTTTATCCTTGATATGTTCATCCTAAACAATGACAGATATTCTCATCTTTGGTATTCTACCCAGTAAAAATGTAGTTGTAATCCCTATTTTGTTCCCTAGAGAGATAATCCTTGATATGTTCATCCTAACCGATGACGGGTTTCCTTCTCTTTGCGGTCTTCTACCCAGTAACCAATAGTTGTAAATCCTACTTCTCTTTCCCCTTTGCAGAGTTAATCCTTGATATGTTCATCCTAACCGGTGATGGATTTTTCTCTCCGATGGTAGTCTATCGAGTAACTGATAGATGTAATTCCTATTTTTCTCCTTAACAGAGTCTATCATTGATATGTTCATCCTAACCGGTGACAAATTTTCCATGTGATGGTATTCTATCCAGCATTCGATAGATGTAATTCCTACTTTTTTCTCAGTTGGTTTATCCTTGATATGTTCATCTTAACCGATGACGGCTATCCTCCTTGACATCCCCATGGAAGTCTATCCTTGATATACTCATCTTAACCGATGACATATTTCCTTCCCTTCTGAGTCTATCCTTGATATGTTCACCCTAACTGGTGACGGGTATTCTCATCTTCGGTCTTCTGCCCAGTAACTGGTAGTTGTAAATCCTATTTTCTGCAGTTTTCCCCGACAAGGCTATTCTTACACAGTAACCGGTAATGAATACTCCCTCCTGGTAGTTCTCAGCGAGTCATCCTTGATATGTTCATCCTAACCGATGACGGATGACCTCTCTGTCAAATATTTATTATCTCCTTACCAAGTAGCAAGTAGTGGATAATAGATTTCTGTTCCTCTTGTGTTGAAGTTTATTTCTTCCCCAGTTGAGTTGAGTGCGCATTTCCTTAGTGAAATCACTTTTCCTGCATGATTCAAGTATGTCAGTTTTACCCTGATTTACTCGTATCCCCAACAGATGTTTTGTTTCCCTGGCTAAGTCTTTCCATTTTTTATGGAATCTGCCTAGTCCCCCCCATCAGATTTAAGTCGTAGCCTGGCCTACGCATAATCCTTTTTTCCCCTCAGAGTCTCTGTCTCCCTAGTGAGTTTCTCCTAATGGAATACATTATGCTCTTGCAGATATCCAGTCTCTCTGATTTCTTTTCCTTTGTGGCAACATTTCTCCCACAGAGAATTCACTTTTACATTCATATCATATGCATCATGAGGTATCTTAGGGACCAAAATTTGTTTCTATGTTGTAATTTAAGCCCATTCTATTGAGTCGATATGAAGATTTTAACCTTCACCTCCTTAGTTAGAATGTCCTTAAATAGGGGCAGCTGTAAGACCCCAATTTTGATCCTAATATCCCTCATGTAATTTCATCATATGCATTGGCATTGGGATCATACCTTGGCATCCTCCTTACCCCTCTTTAATTGGGTTTGCTATGGGAGAGATCACCAAGCACTATGTGATTGTATCATACTTTTATATTATCATTTTTACTAACCAAAATACCAAAAATATGTCTTTGTATCTGCCTAACTCTTTTGTAGGTAGGGCATGATCCCCATTGATCTAGCAAGCTCATATTTAGGGTTTAGGACCCTCATGGCTAAATGTACAATCAAGGATTGATCCATAAAGTCTAAAAGCATCATATATGAGTCCCAATGATCTCTACATGTCATATTGATCAAGCATTGTTCAAGAGTTTGGAGGTGATTTGCCTTGGAAACCCTAGTTTGACTGGGTATCTTGAGTAACTTCTCCAATAAGCTATCTCATCAACTGATCATATTTATATAGGGACACTTCAAAGTTTATCATATTATGCATATATGGTCTACCATGAGCCTATAAAGTCAAGAGAATTTAAGGTTAGCAAGTTGGTTGATGGTGGTTGGCCAGATGAATTCATCTGATCAAAACTGGGTCTCCCTAGAACCTATCTCCTACAATTTTCACCATATGAAAATGATTACAAGAGAAACGTTACTCTAAATGACATTCCAAACAACTTTCATGTTGAAGTATAGAGCTAATTTTTCTTGGAAAGTCATTTTACATGTTGAAACATTATAGGTCATTTTGTCTAAACCCTAATTTGAAAGTCAACTTCCCAAGGCCATAACTTGCTCAATTTTTATGAGATGAAAGATTTCCAAGTTGAAAAATTAAATTCAAGATTTCTAATTCAACTTTGATGTTTGGAGTGAGAGCTAAATCAACTTTTATGAGCATGTGATATGAGGATACATTATAGGTCATATTTGTCCTATACCATTGAACAAGTGATTTTCCTCAACTTCAAAAATGTATAACTCTATCATTCTAAATCCAAATGACATGAAATTGGTTACCATTTTGTAGGTATTTGAAATATCTACAACTTTGATGAAGACACTTCTCCCCTTTTGGAGCTCACATAAAAAGTTAAGCAAGGTGGAATACTGAGGTATATGACTTGACACTTAGAAATTTTTTCAACATGTTGAAATTTCCAAACTTCCACCTCAAAATTCACCATGATACAAGTCCCAAAAGAAAAAGTGTTCAACATCAAACTTGTTCCTCTTGATCTAAGCTTTCTAAAAAGTTCTATTTCATGCATTTTGGATGACGTTTCCTAGGTCTTCTCATGGTCTTAACAGGTCTACATCATTGGAGAAAATCAAATGTCCAAAACTCCATTTCACTTTGCCTTGCCATTACAGCATGATTTGAACTGCAGTACAGTTGCAATTAGATCATAATGGATTGCTTCATGGGCCTGTGCACGCCCATGCAAGCTTGTGCATCACCCTTTCCATTTTTAGCAATTTTTCAAGTGTGCAATTATTAATCCCAAAGGCTATAAATACGAGGCCTCTGAGCTCATTTCAAACACACCTTGCGCGCCAGCTTTGCCCCCCATTTGAAACCCTCACAATTCAAAGGAAAACCTGAGAATTTTCAACTTCAAAATTGAGTTTGAATCTCACTGTTTAGAGATTCAAAACATCCAGGATCCAAAGCTTTGTACCATTGCCAAACCACTTCTGCAAGCTCCTCAAGTGTGATCAAGTCAAGTTTGAAGCAAGCAAGATCTATTTCTGCACAGCATTGAAGGTAATTTTCAGAAATCTTCTTCTCTTTGATTCTCACTAAATTCTCATCAATTCTCTTGGATCTTTGGTTGTCTGAAGTCCTATCAATGTAGGCAAGAAGATTGAGTTGCTTTGAGGTCAAATCGAAGCAACTCAGTTGACACACCTCAAAATTCAACTCCTCATATCTTTCTATATATTTGGAGTTAATTGAAATTTAGGTCAGATTCGTGCTCTACGCCATTTTTTCTTTCAGATCATGTCCATTTTTTTCATTTTCTTGATGGTGATGAGTGAACCAGTCCGGCGGACCTCGCTTGAGAAGGTGACCGGAGGTCCAGCGCCGGTGGTGTGCTGGACAGGTTCTGAGCCATTAATCTTGTTTAAATTGTTTTAATCTTGAGCGTACATACTGATTACCACGCGTGTGATTAGTTGACTCAGGTCCATGATAGATTGCACGCGCTCGTTGTAACACCCCAAATAAAGAAAAAAAGAATTTTTTATTAAGTTGATAATATATTTATTAATTTAATTAAATAAATTGGATTATTATTATTATTATTATTTTGGAATAATAATATTTGGAAAATATATAAGTGGGAATAAAGAAAAGGTTTTCATTTGTTGGAAAAGGTTTTCACGTGAAAAGTTGAGAAGCTGCAGAGAAGAGGAAAAGGGCAAGAGAAGAGTTGTAGAGCAAAGGTGGGAGAACGGAAAAGCTTGAAGCTCGAAGAGTTGCCGGATTGTTAAGGTAAGGGGGGTTTATCGTCGTTTAATGGGTATTATCGATTAACATGTAATGGGTAGTGATAAACCGTCGATTGACCCTAATTGGGATTTAGAATGTTGAGAAATTATGTTGAATAAGTTGTATTAAAGCTGAAATTGAATTTGTGTTTGAGTGTATTGTGAATTTCTGAGCGTATAGCTTTTTACGGAAGTTGAATCGGAGGTCCGGAAGTCCTCCAACGGCGGAAAATGCGGAAACTCTGCATTCTGCCTTGTGTTAGCGCAGGAACTGCTGTTTCGCCTGCGTTAACCGGTTAACCCAGGGTGTTAACCGGTTAACACTGTTATAAATTGAGAAAATGTTGAGTTTTGCCTGCGTTAACCGGTTAACCTATAGCGTTAACCGGTTAACACTGTTGCGTTTTGCCAGAAATGGTATTCTTGTCCTGCGTTAACCGGTTAACCTATAGCGTTAACCGGTTAACACTGTTGCAGTGTGGAAAAATAGTTGATTTTTATGTTGTAAATGCAATTGGTAGTTGGCCTATTGCAGTTAATTGTGATGAATAAAATTGTTGAGTTTATGTTGTGAAATATTGATGCAAATATGTTGATAAGTTGTTTTGTAGAAAATACTAAGTTGTAGGCTGATGAGCCAACGTTGATTTTAAGTTGTTTTGTTGAAAAAGCTGTTGTGTTGCTGTTGTTATTATGTTGTTGAAGTTGCAAGTCGTACATGCCATATACATTCATATGCATAGAGTCGGGGCTTTTGCTCACACCACGTTGGCCTGGATTGGCAAAATTATGGGGCTTTTGCTCACACCACGTTGGCCTGGATTGGCAAATTTTTAAGTTGAAAGTTGAAGGCTTATGCCTTGATGCCCACCAAACTGGCAATGATTTTAAGTTGGGAGTTTTACTCCAAATGGTACCACATGCATGAAGAGTCGAGTCTCATTTGAGTTGCATTTACGTTGTGTTTGAATATGATGTTGAGTTGAATATGCTGCTACCGAATGCATGATATGATGTGGGTGATTAACGTGTAAAGTTACTTAACATAACATGATGATTTATAATATTTGTTATATCGATTGAGGAACTCACCCTTACAGTTATATTTTTCAGGTAACGAGCAGTGAGTTGAGTAGAAGCTAGTGCTTGAAGTCTAGAGTGGTTTTAGTGGGTCATGCTCTGATAGATGTAACATCGGGACGGGATGTTTTATTTGTTGAATAAATGTTAATTTTGATGAATTACAGATGTTGAAATATTTTATCCGCTGCGTATTGTTAAAGAAGTTTTTATGTTGAATAAAATTGAGTATGACTGCTTTTATGTTGAAATTTGTGAAGAAGTTGTTATGTGACACCCTTGAGTTGCAATATTTACTCTGATATGTATGATTTAATTGTTGTTGTTTTAATTAAATATTTGGGGTATTTAGAAGGGTGTTACATTAGTGGTATCAGAGCAGGTCGGTCTGTCCGGCCAGTTGTCGTGTCGTTACTGTCTAACAATTGTGTAATTGTTACTAGTCTAACTTTTAAGTTGTGTTGTAGTGACAAGTTGAAATGGCTGGAAGGAATGACGCTGCAATGGCTGCCGCAATGCAAGCAATGGCACAAGCTGTGCAGAACTTGCCAAATGCTGGTGGAGATGCTGGATCACGTAGCTTGGCGACTTTTCAGAGAGAGAATCCGCCGGTGTTTAAAGGGAAGCATGATCCAGATGCAGCTTTAGGATGGTTGAAAGAGATTGAGAGAATCTTTCGTGTTATGGATTGCACTCCAGCTCAGAAGGTTCGGTATGGTACTCACATGCTAGCAGTCGAAGCTGATGACTGGTGGCTAGAGACTCACGAGAGGTTGACTGTGGCAGGTGAAGACGTTACTTGGGATGTATTCCGTAGGGAATTTCTGAGGAAGTATTATCCGGAAGATGTCCGTGGTAAGAAGGAAATTGAATTCCTTGAGCTGAAGCAAGGAAACATGTCTGTCACGGATTATGCTGCAAAATTTGTGGAGTTGTCCAAATTTTATCCTCATTACACTGGTGCTGGTGCTGAATTTTCAAAGTGCATCAAGTTTGAAAACGGACTGCGCTCTGAAATTAAGAAGGCTGTTGGGTATCAGAAGATACGCATTTTTACTGAATTGGTTGATAGCTGCAGGATATTTGAAGAGGACAATAATGCTCATTATAAGATTGTCAGTGACCGCAGGGGAAAGCAGCATCAAAGTCGTGGCAAGCCGTATGATGTTCCAGCTGGAAAAGGGAAACAAAGAGCTGCTCCGACCCAGAGAACTAGTGGGGGAGGTACTCCTGTTGGTATAGTTTGCTTCAAATGTGGTCAGGCTGGTCATAAGAGTAATGTATGCACTGTTGAAGTAAAGAGGTGTTTTCGTTGCGGTAAGACTGGGCATGCAATAGCTGATTGCAAGCACAAGGAAGTGATTTGTTTTAATTGTGGTGAAGAAGGGCATATTGGAAGCCAGTGTCAGAAGCCGAAGAAAGGGAATCAGTCAGGAGGCAAGGTCTTTGCTTTATCGGGTTCTGAGACTTCTGCAGATGATCGTTTGATCCGAGGTACGTGTTATATTAATGGCTTTCCTCTTGTAGCTATTATTGACACAGGTGCGACTCATTCCTTTATATCTTTGGAGTGTGCTGTGAAACTTAAGTTTGAGATATCTGAGATGTTTGGTAGTATGGTAATTGATACTCCTGCGAAGGGTTCAGTGACTACTACTTCGGTTTGTTTAAACTGTCCTTTGAGTATTTTTGGTAGAGACTTTGGGATAGACCTTGTGTGTCTTCCGTTAGTGCAGATTGATGTTATTCTGGGTATGAACTGGTTGGTGTTTAACCGAGTTTCTATCAATTGTTTTGATAAGACGGTGGTTTTTCCTGAGATTGAAGAAGGAAAGAGTTTGTTTCTATCAGCAAGACAGGTGAATGAAGAAGTAGTGGATGGAGCAGAGTTGTTTATGCTGTTAGCGACTTTGGAGGCTAAAGATAAACTGGTGATTGGCGATCTAGCCGTGGTGTGTGATTTTCCTGATGTGTTTCCTGAAGAGGTGAATGAATTACCACCAGAACGCGAAGTGGAGTTCTCGATTGATTTGGTACCTGGTACTAGACCGATATCGATGGCTCCGTACCGTATGTCTGCTATTGAGTTAACTGAATTGAAGAGTCAGTTGGAAGATCTGTTGGATAAGAAATTTATTCGTCTGAGTGTGTCACCGTGGGGTGCACCAGTGTTGTTGGTTAAGAAGAAAGAAGGTACTATGAGGTTATGTGTGGACTACAGGCAACTGAATAAAGTGACGATCAAGAATCGGTATCCCTTGCCGAGGATTGATGATTTGATGGATCAGTTGGTTGGTGCAAGTGTGTTCAGCAAAATAGATTTGAGATCTGGGTATCATCAGATACGTGTGAAGACTGAGGATATTCAGAAGACTGCTTTCAGGACAAGGGATGGACATTATGAGTATTCTGTAATGCCTTTTGGTGTGACTAATGCACCTGGAGTATTTATGGAGTATATGAATAGGATTTTCCATCCATACCTAGACAAGTTTGTTGTGGTATTTATTGATGATATTTTGGTGTATTCGAAATCGGAAGAAGAGCATGCTGAGCATTTGAGAGTGGTTTTGGAAGTTCTACGAGAAAAGAAATTATTTGCTAAATTGTCCAAGTGTGAATTTTGGTTAGAAGAGGTAAGTTTTCTTGGTCATGTGATTTCAAGAGGTGGTGTTGCTGTTGATCCTTCTAAGATAGAAGCGGTATCTAAGTGGGAAGCCCCGAAGTCTGTTGCTGAGATTCGAAGTTTTCTTGGTTTGGCTGGTTATTATAGGAAGTTCATTGAAGGGTTTTCTAAGTTGGCGTTACCGTTGACAATGTTGACTAGAAAGGGGCAAGCGTTTATTTGGGATTCAAAATGTGAAGAAGGTTTCCAAGAGTTAAAGAGAAGGTTAACTACTGCTCCTATTCTGACATTACCGAGTTCGTCGGAACCATTTGAAGTTTACTGTGATGCTTCATTGTTGGGTTTGGGTGGCGTGTTGATGCAGAATAAGCAGGTTATAGCTTATGCTTCAAGACAGCTGAGGATTCATGAGAGGAATTATCCGACGCACGATTTAGAGTTGGCAGCTGTGGTGTTTGTTCTGAAGTTATGGAGACATTACTTGTATGGGTCAAGATTTGAAGTTTTCAGTGACCATAAAAGTTTAAAGTATTTGTTTGATCAGAAAGAGCTGAATATGAGACAGAGGAGATGGTTAGAGTTTCTGAAGGATTATGACTTTGGTTTGAATTACCATCCGGGTAAAGCGAATGTAGTGGCTGATGCGTTGAGTCGGAAATCATTGCATATATCCATGCTAATGGTTAAGGAATTGGATTTAATTGAGCAGTTTAGAGACTTGAGTTTGGTGTGTGAGAGTACTCACAATAGTGTTAAATTGGGAATGTTGAAGTTAACAAGTGGTATTCTGGATGAGATCAGAGAGGGTCAGCAATCTGATATGCTTTTGGTTGATAAGTTGACTCTAGTGAATCAAGGTCAAGGTGGCGAATTCAGAGTTGATGAGAATGGTATTCTGAAATTCGGTAAGCGGGTGTGTATTCCGGATGTTGCCGAACTTAAGAAGAGTATTCTGGAAGAAGGACATCGTAGTGGGTTGAGTATTCACCCTGGAGCTACGAAGATGTATCATGATTTGAAAAAGTTATTTTGGTGGCCGGGAATGAAAAGAGAAATTGCAAGTTTTGTCTATTCTTGTTTGACTTGTCAGAAGTCAAAGATTGAGCATCAGAAGCCGTCTGGGCTAATGCAACCGTTGGCTATTCCAGAGTGGAAGTGGGATAGTATCAGTATGGATTTTGTTTCTGGTTTACCGAGGACAAGTAAGAATTTTGAAGCCATTTGGGTGATTGTTGATAGATTGACGAAATCGGCTCATTTCATTCCGATTAGAATGGATTATCCGTTAGAGAAACTAGCCGAGTTGTATATTGAGAAGATTGTAAGCTTGCATGGTATTCCGTCTAGTATTGTTTCGGACAGAGATCCTAGATTTACATCGAAATTCTGGGAAGGTTTGCAGAAGGCTTTGGGAACTAAGCTGAGATTGAGTTCTGCATATCATCCGCAGACTGATGGTCAGACTGAGAGGACGATTCAGTCATTAGAGGATCTTTTGAGAGCTTGTGTTTTGGAAAAAGGAGGTGCTTGGGATTGTTATTTACCTTTGATTGAGTTTACCTACAACAATAGTTTTCATTCGAGCATTGGTATGGCGCCGTTTGAAGCTTTGTATGGTAGGAGATGTCGGACACCGTTATGTTGGTATGAGTCCGGTGAGAGTGCTGTGGTTGGACCGGAGATTGTTCAACAGACTACAGAAAAGATTAAGATGATTCAGGAAAAGATGAGAATTGCTCAGAGTCGTCAGAAGAGTTATCATGATAAGAGGAGGAAGTCACTTGAGTTCCAAGAGGGAGATCATGTGTTTCTTCGTGTTACTCCGATAACAGGTGTTGGTCGAGCTTTGAAGTCGAAGAAGTTGACACCGCGATTTATTGGTCCTTATCAGATTCTGGAGAGGATAGGAGAAGTAGCCTATCGTATCGCTTTACCGCCGTCACTTGCGAATTTGCATGAAGTTTTTCATGTGTCTCAGTTGAGGAGGTACATTCATGATCCGTCGCATGTAGTCCAAGTAGATGATGTACAGGTGAGAGACAACCTGACTGTTGAAACATCGCCTATGAGGATTGAAGATCGAGAGTTGAAGCAGTTGCGGGGTAAAGAGATTGCCTTAGTGAAGGTAGCTTGGGGAGGACCAGCAGGTGGCAATGTGACTTGGGAATTGGAGAGTCAGATGAAAGAGTCCTATCCAGAGTTATTTGCTTAAGGTATGTTTTCGAGGACGAAAACTCTTTTAGTAGGGGAGAGTTGTAACACCCCAAATAAAGAAAAAAAGAATTTTTTATTAAGTTGATAATATATTTATTAATTTAATTAAATAAATTGGATTATTATTATTATTATTATTTTGGAATAATAATATTTGGAAAATATATAAGTGGGAATAAAGAAAAGGTTTTCATTTGTTGGAAAAGGTTTTCACGTGAAAAGTTGAGAAGCTGCAGAGAAGAGGAAAAGGGCAAGAGAAGAGCTGTAGAGCAAAGGTGGGAGAACGGAAAAGCTTGAAGCTCGAAGAGTTGCCGGATTGTTAAGGTAAGGGGGGTTTATCGTCGTTTAATGGGTATTATCGATTAACATGTAATGGGTAGTGATAAACCGTCGATTGACCCTAATTGGGATTTAGAATGTTGAGAAATTATGTTGAATAAGTTGTATTAAAGCTGAAATTGAATTTGTGTTTGAGTGTATTGTGAATTTCTGAGCGTATAGCTTTTTACGGAAGTTGAATCGGAGGTCCGGAAGTCCTCCAACGGCGGAAAATGCGGAAACTCTGCATTCTGCCTTGTGTTAGCGCAGGAACTGCTGTTTCGCCTGCGTTAACCGGTTAACCCAGGGTGTTAACCGGTTAACACTGTTATAAATTGAGAAAATGTTGAGTTTTGCCTGCGTTAACCGGTTAACCTATAGCGTTAACCGGTTAACACTGTTGCGTTTTGCCAGAAATGGTATTCTTGTCCTGCGTTAACCGGTTAACCTATAGCGTTAACCGGTTAACACTGTTGCAGTGTGGAAAAATAGTTGATTTTTATGTTGTAAATGCAATTGGTAGTTGGCCTATTGCAGTTAATTGTGATGAATAAAATTGTTGAGTTTATGTTGTGAAATATTGATGCAAATATGTTGATAAGTTGTTTTGTAGAAAATACTAAGTTGTAGGCTGATGAGCCAACGTTGATTTTAAGTTGTTTTGTTGAAAAAGCTGTTGTGTTGCTGTTGTTATTATGTTGTTGAAGTTGCAAGTCGTACATGCCATATACATTCATATGCATAGAGTCGGGGCTTTTGCTCACACCACGTTGGCCTGGATTGGCAAAATTATGGGGCTTTTGCTCACACCACGTTGGCCTGGATTGGCAAATTTTTAAGTTGAAAGTTGAAGGCTTATGCCTTGATGCCCACCAAACTGGCAATGATTTTAAGTTGGGAGTTTTACTCCAAATGGTACCACATGCATGAAGAGTCGAGTCTCATTTGAGTTGCATTTACGTTGTGTTTGAATATGATGTTGAGTTGAATATGCTGCTACCGAATGCATGATATGATGTGGGTGATTAACGTGTAAAGTTACTTAACATAACATGATGATTTATAATATTTGTTATATCGATTGAGGAACTCACCCTTACAGTTATATTTTTCAGGTAACGAGCAGTGAGTTGAGTAGAAGCTAGTGCTTGAAGTCTAGAGTGGTTTTAGTGGGTCATGCTCTGATAGATGTAACATCGGGACGGGATGTTTTATTTGTTGAATAAATGTTAATTTTGATGAATTACAGATGTTGAAATATTTTATCCGCTGCGTATTGTTAAAGAAGTTTTTATGTTGAATAAAATTGAGTATGACTGCTTTTATGTTGAAATTTGTGAAGAAGTTGTTATGTGACACCCTTGAGTTGCAATATTTACTCTGATATGTATGATTTAATTGTTGTTGTTTTAATTAAATATTTGGGGTATTTAGAAGGGTGTTACACTCAGCCACTTGATCAGCCACCTCAATTAATGAGGGAGATCAAGTGGTCCACGTTTTTTTGATTTTTTGATTTTTATTTTATTTCATTTGATTTTCATTAATTCATATTAATTTTAATATTGATCCAAAAAATATGAGAGTTTCACCAAAAAAATTTAAATAAAATATCTTTCATATTTTGAATTAAAATTATTTTTTGGATCATTATTAATATTTTTCATGATTTAATTGATTTTGTGAATATTTTAATTGTTTAAAAATACTTTTAAGTTTCCAAAAATTATGAAATTTTTTATCCAAGGTCAATTGACCTTGTTTGACCTATGATAAATCTCATGGCCATTTCTTTGGTGTTTTGATGAGATTTTAGGAATTTGATAAACCATATTTAATTTAATGCATTATTTTTAGTATTTTTAAATTGAATAAATGCCAAATAATTGTGTTGAGCTATCTTGATGATTTGTGTAAGTTTGACTTGTGTTGTTGGGCCTTGGTCAAGGTTAATTTGACTTTGCTAGGTTAAGATCATTGGATTTAGGGGATTGATGGAATGTACATTCCACCTCCCAAAATGAATGAATGATCTTAATTTGGTAAAAGTCCTCCTTTGACCAATTTGAGTTTTGATCTATTCCTCTCACTGTTCATCTAATTCCCCTTCTTTATACATCCATTTCATTTGGCATATGATATCTCAAAGTCCTAAGGCTAGTTGATTGAAAAATCAACATAAGTATGGATGAGATTAGGCCACCTCTTTTGCATATTCTTTTTGTGTGTGGTATGTTTCATGAGCATAGTCCATTATACTATGTCTCTAACATGCATTAACACCAAAATTCTATTGTCTGACCTCAAATAGTTGTGACTTCTACATAAGTACAATTACGATTGCTTAACATAGCGCTAAATTTTGACACAAAAGGCATAGCATTCTAGTTAGTGAGATTGTAAGTCTCCCCTCTTTCATGGTATTGTGTGGAAACTTGGCCTTTTTTCCTTCCTTTGGAACTTGGTTCAAGGATCCATGCTTGTGATAAGTGGGTTGAGTGTTCTCCAAAGAATGACTTAAAATGAAAAGCAAAAGAAAAAACAATACTAACTTTTAACTCATTAACAACTAGCATTTAATTTCAAGCCATTTACTTTTAATGCACTTTAATTTTTAAGCTCTATTCATTTGCCATTATACATACCATTCTAATTGTCTACATTAATGCCTTTTCACTTTGTCCACTTGGACCATATTGTGTGATATATCTTGTTTGTGTATATTTTGTTTGTTTGTGTGGTCTTTGACCATTAATGTACATAATAAGAAACAAAAACCCTAAAAACTATTGTGTGGACTGTTGGTTTGATCTTGGACAATTGGACTTAGAATCTAGGCAACATCCCTATGCAAAAGGACTTGGATAATGTCAACTTTCATGTAACCAAGTGCTTGTAGTTTGAAACTTCATCTGATACATCATTGAAGATCCATCTGAGTTCATCTGCAACATGATCATTGAGAAGCTGTTATTTTGAACCTGTGACTTAGGGAATTCATCTGCTACATTGGCCAATTTGAAGAAGATCATGGAGTGTATAAAGCTTGGATGTGGCTATCTTTATTTGATGCCTTACTCTTCAAGTTAATATTGTATGCATTGTTTGTTGCTTGATTCTAATATCCAAGGGAATTTGGGGTTTCTATATGACTTTCTTGTCTATTAGATTGCTACCCATCGATTAGATCTTTTCAACTCTTAACTTTTAAATTTATGCTTAGGATTAGTCTCTTCATCTTCTCCCCATCTCTTTAATTTAAAAATCTCCCCCTCCTTTTAAAAAAAACTTCTTTGTTTGTACTTGTCTTTTTTAGAACTTAGACCATTTTGCAAATTAGAAACTTGGCCCTTATGCCATTGCATTTTCAAACTTCTTTTCGTAAATCAAACTTGTAAATAAACTTAACTATATCTAACTTAAGATTTTCAAAAGCCAAAAAGAACTAACTCATTCAAACCATTTTCTAGGCCCTTGTGCCTTTTAAACTTAATTTTTGATTAAAAGCAATGCATTCACTTTGAAATTTGTATAACGAACTACGAGGTTTTGATCCCTCATTTTTATGTTGGTACGTAGGCACAAGTCCGAAGGTCTTGTCATAGACAAAAATATAATTAATGAATTATTTTCTCATCCCCCCATTCTACTTGGTTGTAAACATCACTTTGTACAAAATACATATGCACACAAGAAAGGGCTCCCTAGGAGTACCTAGGATACTTTGGGTGCTAACACCTTCCCTCTGTGTAACCAACCCCTTACCTGTAATCTCTGGCATTTTATTAGTTTTGATTTGAAAACTTCTTATTTTTGGGTTTTGTTCGTACTTTTTCCCTTTTCCTTTGGAAACAATAAAAGCGCGGTGGCGACTCTTGTTATTTGATGTCTTGCTTATCCATAGCTTGATGATCATGAATTTACCGCTACAAACGGCCCTAGTTGAAATCCCAATCCAGCCCTATTCTTATTTTCAACAATTTCTATCACAAGACCCCACTGATCAGTGCTGCCAGTCTCAATAACTTTCTGAGCATCCTTCAAAGGTGACATGGGTGTCCCAGTTTTCTTCACTTCACCAATAGACAAGGCTTAGAATGGAGTTCCAACTTCCTCCTCAGATTCAACATAAGAAAAGGATGACAGATGGCTCACTAAAAGCGCCTTCTTCCACCAACAACGACAAGCTTGCCGTTATTCAGAAATTTAAGCTTCTGGTGTAGAGTAGATGTCACAGCTCCCGCTTCATGAATCCATGGCCTTCCCAATAAATAGCTATAGGTCGGGTGAATATCCATCACTTGAAAAGTAATCTGAAAATCACTCGGACCTATCTTGACTGGAAGGTCCACTTCACCAATGAGGGATTTTTGAGAACCATCGAACGCTTTGACAATCACGCCACTATACCTCATTGGGGCGCCTTGATAAGTAAGTCTGGACATAGTTGGTTTCGGGAGCACATTCAGAGACGAACCAGTATCGACCAATACGTTGGACATAGCGTCCTCCTTTCCATTCATCGAAATATGGAGCGCCAAATTGTGATTTTTGCCTTCCTCAGGAAGCTTTTCATCACAAAAACTCAAACTATTGCAGGAAGTAATGTTAGCAACAATATGGTCAAACTGATCCACAGTTACATCATGCTCAACATAGGCTTGCTCGAGCACTTTCTATAATGCCTCTCTATGTGCCTCAGAATTCATCAACAGAGACAACACTGAAATCTTTGACGGGGTTTGGAGCAACTGCTCCACCACATTGAACTCACTCCTCTTTATTAACCTCAAAACTTCATCATCATCATTCGTCTTCAGTTTGCTAGATTCACCAGACTGACACACTGGAGCACTGACTGGATTTACCACTGGCATATCCACCTTCTTACTGATTGAAACATCTTCTATCTCCTTCAGAAAGACCGGACCGAAGACACGACCACTACGGGTCACTTTTGCAATATCAGCTATATTCACCATAGAATCTGCTACGGGTAAAGGAATCTCTTGACCATTCTCCACCATGGTGGCATTATACTGATAAGGCACCACTTTATCGAATGCATACGGAATAGGTCCCGCTAATCGTATTACCAATGATGATACCGATCTATTAATGTTATTGCTGCTGCTGCTATCAAATTGGATTACTATCCACTCAAGGGTCTTGAACACAGGAACAATTACATTGACATCATTTATATCTCTCAACTGATAAATTCGGATACACCCTTCATCCATCAACCTCTGAATATCCCTCTTGACAATAACACATCCTCGAGGGTTCATGTTGCATATCACATAACCAACATGGTCATGCTCACAATCACTGACCAAATAAATATCTCTATGAATTGCAACCAAAGACTGTCTGATATGGCGGGCATCATAAACCTTATACTCTCCAAGACAACCATCTACCATATTTACATAAGCATTACCATGGGCGGGTAACAAATTAGCTTTCACATTAGGCGCGCGGTCCTCAAAGGACACCATCCCACTCTTCACAAGCTTTTGTACTTCGTACTTCAACGGGTAGCAGTTCTCAATGTCATGGCCAGGGGCTCCCTGGTGAAAGACACAACGGAGTTCAAGTTTGAACCACCATGGAAGTGGCTCGGGAATTTGAGGTGGATTTTTGGGTTGAAGTAGGTTCTTGAGAACCAAAGATAGATATAATTCTGCGTAGGACATAGGGATAGGGTCAAAGGAGACCTACTTCCTATCAAAATTTTGTTGTTGATTATTGTTGTTGTTGTAGTTGGTTCTTTGTTGCGGTTGTTGTTGATGTTGTTGTTGTTGAATCAGAACAAATTAATTGTTGGAATTGTTGGAAAATACAGGAATCACTGAAGAAACTTGATGTTGATGCTGACGCGGTTGAGAACTCCTTATGACATGAGGCCTCCTCTGCCTCCCAACAGATACTGAATTAGTTTCCCCCTCCTTTTTCTTGGAGAAACTACCACCGTACTTCTTACTAGACGATGCTTCTTCCTTAGACAGACGTCCTTCACGGGCTCCCTCTTCTAGCCTCATCCCCATGTTTACCATTTCGGTAAAGTCACTAGGGGCACTGGCAATCATACGTTCGTAATAAAACAAACTCAGGGTCTTCAAGAAAATCTCCATCATCTCTTTCTCTTCCAATGGAGGATTAGTCTGGGCAGCAAGTTCCCTCCACCTCTGAGCATACTCTTTAAATGTTTCCTTATCCTTCTAAGACATAGACCTCAGCTGGTCTCTATCAGGCACCATATCAACATTGTATTTGTACTGCTTAATAAAAGCTTCACCCTGATCGTTGAAAGTACGAACACTTGCACTGTCCAACCCCATATACCATCTCAGAGCAGCACCAGTCAAATTGTCTTCAAAGTAGTGAATCAGCAACTGATCATTATCAGTTTGAGTTGACATCTTTCTGGCATACATAACAAGGTGGCTCAGTGGAGAAGTGTTTCCCTTATACTTTTCAAAGTCAGGGACTTTGAACTTTATCGGGATCTTCACATTTGGTACCAGGCAGAGCTCAGCAACACTCTTCCCAAACATGTCTTTTCCCCTCAGAGTCTTCAATTCTTTTCACAGCTCAAGGAACTGACCCTCCATCTCGTCCATCTTCGCATATACATCTGGGCCCTCAGATGGCTCAGAATGGTAGATGGTGTCCTCAACATGAGGCAAAGTATGAACAACTGGAGGAGGCACAAACATGACCGGGCTAGATGCCAGCATAGAGACAAAGGTGGGTGCAAACCCTTCAGGCACAAAGTTGGACGACATTCCCCACAAGAATCCTGCAGGCATGAAAGGACCGGATTGGCTAGAAATGGTAACAATTGAGGTAGCAACGTCAGAAATAACAGTCCTCTGGGGAGGAGTTGCGGGAGTTGGTGAAGACTGATTATGCGCAGCAAGAACAAACTCCATCATAGCGGTCAACTGTGTAATCCCATCCTTCATCTCTCTATTCTCTTGTTCCAAATGTTCCATGATCTTGGGTTGATTGGCGCGAGTGTTGTATCGGTGAGTCATCTTGGCTGAAACACAAAAGAATAACCGATAAGACAATCTGGCGGAAGAAAACCTGCTATGCATATGATGCATGTAATGCAATATTTTTGTTTTCAAGGGACACATGAAGTCCTATTTGCAAATATATTTAAATAATAATAGTAATAACAATTTGATTGACCATAAAATCTCTTTTTATTCATAAAATTTGGAAGGATTACACTGAGTACAGTTTCAGAAACCAAAGTACAAATACAAGAGAAAAGGAAACTAATCATCATAAGGATCCCCTAGCAATAATGTCAGATGATCTGGCTGCGGGCGCGTACTTCCTTCAGATGCATCGTATCTCAGACTCAAAAGATGTCTTTATCCGAGCCTTCTCAAGGACAACCTGATCAACAATCTTCTTCCAAGCACCGGAAGACTGAGGCATACTAGAGGAATATAGACCCTCTGGCTCTCTCTCTCTCTCTCTCTCTCTCTCTCTCTCTCTCTCTTTACTGCTCGGTCTTCAATAAGTTCAATAAGCACGTCCTTTCCTTTCACTCAAGCTGCAACTCCTCATGCTTTTGGCTCAAAGCATGGAACCGCTCTTCCCACATATCTCTCTCTTGCTTCATCTTGGTGAGTGCATCTTCAAACTTCTATATATCTTGGTTAGGGAGAGTTGATGGCTCAGCCACAACCAAAGACATAGGTCTTTCACAAGCATATGATATTTTCAACTTCAAAGCTCTCTTCTTTACCCAAGTAGTGTAAGCTTCCAAAGCTACACAGTTGCATGGACCAAGCTCGTGTCTTCCTTTCTTATGCACCTTATGCCAAGCATATATCATCTTCTGCTTCAAATGTTAGGGATCTTTACCCTCTTGATAGAAAAGACCTTCTAACTAAGTGTTATTAGGTTTGTCTCTCAAGGGGAACCAAGCTGATGACAAGCCAAAACAGGGTTATAGTTGATTCCTCCTTGTGTACCAATAAGAGGCACATTAGAGAATTCACCACAACTATGAATAATATCCACACTACTCAATATAGAATCATACCAAACAATATCATCATTAGTGAGAGACATAAGTCTCTGGGACCACCTTAGACATTGTTTGTTCTCCAAGAAAGCAGACGTCTGAGGCAAGTGCAAAATAAACCACATGTACAGAAGAGGAACACGACACACAATAGTCCCACCACCTTTAGAATTCCTTAAATGCAAATAGAAATACATGTCACCCAATAGAGTCGGAACAAGATTCCCAATCAAGAAGATTCTAATGGCGTTAACATCAACAAAACCGTCAATGTTAGGGAATAAAGCTAGACCATAGATGAGAAAAACGAATATGGCTTCAAAAGCATCCATACTACCAGCTTGAGCAAAAACAATAACTTTACCAATAAGGAACTCAGAAGTCAACCCAAACATTCCTCCTTTCTTCACCCAATGAGCTTCAATCTTAGACTTCTTCAAATGAAGAGCTTCAGCTATGATATGAGATCTGGGAATCTCCTCCAACCCACTAAAAGGTACCTTGTCAAAAACGGGTATTCCCAAGAGACGGGCATATTCCTCTAACGTAGGCACAAGCTGATAATCGAGAAAAGTGAAGCAACGATAGAGAGGGTCATAAAACTGAACCAAGACACTCAAGAGTCCTTCAACCACATTAGCAGATAACACAAATAAAATCTTCCCATGACGTTGCTTGAAGTCCAAGGGATCTAATACAAAAGATGACAACTTCCTTAGCTCTTTCAAGTCAGGACATCTGAAACTGTACTTCTTAGTGTTCCTTCGTCCATAATCCATGGTCTGAAAATATTTGCAAATAAGACCTCAGTTCCTTGAAATTTATTTTCTGTTAGGAATGTTATGATGTGAATGAATGTACGAATGCAACAATCACAAACAAGGGATCACACACAAGGCAAACACAAACAAAGGTCACGAGATGGATCAAGTCATCATCAAGATCAATCATCCATTTTGGTGGATTATGGTTTTCACCTTATCAACATCCAAGTTCCATTAATTTTGATGAGACTTGATCGGATCAACAGAGAATCAAAGGGTTTATTGTGAGTCACGAGCATAGAGTCAGCTTAAGAACCATCCCAAAGGAGTGTACTAAGGATAACAACCTGTAGATCATGTTCTAAAAATTTCTCAGAGTCTTAATGACATTTATCGGATATTATAGGTTAGGATGACTGATTCATCAACCCATAATATTCTCAAGAGAAAGTCGTCTGAGTCTAGTATCGTGTAACAACTGTTATCAGGTCTACACTTGAACAATCTTTGCACTATGTCCTAAATAGGCCAAGTTGGGTTAAATGTTCTACGGTCCTCAGCTTCTCGGACCCTAAATCATAGAAAGTAATGCCTAACCACAAATACCTTGTGTGACATTAGTAACTCCAAAAGGGTCTCCATTGAGTAAATGGGTCTCAAGCCAACTTGTTAAGGACTACTACACACAAGTTAAACATGACTATGTGAAGTCAAGCTTCTCTATGATAAATGTTTTTGATGAAGACAAAACTCCAAGCAATAAGAAGGCAAAGATTTTATTCAATGATAAAGAATCTTGATTCAAGAAGTTAAGCTTTTCACTTCAAGAAGGTATAATGAGAATACTTACCTTCACTAAAGTCTTAGATGCTCAAGTATTCATATGGCTATTGCATAACTTTTCATAGTGCCTGGAAAATGTCTTAGAATCATATTTTTCATTTTCAAACTGGGTAAATTGATTTACCTATAAGGGAAATCGATTTACCACTGAAGCCTTCATATTTTTTAAATGCAAAGAATTAATTTTTTCACTTAGGTAAATCAATTTACCACTTAGGGAAATCGATTTACGACTAGAGCATTACTTTTCCAGAAGCGAAATTTTAAGTTTTTTAACTAGGTAAATCGATTTACCTCTTAGGGAAATTGACTTACCACTGAAAGATTTTGAAAAATTTTAAACGTTGTAACTGGGTAATCGATTTACCCATTATGTAAATCGATTTACCACTGTGCGTTTCTGAAAAATCAGTGGTTGTTCATACACCTCTTCATGCACCATTTCATGGAATCTTTTCAATTCATCTTTGACAATTGTTCATGATTCTTTCAGAACATTACCATGTTTCATTTGAGGTGTTATGTGCATATAAATACATGATCTTTCAAATTCAAATTTCACCTCTTCCAATCAATCTCTTAGAATTTTCAGAATTCACACTTATTGTTTTAAACTTTCATTCAAGATATTTTCTGCATATTTTCATATCATTCAAAACAGAAAATTCTTGAGCAATCTAATATCTTTGTGTTGTGAATTATTTTCATTGGAAGAGAAGATCAAGCAAATTGATATATCACTTTGAGTGATCATTATACTACAAACTTTACATTCAAACCATTGTTGTAATCCGTATCTTATTTTTAGAATTGTTGAAAAATAAGATTGTGTGTTTTGTAAACACCTTGTTGTCTAGGATTGTTGGAAGCAAGAGAGTTGAGTTTGAGAGGATTGTTCTCATATCAACTTGGTGAATCACAAGAGGTTGTTCTTGGTGATTGTGTCTGTCGTGTACAAGTCATAACAGATAGTGGAATCTCTTTCATGTTGAAAGGGGACTGGAGTACTCTCGATCTGTGAGGGGAACCAGGATATCTCTCAGTGTTTTTTATCTTTCTGCACTTTACCGTTCATCGCTTAACATAACCAGAAAAGAAAGAACAAAGTTTTTCATAAATCGGAAAAAGTTTTCAAAGATCCTAATTCACCCCCCCTCTTAGGTGCTACTCAACTAACAGACTATACCATCCTCCTATCTTAATTGCACTCAAGTTCGGGTTAGAAATTATCTCACCACTCAGAGATCACCAAGCATAACAAGCAGATTATATCACACAAACAATCATACAAGCATCAACTATACAAATATATATACACATAAAAAATTAGGCTAAACCCAATGAGGGCTACTCCCCAGCAGAGTCGCCACTTAATTTCTGTAGCGGTAAATTCATGACCATCAAGTTATGGATAAGCTTAACGTCAATAAAAACAGAGTCGCCACCGCACTTTTATTGTTTCCAAAGGAAAAGGGAAAAGTACGAACAAAACCCAAAGATAATAAGTTTTTAAATCAAAACTAATAAAATGCCAGAGATTATAGGTAAGGGGGTTGGTTACACAGAGGGAATGTGTTAGCACCCAAAGTGTCCTAGGTACTCCTAGGGAGCCCTTTTTTATGTGTGTATGTGTGTTTGGCATAAAATGATGTTTGAGAAAAATATAGTGTGGGGATAAGAAAAGAACTTATTGATTATATTTTTGTGTTTGACAAGACCTTCGGACTTGTGCCTACGTACCAACATAAAAATGAGGGATCAAAACCTTGTAGTTTGTGGTAACAATTTCAAAATGAGTGAGTTGCTTTTAATCAAAGGTTTTAAGTTAAATGAGGCACAAAGGGCCCAACAGTTTGAATGGGTGTTAATTCTTTTTGTATTTTGAAAATTTAAGTCAATATGATTAGATTTATTTACAAGTTTGATTTAAGAAAAGAGTTTGAAAATTCAATGGCATAAGGCCAAAGTTTCTAATTTGAAATGAAGTCTAAGTTTGAAATCACAAGCAAAGAAGGTTTTGAAAAAAAAGGGGAGAGATTTTGAAATTTAAGAAGTGGGAGGAGATGAAGAGACTAATCCTAAACATAAAAATTAAAAGTTAAGAGTTGAAAAGATCTGACCAATGAGATGCAATCCAACAGACAAGAATGTCATATAGAAAACGTACTTTCCCTTTGGACTTTGAATCAAGAAATTATCAACAAGCAATTAGCAATATCAGACATCATGAAGGTCAAGGCATCAAATAAATATGGCCACATCAAAGCAAGCAAATCTCATAGCTAGAAGTCTTCTTTGTCTTCTCGTGTATCAGATGAAATACTCATTGATTAACTCAGAATAAGACATTAGACACAAAATCCCACTAACAATTACATCAAAACCATGTAGCATATAAGTTCAGGTAGATCCCAATACTTGCATCAGATGAAGGTTCAAATCACAATAACTTGGTCTCAAAATATTGGCATTGGCCAAGTCCTTTTGCATAGGGAATGTTGCCTAATCCCAAGTCCAAAAGTTCAGATCAAGCTCAATAGTCCACACAAACATTTTTTAGGGTTTTTGTTGTTCATTAGGTATTTTAAGGTCCTAAGACCACAAACACAAACAAAATACACAAACAAATATATACAATCACAATATATGGCCCAAATGGGCAAAGTGAAGATGGCATAAACATAAACAAGTTAAATGATATGTAAAGGAAAATGAATGATAAATGACTTGAAATTAAATTGCATAAAGTAAATGAATTGAAAGTAAAGAAATATTAATAAGAATTAGTCAAATCTTAGTCAAAGTTAATTATGTTAGTGGTGTTTTGCTTTTCAACTGATTAAGTCATTCTTTGGAGAACACTCAACCATCTATTCACAAGCATGAATCCTTGAACCAAGACATCTTCAAAAGGAAGGAAAAAAGATCAAGTTTCCACACAATACCATGAAAGATGGGAGACTTGCAATCTCACTTACTGGAATGTTATGCCTT
Organism: Lathyrus oleraceus; assembly: GCF_024323335.1. Taxonomy (NCBI): domain Eukaryota; kingdom Viridiplantae; phylum Streptophyta; class Magnoliopsida; order Fabales; family Fabaceae; genus Lathyrus; species Lathyrus oleraceus. The sequence continues at coordinate 327,905,146 of NC_066581.1, read as the reverse complement.
TAGGGTCAAATTTACCTCTATGTTAAGCAATCGTAATTGGACTTATGTAGACGTCACAACTATCTGAGGCCGAGCAATAAAAATTTAGGTGCTAATGCATGTTAGAGATTTGGTATAATGAACCAAACTCCTAAAACATACCACACACTAAAAGAAAAGATCACAAAGGATGGACCTATCTCATCCATACTTATATTGGTTCATCTGACACAAGGTCATTGATGAACGAATTAGCCTTAGAATATTGAGAATTCATTGGTCAATGAAAAGGATAGGAAAGAATCAGGATGAAGATGAAGAGGGAGGGGAGATGAGAGAAACACAAATTGGTCATGGGAGGAATTTTATCAAATTAAAATCATTCATTCATTTTGGGAGATGAAATGTACATTTCATCAATCCCCTAAATCCAATGATTTTAATCCAATAAAAGTCAAATCAACCTTAACCAATGCCCAAGCAAATAGTCAAACATCACAAGACCATAAAAATGGCTCAACATAATTTTTACCCAATTAATCAATTAAAAATCAAATTAAAAAATGCATAAAAATACAAATTAGTTTGGTCAAAACCTAAAACCTCTTCAGAACACCAAATAAATGGCCAAGAGATTTATCCTAGGTCAAACAAGGTCAAAGGACCTTAAGACAAAAAATTTCATGATTTTTGAAAAGTCATAAGTATTTTTAAACAATTAAAAATGTGCACAAAAACATTTAATTCATGAAAAATATCAAAATTAATCCAAAAAATAATTTTAATTCAGAACAAAATAAAACTAATGTAATTTAAAGATTTTTGGTGAAAGTCCCATATTTTTTGGATTAAAAATGAAACTAATATAAATTAAACAAAATAAAGGGATTAAATGAAAAATCAGAAAATAAAAAGAAATTCAAAAAAACAAGGGTCATTAGATCTCCCTTATTAATTGAGATGGCAGATCTGATGGCCACGCGCTAAGGTGCACCAAACACATGAGTCAAGCGTGCTGCAACATGAATTAAACAAAACAAAGGGCATGATTAAAACGTGGAATCAAGATCAGATGGTCGGGAACTAACCAACACACCACCGGAGCCCTAGCTCCGGTCATCTTCCCCGATGAGGACCACCAGACTGGTCCAACCAAAACTTCATGAAAAATGAATACACTAATTTGAAGAAAAAATGCCCAGGAGCACGAATCAGACCTCCATTTCTTCCAATTCCAAGGATATTGAAAGATACATGGATTTGAAATTTGAGGTTCATGATCTGAGTTGCTTCGATTTGACCTCAAAGCAACTCAATCTTGTTGCCTACATTGGTAGGACTTCAGCAAACTAAAAATCACAAAGAATAGTGAAGAATTAAGAGAATCAAAGAGATGAAGTTTCTGAATTTTCACCTTCGAGTTGCTTCAAATTTGCTTGATCTTGATCTGGATTTTCTTGATTCCTCTTCCTCTTGCTTGCAGTGATCAATTGAGATGGAAAGGGCAATGAATTCTTGGAGTTTGAATTTCAAAACAGAAAGTGAAATTCAAACTCGATTTCAATGAAATCTTCAAGAATTTTTATGGAGTGAAGGGTTTGAATCGTCTTGGCAAAGCTTGGGCAAGGTATTGATGAAGTTCTGTGCTCATTGCACTTCTATTTATAGCCAATTCAAATGCTTTCTACACACTTTCATTTGAAATCCAAAAATAGAAATTTGCATCATGAGCTTACATGGGCGTGTACAAATCCCAAAGAATGATTGAAAAAGGTCCAAAATCGTGCACATGTGACGCTGAAAGCAATGCATTAAGCCATGCAATGTTGAAATGAAATTGAACATGAGAAACTTCCAAATGGTACCAAGCATTACACCGATGCGTAAGTCATTCAATATTGATCCAAATGATATGATCTTAGACTTTTTGGAAAGGTGAGATCAAGAGGAACAAGTTTTATGTTGAACACATTTCCATTTGAATCTTGGATCATTATGAATTTTGAGGTGGAAGTTTGGAAAATCAAACATTAAATGAAAATTTTCTGAGTACCAAGTCAAATGTTTACTTCTTCCACCTTAAATAACTTTTGTTATGGACTTCAAACGGAAAAACTTCCTTCATAAAAGTTGTATCTATTTTAAACCTATTAAATGTGGTAATGAATTTGAACTCATTTGGATTTGGCATGAAGGAGTTATGCATTTTAGAAGTTGAGGAAAATCACTTGTTCAATGGTAATGGCAAAAAATGACCTATAATGTTTCCTCTTGGCACATGCATTTTCAAGTTGAAGTTTAACTTATTCCAAACATCAAAGTTTAAGAGGACATCTTGAATTGTATCATGGAATTTTAATGGCTTTCATCTCATAAAAATTGAGCAAGTTATGGTCTTGGGAAGTTGACCTCCTAACTAGGGTTCACACAAAATGACCTATAATATTTCACCATAAAAAGTGACTTTCCAAGCAAAACTAGCTCTCGACTTAAACATGAAAGTTGTTTGGACTGTCATTATGCGTAACGTTTATCTTGGAATAATTTTCATATGACAACAATTGTAGGAGATAGGGTCTAGGGAACCCCAGTTTTAACCAGTTGACTTTCTCTGGTCAACCACCATGAACCATCTTGCTAGCTTGACATTACCTTGATTTTTGGGACTCATGGAGGATCATATATGTGTAAGATGATGTAATATGAAGTATACCTTGAAATATTTGATCAATTTATGAAGAAACTTGCTGAGGAAGTCACACAAGATACCTAGATGAATTAGGGCTTCCAAGGCAAACAAGCTTCAAACTCTTGATGATTTCTTGATCAAAATGATATGTGAAGATCATGGGGACTCAAATATGATATCTAAAGTCAATTTTAATCATATCTTGATTAGTCTCCTTTTATTAAGGGTCTTAAACCCTAGGTATGATCTTGATGAGGCATTGGTGAGCATACACACTACCTATAAAAGAAACAAAGCTATACATAAACATATTTTTGGTATTTTGGTTAGTAAATAATTAAAAACAACGTATGATATAATAAAATATTCTTGGTGACCTCTCCCAATGCAAACCCAATGAATAGGGGATAAGGAGGATGCCAAGGTGTGATCCCAAAGTCAATGTATATGATGAGATATCATGAGGGATCTTACGGTTAAAATCGGGGTCTTACAATTAAGGTTGAAGAAAGGTTGAAGATTGATGATGATGGATTGAGGTTTAGTGAATAATTTTAAGAATTTTGAAATTTAGTTATTTGGAGGAAATGAAGGCTTGTTCAAGGTTGAAGGTTCTTGAAGAATGGTGAAGAATTTTGTGATTTTTTGGTGAAAATTGGGCTTATGGAAGATGATGATTGATGAAGGTTTTGGTGACTTTTTATGGTGAATTATGATTATGGAAGAATGAAGAAGATTGGTGAAATATGGTTTTTTTGGTGGATTGTGAAGTTGTGAATTTTAGAGTGAGTTTATAAAGTGTGATTAGTCTCCTCATGGTGAGAATGATGAAGTTTAAATAGGAATAAAATGGAGTTAAAGTTAGTTATGGAAGATGATTCATAACCATTGGATAATGATCCTTGTGATGGGTTTAAGAGTGGCTAGGATTGAATTTTCAAATTAGTTGGAGATTGTGCTAGTTTTGAGTGATTAAGGTAGTTAAGGGTAGTTAAGATAGTCAGGAATGAAATATAAATGAAATGTAAATTTTGTCTTTGTTTGAAATGAAATATAAATTCAATTTGGTTTACTTGAAGTTGCATTTCACTTGGTTTTAGTTAATTAGAAATGAAATGTAAATGCAAATGTGTAGGAAATTCCAATTTGAATACAAATGCAAATGTAAATGTATGTGAAATTCAATTTTGTGAAGGAAATTGGAATTAAAATGTGATTTTATATACCTGGCTTATGGTATTAATAAAAATAAAAACAAAATAGCTTAAAAAACAAATAATTGGACTAAAAATATATTGGTCATGGATTTAAATAATAAAGCTTTGACTCTATTGAAATAATTTATTTAACTTTATTTTATTTTGCATCTTATTCTTATTTTTACTTCAAATCTCATTAAAGCATTTAGATTAAAATTAAGTAATAAGACACAAATCAATTTTAAACCGTAAACCGAGAAAAACTATAAAATTAATACAATGCAAATGAGATGGCAATAAAAGTCAACAAAGTCAATCTTCGAACCTCTGAATAATGCAATGAAATGAGTGGTGTAATATATGATAAAATGGAATGCTCATGTCATGCTGATGTAGATGAAAAGAAAAAATTAGGGTAAAATTTAGGGTATGATACGCTGCATGTGATTTAGACGATTCATTGCCTTTTATGGGCTGGATCTATTGACTTTTTCGGTCGGTCCAGAACAATTTCCCTTAAGCCTTTGGTAGTGTGAGGGTTTTTGTAGTATTCGATCTTTCGTGTCGGCCATATCCAGATTGAATTGAAAACCAATATGTGATGTTGATCAAATTTGTGCCATTAATTCACCCCATGTTTCATACGTCTTTTAGTAGGTTCTTGGAAACCGTAATACTCATGTATCTTTCTAAGGCGATCTAGAGCTTCAATGATGTTTAATTTCTTTTGGTAAGTCATAACACGTTTCTCAAAGAGTCAGTTTTGCATTTTCTTGAGACGTTACATTTGCTTCTTTATTATATGCACTCCTTACACACACACATACCCTTTTGTGTAATTGGAGAAAGTAGTGTCTATCATGAGTTGAAAATCCAAATAAGATGTTTCTGCTTCATGGGTTAATCATGTCACCTCCTCAAATATTTCTATCTTTGCTTGAAAAGGTAGCCTTGATAGGTCCTTTATAGACGTAGGTCATTCCTTCTCTGGATGTGTTGTGTCATTCTTTTATATGAATGTACCTTCTCGATCCTAGATAATCGGTTGCCTTTCAACAACTTTGAAATAAAAGTTTTGAATCACTTGATGGATGCTCATTCGCACATGCACCCTGCAAGTTGGACGTATATTAAAGTCTTCCAGTATTTGTGTGAATATCAAAGGAGAAAACCCTTTTTGTCTCTTTTATTCCATCTCTTCAAAGTACAACTTATATCTACGAACCAAACGCGGAGCCATAACTTGAATAATCTGGTGCAGGTTATTTATAACTTCAAAAAAATTTCAAGAACCTAGAGCATTTTGAAAATAGGTTCTTCTTTGTTCATTCCTCTCCATAAAAAGGCTCATGCAACAGTGTGTACCATAGGGACCGAGGTGGAAGATAGGTGTGTTGGTCTATTTCATAAGTACTGGAACAAAGCTAATTTATTGTTGAGGAATGGATAATATGTCTACAAGGAGGACAATATGTATCAGAAGGAACTTTATTTGAAGAAACAGTTGGTTAATTTTTTCGCTACACGAAAAATACAGAGTCGCCATCAAATTTTATTTATTCCAAAGGAAAGGGAAAATATCGAGAATACCCCAAAAGAATGGTCATCACAACCACGAACAAGTTTGAAATTCGGTTATGCAAGGGGAAGATATTAACACCCCTCACATCCATCATACTCGATGGGAACCATCTAAGATGTCTACGCTTGAATAGGTGTCGTTATCTTAATGCTTACTTGCTAACAGTTTACAGAGTGAAAATGGATTTTTTATTAGTGTGCTCGCTAAGGATTTAGGTTATCGTGCCTACGTATGCTCACTCGTTGAAGTGAAAAATCAGAGCCCCGTAGTTTATGGTATAAAATGTTTGTTTGTTTTATTGATTTTATACCTTGAAAAAGGGTTTTCAGAGTGATGCCCTAAGGCTTAAACAAAAGGCTTGATGAGTTGATATTGATTTTAGGTTTTGAAAAGAGATTGTTCTTGACTTTGGATTGCACTAAAGACTATGGGTAGAGGTGAATATTCTAAACTACCAAGCCAAGCGTCTTGTGTCCCAAATACTCAGAATGAGTGTATGAAAGCTCCATTCTCATCCCTTCTCTACCACTTAAGGCTCGTGGCATACAATCCTAATCACATCTTATTGGATTTTGAATTTGATTTGAGAAAATACCACTTGACGTTAGATCAAGGGTTTGTTTATTGTTTATGAAATAGTGATGATCCTATATCCTAGAGTTTGCTAACAAGCAACAACAAGACAAAGGAAAGCGAGTAAGAAGTACACCAAAGTGGGGAGATGGATACATAAAAAATACAAGGGATTTGTGCGAGAAATAAAGATTCTCGTTGTAAGGTAGTCCAAGAGAAAGCCTTGTGTGTGCATTATGTCCTAAGCTAACATCTGGATAGCGAAATTACAAAGCATGTCTCCCTAAGGTACAAATAAGTCCTCTAAATCTCCAAACAAAGTCCATATGATCCATAATACTCCATGTCTAATGCTAAGGTTAAACATCAAGTCCATAGTCCAATAGTCCTCAAATTAAGTCTTTTAGTATTTTCCATTTTATCATGTTTTTGTTCATTTTAGATTATTTAACAAAATAAAGCAATAATGGTGAAGAATGGCGATGATGAATGAGAATTATAATACACAAAGTAAAGAAATAAATTACAAGAATTTAAATGTTAGAAGTTAGATGCGTAATATAAATGTTAGAAGTTAGATGTTATAAGTTAATTTAAAAAGGAACCGATTACTTGAGACTATCTATCCACAAACCAAAGGACTCAAAATATGGTGTATTAAGGGATAACCTATCAATGATTCATATCAAGAATGATCCAATGATCATTTATCAATAAGTTTAAATAAAATAAGATCAAATCAACCAAAATATCCATCTATCAATAATTTGAAATGTGGAAGATTTGTCAATCAAGCCATCAAAACAAAGTGAAAAGAAATACAAGTCAATGGTTAGATGTTAATAGTCAAGGATCCATCAAGCTTGCAAAGAGAAATGAGACTACAAATCAAACCACAAAACAATTATTCATAGTAAAAATAAATTGCATAAAAATAACAAGAATATTAAAATTCCATGAAAATGCAATACAAAAGAGAACAAGAATAACATTGAAAAGAAAACCAACAAATAATAAGAAGAGAAAAATGGAAAAATAAAATATAAAAAAAACAAGAAAATAAGTAACAAACTGGCCATGAGGTGTGAAACCGGCAGGGGTGTGAAATAGGTATTCGGTGGGCCTCACAGGAAGAGGCCCAATAACCTCGTTTCCCCAAAGCAAAGGGAGGTGTGATTCCGTTTGGAAGTGTAACAATGAATCTGAGTGGGACTAAGAGGCCAATGCATAAGACATAAAAGGGATCAATAAGGCTCAGAACATAACCTAGCCTCATTCATGATCCTGCGTATCCTTACTCTTCCATTTCCCAACATCACACTAGAGTATTCAATAGCTCTGCCACACCGAAGCTCTATACCGGCAGCGGCGGAGCACGTGAGGATTCAACCGTATACCACTCCACTTTCTTCGCCTCGCTTAAACCGAATCCAAATACGACTCCGTCTAATTCCTACTACAACTCACAGATTGAATCCAAACGAAAATGAAAATGAAAACTAGGCAAATACGGATCAAGGGAAGTGTTCTTACCGTGGCGACCGAAGAAACTCAGGTACAAAACTTCTTCGACTTATGCTCTCTTCTTACTTCTTTGTGATGCTTATGCATATTATTTTGACATTCTTCCCTCTTCTCCTTTATTCATGCTGCTGAGTTGGTTAGTCCCTTTTTTTGTTCTGATGAAAACGAGACTAGGGTGAGAATAAGGGAGTGAGAATCCTGGTGTCAGATAGAATGATCTGGGGCACAATGATTGGCAATGATTTCCTTTTTATAGAGCGATCCAATGGGTAGATTGGGAAAAAGATTAGTGAGTTAGACATGAAATTCAGATTTTATTGAATTAAATCGAAATGAAAAATACTGAAAAATCTCATTTTCTTGGATCAAATTAGATGAGTTAGTGAACCGGTTTTCTTTAGGCTTGGTTTATTCAAGTGGTTTAGGGTCGGTTTAAGTTTCTTGTGCAATGCTTGGCTTAGGTTTCAATGGGATTGTTATGATGATGTTTGCAATATTGAATTATTCATGCTTTGACATTCATTTCTGGCCATTCTGGACTGGTTTTTGAAGGACTTCAAAGCATACTTTAATATGGTTCAGTCAAGTCGAATTTAGTTATGGTGAACATCAAGTTCAATTCGGGTCTAGTTCTGCTTCAAGGTCACTTACTGGGTTTGGCTTATGCATTATGCAGATGAGTATCCAATGGAGCATTGTGGTTTGTAGTCTTGGCCTGAACTGATATAACAAGTCCTCCTAACATGCTCTGATGATGAATGTTTGCAGATCACATCCTAATAGCGTGGCCTCATTTCTGACTTACCTCAAGTTTTGTTCCTAGTTTTTTATGAAGTGATTCACCTGGGTTGTGTCGCACTGCGGGTAAAAATCCTTGATCCCGACCTTGGTTCATTGTTGTTTTAGTTAGTTCATGTACTTATGAAGTGATTTGGTATGCTAATGTGATGCTTAGTGGTTTCTTGTGAGGGTCAGAAGTTACATATTTTTTTTCTTGGAGGTTGATTATAATCGATTAGCCTTTTTTAGAGGGAGATTCCAGGTATTGAAGAATTATTACAGTTCGTTTTTTTGGTTAGTAGTTTCTATTGGGAGTTTAGAGTAGTTGGAAGTGGTTGAAGTCTGTTACCATTCAGTTTCGAAGGTAGATGGTTTTTGAACCGGTTAGAGTTTGTTATGAGGTTTATGAGAAAGTTATTTAACGTGAGTTAATAGTGTTGTCTGATGCTTGAATTGTTAGTTTAACTTTGGTTTCAATGAAAAAAAAGCTAAATTACAACTTAATTGTCCTGCTGAAGTGGTTTGCTCGGTCTGCCTCTTACCTTGATGCTCAACCATGTACATGCCACTTGTTTTGGTAGTTGGTAATGTATAGACAATGCCATCCGATCACGAGTTTATTATTGATTAGAGCATGCTTTAATTATGTTAATGATATTCTAACTTCTCATGTTTAAAATGCAGATTTTTTGGCATGTCAAAGTTTGAAATATTTATGGTGAAGCTTACTAAAAAGGGCAAGAAAAAAGGAGATTGCAACATGGAGGAACCACAAGGATGAAGTTACAATAGAATGTAGGACTTCGGACCTTAGTGAGAAAGTGTAAGTTGACTTTGGTCAAAGTTGACCAAAAAGTCAATTGTTGACCAAAGTCAACTTTGGTCAAATTTGTCATTCAGTTTTTTTGTATTCTTCTTTTTTTGTAAGAATGATGTAAATGATATTGTAATAGGAATTAAGGACATAGTTTGCGGTCATATAAGGCTTATATAGAAATGTATGTAATTTGGTTCATGGTTGGAATTTGTATCAAATTTTGGAATTGTGTGGTTGGACATGATTTTTTTGAATGAAAGATAAATGGAACTTATAATGAGTCATGGTTTTGAATGAATGAAATTTGGTTAGGTAATAAGACTAATATTTGAATTGATCTTGATTCTTGAAGTGAATGAATTTGAGGGTTGTACATGAATTGAATACGACTTATAACTTGGATGAAGTCATGACTTGAAATGGATGGAGCAAACAAAGGCCCATAAAACGATGACATGTGACAAATCTTGAATGAATCATATTAAGCAAAAAATGGACACATGAGCGGACCCAAGATCCATGGACCAAATATCAAGCACTAAACATGCATATCATTGGCCAGATGAAATAGCAAGGCATGGACTAGGAATTGGCATGAAGATGACCCAGATGAAATGCTATAGAATAGAAGTAGATTAAAGTTATGGGACCATGTACTTGTGCTCAAACCAAAGGACATAAATAAGATGGAGAGGACACTGAAAATAGGGTTCAAAACTAAGAAGACCCATAAGAATGGATCATGACCAAAGGTCGTTGAATGTATTTTGACCAAGCGAGGGAATCAAGCACCATGCATGATGATGGATGAGTTAAAATCAGGGTTATGAGGCCACACAATGGGTGTTGGACATGGTTAGGGTTAGTGAATCCATGATCAAATGAGGACCTCCCAAACTAGAGTTTTGATTCCTCAAGACGCCATAATTGAATCACCAAGGATAGGCACAAAACCTAAGCATCAAGAGTTATCTCCAAGTTAGGGTTTGGTTGATTGAGCCACTTCAAGTTGCTGAGAAACCCTAGTTTTCACCAAATGTAAACGCAAAGCCATGAATCTAAGTGGATTGTCCTCTTGTGTTGAACCATGCTTATGCAAATGAAATAAATGTTCACGGGGATATGAAATTGAATAGGGTTAGTGAGCTAGATGAACATTGTGAAGGGTAGGGTGAATTTTGGGGTATAAAAGCTGCCCATATTTAATCTTCTTGGACTTGAACGTATGGACATCAACGACTTCCGGACGTTCAAGGTAGGAGAGAATTAAATACTAAAATATCGAAAAAATCCCACCAGGAACAAATGTAATTTAATGTGAAGATAAGGCACAAGGAGTCTCTTCACTGGGGGGGAAGGATGAACAAACTGGCTTTTGTGCAGGGTAGTTGTTGGGGGTTTGAAAGGTTATTTGCGAGTAAATGGATAATTATGAGAGGTTAGATATGTATGACATATGCCATATGCAATATGCTATGTATGTAGTGCATGATCGATATTTTCCCCGTCTTTCCATCTTTCTTATTCCTTTCCTTTTTTCTTTTCTTCTTTTTCTCTTGCTTCCGCTGACAAGTTTTGGCGTGTAACCGATGGTCAAGGTATTCCCGCGGGATTTCGAAAAGTAAAAGCTTGTACTTGAAAAAGACAAGTAACAGAGGATATAGAAATACAATTGAAATTTTCTGCCAAAGGCAGAGAGACGTCCTGCAAAAGACAAGTGATCTGACTGAAGAACGGTTAAATTTCCTGCTACAAAAGGTAGAGGATACTTGTAAAAGGCAAGCAAAGAGTATAGTATTTTATCATGCACGAGGTATATGAGACAATCTCGTCAAAAGGCTAAGAAAACACACGTAGGTGACTGTAACTTCTCATGCGAAAGGCGATGAGGAACTTCTTAACATAAGGTCAAGAAGAAGATGATGGTGAAGGATGACTTTGATAGGGATATGATTATTCATACAAAAGGAATTAACAGATCCTTAGAAAGAGAACAAAGGGGACTTCCTAACAAAAGGTTAAGAAGAAAGATGGGTAGCTTTCTCGCACCAAAGGTGATGAGAAGCTCCTTAACAACAGTTTAAAGAATAAGGCTGGAATTAAACTTCTCCTACAAAAGGTAATGAGAACCCCTTGACAAAAGGTCAAGAAGAAGAAAGGGTGTGATGCTCGTACAAAAGGTAACGATAGATTTTTAGACACAATGCTGGGGATTCTCATACAAAAGATAGTGAGAAATTTCTCAACAAAAGGTTAAAAGGAATACTGGTAAGGATAGTTATCTCGCGCCAAAGGTAGCAACGACTCTTTAGCGAGAGAAAGTTTTCCTATGCAAAAGGTAGGGGTATGCTTATGAAAGGTAGGCAAGTGATGAGACTTCCTGTGAAAAAGGATAGGGGTATACTTACGAAAGGTAAGCAAGTGATGAGACTTCCCATGCAAAAGGCTAGGGGTATACTTACTATAGATGTTTAATTGGCTGCATTGTATGGTAAAACACTAGCTGGATTCTAATGTCTTGACTGATGTCATGACATGCTGTGGAGATGTTTGTTTGACTGCATTGTATGTTAGAATATCTAGCTGTACTCTAATGTCTTGGCTGATGTCATGACATTCTGAGTAGTGTACTGCAGGTTTAGCTAATACAAGATTCATTGAATGTCAAACTGGATGTTATGATATTCATCCCTGTCAGCAGATACAGAGGAATAGAACAGTGGGTGTTCTGCTATAACTCAGCATTTAGTTTCAGACTGTTTATCAAGAGGATAACAGACCTGGCATAAGGCCTACTGTCTGGATGTCAAACTGGATGTTATGACATTCATTGACAGCATTTACTGAACAATAGGCAGATTGGTTTTCTGCTACATTTCAGTATACAACTCAGTCTGCTTATCAAGAGGATAACAGACCTGATGTAAGGCTCTATGTGTGAATGTCAAATTAGAGGTTTTGACATTTATTATTGTATGCTGATACTGAAGTATGGACAGATTGGTTCTGTACAGTACAACAAATTGTACAGTCTGTTTTCAGGAAAAACAGACTTAGCATATGGTTAATGTTCTAGACGTCAAACTGAATGTTGTGACATTCATTCCTGTCAACATATGCTAAATTGTAGGTTGTTTAGTTTTTCTGTTTCAGGATTTTTCTCAGGCTATTCTTCAGGAATCCAACAGCTGATCTAAAATCCAAGAAACTAACAACTGAGCTACAATTAAGGAACCTAACAAATAGCCTATTTGTTAGCACACTAATATGTGGAAATTAGTTAGAATCCTATGTGGCATTATTTGTGGAGGTCTTGAGACATTTTAGGAACTAAATATGGAGATATTTTAGGAACTAAATATGGAGATATTTTAGGAACTAAAAGATTGAAGACCTTGTTTGTAGCAGAAAGTTTCTGCTGACTCTGTAACAGCAAAGAAGAAGTTTGCTGCGATTTCTGAAGGCCCAAATCCAGTTGGGTGATTAGGTTATAAATAGCATATTGTAACCTAGTTTTTGTAAGCCTCTTAGAATGTAAAATTAGGGGTATGTGTAAGGTAAAACCTCCCAACCTGTGGGAAGGTTACCATGTGTTTCTCAGTGTTCCAACACTGAGAGTATTTGTGACTCAAAGCCTGTAGGCATGAGTTGTTATGATCTTGAACGAAGCTGTGAAGCAAGTTCAAGTTGTTTAGCATTATATTGTATTTGTAGTGATAGGAATGGAAACTAGAGGTTTCTATCTAGGAGTTCCTAGGTATAGATTGCATTGGGTAGGGATTAAGTGAAGAGTTGTAAACGGGGGAGTTTAACTCTGAATTAATACTGCTGATAGAGGATCTTCTTCATGGCTTGGTATGCCCCCAGACGTAGGTGATGTTGCACCGAATTTGGTTAACAATTACTTGTGTTATTTACTGCACTTACTTTTTAAGTTCTGCTTAATTCTTGTCTGCGCAGAATTGGATGTCATAACAACTCGTGTGACATCGAAAGTGACAGAACTGGGTGTTCTTCCATTCTATGGTGATATAGTAGCAGATGTCGTGACATCTGTGAATGTGTGCTTATCAGTACTGGGTTTTAATTTGTATAACTGTCTTGCTGTATTACTAACAAAGTTGGATTTGATGTCATTACTTGGAGTAGAACATCTGAATTCTGACTATGCCAGAATTTCAATTGGTATCAGAGCAGGCATCCTTTTCTGTTTCTGGATGAGATCCATGGGTGATACTTTCTGGTATCTTGCAAGGAGTTATGTTAGTACTGATGGTGGAACCGTTGGAAGGTTTTGTGATTCCCCTGAATGGTCCCTTGAAGTAGGTGGTTGGACTATTCATGACAGGAACTGCGTATACTTGTCTCTAGAGGTTGGCAATTGGCCTTTGTGTGGAAAAGCTATGCTAGTATTGGACCATATTCAAACTTGGTAAGTTTTTGAAGGCTGATCTGGTGAAGTGTGTGGTCATAGGTTGAGTTGTATTATGATTTCCGCTGCATAATACCTGGCTAAACTCAAACTCTGATAAAGTTTCCCCTCATATGGATGAAAGGTTATTGCATTCAAGATTTCATCATAATCTACTGAAGATGTCAAAGATACTTGAGTATCCTCAAGTCCACTCATCATGACGTTCTCACTTTAGGATGATAAGAATCATCTGATCACTGGTTCTTTTACTCTCTTGGGTAGTGTATATGAAGACCTTGAAGTCCTTCAAGGAGGGTTTGTTCCAAGGAGGTGGAACTAATGTTCTATGGGATGTTAGAACATGTTGTTCAACAAGTATGCAGCTACTAGTTGAAGAGCAGATGTTGTTTAGGTGTCAAACAAAGGGATACTTTTGTTTGGAAACTACTCCTGACCTGGAAGAGGAGACATCTGTGTGTGCTAAGTTGACAAGGGTAGGGTCAACTGTGTGTGTGCTCAAGAAGGTCACTTTTAGACGTCTGATCTCTAGAAGTGGAGTTGGTTGAAATATGACAGTGTGCAACTTCCTGCTGTTTGTCTTATTCCTATGGATTGATCAGGGTTGGATAGTTGTTCCCTGAAGTACTATGCTATGGTGGAAGACAAGTCCCCTGAATGTTAGAAGTCAATAATGGGGTAACCTTATTGCTACTTCATTTAAAAGGAGTGGGACCATGAATCTTGTTATTCAAACACCACACTCAGAAGTGGCAGTTCCTTCAAGGAGTGAGAATATGAAGATTCAGAGGTTGGTTGAGGTAGTATGCTCTGGCAATGCATATCTACTATTGACTGTTTTTTCCTAGTACTTATGGTCAGCTGGAGTCTGATTGGTGTGATTGGAGTAAGTATAGGTGTAACTCATAGAGTTAGTTGACACTGGTAGGGATGTTGTATGTCATGTTGAGACATTTGTGTATAATGCATGGATATTGGTGTGGAGTTTCCATGATTGTTAATTTGAGGGGGAGTTTTGGTTAACCTCCTCACGTTTGGACAACCTAGGGTCTGGTTGGCTGTTGACCTGTGTCACATGGGTTCTGGTGGTTGTGTGACACATCTGCAAGGAAGAATTCATCTCTCTCATTCCTAAGGATGAATTTAATCTGGGAAGACTTTCAAAATTGTCGAGGTGCTTGCAAACAGAAGATGTTGACACGAGAAGAGTACGTTCAAAGTATTCTTATGGTGGAAGTATCTGAAAGGATGATTATGAAAGGACTTAAGATCAATGTCTACTTGTGCCAAGTACAAGTGTTTAATTGATTATCCTTGGAGCTCAAGATAACTGATGTTCTTAAAGATGTTGGAACATCACTTCTTCAAGACCCTGTGCAGAATCACAGGAAGGATAATACATTGGCTTCTGATCTATCTCTTTGGTGGCAACAAAAGCATATGATCTCTGAAAAGGTTTCCTGGCAAGAAACATGTTCAGCCTTGGTATGTACAAGAAGAAGAAGACATCATAGTCTTGATGGTGGTTACTTGGATCAGTTTACTTCTGATCTAGGTAAGGAAGTGCATTGGCTAATGCACACTGTGGAGTTAAGAATAAGTGGCATCATTCTTGACATCATGGAAACAGCCTTGCTTTAGGAAGTGAAATCCTTGGTATAGCTAAAGGGTTAATTTCTAACTGGTCCTTCTGAAGACTCATGCATCGGAGTGTCTGATGTCTTTGGAGAAGAAGTAGGGATTCATCAAGGTGTGAGCTTGGATGACTTAACTGCAAACCTGCAGGATGGAGGGAGGAAGTTCTTTCAAGTGGCAGAAGAAGGAGCTGAATTCAACAGCTAGATGTTAAAACACAATGTTGTGACATTTGGTTCAACATCAGAATCTTAGTCGGTGAAGTGGCACATCAACTTAAGATAGAAGGGTCTACAGAGTTGTAAATTGGGTACTTCAAAAAGATCGTGCTCATTGAAGTTCTTTGGAGTTGCTGGATGGAGAAGATGTTACATGTTCATGTCTTAGAGAATCTAAGTCTTGTGTAACATGTAGCTTGAAGTTCAAGTCTCACTTGGAAGGTCAGAATATCTTTGGGAGAAGTCTGATAAACGTGGAGAGGTCAATAAGTGGCATTTGACTTTTTCATATGAGGATTCATGAAGGAGGTAATCAACCAGTGGCATTTGGTCCATCTCAGAAGTGAGTTCGAAGAATCAAGATAATCAACATATGGCAGCTGATTATTCTTGAGGAAAGTCTGAGACAAATTACTTTTGAGTAGAAAAGTAGTAAGTTGAAGACAAAAGGAGGTGTTTTCTATTCATCTCTTGGAGCTTGTGGTAGAAGTTCTGAGCTATCTATGGAAGATTATCTCTTGTAATGGGATGACAATGTATATGTCCCAATTTATGTCTGGGTTCTTTTGGATCAAGCTGGTGACTCAGTGATATCTGAAGACTATCAGATGGTGTTCTTTGTTATGTTGTGAAGGATGTCCTAACTAATGTTAGAACACTTTGTGAAGTGGCTTTCTGTTATGGTTAGAAGAGAGATTGACACAGAGTGTGGATGTGTTCAGCCAAGAGGGTTGAACAGAGGGTGTTCTCTTGAAGACATGAAGATGTGTCTTATGTTTTCCATTCATCAAGTGGTCTGGGTTCTCTTTGAATCAGGAAGTATGTGAAGGTCCAACTTTGGGGTGTTGGATATGTTCATGTGTGATCTCCATGTTTCAAGAGCAGAGTTGGTTGTTCATGACAAGGGGAGTTCTGTCTTTGCGCTGCAAGTAATCATCAAGCTTATGGTCTATGTGTTCTCAGATAACAAGGTATGGCACCTTGTTAGTTAGTGGGATGATGTGGTGTGTGTCAAGGCTGAGTGAGCAGAAAAATGTCTGACCGGATGTCATGACATTGCCTTGCACAATATTGTTATTTCCTTCCAAAACTTACAGTCATAAGGAAATATGGATGTTGTGTGTCTCATTATGATATATTAGAATGAGCCTGTGTGTTACAGTTGTGTGGTACAGGGGGAGTAACCATCTACTGTTGTTTTGGTTGTAGTGGTGCTAGATGTCAAGCTACCACTGGAGATAAGAAATTGGTTTTAGGAAAGAGTGTGTGACTACTTGATCCAAGTTGTGAAGCAAGATCAAGTGGGTGATGTCTTGATCAAAGTTGTAAAGCAAGATCAAGAGGGGGTATTCTTGATTAAAACTGTGAAGTAAAATCAAGATTGTCTGTCTGACATTTATGTGTAATTCTGTTTTATTTTGGTCTGTAATTTAAAGTGTTGCTTTGGCAACATTTTTGACAAAAAGCGGGAGAAACACCTATGATGCCCCAGGACAACAGATTATGTGTTAAACAGATATTGAAGATCCTCTAACCCAGAGGTTGTGCTGCAGCTGTTGTTCCACTTCTATTGAGTGTGAGTGTGTTTATGTGTGCTGCAATTAGAAGTATTTATTTAACTTCTGTATGTGTGCTGATATGTGAAGTTTTTATTTAACTTCCATGTGTGTGAGTGTGCTGCAACTCTGAGTGTATAAGCTAGGTTAATTTCCTGCTAGATGTGAGATTTCCGCTGCTATGGACTCTGTTGTGAGACCAAAGTGTTTTAGCCAAAAATTTGCCAAAGGGGGAGTTTGTAGATGTTTAATTGGCTGCATTGTATGGTAAAACACTAGCTGGATTCTAATGTCTTGACTGATGTCATGACATGCTGTGGAGATGTTTGTTTGACTGCATTGTATGTTAGAATATCTAGTTGTACTCTGATGTCTTGGATGATGTCATGACATTCTGAGTAGTGTACTGCAGGTTTAGCTAATACAGGATTTATTGAATGTCAAACTGGATGTTATGATATTCATCCCTGTCAGCAGATACAGAGGAATAGAATAGTGGGTGTTCTGCTATAACTCAGCATTTAGTTTCAGACTGTTTATCAAGAGGATAACAAACCTAGCATAAGGCCTACTGTCTGGATGTCAAACTGGATGTTATGACATTCATTGACAGCATTTACTGAACAATAGGCATATTGGTTTTATGCTACATTTCAGTATACAACTCAGTCTGCTTATCAAGAGGATAACATACCTGATGTAAGGCTCTATGTGTGAATGTCAAATTGGAGGTTTTGACATTTATTATTGTACGCTGATACTGAAGTATGGACAGATTGGTTCTGTACAGTACAACAAATTGTACAGTCTGTTTTCAGGAAAAACAAACTTAGCATATGGTTAATGTTCTGGACGTCAAACTGAATGTTGTGACATTCATTCCTGACAGCATATGCTAAATTGTAGGTTGTTTAGTTTTTCTGTTTCAGGATTTTTCTCAGGCTATTCTTCAGGAATCCAACAATTGATCTAAAATCCAGGAAACTAGCAACTGAGCTACAATTAAGGAACCTAACAAATAGCCTATTTGTTAGCACACTAATATGTGGAAATTAGTTAGAATCCTATGTGGCATTATTTGTGGAGGTCTTGAGACATTTTAGGAACTAAATATGGAGATATTTTAGGAACTAAATATGGAGATATTTTAGGAACTAAATATGGAGATATTTTAGGAACTAAAAGATTGAAGACCTTGTTTGTAGCAGAAAGTTTCTGCTGACTCTGTAACAGCAAAGAAGAAGTTTGCTGCGATTTCTGAAGGCCCAAATCTAGTTGGGTGATTAGGTTATAAATAGCATATCGTAACCTAGTTTTTGTAAGCCTCTTAGAATGTAAAATTAGAGGTATGTGTAAGGTAAAACCTCCCAACCTGTGGGAAGGTTACCATGTGTTTCTCAGTGTTCCAACACTGAGAGTATTTGTGACTCAAAGCCTGTAGGCATGAGTTTTTATGATCTTGAACGAAGCTGTGAAGCAAGTTCAAGTTGTTTAGCATTACATTGTATTTGTAGTGATAGGAATGGAAACTGGAGGTTTCTATCTAGGAGTTCCTAGGTATAGATTGCATTGGGTAGGGATTAAGTGAAGAGTTATAAACGGGGGAGTTTAACTCTGAATTAATACTGCTGATAGTGGATCTTCTTCCTGGCTTGGTGTGCCCCCAGACGTAGGTGATGTTGCACCGAACTGGGTTAACAATTACTTGTGTTATTTACTGCACTTACTTAATAAGTTATGCTTAATTCTTGTCTGCGTAGAATTGGATGTCATAACAACTCGTGTGACATCGAAAGTGACAGAACTGGGTGTTCTTCCATTCTATGGTGATATAGTAGCAGATGTCGTGACATCTGTGAATGTGTGCTTATCAGTACTGGGTTTTAATTTGTATAACTGTCTTGTTGTATTAGTAACAAAGTTGGATTAGATGTCATTACTTGGAGTAGAACATCTGAATTCTGACTATGCCAGAATTTCACTTACTAAAGGTAAGCAAGTGACAAAAGGCTTCCCGTGCAAAAGGCTAGGGGTATACTTAGGAAAGGTAAGCAAGTGACAAAAGGATTCCCGTGCAAAAGGCAGGGGGATACTTAGGAAAGGTAAGCAACTGATGAAAGGTTCAAAAGGTACTGCAAAAGGCAACACGAAGAAGAGATAGTTCAAGAAAACCTGTCGTGAATACCACTTGAGAGTTTCATGATAATGTTCTCAACTGGGGAGGAAGAATGTCTCAACAGAGGATTCTTTTATACTTTCGAGAAAGACTTTCATGCAGTTATACATGTTTATTTCGAATGGCATAATGCTCCACCCTGATGGAACATGCTACACGTTTCAGGATGCAATATTTTGTAATGAATGATTGCTTATGCAAGAGCCTGATGCAGTTTATGCAATGGTCTGGACTTTGGAGTTGCCAAGTATGATTAGGCTTTTTGTAGGGATCTGACTTCTTGACATCATGGTCTCCTCAAACACCATGAGAATTCCCTAGAAAGATCTGGATCCTCTGGAGCGTCCAAGCTAGGTTAGAGCCAACAAGCTAACTGCTACTCTTCGTGAAGAACCACCAAGTTAAGGCGAGCCCAAGGATTGATAGAAATTCCTCGTGTACCAAGACACATCATTTGGAAACCGTGATTATTCTTTGGACACTTCAGAGAAAAATTAATTTCATGTTTACTTTGAATACTTTATTGGTATTTCCCCAAAATTTTCAAAACATTGTTTATTAACAAATAGATTCATCCTTGCAAATAATCAGAAAAAGTAAAAATATTGAGCGTATCTGAATGACAACACTTTTTATTGATGAAAAACCCCATGAATGGGTGATTTACAACAGGAGGAAATTCCTTAAAGAGGTAATTGTGAAAGAGAAAAAATAGAGAATATAATGGCAACACTTGAGTATCCACCGGGTTCCCATCTTATTATAGTACATATGTCCTTGGAGATCCTCTTTCTTCGCCTCCGAGTGAGGTGATTGGATTCATTCTTCCCCTTCAATATTTCCATATTTGTAGTAACGGATGTACGAATCCTTCATGGACTGCAACTTCTTGCCTTTCAAATCCCTAGTGTTTTCCTAGACTACCCTTTCGGGTTTTCAGTCTATCGGGAAACCCTTTTTTTCCTAAGTTGCCCCTCCGGTGATCAACTTAGTGGGTTCTTTTATCTCTTTTAGTTTTATCCCTATTTTTTTCCTGGACCTTTTTTTTTATGGTCCACCGGGATACCCATTTTTGCCTAAGTTGCCCCTTGGGAGATCAACTTAGCGGGTTCTTTCAGGCGAAGTACTTTTTTACTATGTCTGCATTTACCAGGGATGGGAGATCGTCACCATCGATAGTTGATAAGATTAAAGCTCCCCCAGAGAAGACTTTTCTCACAACATATGATCCTTCGTAATTAGGCGTCCATTTTTCCCGTGGATCCGGATGAATCAGCAGAATCTTCCTTATTACCAAGTCTCCAACCTCGAGATTTCGAGGGTGAACTTTCCTGTAAAAATCCATTTTCAAATGCCTCTGATATAGCTGACCATGTCATATGACTGCCAGTCGTTTCTCTTGGATTAGGTTTAGTTGATCCAATCTCGCTTGCACCCATTCAACTTCATCTAATTTGACATCTGTTAATATCCTTAAAGAAGGAATCTCTACTTTGATGGGCAGTACCGCATCCATGCCATACACTAGAGAGAACAAAGTTGCCCTAGTGGAGGTGTGTACCGAAGTACGATATCCATGCAAAGAAAATGGGAGCATTTCATGCCAGTCCTTGTATGTTTGTACAATTTTTTGAACGATCTTTTTGATGTTTTTATTGGCTGCCTCAATAACGACATTCATCTTTCGAGGATATGGCGATGAACTGTGGTGTTTGGTATTGAAGTCTTTGAAAAATTCTTTCATCATTTTGTTATTGAGGTTAGACCCATTATCCATAATGGTCTTGTTTGGGACCCCATAACGATATATAATTTCCTTCTTCAAGAAGCGAGCCACCACTTACTTTGTAACATTTGCATATGAGACTACCTCCACCCATTTAGTGAAATAGTAAATGGCCACAAGGATAAAGCGATTCCCATTCGAGGCAGTTGGCTCGACGCCCCCGATTACGTCGATGCCCCACATGGCAAAAGGCCAAGGTGATGTTAAGACATTGAGCGGAACCGGTAGCACGTGGATCTTGTCTGCATAAATCTGGCATTTATGGCATGTTTGGATGTGGCGGTAGCAGTCAACCTCCATAGTCATCCAATAGTAACCAACCCTTAAGATCTTTTTAACCATGGTATGCCTACTGACGTGTGTCCCAAAGGATCCCTCATGAATTTCCATTATGATTCGGTTCACTTCGTGTATATCCATGCATCTGAGCAGAACCGAGTCATAATTTCTCTTGTACAATACATCCCTGCTTAAGAAGAACATAGTTGAGCGCCTTCAAAGGTATTTCTTATCTGTGATGGATACATCCTCTAGATATTCTTTTTTTTTCAGATACCTCTTGATGTCATGAAACCAGGGATGGGCGTCAGATTCTTCTTCAACCGCCAGACAGTATGCCGGTTCATCCAGGTAGTCAATGTGGATAGATGGAACTTCATTATTCCATTTAAACTTAAACATAGATGCCAGGGTAGCCAAGGCATCTGCCAATTGATTTTCCCCTCGAGGAATATGGTGAAATGTAATCTCATCAAAATATGAGATTAACTTCAAGACATGTACTTTGTATGGGATCAACTTGTGATCACGAACTTCCCAATATCCCTTAATTTTCCCGATTACCAAGGTTGAATATCCATAGACTTCTAGGATTTTGATCCTTAGGTCAATAACTAATTCTAAGCCAAAGATGCATGCTTCATATTTCACCATATTGTTGGTACAATCGAAACATAATCTTGTAGTAAAAGGGAGATGGAAACCAGTCGGAGAGGTGATGATTTCCCCAATTCCGTTTCCTTGAGCATTAGAAGCACCATCAAACACGATCATTCATCACGATCCTAGTTCTGGTCCTTCCCCTAGATCTAGAATGCTCAAATTTCTAATGAACATAATGTCTTCGTCGGGGAAGTCAAAATGCATAAGCTGATAATCCTCCATGGGTTGATGAGGCAAATAATCAGACAACACACTACCCTTGATGGCTTTCTATGTGACATGCTCGATGTCATATTCTGTTAATGCCATTTGCCATTGAGCGGCTCTTCCTGTGAGAGCAGGATTTTCAAAAATATACTTGATCAAATCCATTTTGGAGATCAAGAGAGTTGTATGCATCAACATATATTGCCTCAAGCGTTTGGCGGCCCAAGCCAATGCATAATGCGTATTCTCGAGCAATGAATATATGCTTTTGCAGTCGGTGAACTTTTTACTCAGGTAGTAGATTATGTGTTCTTTTCTACCTGTTTCATCATGCTGTCTAAGAATACAACCCATGAATCCCTCAAGAATTGTGAGGTACATGATAAGAGGTCTATCTGGTACGGGCGACATCAAGATTGGTGGCTCTTGCAAATATTCTTTTATCTTTTCAAATGCATTATAGAAATTATCGTTCAAAATAGATCGCCAGATCCTTGTGGAGTAATTTGAATATAGGCTCGCACGTGGCTGTAAGGTGAGATATAAATCTAGAGATGTAGTTTAATCTCCCTAAAAATCTACGAACCTCCTTCTTAGTCTTTGGAATTGGCATAACTTGGATAACCTTGACTTTATCAGGGTCGACTTCAATCCCACGTTGGTTGACGATAAAACCTAACAACTTGCCAGATCTTACCCCAAAAGTACATTTATTGGGATTTAGTCTAAACCTGAACTTCCTCAGTTGTGAAAACATATTTTCTAGATGAACCATATGTTTTTCCTCCATTTGGGATTTTGCGATCATATCGTCCACATATACCATAATCTCTCTATGAATCATGTAATGGAAGATAGTGACCATCGCGTGTTGATATGTCACACCAATGTTCTTCAAGCCAAAAGGCATAACCTTATAGCAAAAAGTCCCCCAATGGGTAATAAACATGGTTTTCTCCATGTCCTCGGGAACCATCTTTATTTGATTATACCCAGAGAACTCATTCGTGAATGAGAATACCGAGAATTGGGATGTATTGTCTACCAACACATCAATGTGAGGCAGAGGAAAATCGTCCTTAGGGTTTGCCCTATTCAGGTCTCGGTAATCAACACGTACCTTACCATCTTTCTTTGGCACAAGTACTATGTTCGCCACCCACTGAGGGTAATTTGTCACTACAAGAAAACCGACATCCAACTGCTTTTGGACCTCTTCTTTAATCTTGATGGCCGTATCAGGACGAGACCTCCTCAGTTTTTACTTTATAGGAGAACACTCTTCTCAGAGGGGTAGTCTATGCACAACGATGTCTGTATCCAGCCTAGGCATATCTTGATGAAACCAGGAAAATACATATATATACTCATGTAGGAGTTCAATCAACTTCTTCTTTACCTCGCCATCTAGGGTTGTGCCTATCTTGACCTCTTTCTTTTCCTCGTCCGACCTGATATTGATAATCTCCGCTGCTTATTGACGCGGTTGAATGACCTTTGATTCTTGCCGTAATAACCTGGACAACTCTTCAGGGAGTTCACAATCTTCTTCACCATCTTCGTCATCTTGGTAAATCGGATTGTCAAGGTCATATAGGACTATAGCAGTTTGGTTATCAATGGAACCTGAAGCGGATATGCATGATTTATGCTTGATTTTAGGATGGTGGGAAGGAAAAGATGATAAATGAAAAACATTGCCATATTATTATTTTTTGATAAAAAGGAAATAGTTAACGACATGGAGCACAAATTGAATGCGAAGATGTTTATTTTATTCATTAATGAACTTTTTTTAAAAATATGGGGCCCTACAAGTTTTCCCTATGCCTTGGGAAGAGCATAGAGTTTTCAAAGCAAAACAAAGAAAATTACTCTTCAATGAAAGTGACTTCTGCTATATCCACGATAGTTTAGTTATTGAGTGTTTGTCCTTCAGTCTTTTGGTACACGAAGCACACTTCGTTAGACACACCGCCTTCTCCTCCCACTACAAAAATTGAATTGTCTTTGAGATGCCTTGCATTGGTAAAAGTATTAGGTATCGTGGTAATTTTCCCTTTGATCACACTTGTGGCTACCTTCTTCTGAGTCGACTGATGGGAACGAAATCCCAACCCAAATCTGCCTTTGTTCACCGGTAGTTCAAGTATTCTGCCCTAGCCTGCAGGATGTCCGGCCTGTATTATAATCTTTGCATATTTCCATGAAGCCATAGAAAGTTTTGTGCCTTGAGATTCCTTCACTGGTGGAGCCATTTCCATATTCACCACTTTCGAATGCTTGGAAAGGAGTTTCATGGATCTCTCCTTCAAATGATGCCAAATGGCTCACCACAATGTCCTCTTATCCTTCCGCCACTACCAGTTTATTTCCAATCATGAACTTTAGTCTTTGGTGGAGGGTTGAAGTTACCGTGCCAGTTGAGTGTATCCATGGACGTCCGAGGAGACAACTGTAGGCAGGGTATATGTTCATTATGTAAAATGTGATAAAGAATATGTGAGGTCCAATATTCATAGGAAGGTCAACCTCTCCCACCACTGATCATTTCAAGCTATCGAAGGCTCTCACTATGAGTGTACTCGATTTTATCACCAATCCTTTGATAGTCAACTTGGACAACAAGTTCTTAGCTAGGACGTTCAATGATGAGCCAATATCCACCAACACTCTGGATAAAAGAGTATCCACACATTCAATTGAAATATGCAGCGCTTTGTTGTGGTTCTTACACTCGGGTGGCAATTCATCATCATTGAAACCCAAACAGCTGCTCGCAGAAATATTGGCCACGACAACTTCAAGTTGGTTCATCAGTATCTCTTGAGGCACGTGTGCGACTCTTACGAATTTCATCAAGGCTTCCCTATGCGCCTCAAAACTCATTAACAATGTCGGCATAGATATCTTTGAAGGCGTTTGGTTGAGTTGACAAACCACTTTGTAATCGCTCTTTTTGATGAGTCAGAGAAATTCTTCAACTTCATCACTGGGAGTTGCTTTCTACCCCTGACTATCATTCACCACTTGTTTACCCTGTGTCATACGGTGAACTGGACTTTTTTGTGGTTTTAATCGCAATGTCGCGGTTAGCAAGAGTCGCCACCGACTTTTCTTTTATCTAATAAGGAAAGGTGGAAAAGAACAGGAAAGACCTTAATTTAGATTTTGGGTTCGGGAGGTACGTTATACAAAGGGAAGGTGTTAGCACCCTTTGTATCCATGGTTATCCATGGGCTCTTAATTGCTCGATCACTTATATTATTTTTGTCTGAAAAAAAAGTGTTTGTGAATTGTTTGGAAAATTGTTTTTGGAAAGCGAATTTAACTTTGTAATGATTCTTGTATGAATATATACAAAGTAGTTATCTCGTTTAGTTTTGGAAATTGTTTAGAAAAATATAACTCGGTAATGATTCTAGTATGAATATATACCAAGTGGTGATTTTCTAAAGATATTTTGAAAGGTGTGAGGTGTGAAAATTGTTTTTAGATTGTGAGCCAACAATTAAGAGTCATACCGACCCAAGGTCTTTATGAGCATTTCCTATCCTTATGAGGGTAAAACTGTCCTTATTATTGAGAAATAAGTAGTTTTATCCTTTGGATGTTTAAGGGTCATCGTAGGGTCATCGATAGGTCATTGAAGGCAACAGTTACGAGGATATCTTAGCATTCGAAGGGACTATCATCTTTTAACCGTAGGCAACATCGGAGGGTCATCGAGGGACAAAGTTGTATATTCGAAGGCAACATCCGAGGGACTATAATTTATTTTATGATGATTTAACCGAAGGGTCTTTGCTAAGGGTATCCCCACGTTCGCGGGACATGACCGTAATATCGTAATCGTAAGGCAACAAAGAGAGGTCCAAGATCACTTATTCAAAGGCAAAGTTTTACAATTAATTATATAATTAGGATGAAACTCCACATTAAAATTATTAAAAATAATATATTAAAAAAAATTAATACATTAGAAATTAATACATTAAAAATTAATTTAGGGTGAAACTCCACAAGGGTATCCCACAACTAAAGTGGAATACCTAGCCAATAACCTTTTCCTGGGATATGCGAACCTTTACGAAACTCAAAAAAAAAAAGAAACATGTCAGAACACCAAATCAGGGTGCAATCGAAGATTACACCGGAGAAATATCACAACAATAAATAGGATAGGATGAATAATGCATGGCTATGATAAAACATAAAAAAAAAAGAATAGAAAAGTCAGCTACTGTCTCGTTCGCCTCTGCCTCGCCTAGCGAAGGCCAGGCGAATACTCGCCCCAGGCTCGCCTAGCGAGGTGCTAGCGAGCGGCCACGGATTTTGAATTTGAAAACAGCCCCATGTTAGGAACTTTGAATTTTATGGCATTTTATCACAGGAATAACATGGTCAAACATTCAGGGTATTCAGGCATATTTAAATTCCCATACGAAAGCAAATTATATATCAACATTTTATCATGATGCATTATATATGTAGATATGGCCAATTGAAAGTATAAACAATAGAGATACGCAAACCTGTTTGCCAATTCAAGGTTGAAGGGATTGACCACTTGTAGTATCGGAATAAGTTAGGCAGCGGGAATTGGACGGCGATGGCTTCGGTGCAGATGGGCTGCCTTCAGGGTTTCTTTACTCTGAATTCTCCGGGTAGGCAGGGTTCCTATGCCAAAACTTCTATTCGTTCTTCTCTGTTCTCCTCCTCTTTTTTTTTCAGTGAATCTCCCAGTGTAACTCCAAGTGTCCTTTCCTCTACTGAAACTTCAGTATTTATAGACTGATTTCGTGGGTAATGGGCTTGGAATGAGGGAGACCCAAGTCCAAAATAATTTGTTATATTTTATTTATTTATTTTAATTATTTAATTAATTAATTAATTAAAAAAAATTTCTTTTTTTTTTTTTTTTTTTTTTTTTTTTTTTTTTTCGTTTTTCGTTTTTTTTTTTTTTTTTTTTTTTATTTTTATTACTGAAGTGCTGGTATTTATAGTGATAATGGTGACCTAATGGGCTCAGAATGAAGCCCGAAATTTTTGTTGTCTGTCAGCTTCACTAGGCGAGCGCGTAGCGAACA
Organism: Lathyrus oleraceus; assembly: GCF_024323335.1. Lineage (NCBI taxonomy): Eukaryota > Viridiplantae > Streptophyta > Magnoliopsida > Fabales > Fabaceae > Lathyrus > Lathyrus oleraceus. The sequence goes on along the minus strand of NC_066581.1, from coordinate 327,877,961 downwards.
GGCCAGTTTGGGCCATTTTCTGGATTGGGCCATCCGTGAGCTGGGCCTTTGTTTCTTCAAGATCAGTGTTATATATGAGTCGGAATGCCTTGCAAAATGTCTTGAAATATTAATGGGCAAATTTTGGGGTATGACACCCTGGTTCTTGCTCGAAGATCCCCGGTTGTTATTGTCTGAGGGAGGTGCTGGTGCAAATACTCTACCACTTCGGGTTATACCCCCGACTCTAGTAATATTCACACTAGCTTCCTTGGACTCCATTTGTTCTTCCTTCACTTCCTGCCCATAGATATAGACTTTTGAGTCGTAATTCCATGGCACAACCTTTGTACTATCAAAAGCAAATGGAGACGGTACTATAATCATAAGTGGTGTAACGGGCTACGTTGTTGCACGTATCGGGATCAAATCATAGGGAATCTCGATAGGCACATGTGTCAGATCATAAGGAATCTCGAGAGTAGCCACTTCATCTATGGTGGATATATGTTCTACCAGCATAACTCTTTTATCTATCAACTTCTGGATACCATTTTTCAACTTTCCACAGACTTGCGGATTCATCAAGCAATCTTCACGATCCATACCACATCCAGGATGTATCTTGTTCATCAATAATTGCTCCTTAACAACAACCAACAATGTTTTTATCTCATCCATACAGAACATTACCTTTTTTCCTTCCTCTATCACACTTACGGAAGGCCCGACATGAGGTGGCATATGATTGTTGTTGGTGTTGGGACCATTTGGCGTAAATGAAATAGCCTTAGTGTCAATTAAATCATGTACCTTATATTTTAGAGCCTTGCAATTATCAATTGTATGGCCGGGTGCTCCTAAGTGGAATTCACAATGGGCGTTGGCATCAGGTCCAAGAGGAATATCAGTTGGAGGCTTCAACTCCCTCAACTGTACCAAAGACCCCTTGAGCAAGTATGGCAATAAGTGTGCGTAAGTTGTCGGGATGGGATCAAATTTCCACTCGGGCCTCCTTTGCCTATATCGTCCGGGTTGATAGTATTATTGTTGTTGACGAGCGTATGATTATTGGTAGGGGTGTTCAAAACCAAACCAACCTAATAGAAAACCGCAAACCAAACCAAAACCGTAAAAAACCGCATTTGGTTTGGATGTGTTTGGGTCATTTTCTAACAAAACCGCATGGTTTGGTTTGGTTTGTGGTTTGTGTTTTTCAAACCGAACTAAACCAAACCAAACCGCATTATGTTACAAAACAAACTTCAATTATCCCACATCCAACCTAAAACTCAAACTTAGTATGCCTTAACCTTACAATTAAAAATGATTTTCTCTTACTCACACTTAGGGTTTCAATTTCAACCTTCTTAAGTCTCTCATAGTAGTATCACATATTCTTCTCATCTTCTTTACCATGTACGTTTCGCCTTTTCTACTCTAATATTTCCTCTCTTATGTTCTTTATTTTTTATCTTTTATGTTACTATTTTCTTTTCCAATTATGTTTTTATCGCACATTTCTTCTCAATCCCGCATCTCTTATGTTCTTTTTTTCATCTTCTCCAATCTCTCATCTCATATGTTTTTTATGTTTTATTATAATATCTTTGATATTATTTTATTCTACTATTTTATATATGTTTTTTATTTCATTTTTGTCTAATCTAATTTTTGTATATTGAATGAGAAGTTTTTGTCTCAATATGATAAGTTTTGATGTTATTTAGTAATGTATGAATGACTAAACACAAAGTTATGTTGTTCTCTATAGGTGTATGTATGGCTCAATAAAAATATTGTAAAAAACTGAACCAACCGAACCAATCCAAACCGCATTGGTTTGGTTTGGTTTTATTTCTAAAAGCCAACCGAACCAAACCGAACCACATGTTTTTTTCTCTTGCGGTTCGAATGATTTTTATCGTCAAAATCGCCCAAACCGCACAACGAACACCCCTAGTTATTGGTACAGAGCTGGATATTGACCAACATTCTGCTCTGCTGGTATGGTATAAGGCTGTTATTGATATGGATCTAATGCCACATCAACCACTTGCTGATAAGGCGCTCGATATGCTCTACGCTTTCCCCTAGCCACTGATGTATTATTGGTTTATGCTTCCTTTTTCTTGGTGAAACTAGCGTAGGGTTTCTTTGTCCCATTAGATGGGCCAACAACACTCTGTATCTTTCCACTTTTCAGACAATTCTCGATCCTTTCTCCAGCGACTATTAGATCTGAGAATCCAACAGAAGTACTTCCTATCAATTTCTCCAGATATGGACCTTGAAGAGTACCCATAAACATGTCAACCAACTCTTTATCAAGGAGCGGGGGTTGAACCCTAGCTGCTAGCTTTCTCCACCGCTTGTCGTACTCCTTAAATGACTCATCAGTCTTCTATGTCGAGCTTTAGAGTTGGGTCCGATTTGGAGCCATATCCGTGTTATAATGATAATGTTTAAGAAATGCCTCAGCTAGCTCCTTCCAAGTTCAGATAAACATACTCTCTGTAGCGGGGTATTTGTTACCATTAGAGATATTGACTAAATCCAAGGTAAATCATACAAGTCGAGTCGCCACCGCACTTCTATTTATCCAAAGGAATGGTTAGAAAGCGAACAAAAACCTAAAAGTTTTATCGAATCAAAAACTAGTAAAAGAGAGTCAGAGATCTGGGTAAGGGGGTTGGTTATGCAATGGGAAGGTGTTAGGCACCCAAAACATCCTAGGTACTCCTAGGAAGCCCTTTTCACATTTGTTGTAAGGTTATTGTTTTGTGAAAAATTTGTTTGTGCAAACATGATTGAAGAGATGAGAGGAGAATGTACAAATTTATTTACATTTTGTGTTTGGATGGATAAACCCATTGCCTACGTACCATCTTAAAAAGGTAGGATCAAAACCTCGTAGTTTGGGGTAAAAATCTCAAAATGAGTTGGTGAATTGATTGGTCCAAAAGCCTTAAGGTCTTTTGTTATCCAAGGGAGAAAACTCAACCTAAAACCACAAATCCACCATGTGAGGATAGCTTCAACATGCTAGTGAGGGGTTAACCCTATAATAAGCATGGAAGACTCATTGTCCATCACTAAGGATATAGGTGAGTATTACATCTACCTCAAGGATAACTCAAACCTAATAGCTAAAGGTTATGAAAAATTTGATTAATCAACTGGCCATTGAAACCACAAAAAACATTTGAATGGGTTATATTTACCAATGAAAAGTATATACAAAATACGGTCAAAGTTGACTTAGAGATTCAATTCAAAATAAGTGTTATGAAAAGAAAAGTTTGAAAATCAAAAGCATAAGGCTTAGGTTTCTAAGGTTGAAAAAAACAAGTGTTAGATGTTTGCACAAAAGTTTTGGCTTGGGTCAGAGTGGAGGGAAGAAGAAGAATGGCTAGAGTCCTAAACATACAAAGAGGTAAGGAATAAGAAACAAAACCAAAAATGGAGTTCCTCTCTTGAGATCATATTGATGATCCAAGTAGCTCCCACCCTTTGGAATAAGCAATCACATAAGCATAAACTTAAGCAATCAACAAACAAGTCTCTTAGCAAACTCCTCAATGAATCTTGGATTTCTCTCTCTTGGAAGCCCATGGCAATGGTTCCCCAAATTGGCTCAATGTTAGAGTCCCTAGCACAAAGACAACACACATCAAAAAGTTCTATTAACAATCAAAGAATGGACAAGAGGGAGTTTAGAATATGGTCCTTTCAATGTTCATCTTCAAGCTTTAAGCATTCTAAAGGCAGGAGGCCTAGTTGCTCTTTGACATTTAAGCATTCTAAAGGCATGAGGCCTAGTTGCTCTTCAACTCCATTAGCTTGGGTAAAGTCCTAAGATCTAAGTCCATTTTGTCCAATTCTTTGCATTTGGTTTACAACAAACAGACAAACACAAACACAAAAGATATATATACAATTATATGCTCAAGTGAGCAAAAGGCAAATGGCATTAGCATAAACATGTGCTCAAGTGAGCAAAGGAAAAAGCAAATGAATAATATGTACAAGAATAGTAAATTGCATAAAAAGTAAAGAGCAAAAAGTAAATGTTAATGGTTAATGATTAGTGTTAATAGTTAGCGTGCCATAAGGCAAATTTAGCGCTATGTTAAGCAATCGTAATTGGACTTATGTAGAAGTCACAACTATCTGAGGCCGGTCAATAATAATGTAGGCAACAACACAAGTTAGACGTCTTGATTAGTGAACCAAGTTCCAACAACTTGCCATGCCAAAAAGAAGAAGAGAATTGATCTTGTATTGGTTTAAGTCTTTTGCATGTTTAGGAAACAACCTATCCTTAATGCAAAGCCATTCACTTGATCAAATGATCAAGATGAATTAGATTTGAATCAAGGAAGGTTAAGTCTCCCTAATCAATGCTAACTTATCAACCTTCAACTCATTGATAAAAAAAAAGAAAAAGAAGAAGAAGAAAGAGATGAATAATGGAAAAGGAAATGGAAAGAATAAAGTGCATAAGGTGAATAAAATGTACCAATCCATGTGTGTTGACCAAATTACATTGAAAGTCAAAGTCAAACAATGAGAAACCAGAAATGGGATGAAGATTGGAGGTCAAGCAATAAGCGAAATATTTTTGGCATTTTAATATTAAAAATAAACTTGAATTAAAAATAAAAGAAAGGTCAAACTTCAAAATCACTTCAAATCAACCTTGAAAGGTCCAAGTGATTTATCCCAAGTTCAACAAGGCCAAACAAAGTTTCACAAAAAATTTCAGCATTTTTAAAAGTCAGAAACTATTTTTAATCAATTAAAAAGTAATAAAAATAACCTAATTGAACTAAAATCTCAAATAAATCTCAAATCATATAAAAAATTGATGAGAATATTTTTCATAGATCCATCATCATTCAAATAGGTTAGGAAAATATTTTTGTATTTTTTGAATATCAAAAACTATTTAAAATGAATTAAAAATAACCAGAAAAGAGAAAATTCACAAAAAATAACAAATGACAAAATAAAAAATATTAAAAATCAATTTTAGAAACTAGAATTTAAATGGAGAAGAATGCAATTGGTCCCATATTTTTTGGATTAAAACTAAAGAAGTTATGAATTTTTGAAAATAAAGGAAATAAAAGAAATTAAATCAGAAATTAATAAAATCAAAAAAACCAGGAGCGTTTGATCAAGCCTCATTAATTGACGTGGATGATCAGACGCTCCACATGCGCGCTTCCATGGTAGGCTTTAGTCAATGCGAAACATGTGGCATTATTGAAAGTAAACAAAATGCATGGCTGAGATTAAAACGTGGGAGATGCATCCAACGATCCAGATTGAATCTGGCATGGTGGACGGTGGCCAGCGCCACCGTCTTCTCCGGCGAGCACTCAAGCTCCGGCCAGAGTTGCAGGTCCTCCAAACTCAACCAAAATCCACGATCTAGGTACCAAATTAAAGTTGGGGTGATGTACATCACCCCTGTACCATCCATTTCTACTCTAGATCTCCATAGTGAGAGAAATCAGAGGTTGAAACTTGATGGTGTTCATCATGAACTTGTTAGATTTTGAAAATTGAATGCACAACAATGATGCCTCTATGGAGAGGACTTCAGACAACACAATAGCCAAGCAAATAGGTCAAGAAATAGTGAGTTTCGAAGAAAAAACCAGTTGAAGAGAAACTTTGAATTGTGGTGATCTGAGCTTGCTTCCTTGCTTCCTTTGGCCAAACAGAAGTACAATGGACTATGAGAGAGAGGTCTAGGAACTTTAGATCTAGAAATTCAACCAGATTTAGTTGAATTTCAGATCTGAGAAATTTGAATGAAAATGAAATAGTTCCTTTGGTGAGAGGTTTGGTTTTCAATTCAGCAGTATTTCAGGTTGATTCATGGATCCTTTCAAGTGAAGCAAGCAAGTGTATTTATAGTGGAAGCTGATGCAAGGAGGTGGAAAATCCGTGTGCATGGCAAGAGGATATTCATTGCATGGGCTTGCATGATCATGTAGAAGGCCCAAATCCAATGCCAAATGCAATCTGAAGTATAATTGAGCTGAAATGGACGTGTGGTTGGCATGGTATAGGCTTGTGTAATGAGTTTCAACATGTTATGCACAATTATGCCTAAAACTTCTCCTCTTCGAAAATGCCATTTTCCAAATCCAAACATGAGCATGTGAGTAATGGTTGGAAAGGTCTTGATGTAAGGAACAAATGTTATGTTGGGAAAAAATCCATTTGAAGTGTGGAAATTAGTGAATTTTGAGTTTAAAGTGTAAGGTGCAAAACATGCAAAGGTGAGGTTTCCAAATTTGGCCAATGTTCAAGCCCCTCTGATTTGCTGATGCAAGCCTCAAATGAAATAACCTCTAACATAAAAGTTATAGATCTTTTCAAGACAATCAAAATGGACTTAAATTGTGCATCATTTGGATTTTTGATGAAAGAGTTATGGGCACTTGAAGTTGGACTTTTTTGAATTTCAATGCATTTGGTCCAAAGTGACCTATAATGTTTTGCATTATCACATGTATTTCTTTTGAGATTTTGAAATTTTGTTCAACATAACATTTGAATTAGACATCTTAAGCTTTCCAATGAATTTGATCCCACCTCAAAATCATAAAAAATGAATGAGTTATGTTCTTGGGAAGTTAACCCAAAATTAGGGTTTCAGTCAAAATGACCTATAATGTCTTGGAATGGATGATGACCTCCCAAGCTTCAAATCAATTTGTGATGAACATGAAAGTTGTTCATATTGTACTTAAGAACATTTTTTCTTTTTGGATCATATCCATTTGACCAACACATAAAACGTTAGATCTCAGTGCATTTCAAAATAGTTAGATGAATTGACTGATCAACTTCTCAAGTCCATGACTCATATCTTGGTGAATTGATGATTGAGGACACTCAAATAAGTTCAAATATGCATGAAATGATGAATTAAAGAACTTCCCTTTATTGTGTTTGACCATGGGCTGAGGTTGCTTCATGAGCAAGGCATTGTGGATGATCTGATGAACTAGGGTTTCCTTGGGGGACAAACCTTAAACCCTTTGACTTGCTTTGATCAAAATGATGAATTGAGGTGCTAGGGAGGCATATTTGATGGATAAGAGATTTGGTAACCATTACCATGCTTGCTTTCATCTCCTCTTGACCTTATCATTGCACAAAGGATCTCCTTGAAGCTTTTGACCTTGTGATTGCCCAAGCTACAAACAAAAGATGTTAGTGACATATTTTTGTGCTTTTGGTTAGTAAACAAAAATAATAAAAGAAATAATATATAATTCAAGCATGCTTGGTGATCTCAAACCACTCACAAGAAGTCCCACCCAAAGGTAAGGGGAACTAAGATGCTCATGATCCTTGAGGCAATGCAAATGCAATGTCATGATGCCATGAGGGATCTTAGGGTCAAAATTGGGGTCTTACACTCTCCAACTGCATATACCATTCTAATGAGGCCCAACTGAGTTTGTCTTGGAAGAAGTGCATGAGTAGCTTCTCATCACTGGAGTATGCAACAATTTTCTTGCAGTATGCTCGAACCTGAGTTTTGGGATAGTTGACCCCCTTGTACTTCTCAAAGCTAGGAACTTTGAACTTGGTAGGTATTTGGACGCCTGACACCAGACACATCTTAGCAGCATCTAACCCAAAAGAGTTGGACCCCTCCATAGCTTTCATCTTCTCTTCTATGACACAAAACTTTCTTTCTATCTCAGCACTAGTCGACCCAAAAGCATCATAGACCTATTCATCTCTTGGATTAAAGAAAGCATCACTCTGATCATCCACCTCAAAGACAAGAGGATTGATAGTGTGACTAATATTCTGGTTTATTGGACCCCCTCCCATAGTTAGAGGCATGCCTACAGACGGGCCCACAGGGATCTATATAGCAGGATTGATAGGCGGTTGTGTAGGAGGGTTGGTAGCAGCAACAACCCTCTCATTGGCTTGGTGGAGTTCCTCTTGACCCCTAGCAATAACTTCCTATCCCATGGACACAACTTGGATCGTATCCATCAGTTGGCACATATGGGTACGCATGCTGAATATTTCTCCTCTCAAAGCATTTTGGTTCTGTTCGAGCTGGTCCATGAGTGATTTTTACCTACTTCGGGTGTTATATGGATGTCGAGTAGTCAATTTTCCGTTTCTGGATGGAAAAATGGTCAAGTGGTAAGTTTCTTGTTTTGCTTTATGTCATGTAGAATGTTGCATGCTTTGGTTTTATTATTTTTATTGGAAAAGCTCTTAGTTGTCGTGTTATTTATTGCGAGAAACAATTAGACAATTGACATTGCAATCAAGAATTAAAGAACACACAAGGTGGAATCATAAAGCCTTATTCTTTCATCTTGTTTTTTGAACATAACAAGTACAAGCAATCTAAAAAGAAAACCCTATTTGCACTGAAAACAACTACCAGTTACAAGTTGACTTGGAAGGTGACCCATTGAGATTTACGAAGAGCTTCGACATCAGTGATTAGCTCGGCTAGAGTCTTCTTATAGAACTTCACAAAGTTGTAGACCTAGTGAGGAGTGTTTTCTGGTCACATGATTAGGTCGGCCTCTTTCATCTTGTCAGGGGAATCCTGGAGAGCATAGTCGGTCATAACCTCCATATCTGCGTACTTGTTCTTCCATTCGGTGTAGAGACTTTGCAGGTTCCTAATGATTGTGTCTTTTTCAACTATGGCACCTTCGGTTCTTTGATAGGCATCTTCCCAATAATGATAGTTGTTTCTTAACTCTTGGTAAGCTTCATCAATAATTCATGCTGTAAGACCCCAATTTTGACCCTAAGATCCCTCATGATATCTCATCATTTGCATTGGCTTTGGGATCACACCTTTGACATCCTCCTTACCCCTCATTCTTTGGGTTTGCATTGGGAGAGATCACCAAGCACATTTGATTGTATCATAATTTATTTTTCTTTGTTTACTAACCAAAATACCAAAAACATGTCTATGTATAACTTTGTTTCTTTTGTAGGTAGTGTGTGTGTCCACGTATGCCTCATCAAGCTCACAACTAGGGTTTGAGACCCTCAATGCAAAGAGATAAATCAAGAGATGGTTCACTATGGTTCTAAACATCATATATGGATCCCCCATGTTCTTCATCTATCATTTGGATCAATAAATTATCAAGAGTTTGAAGCTTGTTTTCCTTGGAAACTCTAATTCATCTGGGTATCTTGTGTGACTTCCTCAACAAGTTTCTTCAACAATTGGTCCAATATATCAAGGGATACTTCATCATACATCATCTTATACATATATGATCCTCCATGAGTCCCAAAGATCAAAATAACTTCAAATTTTCGAGTTGGTTCGAAGAGGTTGACCAGAGAAAGTCAACAAGTCAAAATTGGGGTTCCCTAGACCCTATCTCCTACAAGTTTTGTTATATGAAAATTATTACAAGATAAATGTTACTCCTTATGACATTACAAACAACTTTCATGTTGACATCAAGATCTAGTTTTTCTTGGAAAGTCATGTTTTATGGTGAAAGATTATAAGTCATTTTGTTTGTGCCCTAGTTAGGAGGTCAACTTCCAAGGACCATAACTTGCTCAATTTTTATGATATGAAGGCCATCCAAGTTTCATGATCAATTTCAAGATGTCCTTTCCAACTTTGATTCTTTGAGAAATGTCAAATTCGACTTGCAAGGGCATGTGCTAAGAGGAAACATTATAGGTCATTTTGGGCCATTACCACTGAACAAGCAATTTTCCTCAACTTCTAAAATGTATAACTCCCTCATGCCAAATCCAAATAAGGTAAAATTTGTGACCAAATTGAATAGGGATGAAAGAGATACAACTTTGGTGAAGAAACCATTTCCATTTGAAGCTCATAGCAAAAGTTATTCAAGGTGGAAGAAGTGGTCATTTGACTTGGTACTTAGAAAAATTTCAATTATGTTTGATTTCTCAAACTTCCACCTCAAAATTCATCATGATCCAAGCTTCAAATGGAAAACATTTAAGGGATTTTGATGTTGGACCTTTCCAAAAAGTTCAAGATCACCTTATTTGGACAAGATTTAAGGGACTTGCGCATGATTCCTTTCATAGGTTTATTTTGGAAAGATTTAAATTCAATTGACCATTTTCTTTTGCATGCTTACATATTAATGTTTCAGTACTCATTGTACACGAATTGGAGCAAGATTACCTCATGAATTGGGCCTAAATCATTGCCCATGCATCCATGCATCAAAGTTGCTAAAATTGGCAAAATTCTAAAGTGTGTGAAAAGCAACTTGCTAGGCTATATATACATGACCATTGTGATTAGAATGAGGATACCTTCTGCCCAAGCTTTGAACCCTTGCATCCCTAGCCTCCATTAAAGGATGAACTTGAAGATATCACTTGAAATCGAGTTTCAATTCTCCTTCTATTTTGAGATTGAAACTCCAAGAATCCAAGCCTCTCTTTGATCCATTTCACTTCCTGCAAGCTTCTAGAGTCGAGCCAAGGCAAATTGGAAGCAAGATCAAGCTGAATTGAAGCTACCCGAAGGTGATTTTTCTCAAACTTCTCTTCTTCGATTCTCCCTCATTTCTCAACTATTTTGCTTGATTATTGGTTGTCTGAAGTCCTACCAATGTAGGCAGCAAGATTAAGTTGCTTTTAGGTCAAATCGAAGCAACTCAGATCATGAACCTCAAATTTCAAATCTATGTATCTTTCAATATACTTGGAATTGGATGAAATGGAGGTCAGATTTGAGCTCCTGAGCATTTTTACTTTAAAATCATGTTCATACTTTTTATTTTGGTGAAGGTTTGTGGTGGACCAGTCTAGTGAGGTCCACCGGAGAAGAAGACCGAAGCTAGGGTTCCGGTGGTGCGTTGTTGGCACTCTCCCAACCTTCTGATTCATTTGAAATGTTTTAATCCTGGCCGCTCCTTGTGATTACCATCCATATGACGCGTTGATTGAGGTGTATGGTGTGAAGCTCGCGCTTGGCCATCAGATCTATCACCTCAATTAATGAGGGAGATTTGATGGCCCTTGTTTTTTTTTGTATTTTCTAAATTTCCATTCAATCCACTTATTTTATTTAATTCATTGAAATTTTATTTTTAATCCAAAAAATATGGGACTTTCACAAAAAATCTGTAAATATTTTTCTCTTACATATTTTGAATTAAAATCCTTTTTTGGATTAATTTTGGTATTTTTCATGAATTAAATGTTTGTGTGCATATTTTTAATTGCTTAAAAATACTCCGGACTTTCTAAAAATTGTGGAATCTTTTGTCTAAGGTCCTTTGACCTTGTTTGACCTAGGATAAATCCCTTGGCCATTTATTTGGTGTTTTGAAGGGATTTGAGGTGTTGACCAAATAACAATGTATTTTAATTCATTTTAATGTGATTTTTAATTTATTAAATGTTTAAAAATTATGTTGAGCCATTTTTATGGTCCTGTGATGTTTGACTTTCTGTTTGGGCCTTGTTCATGGTTAATTTGAATTTTGTTTGACCAATGAGATCTCTAATGTCTAAATGTTAATGGATTCATCAATGACCCCGTGTCAGATGAATTAATACAAGTATGACTGAGATAGGTCCCTCCCATTTTATTTTAGTGTGTGGTATGCGTAAGTTCCTTATTTTGACCCTAAGATCCCTCATGGCATCATAACATTGCTCATTGCATTTTGCCTCAAGGATCATAGCATCTTGGCTCCTTAACCTTTGGGTTGGGACTTGTGTGAGTGGCTTGAGACCACCAAGCATGCTTGAATTGTATATCATTGCTTTTCTTATTATGTTTACTAACCAAAAGCACAACAATATGTCACTAACTTTGCTTGTTTTGAAGCTTAAGCAGTCATGTGATCCAAGGCTCCTAGGAGGCCCTTATGCCCATTGAAGTGGCCAGATGAAGATGAAAGCAAGCATGACAATGGTTCAAAAAGCTCTCAATAATCATATATTCCTCCCAAGTATCTAAATTTGTCAAATTGATCAAGATTAACCAAAGGGCTTGAGGATTGTTTCCCAAGGAAACCCTAATTCAACTGTGCATTGACTGTGCCTTGTTCATGAAGCAACCTCAACCTATGATCAAATACAATCAAGGGAATTTATTTCTTTCATCATTTTATGCATATATGAGCCTATGTGAGTGTCCTCGATCATTCAGTCATCAATATTTGAAGTTTGGACTTGAGAAGTTGATCAGTTAATTCATCTGACTATTTTGAAATCCACTGAGACCTAATTTTTGATGTGTTTGTCAAATGAAGATGATCCCAAGATAAAACATGTTATTAAGAACCATATGAATAACTTTCATGTTCATCAAAAATCCATTTAAAACATGGAAGGTCATCATTCATTTCAAAACATTATAGGTCATTTTGACTGAAACCCTAATTTTGGGTCAACTTCCCAAGAACCTAACTCCTTCATTTTTTATGATTTTGAGATGAGACCAAGTGCATTGGAAATTTCAATATGTCTAATTCAATTTTTATGTTGGACAAAATTTCATAATCCTAAAATAAACACATGTGATAATACAAAACATTATAGGTCACTTTGGACCAAAGTCATTGAAATATGAAAAAGTCCAACTTCAAGTGCCCATAACTTTCACATAAAAATTCCAAATGATGCAAACTGAAATTCCAAACTGCTTGTCTTGAAAATATCTACAACTTTGATGTGGAAGGTTTTGTCATTTGAGGCATTCATCATTGAAACAGAAGGGCATGAAGTTGGTCCATGTTGGTAAAATTTTCAATTACATGTTTTGTACCTTGAACTTCATGGCCAGTTTTCAATATTTTCCCAACTCCAAATGGATTTTTGTTCAACATAACATTTGTTCCTTATCTCAAGACCTTTCCAACCATCACCCACATGCTTATGTTTCAATTTTCCAATTGGCATTTTCAAAGTGGTGAAGCTTTGTGACCAATTATGCATAACATGTTAAATTTCCATGCACAAGCTAATGCATTGCCATCTGCATGTCCAAATCCATTTGTTTGATGCTCAGTGTAACACCCCGATAATAATAAAATAATTATTTAAATTGAGTTAATAATTTATTTATTAATTTAATTAAATAATTGGAAATTTTATTATTATTATTTTTGGATTATTATTATTATTCGGAAAATATATATATTTTGGAAATAAGAGAAAGAATCCCACTTGGTAAAAAGAAAGTTTCACGTGAAAACAGAGAACGATCGTGAAAGAGGAAAAGGGCAAAGAGACAGAGCAAGGGCTGAAGGTTGAAGAGAGAAAAGCTTGGAGCTCGAAGATTTGCCGGATTAATCAGGTAAGGGGGGTTTATCGTCGATTAATGGGTATTTTGGGATAATATGTCATGAGTAGTGATAAGCCGTTAATTTGACCCTAATTGGGATTGGTAAATGTTGAAATGTTGTTGGATGAACTGTGCTGAAAGTTGAAATTAAATCGGTATTTGTGCGAGTAATGTTTTCCCGATCGTATAGCTTTTTACGGAATCGGAATCGGAGGTCCGGAAGTCCTCCAACGGCGGAATTCTGCATTCTGCCGTGTGTTAGCGCAGGAATTGTTGTTTGGTCTGCGTTAACCGGTTAACCCAGGGTGTTAACTGGTTAACACTGTATTGAAATGTGAAAATATTGAGTTTTTGCCTGCGTTAACCGGTTAACCCAGGGCGTTAACGGTTAACACTGTTGCGTTTTGCCAGAAAGTGAGTTTTGCCTGCGTTAACCGGTTAACCCAGGGCGTTAACCGGTTAACACTGTTGCAGAGCGAAAAATTATTGTTTTTAAATGTGGTGTACCTAATTGAGGGTTGGCCTATGTCGCCTATGGTGTAATAGGGATAAATTCCCGCTGTTTTGAGCAGTATATGCAATATTGAAATGTACTAATATTGTGGTTGTTGTTTGGCATAATCTGACATGCTTATGTGATGAAAGATTGATGATGTATAATGATGTATATGATGCTGTGAATATATATATCATGCATGTATGTGTGAATGGACTGTTGTATGGCTCAGAGTGTGAGCATATGTTTATTCTTGAATTACTGTTGATGTTGCATTGCTAGATGATTAGCATGTATGGCATAGCCTTCGGGGCTGTAGCTAATTCCCATAGTGAGGAATTAGTGAGTGAACCATTGTGGGTTTGTTGTTGATGTTTGCATACTAGATGATTAGTGTGCATAGTCTAGCCTTCGGGGCTGTAGCTAATTCCCATGGTGAGGAATTAGTGAGTGAGTCACTAGGTCTCAAATGAATGGGACTAGTGAGCTTAGTAGCCGTATCTGGAGGGATCGGTGAGCTTGAACTATATGTTCAAGAATAGTCGGTACCGCATGTGTAGAGTCTCATTGCATAAAAATATGTATGGCGTATAATATGAATGGATGTGTTCCAATATTATACGTGTGTTGTGTTGTTGTTAAGTATGATTTGAGATTATACTGGTATTGTATATTGAGGTTGAGTACGATGTTTAAGCCAATGAGCTATTACTGAATGTGTATTGCAATTAGGGTGATTGATGTGTTAATTACTTGGCATTACATGTTGTTTTATAATGCTTATTATATTGATTGAGGAACTCACCCTTACAACTATTTTTCAGGTAACGAGAAATGAGTTGAGTAGAAGCAAATGCTTGGAGTCTAGTGTAGTCTCCCTAGTGGGTCATGCTCTGATAGATGTAACATCGGGCGGGAAAACTTTGACTATTATTGTTGTTGTTGTTGAACTAAATTACATGTGATGTTACATGTTTTGCATGATTGAGTTGATCTCTATCCGCTGCGTAATTGTGCAAATACTTTATATTTAAATTAAATAAAAGAGCATGATGGTTATATTGTTTAAATGGTGTGGAATGTTTGTGTGACACCCTTGGTGCACTATTACTCTGATTATATGTTTATTATTTTAATTAATTTTTGGGGTATTTTAGAAGGGTGTTACATTAGTGGTATCAGAGCATAGTCGGTCGTGTCGAGTCGTAATTATTCTGTTTCCCTGTACGGGATAGGTGTTGTGTAACCCTATCAGTACTTATTGTTTTAGTTTGTTGGGTTTTCAGAATAGAGATGGCTGGAAGAGGTAGAGATGATGCTGCGATTGCTGAGGCTCTGGGTATGCTGGCTGGAGTACTTGGAGGGAATCCAAATGTTGTAGGAATGGGAGCTGCTCGTCAACTGAGTGAGTTCCAGAAGAACAATCCTCCAATGTTCAAGGGAGCATACGATCCAGATGGTGCTCAGAAGTGGTTGAAGGAGATCGAGAGGATCTTCAGAGTAACTGAGTGTGCTGATAACCAGAAGGTCAGGTTCGGTACACATATGCTGTCAGAGGAAGCTGATGATTGGTGGGTTGCTACCCGCACTGAGTTGGAATCTGCTGGGAATACTGAGATCACTTGGGCTGTGTTCAGGGAAAGGTTCCTGAGAAAGTATTTTCCAGAAGATGTCAGAGGAAAGAAAGAGATAGAGTTCTTGGAATTGAAGCAGGGTAACAGGTCGGTTACTGAGTATGCTGCGAAGTTCACCGAGCTGTCAAAGTACTATACTCCCTATAATGAGGCTGCTGGAGAATTTTCGAAATGTGTGAAGTTTGAGAACGGGTTGCGTCCTGAGATCAAACAAGCTATTGGATATCAGAGGATCAGGGTGTTTTCTGACTTGGTTGACTGTTGCAGAATTTTTGAACAGGATTCCAAGGCTAGAGCAGAGAGCTATCAGCAGAGGTTTGATAGGAAGGGTAAGAATCAGATGGATCGTGGAAAACCGTATGCAGCTGGCAAAGGTTTTCAGAAGCAGAGTGGGATGAAGAGGCCTAGTGGGGGAGACTCTAGTGCTCCTGCTAAGTGTTATAGATGTGGTCGGGCTGGACATCGTGTTCATGAGTGTACCAGTGCTGAGATGAAGTGTTTCAAGTGTGGGAAAGGTGGTCACTTGGCTGCAGAGTGCCGATTGAAGACTGTAACTTGTTTCAACTGTGGAGAGTTGGGTCATATCAGTCCCCAGTGTCCTAAGCCGAAGAAGGAGAATCAGTCAGGAGGCAAGGTTTTTGCTCTATCAGGTTCTGAGACTTCTGCAGATGATCGTTTGATCAGAGGTACGTGTTATATTAATGGCTTTCCCCTTATAGCTATTATTGACACAGGTGCTACTCATTCTTTTATATCTGTGGATTGTGCTGTGAAGCTTAAGTTAGAGATATCTGAGATGCGTGGAAGTATGGTGATTGATACTCCTGCAAAGGGTTCAGTGACTACTACTTCGGTTTGTTTGAGTTGTCCTTTGAATATTTTTGGTAGAGAATTTGGGATAGACCTTGTGTGTCTTCCATTAGTGCAGATTGACGTTATCTTGGGTATGAACTGGTTGGTGTTTAACCGAGTCTATATCAACTGTTTTGATAAGACAGTGATATTTCCTGAGATTGAGGAAGGGCAGAGTCTGTTTCTATCAGCCAGGCAGGTGAATGAGGAAGTGGCAGATGGGGCAGAGTTGTTTATGCTGTTGGCAACTTTAGAGGCTAAAGATAAACTGGTGATTCGTGATCTAGCAGTGGTGTGTGACTTTCCTGATGTGTTTCCGGAAGAAGTGAATGAGTTACCGCCAGAGCGTGAAGTTGAGTTCTCGATTGAATTGGTACCTGGTACTAGACCGATATCGATGGCTCCGTACCGTATGTCTGCTGTTGAGTTAGCTGAATTGAAAAGTCAGTTGGAAGATTTGTTGGATAAGAAGTTTATTCGTCCAAGTGTGTCACCGTGGGGTGCACCAATGTTGTTGGTTAAGAAGAAGGAAGGTACTATGAGGTTGTGTGTGGACTACAGGCAACTGAATAAAGTGACGATCAAGAATCGGTATCCTTTGCCGAGGATTGATGATTTGATGGATCAGTTGGTTGGTGCGAGTGTGTTCAGCAAGATAGATTTGAGATCTGGGTATCATCAGATACGTGTGAAAACTGAGGATATTCAGAAGACTGCTTTCAGAACGAGGTATGGACATTATGAGTATTCTGTAATGCCTTTTGGTGTGACTAATGCGCCTGGAGTATTTATGGAGTACATGAATAGGATTTTCCATCCGTACTTGGATCAGTTTGTTGTGGTGTTTATTGATGACATTTTGGTGTATTCGAAATCTGAAGAAGAGCATGCTGAGCATTTGAGAGTGGTTTTAGGAGTGCTGCGAGAAAAGCAGTTATTTGCTAAACTGTCTAAGTGTGAATTTTGGTTAGAAGAAGTTAGTTTTCTTGGTCATGTGATTTCAAGAGGTGGTGTTGCTGTTGATCCTTCTAAGATAGAAGCGGTATCTAAGTGGGAAGCTCCGAAGTCTGTTGCTGAGGTTCGAAGTTTCCTTGGTTTGGCTGGTTATTATAGGAAGTTCATTGAGGGATTTTCTAAGTTGGCGTTACCGTTGACGATGTTGACTAGAAAGGGGCAAGCGTTTGTTTGGGACTCAAAATGTGAAGAAGGTTTCCAAGAGTTAAAGAGAAGGTTGACTACTGCTCCTATTTTGACGTTACCGAGTTCGTCGGAACCATTTGAAGTTTACTGTGATGCTTCATTGTTGGGTTTGGGTGGTGTGTTGATGCAGAATAAGCAGGTTATAGCTTATGCTTCGAGACAGCTGAGGGTTCATGAAAGGAACTATCCGACGCACGATTTAGAGTTGGCAGCTGTAGTGTTTGTTTTGAAGTTGTGGAGGCATTACTTGTATGGATCAAGATTTGAGGTTTTCAGTGACCATAAGAGTTTAAAGTATTTGTTTGATCAGAAAGAGCTGAATATGAGACAGAGGAGATGGTTAGAGTTTCTGAAGGATTATGATTTTGGTTTGAATTACCATCCGGGTAAAGCAAATGTAGTGGCTGATGCATTGAGTCGGAAATCATTACATATGTCTATGTTAATGGTTAAGGAATTGGATTTAATTGAGCAGTTTAGAGACTTGAGTTTGGTGTGTGAGAGTACTCACAACAGTGTTAAATTGGGAATGTTGAAGTTAACGAGTGGTATTATGGAGGAGATCAGAGAGGGTCAGAAATCCGATATGCTTTTGGTTGATAAGTTGACTTTAGTGAATCAAGGTCGAGGTGGTGATTTCAGAGTTGATGAGAATGGTGTTTTGAAATTTGGTAGTCGGGTGTGTATTCCGAATGTTATTGAGCTTAAGAAGAGTATTCTTGAGGAGGGACATCGTAGTGGCTTAAGTATTCATCCTGGAGCTACGAAGATGTATCATGATTTGAAGAAGTTATTTTGGTGGCCGGGAATGAAAAGAGAAATTGCGAGTTTTGTTTATTCTTGTTTGACTTGTCAGAAGTCAAAAATTGAGCATCAGAAGCCGTCTGGACTAATGCAACCGTTGGCTATTCCAGAGTGGAAGTGGGATAGTATCAGTATGGATTTTGTTTCTAGTTTACCGAGGACAAGTAAGAATTTTGAAGCCATTTGGGTGATTGTTGACAGGTTGACAAAATCGGCTCATTTCATTCCGATCAGAATGGATTATCCGTTAGAGAGATTAGCCGAGTTGTATATTGAGAAGATTGTAAGTTTGCATGGTATTCCGTCTAGCATTGTCTCGGACAGAGATCCTAGATTTACATCGAAGTTCTGGGAGGGTTTGCAGAAGGCCTTGGGAACTAAACTGAGATTGAGTTCTGCATATCACCCGCAGACTGATGGTCAGACTGAGAGGACGATTCAGTCATTAGAGGATCTTTTGAGAGCTTGTGTTTTGGAAAAGGGAGGTGCTTGGGATTGTTATTTACCTTTGATTGAGTTTACCTACAACAATAGTTTTCATTCGAGCATTGGTATGGCACCGTTTGAAGCTTTGTATGGTAGGAGATGTCGGACGCCTTTATGTTGGTATGAGTCCGGTGAGAGTGTTGTGGTTGGACCGGAGATTGTTCAACAGACTACAGACAAGATTAAGATGATTCAGGAGAAGATGAGAATCGCTCAGAGTCGTCAGAAGAGTTATCATGATAAGAGGAGGAAGTCACTTGAGTTCCAAGAGGGAGATCATGTGTTTCTTCGCGTCACTCCGATAACTGGTGTTGGTCGAGCTTTGAAGTCGAAGAAGTTGACACCTCGATTTATTGGTCCTTATCAGATTTTGGAGAGGATAGGAGAAGTAGCCTATCGTATCGCCTTACCGCCGTCGCTTGCGAATTTGCATGCAGTTTTTCATGTGTCTCAGTTGAGGAGGTACCTTCATGATCCGTCGCATGTAGTCCAAATAGATGATGTACAGGTGAGAGATAACCTGACTGTTGAAACATCACCTATGAGGATCGAGGATCGAGAGTTGAAGCAGTTGCGGGGTAAAGAGATTGCCTTGGTGAAGGTAGCTTGGGGAGGACCAGCAGGTGGCAACGTGACTTGGGAACTGGAGAGTAAGATGAAGGAGTCTTATCCAGAGTTGTTCGCTTGAGGTATGTTTTCGAGGACGAAAACTCTTTTAGTGGGGGAGAGTTGTAACACCCCGATAATAATAAAATAATTATTTAAATTGAGTTAATAATTTATTTATTAATTTAATTAAATAATTGGAAATTTTATTATTATTATTTTTGGATTATTATTATTATTCGGAAAATATATATATTTTGGAAATAAGAGAAAGAATCCCACTTGGTAAAAAGAAAGTTTCACGTGAAAACAGAGAACGATCGTGAAAGAGGAAAAGGGCAAAGAGACAGAGCAAGGGCTGAAGGTTGAAGAGAGAAAAGCTTGGAGCTCGAAGATTTGCCGGATTAATCAGGTAAGGGGGGTTTATCGTCGATTAATGGGTATTTTGGGATAATATGTCATGAGTAGTGATAAGCCGTTAATTTGACCCTAATTGGGATTGGTAAATGTTGAAATGTTGTTGGATGAACTGTGCTGAAAGTTGAAATTAAATCGGTATTTGTGCGAGTAATGTTTTCCCGATCGTATAGCTTTTTACGGAATCGGAATCGGAGGTCCGGAAGTCCTCCAACGGCGGAATTCTGCATTCTGCCGTGTGTTAGCGCAGGAATTGTTGTTTGGTCTGCGTTAACCGGTTAACCCAGGGTGTTAACTGGTTAACACTGTATTGAAATGTGAAAATATTGAGTTTTTGCCTGCGTTAACCGGTTAACCCAGGGCGTTAACCGGTTAACACTGTTGCGTTTTGCCAGAAAGTGAGTTTTGCCTGCGTTAACCGGTTAACCCAGGGCGTTAACCGGTTAACACTGTTGCAGAGCGAAAAATTATTGTTTTTAAATGTGGTGTACCTAATTGAGGGTTGGCCTATGTCGCCTATGGTGTAATAGGGATAAATTCCCGCTGTTTTGAGCAGTATATGCAATATTGAAATGTACTAATATTGTGGTTGTTGTTTGGCATAATCTGACATGCTTATGTGATGAAAGATTGATGATGTATAATGATGTATATGATGCTGTGAATATATATATCATGCATGTATGTGTGAATGGACTGTTGTATGGCTCAGAGTGTGAGCATATGTTTATTCTTGAATTACTGTTGATGTTGCATTGCTAGATGATTAGCATGTATGGCATAGCCTTCGGGGCTGTAGCTAATTCCCATAGTGAGGAATTAGTGAGTGAACCATTGTGGGTTTGTTGTTGATGTTTGCATACTAGATGATTAGTGTGCATAGTCTAGCCTTCGGGGCTGTAGCTAATTCCCATGGTGAGGAATTAGTGAGTGAGTCACTAGGTCTCAAATGAATGGGACTAGTGAGCTTAGTAGCCGTATCTGGAGGGATCGGTGAGCTTGAACTATATGTTCAAGAATAGTCGGTACCGCATGTGTAGAGTCTCATTGCATAAAAATATGTATGGCGTATAATATGAATGGATGTGTTCCAATATTATACGTGTGTTGTGTTGTTGTTAAGTATGATTTGAGATTATACTGGTATTGTATATTGAGGTTGAGTACGATGTTTAAGCCAATGAGCTATTACTGAATGTGTATTGCAATTAGGGTGATTGATGTGTTAATTACTTGGCATTACATGTTGTTTTATAGTGCTTATTATATTGATTGAGGAACTCACCCTTACAACTATTTTTCAGGTAACGAGAAATGAGTTGAGTAGAAGCAAATGCTTGGAGTCTAGTGTAGTCTCCCTAGTGGGTCATGCTCTGATAGATGTAACATCGGGCGGGAAAACTTTGACTATTATTGTTGTTGTTGTTGAACTAAATTACATGTGATGTTACATGTTTTGCATGATTGAGTTGATCTCTATCCGCTGCGTAATTGTGCAAATACTTTATATTTAAATTAAATAAAAGAGCATGATGGTTATATTGTTTAAATGGTGTGGAATGTTTGTGTGACACCCTTGGTGCACTATTACTCTGATTATATGTTTATTATTTTAATTAATTTTTGGGGTATTTTAGAAGGGTGTTACACTCAGCACTTAAATGCAATTGCTTTTGGGCCTCACATGCGCCTGTACAGGCCCATGCATGGAGGATCCAACTTCACATGCATACGAGTTTTCTACTTCCTTGCATCAGCTGTGGCTATAAATAGAATGCCTTGCCTTGCTCATTTCTCAACTTAAAGGCACCTGAAGCTCTGCTAAACTGAATCCCTAACCTCTCACTCAAAAGGAATTATGAAATTTCACTTCACTTTTCAAGCTTGAATTTCAACTTCCCTGGTTGATCTTCAACTTCTAATTCCTTAGCCTTGCTTCATTGTTACTTCAAGATCAAGCTGCACATGAGGATTGGATTGGATCAAGCTCTTAAAAGCTGCACTTCAAAGGTTTTCACCATAATTGTTTTGATTCAAATCTCTCTTATTATTGTGCATTGCTTGGTTTGGTTGGCATCTCTGAAGTCCTCATGTGAGAGGCAATTGATTTGTGGTTTTAATTTTGAGAATTGGTTAAGTTTAGATTGAACACCTCATTTTTCAAGCTCAGATTTCTTCCTCTATAGGGATCCTGAGTGAAAACTAAGGCCACAGGGATGATGTACATCACCCCAGCTTTCGAATGGTATATGGATTGCGTGCTATGGTTAAGGTTTGAAAACCTGCAACTGGTGGTCAGATTATCGCTTCTCATCGGAGAAGAGGGTGGTTTCCACCACCGTCCCCACGCGTACAAACCTTGGCCCTTAGATCTTGTCTTACAGATCTAATCCTAGCCCCACGTTGTTATGACTTTATTTAAATCATTGTACCACGCTATTGACTAGTGTTTACCATGCGCGCACGTTTCCTTGCCATGTGATCAGCCACGTCAATTAATGAAGTGAGATCTGACGCCTGTAGTTTTTTCCTATTTTCTGAATTTTTGTTTTAATTTCTGTTATTCCATTTTATTTTAAAAATTCATAACTTCTAGTTTCACACAAATATGGGACCAATTGCAAAAAAATTCTCTTAAATTCTAGTTTCTAAAAATGATTTTTAATTATTTTTGTGATTCCATTTAATATTTTTTGTGAATTATTTCTTTTCTGGTTATTTTTGATTCATTTAAAATACTTTTTGATATTCAAAAATGCCAAAAATATTTTCTTAACATCTTTGGATGATGATGCATCTATGGAAAATATTCTCATCAATTTCTTGATTGATTTGAGATTTATTTGAGATTTTAGTCCAATTATGTTATTTTTCTTCATTTTTAATTGTTTAAAATTAGTTTATGTTTTCAAAAAATGTTGAGAATTTGTGTCAAACCTTGTTTGACCATGTTAGACTTATGATGATCCAATTGGACTTATCCAAGTTTATTTGAATTGGATTTGAAGTTTGACCTTTATTTATTCATTTTATTTCATGTATTATTTTAATTCCAAAAAATACAAAAAATATGTTTGACCTTTCTTGACTTCTCATCTTCATTTCACTTTTGTTTACCATTGATTGATGTTGATTCTATTCATGTTTGATCAATGTGTGTTGGTTATGTTATTTGACTTTTCATTTTGTACATTCCATTTCCATATTCATCTTCTTCTTTTTCTTTTGACCAATGAGTTAATGATTTGTGGTTAGCCTAGACATATGAGAGGCTTAAACTTCTTTGATCCAAATCAAATTCATCTTGATCAAAAATCAAGTGAATTGCTTTGTGTCAAAGATAGGTTGCTTCTTGGTCAAGCAAAGAACCTAAAATCCATACAAGGTCATTCTTCTTTTCTTTTGGCATGGCAAGTTGTAGGAGCTTGGTTTACTAGTCATGATCTCTAACTTGTGTTTATTTGCCTAAGATTTTATTGACCGGCCTCAGATAGGTGTGACTACTACATTAGTCCACTTACGATTGCTTAACATAGTGCTAAATTGCCTTATGGCATACTAACACTAACTACTAATTACTAATTTTTAAATCAAGCATTTAATTCTTGCAATTTACTTTAATACAATTTAATTTCTTGCTCATTTATTCATATTGTCTTTTTCCCCTTTTCTCATTTGAGCTCATGTTTATGTTTATGCCATTTGCCTTTTGCTCACTTGAGCACATTATTGTGTAAATATACAATTGCCCTGTGCTTGTTTTGTCTTGTTTGGGTGAACCCAATGCAAAATGGAGAAAGGACTTAGATTTAGGACCTTACCTATGCTTATTGGAGTTTCAAGAGCAACTAGGCCTTATGCCTTTAGAATGTTAAATATGTTGAAGAGCAACTAGGCCTCATGCCTTTAGAATGCTTAATCTTGAAAGATGAATTGAAAGGACCCCTATTCTAAATCACTCTTGTCCATTCTTTCTATTGCATTGTGGAACTTTTTGATATGTGTATTCTTGTGTGATAGGGATACCAAAACTTGAGCTATTAGAAGGACCATTGTCATGAGCATACAAGATTAAGAAGAGACAAATCCAAATCGGAGGATCCTAGGAGCTTGATTGAACATTTGCTTGATTGTTTGAGTTAATTGCTTATTGCTTGCTAAGTCCAAAGGAAAGGAGCAACTTGGATCATCTTTATGATCTCAAGAAAGGAACTCCAAGGGTTTTATTTCTCTTCCCTCCTCTTTGCATGTTTAGTACCTAGCCCTTCTCTTCTTTTCTCCACTCTAACCCAAACCAAACTTACTTTGTACAAACATTAACATTGTTTTCAAAGTTAGAAACCTAGGCACTATGCCTTTGATTTTTCAAACTCTTTTCATAATACTTATTTTGAATTGAACTTTAAGTCAACTTTGACTTTATTTTGTGAATACTTTTCATTTGTAAATACAACTCACTCAAATTGTTTTTTTGTGGTTCCAATGGCCACTTTTGCCAAAGATTTTCATAAACATTAGCTATTAGGTTTGAGTTATCATAATGGTTGATATAAACCTCACATGTATCCTTAGTGATTGGACTATAAGTCTTCCATACTTATTATAGGGTGGTTCCCTCACTAGTATGTTGAAGCTCTCCTCACATGGTGGATTTGTGGTTTAGGTTGAGTTTTCTCCCTTTGACAACAAAAGACCTTAAGGTTTTTGACCAATCAACTCACCAACTTATTTTGAGATTTTTACCCCGAACTACGAGGTTTTGATCCTACCTTTGTGATGGTACGTAGGCAATGGGTTTATCCATTCAAACAACAAAATTGTAAATAATTTGTATATTCTTTTCTCATCTCCCCAATCATGTTTGCACAAATATTTTTACAAATACCAACCTACCATACAACATTTGCAAAAAGGGATCCCTTAGAGTACTAAGGATGTTTTGGGTGCTTAAAACCTTCCCATTGCATAACCAACCCCCTTACCCAGATCTCTGACATTTTTATTAGTTTTTGATTTAATAAAACTTCTCGGTTTTTGTTCGCTTTCTAACCTTTCCTTTGGATAAATAGAAGTGCGGTGGCGACTCGAATTGTATGATTTACTTTTGATTTAGTCAATAAATCTAAAGGTAATGAATACCCCGCTACAGAAAAGTGGCGACTCTGCTGGGGAATAACACTTCCTAGTGGGTTCAACCTACTTTTTGCCTTTGTTGTATTGTATGTTTATATTTACTTGTGACATATTTTTGTGCAAATTTGGGATGACTGTATTGTTTGTAATGTATGAATTGCTTGATATATAAATTTCTTGTGTGCTTGGTGGTCTCATGTGAGATGAGTTCTATACCCGAACTCGAGTACACTTATGATAGGAGAATGGCATAGTCTTGTTGACTTGTGTGGAGTTATTCCTTAGCAAGTTGACTTGCAAGCCCATTCACTTGGTGGAGGTTGTGTTGGGATCAATAATGTCACACGAGTAGTCGGGGTTAGGCATTACTCTTTCCAATATATACCTTAGAAGCCAAGGACCTCTGATTACCTAGCCCATCTTGGCCTATTTTAGGACGTAGTGCGAAGGTCATTCAATTGTAAGATTTGATACGATTGTTACGCGATACTACACTCATAAGACTCTCTCTTGAGAATATTTTTGGAATACGAGTAGTCGTTTATCCGATAATATCCGAAAGATGGAATGATGACTATGGGAACCTCTTTTAGAACATGATTGTCAGGTTTAACCATAGTACACTCCCTTTGGGTGGTTCTTAACCGAGACTCCATGCTCGTGACTTGCAACAAACCCTTGATTCGCGGTTGATCCATTCTCATATATCCTTAATATCAATGGAACTTGGGTGTTGATAAGGTATATACCATAATCCACTAAAATGGATGATTGATATTAAGGATAACTTGATCCATCCCGTGACCTTTGTGTGGTGTGACTTGCTTGATCCTTGAGTGTGATTATTGCATCCATACATTCATGCATTCATACACATCCATATCATCAACAATGAGAAAATTTTCAAGGAACCTAAGAGGTCTATTTGCAAATTTTCAGACATGGATAAGCAAAGAAGGAATACAAAGAAGTACAGTTTCAGACAACCTGACTTGAAAGAGTTAAGGAGTTTAACATCCTATGTATTAGATCTCTTGGAGTTCAAGGCTCGTCATGGGAAGCTTCTGTCTATTCTTGCTACTTAGGTGGATGAAGGTCTGATGAGTGTGTTGGTACAGTTCTACGATCTTCTGTACCGTTGCTTCACTTTTCCGGATTTCCAGCTTTTTCCTACGCTTGAGGATTATGCCTATCTTGTAGGTATACCTATCCTAGATCAGTTGTCGTTCAGTGGCTTGGAGAGAGTCCCTTCTTCCCAAGAGATTGCTGATCTGTTGCATATAGATGAATATGATATTGGTGCTCATATGACTACCAAAGGTGGAATTCAAGGTCTCCCATCTGATTTCCTCATTGCTCAAGCTACTATGTTTGGGAAGGCCATGAGTGAGGACGCCTTTGAAGCTATATTTGTACTTATCATCTATGGCCTAGTGTTATTCCCCAACATCGACAATTTCATGGATGTGAACGCTATTAGGATTTTCTCTACTCTTAATCTCGTTCCTAATCTGTTGGGTGACACTTATTTCTCTTTGCATATGAGGAATGAAAAGGGTAGTGGTACCATTGTGTGCTGTTTACCTCTGTTGTACAAGTGGTTTATTTCGCACTTGCCACAGACGCTCGCCTTCAAGGAGAACAAAGGATGTCTATGGTGGTCCACGAGGCTTATGTCTCTCACTAATGATGATATCTTTTGGTATAACCGTGTATATGATGGTGTGCAGATTATTGACTCTTGTGGTGAATTCTCCAATTTGCCTCTTCTTGGTACATGTGGTGGAATTAACTACAATCCTGTTTTGGCACGCCGTTAGCTTGGGTTCCCCTTAAAGGATAAACCTATTAACATTTTGTTAGAAGGTGTATTCTTTCAAGAGGGTAAAGATCCCCAAAACTTGAAGGGCAGGATGGTTCGCGCTTGGTGCAAGATTCATAGGAAGGGAAGGAAAGAGCTTGGTCCAAAGAATTGTATTGCTTTGGAACCCTACACCTCGTGGGTGAGGAAGAGAGCTTCTGAGTACCGCATGCCCTATGATTACCCGAGACGTACACCTATGGTTATGGCTGGGCCTTCAACCCTCCCTAACCAAGGAGTAGAGGAGCTGAGAGATGAAGACAGTTCGCATGCTTGGGTCCGTGAGCGAGAGGAGCTACTTCAGCAACTCAGAGATAAGGATGCTTTGATAGAATTTCTAGAGCATCAGGTTATTGACGAGCCTGATGATGTGGTGACTTCTCTTCTTCCTCAGTCTTCCAGGTTTTGGAAGAGGAAGTATGATCAACTCGCCAAGGAGAAAGCAGATATGGAGGCAGCCTATGAGAGAGAGGTAAAGAGGCTTCGTGCAGCTTATCTTCCGGTCTCGAGAGCTTTGGACGATTGTTTCTAGGGTTCCATAGGATGTTCATTTTCCTTCTCTCTTGTATTGTATTTGGTTACCAAGATTGTACTTCTTTGGTAATTTTTTTCTCCAGATATTAGTGATATGATATTTCCATATATGTCCTCTAAAAAATAACAAAATTATATGCACAAGCATTGCATGCATCATATGCATAAACAGGTTTTGTTCAGGGCTTCTTGATCAGTGGTCTAACTCTGTGTTCTTCATTTATTTTAAAGACAAGTTGACGCACCGGTACTACACCAGAGCCAATTCTTCAAAGCTAATGGATCACCTCGAGCAAGAGATTTGGGAACTCAAGGAAGAAGTGGCAAGATTGACTGCCCTGATTGGAGTCATTCTTGGCCGTCCAAAGCCAGTCTTCTCCAACGCCTTCAACTCCTCCCCAGAGGACGGTCATCTCAGAGGTTGCTTCCTCCACCGTGCCTGCTTCTAGTGCTCATTTTGCTCCATCCTCTATGCCATCCGGGTTTCCCTGGGGGATGCCCTCTAATTTTGTTCCAGAGGGTCTCGCCCCTACATTTGCTTCTCTGCCGGCATCTAGCCCGGTCCTTGCTGTGCCACCTCCCGTTGTGCATACTTTGCCGAGAGTTGATGACACCATTTATCACTCTGAGCCATCTGAGGGCCCAGATGTGTACGAGAAAATGGATGCTATGAATGATCAATTCCTTGAGCTGCACAAGGAACTTAAAACACTAAGAGGGAAATACCTCTTAGGTAAATCTGCTGTTGAGTTGTGTCTCGTACCAAACGTCAATATTCCTATCAAGTTCAAAGTTCCTGAATTTGAAAAATACAAAGGAAACACTTGCCCGCTCAGCCATCCTGTGATGTACGCACGCAAGATGTTAACTCAAACCGACAACGATCAACTCCTCATCCACTACTTCCAGAACAACCTGTCCAGTGCCGCATTGAGATGGTATATGGGCTTGGATAGTACGAACATTCACTCCTTCAACGACCTTTGTAGCACCTCAAATTTTCACCCACCATTTTGTACATTCATTCTCATTTTAGGTCATTAACATTAGCATTATCCTTTGCCTAAGTGCAAGTCATCAGTCAACTGGATAGAAGGATCAGTTGTGCAAGCAAGCATGTGCATTTCTTATTGAAGCAAAGCCCTAAGGTTGGTTCAACAAGTTCATATGACCTAGGGATCATTTTGAAGTGGTTTGGCCAAAGGCTGGATGTTCAGAAGTCATCAGTCATTGCACAATGCATCTGAAACCTTAGAAAGTCAACTATGGTCAACTGTGCATGAAATCATGGATTTGATGAGGGGAGATGGTTAGAGAGGTCTCATTCATGTCCATACAAGTCTCATTTGACATTTCAAAGATCAACATTGGAGAATTTGAGGTCAGATGGAAAGTTTCCAAAAATAGTAAGTGACCTGTAATTTCAAATTGCCAAAAATGGAAAGGTCTTCTCCTCAAAATTACATGTCCAAATAAGCTTCAAATGAAATTTTGTCCAACATGAAAGTTGAAGATCTTGCTCTCACCTTTCCAAAAAGTCCAAGAACATGAATTTCTCATGTATGGTTGAGAAATTATGGATCAATCATTGTCAAGAAATTTTGAACATCAAACTTGGATAACTTTCACACCACAAGGCCAAATGGAGTGGGGTTTTTTGCTACAATCTTGTTTTAACATGTTCTATCATAATGATTCATTACATTTCATCAAATCTCATCACAAAAATATTGCATTTTCCATGTGAATTGAATTTGATTTTGGAGGGAAAAAGTGCAATTTGAAAACTAAGCATTTTCCATGCATTCCAACATTGGCATTTGGCTCCAATTGATATTTTGAGGTGAATTGATCCATAATTCGTGTACTGTAGCAAGGCATTGCATGCATGAAGGTGAATTAC
Organism: Lathyrus oleraceus; assembly: GCF_024323335.1. Taxonomy (NCBI): domain Eukaryota; kingdom Viridiplantae; phylum Streptophyta; class Magnoliopsida; order Fabales; family Fabaceae; genus Lathyrus; species Lathyrus oleraceus. The sequence continues at coordinate 327,848,720 of NC_066581.1, read as the reverse complement.
CAAATTTAGCATTACACTTGCATTTCACTTAATTTCATTTGCATTTGGCTAATTGGGATTAAGAGAAGGATTAACAGCACATATATAAGGATAATCCTAACAGAAAATGCAATTAACATTCCATTTGAACCAGATCTAGATCAAAATCACATTTTGCTCTCAACTTTTTCTCTCCATTTTTCTGCAATTTTTTCATAAACCTTGCATGATCTTTGTTTGTTCCATCATTCACAAGCATTGCTGAAGAAGATTGAAGCAAGAATCCTCCATTTTCGACCAGAATCTTGGACTGTTAAATCAAGCTTCATCCATGGCAGCTGTTGATTTGAGCTACTTCAAGCATAATTGAGCATTGGATCTTCATACATTCATCTACCTGAGCATTAAAGAACTTCTGTTTCACCTTTCCAAAGCCAGAAAACCACGATTACACTACTGCTCTTCAATTAAGGTCAGGATTCGAGTCTCAAGATTCATGAAATGTTGATGTGTTTTTGATAGATCTTTCCATGTAGAGTATGTTGAGCTTTGAATCGTGTATTTTCATCAAGAATTGTGAAAGTTATGTTGATTTTAAGTTTGAGATGTGAATCTTCTTTTGTTCGATCCAGACATGTTAGCACGAATTAGGTTTAATGGATCTCGGATTGTTAATGTGCATGCTAAGACGAAGCTAATGGTGTATTGTTTGTTAATTTCTGTGACAAAATGTTCTTGAGTGTATGAACTTGATGAAGCTGATGAAGAACCCTAGAAATCTGTTTCCAGAAAGCCTTTTGATCCATGCCTTCGCCTGTTTGCATGCTTTTCATGTTTTTCGCCCATGCTCCAATCACGCCGTGCCATGTCACTTAAATGAAACGCAGCGCTTCATGTAGAGCGCGCTAGTTTGAATTCAAACGGAGTTCGATCCTCCGCTCCAGCATGTTCATAATTGGCCATTTGCATTTTTCTCTTGTATGCTACCATGTTCCTGTACATTTCTATGTGTTTTTTTTATTTTTTCTCCACATTAAAAAATTCATAACTCCAAAAATATTTGTCCAAGTGAGATGAGATTTTTTCCATTGTGTTCATCATGATCTCTACTAATTTTTGAGGATTTTTACAGAATTTGTGCACGTGTGGATTTTTGTTTTGGCTAGGGAATGTTCACACATGTGTTTTGTTGCACCTTGCTTTCCATTTTCATTGTGAAATAATGATGCTTAATCCAATGCTTCTGAAAATTTACATGCTTAATTTAGACACTTTGATTGATATTTTGGCATTGAGTTTGCTATTTTTGCATTTCTGGTTTGTGAGATATGATCTGATCAATATAGGTGTGACAATGTGTGTCACACCATTTCTTGTCCAACTTGTGGAATTTATTTACCATGCCTATTGAATGTCAAATGATCTGAATTTTTGTATTATGATACTTCTGGATGTTAAGTTTGAGTGTGAAGTTTTGTAGAATTTTTGAGTGCATTTCCAATTTGTTTGAGAATTTCTCTTCGGTTTGACCATTTGTGGACTTTTTGTGAGTCATGATCTTATATGATTTGTGAAATTCTTGATGTTTATTGGATGGACCAGAAATTTTGCACATGTATTCTAGACACCTTGAAGTTTGCGATGGCTTTGGTTTGATGTCCATATCATGTTTGAATTCTGTTTTATGCTTGTGTGAAGTTGATGCATGAATTTGTGCTTCCTTTGAGCTTGTTTTGCCTTGCCTTGCCTTATGGATTTTTTTTGACATGCTTCCACTTATTCAAATGACTTTAATTTTGGTGTGATGATCCTATGATGAATTCTGTTTAGCCATGATTTTTCTTGGGATTTATTGAATTGTTTTGGAGTTGATGTGGATTGATTCATTCTGTTTGGTTCTATGAGCTTTCAATTTACAAGCTTTGTACTAAATGCTTTATGAAATGAAATTGGTGCATGATATGAATGTGAGATCTTTTGGATTTTGTTCCTAATTGATTAATCTTGATTCTTGATAATTTTCATGTTCTGTTTTGGTTTATTGCTCCCATTTTGACCCTAGGCCTTGTCCTAGTGGTTAGTGCTTAATGTTTGAGCTTTGTTTCAGGTCAAAGAGCACAATTGCTTATACTTGATGATGTGCACTCAATTGGAGTTGGTCCATTGCTTGTTTATGACTAACCTTGAGTTTGTTTTGTAGGCTTTGAGACTTGTACTTAGGCCTTGTGGCTTGCACCTTTGTGCATTGCTTTGCTTGATTGTTGTTTGACTATGTACAGTTAACTGTTGACCATTGTCTGTTTGACTTTTGTTTGAGTTGTGTACTGATTATGTTGGATTGTTTTCAGGTACCTTAGTTGCTATAGTTCCTTTGTGAACTTGCTTTTGCTTTTCTTGATAGCTTGAGCATTGAGGTATAATGACTCTAACTCCATGTAGTCTGGAAGACCTGGCCTGTTACTTGGCCAGGCACCTGTCTGAAGTCCTCCTTAAGAGGCAATGCTTGTGCTTGTTTATTTTTGTCCCCTGTACATATCAAAGACCTCCTAAGTGAAGAGGCATTGGCAGACACAAGAGATGTGTAGTCCATCTCCTGCTATTCAGTGCGTCATCCCTTGGCTCACATCACATGTTGATGCCTTGTGGATCTTAACCCAAAATCTATGTTGAGTCAGTCATAAGTGTAGAAGGGTTCCAACTTTCTGAACCCACACTTTCATCTGTCTAAAAGCTCTCCCAGGCCAGGGATAAGAGCTGTGAGGCACACCCCTCACTTCCTATTTCATCTGCTTCACCCTAACTCTCAATGTTAGGGTTAAGAGCTAACTTCACCCTGATACAGTGGCTTGTTTGTCGAGGTTGACATGACCCCTTGACTAAAGCCTAACCCTTGTGTGAGCCCACTTTGTTTGTATATAGTGTGTGCTATTTGTGATTGTTTTCTTTGATTGCCTGTGTTGCTTAGGATAGCTTGCTCCCTGTGCAAGTTAGATAGCAACCTTAACTTAGGGATGATATGCATGATAACATCTAGGCTCGAGTCGTAGTCTCCCTAGTTGTGTCTCCCTTTGTTATCTGGTTAGGCTAGTCCTTTGTCCCTGCGTAGGGGAACTACGTCGCCCTGATCCTCATACCAGATGAGGTACGTAGGCAGGAGATGAGCTGATCTCTCCGGGCGCCCTTTTTGTTTTGTCTTTGTGTGTGTTAGGAGATGGATGTAAGCCCAGCGATTGGCATTCCGTATCCTCTTGTTGTGTGCTTGGAGTCCGATGTAAGTTCAGCAATTGGCATTTGGTTTCCAGTGTGCGTGTGTTTGGTTCGGAGTCTGATGTAAGTCCAGCGATTGGCCTTCGGTTTCCATGTTTGCCTGTTTTTGTGTGGAGTTTGACGTAAGTCCAGCGATTGGCAGTCGATTTCCTGTGTGGTTTTGTTTGGCGTGCGTGAGCCGAGCTACGAGTGCTCTGATTCTTCTTAGTCCAAGAAGATACGTATGCATAGGATGCGACATCCTAGCGAGCACGTTTTCCCCTGTCCGAACTACGTCGACTCTGATGTATATGCCTAATAGACTACGTAGGCCCAGGATGCGATATCCTACCGAGTCAGTTTCTTTTGTTTTCCTGTGTCTCTTTCAGCCAGTGTTTGATGTTTATTTGAGCAGCGTTTAGAAACCATATTCCTTCCTTTTGTGCGTGGATCCCGTCGAGTACGACGGATGCGTAGGGGTGCTAATACCTTCCCTTTGCATAACCGACTCCCGATCCCATTCTCTTTGGTCGCGAGACCATGTCTTTTCCAGGTTTACTTCGAGCGTTTCCTTTCCCTCTTTTGGGATAAATAACGCACGGTGGCGGCTCTGTTGTTTTCGTTTCCCGCCGGTTTTTTCGCGTAATGCGACAGCTTGCGACTCTGCTGGGGATAATAAGAGAAGTTGACCTCTTGCTGGTCCATCTTCCCTAAGCGAGTCTCTCCTAGCGCTCTCTAGGTTAGGGTTTCGGTTGCTGTTTACTGTTATTTACTGCATTCATTTATTTATTGTTTGCATTTATTGTTTGCATTTATGTTTGCATTCATTCATATTCATCTGTTGGCTGTGCTGTGTTTCTCTGTTTGGGGTGGGAGTTACTCGAGGTAAAAGGCCCAATACCCAGGCTATGAGTGAAATCTAGGAAACCTAGGAATAGAGTGATTCATGGGAAGCGGGTGGTATGCGCCACTTAGCGGAACATTGATATCACGAGCAGTTCAGACCCTGGTGGGATATTATCGTTACATACTTCGGGTGTGTATATGATGATATTCTGCGAAAGGTTATTTATGCTGCGTTTCTCTCGACCTTACCCTGGCCTAGATGACACCCGTGAGTGGGGAGGGAATGATCATTATTACAGGTACAGTTGGTGACTTATCGGTGACTTGTTGGTGACTTGTGGTCCTGTTGGTGACTTGGTTCCTCAGATTGGGTTCAGATGACAGTTTATCAGATGACTTTGGGTTTCAGATGAATTATGGTTCCGAGTTCGAGCCGAAGCTTCGATCCTGTGTTCCGAGATGCACAGCATGCCAGTCTTGTCTGCATCATTTGCATCATAGCATGTTTATTTTCAAAAGAAACGCAATAAAAAATTGAAAAAAAAAGAAAAAAAGGAAAGAACTAATCTCTGCATGCATATCATTTCTCAGGTACATTCCAGAGTCTGTTCACTGATAGAGATGGCAACAGTCCCAGAGCCGAAGCGGAAGACTTGTTCCTATAGCTTTCACCGTGAGCCTTTGACGTTACTGATAGAGTTGAGCAATCTTGTGACCAGTGGTAATCTGAAGGGGTTTGTCGATCAGTATGGGGATATTCTGACACTGTTGAAGATGGTAGTTGATCCAGTGCCGTTGTAGACTCTTCTACAGTTTTACGACCCAGAGCTCCGTTGTTTCACCTTTCAGGATTATCAGTTGGCGCCTACTCTCGAGGAGTACTCCATTCTGTTGAATGTTTTGATCTTGCATCAGGTTCCTTTCTTGGACGTGCCTAAGGAAGTTGATTTCAGAGTTGTTGCTAGAGCTCTCCGTTTGGGTATCAAGGAAGTCAGTGATAATTGGAGGTCCAGTGGGGATGTCGTGGGTCTGCCTTTGAAGTTTCTGCTGAGAGTTGCTAGAGGAGAAGCAGAGAGGGGGAATTGGGAAGCTTTTCACGCCCAGCTAGCTGTTATGATCTATGGGATTGTTTTGTTTCCGAGTATGCCCAACTTTGTGGACTATGCTGCAGTCATTATCTTCATTGGAGGAAACCCGGTTCCTACTCTGTTAGCTGACACTTACTATGCTATCCACAGTAGGCATGGTAAGGGTGGAGCTATCAGATGTTGCCTTCCATTGTTGCTCAGATGGTTCATGTCTCTCCTGCCAGTCAGTGGACCTTTTGTGGATGCTCAGAGTACTCATAGGTGGACTCAGAGGGTTATGTCTCTTACTTCATATGATATCAGATGGCAGTCTTACCGGATGGATGTGCGTGATGTTATCATGAGTTGTGGAGAATTCCGGAATGTGCCACTTGTAGGGACTAAGGGTTGCATCAATTACAACCCGGTTCTTTCTCTTCGCCAGTTGGGGTTCGTGATGGATGGAAGGCCACTCGAAGCTGAGATAGCTGAGAGTGTGTACTTTGAGAAGCGAAGTGACCCTACTAGATTGGAGCAGATAGGAAGAGCTTGGAAGTCTATTGGTGTCCAGGATGGATCTGTCTTAGGGAAGAAGTTTGCCATTGCTATGCCTGATTACACTGATTGGGTCAAGAAGAGAGTGGAAACTTTGCTGTTGCACTATGATAGGATGAATCCTTTGCAAGTGCAACCACCTTTGATTCTTGCTGAGAATGTACCTGCTGAGCAGTACAATCAAGCCTTGATGGAGAATCGCCGATTGAAGGAGAAAGAGCAAGATGCCCAGATGGAGTTGTATCAAGCCAAAGCTGATAGGTTGAACCTGACTCATCAACTCAGAGATGTCCAGAGCGTAGATGTTGGTGGAGTAAGGAGTAAGAAGAGATCTTATGCAGAGATGGAGAACTTGTTGAATGCAGAGCACAGAGAGTGTTTCAGATTGCAGAGAGCTGAGGCCAGTTTTCAGAAGAAGATCAAAGACTTGGAGAAGCAACTCAGAGACAAAGATATCCAGTTGAAGAAGGAAGTCGACCAGAGATTTGCATCAGAGAACCAACTTGGAGTAGAAGTTGTAGAGCTTAGAAGACAGTTGAAGGAGAAGATTACTCCCTTGCCAGAATGTTCAGAGTGTGAACTGCTGATAGACCAGTGTCACTACTTGAAGACGCTCATTCCTGGAAGTCGTTTGTCTTAGCTTGTATTTCCTGATGTTTATGTTGAGAATCACCCCCAGGCTTGTTGGGTGGGATTCATTGTTGTACTTTGGTCTACTCTGGATCTTTGTTGACATTGTTGTATGATCCTGTTGCTTATCTATAGATGAGGTTGTTGGTTTCACTCTGTACTCATCACTCTTGTGTATGTTGTTCTTGTGCTGCTGTGTTGATTCTTGTTGCAGGTTGCCATCTGTTGAAGATGAATCAGGCTCTTTGAATTCCTGAGAAATGAACATATCATGTGCATCATATGCATTAGCATCATACTCATATCATTTTGCATAACAGGTGTTCTTGTTCGCGACTTCTCACTCTGGTTCCTGTGTCAGGCAGGATAGCTGATCAGAGACCGCACCGGTATTCAACCAGACTCAATCAACAAAGAAGTATGGATCAGGTTCAGACCGAGTTGGCTGAGATAAGGGCGAACATGGCCCAGTTTATGACGATGATGCAAGGGGTTGCGCAAGGTCAGGAGGAGCTTCGAGCCCTGGTTCAGAGACAAGAGACCGTTATTCATACGTCCAACCGTGCTTCGCCTGTTGTTGCACCTGCTCATGAGAATGTCAATGTTGTTGCTCCCACTAACGACTATGCCGTCGGGGATGAGCTAAGGGGTATAAGGATTAATGGACAACCTCTTGCTGCAGAGACTGTCAATGTTAGAGCTACCCGAGCTCCAGTTCGTCATCCTGCTCCTATTGTCGACAGACATGAGGACATGTTCACGCTGCTGAGTGAAGATGACGAGGTGGTCAGAGTTGAGGATAGGGATCGTAAGGTTGATGCCCTGGCTGAGAATATTCGTGCGATGGAATGTCAAAACTCCCTTGGCTTCGATGTGACTAGTATGGGGTTGGTTGAAGGGTTAAGGATCCCTTACAAGTTCAAAGCACCGTCTTTTGACAAGTACAAACGGTACCTCTTGCCCTCGCACCCACGTGCAAGCCTATTATCGGAAAATCTCTGCTTATACCGATGATGAAAAGATGTGGATGTATTTTTTCCAAGATAGTCTATCTGGGGCTTCTTTGGACTGGTACATGGAATTGAAGAGAGATTCTATCCAATGCTGGAGGGATCTGGGTGAGGCCTTCTTGAGGCAATATAAGCATAACATGGACATGGCGCCTAGCCGGACTCAGCTGCAGAGTCTATGTCAGAAATCAGGTGAAAGCTTCAAGGAGTACGCCCAGAGGTGGCGTGAATTGGCTGTGAGAGTTCAACCCCCTATGCTGGAAAGGGAGCTGACAGATATGTTTATCGGTACGCTGCAGGGTGTTTTTATGGACCGGATGGGAAGCTGCCCATTCGGTAGTTTTTCGGATGTGGTCATCTGTGGAGAGAGGACAGAGAGCCTGATTAAGGCTGGTAAAATTCAAGATGTTGGTTCCTCATCGTCCAAAAAGCCTTTTTCTGGGGCACCTCGCCGAAGAGAAGGTGAAACTAACGCTGTTCAACACCGCAGAAATCAGAACAGAAATCAGTATCGTCAGGTTGCTGCAGTGACAATTCCTGCACCTCAACAACATCAACCTCCGCAACAACCAAGGGTTCAACAACAGATGCCACAACAACAACAACAACAGCAACGTCCGTATCAGCCGAGGCAGAGGATGCCTGATAGACGTTTCGACCCACTACCCATGACCTATACTGAGTTACTGCCTGAGTTGCTCAGACTAGGGTTCGTGGAATTGAGGACTATGGCGCCATTGACAAAAATACCACCTGGGTATGATGCCAATGTGCGTTGTGACTTTCATTCTGGTGTGCCGGGACACCATATAGAGAACTACAAGACTTTCCATCATAAAGTCCAGGACCTGATTGATGCTAAGACTATCAATTTCGCTCCTGTGCCGAATGTTGTTAATAATCCTATGCCGCCGCATGGTGCTCACCGGGTGAACTGCATTGAAGAGGCAGAAGCTGAAGATCTGATTGTTATAGTTGAAGATGTTCAGACTTCTCTGCTGGTTGTCAAGGGCCGTTTGTTGAATGAGGGTGTCTACCCGGGCTGTGATGAAGGTTGTGTTGATTGTGCTGAATCAGATAATGGGTGTGATCAGTTGCGGGCTGGTGTTCATAATTTGATAAATGAAGGCAGTTTACAGTTTGTCCGGGCTGATAATAGAGATCATGGGGCAGTATCAACTGTCACTATATACTTCAAACCGTCAGAAGGACGTGGGCAAAGGGTTGGCAGTGCGCCTATAACCAGTGGTAATCCAGTTACCATTTCTGCACCAGTTACTGCCAGTAGTCCAACAATAATTGTCGCTCCGGTAAGAAGGGTTGTTGATAGTCGGGCTGTTCCCTGGAAATATGATAATGCCTACCGTAGCAACAGAAGGGTTGAGAATCGGGTCAGGCCATCGAATCAAGCGCCTGTAACAATCAGTGTGCCAGTTAGCAGAACTCCTGTGGTTGTGAGTCCCGTTGTGGACAATGTCGGTGGACCAGGAGGCTTTACTCGCAGCGGACGACTGTTTGCTCCCCAACCGTTGAGGGATGCTAATGCTGAGGCTTTTGCTAGGTCGAAGGGCAAACAGGCTGTTGTTGATGAGGAACCGGCTCAGAAGGATGCGCCTGAGGGTTCGTTTGAAAAAGATGTGGAGGAGTTTATGAGAATAATAAAGAAAAGTGACTACAAGATCGTAGATCAACTTAACCAGACTCCGTCCAAGATTTCAATTCTCTCTTTGCTGTTGTGCTCTGAGGCACATCGTAACGCCTTGCTGAAGATGCTGAACATGGCGTATGTACCTCAAGAGATTTCCGTCAACCAACTGGAGGGTGTGATTGCCAACGTGAGCACCAGGCATGGTTTAGGGTTCACTGACCTAGACTTGACGCCTGAGGGTCGCAATCATAACAAGGCCTTGCATATCACTATGGAGTGCAAGGGTGCTGTGTTATCTCACGTGTTGGTCGACACCGGCTCGTCGCTGAATGTCTTGCCCAAGCAAATTCTGAAGAAGATATCTGTTGAAGGGGTTGTGCTTACTCCTAGTGACCTGATCGTTCGTGCATTCGACGGATCCAAACGTTCTGTGTTTGGGGAAGTTACGTTGCCTGTGAAGATAGGTCCGGAGGTGTTTGACATCATTTTCTACGTTATGGACATTCAGCCCGCCTACAGTTGCTTGTTAGGACGTCCATGGATTCATGCAGCAGGGGCAGTCTCGTCGACTCTCCACCAGAAGCTCAAGTATGTCTGGAACGGTCAGATTGTGACCGTGTGCGGCGAAGAAGATATCTTGGTGAGTCACCTGTCCTCGTTCAAATATGTCGAGGTCGATGGCGAGATCCACGAAACCTTATGTCAGGCGTTTGAGACGGTTGCTCTCGAGAGGGTGGCGTTTGCTGATCAGAGAAAGCCGGGTGCTTCGATTGCTTTGTACAAGCAGGCCAAGGAGTTGGTTGACTCTGGCAAGGCTGAAAGCTGGGGCAAGATGGTGGATTTTCCGGTCAAAGAGGATAAGTTTGGTATTGGCTATCAACCTTTGCAAGCGGAGCAGGGTGTACAAGCAGGTCCGAGTACCTTTACCAGCGTTGGGCTGATGAATCACGGTGACGTCTTTGCAGCAGATAGTGAAGATGGTGACAGTGATTATGATCTCGATAACTAGGTTCGCCCGCGTGCACCAGGGGAGATTATCAACAATTGGACAACAGAGGATGTAGTCCAAGTTACTCTTCAAACAGAGTAATTTTCTTTTGTTTTTCATTCTGCACAAAACCCTATGTTCTGCCCAAGACGTAGTGGTTCATTGTAGGGCCACATCATGTTTTTTTCAATGATTATCATTAATAAAGGACGTTTTGCAAACAATTTTGTGATCCCTGTCTTTCTATTTTTGTTTTCACTTTTTCAAAAAAATAAAAATGGCAATGTTTTTGTTTTTGTGACTTTATTGAACTCTTTTTCTAAAACAAAGCATTACACATGCAGAAGTGATCTCATGACATCTACTATGAACAGTTCTGTTATGGCTCAGTATGATTTCAATAATCTCATCTACCAAGCTGAAGAGGAGAGTGAGGAAGACAGTGAACTCCCGAAAGAATTGGTCAGATTATTGAAGCAGGAGGAAAGGGTCATCCAACCTCATCAGGAAGAGTTGGAGATTGTGATTCTTGGTACTGAGGACGCCAGAAGAGATATCAAGATCGGGGCTGCTTTGAAGACAGAGGTCAAGAGCAGGTTGATTGAGATGCTGAGAGAGTATGTAGAGATATTCGCCTGGTCTTATCAGGATATGCCTGGGCTAGATACTGATATTGTGGTGCATAGACTACCTCTCAGAGATGATTGTCCTTCGGTCAAGCAGAAGCTTCGCAGAACGAGTCCTGATATGGCAGTAAAAATCAAGGAAGAGGTTCAGAAGCAGTTTGATGATGGTTTCTTGTCAGTGACGACGTATCCACCGTGGGCGGCCAACTTCGTTCCCGTGCTGAAGAAGGATGGCAAAGTCAGGATGTGTGTCGATTACCGGGATCTGAACAGAGCGAGTCCGAAAGATGATTTCCCATTACCTCACATCGAGGTATTGGTGGATAATACGGCTCAATCCTCGGTATTCTCTTTCATGGATGGTTTCTCTGGATATAATCAGATTAAGATGGCGCCAGAGGACATGGAAAAGACGACATTCATTACACCTTGGGGCACGTTCTGCTATAAGGTGATGCCATTTGGGCTGAAGAATGCCGGTGCTACCTATCAGAGGGCTATGGCGACTCTCTTTCATGACATGATGCACAAAGAGATTGAAGTGTACGTGGATGATATGATTGTGAAGTCGCAGACAGAAGAGGAGCACCTAGTTAATTTGCAGAAATTGTTTGACAGATTGGTAAAATTCAAACTAAGGCTGAATCCAAACAAGTGTACGTTTGGCGTGAGATCTGGGAAGCTGTTAGGCTTCATTGTCAGTGAGAAAGGGATTGAGGTTGATCCAGCGAAAGTCAAAGCTATTCAAGAAATGCCTGAACCGAAAACAGAAAAGCAGGTTCGTGGGTTTTTAGGGAGATTGAACTACATTGCAAGGTTTGTATCTCACCTAACTGCCACGTGTGAACCAATATTCAAATTGCTAAGAAAGAATCAAGCAATCAGGTGGAATGATGATTGTCAGAAAGCTTTTGACAAGATAAAAGAGTATTTACAGAAACCTCCAATCTTGATTCCTCCGGTTCCAGGGAGACCATTGATAATGTGCCTGTCAGTGACTGAGAACTCGATGGGGTGTGTATTGGGACAGCATGACGAGTCTGGTCGAAAAGAGCATGCCATATACTACCTTAGCAAAAAGTTTACCGACTGTGAAATCAAACATTCACAGCTTGAGAAAACTTGCTGTGCTTTGGCCTGGGCTGCTCGCCGACTGAGGCAGTATATGTTGAACCATACCACTTTGTTGATTTCTAAGATGGATCCAGTGAAGTACATCTTTGAGAAGCTGGCTCTCACCGGACGTGTTGTCCGTTGGCAGATGATCTTAACAGAATATGATATTCAGTACACGTCACAGAAGGCTATCAAGGGTAGTGTTTTGTCAGACTATCTTGCAGAGCAACCGATCGATGACTATCAGCCGATGATGTTTGAATTCCCTGATGAAGACATCATGTATCTGAAGATGAAAGATTGCGAAGAGCCTCTTGTCGAGGAAGGACCGGATCCTGATGACAAGTGGACATTGATGTTCGATGGGGCTGTGAATGTGAATGGTAATGGTGTTGGTGCGGTGCTGATCAATCCAAAAGGTGCTCATATACCTTTTTCTGCCAGGTTGACTTTTGACGTCACCAACAATGAAGCTGAGTATGAGGCTTGTATCATGGGGATAGAAGAAGCCATTGATTTGAGGATCAAGACGCTTGACATTTTTGGAGATTCCGCTCTAGTGATCAATCAGGTCAATGGAGATTGGAATACTAACCAACCGCATTTGATTCCTTATAGAGATTACACCAGAAGAATACTGACGTTCTTCAAGAAGGTGAAGTTGTATCATGTCCCCCGGGATGAAAATCAGATGGCTGATGCTTTGGCTACTTTATCCTCTATGATCAAAGTTCACTGGTGGAATCATGTGCCACATGTTGCGGTGAATCGACTCGAGAGGCCTGCGTATGTGTTTGCAGCCGAGTCTGTTGTGATTGATGAGAAGCCGTGGTACTATGATATCAAGAACTTCCTCAAGAGCCAGGAGTATCCTGAAGGTGCGTCAAAGAATGACAAGAAAACCCTGAGAAGGCTAGCTGGAAGCTTTTATCTGAATCAGGACGATGTGTTGTATAAGAGGAACTTTGACATGGTCTTGCTCAGATGCGTGGATAGACACGAAGCAGACATGTTGATGCAAGAAGTGCATGAAGGTTCGTTTGGTACCCATGCTGGTGGTCATGCAATGTCAAAGAAATTATTGAGAGCCGGTTATTACTGGATGACTATGGAATCCGATTGTTTCAAGTATGCTCGGAAATGCCATAAGTGTCAAATCTATGCTGACAAGGTGCATGTACCACCAAGCCCTCTGAATGTCATGAACTCGCCTTGGCCGTTCGCCATGTGGGGCATTGACATGATTGGGAAGATTGAGCCTACTGCTTCGAATGGACATCGCTTCATCTTGGTTGTGATTGACTACTTCACCAAGTGGGTGGAAGCAGCTTCCTATGGTAATGTTACCAAACAAGTGGTTGCCCGGTTTATCAAGAAGGAAATCATCTGTCGTTATGGAGTTCCTGAGAGAATCATCACTGATAATGGTTCTAATCTCAATAACAAGATGATGAAAGAGCTTTGTAAAGATTTCAAGATTGAACATCACAATTCTTCTCCTTACAGACCGAAGATGAATGGTGCTGTAGAGGCGGCAAACAAGAATATCAAGAAGATTGTGCAGAAGATGGTCGTGACGTACAAGGATTGGCATGAGATGCTGCCTTTTGCTTTTCATGGGTACCGTACCTCAGCACGTACGTCGACCGGGGCAACCCCGTACTCCCTTGTGTATGGTATGGAAGCGGTCCTACCTGTTGAAGTGGAGATAATTCTCTGAGGGTCTTGTTAGATGTCAAGCTTGACGAAACCAAGTGGATTCGAACAAGGTTTAACGAGTTGAGCCTTATCGAAGAGAGACGGCTTGCAGCTGTGTGCCATGGGCAGTTATATCAGAGAAGGATGAAGCGAGCCTTTGATCAGAAAGTGCGTCCTCGGAGCTATTAGATCGGTGATCTAGTCTTGAAGAGGATCCTTCCTCCCGGTACAGATAACAGGGGCAAGTGGACTCCTAACTATGAAGGTCCATATGTTGTGAAGAAGGTTTTCTCCGGTGGAGCCTTGATGCTTACAACTATGGATGGTGAAGATTTTCCGTCCCCTGTTAACTCAGATGTAGTCAAAAAATACTTCGCGTAAATTGACCCGCTGGACAAAAAGAATAAAAGAGTCCAGGCAAAAAAGGGCATCCCGGCGAACCAAAAAACAGAAAGAAAAGGTTCGGCAAAAATTAGGGATAAATGAAAAGAATTTGTACACCCGGTAAGTCGAAAACCCGCAAGGGCGGCTTAGGCAAAAATGGGTATCCCGGTGGATTGAAAACCCGAAAGGGCGATCCAGGCAAAAGAGGGATTAAAGCGAAGACTACAGTCTGAGTTATCTATACTTCATCGTGCTTTGTCGTCGGCCATCTCGAAAGATGTGATCGGTTCAGTCATTCTTCTCAGAAAGCAAGGGAGTTGGGAGGAAAGCTGATGATCTGTGAGTTATAACAGAATTGGGAAATAGTGGATGCCGTGTTCTCATTGCCATTAGGATAGATTTTTCATTTTGTGCGCAATTACCTCTTTCTAGGAATTGCTTCCCAATGTATTCGCCTTTTCAGGCCCATTTTCAATCAATAAAAGTCGTTATTCAGATAAATAGCTCTCCTGTTTTTATTTTACCGTTTTGTTTGCAAAAACGTCCGAATTTTTGATAAACATTGCATATAAAAACATGAAGGCTAAACAATAATTTGCAGAAAGATAAAACATTTGAAAATCATTTTGAATGTTGAGGACACTTGAGCGTATCTTGTCCATGTATCCCCTGGGGCATTTTGTTGTGCTGTTTTGCAGGTTGTCATCTGTAAGGATGTTTCCACAGCAGATATTTCCCAAGCAAGTATGGAAGCTGTCAGAGCTATGTTCCCCTGCAGAGACGCCTTTGGATATTGTCTTCTATCCTCGGCAGATTTATGGATTGCCTATCCCCAGCAGGCCTGGAAGTGGGTGTATTCCCCAGCAAATATTTCCCCAGTTGAGATCCCCACTGAGTATGAAGGATGCGATATCCCCAGCGGAGGTGTCAGTGGAGTGTTATCCCCAGCGGTCGGGTTTGAAGTACTGTTATCCCTAGCGTGGTCATGAGCGCTCATCCCTAGCAGGGTTGTGTATGTCTCTTCCCAGCATAGAGTCTGGTATATTACTTTCCCCACCAGTGTTTTGCTCTTCCTCAGCAGAGTTGGTGTGTTATCCCCGACAAAGTTATTTTCCCTAGCAGATCTCCCGAGTAGAGGTTGGTGTTGATGATTTTCCTCAGCAAGTCCCCGAGTGGAGCGGGTTTAAAGAAATTTATCTCCAGCAGAGTTTATCCTACCTGTGGATTGGATGAGTTTTCCGTAGCGGAATGATATCTGCATCCCCAAGCTGAGTCTATCCTACCTGTGGATTGGGTGGGTCGTCCCCAGCGGAGTAGCATTTATTTCCCATAGCAGAGTTTACCCTATTGGTGGATTGGTTGGCTTTCCCCAGTGAAGTCGCCTGATTATCCCTAGCAAAGTCGATTTGTTGCTCCTCCCAGCGAGTTGCCTTGTTTACTTTCCCCGGTGGAGTGGTATTGTTGGTTCCTCAGCGTAGTCGCCGTTGGGTAGTCCTCAGCGAGTTGTATTGATTATTCCCCAAGCGGAGTCCCCGAGTGGATTGGGTCCTATGAAGGATGTCCCCAGTGGAGTCTATCCTTTCCCCAGCATCAGTGTTATTTCTCCAGCATGAGTGAGAAGTCGGTGCTTTCCCCGCAGAGTATTCCTCGAGCAGAGTTTCCCCACAGAGTGGGAGTATCTGATCCTCTGGTTCCCCAGCCAGCGTTTATCATTTTGCATATAGTAATCATTGCATCCTCAAATCGCGTAGCATTCCCATTCGATATGGAGCATTACGCCATAGAAAAATTCAAACATATGCATTCATGTGTTAACCATCAGACCAAATCCCCGACAGAGGCGGATTTTGTTCAACATCTGTACGGCACGTTTGCTACAGTTGCTCATGACGGCATTCGGAATTGATACCCCAGAGAGGTTTATTTCCTCATCCGTTGGTGAAAGGAAAGCCTGTTTTCTCCCCAGTGAGATCCCCTGCAAGTGTTTAGCCTTGCCCCGACATATATAGATGTTATCTTGTGATACTGGTCAGTGTCATGTCAGCACCCGCGTGTGTTATTTCTTTGGTGTCGGTAAACACCATCTTTCGGTGTACACATCGAGTCTTTCCCGGTCATTCGTTGATGTCTGGTCTTCTTTTGATGTCAGTAAACATCATCTTTCGATGTTCGTAGCCTCCTTATCCTCCCCAGAGGTCACCTCTCCGTTGGTGTCGATAAACGTTGAGTTTTTTCTAGTCGTCCGCGAACGTCTAGTTGAATTATCCCCAATAAGAGTCACCTTTCTCCGTTGGTGTCGATAAATGTCGAGTTTTTCCTATGCGTCCGTTGACGTATAGTTGCTTGTTCCCCACAGATCATTTGTTAGTGGCTGTTGATTCCCCTCAGAGTTACCTCTCCGTTGGTTTCGATAAACGATGAGTTTTTCCCAATCGTCCGGTGATGATTGGTTGTGTTCACTTTTCCCCATAAGATTTACCTCTCCGTTGGTTTTGATAAACGCTGAGTTTTTGCCTATGCGTCCGTTGACGTGTAGTTGCTCTCCTCAGGGTCACCTCTCCGTTGGTTTTGGTAAACGTTGAGTTTTTCTCATTCGTCCGTTGGCGTTTGATTGTATATCTCATTCCCCAGTCATTCATTAATGTCTGGTCGATTCCCAGCCAGAAGCCCCAGTAGAGTCGTCGGTGGACGTCCTATTCAATTTCCGGTTGTTGTATCCCTTCCTTAGTGAAGTGGTCTCCTTCTCCGTTGGTGTCGATAAACGTCGAGCTTCTCCCTTTCGTTCGTTGACGTCTGGTCGAGTCTTCCCATTCATCCGTTGATGTCTGATCACCTCTCCGTTGGTTTTGGTAAACATCGAGTTTTTCCTGGTCGTCCCCAGTAGAGTTACCTCTCCGTTGGTTTCGATAAACGTCGAGTTTTTCCTAGTTGTCCGTTGACATCTAGATGTATTTCGCCCTTCCCCAGTAGGGTCTCCTTCTCCGTTGGTGTCGATAAACGTCGAGCTTCTCCCGTTCGTCCGTTGACGTCTGGTCGAGTTTTCTCCTTCTCCGTTGGTGTCGATAAACGTCGAGCTTCTCCCTTTCGTCCGTTGACGTCTGGTCGAGTCTTCCCATTCATCCGTTGATGTCTGGTTACCTCTCCGTTGGTTTTGGTAAACGTTGAGTTTTTCCCACTACGTTCGCTGACGTATGGTTGTATTTCCCTTCCATTCATTCGTTAATGTCTGGTTACCTCTCCGTTGGTTTCGGTAAACGTCGAGTTTTTCCTAGTTGTCCGTTGGCATCTAGTTGAGATTTCTATCCCCATTCATCGTCTTGCGATGTCTGGATGTGACAGTACCTTTGGAAAAAAGAAAAATCAAAATCCCCAGTAAATATCAAATCCCAGTTGAAGTTACTGTTGGATCCCCGCATTGTGCAAATTTCTACGGTTCTTGGTATTCAATCCCTGTTTACCCTGAAAGTCTGACAGCCGTTGCTCTCATCCGTTCGGGTTCCAAGTTGATTGAATAGGGGCAGTTGTAGCACCTCAAATTTGCACCCACCATTTTGTACATTCATTCTCATTTTAGGTCATTAACATTAGCATTATCCTTTGCCTAAGTGCAAGTCATCAGTCAACTGGTTAGAAGGATCAGTTATGCAAGCAAGCATGTGCATTTCTTATTGAAGCAAAGCCCTAAGGTTGGTTCAACAAGTTCATATGACCTACGGATCATTTTGAAGTGGTTTTGCCAAAGGTTGGATGTTCAGAAGTCATCAGTCATTGCACAATGCATCTGAAACCCTAGAAAGTCAACTATGGTCAACTGTGCATGAAATAATGGATTTGAAGAGGGGATATGGTTAGAGAGGTCTCATTCATGTCCATACAAGTCTCATTTGACATTTCAAAGATCAACATTGGAGACTTTGAGGTCAGATGGAAAGTTTCCAAAAATAGTAAGTGACCTGTAATTTCAAATTGCCAAAAATGGAAAGGTCTTCTCCTCAAAATTACATGTCCAAATAAGCTTCAAATGAAATTTTGTCCAACATTAAAGTTGAAGATCTTGCTCTCACCTTTCCAAAAAGTCCAAGAACATGAATTTCTCATGTATGGTTGAGAAATTATGGATCAATCATTGTCAAGAAATTTTGAACTTCAAACTTGGATAACTTTCACACCACAAGGCCAAATGGAGTGGGGTTTTTTGCTACAATCTTGTTTTAACATGTTCTATCATAATCATTCATTACATTTCATCAAATCTCATCACAAAAATATTGCATTTTCCATGTGAATTGAATTTGATTTTGGAGGGAAAAAGTGCAATTTGAAAACTAAGCATTTTCCATGCATTCCAACATTGGCATTTGGCTCCAATTGATATTTTGAGGTGAATTGATCCATAATTCGTGTACTGTAGCAAGGCATTGCATGCATGAAGGTGAATTACCAAATTTAGCATTACACTTGCATTTCACTTAATTTCATTTGCATTTGGCTAATTGGGATTAAGAGAAGGATTAACAGCACATATATAAGGATAATCCTAACAGAAAATGCAATTAACATTCCATTTGAACCAGATCTAGATCAAAATCACATTTTGCTCTCAACTTTTTCTCTCCATTTTTCTGCAATTTTTTCATAAACCTTGCATGATCTTTGTTTGTTCCATCATTCACAAGCATTGCTGAAGAAGATTGAAGCAAGAATCCTCCATTTTCGACCAGAATCTTGGACTGTTAAATCAAGCTTCATCCATGGCAGCTGTTGATTTGAGCTACTTCAAGCATAATTGAGCATTGGATCTTCATACATTCATCTACCTGAGCATTAAAGAACTTCTGTTTCACCTTTCCAAAGCCAGAAAACCACGATTACACTACTGCTCTTCAATTAAGGTCAGGTTTCGAGTCTCAAGATTCATGAAATGTTGATGTGTTTTTGATAGATCTTTCCATGTAGAGTATGCTGAGCTTTGAATCGTGTATTTTCATCAAGAATTGTGAAAGTTATGTTGATTTTAAGTTTGAGATGTGAATTTTCTTTTGTTCGATCCAGACATGTTAGCACGAATTAGGTTTAATGGATCTCGGATTGTTAATGTGCATGCTAAGACGAAGCTAATGGTGTATTGTTTGTTAATTTCTGTGACAAAATGTTCTTGAGTGTATGAACTTGATGAAGCTGATGAAGAACCCTAGAAATCCGTTTCCAGAAAGCCTTTTGATCCATGCCTTCGCCTGTTTGCATGCTTTTCATGTTTTTCGCCCATGCTCCAATCACGCCGTGCCATGTCACTTAAATGAAACGCAGCGCTTCATGTAGCGCGCGCTAGTTTAAATTCAAACGGAGTTCGATCCTCCGCTCCAGCATGTTCATAATTGGCCATTTGCATTTTTCTCTTGTATGCTACCATGTTCCTGTACATTTCTATGTATTTTTTTTATTTTTTCTCCACATTAAAAAATTCATAACTCCAAAAATATTTGTCCAAATGAGATGAGATTTTTTCCATTGTGTTCATCCTGATCTCTACTATTTTTTGAGGATTTTTCCAGAATTTGTGCACGTGTGGATTTTTGTTTTGGCTAGGGAATCTTCATACACGTGTTTTGTTGCACCTTGCTTGCCATTTTCATTGTGAAATAATGATGCTTAATCCAATGCTTCTAAAAATTTACATGCTTAATCTAGACACTTTGATTGATATTTTGGAATTGAGTTTGCTATTTTTGCCTTTCTGGTTTGTGAGATATGATCTGATCAACATAGGTGTGACAATGTGTGTCACACCATTTCTTGTCCAACTTGTGGAATTTATTTACCATGCCTATTGAATGTAAAATGATCTGAATTTTTGTATGATTATACTTCTGGATGTTAAGTTTGAGTGTGAAGTTTTGTAGAATTTTTGAGTGCATTTCCAATTTGTTTGAGAATTGCTCTTCTGTTTGACCATTTGTGGACTTTTTGTGAGTCATGATCTTATATGATTTGTGAAATTCTTGATGTTTATTGGATGGACAAGAAATTTCGCACATGTATTCTAGACACCTTGAAGTTTGCCATGGCTTTGGTTTGATGTCCATATCATGTTTGAATTCTGTTTTATGCTTGTGTGAAGTTGATGCATGAATTTGTGCTTCCTTTGAGCTTGTTTTGCCTTGCCTTTCCTTATGGATTTTTTTGACATGCTTCCACTTATCCAAATGACTTGAATTTTGGTGTGATGATCCTATGATGAATGCTGTTTAGCCATGAGTTTTCTTGGGATTTATTGAATTGTTTTGGAGTTGATGTGGATTGATTCATTCTGTTTGGTTCTATGAGCTTTCAATTTACATGCTTTGTACTAAATGCTTTATGAAATGAAATTGGTGCATGATATGAATGTGAGATCTTTTGGATTTTGTTCCTAATTGATTAATCTTGATTCTTGATAATTTTCATGTTCTGTTTTGGTTTATTGCTCCCATTTTGACCCTAGGCCTTGTCCTAGTGGTTAATGCTTAATGTTTGAGCTTTGTTTCAGGTCAAAGAGCACAATTGCTTATACTTGATGATGTGCACTCAATTGGAGTTGGTCCATTGCTTGTTTATGACTAACCTTGAGTTTGTTTTGTAGGCTTTGAGACTTGTACTTAGGCCTTGTGGCTTGCACCTTTGTGCATTGCTTTGCTTGATTGTTGTTTGACTATGTACAGTTAACTGTTGACCATTGTCTGTTTGACTTTTGTTTGAGTTGTGTACTGATTATGTTGGATTGTTTTCAGGTACCTTAGTTGCTATAGTTCCTTTGTGAACTTGCTTTTGCTTTGCTTGATAGCTTGAGCATTGAGGTATAATGACTCTAACTCCATGTAGTCTGGAAGACCTGGCCTGTTACTTGGCCAGGCACCTGTCTGAAGTCCTCCTTAAGAGGCAATGCTTGTGCTTGTTTATTTTTGTCCCCTGTACATATCAAAGACCTCCTAAGTGAAGAGGCATTGGTAGACACAAGAGATGTGTAGTCCATCTCCTTCTATTCAGTGCGTCATCCCTTGGCTCACATCACATGTTGATGCCTTGTGGATCTTAACCCAAAATCTATGTTGAGTCAGTCATAAGTGTAGAAGGGTTCCAACTTTCTGAACCCACACTTTCATCTGTCTAAAAGCTCTCCCAGGCCAGGGATAAGAGCTGTGAGGCACACCCCTCACTTCCTATTTCATCTGCTTCACCCTAACTCTCAATGTTAGGGTTAAGAGCTAACTTCACCCTGATACAGTGGCTTGTTTGTCGAGGTTGACATGACCCCTTGACTAAAGCCTAACCCTTGTGTGAGCCCACTTTGTTTGTATATAGTGTGTGCTATTTGTGATTGTTTGCTTTGATTGTCTGTGCTGCTTAGGATAGCTTGCTCCCTGTGCAAGTTAGATAGCAACCTTAACTTAGGGATGATATGCATGATAACATCTAGGCTCGAGTCGTAGTCTCCCTAGTTGTGTCTCCCTTTGTTATCTGGTTAGGCTAGTCCTTTGTCTCTGCGTAGGGGAACTACGTCGCCCTGATCCTCATACCAGATGAGGTACGTAGGCAGGAGATGAGCTGATCTCTCTGGGCGCCCTTTTTGTTTTGTCTTTGTGTGTGTTAGGAGATGGATGTAAGCCCAACGATTGGCATTCCGTATCCTCTTGTTGTGTGCTTGGAGTCCGATGTAAGTCCAGCAATTGGCATTTGGTTTCCAGTGTGCGTGTGTTTGGTTCGGAGTCTGATGTAAGTCCAGCGATTGGCCTTCGGTTTCCATGTTTTCCTGTTCTTGTGTGGAGTTTGACGTAAGTCCAGCGATTGGCAGTCGATTTCCTGTGTGGTTTTGTTTGGCGTGCGTGAGCCGAGCTACGAGTGCTCTGATTCTTCTTAGTCCAAGAAGATACGTATGCATAGGATGCGACATCCTAGCGAGCACGTTTTCCCCTGTCCGAACTACGTCGACTCTGATGTATATGCCTAATAGACTACGTAGGCCCAGGATGCGATATCCTGCCGAGTCAGTTTCTTTTGTTTTCCTGTGTCTCTTTCAGCCAGTGTTTGATGTTTATTTGAGCAGCGTTTAGCAACCATATTCCTTCCTTTTGTGCGTGGATCCCGTCGAGTACGACGGATGCGTAGGGGTGCTAATACCTTCCCTTCGCATAACCGACTCCCGATCCCATTCTCTTTGGTCGCGAGACCATGTCTTTTCCAGGTTTACTTCGAGCGTTTCCTTTCCCTCTTTTGGGATAAATAACGCACGGTGGCGGCTCTGTTATTTTCGTTTCCCGCCGGTTTTTTCGCGTAATGCGACAACCTTGGCGAAGCCTTCGTCAAGCAGTACAAGTACAATGTTGATATGGCTCCCGATAGGGACCAACTGAGGGCTATGTCCCAGAAGGAGAAGGAAACGTTCAAGGGGTACGCCCAGAGGTGGCGTGAACTGGCTGCACATATTATGCCCCCACTCGAAGAGAAAGAAATGACGAAGATCTTTCTAAAGACTTTAAGCTCTTTCTACTACGAGCGGATGATCACTAGTACTCCCAGTGATTTCACCGAGATGGTGAACATGGGGATGTGACTAGAGGAAGGAGTCAGGGAAGGACGCCTGACCAGAGAAGAAGGCTCTTCTGCCAAACATTTTGGGGCGTTTGCCAAGAAGAAAGATGGAGAAGCACATGTTATGTCTTCCCATATTAAACAACGAAGACCCTCTATGAAAAGGAAGACTGTGCGCCCTTCTAGTAACCAGCACCAGGTGGCTCATATAGCACCTCCCTTCAGGGAAAATCAACATTATCAGCATCAAAACCAACAATAGCAACATCAACAATATCAACAACAACAACATCGTCCACAACAACAGGCCTACCAGCCTCGAAACAACAACAATACTAGCACTAGCTATGATAGGAAGAGGGTCACTTTTGATCCTATTCCAATGACTTATGCAAAGCTATATCGTTCATTGATCGAAAGGAAGTTGATCACTCCATGTGACCCACCTACTGTACCGACCAACCCTTAGTGGTGGTACAAGCCCGAGCTTCACTGTGTTTATCATTCTGGTGCTCCCGGACATGATGTGGAGAACTATTATCCTCTCAAGACCAAGATTCAAGACCTTGTGAGAAGCGGTATTTTATTTTTTGAGGACGTAGGTCCTAATGTTAAGAAGAACCTATTGCCCGAGCATGGGAAATCTGCTGTTAATATGGTCCAGGGTTGCCCCAGCAAGTACAAGGTCAGATATGTCAGCCATATCAGACAATCTTTGGTCGAGATACACATACTGTTATGTGGATATAGTCATTACGAGCATGATCATGACAGTTGCCATGTATGCACTATCAATGAGAGAGGATGTCACCAAGTCAGGAAAGATATCCAAGAGATGCTGGATCAGGGTGTGATCGAGATACTTCAGAATCGTGATGAGGAAGAAGTTAATGTTATATCCCCTGTGTTTAGAATACCCGAACTTGTTGTCGTCAGATATGATGGCAGCAAGAAGAAGGCTTCTCATATTCTCGTTATTAAGCCAGCTGGCCCTGTTCCTTACTCTTCAGACAAGGTTGTTCCCTATAGATATAACGCGGTCGCGTTGGAAGATGGGAAGGAGGTGCCTCTTCCCTCCACTTCTGTTACAAGTATTTCTGACGTCAGTGGTTTGACCTGCAACGGTCGTGTTTTTTCGGCGCCGCCGAAACCCCATGAAGACGTGTTAAGGAGAAGAATCGATGTTGTTGATAATTCTGCCACCACTGTGGGGACTTCTTCTACTTCTCCGAATCTGGCACTTGTTGTTGATAGAGCTGTCGTGGCTGCTAAAGCTCTTGTCCCTGCCGGCCAGAATGACATATTGAGAGAGGACTACGATGAGATGATGAGGCTCATCAAGAGGAGCGAGTATAATGTTGTAGATCAGCTGCTACAAACTCCATCAAAGATATATGTACTATCTTTGCTGATGAACTCCTAGCCACACCGTGAAACTTTGCAGAGGGTGTTGGACGTGGCATACGTAGATCACGATGTCACAATAGAGCAGTTTTATAGCATTGTTGTAAACATTACTACTTGTAACAATTTGAGCTTTTGCGGTGATGATCTTCTTGAGGAGGGAAAATACCATAATTTGGCATTACACATTTCAATGAACTGCAAGGATGATGCCCTGTCTAATGTGCTGGTAGACATAGGATCGTCGCTAAATGTGTTGCCAAAATCCACTCTGGCTAAACTTTCATACCAGGGGCCTCCTATGAGGCAGAGTGAAGTGTTTGTTAAAGCTTTTGATGGATCCAGAAAAACTGTGATTGGCGAGGTTGAGCTCCCAATCAAGATCGGACCTAGTAATTTCCATATCACTTTCTAGGTCATGGATATCCACCCATCATATAACTGCTTGCTTGGCAGACCATGGATTCACGAGGCAGGCGCCGTGACATCCACCCTACACCAAAAGTTGAAGTTCATCAAGAACAAGAACTTGGTGGTGGTAGGGGGAGAAAAGGCTCTCTTGGTAAGCCATTTGTCTTCCTTTTCTTACATTGATGTTGAGGACGAGGTTGGGATGTCGTTCCAAGCCTTGTCTATTTTTGAGCCTTCTAAGAAAGGAACTTCTTCATTTGCGTCCTACAATGATGCGAATTTGTCCATTGAGCATGGCGCAACTACTGGTTTAGGACAAATGATTAAGCTGGAAGACAATAAATCCCGGGCTGACATAGGGTACTCTTCGGGCACTTTCAATGAGCGTGGCTTGTTTCAGAGTGAAGGTTTCATCCACACGGTCGAAGACCAGGAGGCTACTGTTGTAATGGAAGATGATGCAGAGGAAGATTCTGGAAACTTTGTCATCCCTGGAGGAGTCTGCAATAATTGGGTCACTGTTGATGTTCCAACAGTTGTCCATAAGTCCACGTAATGTCCATTTTGTTTAAAAACCCTTCTCCCATGCCAAAAGGAGAAGTGATGACATTGTTGACACATTAATACAATGATATTCATTCAATAATTACATGTCAATAGTTTGTTTTTCCAAATTATATTCCCTTTTTTCTTTTTTGCATGAAATTGGTGATCACTAAAAAACCCTAAAAAAAGAATAAAATCAATCTTTTCATCTGCATAATGATTTGTTTTGTTTGAATTCTGAAATCTCTTTTATATCCAAAATCATTATGCAGGTTGATCAAACCCATTGAACATATTGATCCAACACCATCTCCCAACTTTGAGTTCCCTGTATTTAAGGCCGAAGAAGATGATGTTGAAGAGATTCCTGATGAGATTACCCGTCTGCTTGAGCATGAAGAGAAGATCATTCAGCCACATCTTGAGAATCTGGAAACAGTCAACTTGGGGTCTGAAGATTGCGTTCGCGAAGTGAAGATCGGGGCACTCCTTGAAGAGTCTGTAAAGAAGGGGTTAATTGAGTTTCTACGAGAATATGTCGACGTCTTTGCATGGTCGTATGAAGACATGCCTGGTATGGATACTGATATCGTGCAACATTTCCTGTCTTTGAAGCCTGAGTGCGTGCCTGTGAAGCAGAAGCTCAGAAGAACTCATCCTGATATGGCAGTGAAGATTAAAGAAGAAGTTCAGAAGCAAATTGATGCGGGGTTTCTGGTGACTTCTACATATCCTTAATGGGTGGCCAATATTGTTCCCGTGCCTAAGAAAGATGGAAAAGTCCGAATGTGTGTGGACTATAGAGACTTGAATAAAGCTAGTCCGAAAGATGATTTCCCTCTACCACACATTGACATGTTGGTAGATAATACAGTTAAATTCAATGTCTCTCATTTATGGACGGATTTTCCGGTTATAACCAAATTAAAATGGCACCCAAGGATATGGAGAAGACAACATTCTTCACACCTTGGGTAACATTCTGTTATCGAGTGATGCCCTTCGGTTTGAAGAACGTCGGAGCCACGTATCAATGCGCTATGACTACCTTGTCTCATGATATGATACACAAGAAGATCAAGGTATATGTTGATGATATGATTGCAAAGTCGAGAACGGAAGTTGAACATGTAGAGCACTTGTTGAAGCTTTTTCAGCATTTGAGGATGTACAAACTTCGTTTGAATCCGAACAAGTGTACATTTGGAGTTCGTTCCGGCAAGTTATTGGGCTTTATTGTCAGTAAAAAAGGTATTGAAGTTGATCATGCCAAGGTCAAAGCAATACAAGAGATGCCTGCGCCCAAAACCGAGAAGCAAGTCCGAGGTTTTCTTGGCCGCTTGAATTATATCTCCAGATTTATATCCCACATGATTGCCACATGTGCGCCAATATTCAAGCTCCTCCGAAAAGATCAGCGTCATGGTTGGACCGAGGATTGCCAGAAAGCCTTTGACAGTATCAAAGAGTATCTGTCTGAGCCTCCGATTCTGTCTCCGCTTGTGGAAGGGAGACCCTTGATTATGTACTTGATAGTTCTTGAGGACTCTATGGGTTGTGTATTGGGTCAGCAAGATGAATCAGGGAAGAAAGAGTATGATATATACTATCTGAGTAAGAAGTTCATTGATTGTGAGTCTCGATACTCAATGCTTGAGAAGACATGTTGTGCTTTGGCTTGGGCTGCTAAGCGCTTACGCCAATATATGTTGAATCATACGACTTGGTTGATATCTAAAATGGATCCAATCAAGTATATCTTTGAGAAGCCTGCTTTAACTGGGAGGATTTCCCGTTGGAAGATGTTGTTATCTGAGTATGATATCGAGTATCGAGCTCAAAAAGCTATTAAAGGTAGTATCTTGGCTGACCACTTGGCACATCAACCAATTGAGGATTATCAGTCTGTTCAGTACGACTTCCCTGATGAGGAGATTCTGTATTTGAAAATGAAAGATTGCAATGAGCCTACGCTCGATGAAGGGCCAGAGCCTGGTTCGCGATGGAGCATGGTGTTTGATGGCGCTGTAAAACAATATGGAAATGGTATTGGGGCAGTGATTATTACTCCTCAGGGCACACATTTTCCTTTTACAGCAAGGCTAACTTTCAAATGCACGAATAATATGGCAGAGTATGAGGCCTGTATTATGGGTTTAGAAGAGTGTATTGATCTTAGGATCAAGCATCTTGATGTTTATGGTGATTCGACCCTTGTTGTTAATCAGATTAAGGGTGAATAGGAGATGAATCAGCCTGGCCTCATCCCATATAGAGATTATGCGAGGAGGATTTCAACGTTCTTTATAGAGGTTGACTTCCATCATATTCCTCGAGATGAAAATCGGATGGCAGAGGCTCTTGCTACGCTTGCTTCGATGATTGTGGTGAAATTCTGGAATGAAGTCCCCAATATTACTGTGATGCGCTTGGATAGACCAGCTCATGTATTTGTAGTTGAAGAAGTGAAAGATGATAAGCCATGGTATTATGACATCAAGTGTTTTCTTCAAAGACAGATCTACCCGCCTGGGGCATCTGTTAAAGATAAGAAGACTTTGAGGAGATTATCGGGCAGTTTCTACCTCAATGGAGATGTGCTTTATAAAAGAAATTTTGACATGGTCCTCCTCAGATGCGTGGACAGACACGAAGCAGACCTGTTAATGACTGAAGTCCATGAGGGTTCATTTGGTACTCATTCCAATGGACATGCCATGGCAAAGAAGATATTGGGAGCAGGCTACTATTGGCTGACAATGGAGTCTGACTGCTGCAAGTATGTGAAGAAATGCCACAAGTGTCAAATTTATGCGGATAAGATTCATATTCCCCCGACACTTCTGAATGTTATTTCCTCACCATGG
The DNA here is from genome assembly GCF_024323335.1 of Lathyrus oleraceus. Taxonomy (NCBI): domain Eukaryota; kingdom Viridiplantae; phylum Streptophyta; class Magnoliopsida; order Fabales; family Fabaceae; genus Lathyrus; species Lathyrus oleraceus. The sequence goes on along the minus strand of NC_066581.1, from coordinate 327,821,134 downwards.
CCTTTCTCCATGTGGGGAATTGACATGATTGGCATGATAGAGCCAAAGGCGTCCAACGGTCACATGTTTATTCTTGTAGCAATTAATTACTTCACCAAGTGGGTCGAAGCGACATCGTATGCGAATGTGAGCAAGCAGGTGATTGTGAAGTTTATCAAGAATCAACTCATATGCCGTTATGGTGTGCCAGACAAAATCATTACTGATAATGGATATAACTTGAATAACAAGATGATGAAAGAGTTGTGTAGCGAGTTCAAGATTGCACATCATAATTCTTCTCCTTATAGACCCAAGATGAATGGGGCCGTAGAAACTGCTAACAAGAACATCAAGAAGATTATCCAGAAGATGGTTGTTACGTACAAAGATTGGCATGAGATGTTGCCATTTGCCTTGCATGGTTATCGTACATTTGTCTGCACTTCAACAGGGGCAACCCCTTTCTCTCTTGTTTATGGCATGGAGGTTGTGCTCCCCGTGGAGGTTGAGATCCCATCAATGAGAGTCTTGATGGAAGCCAAGTTGGCTGAGGCTGAATAGGTTCAGAGTCGTTATGATCAACTGAATTTAATTGAAGAGAAGAGATTGATTGCCATGTGCCATGGTCAGTTATATCAGCAAAGGATGAAGAAAGCCTTTGATAAGAAGGTCAAGCCTCGTGTGTTCCGAGAAGGTGACCTCGTGCTCAAGAAAGTTTTGTCGTTCACGCCCGATTTCATGGGCAAGTGGACTCCAAACTATGAAGGTCCATATGTTGTTAAGAGAGCCTTTTCAGGTGGTGCTTTGATACTTACAACTATGGATGGGGAGGATTTCACTCGTCCTGTGAATTCAGACGCAGTTAAGAAATACTTCACCTAAAATAAAAACATAATAGCTCGCTAAGTTGAAAACTCGAAAGGGCGACTTTGGTAAAAATGAGCATCTAAGTGGATTGAAAACCCGAAAGGGCGATCCAGGAAAAAGTTAGAGACATGAAAAAATGAATATATATATATATATATATATGCCGCTAGATTGAGTACCTCACCCTGGGGAAATCTAGGCAAAAATTAGGGATTTGGCAAGTAACTGCATCCTGTCAAGACTTTGTTCTGCAACTATCATCTGTCTAGGATTCTCGCTCAGTCATGATCAACTGAAGCTTCAAATACATCGGATTCAGAGTTGGTGGAGAAATGGTCATTATGTTCAATGTAGCCCATTTTCCAATATATATCACCAATTTCAAATTTGTAAAGATCCAGGGAGTCTTGCCATTTGCAGACTACCATTCCATCAAATAAATTTGAGCCTTTATCCAATTCTTTGCACTCTTATTTGTTTCTGTTTAACAAATGTTTGCATGTTTTAATTGATAAATACCACTGTTTTAAACAAATCAAGTTTTTTATAAACTGTTTCTAAACAAAGTGAACATTCACAATGACTGAAAGGATAAATGGAATTTCTTCAGTGCTCTCCCAAGGATAGTATGATCTCCAAAAGGGTAAGACATTTGTTCATATTCCTAGCATGTTTGTTATCCTCTTCATCATCTTTCAGGTTATCTCCATGAGTGCAGAAGAAGGTAATACACCACCAAATTCCCCGAAGAGGCTGGAGTTTTGGTCTCGGTCTTCTAACTCCCCAGTGAGTCTGGGTCTAGCATCTGTGTTTTATCAATTTTATGGTTGTCATCCCTTTGTGTGGACTGACCTAAAATCCCGTAGACTGATAAAATTTGATATGCTATCTTTTCGAGGAAGTTGGTTTTCCCTCATTTTGATTGGAAATCTCCCGCAGAGTGAGAAAGGATTCCCAACATGAGTTGAAATTTTTCAGCAGGATGGTTTGTATCTTATCCCCAGAGGATTCACATACATTTTTTCCCAGCGAGTTTGCTTACCACTCATCCTCAGTAGGGTTGCTCACGTTGGACTTCCCTAGTTGGTTCACCAGCGGATTATCTCCAGCATGATCACCTGTAGGTTGCCCCCAGTTCAGTCGTCAACAGTTGTTCCCCAGTGGAGCTGCCCGATCAGAGCCTGGTATATTTGTTACTTCCTCCTTCTCAAATAGTATCCTCCTAGCAGGGCTGGTGTTGAAGATGTTGTTTCCTGCCCCAGCGAAGCAGTGGTTCCCTTCTCCTTGGCAGAGATTGATCTCTCCAGCAAATATGAGGAAATGTGTTGATTATTAGAATTTCTGTTTGGTGGTTGTTCCCCACAGAATTTTATATCTTGCCCAGATAAGTTCCCCAGTAGAATTTCTTCTACGATGGATCTTATCCATGTTGTGTTCCTTGGCAGTGGCTCTGTCGCTTCCCCAGCTAAGACTTTACCCAATACTAGTTTGGCGTTGGAACTTCGAGGAGGACGTGTTATTAGCTTCCCAGCGGAGTGTTTGTTTCCTTCTCCGCAACAAAGATGTTCCTTCAGTAGCTAGAAGTGAATGTTTGTTTGATGTGCTTCTGTTTAGTGGTTGTTCCCCACAGAATTTCATATTATTGCCTGATAAGATCCCCAGTAGAGTTCTTCTTTGACTGATCTTATCCACCTCTCTGCATACTGTTAGAAGATTCCCAGCTTTGGTGATTATGATCTTTTGCTGATCCCCAACAGCGAGCTCTGATTCCCAACGACTCTGCTTGTTCCCCTAGCAGTAGTCTTGATCCTCGGCAGCGACCCTATTTGGTCCCCAGATGTGATTGGTGTTTCCTGGTATTTGTTGCCCCCCACCAGATTGGATTTCTCCTGTGGGCCTGGCTTTCTCTTTTGCGATGTTGTACCGGATGTTTGTCCTTTGATTCTTGGACCTGTTTGTGTTATATATGTTTGTTTTTCAGCATTAATCATACATAAACCATGCATATACACGCATATTTATAACATTCAGATATTCATGTTGCATTCTTTGCCATATATCTTTGTGTGTTATCTCCTGCTAGTGGTGAAATGTTCTTCCCCAAGCATATGTTTGTGTCTGATCTCTCCATATAGAGTAAGCCCTATAGGCAGAAAGTGTCTATCTTTCTTCTATATTCCCCACTGAGTTATGTCCTCGTGGATGGTTATTGTTTCAGTTTCCTCCCAAAATACGTATTGGGATGGAATTACTCCCCTGAGTTATATCCTCATTGGGTTGAGTCTTGTTTCAATGTGTGTTTCTGGTTTGTTCCTAGATTGACTCCTCTTGTTATTTCCCCTGCAGCTCCCTGTGGTCCAGGTGATCAATTGCTCAGTAACCAGTAGTTGTTCATTCTCTCCCTAGTGGATTTTTGTGGCCTTCTACCCAGTAACCGGTAGTTGTAAGTCCTATTTATGTGGTTTTCTACCCAGTAGCCGGTAGTTGTAAACCCCATTTTGTCCCCTTGTAGAGTTAATCCTTGGTTTTGTTCATCCTAACCGATGACGGATACTCTCTTCCTTGGTTTTCTACCCGGTAACCGGTAGACGTAATCCCCTCATTTTTTGGTTATCTTTATCCAATATTCGGTATTGATATTCCTTCATTGTTTGGATATATCACCCAGTAACCGGTGATATATCTCCCGGATCATTGCTTTTGTTAATGTATCCCCAACGAGTCATCATTCATTTACCCTTGTTTGGTAATGAGTGTTTCTCCCTTTTGATTGGTCATCATTTTATACTCGGTAATTGATATTCCGATGTCCTTTCTATTCGGTCGATTCATCCTTTATTAACCCAATACCCGGTTATGGATAATCTTCCATGCGAGTATGTTATCTATGTTCTGACGGTAATAGATAATATATCTCATGCACTCTTCAGTCGAAGTCTTTTTCTTCCCCAGTTGAGTAAGATTTGTATTCCCTTTGTGGAATCGAATATCCATCCTATAATTGAGTTTGCTTTTTCAGCCCTCCTTTCGGATGATGAGTGTCTTGGAAATATTCCCCAATTCACGCCTGGTTGGTCACCTATTATATGCCCAGTAACCGGTATCCCTGGTGTTCCTTCTGCTCCCTATTATGAGTTTTTATCCCCTGTGGAGTCAGATCTTCCTGAGTTGAGATATACCTTTTTAGGTCTTCCTCAGATGTTTGGATGATTGATATCTTTCACCCTTATACCGGTCTTAGATATTCTTTCTCCCTGAGCGTGTTGTTCTCTCATCCTTATACTGGTGTTTGGATCACATGTCTCTTTGAGCTTATTACCTAGTAACCGGCAATACCTCATTTGTTGTTTCCTCAGCCGAGTCCTTAATGGACTTCCCCGTCTGAGTCCGGATTTTTATCCAAAGTATCCTTTGTGGATAACTTTGCTGTATTGGCATATTCCCTAATACATGCATCTTTGCGTCAACTCGAGTCTTTCCATTGATTTATTTTCATGGAATCCCTTCGTGTCTCCCAGCAAATCTTTAAGTCATGACCTGCTCGCGCATTTCAGCCCCTTTATTCCCCAGTAAAGTCCCCAGAGTCTCTGTCCCATTTATGAGTGTATTACTCATATGGATTTTCAGTTTCTCCTGATTTCTTTTTCTTTATGGACACATATCCCCACAGAGTATTAATTTTTGCCTACACACATTTGCATCATGAGGTCTCTTAGGGACCAAGATTCGTCTCTTTGTTATTATTTAAGCCCATTCTACCACGTCGAGACGAAGATTTTAACCTTCATATCTCCGGCTAGAATGACCTTAAATAAGGGCATCTATAAGACCCTAATTTTGACCCTAAGATCCCTCATGGCATCATAATATTTCTCATTGCATTTTGCCTCAAGGATCATAGCATCTTGGCTCCTTAACCCTTGGGTTGGGACTTGTGTGAGTGGCTTGAGACCACCAAGCATGCTTGAATTGTATATCTTTTCTTTTATTATTATGTTTAATAACCAAAAGCACAAAAATATGTCACTAACTTTGTTTGCTTTGAAGCTCAAGCAGTCATGTGATCCAAGGCTCCTAGGAGGCCCCTATGCCCATTGAAGTGGCCAGATGAAGATAAAAGCAAGCATGACAATGGTTCACAAATATCTCAATCATCATATATGCCTCCCAAGTATCTCAATTTGTCAATTTGATCAAGATTAACCAAAGGGCTTGAGGATTGTTTCCCAAGGAAACCCTAATTCAACTGTGCATTGACTATGCCTTATTCATGAAGAAACCTCAACCTATGATCAAATACAATCAAGGAAAGTTATTTCTTTCATCATTTTATGCATATATGAGCTTATGTAAGTGTCCTCAATCATTCATTCATCAAGATTTGAAGTTTGGACTTGAGAAGTTGATCAGTCAATTCATCTGACTATTTTGAAATCCACTGAGACCTAATTTTTGATATGTTTGTCAAATGAAGATGATCCCAAGAGAAAAAATGTTCTTAATAACCATATGAATAACTTTCATGTTCATCAAAAATCCATTTGAAACTTTTAATGTCATCATTCATTTCAAAACATTATAGGTCATTTTGAATGAAACCCTAATTTTAGGTCAACTTCCCAAGAACCTAACTCCTTCATTTTTTATGATTTTGAGATGAGACAAAGTGAATTGGAAATTTCAAGATGTCTACTTCAATTTTTATGTTGGACACAATTTCATAATCCTAAAAGAAACACATGTGATAATACAAAACATTATAGGTCACTTTGGACCAAAGTCATTGAAATGTGAAAAAGTCCAACTTCAAGTGCCCATAACTTTCTCATAAAAAATCCAAATTATGCAAAATTTAAGTCCAAATTTCTTGGCTTGAACATATATACAACTTTGATGTTGAATGTTTTGTGATTAAAGGCTTGCATCATTGAAACAGAAGGGCTTGAATTTGGTCTATTTTGGCAAAATTTTCAATTACATGTTTTGTACCTTGAACTTCATGGCCAGTTTTCAATATTTTCCCAACTCCAAATTGATTTTTGTTCAACATAACATTTGTTCCTTATGTCAAGACCTTTCCAACCATTACCCACATGCTTATGTTTCAATTTTTCAATTGGCATTTTCGAAGAGGTGAAGCTTTATGACCAATTATGCATAACATGTTAAATTTCCATGCACAAGCTAATGTATTGCCATCTGTACGTCCAAATCCATTTGTTTGATGCTCATCACTCAAATGCAATTGCTTTTGGGCCTCACATGCGCCTGTACAGGCCCATGCATGGAGGACCCAACTTCACATGCACACAAGTTTTCTACTTCCTTGCATCAGCTGTGGCTATAAATAGAATGCCTTGCCTTGCTCATTTCTCAACCTAAAGGCGCCTGAAGCTCTACTAAAATGAATCCCTAACCTGTCACTCAAAAGGAATTCTGAAATTTCACTTCACTTTTCAAGCTTGAATTTCAACTTCTCTGGTTGATCTTCAGCTTCTAATTCCTTAGCCTTGCTTCATTGTTACTTCAAGATCAAGCTGCACTCGAGGATTGGATTGGATCAAGCTCTTAAAAGCTGCACTTCAAAGGTTTTCACCATAACTGTTTTGATTCGAATCTCTCTTATTATTGTGCATTGCTTGGTTTGGTTGACATCTCTGAAATCCTCATGTGAGAGGCAATTGATTTGTGGTTTTAGACTTTAAGAATTGGTTAAGTTCAGATTGAACACCTCATTTTTCAAGCTCAGATTTCTTCCTCTATAGGGATCTTGAGAGAAAACTAAGGTCACAGGGGTGATGTACATCACCCCAACTTTCGAATGGTATATGGATCGCGTGCTATGGTTGAGGTTTGAAAACCTGCAACTGGTGGCCGGATTATGGATTCTCACCGGAGAAGACAGTGGTTTCCACCACCGTCCCCACACGTCCAAACCTTGGCCCTTGGATCTTGTCTTACAGATCTAGTCCTAGCCCCACGTTGTTATGACTTTATTTAAATCATTGTACCACGCTGTTGACTAGTGTTTACCATGCGCGCGCCTTTCCTGGCCATGTGATCAGCCACGTCAATTAATGAAGTGAGATCTGACGCCTGTGGTTTTTTCCTATTTTATGAATTTTTGTTTTAATTTGTGTTATTCCATTTTATTTTAAAAATTCATAACTTCTTTATTTTGAATCACAAAAATATGGGACCAATTGCAAAAAAAAAATTCTTAAATTCTAGTTTCTAAAAATGATTTTTAATTATTTTTGTGATTCCATTTAATATTTTTTGTGAATTATTTCTTTTCTGGTTGTTTTTAATTCATTTAAAATACTTTTTGATATTCAAAAATGCCAAAAATATTTTCTTAACATCTTTGGATGATGACGAATCTATGAAAAATATTCTCATCAATTTCTTGATTGATTTGAGATTTATTTGAGATTTTAGTCCAATTATGTTATTTTTCTTCATTTTTAATTATTTAAAATTAGTTTCTGTTTTCAAAAAATGTTGAGAAATTTTGTCAAACCTTGTTTGACCATGTTAGACTTATGATGATCCAATTGGACTTATCCAAGTAGATTTGAATTGGATTTGAAGTTTGACCTTTTTTTGTTCATTTTATTTCATGTATTATTTTAATTCCAAAAAATACCAAAAATATGTTTGACCTTTCTTGAATTCTCATCTTCATTTCACTTCTGTTTACCATTGATTGATGTTGATTCTATTCATGTTTGATCAATGTGTGTTGGTTATGTTATTTGACTTTTCATTTTGTACATTCCATTTCCATCTTCATCTTCTTCTTTTTCTTTTGACCAATGAGTTAATGATTTGTGGTTAGCCTAGACATATGAGAGGCTTAACCTTCTTTGATCCAAATCAAATTCATCTTGATCAAAGATCAAGTGAATTGCTTTGTGTCAAAGATAGGTTGCTTCTTGGTCAAGAAAAGAACCTCAAATCTATACAAGGTCATTCTTCTTTTCTTTTGGCATGGCAAGTTGTAGGAGCTTGGCTTACTAGTCATGATCTCTAACTTGTAATTATTTGCCTATAGTTTTATTGACCGGCCTCAGATAGGTGTGACTACTACATTAGTCCACTTACGATTGTTTAACCTAGCGCTAAATTGCCTTATGGCATACTAACACTAACTACTAATTACTAACTTTTAATTCAAGCATTTAATTCTTGCAATTTACTTTAATGCAATTTAATTTCTTGCTCATTTATTCATATTGTCTTTTTCCCCTTTGCTCATTTGAGCTCATGTTTATGTTTATACCATTTGCCTTTTGCTCACTTGAGCACATTATTGTGTAAATATACAATTGCCTTGTGCTTGTTTTGTTTTGTTTGTGTGAACCCAATGCAAAATGGAGAAAGGACTTAGATTTAAGACCTTACCTATGCTTATTGGAGTTTCAAGAGCAACTAGGCCTCATGCCTTTAGAATGCTAAATATGTTGAAGAGCAACTAGGCCTCATGCCTTTAGAATGCTTAATCTTGAAAGATGAATTGAAAGGACCCCTATTCAAAACTCACTCTTGTCCATTCTTTCTATTGCATTGTGGAACATTTTGATTTGTGTGTTCTTGTGTGATAGGGATACCAAAACTTGAGCTATTAGAAGGACCATTGTCATGAGCATACAAGATTTAGAAGAGACAAATCCAAATTGGAGGATCCTAGGAGCTTGATTGAACATTTGCTTGATTGTTTGAGTTAATTGCTTATTGCTTGCTAAGTCCAAAGGAAAGGAGCAACTTGGATCATCTTTATGATCTCAAGAAAGGAACTCCAAGGGTTTTATTTCTCTTCCATCCTCTTTGCATGTTTAGGACCTAGCCCTTATCTTCTTCTCTCCACTCTAACCCAAACCAAACTTACTTTGTACAAACATTAACATTGTTTTCAAAATTAGAAACCTAGGCACCATGCCTTTGATTTTTCAAACTCTTTTCATAATACTTATTTTGAATTGAACTTTAAGTCAACTTTGACTTTATTTTTTGAATACTTTTCATTTGTAAATACAACTCACTCAAATTGTTTTTTTGTGGTTCCAATGGCCACTTTTGCCAAAGATTTTCATAAACATCAGCTATTAGGTTTGAGTTATCATAGTGGTTGATATAAACCTCACCTGTATCCTTAGTGATTGGACTATAAGTCTTCCATACTAATTATAGGGTGGATCCCTGACTAGTATGTTGAAGCTCTCCTCACATGGTAGATTTGTGGTTTAGGTTGAGTTTTCTCTCTTTGATAACAAAAGACCTTAAGGCTTTTGACCAATCAACTCACCAACTTATTTTGAGATTTTTACCCCGAACTACGAGGTTTTGATCCTACCTTTGTGATGGTACGTAGGCAACGGGTTTATCCATTCAAACAACAAAATTGTAAATAATTTGTATATTCTTTTCTCATCTCCCCAATCATGTTTGCACAAATATTTTTACAAATACCAACCTACCATACAACATTTGCAAAAAGGGCTCCCTTAGAGTACTAAGGATGTTTTGGGTGCTTAAAACCTTCCCATTGCATAACCAACCCCCTTACCCAGATCTCTGACATTTTTATTAGTTTTTGATTTGATAAAACTTCTCGGTTTTTGTTCGCTTTCTAACCTTTCCTTTGGATAAATAGAAGTGCGGTGGCAACTCGAATTGTATGATTTAGTTTTGATTTAGTCAATAAATCTAAAGGTATCGAATACCCCGCTACAGTATTTTTTAGGAGTTTGGTTCTTTGTACCAAATCTCTAATATGCACTAACACCTATATTTTTATTTCCCGGCCTCAGATAGTTTTAACTTCTACATAAGTCCAATTACGATTGCTTAACATAGAGCTAAATTTGACCCTCAAGGCATAACATTCTAGTAAGTGAGATTGTAAGTCTCCCATTCTTCATGCCATTGTGTGGAGACTTAACCTTTTTTCCTTTTATGAGAGCTAGTGACATACTTGTTGAATTATCCAAGTTGGACCCTTTCTCATGGAAGATGCCTTGGTTCAAGGATTCATACATGTGAATGAATGGTTGAGTGTTCTCCAAAGAATGACTTAACAAAGATAAAACTCATCACTAACATTTGACTAACCATTTACTAACTCTTATTCATTATGCTTTTACTTCCAAGTCATTTACTTTATGCAATTTAAATTTCAGTCATTTATCATTCATTGCCCTTTACATTCCATATAACTTTTTTATGTTTCAGTCCTTTTCACTTTGCTTATTTGGGCCATATCTTGTGATCGTATATATTTGTTTGTGTGTTTTAATTTTGTTTGTGGTCTTAGAACCTTAAAACACCTAATAACAACAAAAAGCCTAAAAAACATTTGGTGGACTGTTGGGACTTGATATGATCTTTTGGACTAAGAACTAGGAAACATTCCTTGTGCTAAAGGACTTAGCCAATTCCAACATCTGAGACTGAGTCATCCTAGATTGTGCCTTTCATCTGATGCAAACCTTTTGTGCTTTTGGCTCAGTTGTCACCTTGACTTTGTGCTTACTTATTATACCATTATTATTGTTGATGCCTGATGTTTTGTTCTGAGTTGATCAAGAAATATTTCATTTGCTACATTGGAAGATACTAAAGACTGCTAGCTATTGGAATGCTCGCTTGGATATGGCTATCTTTATTTTATGCCTTGTATTTATGATGTCTAGATATTGCTCATTGCTCATTGCTTATTGCTTGATCAAAGTCCAAAGGAAAATAGGTTTCTATATTACACTCTTGTCTGTTGGATTGCATCCCATTGGACAGATCTTTTCAACTCTTAACTTTTAAATTTTTGCTTAGGGTAGCCTCTTCATCTCCTCCCACCTCTTTAATTTCAAAATCTCTCCGTATTTTCAAAAACTTTATTTCTTTGTGTTATTTAACTTAGACATGTTTTAATGATTAGAAGCTTTAGCGTTATGCCAATGAATTATCAAACTTTTTCTTAATCAAACTTGTGAATGAATTTAACCATATTGACTTAAATTTCAAAAGATAAAAAAGAAATAACAACCCCATTCAAATCTTTGTCCTTTTTGTGCCTTTTCATTTAAACCATTGTTAAAATCAATTCACCAACTTTTTTGAAATTTTTACCACGAACTACAAGGTTTTGATCCCTCATTTTTTATGTTGGTACGTAGGCACAAGATCGAAGGTCTTGTCAAACACAAAAATATAATCAATGAATTATTTTCTCATCCCCACACTCTATATTTTTACCAAATATCATTTATATCCAAAAAGATATGAACATAAAAAAGGACTCCCTAGGAGTACCTAGGATACTTTGGATGCTAATGAAGAAGAAGAGCGATCCAAAATGCAGCGGAATTTAAAACTTCTCCTTTAGTGATCCTTACGAATGGGCATGATCAGTGATAGAATCATTACCTCTTGTGGCAATTGTAATCTTTGATGCAGATCTACGGAGTGATCACGAACGTTGAACGATGACAATGCCTCTACTCAGTCCACACGAACAGATTCCTTCAATCTCAATGCTAGCTGCTACGAATGAAGGCTTTGAGTGAGAGAGAGAGAGAGAGAGAGAGAGAGAAACAAAATTGCAACTGTGCAAATGCTTCTACACAAGGGTTCTATTTTTATAGAACCACTTATGTGGGCTGCAAGCTAAAAAGCCCACTCAAACCTATGCGGCCCATATCTTATAATATGCCAAAATCACTTAAGCGCATGGTACCTTATCATATTTCGTATTCTACTTAAGTACATTGTACCTTATGATGTTCTACAATTCACTTAAGGGCACCGTACATTACGGTATTCCTTAGTTACTCTATCTCTCATCAATCCGTCCTTTTTGTGTGTGACCTTGTAGGTTTTCGTAGCATTGGCAATTATATTAAATCACATACTTAACATAATAAATAGTGAGCGGTATATAGAAACACATCACTGCTACCCAAGACACGAAAATTTCATGTGATATGACAAATCCTTTTGTGATAATACTTATGTGTACAATTACCTTTTTGCCCTTATGTCCATATTGAACACAAGGCATAGACCGTGTCATCCTTGTCCAGTTCAATATTAGGCCCATAAACATTTATCCTGTTACGCAAGATGATCAAATTCCATCTAGGTCACTCATGTCCCTTAGCATGCTTCGTGGAGTACCCATCAACTGTCTTTATGGTCATCCAGTTACGGACAATGTTTGATCAACACTAAGGCACCCGACTCTACATCTAGGGTTCATAGTGGTTTCAGGTCGAAGGGTGGTATACACCATTATCACCATGAGAATAACTTATGACACTTTGCATAACATTCTATATAGTATTCTCACAGCGGGTCAATCCAGTATAAATATTACTCTTAATATTCATACCTATGTTTAAGACTTGATAACTCCTTATCCATGATCCATGAGATGTGATCATCAGTCTATATACATAATAGTCTTAATGCTTTAATGTTATCCCACTTCACAATAAAGCTCGACTACGGATACTTTAAGAATAGTGTCCTTATGTTTAATGTGATCTCATGATTAAGTCACACTTGATACATTAAACGGACAATCTATTCTAGGGACTTTATTAGACAAACATAATAAAGAAAAATCCTTTTATTATTAATAAATAATTCGATACAAGTACCAAAAGTATTGGCCTCTAGGGCTTACACCAACAATCTTCCACTAGCACTAGAGCCAATCAGGCATACCCCTAATGCCCATAGATCTAGTATGGCCATCACGCTTCTATTGCGCAAGAGGCTTTGTCAGTGGGTCAACAATATTATCAAGTGTAGGTACTCTGCATATTTTCACATCTTCTCTATCTATTATGTCTCAAATGAGGTGATAATGCCTAAGTCTGTGTTTGGGTCGTTGGTGAGATCTAGGCTCCTTATCTTGTGCGATAGCACCATTGTTATCACAATAGAGACCAATGGGATCCACAATGCTAGGAACTATTCCAAGTTCACTAATGAACTTTTTGATCCAAACAACTTCCTTTGCTGCACTTGAGGCAGCAACATACTCGGCCTCGATTGTAGAATCAGCAACTGTATCTTGCTTTGAACTTTTCCAGCTCACAACGCCACCATTTAAGCAAAACACATAACCAGATTGCAATCTAAAGTCATCCTTATCTGTCTGGAAGCTAGCATCGGTGTATCCAATTACAGCCAGCTCTTCCTGACCTCCATATATCAAGAATGAGTCCTTAGTCCTTCTCAAATACTTAAGGATATTCTTGACAGCTACCCAATGAGCATCACCAGGATCAGATTGGTACCTACTCGTTGCACTTAAAGCATACAAGACATCTGGTCGAGTACATAACATGGCATACATGATAGATCCTATTGCAGATGCATATGGAATCTTATTCATGTGATCCCTTTCTTCCTTAGTTGAAGGGGATTGTGTTTTTAATAGACACATGCCATTTTGCATAGGTATGAATCCTTTCTTAGAATCATGCATATTAAAGCGTCTCAGCACTTTGTCTATGTACGTACTCTGACTTAGGCCAAGCAGTTTTTATGATCTATCTCTATAGATTCTGATTCCTAATATATAGGCTGCTTCACCTAAGTCCTTCATAGAAAAGCATTTCCCCAACCAAGACTTTACTTGTTGCAGGGTAGGGACATCGTTTCCAATGGGTAATATGTCATCTACATATAATACCAGGAAAACGATCATGCTCCCACTAACCTTCTTGTAGACACAAGGCCCATCTTCGTTCTTGATGAATCCATATTGTTTTACTGTTTAATCAATACGAAGATTCCAGCTTCTGGAAGCTTGCTTCAATCCATATATTGATCTTTATAACTTACATATCTTTTGGGATTCTTCTGGTATGTCAAATCCTTTAGGTTGTGTCATGTACACATCCTCAAGAAGATTCCCATTAAGGAAAGTAGTTTTGATATCCATCTGCCATATTTCATAATCAGGATATGCAGCGATAGCAAGTAAAATCTGAACAGATTTAAGCATTGCAATTGGCGAAGAGGTTTCATCATAGTCAACCCCATGAATTTGTTTATATCCTTTTGCAACCAGTCTTGCCTTATAGGTATGTACCTTACCATCCATGTCAGTCTTATTTTTGAAGATCCACTTGCATCCTATAGGGTTAACTCCTACAAGAGGCTCTACCAAGGTCCAAACTTGGTTTGTGTACATGGAATCCATTTCAGATTTCATGGCTTCTAGCCACTTCTCAGACTCGGGACCAGTTATGGCCTCTTGGTAGGTCACAGGCTCATCTTGATCCATGAGTAATACATCACCTTGATCAGTTATGAGATATCCATATCTCTCAGGTAGGTGACGTATCCTGCTTGACCTACGCTGGTCTTGTTCTATTGAGCAGGTTGCTCTTCCACAACTACTTGTGTTTCCTGCTCTAATTCTTCCATAGGTGTATCAATGCTTTGTGATTCTTGAATTTCTTCAAGCTCTACTTTCCTCTCACTGATTCCTTTGGAAATAAAATCCTTTTCTAAGAAAACTCTAGTTCGAGCGACAAACACTTTGCCCTCAGAAGGATTGTAGAAGTAATACCCTATTATTTCTTTAGGATACCCCACAAATAAGCATTTGTTAGATGTGGGCTCAAGCTTAGTTCAAATTTGTCGTTTCACATATTCTTCGCAACCCCAAATCTTCATATAAGACATATGTGGTTTCTTACCAATTCATATCTCATATGTTGTCTTCTCAACCTTTTTGGATGGAACACGATTAAGTGTGTAAGCTGCTGTCAATAGTGCATGTCCCCAAAAGGAGTTTGAAAGATTAGCGTGACTCATCATGGATCGGACCATGTCTAACATGTTCGATTTCTTCTCTCAGATACACCATTCCATTGGGATGTTCCAGGAGGAGTAAGTTGAGATAGGATCCCACACTCTTTCAGATAGTCATCAAACTCTAGGCTTAAATACTCACCACCTCGATCTGATCGAAGAGTTTTAATATTCTTACCTAGTTGGTTTTGTACTTCATTCTTGAATTCCTTGAACTTTTCAAAGGACTCTGATTTGTGTTTCATTAAATACACATAACCATATCTACTGAAATCTTCAGTAAATATGATGAAGTACTGAAAACCTCCTTTGGACTTTGTCATATAAATCAGTATGTATGAGGGCCAAAAGATCATTAGCTCTTTCACCTTTTCCTGTGAATGGAGACTTTGTCATCTTTCCAATTAAACAAGACCTGCATGTCTCATATGATTCAGAATCAAAAGAGTCCAAGAGTCCATCTTTATGGAGTTCGGAAATACATTTCTCATTTATGTGGCCTAATCGACAATTCCAAAGGTAAGTTGGATTTAACTCATTAGGTTTCATCCTTTTAGTATTAATGTTATAAATAGGCATTTCAAGATCAAGGACATATAGTCCATTGTTCATTTGTGCAGTAGCATATAATATATCATTCAAATAAATTGAGCAACAATTGTTCTTTATTATAAATGAAAAACCAAACTTGTCCAAACAAGAAACGAAAATAATATTCCTGCTAATTGCAGGTACATAATAACAGTTCTCTAACTGAATTATTAAACCACTAGGTAAAGTCAATACATAAGTTCCTACGACTAAAGCAACAACCTTTGTTCCATTGCCAACTCGTAGGTCAACTTCACCTTTTGCCAAATCTCTACTCCTTTTTAGCCCCTGCACATTGGTAAAAATGTGAGAACCGCATCCAGTATCTAATACCCATGATGCAGAAGTAGATAAATTAATTTCAATAACAAAAATACCTGAAGTTGAAGTCTCTACTCCATTCTTCTTATCTTCCAGGTACTTTGGGCAGTTTCTCTTCCAGTGTCCGGTCTTACCGCAATGGAAGCAGGTGCCTTCCTTTGCTATGCCTCCACTAGGCTTCAAAGCAGCAAATGTGGGTTTAGGTTTGGCAACTTCCTTGCCTTTCCCTTTGTCACCCTGCTTGGTGGGTCTTTTGTTCTGTCTCTTTCCATTTCCGATCATCAAAATGGACTTCCCTTATGACTTTAGATTCTGCTTAGCAGTTCTTAACATGGCTAGCAGTTCAGGAAGAGATTTTTCCATATCATTCATATTGAAATTTAGGACAAATTGACTGAATCTATCTGACAACGATTGCATGATCAAATCAGTCGCAAGTGTCTTTTCGATGGGAAAATCCAACCTCTCAAGGTTTTCCACATACCCAATCATCTTGAGCACATGGGGACTTACAGGGGCTCCCTCAGCTAACTTTCCTTAAAAAAGGGCTTTTGAAACTTCAAACCTTTCATGCCTTGCTTGCTCTTGATAGAGCATCTTCAGGTGTTCGATCATATCGAATGCTGCCATATTCTCATGTTTCTTTTGCAACTCTGAGTTCATGGTATCTAGCATGAGGCAAGCAGTTTCATTGGCATCATCGACATGCTTCTTATAAGCATCTCTTTCTGCCTTAGGTGCAGAACTAGGAGGTTCCTCTTCAGGAACAGGTTTCTCCAAGACATACAGCTTTCTATCATGTTTGAGGACAATCCTCAGATTTCGGTGCCAATCCAGAAAATTTGTCCTAGACAATTTTTCCTTGTCAAGGATTGATCGCAAAATGTTGTTAGAGGTGTTTGTTGTCATGGTAATCTACATGAAAATGATGAAAATATAAGTATCAATAACATATTTAATTAGGCCTTTAATTAAATATGCTCCCACTATTTTACTCAAAACAAATGACCCTCACCATTTGATTCGAAAAATCCCGTTGGAAGATTTTCTAGTGGGTCGAGATCCACATTTCACTTTGTTTTAAGTCCGCGTAGGCAGATTACACAAAACTAGGTTATTTAGGTAGGAACTCCTTCCAATTGTACCTAATACAACTCTCGAATATTTTAGTTGGGTGAATAACTCCTTATTCCAATCCATCACATGGATCATTTCCAACTCTTGTTTCTAAACATATATAATCTTATTATAATTTGTTTAGTTAAGTTTGACCCATTGTTTTAGCAATTAGATATTATAATTATCCCATCGCACCTTACTAATATAGAACATGCACCTCGAGTAGGCGAAACCTACATTATCCGATACTAGTCTTGATGAGTGCTAAAACTTGGAAAGCATAAACTTAATATTTAATTTGAGGGAATTTGCAATTATTCTGATCTCACCGGCTTATTTATCATATAAATCGTCTCTCACATGCATCAACATACATTCACATGCATCAACATACATAATGAAACAGTTATGGCCCCTAGCGCAATTGTTCTCCCAAGCCAATAAGAGAACCTAAGTTAACCTAATAACGATCTAAGCTTCTCCAAGAAAGATCTTCAAGGTTGTCCTCCTTTGATATTGAATTCTTCTCTTTCTTCGTAACATTACATTACATAAAATAAACTCATTTTACATACGAGGGAGTGAGATGAGAAAAGAAGTTACATTAAGAGATTAAAAGAGAGGCATAACACACATGTCATAATTTAAAAACCCAAAACAAAATAAAGGAAAACTTAGGCCATAACAGATCACCACAAGACAATAATAATAAACACATTATTATTAATTTTAATTCTTTTAATTAATTAAAACCAAATTAAATTTCGGCGACCGATCACACTACGCAGAGTTAGCCGGGGGTCCGCTGCCCGGTCAGCGGGACGGAGGTCAAGGGGGAAGCGCCCCCTTGCGGGTTTGAAGGGGCAGCGCCCCTAGCCGAAAATTTTAATGAACAATTCGTTTGAAATCGAATACATTTTTCGCATCAACACTTGATACTTTAAAGCACAACTCTTGCGCAGTCACAACCCTAATCGCATAACTCTTTGACAACACAACCCTTGTGCCGTCATTAACCCTAATGCACCAATTTTAGACCGTCAAACACACCTCGATTGTTGATTCAGTATGATTGATCAACACATCATTGCCTCACCATACTAAAGTCGGATTAAGAAGCAAACGACCATTTATCGCTCAAAGGAAAACAACCATTAAGTGTTTGAATGAACGAAACAGAAATAATATATCATATATACCGTATTTTGCATCAGGATTACTTATATCATATATATAACTTGATTGATCTCAATTGCATAACCTATGGACGATCGATGTATCGCTGCTTCACCATACTAATGTCGGATTCCGAAGCATAGTCAACGTCAATCATCCAAATCATACACACATGATGCCAAATTTAATTACTCGTTTATTCTTTGATTCATTATGTCTTTTAATCGTATTAATACAGAAAATACAGAAAATAAACAGCTATCAGATGCATGGTTTTGTAAGTGGCTTTGATACCACTGAAGGAGAAGAGCGATCCAAAACGCAGCGGAATTTGAAATTTCTCCTTTAGTGATCCTTACGAATGGGCATGATCAGTGATAGAATCGTTACCTCTTGTGGCGATTGTAACCTTTGATGCAGATCTATGGAGCGATCACGAACGTTGGACGATGAAGACGCCTCTACTCAGTCCACACGAACAGATTCCTTCAATCTCAGTGCTAGCTGCTACGAATGAAGGCTTTAAGTGAGAGAGAGAGAGAGAGAGAGAGAGAGAGAGAGAGAAACGAAATTGCAACTGCACAAATGCTTATACACAAGGGTTCTATTTTTATAGAATCATTTGTGTGGGCTGCAAGCTAAAAAGCCCACTCAAGTGTATGTGGCCCATATCTTATAATATGCCAAAATCACTTAAGCGCGTGGTACCTTACCATATTTCGTATTCTACTTAAGTACAATGTACCTTACGATGTTCTACAATTCACTTAAGGGCACCGTACATTACGGTATTCCTTAGTTACTCTATCTCTCATCAACCCGTCCTTTTTGTGTGTGACCCTGTAGGTTTTCGCGGCATTGGCAATTATATTAAATCACATATTTAACATAATAAATAATAAGCGGTATCTAGCAACACATCACTGCTACCCAAGACATGAAAATGTCATGTGATCTGAAAAATCCTTTTGTGATAATACTTATGTGTACAATTACCCTTTTGCCCTTATGTCCATATTGAAAACAAGGCATATACCGTGTCATCCTTGTCCAGTTCAATATTGAGCCCATAGACATTTATCTTGTTATGCAGGATGGGAAAATTCCATCTAGGTCACTCATGTCCCTTAGCATGCTTCGTGGAGTACCCACCAATTGTCTTTATGGTCATCCATTTATGGACAATGTTTGATCAACAATAAGGTACTCGACTCTACATCTAGGGTCCATAGTGGTTTCAGGTCGAAGGGTGGTATACACCATTATCACCATGAGAATAACTTATGACACTTTGCATAACATTCTATATAGTATTCTCATAGCGGGTCAATCCAGTATAAATATTACTCTTAATATTCATACCTATGTTTAAGACTTGATAACTCCTTATCCATGATCCATGAGATGTGATCATCAGTCTATATACATAATAGTCTTAATGCTTTAATGTTATCCCACTTCACAATAAAGCTCGACTATAGATACTTTAAGAATAGTGTCCTTATGTTTAATGTGATCTCATGATTAAGTCACACTTGATACATTAAACGGACTATCTATTCTAGGGACTTTATCAGACAAACATAATAAAGAAAAGGCCTTTTATTATAAATAAATAATTCGATACAAGTATCAAAATTATTGGCCTCTAGGGCTTACACCAACAGCTAACACCTTCCCTCTGTGTAACCAACCCCCTTACCTGTAATCTATGGCATTTTATTAGTTTTGATTTGAAAACTTCTTATCCTTGGGTTTTGTTCATACTTTTCCCTTTTCATTTGGAAACAATAAAAGCATGGTGGCGACTCTAGTTTTATTGACGTCAAATTTATCCATAGCTTGATGGTCATGAATTTACCGCTACACCTGCCTTCATACTCTGGATTTTCTCATAGGCTCTTTCCAACGGAAACTCCTCATGAAGGTAGGCTTGATGTATCTTCTCTTTTTCCAATTTTTCATGGGAGGCGTGATATTGATACTCCTTGATGGTCTTCCTTAATTCACTGATCTGAGCTTCATAGTCCTCTCTTGCACTCTTTTTGTCCAAGTTGGACAACTTTAGTATCTTCTCCAAGTCTCAGACTACACGCCAGGCCCGATCCAGTTCATTATTACGACCATTGAGTTCTAAATTTGCTCCTAGGAGAGCACCACCGACCCACTCTTTCTTCCCTTTCTCTTCTATGGCTCTCTTTTTGCTGCTTTCATACATGGTTTTTACTTCTTTGCCCTCATCTTCCAAAGCCTCACTCTTTTGCTTCTCCTTGATGAGCTGGAGTCGTAGTATAGTGTTCTCTAATTCGAGCTCACTAATCTTATTGGTAAGTTTATCAACATCCTCTTATAAGATTGGCTCAGGCTCCGGTACTCGAGGGAAAGATGAGGACTCAAAGTAGAAATGGATCTTAGCTATTCAGGATCTTCCTTTCGCCCACTACACATATGGCTCTTTGGCAATGACCTCCTTCTTCTTAAGTTCTGCACCACTTCTGACAATCTTCATCCAAGCTTTTCTCACTTTCTTTACAACAGGGTTAAGTGGATCAACACTATTGATGACAAACGGCACCAGGTCTTTATCTTCAGGAGGGTCATTCATTTCATGTCCAAATTGCCTCATGCCCAACACATGATTATAATTAATACAACAATTGAATGACATCGACAGAGAGTGAAGCAAACTTCTGAGGCCATGAGAGATCTTTGGAGATAAAAGGACCCTTTAAAGGCATATGGGTTTTCATCCACATATGCAACAATGGAGAATAACACAGGAAAGTCCCACCTTTCTTATCGTGGCGAGTGTGGAAAGTGTGGTAGAAGTTTGCCAAGATGAATGACATTAGTTTTCCAGATAAGAAAACCTCTACTGTTGAGCGATCTACGAAATTGTCAATGTTTAGGAATAAAACAATACCATAAATCAACAACGCCAGTAATGCAATACAAGATTCCCATTTTTCTTCGTTAGCAAATTTCCAAGTGTGGCTCTCCAAATACTTCCTTGTTAACCTAACTTGGCCTATTTAGGACGTAGTGTGGAGATTGTTCAAGTGTAGACTTGATAACAGTTGTTACGTGATACTACATTCAGACGAGTTTCTCTTGAGAATATTATGGGTTGATGAGTCAATCATCGTTACCTATAATATCTGATAGATGAGATTAAGACTCTGGGCACTTTTATAGAACATGATCTACATGTTTTTACCATTAGTACACTCCTTTGGGATAGTTCTTAACCCAACTCCATGCTCGTGACTCACAACAAACCCTTTGATTATCGGTTGATCCGAGCAAGTCTTGTTAATATCAATGGAACTTGGTTGTCGATAAGGTGAAAACCATAATCCACCAAAATGGATGATTGATATTGATGATGACTTGATCCATCTCTTGACCTTTGTTTGTGTTTGCCTTGTGTGTAGTCCTTTGTTTGTGATTGTTGCATTCATGGATACATGCGCATCATGACATTCATCATAGAAGGAACACTAAGAAGTAAAATTTTAGATGTCCTGATTCGAAAGAGCTAAGGAAGTTGTCATACTTTGTACTAGATCCTTTGGAATTCAAGCAACATCATGGGAAGCTTTTGTCTGTGTTATCTACTGAGGTGGTTGAAGGACTTCTGAGTGTTTTGGTTCAGTTCTATGACCCTCTTTAGCGCTGCTTCACTTTTCCCGACTACCATCTTGTGCCCACGTTGGAGGAGTATGCCCATCTCTTGGGTATACCCGTATCTGACAAGGTACCTTTCAGTGGATTGAAGTTTATCCCGAGATCTCATGTTATAGCTGAAGCCCTTCATCTGAAGAAATCCGAGATTGATTGTCATTTGGTGATGAAGGAAGGAATTCTTGGGTTGACTTCTGAGTTTCTCATTGGTAGAGCTACTATTTTTGCTCAAGCCGATATCATCGATGCTTTTGAAGCTCTCTTGGTATTTCTCATCTATGGTTTAGCCTTTCTCCCTAACATTGATAGTTTTGTTGATGTTAACGCTTGTAAGACCCCAATTTTGACCCAAAGATCCCTCATGCTATCTCATCATATGCATTGGCTTTGGGATCACACCTTGGAATCCTCGTTACCCCTCATTCATTGGGTTAGCATTGGGAGAGATCACCAAGAACATTTGATTGTATCATACTTTTGTTTTCCTTTGTCTACTAACCGAAATACCAAAAATATGTCTATGTATAGCTTTGTTTCTTTTGTAGGTAGTGTGTGCATCCACCAATGCCTCATCAAGCTCGCAACTAGGTCTTGAGACCCTCTGTGCAAGGAGATCAATAAAGAGATGGTTCATAATGGTTATAGATATAATATATGGATCCCCATGTTCTTCATTTATCATTTGGATCAAGAAATCATCAAGAGTTTGAAGCTTGTTTTCCTGGGAAACCCTAATTCATCTAGGTATCTTGTGTAACTTCCTCAGCAAGTTTCTTCAACAATTGGTACAATATATCAAGGGATAATTAATTTCACATCATCTTATGCATATATGATCCTCCGTTATCCCAAGAAATCAAGATAACTTTAAGTTTGCAAGTTGGTTCAACGAGGTTGACCAGAGAAAGTTAACTAGTCAAAACTGTGGTTCCCTAGACCCTATCTCCTACAGTTTTTGTTATGTGAAAATTATTCCAAGATAAACATTACTACTTATTACATTCCAAACAACTTTCATGTTGACATCAAGAGCTAGTTTTGCTTGGAAAGGCATTTTCTACGGTGAAAGATTATAGGTCATTTTGTTTGTGCCCTAGTTAAGAGGTTAACTTCCAAGGACCATAACTTGCTCAATTTTTATGAGATGAAGGCCATAAAAGTTCCATGATCGATTTAAATATTTCCTATCAAACTTTTATTCTTTTAGAAATTTCAAATTCAACTTACAAGGACATGTTCCAAGAGGAAACATTATAGGTCATTTTGGGACATTACCATTGAACAAACAATTTTCCTCAACTTCTAAAATGCACAACTCCCTCATTCCAAATCCAAATGAGGTCAAATGTGTGACCAAATCTAATACGGATGAAAGATTTACAACTTTTATGAAGGAACCATTTCCATTTGAAGTTCATAGCAAAAGTTATTCAAGGTGGATAAAATGGTCATTTGACTTGGTACTTAGAAAAATTTCAATTATGTTTGGTTTCTTCAACTTCCACCTCAAAATTCATCATGATCCAAGTTTCAAATGGAAACGTGTTCAACATAAAAGTTGTTCCCCTTGATGCAACCTTTCCAAAAAGTCCAAGATCACCTTATTTGGACAGGATTTGGAGGACTTGCACATGGGTTCTTTACAAGGCTTCATTTGGTAAGATCTATGTTCAAAATTCATTTCCATAATGCATGGCCATGTGATATCATTTTAGGTTGATTAACACAGAATGTTGGATCATTTGGCATCATGAATTGGGCCTTGTACATGCTCATGCATCCATGCAAGCAAACTTACTAATTTTAGCAAAAATTTCAAATGGTGTAGAAAGTATTTCCCTTGCCTATTTAAACAATTGCATTGCATCAGAACTTCACAGACACCTTGCTCAAGCTTTGCCAAGTGATCTCAGAACCTCACACCATAGAATACCTTGAGGATTTCTTAGAAATCGAGTTTGAATTTCACCTTCTGTTAGGATTCATTGCCTTTTTCATCTCAATTGGTAACTGCAAGCAAGAGGAGGAAGAATCAAGCAAATTCAGATCAAGATCAAGCCAGATTTAAGCTACCTGAAGGTGATTTTTTAGGAACTTTGAGCTTTTGATTCTCTCTTATTTCTTTACTATTCTCTTAGATTTTTGGTTAGCTGAAGTCCTACCAATGTAGGCAACAAGATTGAGTTGCTTTGAGGTCAAATCGAAGCAACTCAGATCATGAACCTCGATTTTCAAATCCATGTATTTTTCAATATACTTGGAACTGGATAAAATGGAGGTCAGATTCGAGCTCCTGGGCATTTTTACTTTAAAACCATGTCCTTACTTTCAGTTTTTGAGGTAGTTTGTGGTGGACCAGTCTGGTGAGGTCCACCGGAGAAGATGACTGGAGCTAGGGCTCCGGTGGTTTGTTGGCATTGCCCAGACCATCTGATCATGTATCCACGTCCTAATCCTGACCCTTGCTTTTGAATACCACGTGTGTGATGCTTTGACTGAGGTGTATCGTGGATAGGGCACGCTTGGTCATCAGATCTGCCACCTCAATTAATGAGGGATATCTGATGGCCCTTGATTTTTCATATTTTCCGATTTTTCATTTAATTATCTTATTTTGTTTAATTCATAATAAATCCATTTTTAATCCAAAAAATATGGGACTTTCACCAAAAATCTTTAAATATTTGTCTCTTCCATATTCTGAATTAAAATCATTTTTGGATTGATTTTGGTCTTTTTCATGAATTAAATGTTTTTATGCATATTTTTAATTGTTTAAAAATACTTCTGACTTTTTAAAAATCATGAAACTTTTTGTCTAAGGTCCTTTGACCTTGTTTGACCTAGGATAAATCCCTTGGCCATTTATTTGGTGTTTTTAAGGGATTTGAGGTTTTGTCCAAATTAAAATGTATTTTAATTCATTTTTAAATTAATTTTTAATTGATTAAATGTTTAAAAATTATGTTGAGCCATTTTTATGGTCTTGTGATGTTTGACTTTCTGTTTGGGCCTTGGTCATGGTTGATTTGACTTTTGTTGAATTAAAACCATTGGATTTAGGGGATTGATAAAATATCCAATTCATCTCCCAAAATGAATCGATAGTTTTGTTTAGATGAAACTTCTCTCATGCTTATTTTATGTTTCTATTTCCCCCTCCCTCTTCATATTCATCCCTATTCTTCCTTATTCCCTCATTTGACCAATGAAATCTCTAATGTCTAAATGCTAATTGGTTCATCAATGACCTTGTGTCAGATGAATCAATACAAGTCTGACTGAGATAAATCCTTCACATTTTTCTTTTAGTGTCTGGTATGTTTTAGTAGTTTGGTTCTTTGTACCAAATCTCTAATATGCATTAATACCTATATTTTTATTGCCCGGCCTTAGATAGTTGTGTCTTCTACATAAGTCCAATTACAATTGCTTAACATAGAGCTAAATTTGACCCTCAAGGCATAACATTCTAGTAAGTAAGATTGTAAGTCTCCCATTCTTCATGGCATTGTATGGAGACTTAACCTTTTTTCCTTTCATGGAAGCTAGTGGCATACTTGTTAAATTATCCAAGTTGGAGCCTTTCTCATGGAAGATGTCTTAGTTTAAGGATTCACACTTGTGAATGAATGGTTGAGTATTCTCCAAAGAATGACTTAATCAATTAAAACTCAACACTAACATTTGACTAACCATTGACTAACTCTTATTCATTTTTGCTTTTACTTTCAAGTCATTTACTTTATGCAATTTAAATTTCAGTCATTTATCATTCATTTCCATTTACATTTCATATAACTTGTTTATGTTTAAGTTCTTTTTCACTTTGATCACTTGAGCCATATCTTGTGATTGTATATATTTGTTTGTGTATTTTGATTTTATTTATGGTCTTAGGACCTTAAAAGACCTAATAACAACAAAAACTCTAAAAAACATTTGGTGGACTGTTGGGACTTGATCTGAATGTTGGACTTAGAATTAGGTAACATTCCCTGTGCTAAAGGACCTGGCCAATGCCAACATTTTGAGCCTGAGCTATCTTTGATAGTGACTTTCATCTGATGCAAGACTTGAGGATTTCTTTGATACATCTGCTACTTTGTCTTTGTGGTTAATTGTTATTTTGTATTTGCCTATGTCTGATGTTTTGTTCTGAGTTGATCAAGGAATATTTCATCTGATACATTAGAAGGGAATGAAGACTTCTAGCTATTGGAATGCTTGCTTGGATGTATTTATCTTTATTTGATACCTTGATCTTCATGATGTATGGATATTGATCATTGCTTATTGCTTATTTCTTGATCAAAGTCCAAAGGAAAATGGGTTTCTATATGACATTCTTGTCAGTTGGATAGCATCCCATTGGTCAGATCTTTTCAAGTCTTAACTTTTAAATTTATGCTTAGGATAACCTCTTCATCTCCTCCCAATTCTTAAATTTTAAAACTTGTCCCTCTTTTCAAAAACTTTCTTTGCTTGAGATTTTAAACTTAGACATGTTTTAATGATTAGAAACTTTGGCCTTATGCCATTGAGTTTTTAAACTTCTTTTCTTAAATCAAATTTGTAAATAAACTTAACCATGTTGACTTAAATTTCAAAAGACAAAAAGAGTTAACAACCCCATTCAAAACTTTGGCCTTTTTTGCCCTCTTCTTAAACTTTTGTTAAAATCAATTCACCAACTTCTTTGAAATGTTTACCGCGAACTACGAGGTTTTGATCCCTCATTTTATGTTGGTACGTAGGCACAACACCGAAGGTCTCGTTAAACAAAAAAATATAATCAATGAATTCTTTTCTCATCCCCAAACTCTTTATCAAACATCATTTATACCTAAAAACATATTACCATAAAAAAGGGCTCTCTAGGAGTATCTAGGACACTTTGAGTGCTAACATATTCCCTCTGTGTAACCAACCCCCTTACCTGTAATCTTTGTCATTTTATTAGTTTTGATTTGAAAACTTCTTATTCTTGGGTTTTGTTCGTACTTTTCCCTTTTCCTTTGGAAACAATAAAAGCGCGGTGGCGACTCTGGTTATATTGACGTCAAGTTTATCCATAGCTTGATGGTCATGAATATACCACTACATAAATTAAGTGGCAACTCTGTTGGGGAGTAGTCCTCAGTGGGTTTAGCTTACTTTTTTATGTGTATATATTTGTATATTTGATGTTTGTATATTGTTTGTGTGATATAATCTGTTTGTTGTGCTTGGTGGTTTCTGAGTGGTGAGATAAGTTCTAACCAGAACTTAAGTGCAATTAAGATAGGAGGATGGTATAGTCATGTTCAACTTGTGTGGAGTAGTCCTTAACAAGTTGGCTTGAGACCCATCTACTTAGTGGATACCTTTTTGAAGTTACTGATTACACACAAGTTAGTTGTGGATAGGCATTACTTTCTCTAAATCTGGGGTCCGAGAAGCTGAGGACCGTAGAACATTTAACCCAACTTGGCCCATTTAGGACGTAGTGCGGAGACTGTTCAAGTGTAGAGTTGATAACAGTTGTTACGCGATATTACACTCAAACGATTTTCTCTTGAGAATATTATGGGTTGATGAGTCAGTCATCCTAACCTATAATATCCGATAGATGAGATTAAGACTTTGGGAACTTTTTATAACAGGATCTACAGGTTTTTATCCTTAATACACTCCTTTGGGATGGCATTTAACCTGACTCCAGGCTCGTGACTCACAACAAACCCTTTGATTCTTGGTTGATCTGATCAAGTCTTGTCAATATCAACGGAACTTGGTGTCGCATCACGAAAAACAACCTGCGGGTAAACACACAGAGCCGCCACCGTGCGTTATTTATCCCAAAGGAGGGAAAGGAAACTCTCGAAGTAAACCTAAGAAAAGGGAAAGGAACGGTCTTACGACCAGAGGTTGCAAGGTACGGGAGTCGGTTACACAAGGGGAAGGTATTAGCACCCCTCACGTCCGCCGTACTCGACGGGATCCACGCTCAAAAGAATAGAAAAAGGTTACTAATAAACTACTCAAAGAATGCACACACACTAGAATGAACAAGTGAAAGAAGACGGAGGAAGGGGACTCGGCAGGATGTCGCATCCTGGGCCTACGTAGTTTGTCAGAAACAAACATCAGAGTCGACGTAGTTCGGGGAAATGGGGAACGGGCTCGCTAGGATATCGCATCCTATGCCTACGTATCTCATCTGGAATGAGAATCAGAGTTGTCGTAGTTCGGCTAACGCACGCCGAAACAAAACATAACACAGAGACGCTGAGACGTCAAAAGAAAAACTCAACAAGGAAACGGAATGCCAATAGCTGGACTTATATCTAACTCCTCAAAGAAAACACAAACCAGGAAACGGAATGCCAATAGATGGACTTACATCCGACTCCAAACACCCACACAAGGAACCAGAATGCCAAACCTGGACTTACATCCGACTCCAAACAAGCACACGCTAACCAGCGAACACCAAAGCAAAAGGGTATCAGATCAACAAGCTAATAAGGAGTCTGGAACTCGAGCTTAATAGTTGTCACCAAAACACCAAGAAGACGCTGAGACGTCAAAGGAAACAAAAGGTTGAACACCCAAACTAATAGGGAGTCTGGAACTCGGACCTAATAGTTGTCAAGCAAAACACACACAAAAAGAAAAAGGGTGCCCGGAGAGATCTCGCTCGATCTCCTGCCTACGTACCTCATCTGGTATGAGGATCAGGGCGATGTAGTTCCCCTTAACAGGGGAGAAACTCTCCTAACCAGAGACCAAGGGAATAATGAACTAAAAGGGAGACTGACTCGAGCCTAATAGTCGTCATGCAAATTATAACCCTAGGTTGAGGTATCTAATCAAGAGTTTGACTCACACAGGAAGCGAGTCAACTCAAGTCCTAACTCTACATACGTTCAACTTCCTTGAAAGTTAAACATACGACTCCTACAGAAAAGGAGATGAGAAGTGGAAAGCAGATAAACATCAAAAGAAATCATCACACTCTATATGCAAACAAGAGGCTCAAATAAAATGGTTGGGCTTTAGTCAAGGGGTCATATCAACCTCGACAAACAAGCCAAAACTGTAGGGGTGTCCTGAAGCTCTTAACCACTGACATTGACCGTCAGGGTGATCAGATGAAAGGTAATGAGGGTTAGACCTCATGGCTCTTAACCCTGGCCTGGGTGAGCTCAAATTAATGAAAACATGGGGGTCCAGAATGAGGTACCTGTAGCGGTGTATTCGTCACCATTGGAAATATTAACTAGATCCAAGGTAAATCATACAAAGATAGAGTCGCCACCGCACTTCTATTTATCCAAAGGAATGGCTAGAAAGCGAACAAAAGCCTATAAAGTTTTACAAACAAAACTAGAAAAAGAAGGTCAGAGATCTGGGTAAGGGGGTTGGTTATGTCATGGGAAGGTGTTAGGCACCCACAACATCCTAGGTACTCCTAGGGAGCCCTTTTCACAACTTGTTGTAAAATATTATTATTTATGACATTTTTATTGTGCAAACATGATTGAAGAGATGAGAAAAGAATGTACAAGTTATTTACATTTTTGTGTTTGGATGGATGAAACCCATTTCCTACGTACCTTTCATGAAAGATAAGGATCAAAACGCCGTAGTTCGGCTAAAAGATTTCCAAAAAGGATGAGTGGGTTAATTTTAAACAAAAGCCTTAAGGTCTTTCATTATCAAAGGGAGAAAACTCGACCTATACCAACAATCCACCATGTGAGAATAGCTTCGACATACTAGAGGGGTTAACCCTGTTATCAGTATGGAAGACTTACAATTCGATCACTAAGGATTCGGTGAGATTTACATCAACCACTAAGATAATTCAGATCTATGGCTAATGCATGAAAACTTGATTAAGAAGTGGACAAGGGCCACAAAAGAAATTGAGTGAGTGGAATTAACCAATTAGAAGTATTCACAAAGATAGTCAAAGTTGACATTAAAGTTCAATTCAGAAAAAGTATTATGAAAATGAAGTTTGAAAATCAAAGGCCTAAAGCCTAGGTTTCTAGTTTTGAAAACAGGTGAGAATGTTTGCACAAAAGTTTTCTGGTTTGGGTTAAAAGATGAAAATAAGGGTCAAGGTTAAGCATGCAAGAGAGGGTGAAGGTTAAGGGACAAAGCCACACACAGGAGTTGCTTTCTCAAAATCATAAAAATGATTCAAGGAAGTTCCTTTGGAATCAGGCAACACAAGGCAAAAGCAAATAAGCAAGCTCAAAGGAGCAACAAAATTGGAAATGGAAGGCCAATAAATGGTCTTACGTCCAACTCCGAAAACAAATGGGAAACGGAGTGCCAATAAATGGTCTTACGTCCAACTCCACAAGGCAACATGGGAAACAGATAGCCAATTAATGGTCTTACATCTAACTCCACAAAAGAAACAAAATAGGAAACAGATAGCCAATCAATAGTCTTACATCTAGCTCCACAAAACAACATACGAAAGGAAATGGAGTGCTAATCAATGGTCTTATATCCAGCTCCCCAAAAGGAACAGGAAACAGATAGCCAATCAATGGTCTTACATCTGACTCCTCAAAAGAAAACACATAACAAATGCAAAACAAACATATGAATGATGCACAAATAAGCCAACAAGCAATCAATTATCACGCGTTATATACAACCAAGAGGCTCATACAAGGTTGGGCTTTAGTCAAGGGGTCATATCGACCTTGACAAACAAGCCAAATACTGGAAGGGGTGTCTAAGGCTCTTAACCACTGACATTGACCGTCAGGGTGAGCAGATGAAATGGGAGATGAAGGTTAGACCTCATAGCTCTTAACCCGGCCTGGGTGAGCTTTAATCAAAGAAGGTGTGGGGGTCCAGAATGAGGAACCCTATTCCACAATGACTGACTCTATATACAAGATTTTGGGTGTTTATTCAAAATGCGTCAGCACTTAGTGCAAGCAAAGTGAAAGACTCAACTGAATAGCAGGGGATGGATTGCACATCCCTTCTATTTGCCAATTGCCTCTTCACTTAGGAGGACTTGAAGTACATGGCACAAATATAAACAATCACAGACATTGCCTCTTAAGGAGGACTTCAGCCAAATGTCTGCCAAACATAAACAACAGGGCTTCCAGACTACATGGAGTTAAAGAGATTACCTAAGTGGTATGCCAACCACAAGCAAAGCAAAGCTCAAATAATGAGCTAAAGTGGCTAAGGTACCTGTATGAAAAGCTAAAGAAGTCAATATGGTATTCAGACAAACAACCAAACAGTCAACAACAGTGTTACAACCAATGTGCACAAAGCAAGTCCTAAAAGGCAATCAATCAAGTGAGTTCACCACCAAAGGACCTATAACACAACAAAGGTTAGTTAAACAAAGTGAATTGCATCTCAAGCAAGGAGATCACATCATCCTTTAGAACTAATTGCTTGAACCTGAAAGGCAAAGCTTAAAAGGTGAGTATAAACCACTAGTGCAAAGACTAGGGTCAAAGGCAAAGCAAAAAGTCAAGACAGCAACCAATATTCAACATGAAGCTCATTTAATCAAGCAAGAACATGTCCTAAAAAGGACCAAGTCTAAAGCATCAAGCAAAGCTATGTAATGAGCAAGAGAAGGCAAAGGCAATTACAAAGCACACAATTGGTCATCAAGAATGGAAATTCCATATTAAAACAGAAATGAATCAAACAATTATGAAAATTTTAATGTGCACACAACATTTCAAATACAATCATCATTCCAAAAATTAGAATCAACAGAGTTCAATTGACCTAGAAATGAAAATGAACAAGTAGGACATCAAATTGTGTGACACACATTGTCACACCCTACATTCATGTGTCTAAAACAGAGATGAAAAATGCTAAAAATGCACAACCAATCCTCAAAAATCATGCAACATGTTGGGAATCAGCATACCAAATTTCAAGTCAATTGGCCAATGTATGAGCATTTCACAATAGAATGAATGAAGCATGTCACATTTTGCATACATGTCCAAAGAATCAATCACATTTAAATTTCCAGAAATGATAAAATCATGAAATCAGCATCACAAAATAATAGACATCCATATGAACATGTAGCAAAAAATTGGAAGTGACTTGGATTAAATTTCGATTTATTATGATTTTTTAAAGTTGGAGAAAATATTGAAATAAAATGGAGAAAGCATATGATAATATGGAGGGAAATGATAAATGGATTGATTAATTTGAAAAATGCTGGAGGCTGGAATCGAATGGTGGATGAGTGCATAACATCAAAACGATTGCGTTTTGGATTACTGAAGTGAATAATTGAAAAATCCAAATGCCAAGGCACGGTATCGAACTGGCGAAGCGAAAGCTAATAGCGCGCAAATAGTGAATTCAAAGGACTGAACCAGAAAACCCTAGCCACAGTACATGCACGGCGGTCAGTGGTGGTTTCCACCGTCTTCTCCGCAAAGATGGTGGTGCTACAGTAGCAAGCTCCAATTTTTTTTCCAGAAAACAGGCAAATTTATATCAAACGAAAGCTCATGACATGAGGAACACAAATCCAGCATCAATTCACAATAATTCTTCCTAATCAATGCAAATCGAAGAGAAAACAAAATGATCATACAAACTTTAATTTGCCATAACTCAACCAATACTTCACCATTTTTCATGAAATTTATATCAACGCGATCAACATGCAAAGATCTACCTAAACATGTGCATAAAAAGGAGAATTAAGAGGTTCGAAATCCCTACCTCATGAAGAGCAGAATGAGGAAACAAGCGATTCAAGCTCCTAAAGTGTCCAGATCCAACCCTGAGATGATGTCTTGAAGTTTGATGTATGAATTGAAGCTTGGCACGACCTAGATCTAGCTCAAATGGCAGTTTCCATCTTCATGTTCTTGAGCTTGCACAACTTGATTTCTGCTCGAATTCTTCAAATCAAAGCTTGATCTGCACTCAATTACACTCCATAATCCAAAATATGCAAGAAAAATGCTATGTTATGTGGAGAATTTTCAAGTTTGAGATGAGAGAAATTTTGGATCTAGAATGTTCAAAAAACCCCAGAATTTTGTTATGATTTGTCATTTATACTTTGTCCTAATCACATTGCTAATCCAGATTTGCATTGGTTAATTGAGATTAAGAAAACTAAGGTGTATAACAAAAATTGGAAAATGTGAGGTGTCATGCAAATTTGGACGTGAACAGTGTTGTATGGATGCTCAAAATCATTCAAAATCATCTCATGCACATGTTGGAAGTGGAATTTTGTTCATATGATGCACCAATTTTGAATTTCCGAATGGTCATGTGATGAAATTTCATGCAATGTAGTGATAGATTTGGAAAATATATGTCATGAGAAGCAATATGCAAAAAGAGGGACTCATTTTGGAGCTTTGGTTCAAAAGTTATGGCTTGTTGAAGTTCCATGCACACTTGGCAATCATTTGACCATATCTTCTCAACCATTCATCCGATGCCCATGATCTTGGACTTTTTGGAAATGGGAGAGAGAGATCTTCAACTTTCATGTTGGACAAAAATTCATTTGAAGCTTCTTTGATGCAATAAAGTTGACTTGAATTTGATCCAAAAACTTGCCATTTTTGGAAACTTGAAATTACAGGTCACTTTCCATTTTGGGAAACTTTTGCACTGGCTTCAAATTCTTCAATAGAGATGTTTGACATGATGAATAGGACTTGTACGAACATGAATGGGATGTCTCAGATCATTTCCCACACTTCAGAGCCTTCAATTGATTGTATAGTTGATTGTATTGAGCCTCAGATGACCTGAAAATGTTCTGATGAATTTGAACCTCAACCACTTATGGAATTTGTTCCAAAATGAACCATTGCTGATGTAAGCTCAATATAATGATGACATGATCCATATCTCAATGGAAACCTCATCTCTTGCACAAAGGATTCACTTGAATTGCCTTGACCTGTTGACTGCTTAAGCTGCAAGACAAATGTTAGATGACATATTTTTTGGTACTTTTGGTTAGTGATTAAACAAGAAAAGCAATGATATACAATGCAAGCAATGTCTGGTGATCCAAAACCACTCACAAGGATATCCCACCCACAGGGAAGGAAGCAAGGTGTCCAATGATCCTTGAGGCTATGCAATGCTATGATATGATGCCATGAGGGATCTTAGGGTCAAAATTTGGGGTCTTACAGAACCCTATTCCACTTGACCGACTCTATACAACGATCTTGGGTTATGTTCAAGAGCATCAGCACGTAGTGCGAGCATAATGAACGACTCAACGACTAACAGGGGACTATTTGCTAGTCCCTTCTATCTGTCAATTGCCTCTTCACTTAGGAGGACTTAACAAGTAACATGCCTCGACAAGGAGGTCTTTGGCACAAATATAAACAATCACAAACATTGCCTCTTAAGGAGGACTTCAGCCAAACGCCTGCCAAAAAAAACGACAGGGCTTCCAGACTACATGGAGTTAGAAGGCTAAACTACCTCAGTGGTGTACCAACCACACTCCAAAGCAAAAGCAAAGCAAGCTAGAAGCGACTAATGTACCTGTACAAAAGCCAAACAGTCAATATCTCAGACAGAAAAAACCAACAGACAACACACAGTGGAACCAATGCAACTGTTCACAATTCAAGTTACAAATACAAGCACTCAAGTGAGTTCATCACATCCATTGACCTACAACACAAAAAGAGTTAGTGATCAAAGCAAATGGCATCTCATGTAATGAGATCACATCAACCATTAGTGTTAAGTGCTCAATACCTGAAATACAAAACACAATCGGTGAGTACAAACCACTAGTACAAAGACTAGGGTCAAAGGCAAATCAAAAGACCAAAACAGAAGTCAATATTCCACATGAAACACATTTAATCAAACAAGAAGAAGGCCTCAAAAGGACCAAAGCCAAATCATAAGGCAAAGCCCTCACATGAACAAGATAAGGCAAAGGCAAACAATGTGATCATATTTGGACATCAAACATAGAAAATCCACATTAAAACAGAAATGAATCCAATGATCATGAAAATTTTCATACAAGCTTGTCATGTTTAGAATGAACATCATACAAAAATTCAAATCCAGAAGAGATCAAATGGCATGTGAATGAAAATGTACAAATGCACCATACAAATTGTGACAAAAATTGTCACACCAAATGTCCATGTATCCAAAACAGTGGTAGAACAAGATAAAAATGCCAAACCAAAGCCAAAAAATCAAGTCACATGTTAGGAACAAGCATGTAAAATTTCAAGTCAATTGGATCAAGAATGAGCATTTTATAAGCAAATGAATGCAACATGTCAATATAACATAATGTACAATCAAAAATCAACAAATAAAAATCCGGAACTCAAAAAATCATAAAAATCATATGAAACAAAACTAGACATTTAAACAAATGTGTGAAAAAAAACTAGAATCAATTTGCATTATTTTGCTATTTTTTGTGATTTTTCAAATTGAAGAAATAAAATGGAATAAAGTGAAAATAATATGGAAAATGAAATTGAATTGAAAATGGTAATTGCAAACGCCAGGTATTGAACTCAGGTTCACAAGGTAACAAAAGGCGCTCAGAAATAAATTAACCAAAACAACACCAGGAGGATTCGAACAGAGGAATAACAGGTTGTCAAAAGCTAAAAAATAAAATTAACAAAAGTGTAAAATCCTGGAATCGAACCTACGCGCGCTCGGACCAAATGAAAATCAAATAAAATGCACAAAACGCACCAGCCAGGATTCGAACCCGCTCGACCAAGGTTCATACACAACACAAAATGCCGCGTTTAAATGAAACCCTAAGCCACTACACCAGATGCCGGAACAGTAGTTCTGGTCGTCTTCTCCGACCGTGTACACGGCGAAGCTGCAACTTTTTTTTCCCAGAATTTTACAAACTATATACCGTTGCAAAGGTCTTTCGACGAGGATCATGAATATCCTAAAATCTAAGCCTAATTCTCCATATATTTTCTGGATCGATCAAAAACATTTCTAACACTCAAACTTTAATTCATCATAACTTGATCAATACTTAACCAAAATTAAATCTAAGCATATCAGAATCATCACCACAATAAGATCTTCCTAATCATGTACATGAAACAGCAAATAACGAAGGTCGAATTTCAAGCTTACTTGGAATGGTAGTGTTCAAAGTCACGTATTCAAGGCTCCAAAAGCTCCAATTCTTCTCCTATGATCTCCTTGTGAAGCTTTGTGCACAAATGAATAGCTGAAACCTTCTGAATTCGCCTTAATTCCAAACTTCCATTAACATGTGAGTGCTTGAATCTACACGAAATCTTGCTCAAATGCCATGAATTATAGATGATTCCTGCTTAGAATTCCATGAGGATGAAGGATCTACGAAGAAATCTTGTGGTTGTGTGAAGAAAATTTGAAATCCAAGGAGAGAGAGTTTTGGAGGGAAAGATGAATTCTAGATCTAGAATTGTGATTATGAGCAAATTCTGTTATGATTATCTATTTATACCATGTACTAATCACTTTGTTAATCCAAATTAGGCTTGGTTAAATGAGATTAAGGAAATGAGGTGAAATGCAAAATTGGCAAATACACCTATGCATGGCAAAAGTGCACGTGAACAGTGCCATGTGAGGGTTCAATTCCACTTAAAATCCGCTCATGAACATGATTGGATTGGTATTTGGCTCATATGATCAACCAATTTTGAATTATGCATTCTCCCTCCAAAATGTACTTGAATGAGAAAATGGTCATGTAAACTATTTTCATGCAATGCAATGGTTGATTTGGAATCTCTTGGTCATAACAAGCATTTTGCAAAAAGAGTGGTTCAATTTGGAGTTTTGGATCAAAAGTTATGGCATGTTGAACTTCCATGTACACTTGGCAATCATTGGACCATAATTTCTCAACCATTCATCAGATGATCATGATCTTGGACTCTTTGGAAAGAGGATAGAAAGATCTTCAACTTTCATGTTCACCAAAAATCCATTTGAAGCTTCTTTGATGTTGGAAAGTCAAGTTGAATGTGAACCAAAAACTTGCCATTTTTGGAAACTTGAAATTATAGGTCGCTTTCCATTTTTGGAAACTTTTGATTTGACTTCAAAATCTTCAAGATAGATGTTTGACATGATGAATAGGCCTTGTTTGAACATGATTGAGGATGTTAAGATCAATTCTCCCACCTCAAAGCCTTCAATTGACTGCACAGTTGATTCTATGGGCCTCAGATGACCTGAAAATGCCTGATGAACTCGGGCCTTTGCCACTTGGTAAGTTTGCTTCAAAATGAAATCATAGCTCATATAAGCTCAAAATAATAACCACATGGTCTCATCTCAAAAGAATACCTCATCTCCTTGAGAAACCCTAGCTGGAAGAATGCCATTAATTAGGGTTGACCAGAGGTCAAAACCCTAATCCACAGGAACCTGAGCATGAACAATGAAGCCCTTGAGGATGACATAACCATGATGATGGTGATATATTCTTGCAAACAATATAATTCTCAAGACCTTTGAAGGATTAGGAAACCCTAATTGACGTGCACACCCTCAGATGGTTGATCATCAATTCATGGAAACCCTCAGGCTTGAACCATATAACTTCTCCATCTCTGAAAAGACTTTGGAGGATAACTCTCTTATTTTTGTTTCCATGTGATATGCAAAATGCAATGTCTAATGTCCTAAAAAATGAAATGCAATGCTAAACTAGTCCCAAGAAGAGGAGGGCAAATTTTGAGGTGTTACACTTGGGTGTTGATAAGGTGAAAGCTATAATCCACCAACATGGATGATTGATCTTGATGATGACTTGACCCATCCCTTGAACTTTGCTTGTGTTTGCCTTGTGTGTGATCCCTTGTGTATGATTGTTGCATTCATGCATACATGCGCATCATGACATTCATCACAAAAAGTAAATTTCAAGGAAACTAAGGTCTTATTTGCAAATATTTTCAGACCATGGATTATGGACAAAGGAACACTAAGAAGTACAGTTTCAGATGTCCTGATTTGAAAAAGCTAAGGAAGTTGTCATCCTTTGTACTAGATCCCTCGGACTTCACGCAACATCATGGGAAGCTCTTATCTGTGTTATCTGCTGACGTGGTTGAAGAACTTCTGAGTGTTTTGGTTTAGTTCTATGATCCTCTCTATCGGTGCTTCACTTTTCCAGATTATCAGCTTGTACCCATGTTGGAAGAGTATGCCCATCTCTTGGGTATACCCGTATATGACAAGGTACCTTTTAGTGGATTAGAGGAGATCCTGAGATCTCATGTTATAGTCGAAGCTCTTCATCTGAAGAAATATGAGATTGATGCTCATTTAGTGAAGAAGGGAGGAATTATTGGGTTGACTTATGAGTTTCTCATTGGTAGGGCTAATGTTTTTTCTCAAGCCGATAACATGGATGCTTTTGAAGCTATCTTGGCGTTGCTCATCTATGACTTGGCTTTGTTCCCTAATATTAACGGTTTTGTTGATGTTAACACCATTAGAATTTTCTTGATTGGAAATCCTGTTCCTACTCTGTTGGGTGACATGTATTTCTCTTTGAATTTGAGGAATTCTAAAGGTGGTGGGACTATTGTGTGATGTGTTCCTCTTCTATACAAGTGATTTATTTTGCACTTGCCTCAGATGCCTGCTTTTGTGGAGAACTGAGAATGTTTACGGTGGTCCCGGAGACTTATGTCTCTCACTAATGATGATATTGTTTGGTATGATTCTGCATTTGGTAGTTTGGATATTATTGGCAGTTGTGGAGAGTTCTCTAATGTGCCTCTCATTGGTACATAATGAGGAATCAACTACAGCTCAACATTGGCCCTTTGTCAACTTGGGTTCCCCTTGAGAGATAAACCTAATAACACTCAATTAGAAGGTCTATTTTATCAAGAGGGTAAAGATCCCCAACTTTTGAAAAGAAGGATGATACATGCTTGGCATAATGTGCATAGGAAAGGAAGATTCGAGCTTGGTCCATGCAACTGTGTAGCTTTGGAAGCTTACACCATTTGGGTGAAGAAGAGAGCTTTGGAGCTTAAGATTCCATACGCTTGTGAAAGACCTATGTCTATGGTTGTGGATGAGCCATCAACTCTCCCTAACCAAGATGTAGAGGAGTTGGAAGACGCACTTGCCAATATGAAGCAAGAGAAAGAGATGTGGGAAGAGCGGTTCCATGCTTTGAGCCGAAAGCATGAAGAGTTGCAGCTTGAGTCTAAGGACAATGATGCACTTATTGAGATTCTTGAGGACCATGCAGTGAAGAGATAGAGAGAGCCAGAAGGTTTATCTTCCTCTAGCATGCCTTAACCTTTCGGTGCTTGGAAGAAGATTGTTGATCAGTTAGTTCTTGAGAAGGCTCGGATGAAGACATCCTTTAAGTCCGAGATTCGACGCATTCGAAGGAAGTATGCACCCATAGCCAGATCATCTAATGCAGTTGCTAGGGATCCTTAGGATGATAGTTTCCTTTTCTCTTGTATTTGTATTTTGGTTTCTAAAATTGTACTTAGTGTAATCCTTCCAATTTTTATGAATAAAAATAGATTTTATGGTCAATCGAATTGTTATTATTAATTGTTATTATTTAAATATATATATATATATTTGAAAATAAGACTTCATATATTCCTTGAAATTAAAAACAATAAAAAGGCATTGCATTTCATGTATCATTTGCATAGCAGGTTTTCTTCCACCAGATGTCTTATCAGTTCTTCTTTTGTGCATCAACCAAGCTGACTCACCGCTATAACACTCGTGCTAATCAACCAAAGAGAATGGATCATTCAAAGCAATAGAACAGAGAGATGAAATATGAAATCACCAAACTTACGGTGCTAATGGAATTCGTGATTGTTGCTCAAAATCAGCCGTCACCATCTCCTACAACTCCTCCTCCTTAGAGGACTGTCATTTCTGAGATTGTTTCATCAATTGTTCCTGATGCTGCTGCCAGCCAACCCATTCCTGCTATGCCTGCTGGATTCCCTTGGGCAATTCCACCAAACTTCGTGCCAGAGGGGTATGCACCCACATTTATTTCTCTGTCGGCATCTAGCCCGATCATGTCAGTGCCTCCTCCCATCGTTCATACTCTGCCTCGTGTTGAGGAAACTATTTACCACTCTAAGCCGTCTGAAGGCCCAGATGTTTACGAGAAGATGGATGAGATGAAAGATCAATTCCTCGAGTTACGTAAAGAATTGAAAACTTTGAGAGGGAAAGATTTATTTGGAAAGAGTACTGTTGAACTCTGTTTGGTTCCCAACGTTAAGATTCCGGTGAAATTCAAGGTCCTAGACTTTGAAAAGTACAAAGGGAATACTTGCCCGCTGAGCTATCTTGTTATGTATGCCAAGAAAATGTCTACTCAACCTGATAATGATCAGCTGTTGATTCACTATTTCCAAGACAGTTTAACTAGAGTCGCCCTGAGATGGTATATGGGCTTGGACAGTGCAAGCGTACATACTTTCAATGACTTAGGCAGGCCTTTGTCAAGCAGTATAAGTATAATATTGATATCGCGCCTGATAGAGATTAGTTGAGGTTGATGTCTCAGAAGGACAAAGAGACATTCAAAGAATATGCTCAAAGATGGAGAGAATTAGCTGCTCAGATAAGTCCGCCTCTTGAAGAGAATGAGATGACTAAGATTTTCCTGAAGACGATGAGTTCATTTTACTACGAACGCATGATTGCAAGTGCCCCCAATGATTTTACCGAAATGGTAAACATGGGGATGAGACTAGAGGAAGGAGTCCGTGAAGGACGTTTGGCTAAGGAAGAGGTGTCAGCTAGCAATGAGTATGGTGGAAGTTTCTCTAAGAGGAAGGAGGGAGAAACTAATTCAGTGTCAGTGGGGAGGCAGAGGAGGCCTCATGTCAGGAAAAGTTCTCAACCCTGTCAACATCAACACCAAGTTTCTTCAGTAATTCTAGTTTTTTCCAACAATTCCAACAATCAATCAATTCTAATTCAGCAACAACAACATCAATAACAACTGCAACAAAGAACCAACTACAACAACAACAATCATCACCAACAAAATTTTGAGAGGAAGAAGGTCTCCTTTGACCCTATTCCTATGACGTATGCAGAGTTGTACCCGTCTTTGGTACTCAAGAATCTAATTCATACGAGAAACCC
Source organism: Lathyrus oleraceus (assembly GCF_024323335.1). NCBI lineage: Eukaryota > Viridiplantae > Streptophyta > Magnoliopsida > Fabales > Fabaceae > Lathyrus > Lathyrus oleraceus. The sequence goes on along the minus strand of NC_066581.1, from coordinate 327,780,370 downwards.
TCCGTAAATTCCTGAGCCACTACCATGGTGGTTCAAGCCTGATCTTCGTTGTGCTTTTCACCAGGGAGCCCCTGGTCATGATATAGAGAATTGTTACCCTTTGAAGTATGAAAATCAGAAGCTTGTGAAGACTGGTATGGTATCCTTTGAGGACATAGCGGCTAATGTGAAAGCCAATCTGTTTCCTGCTCATGGTAGCGCTTCTGTCAACATGGTGGACGGTTGTCCATGAAATTTCAGATTTTTTGATGTGAGACGTATTCGGAGGTCTCTTGTGGAAATGCATAGAACTCTGTGTTTAATCAGTGACTGTGAACATTACCATGATGGTTGTGTCATTTGCAGTGTGAACCCCCGTGGGTGTATGGTTTTCAAGAGAGATATCCAGAAGTTGATGGATGAGAATGTAATCCAAATTCAACAGTCGAGGGATATGGGAGATGATGTGAACGTCATTGTACCAGTGTTCAAAACCCCTGAGCGGGTAGTCATTCAATTTGATAGCAGTAACAACAATAATGTTTATAGATCGGTATCGTCGTTGGTTATACGGTTAGAAGGCCTTGTCCCTTATGCATCCGATAAAGCTATGTCATACCAGTATAATGCCACTATGATAGAAAATGGTCAAGAGGTTCCTCCACCAGTTGTAGACTCAGTGGTAAATATTGCAGATATAGCAAAGGTGACCCGTAGTGGTCGTGTGTTCAGTCTGATGTTTCCGAAGGTTGTAGAAGATGTTTATGTAGGGAAGAAGGCAAAGACTCCTGTAGTGAATCCAGTTAGTGCTCCAATGTGTAAGTCTGGTGAATCCAGCAAATTGAAGACTAACGATGATGATGAGGTGTTAAGATTAATCAAAAGAAGTCAATTTAATATTGTAGAGCAGTTGCTCTAAACGCCGTCAAAAATCTCTATGCTATCATTGCTAATGAATTCTGAAGTGAATATATAAGCATTGTAGAGAGTGTTGGAACAGGCCTATGTTGAGCATGATGTAACTGTGGATCAGTTCGACCATATAGTTGCCAACATCACTTCTTGTAATAATCTGAGTTTTTATGACGAAGAGCTTCCCGAGGAAGGAAGAAATCACAATTTAGCGCTGCACATTTCGATGAATTTCAAGGAGGACGCTTTGTCCAATGTGTTGGTTGATACAGGGTCATCGCTGAACGTGTTTACGAAGTCAACTTTTTCAAGACTCTCCTATCAAGGCGCCCCGATGAGGTACAACGATGTGGTTGTTAAAGCGTTTGACAGTTCTCGTAAAACTGTCATTGGAGAAGTGGACCTTTCAGTAAAGATAGGTATGAGTGTTTTCCAAATTACTTTCCAGGTAATGGATATCCACCCGACCTCTAGCTGCTTGTTGGGAAGGCCAAGGATTCATGAAGCTGGAGTTGTGACGTCTACTCTAAACCAAAAGCTGAAATTTGTGAAGAACGACATGCTTGTCGTTGTTGGTGGAGAGAAGGCACTATTGGTGAGCCATTTGTCATCTTTCACTTACGTTGATGCTGAGGAGGAAGTTGGAACATTGTTCCAAGCTTTGTCCATTGCTGATGAATTGAAGAAAACTAGGGCACCCATGTCTTCCTTAAAAGATGCGCAAGAGGCTATTCAAGCTGGAAATATTGATAAGTGGGGCCGTGTTGTGGAGGTCGTTGTAAATAAGAATAGGACAGGGCTAGGATTTCAACCAGGGCCATTCAACGCCAAGACTATGCAACCAGTATTCCGTAGTGGAGGGTTCATTCATGAGAATGATCAATACTTAACTGTCGGTATAGAAGACAATGGTGATGAAGACAAAGTGTGCGCCAACTTTGTGATGCATGGTCAAACTTGCAAGAATTTGGTTGATGTTGATGTTCCTACTATTATTCATCGTTCTAAGTAATTTTTTCCATTTATTTTAAGAAAAATCCTTCTCCTATTCCTAAGGGAGAAGTGAACATTATTGGGTATTTTCCTTATTATCATCATTGAAATACAATTTTATTCATCTACATCTATGATGTTTTATTTTTACTTTTTGCTTTTTCTGAAAATGGTAATCACAAAAAACATAAATAAATAATAATCTTCCATCTGCATAATATTTGTTCGTACTCCACTTCTTTAAAATCAAAATATCAAATCATTATGCAGGTTAGTTCTCAAACCCATTGAATATAATGATCCTGCTCCCTCTCCAAACTTTGATTTCCCTGTGTTTGAAGCTGAGGAAGAGAATGATGACGAAGAAGTATCTGATGAGTTATCATGTTTGCTTGAGCATGAGGAAAAAGCCATTTATCCGTTCGAAGAGAAAATTGAATTAGTCAACTTAGGTTCTGAGGATGATGTGAAGGAATTCAAGATTGGGTCTCAACTATGTCCAGAGGCCAAGAAGGGGTTGGTTGATCTTCTTAGAGAATATTTAGATATGTTTGCTTGGTCTTATCAAGACATGCCTGGGTTGAATTATGAGATTGTGGAGCACAAATTACCGTTGAAGCCAGAATGCCCGCTGGTCATGCAGAAGTCGAGAATAACTCATCCTGATATGGCAGTGAAAATCAAGGAGGAAGTGCAGAAGCAGGTTGATGTTGGTTTCCTTATTAGCTCTGAGTATCCACAATGGGTGGCCAATATCGTGCCAGTTCTGAAGAAGGATGTAAAAGTCCGTATGTGTGTTGATTACAGAGATTTGAATAAAGCTAGTCCAAAAGATGATTTTCCTCTACCACACATTGATATGTTGGTAGACAATACAACTAAATTCAAAGTCTTTTCATTTATGGATGGATTTTTCGGCTATAATCAAATCAAGATGAAACCTGAAGATATGGAGAAGGCCAAATTCATTACACCCTGGGGAATATTCTGTTATAGAGTGATACCTTTCGGTTTAAAGAATGTTGGTGCAACGTACCAGAGAGCTATGACTACGCTTTTTCATAATATGATGCATAAAGAGATTGAGGTCTATGTTGATGATATGATTGCTAAATCAAGTGATGCAGAAGAGCATGTTGAGCATTTGTTGAAGTTGTTCCAGCGTTTGAGGAAATATAAACTCCGCTTGAATCCCAATAAATATACTTCTGGTGTTCGTTCAGGTAAGTTGTTGGGCTTTATTATCAGTGAGAAGGGTATTGAAGTTTATCCTGCTAAGGTCAAAGCAATACAAGAGATGTCTGCGCCTAAAATCGAGAAGCAAGTCAGAGGTTTTCTCGGCCGCTTGAATTATATCTCAAGATTTATATCACATATGACTGCCACATGTGCACCTATATTCAAGCTTCTTCGGAAAGATTAGTCTTGTGATTGGACCGGGGATTTCCAGAAAGCTTTTGATAATATCAAGGAATATCTACTTTAGCCTTCGATTCTGTCTTCGCCTATTAAAGGAATACCGTTGATCATATATTTGATTGTTCTTGAAGAGAGTATGGGTTGTGTTCTCAGTCAGCAAGATGAATCTGGAAAGAAAGAATATGCAATTTACTACCTCAGTAAGAAGTTCACCGACTGTGAGACTCGGTATTCTATGCTTGAGAAGACACGATGCGCATTGGCTTGGGCTGTTAAGCGTCTGTGCCTGTATTTGTTAAATCATACTACTTGGTTGATATCTTAAATGGATCCAATCAATTACATCTTTGAGAAACCTTCTTTAACTGGGAGGATTGCCCGTTGGCAGATGTTGTTATCTGAGTATGATATTGAATACCGGTCTCAGAAAGCTATTAAAGGTAGTGTCTTGGCTGACCATTTGGCTCACCAACCTATTGAATATTATCAGTCAGTGCAATATGATTTTCTAGACGAAGAGATTTTGTACTTGAAAATGAAAGATTGTGATGAACCATTACTTGAAGAAGGGCCAGAACCTGGTTCTCGTTGGGGCATGGTATTTGATGGAGCTGTTAATTCGTATGGTAATGGAATTTGGGCAGTAATTATTACTCCTCATGACACTCATTTTCCTTTTACAGCTAGATTGACCTTCAAGTGTACAAACAATATGGATGAGTATGAAGCTTGCATTATTGGGCTTGAAGAGGCCATTGATCTCAGAATTAAATATCTTGACATCTATGCGAGGAGGATTTCAAATTTATTTACAAAGGTTGGGTTTCATCATATCCCTCGAGATGAAAACCGAATGGCAGATGCTCTTGCAGCGTTGACTTCTATGATTGTGGTGAATTTTTTGAATGAAATTCCTAATTTAACTGTGATGCATCTTGATAGGCCAGCTCATGTATTTTCTATTGAAGAGGTCAAAGATGGAAAGCCATGGTATTATGATATCCAATGTTTCCTCCTGTAAGACCCTAATATTTACCCTAAGATCCCTCATGCTATCTCACCATATGCATTAGCTTTGGGATCACACATTGACATCCTCCTTACCCCTCAGTCATTGGGAGATATCACCAAGCATATTTGATTGTATCATACTTTGTTTTTCATTATTTACTAACCAAAATACCAAAAATATGTCAATATATAGTTTGTTGTTTTTGAAGGTAGTGTCACTACGCCAAAAAGTGCTTTTGGCAGCACCAAAAAGAAAGCGCTTTTTAAAAAAAGCGCTGTAATAGCTTGAAAAAAAATTCGCCTATGCGTGTAAAGCGCTTTTAAGGTAAAAGCGCTCTTATAGGTCTCCACTTATGAAAGCGCTTTTAAGGTAAAAGCGCTCTTATAGGTCTCAGTCTCACATCTATGAGTTTCACACTTATGAAAGCGCTTTTAAGGTAAAAGCGCTCTTATAGGTCTCATGGGTTTCACACTTATGAAAGCGCTTTTAAGGTAAAAGCGCTCTTATAGGTCTCAGTCTCACATCTATGAGTTTCACACTTATGAAAGCGCTTTTAAGGTAAAAGCGCTCTTATAGGTCTCATGGGTTTCACACTTATGAAAGCGCTTTTAAGGTAAAAGCGCTCTTATAGGTCTCAGTCTCACACACTTATGAAAGTGCTTTTAAGGTAAAAGCGCTCTTATAGGTCTCATGGGTTTCACACTTATGAAAGCGCTTTTGAGGTAAAAGCGCTCTTATAGGTCTCATGGGTTTCAGACTTATGAAAACGCTTTTAAGGTAAAAGCGCTCTTATAGGTCTCAGTCTCACATCTATGAAAGCGCTTTCATGGTAAAAGCGCTCTCATAGGTCATTTATAAAAATTATAATAAATCTAATATTACAAAATCCCTGACTTTCAGAAATCCCTCTTTCACTCTCTCTCGTTCGAAGCTCTCGCTGCCCTGGAAAAAATTCCACAGAGTACCTGGAAATCTCAATGATAAACACTGCAAATTTGAAAGAGACTGCATTCGAAAGAGAAGGATTCAATACCTGGAAATCTCATTGCGTTTTAAGGTTAGGTTTTCGTGTCTTTCTGTTTTGCCCTAGAAGTCAAAGAATAGGTGGTCGATTTTGGTTTGAATGGACTTGCATTGCTACATTATGGGTTATTTATTTGTCAGTATCGATTATTAGAGTTTGTGACTATGTTTGCTTAATATTCTGTAACTTACCGAAAGTTTCATCTTGTTCTGATATAAATGATATTCTGTAACTTGCATCGCCATTGACTTAGAAATAATGTTGGGAGTTCTAATAGAATCAGTGCCTTTTCAACATTTGTTTAAATTTGCTGAGAAAGTAGGAAGGAATGAACTGATATGTTTGCACCATTGTATCCTCATATTCTAACTATTACTGAAATTTCAGAAAGTGATTTTGATGTTAAATGTTGGATACTCAAATGGAATAACTTTGTCTGCTACAGTGATATATGTGATATGGTTTCAAGAACTTAGAGCAGTGTCTCATATTTTGGCAATCCTATTACATGTTGGTTTGAATGAACAGTTAAACTTCAAAATGTACATTCATATTTTGGCATAACTTTGTCTGCTACAGTCATATTTTGGCAATCCTATTTAATGTTGTAAAATGATGTTTTAATATTATGTGAATTTTTAAGATGGTCACTGTAGTGTAAAATGAACCCTGATGGACTATATGTACATTTTTCATGTGCTTGTCTGCAGGCTGTTGAGTATCGTGGTGAGCAAATAGGAGGTCTTGAGGATCTGAGGGAACCATATATGTTGTTTTCTTCCTTTATAGATAAATTCTTGCTTAGCTTTTATTACATGGTTTGCGTCTAATTGAAAACTTCACGTCTTTGCCCATTTCAGGTTCTTACAAAATCGGTACTGCGTCTGAATCTGTTAATGCAGCTTACATATTTTCTAGAAAAGATCTTTCTCGGTATGTCTTTTAGCTTAGATATTATACAAACCCAAAGCATGTGTTTAATCATTTAGTATCTAGAATGAATCATTATGTTCAATTATTCATGTTAAGCTAATGAATCAAGTTACCAAAATATGTTAGTTATGTATGTTGCTTTATTATTTGACCTTGATATGCAGGCCTGCTATACAGATTCCCTGCGCAAGCAAAGCTGTTGTAGCTGTCCGGTTCTGTCCTATATTTTTTAATCTCAAAGCGACAAACTCAGGTACTTGTGCACTTAGTATAGTTCTGTTTACAACCAGTAACTATGTACAACCAGTTATATGTGGTACTGTTCCAATTAAACTGCCTGTGTGGGATGTATTCCGTCTTAAATCTATATGACCTCTTACTAGTAAAGATCATGAGTGGTGGCCTAGAGGTTCAAAGTGATTGGTCTGAGCTAATTAGACAGTTTTATATTATTTAGCTCTAGTTATGCATTAGGAAGCAGTTATGATATTTGGAACTGTGTTTTGGTCGCAACAAGCTCTTGAGTTCTTGGAAAGGAGACAGACAAAAGACTCAAAATAGTGGGACTTAGACGAGTTTCACCCAATAAAAGAGTGTTAGAGTTGGTATTGTTAGCACTCCTTTTATTAATATTAGTCCACGTAGTTTAACTATTGATATACCGGTTCGTCCATTGACACACTAACCTTATATCCCCATCGAGTTGATAATTTAATAAAATTGATAATGTGAATTGAATTTCTTGGTTCTTGAATTTCTTGGTTCTTACTTGTGAATTGAATTTCTTGAATGATCGATTACTTGGTTCTTGAATTGTTCATGTGCATCATATAAGTTTCTTGAATTGTTTTATACGTTATGACTTATCCTTGATGTTGTTTTATATGTACAGCGCTCATTCCCTGTGTTTCCGTGAGTTTGACCTTCTCGACGTTGCTGTTCGGTAAATCCGAGGTAAATTTCTTCCTCAAATTACTGGTACACTGTGATGAATTTGTCTGAAATTGCGTGAATATGTTGTGTTTTCTTGCTCCGTATTCATTCCGTGTATACTTTGGGTTTTGACAGAAACGCGTTATACCGTTTTGTACCCTAATTACTTTGCGTTAAAACCATGGATAAGACATGGATGTATTCCAATCGATTGTCGAAAGAATACGAGAATGGGGTATCGAAATTTGTTAAGTTTGCTATTGCGCACGCCAAAGACCCCAATCGAATGACATGTCCTTGCTTGAGTTGCTGTTATGGGAGTCAGGTTGACGCGGTTCAGTTGGCATCGCATTTACTACGGTATGGAATTGATAGAAGTTATACATGTTGGAATTTGCATGGTGAGAAAAGTAACGAGAATGTTGAATCGGGGTATAATACGACCTATGCTTCAAACGACGATTGCACAAATACATATGATTATGATCGAGTCGAAGAGATTGCAGAAGCGCTTGAAGAAGATCTTAAGGACTGTCCCAAAATGTTCGAGAGGTTGGTAAGCGATTCAGAGAAACCGTTGTATAATGGTTGTACAAAATTCACAAGATTGTCTGCGTTATTAAAGTTGTACAACTTAAAGGCGGGCAATGGATGGTCGGATAAAAGTTTCACAGAGTTATTAGCTCTTATGAAAGATATACTACCAGAGGATAATGTTCTTCCCAATCGAACGTATGAGGCCAAAAAGATGTTGTGCTCTATTGGCATGAGCTATGATAAGATACATGCCTGTTCAAACGATTGCGTTTTGTTTCGAAACGAGTATGCATCGTTAAATGAGTGTCCTAAATGTGGTGCCCCTCGATATAAGAAAAAGTTGTCTCCAGCAAAAGTCTTATGGTATTTTCCTATAATTCCGAGATTTAGACGCATGTATCGTAGTGAAACCGATTCAAGACACTTGACTTGGCATGCAGATGAAAGAATTATTGATGGAAAGTTTCGACATCCGGCAGATTCACCCCAGTGGATGAAAATTGATAATGATTATCCTGAATTTGGAAAAGAAGCAAGAAACCTTCGCTTGGCATTGTCTACTGATGGAATGAACCCACATGGTATTCAAAGTATCTCGCATAGCACATGGCCTGTGATTCTTATGATTTATAACCTACCTCCATGGCTATGTATGAAGCGTAAGTACATGATGTTATCTATGTTAATTTCTGGGCCTAAACAACCAGGGAATGACATAGACGTATACTTGACACCCTTAATCGAAGATTTAAAGTTTTTGTGGGAGAACGGTGTGGAGGTTTATGATGGGTATAGGAAAGAAAGTTTCAACTTGAGGGCGATGTTGTTTGGAACAATTAATGATTTTCCAGCATACGGAAATCTATCAGGGTACAACATTAAAGGTGAAAAAGCGTGTCCTGTTTGTGAAGACGGAACCGATACGATGCGATTGGACCTTTGTCATAAGAATGTCTTTCTCGGTCATCGTAGATTCTTAAATTCTAATCATCACTACCGTGGGTGGAGAAAAGCATTCAATGGAAATACAGAAGAAGGTAGAGCTCCAACAATGTTGACAGGTGATCAAATTTTTGAAAAGGTGAAGGACGTAAGTACTAAGTTTGGCAAGCCTTTTGCACATACACTTGTCAAGAGTGGGTGGAAGAAAAGGTCAATTTTTTTTGAACTACCATATTGGAAGTCTTTGTATGTAAGACATTTCCTCGATGTTATGCATATTGAAAAAAATGTATTTGACAGTGTTATTGGTACGTTACTCAATATACAAGGAAAGTCTAAGGATGGCCTTAATGTAAGGAAGGACATGGTAAACATGGGAATGAGAACTGAATTGGGACCCGTGAAGAAAGGAAAACGAACATATCTACCACCTGCTGTTTACACTCTATCTAGAAAGGAGAAAAAAATATTGTGTAAGTTCCTAAGTGAAGTTAAAGTTCCAGAAGGCTACTCATCAGATATTAGAAGACTTGTGTCTATGAAAGACCTCAAGTTAAAGAGTTTAAAGACGCATGATTGCCATGTTATAATGGAACATTTTCTACCGATAAGTATACGTTCTATTCTGCCAGAAAAAGTAAGAAGCGCAATAACTAAATTGTGTTTTTTCTTCAAGTCAATTTGCAGTAAGATGATCGATCCTGCGATCTTACCAACATTGCAAAAAGAAATAGTTGTTACTTTGTGTGATCTTGAAATGTATTTTCCTCCCTCGTTTTTTGACATAATGGTCCATCTAGTCGTTCATCTTGTGAAAGAGACACAATTGTGCGGACCAGCTTATATGAGATGGATGTACCCTGCTGAACGTTATATGAAAATATTAAAAGGGTATGTGAAAAACCGAAGTCGACCAGAGGGTTGTATTGCCGAACGATACATTGTTGAAGAAGCGGTTGAGTTTTGTACAGAATATTTGTCAAATGTTCAATCAATTGGACTCCCCAAATCTCATATTGTTGAAAAAAAAGAAGGTAAACAGCTAATTGGAAATAAAGTTGTGACAGTATCAAGGGTCGAACGAGATCAAGTGCATTTGTATGTTCTGCACAATGAGATTGAGGTTGAGCCGTATGTTGAAATGCACAAGGGTGTTCTTCGAGGTTTAAATCCGAATAGAAATGAGAATTGGATAGTACGAGAGCACAATCGAAGTTTCATACCATGGTTTAAGGAACATATTTATTCAAAGTATCGTTCAGATCCCGCTTCAATAACAGAAAGGTTGAGATGTTTAGCATATGGTCCAAGTTTGGTTGTGTTTTCTTATAGCGCATACGCAATTAATGGATACACATTTTATACCAAAGAACAAGATGATAAAAGTACTATGCAAAATAGTGGTGTCACCTTGGTAGCTGAAGCAATGCACATATCAAGTGTGAAGGACTTAAACCCAAAATTTGCAAATCTGTCATATTTTGGGGTTATCGAGCGCATTTTGGTGTTTGATTATGAGAAGTTTCAGATTCGTATATTTGGTTGCAAGTGGGTTGAAAATAATAATGGCATACGAGTGGATAAGTCAGGATTTTTGCAAGTTGATCTTAATAGGGTGGGTTACACAGATGAGCCTTTCATTCTAGCCTCTCAAGCTAAACAAGTATTCTATGTCACTGATCCGACAAGTACGAAATGGTCTATAGTGCTTTTATCTAACAAAGTAATTGATGAAAGAATTGGAGATCAAGGTGATATTGATGTTGAGATTGAATCTTTTACCATAAATGATCAAAATGAGAATGAATCATGTATTAGAAATGATCATAATGAGGGTATTTGGATCAATCCAACCGTCCGCGTTGTTAAAAGAAAAGTAGAACATATTCCTACCAAGAAAAGAAAGAGACGTTACTGAAAAAGGTAATAGTATAATTATAGCCTATGTCATTCAAGAAAATTTAATTATAGCCTATGTCATTTTATATTATTCAATATATATATGGATTATTGATTATGGATTTTTATATTTTTCATTTCATTTTTATATTTTTTCTTTATTACAGGTTAAATGGCTAGTGATCAAGAAAACTCACAAGATGCAAATGCTCCTGATGATACTTCAGAAAAAGAAATTACACGAGGCATCACTATTATGAAGAGTATCATTCGTGATAGAGATAAAGCAGTAACATATAATGTAAATTGGAATGCTGATAACCAACTAATTGGGTCTAATGCTGCAAAGTTGGCAAGCTACATTGGTACACTTGTTCGTATGCACATTCCAATCACTGCTACAAGATGGAGTAATAAAGAGTTGGGTAGCGCTAAAGATAAGATTTGGACTGAGATACTGGTACAATATATGATTGTTTATATTTTCTTTATATTGACGATAATGTGTTTAAATTACTTATACTAACACACTCTATTCCAATATTTTTTCGTAGAGGTCTTTTAACATTGAAGATACAACTATCCGAAAAAAGTATATACTTCAATTGGCCGGAAAAAGACACAGAGGGTGGAGAACGTTTTTAACAAACAAGTATCTTAAGGACAAAGAAAAAAAATTTGTTGAATATGATCCGGAATATCCAGTGAAGTATGCGATCTTCATTACAGAAGAAGAATGGGTTGCTTTTGTAGACCAAAGAAGAGACGAAAATTTCAAGAAAGTGAGTGCCACAAATCGCGAGAGAGCGTCAAATCCCACGTATGCATACAAAAAAGGGCGTTTGGGATATGCACGCTTAGAGGAAAAAATTGTAAGTATACAAAAATGCTACGATCTTATTAATTGTCTCAATGTGTTATAATTGATTATCTTATTATTTGTGTCAATGCGTAGTTAGACGAGACGAAAAGTGACGCAACATCACTTCCGCCACATGTTTTGTGGAAAGAAGCTCGTGTGGGAAAGGATGGAACTGTTAGGGATGACGTTCAACATATTTATGATGAATGTGTAAGTAGAACATTGTGTCTTTAATTAAATCAAAAGTTTAATAATACATAATTAATTTTTTTATCTCCACTAATAATTTCCGATATGTAAATGAATTTCAGGAGACCCTATCTCAATCGATAAGCACAGCTGAGGACCAGGAGAACAGGAGCGTACTTAGTAGAGCACTAAATGTTCCTGAGTATCCCGGTCGGGTGAGGGGTAAAGGGCATGGTTGTACTCCAACTTCCTTGTATAAGAATCCAAGGAGAAGAAATCCTAGCAATCAAGAAGTGATGGAGACGTTGCAGGCATTACAAGCGCAAGTTCTTCAATTGCAAAAGGATAATGAGAGATATAGGTGTATGGAAAAGTGCAGTTCACAGTTGAAAGAAACTAGTGAGAAAGCCAGTATCAATTGTCAAAATAAATTTCCCGAGGTAATTATATATGTTATTTTGAAATTAAAATAGCACATTTATGTTAATTGAAATATATACACATTAAAAGTAACATATTTATTATTGGTTTAGGGCATTTCATCTTGTCAGCTATACTTATCGTCACCGACTTATCGCCTAGTTGGCAAGGGAAAAGTGCACAACACTTCGGGAGATTTACTTCACCATAGACCGCTCCCGGATGGACACCTTAAAGTATCGGTTGATGTTGTATTAGATAAGGATGCGTTGCTACCGATACCTGACATTGTTTCAGAGACAACATTGCTGCGAGATGCAATAGGATCATTTGTTGCATGGCCCTTGGATCTCATTTTCATTGATGATGAGGTATGTTGAATTCAAAAACCACTATGAATCTTTTAGTATTCAAATGTCAATTCTGAACCGTTAAGTTAATTTTTTTTACATGGTAATTTTAGACGCCTACAAAACCCGCATCTAAGGATAATGGGATTTTGCGGCACAACGAGTCTGTTGCATCACAAAAAGAGGTATATTGAAAGTGTTAATTATATGATCCGAATCAAAAAATGCATGATTTTATAATTTACCTATGTTATATGATTTATAGGTATTTGCTCAAGGGTCACAACAACTGAGCCAGAAAATTGGTAGTCGACAGAAAAACAAAAGGGATCTTCCAGTGACTTCTTTGCCAAAAAAAGGTGCTTTTGTGCCTCGATACCAGATATCTCTTGAAACACTTGTTGACTCATCAGATATGGCAACAGCTGGTGCTATTCGCTTACTGGATATGGAGGAAGATATCTTTGGTTATTCATGCACTGAAACAATCGGAAAAGAAGATCTGGAACATATTTTTCGGCATCAAGAATTAGGCGTCGGTGTTATACACACATACATCCGGTAATCCGATCTATATATTATTTAATTACTTGAACAATTTATTTACACATTTCAATAAAAATAGTCTAATGTTTATTATGTTTTTATTGAAGGTTCTTGTATGACAATTTCATGCGCGGGAATGATCAATTGTCAAACAGATTCCGTTTCGTGTCTTCCTCCCTGGTCAACAAAGCATTAATTTGTAGGGAACCGGATTCATGTAGAGAGTACTTAGTCAAGAGATTCATGGCCAGCAGTACAAACAACTTGTATCTTTGGCCGTATAATTCAGGGTTAGATTTTAATTCCAAGTTTATTCTAATCTTTAATTGTTTCTTTTACGTAAAAAATTTCCATATAAACTTTTGTTTTAATTTATAGGTGTCACTGGTTGTTGCTTGCTATTGATCCTTTAAAAGAAGTGGTATATTTTCTGAATTCGATAGATGGTGAATGGACAAATTATCCGGATATGAAGCAATTAGTTGATACGTAAGTGAGACTGTTCTAAATATTCGTGTATATTTATGTGAGATTGTTCTAAATATATGTTTTTATTTTGTTAGATCAATAAAAGTGTTCCGATCTCAAAGACAAGCTCGAGTACCACGTACTAAATCCAGCAACATTACGTGGATAAAAGTGCAGGTACTTTAATTTTCACAATTTTGCTTATAATAGTGATGCTACTTGATAAGAAAAGATAACTATACATTCTTATTTATTTTTCTATGTAGTGTCCTCTACAGCGCAACGGTATCGATTGCGGATACTTTGTAATGAGGTTTATGAGGGAAATCATTAATATGAATCAAATAGAGATTCCAATCACGGTATGGATTTATAACTTAGGATTTGTTTTAATATTTATCGAATATTTCATATTATTTATTACTTTTAACTAAATCATGCATATTATGTTTTGTTATGTAGTACTTTGATGAATACAAGTGTGCTCATTACACGAGACTGCAGTTGGAACAAATCAAGGAGGAATTGTGTCAATATTTTATTGAGAAAAGATTAATTAGTATATAATGGTTTCAAAATAACATGAATACTTTGATGAAGAATGGTTTCTGGTTGGCAAGTGTATAGTTCTTTATATTTTTAACAGATTAGTTATGACTCCAAATAGGCCGTATAACATATTAGTTTTGACTTGTGTATAGTTCTTTATAATTTTAGTGATATCTTTAATTTCATGGATAGATTAATGTGTTCGTTCTTGTGTTGGTTTGCTTTAAAAAATTACAAATGCTTGAATTATGACTCCAAATGTGTTCAGTGCCTACCTATCCTTGTGTTGGTTTGCTTGAATTATGACTCCAAATGTGTTCATTCTTGTGTTGGTTTAAAAAATTACAAATGCTTGAATTATGACTCCAAATGCTTGAATTAGAGAGGCTTGATTTACAGGTTTATGGGATTATTCCCAAAAAATATTACAGGTTGAAATGGTAGGCTTAAACTGAAGGCAGCGTTTTGTTATTTTACTAGAGGAAAAGACAGCGCTTTTTAGTAAAAAGCGCTGCTAAAGGTTGTCAATAGAGAGCGCTTTTTACTAAAAAGCGCTGCTAAAGGTTGTCAATAGAGAGCGCTTTTTAGTAAAAAGCGCTGCTATAGGTTGTCAATAGAGAGCGCTTTTTACTAAAAAGCGCTGCTATAGGTTGTCAATAGAGAGCGCTTTTTAGTAAAAAGCGCTGCTATAGGTGGTATATAGACAACCTTTAAGAGCGCTTTTTACTCAAAAGCGCTGCTAAAGGTTGTCAATAGAGAGCGCTTTTTAGTAAAAAGCGCTCTTAAAGGTTGTCTATATACCACCTTTAGCAGCGCTTTTTACTAAAAAGCGCTCTCTATTGACAACCTTTAGCAGCGCTTTTTAGTAAACAAAAAGCGCTGCTAAAACCTATAGCAGCGCCACCTACGGCAGCGCTTTTAAGCGCTTTTAAAGGCCAAAAAAAGCGCTCTCATAGGTCTTTTTTGGCATAGTGTGTGTACATCCACCAATGCCTCATCAAGCTCATATCTAGGGTTTGAGACCCTCAATGGAAGGAGATTAATCAAGAGATGGTTCACATTGACTCTAGACATCATATATATATATATATATATATATATATATATATATATATATATATATATATATATACACACACATGGTCTGCACATATCATTTTGATCAAGAATTCATCAAGAGTTTGAAGCTTGTTTGCCTTGGAAACCTTAATTCATCTGGGTACCTTGTATGACTTCCTCAGCAAGTTTCTTCAACATTTGATCAAATATTTCAAGGGGTACTTCATATTACATCATATTACACATATATTATCCTCCATGAGTCCCAAAGATCAAGAGAATGTCAAGTTTACAAGTTGGTTCATGGTGGTTGACCAGAGAAAGTCAACTGGTCAAAACTGGGGTTCCCTAGACCCTATATCCTACAATTTTTGTCATATAAAAATGATTCCAAGAGAAACATTACTCCTCATTTTTTATGGTGAAAGATTATAGGTCATTTTGTCTAAACCCTAGTTAGGAGGTCAACTTCCAAGAACCATAACTTGCTCATTCTTTATGAGATGAAAGTCATTCAACTTCCATGATCAAATTCATGATGTCCCTTTCAACTTTTATGTTTGAAAGAATTTCAAGTTCAACTTGCAAATGCATGTGCCAAGAAGAAACATTATTGGTCATTTTGGGCCATTACCATTGAACAAGTGATTTTCCTCAACTTTTAAAATGCATAACTCCTTCATGCCAAATCCAAATGAGGTCAAATTTATAACCAAGTTGAAGAGGTTTGAAAGAGGTATAACGTTTATCAAGGAACCGTTTCCATTTTAAGACCATAGCAAAAGTTATTCAAGGTGGAAGAAGTGAACATTTGACTTAGTATTTAGAAAATTTTCAAATATGTTTGATTTTCCAAACTTCCACATCAAAATTCATCATGATCCAAGTTTCAAATGGAAAAGTGTCCAACATGAAAGTTGTTCCCCTTGATTGCACCTTTCAAAAAAGTCCAAGATCATCTCATTTGGATAGGAATTAAGGACTTGCGCATGGTTTCTTTTCAAAGGACCATTTGGATGGATTTCACCTTCACATTTCAAATTCAAATGCATGGCCACCTGACATGATTTTATCATTGTACACAAGCAATTTTGGACCTGAATAGATCACTTGATGGGCCTATCACACGTCCACGCAGACATGCAATGCAAATTGCTAAATTTGGCAAAATTTGGAAGTGTGTGGAAATGAATCACATTGGCTATAAATACAACCCTCACCCCCAAGCTTTGAACCTGCAATCCAAACCCTCACCATTAAAGGATAATCTTAAAGATTTTCATTTGAAAATCGAGCTTCAAATTTCAATCTGTTTTGAGATTAAAACTCCAAGAGTCCAAGCCTTTCTTTGATCCTAATCACCTCCTACAAGCTTCTGAAACCAAGCCAAGGACAATTGGAATCAAGATCAAGCAAGGTTGAAGCTCCTTCGAAGGTAATTTTTCAGAATTTTCATCTCTTCAATTCTTTCTCAATTCTTCACTATTCTTTGTGATTTTTGGTTGGATGAAGTCCTACCAATGTAGGCAACAAAATTGAGTTGCTTTGAGGTCAAATCGAAGCAACTCATTTCATGATCCTCAAAATTCAAATCCCTTTATCTCTTGATATACTTGGAATTGGAGAAAAATGAGGTCAAATTCGAGCTCCTGAGCATTTTTTCTTTAAATCCATGTCCTTGTTTTTTGTTTTTATGGTGATTGGTGGTGGACCAATCCGGTGAGGTCCACTAGAGAAGACAACCGGAGCCCTAGCTCCTGTGGTGTGGTGGCTTGCTCCTATCCATCAGATCTTCCCTCCACGTTCTAATCCCGATCATCGAATGTGATTACCAACCATGTCACGCATTTGACTCAAGTGTTGGTGGAATGCGCGCTTCTGGCCATCAAATTTGCCACCTCAATTAATAAGCGAGATCTGATGGCCCTTGTTTTTTTTATTTCCTTTTTAATTTCTGATTTTATGTTTAATTGCTTTATTTTGTTTATTCATAATAATTTTATTTTTAATCCAAAAAATATGGGACTTTCACCAAAAATCTTTAAATATTTTTCTTTTTCATTTTTTGGATTAATTTTGATATTTTTTAAGAATTAAATGTTTTTGTGCATATTTTTAATTGTTTAAAAATACTCCTGACTTTTCAAAAATGATGAAGTTTTATGTCTAAGGTCCTTTGACCTTGTTTGACCTAGGATAAATCTCTTGGCTATTTATTTGGTGTTTTGAAGAGATTTTAGATTTTGACCAAATTAAATTGAATTTTAATGCATTTTTAATTTGATTTTTAATTGATTAAGTGTGTAAAAATTATGTTGAGCCATTTATATGGTCTTGTGATGTTTGATTATTTGTTTGGGCCTTGGTCAAGGTTGAGTTGACTTTTGTTGGATTAAAATCATTGGATTTAGGGGATTGATGAAATATACATTTCATCTCCCAAAATGAATGAATGATTTTAATTTGAAAAAATTCCTCCCACGACCAATTTGTGTTTCTCTCACTTCCCCTCCCTCTTCATCTTCATTCCTATTCTTTCCCATTCCTTTCATTGACCAATAAAATCTCAAATGTCTTAAGGCTAATTGGTTCATCAATGACCTTGTGTCAGATGAACCGATACAAGTATGGATGAGATAGGTCCATCCCTCTTGATCTTTTCTTTTAGTTTGGTTCATCATACCAAATCTCTAACATGCATTAACACCTAAATATCTATTACCCGACCTCAGATAGTTGTGAGTTCTACATAAGTCCAATTATGATTGCTTAACATAGAGCTAAATTTGACCCTAAAGGCATAACATTCTAGTAAGTGAGATTGTAAGTCTCCCATCCTTCATGGTATTGTATGGAAACTTGGTTTTTTTTCCTTCATATGGAAGATGTATTGGTTCAAGGATTTATGCTTGTTAATGGATGGTTGAGTGTTTTCCAAAGAATGACTTAATCAATAAAAAAACAAAACATCACTAACACTTGACTAACATTTGACTAACTCTTATTAATATTTCTTTACTTTCAAATCATTTACTTTATGCAATTTAATTTTTAGTCATTTATCATTCATTGTCATTTACATTTCATTTAATTTGTTTATGTTTATGCCATTTTCACTTTGGTCATTTGAGCTATATCTTGTGATTGTATGTATGTTGTTTGTGTTTTGATTTTGATTGTGGTCTTAGGACCCTAAAATACTCAATAAACAACAAAAACCCTAAAAAATGTTTGGCGGACTGTTGATCTTGATCTAAACTTTTGGACTTAGGATTAGGCAACATTCCCTATGCAAAAAGGACTTGGTCAATGCCAACATTTTGAGACCAAGTTATTGTGAACTGAGCCTTCATATTATGCAAGTCTTGGGATTTATTTGAATTCATCTGCTACTTTGTCTTGGTGATAATTGTTATTTTAATCTTGTGTCTGATGCTTTGTTCTTAGGTGATCAAGAAATATGTCATCTGGTACATGAGAAGACAAATAAGACTACTAGCTATGGGATTTGATTGCTTGGATGTGGCTATCTTTATTTGATGCCTTGATATTCATGATGTCTGGATACTGCTAATTGCTTGTTGATTGTTGGTTGATTCAAAGTCTAAATGAAAAGTGGGTTTTCTATATGACATTCTTATCTATTGGATTGCATCCCATTGGTCGTATCTTTTCAACTCTTAACTTTTAATTTTATGCTTAGGATAGCCTCTTCATCTCCTCCCACTTCTTAAATTTCAAAATCTCCCCCCCCCCTTTTCAAAAGCTTTTCTTTGCCTGTGATTTCAAACTTAGACTTTGTTTAAATGCTTAGAAACTTTGGCCTTATGCCAATGAATTTTCAAAATCTTTCTTAAATCAATTTTGTAAATAAACTTAATCATATTAACTTAAATTTCAAAAGACAAAAAGAATTAACAACTTCATTCAAACCTTTGGCCCTTAGTGCCCTTCTCAATTAAATTTTTGTTAAAAGCAATTCACCAAGTTTGAAATTGTTACCATGAACTACGAGGTTTTGATCCCTCATTTTTATGTTTTAACGTAGGCACAATTCTGAAGGTCTTGTCAAACACAAAAATAATCAATGAATTCTTTTCTCATCCTGACACTCTATTTTTCTAAAACATCTTTTATACCAAAAACACATACACACATAAAAAAGGGTTCCCTAAGAGTACCTAGGACACTTTGGATGGTAATACCTTTCATCTGTGTAACCAACCCCCTTACCTATAATCTCTGCCATTTTATTAGTTTTAATTTGAAAACTTCTTATCTTTGGGTTTTGTTCGTACTTTTCCCTTTTCCTTTGGAAGCAATAAAAGCGTGGTGGACACTCTGGTTTTATAGACGTTAAGCTTATCCATAGCTTGATGGTAATGAATTTACCGCTACAGAAATTAAGTGGCAACTCTGTTGGGGGTTTAGCCTACTTTTTTATGTGTATATAATTGTATATTTGATTTTTGTATATTTGTTTATGTGATATAATCTATCTGTTGTACTTGGTGATCTCTGAGTGGTGAGATAAGTTCTAACTCGAACTTGAGTGCAATTAAGATAGGAGGATGGTATAGTCATGTTCAACTTGTGTGGAGTAGTCCTTAACAAGTTGGCCTGAGACCCATATACTCAGTGGAGACCCTTTTGGAGTTACTAATGTCACACAAGTCATTTGTGGTTAGACATTACTTTCTTTGATTTAGGGTCCGAGAAGCTGAGGACCGTAGAACATTTAAACCAAACATGGCCTATTTAGGACGTAGTGCGAAGACTGTTCAGGTGTAGACCTGATAACAGTTGTTACGCGATACTACACTCAAACGAGTTTCATTTGAGAATATTATGGGTTGATGAGTCAGTCATCCTAATCTGTAATATCCGATAGATGGGATTAAGATTCCGGGAACTTTCATTGAACATGATCTACAGGTTTTTATCCTTAGTACACTCCTTTGGGATGGTTCTTAACCTATCTCCATGCTCGTGACTCATAACAAACCCTTTGATTCTCGGTTGATCCTATCAAGTCTCATCAATACCAATGGAACTTGGGTGTTGAGAAGGTGAAAACCATAATCCACCAAAATGGATGATTGATCTTGATGATGACTTGACCCATCCCTTGACCTTAGTTTGTGTTTGCCTTGTGTGTGATCCCTTGTTTGTGATTGTTGCATTCATGCTTACATAAGCATCATGACATTCATCACAAAAAAATAAATTTCAAGGAACTGAGGTCTTATTTGCAAATATTTTCAGACCATGGATTGTGGACGAAGGAACACTAAGAAGTACAGTTTTAGATGTCCTGATTTGAAAGAGCTAAGGAATTTGTCATCCTTTATACTAGATCCCTTGGACTTCAAGCAACACCATGGGAAGCTTTAGTCTGTATTATCTTCTGATATAGTTGAAGACCTTTTGAGTGTTTTGGTTCAGTTCTATGATCCTCTTTACCGGTGCTTCACTTTTCCTGATTATCAGCTTCTCCCTACACTAGAGGAGTATGCCCATATCTTGGGAATACCCGTATCTGACAAAGTACCTTTTAGTGGATTGGAGGAGACTCCCAGATCTCATATCATAGTTGAAGCTCTTCATCTGAAGAAATATGAGGTTGATGCTCATTTGGTGAAGAAAGGAGGTATTCTTGGGTTGACTTCTGAGTTCCTAATTGGATGCTTTTAAAGCCATCTTTGTATTACTCATCTATGGTCTAGCTTTGTTCCCTAACATTGATGATTTTGTTGATGTTAACTCCATTAGAATCTTCTTGATTGGGAATCATCTTCCTACTCTGTTTGGTGACATGTATTTCTTTTTGAATTTAAGGAATTCTAAATGCGGTGGGACTATTGTGTGATGTGTTCCTCTTCTGTACAAATGGTTTATTTTGCACTTGCCTCAGACACCTACTTTCTTGGAGAACAAACAATGTCTACGGTGGTCTCAGAGACTTATGTCTCTCACTAATGATGATATTGTTTGGTATGATTCTGCATTGGGTAGCTTGGATATTATTGATAGTTGTGGTGAATTCTCTAATGTGCCTCTCATTGGTACATAAGAAGGAATCAACTACAACCCTTCTTTGGCTCGTCGTCAACTTGGGTTCCCCTTGAGAGATAAACCCAATAATACTTAGTTAGAAGGTTTGTTTTATCAAAAGGGTAAAAATCCCCAACATTTGAAGCAGAGGATGATACATGCTTGGAATAAGGTGCGTAGGAAAGGAAGATCCGAGCTTGGTCCGTGCAACTGTGTAGCTTTGGATGCTTACACTATTTGGGTGAAGAAGAGAGCTTCGGAGCTGAAGATGTCGTATGCTTGTGAAAGACCTATGTCTTTGGTTGTGGCTGAGCCATCAACTCTCCCTAACCAAGATGTAGAGGAGTTGTAAGATGCACTCACCAAGATGAAGCAAGAGAAAAATATGTGGGAAGAGCGATTCCATGTTTTGAGTCGAAAGCATGAAGAGGTGCAACTTGAGTTGAAAGACAAGGATGCACTTATTGAGATTCTGGAAGACCGAGCAGTGAAGAGACAAAGTGAACCAGAGAGTCTATCTTCCTATAGTATGCCTCATCATTCCGGTGCTTGGAAGAAGATTGTTGATCAGCTTGTCCTTGAGAAGGCTCGGATGAAGACATATTTTGAGTCCGAGATTAGACGCATCCGAAGGAAGTACACGCCCACATCTAGATCATCTGATACCGTTGCTAAGGGATCCTTAAGATTATTAGTTTCTTTTTCTCTTGTATTTGTACTTTGGTTTCTGAAATTGTACTCAGTATAATCTTTCCAAACTTATGAATAAAAATAGATTTTATGGTTAATTAAATTGTATTATTGTTATTATTTGAATATATTTGCAAACGAGACTTCATATATTCCTTGAAATTAAAAACAATCAAACACATTGCATTTCATGCATCATTTGCATAGCAGGTTTTCTTCTGCCAGATGTATTATTGTTTATTCTTATGTGCTTCAGCCAAGCTGACTCACCGATACAACACTCGCGCTAATCAACCAAAGATAATGGATCATCTAGAGAAAGAGAACAAAGAGCTGAAGGATGAGATTTCCAGGTTAACAGTATTGATGGAATCTGTCATTGCTGCGCAGAACCAGTCTCCACTAACACCTGCAACTCCTCCCCAAAGGAATCTCATTTTTGAGGTTTCTGCCTCAACCATTCTTGTTGCTTCCAGCCAATCCGTTCCTTCCATGCCTGCTGGATTCCTTTGGGGGATGCCATCCAACTTTATGCCAGAAGGGTATGCCTCATCATTCCGGTGCTTGGAAGAAGATTGTTGATCAGCTTGTCCTTGAGAAGGCTCGGATGAAGACATATTTTGAGTCCGAGATTAGACGCATCCGAAGGAAGTACACGCCCACATCTAGATCATCTGATACCGTTGCTAAGGGATCCTTAAGATTATTAGTTTCTTTTTCTCTTGTATTTGTACTTTGGTTTCTGAAATTGTACTCAGTATAATCTTTCCAAACTTATGAATAAAAATAGATTTTATGGTTAATTAAATTGTATTATTGTTATTATTTGAATATATTTGCAAACGAGACTTCATATATTCCTTGAAATTAAAAAAAATCAAACACATTGCATTTCATGCATCATTTGCATAGCAGGTTTTCTTCTGCCAGATGTCTTATTGTTTATTCTTATGTGCTTCAGCCAAGCTGACTCACCGATACAACACTCGCGCTAATCAACCAAAGATAATGGATCATCTAGAGAAAGAGAACAAAGAGCTGAAGGATGAGATTTCCAGGTTAACAGTATTGATGGAATCTGTCATTACTGCGCAGAACCAGTCTCCACTAACACCTGCAACTCCTCCCCAAAGGAATCTCATTTTTGAGGTTTCTGCCTAAACCATTCTTGTTGCTTCCAGCCAATCCGTTCCTTCCATGCCTGCTGGATTCCTTTGGGGGATGCCATCCAACTTTATGCCAGAAGGGTATGCACCCACTTTTGTTTCTCTGCCGATATCTAGCCCGATCATGTCAGTGCCTTCTCCAGTTATTCACACTCTGCCTCGTGTTAAGGACATTATCTACCATTCCGAGCCATCTGAGGGCCCATACGTATATGAGAAAATAGACGAGATGAAGGATCAGTTCCTCGAGCTGCGTAAAGAGTTGAAGACTTTAAGAGGAAAAGACTTATTTGGGAAGAGTGTTGTTGAGCTCTGCCTAGTGCCTAATGTGAAAATCCCGATGAAATTTAAGGTGCCTGACTTTGAAAAGTATAAGGGAAACACTTCTCCGCTAAGCCACATTGTGATGTACGCCAGAAAGATGTCTACTCAAACTGTAATGATCAGTTACTGATTCACTACTTCCAAGACAGTTTAATTGGTGCCGCTTTGAGATGGTATATGGGTTTAGACAATTCAAACGTTCGTACTTTCAATGACTTAGGTGAGGCCTTTGTCAAGCAGTACAAGTACAACATTTATATGGCGCCTGATAGAGACCAGCTGAGGTCTATGTCTCAGAAAGATAAGGAGACATTCAAAGAGTATGCCCCGAGATGGAGGGAGTTGGCTGCCCAGATTAGTCCACCATTAGAAGAGAAGGAGATGACGAAGATCTTCCTGAAGACGTTGAGTTCATTTTACTATAATCATATGATTTCCAGTGCCCCCAATGACTTTATCGAAATGGTAAATATGGGGATGAGGTTAGAAGAAGGAGTCCGTGAAGGACGTCTCTCTAAAGAAGAAGCATCGTCTAGCAAGAAATATGGAGGTAGTTTCTCTAAGAGGAAGGAGGGAGAAACTAATTCAGTATCAGTGGGGAGGCAGGGGAGGCGTCATGTTAGAAAGAGTTATCAACCTCGTCAACATCAACATCAAGTTTCATCAGTGATTCCTGTATTTTCCAACAATTCCAACAATCAATCAGTTCTGATTCAACAACAACAACGTCAACAACAACCACAACAAAGAACCAACAACAACAACAACAATAATAACCAACAAAGCTTTGAGAAGAATAAGGTCTCCTTTGACCCTATTCCTATGCCATATGCAGAATTATACCCATCCTTGGTTCTCAAGAACCTCATTCAACACAGAAATCCTCCATAGATTCCTTAGCCACTTCCATGGTGGTTCAAACTTGACCTTTGTTGTAATTTTCACCAGGGAGCCCCTGGACATGACATAGAGAATTGCTATCCGTTAAAGTATGAAGTACAAAAGCTTGTGAAAAGTGGGATGGTGTCTTTGAGGACCGAGCGCCTAATGCGAAAGCTAATTCATTGCCCGCTCATGGTAATGCTTCAGTCAACATGGTGGACGACTGTCCAGGGAATTTCTGAGTATTTGATGTACAACATATTCGTAGGTCGTTGGTGGAAATGCATAGAACCTTGTGTCTAATCAGTGATTGTGAACATGACCATGACGGTTATGCAATCTGCAGTGTGAACTCCCGTGGGTGTATGATTGTCAAGATAGATATCCAGAAGTTGATGGATGAGAATGTAATCCAGATTCAACTATCAAGGGATATAGATAATGTGAATGTGATCGTGCCAGTATTCAAAACCCCTGAATGGGTAGTTATCCAGTTTGATAGCAGCAGCAACAACAATGTCAATAGATCGGTATCACCATTGGTAATACGGTTAGCGGGCCTTGTTCCGTATGCATCCGATAAAGTTGTGCCTTATCAGTACAACGCCACAATGATAGAAAATGGTCAAGAAGTTCCTCTACCAGTCGCAGATTCTATGGTAAATAGTGTTGATATCGTAAAGGTGACCCGTAGTGGTCGTGTGTTCAGTCCGGTTTTTCCGAGAGAGGTAGAAAATGATGCCGCCAGTAAGAAGGCAGATATTCCAGTAATGAATCCGGTTAGTACTTCAGTGTGTTAGTCTGGTGAATCCAGCAAGTTCAATATGGTGGAAAAGCTGCTCCAAACCCCGTCAAAGATCTCTGTGATGTCTGTAAGACCCCAATTTTGACCCTAAGATCCCTCATGTTATCTCATCATTTGCATTGGCTTTGGGATCACGCCTTGGCATCCTCCTTACCCCTAATTCAATGGGTTTGCATTGGGAGAGATCACCAAGCACTTTTGATTGTATCATACTTTGTTTTTCATTATTTACTAACGAAAATACCAAAAATATGTCAATGTATAGTTTAACTCCTTTATAGGTAGTAGGTGTGCTCATCTATGCTTCATCAAGCTCATATCTAGGGTTTAAGGCCCTCAATGCAAGGATACTAATCAAGGGATGGTTCTCATTGACTCTATATATCATATATGGATCCCCATTATCTTGACATATCATTTTGATCAAGAATTCATCAAGAGTTTGAAGCTTGGTTGCCTTGGAAGCCCTATTTCATCTAGGTATATTGTGTGACTTCTTCAACAAGTTTATTCAACATTTGATCAAATATTTCAAGGGATACTTCATATTACACATATATGATCCTCCATGAGTCTCAAATATCAAGAGAATGTCAAGTTAACAAGATGGTTCATGGTGGTTGACCAGACAAAGTCAACTGGTCAAAACTGGGGTTCCCTAGACCCTATCTCTTACAACTGTTGTCATATGAAAATTATTACAAGAGAAATGTTACTCATAATGACATTCCAAACAAATTTCATGTTGAAGTAAAGAGCTCGTTTTTCTTGGAAAGTCATTTTGTATGGTGAAAGATTATAGATCATTTTGTCTAAACCCTAGTTAGGAGGTCAACTTCCAAGGACCATAACTTGCTCAATTTTTATAATATGAAAGCCATTAAAGTTTCATGATCAAATTAAAGATGTCCTCTTTAACTTTTACATTTCTAGGAAGTTCAAATTTAACTTTCAAATACATGTTCCAAGAGGAAACATTATAGATCATTTTGGGCCATTACCATTGAACAAGTGATTTTCCTCAACTTCTAAAATGCATAACTCCTTCATGAAAAATAAAAATGAGGTCAAATTGGTGACCAAATTAAATAGGTTTGAAAGAGCTACAACTTTTATGAAGAAACGTTTTCCATTTGGAGTCCATAGCAAACGTTATTCAAGGTGGAAGAAGTGAACATTTGACTTGGTACTTAGAAAAGTTTCAAACATGTTTGATTTTCCAAACTTCCACCTAAAATTTTATCATGATCCAAGCTTCAAATGGAAAAGGGTTCAACATGAAAGTTGTTCCCCTTGATCTCAAATTTCCAAAAGGTCCAATATCATCTCATTTGGATCAAAATTGGGGGACTTGCACATGGGTGTAATGCATGGCCCCATTTGGAAAGATTTGTGACCAATTTTCATTTCAACATTGCATGGTCCCTTGATTTCATTTCAGCATCATTTGGAATTAAGTTTGGACCTTTTGACATCATTGATTGGGCTCTGTACACGGCCATGCAAGCATGCATGAGATCATTGCTATTTTTGGATTTTTGAATTGAAAAGTGCAAAAAGGATTGAGTAAGCCTATAAATACAAGTGCCCTGAGCTCAGAAATGCATTAACACCTTGCCCAAGCTTTGCTAAGAGAACTCAGACCCCTTACTCCATAGAATTTCTTGAGGATTTCATTGAAATCGAGTTTGAATTTCACCTTCTATTTTGAAGTTCAAACTCCAAGAATCCATTTCCCTTTTCATCTCAATTGATCACTGTAAGCAAGAGGAGGAAGAATTAAGCAAATCCATATCAAGATCAAACTGAATTGAAGTTACTCGAAGGTTAAATTCTAGAAACTTCATCTCTTCGATTCTCTCTTAATTCTTCACTATTCTTTGTGATTTTTGGTTGGCTAAAGTCCTACCAATGTAGGCAACAAGATTGAGTTACTTTGAGATCAAATCGAAGCAACTTAGTTCATGATCCTCAAAATTCAAATCCCTGTATCTTTTCATATACTTGGAATTGGAGAAATTTGAGGCCATATTCGCGATCCTGAGCATTTTCTCTTCAAAATAGTGTCCTTGTTTTTCATTTTTCATGAAGTTTAGGTTGGACCAGTCCGGTTATCATCATCGGAGAAGATGACTGGAGCTAGGGCTCCGGTGGTGTGTTGGCAAGGTTCCAACCATCTGATCTTGGTCCAACGTTCTAATCTTGGCCCTTGGTTTTGATTACCACGCGTGTCGCGCATTATCTCAAGTCCACCATGGATAGCGCGCGCGTGACCATAAGATCTGTCACCTTAATTAATGAGGGAGATCTGATGGCCCTTGTTTTTTTGTATTTTCTAATTTTTTATTTAATTGCTTTATTTTGTTTAATTCATATTAATTTCATTTTTAATCCAAAAAATATGGGACTTTAACTAAAAATCTTTAAATATTTTTCTCTTTCATTTTCTTAATTAAAATTATTTTTTGGAATTATTTTGATATTTTTCATGAATTAAATGTTTTTGTGCATATTTTTAATTGTTTAAAAATACTTCTCACTTTTCAAAAATGATGCAATTTTTTGTCTAAGGTCATTTGACCTTGTTTGACCTAGGATAAATCTCTTGGCCATTTATTTGGTGTTTTGAAGAGATTTTAGGTTTTGACCAAATTAAATTAAATTTTATTTCATTTTTAAATTGATTTTTAACTGATTAATTGTGTAAAAATAATGTTGAGCCATTTTTATGGTCTTGTGATCTTTAACTATTTGTTTGGGCCTTGGTCACGGTTGATTTGACTTTTGTTGATTAAAATCACTGGATTTAGGGGATTGATGAAATGTACATTTCATCTCCCAAAATGAATGAATGATTTTAATTTGATAAAATTCCTCCCATGACCAATTTGTGTTTCTCTCACTCCTCTCCCCACTTCATCTTCATCCCTATTATTTCCCATTCCTTTCATTGACCAATGAAGTCTCAATATTCTAAGGGTAATAGGTTCATCAATGACTTTGTGTCAGATGAACCAATACAAGTATGGATGAGATATGTCCATCTCTTTTGATATTTTCTTTTAGTGTGTGGTATGTTTTAGGAGTTTGGTTCATTATACAAAATCTATAACATGCATTAACACCTAAATTTTTATTGCCTGACCTCAGATAGTTGTGACTTCTACATAAGTCCAATTACGATTGCTTAACATAGAGCTAAATTTGACCGTAAAGGCATATCATTATAGTAAGTGAGATTGTAAGTCTCCCATATTTCATGGTATTGTGTGGAAACTTTGTCTTTTTTCCTTCCTATGGAAGATGTCTTGGTTCAAGGATCCATGCTAGTGAACAGATGGTTGAACGTTCTCCAAAGAATGACTTAATCAATTAAAAAAGCAAAACATCACTAACATTCAATTAACTTTGACTAACATTTGACTAAATCTTATTAATATTGCTTTACTTTCAAGTCATTTACTTTATGCAATTTAATTTCTAGTCATTTATCATTTATCGCCATTTACATTTCATTTAACTTGTTTATGTTTATGCCATTTTCACTTTGCTCATTTGAGCCATATATTGTGATTGTGTATATTTTGTTTGTGTATTTTGATTGTGTTTGTGGTCTTAGGACCTTAAAATACTTAATAAACAACAAGAAAACCCTAAAAAATGTTTGATGGACTGTTGATCTTGATCTGAACTCTTGGACTTAGAACTAGGCAACATCCTTTGTGCAAAAAGGACTTGGCCAATGCCAACATTCTGAGACCAAGTTGTCATGTACTGAGCCTTTATCTGATGCAAGTTTTGGGATTCATTTGAGCTTATCTGCTACATGGTCTTGATGTAAACTGTTTTTTTATCTTGCGTCTGATGTTTATTTTGAATAGATCAAAGAGTATTCCATCTGATACATAAGAAGACAAAGAAGACTGCTAGCTGTGGGATTTGCTTGCTTGGATGTGGTCATCTTTATTTGATGCCTTGATCTTCATATTGCTAATTTCTTTCTGATTATTGCTTAGTTCAAAGTCCAAAGGGAAAGTGGGTTTTCTATATGACATTCTTGTCTGTTGGATTGCATCCCATTGGTCAGATCTTTTCAACTCTTAACTTTTAATTTTATGCTTAGGATAACCTCTTCATCTTCTCCCACTTCTTAAATTTCAAAGTCTCTCCCCCTTTCCAAAAACTTTCTTTGCTTGTGTTTTCAAACTTAGACTCTGTTTAAATGATTAGAAACTTTGGCCTTATGCTAAGGAATTTTCAAACTTCTTTTCGTAAATCAAATTTGCAAATGAACTTAAACATATTGACTTAAAATTTCAAAAGACAAAAAGAACTAACACTCATTCAAACTTTTGGGCCATTTGTGCCTCTTTCCACTTAACTTTTGATTAAAAGCAATCCACTTATTTTTTACCACGAACTACGAGGTTTTGATTCCTCATTTTTATGTTGGTACGTAGGCACAATTTCGAAGGTCTTGTCAAACACAAAATTAATCAATGAATTCTTTTCTCATCTCGACACTCTATTTTTCTAAAACATCTTTTATACCAAAAACACATACACACATAAAAAAGGGCTCCCTAGGAGTACCCAGGACACTTTGGGTGCTAACATCTTCCCTCTGTGTAACCAACCCCCTTACCTGTAATCTCTGGCATTTTATTAGTTTTGATTTGAAAAATTCTTATCTTTGGGTTTTGTTCGTACTTTTCCCTTTTCCTTTGGAAATAATAAAAGAAAGGTGGCGACTCTGGTTTTATTAACGTTAAGCTTATTCATAGCTTAATGGTCATGAATTAACCGCTACAGAAATTAAGTGGCGACTTTGTTGGGGAGTAGTCCTCAGTGGGTTTATCCTACTTTTTTATGTGTATATAATTGTATATTTTATGTTTGTATATTTGTATGTGTCATATAATCTTCTTGTTGTGCTTGGTGATCTCTGAGTGGTGAGATAAGTTCTAACCCGAACTTGAGTGCAATTAAGATAGGAGGATGGTATAGTCATGTTCGACTTGTGTGAAGTAGTCCTTAACAAGTTGGCTTGAGACCCATCTACTCAGTGGAGACCCTTTTGGAGTTATTAATGTCACACAAGTTATTTGTGGTTAGGCATTACTTTCTCTGATTTGGGGTCCGAGAAGCTGAGGACCGTAGAACATTTAACCCATCTTGGCCTATTTAGGACGTAGTGCGGAGAGTGTTCAGGAGTAGACTTGATAACAGTTGTTACGCGATACTACATGCATACGAGTTTTTCTTGAGAATATTATGGGTTGATGAGTCATTCATCCTAACCTGTAATATCCTATAGATGGGATTAAGACTCTGGGAACTTTTTAGAACATGGTCTACAGGTTTTTATCCTTAGTACACTCCTTTGGGATGGTTCTTAACCTGACTCCATGCTCGTGACTCACAACAAACCCTTTGATTCTTGGTTGATCCGATCAAGTCTCCTCAATATAAATGGAACTTGGGTGTTGAGAAGGTGAAAAACCATAATCCACCATAATGGATGATTGATCTTGATGATGACTTGATCCATCCCTTGACCTTTGTTGTGTTTGCCTTGTGTGTGATCCATTGTTTGTGATTGTTGCATTCATGCATACATGCGCATCATAACATTAATCACAGAAAAATAAATTTCAAGGAACAAAGGTCTTATTTGCAAATATTTTCAGACCATGGATTGCGGACGAAGGAACACTAAAAAGTACAGTTTCAGATGTCCTGATTTGAAAGAGCTAAGGAAGTTGTCTTCCTTTGTATTAGATCCCTTGGACTTCAAGCAACGTCATGGGAAGCTTTTGTCCATGCTATCTGCTGATGTGGTTGATGGATTCTTGAGTGTTTTGGTCCAGTTCTATGACCCCCTCTACCGTTGCTTCACTTTTCCTGATTATCAGCTTGTGCCTACGTTAGAGGAGTATGCACATCTATTGGGAATACCCATTTCTGACAAGGTACCTTTTAGTGGATTAGAGGAGATTCCCAGATCTCATATCATAGGTGAAGCTCCTCATCTGAAGAAATTTGAGATTGAGACTCGTTGGGTGAAGAAAGGAGGTGTTTTTGGGTTGAACTCTGAGTTCCTCATTGGAAAAGCTACTGTCTTTGCTCAAGCCGGTAGTGTGGATGCTTTCGAAGCCATCTTTTTATTACTCATTGTAAGACCCCAATTTTGACCCTAAGATCCCTCATGCTATCTCATCATATGCGTTGGCTTTGGGATCACACCTTCACATCGTCCTTACCCCTCACTCATTGGGTTTGCATTGGGAGAGATCACCAAACACATTTGATTGTATCATACTTTATTTTTCATTTTTTATTAACAAAAATACCAAAAATATGTCAATATATAGTTTGTTACTCTTGTAGGTAGTGTGTGCATCCACCAATGCCTCATAAAGCTCATATCTAGGGTGTAAGACCCTCAATGTAAGGAGACTAGTCAAGATATGGTTCACATTGACTCTAGACATAATATATGCATCCCAATGGTCTTCACATGTCATTTTGATAAATAATTCATCAAAAGTTTGAAGCTTATTTTCCTTGGAAGCCCTAATACATCTGGGTATCTTGTGTGACTTCCTCAGCAAGTTTCTTCATTATTTGATCAAATATTTTAAGGGATACTTCATATTACATCATCTTATACATATATGATCTTCCATGAGTCCTAAAGATCAATATAACTTCAAGTTTGCAAGTTAGTTCAAGGTGGTTTACCAGACAAAGTCAACAGGTCAAAACTGGGGTTCCCTATACCCTATCTCCTACAATATTTGTCATATGAAAATGATTACAAGAGAAAGGTTACTCATAATGACATTCCAAACAACTTTCATGTTTAAGTCAAGAGCTAGTTTTTCTTGGAAAGTCATTTTTTATGGTGAAAGATTATAGGTCATTTTGTTTGAACCCTAGTTAGGAGGTCAACTTCCCAAGACCATAACTCTTCAACATATTTGGAGGAAGTTCAAATTCAACTTGAAAATGCATGTGCCAAGAGGAAACATTATAAGTCATTTTGGGCCATTACCATTGAACAAGTGATTTCCTCAACTTCTAAAATGCATAACTCCTTCATGCCAAATCCAAATAAGGTCAAATTAGTGGCCAAATTTAAGAGGTTTGAAATAGCTACAACTTTGATGAAGGAAGTTATTCAAGGTGGAAGAAGTTTACATTTGACTTGGTACTTAGAAAATTTTCATTTATGTTTGATTTTTCAAACTTCCACCTCAAAATTCATCATGATCCAAACTTCAAATGGAAACGTGTTCAACATGAAAGTTGTTCCCCTTGATCTCAACTTTACAAAAAGTCCAAAATCATCTAATTTGGATCAATATTGAAGGACTTGCACATGGGTGTAATGCATGGTACCATTTGGAAGATTCTCATGACCAATTTCCATTCCACATTGCATGGCTTAATGAATTGCTTTCAGCATCACATGTGCATGATTTTGGACCTATTCCAATCATTCTTTGGGCTTTACACACGCCCATACAAGTTTGCATGATGCAATTTCTATTTTTGGATTTCAAAAGAAAGTGTGTGGAAAGCATTTGAATTGGCTATAAATACAAGTGCTATGTGCTCAGAACTTCATCAATACCTTGCCCAAGCTTTGTCAAGACAACTCAAACCCCTCACTCCATAGAATTGCTTGAAGATTTCTTTGAAATCGAGTTTGAATTTCACCTTCTGTTTTGAAATTAAAACTCCAAGAATTCATTGCCATTTCCATCTCAATTGATCACTACAAGCAAGAGGAAAAGGAATCAAGCAATTCCAGATCAAGATCAAGCAAATTTGAAGAAACTCGAAGGTGAAAATTCAGAAACGTCATCTCTCCGATTCTCTCTCAATTCTTCACCATTCTTTGTGATTTTTGGTTGGCTAAAGTCCTATCAATATAGGCAACAAGATTGAGTTGCTTTGAGGTCAAATCGAAACAACTCAGATCATGAACCTCAAATTTCAAATCCATGTATCTTTCAATAAACTTGGAATTGGAAGAAATGGAGATCAGATTCGTGCTTTGAGCATTTTCTCTTTAAATTAGTGTACTCACTTTTAATTTTTCATGAAGTTTTGGTTGGACCAGTCCGGTGGTCCTCACCAGAGAAGATGACCGGAGCTAGGGCTCCGGTGGTGTATTGACATTGCCCAGACCATCTGATCTTGGTTTCACATTTTAATCAGGACCCTTGCTTTTGCATATCACGCGTGTACACGCGTTGATTGAGGTGTTGGATGGAAGCGTGAGCTTGGCTATCAGATCTGCCACCTCAAATAATGAGGGAGATCTGATGTCCCTTGTTTTTCTGAATTTCTTTTTATTTTCTGATTTTTCATTTAATCCCTTTATTTTGTTTAATTCATATTAATTTCATTTTTAATCCAAAAATTATGGGACTTTCACCAAAAATCTTTGAATATTTTTCTCTTTCATTTTCTGAATTAAATTTTTTTTTTGGATTAACTTTGATATTTTTTATGAATTAAATGTTTTTGTGCATATTTTTAATTGTTTAAAAATACTTTTGACTTTTCAAAAATCATGAAATTTTTTGTCTAAGGTCCTTTGACATTGTTTGACCTAGGATAAATCTCTTGGCCATTTATTTGGTGTTTTGAAGAGGTTTTAGGTTTTGACCAAACTAATTTGTATTTTAATGCATTTTTAATTTGATTTTTAATTGATTAATTTTGTGTAAAAATCATGTTGAGCCATTTTTATGGACTTGTGATGTTTGACTATTTGCTTGGGCCTTGGTTAAGGTTGATTTGACTTTTTTGGAGTAAAATCATTGGACTTAAGGGATTGATGAAATGTACATTTCATCTCCCAAAATGAATGAATGATTTTAATTTGATAAAATTCCTCTCATGACCAATTTGTGTTTCTCTATCTCCCCTCCTTTTTCATCTTCATCCTCATTATTTCCCATCCTTTTCATTGACCAATGAAGTCTCAATACCCTAAGGCTAATTGGTTCATCAATGACCTTGTGTCAGATGAACCAATACAAGTATGGATGAGATAGGTTCATCTCTTGTGATATTTTCTTTTAGTGTGTGGTATGTTTTAGGAGTTTGGTTCATTATACAAAATCTCTAACATGCATTATCACCTAAATTTTTATTGTCCGACCTCAAATAGTTGTGACTTCTACATAAGTCCAATTATGATTGCTTAACATAGAGCTAAATTTGACCCTAAAGGCATAAGATCCTAGTAAGTGAAATTATAAGTCTCCCATCTTTCATGGTATTGTGTGGAAACTTGGCCTTTTTTCCTTCCTATGGAAGATATCTTGGTTCAAGGATCTATGCTTGTGAATAGATGGTTGAGTGTTCTCCAAAGAATGACTTAATCAACTGAAAAGCAAAACACTACTAGCATCCAATTAACTTTGGCTAATATTTGACTAACTCTTATTAATATTGCTTTACTTTCAAGCCATTTACTTTATGCAATTTAATTTCTAGTCATTTACCATTCATTGCCATTTACATATCATTTAACTTGTTTATGTTTATGCAATTTTCACTTTTCTCATTTGAGCCATATATTGTGATTGTATATATTTGTTTGTGTTTGTGGTTTTAGGACCTTAAAATACCTAATAAACAACAAAAACCCTAAAAATGTTTGGTGGACTGTTGCGCTTGATATGAACTTTTGGACTTAGGATTAGGCAACATTCCATATGCAAAAGGACTTGGCCAATGCCAACATTTTAAGACCAAGTTATTGTAATTTGTGCCTTCATCTGATGCAAGTATTGGGATCTATTTGAACTTATCTGCTACATGGCCTTGATGCAACTGTTATTTTGATTATATATTTGATGCATTATTCTGAGTTAATCAAGGAGTATTTCATCTGATACATGAGAAGACAAAGAATATTATTAGCTGGGGGATTTGATTGCTTAGATGTGGCTATCTTTATTTGATGCCTTGATCTTCATGATGCTTAATATTGCGAATTGCTTGTGGATAATTTCTTGATTCAAAGTCCAAAGGGAAAGTGGGTTTTCTGTATGACATTCTTGTCTGTTGGATTGCATCCCATTGGTAAGATCTTTTCAAATCTTAACTTTTAATTTTATGCTTAGGATTAGTCTCTTCATCTCCTCCCACTTCTTAAATTTCAAAATCTCTACATCTTTTCAAATATCCTCTTTGCTTGTGATTTCAAACTTAGAATCTGTTTAAATGATTAGAAACTTTGGCCTTATGTCGATGAATTTTCACACCTTTTTCTTAAAACAAACTTCTAAATAAATCTAATCATATTGACTTAAAATTTCAAGAGACAAAAAGAATTAACACCCATTCAAACTTTTGGGTCCTTTGTGCCTCTTTTAACTTAAATTTTGACTAAAAGTAATCCACTCATTTTGAAATTGATACCACGAACTACGAGGTTTTGATCCCTCATTTTTATGGTGGTACGCAGGCACAAGTCCGAAGGTCTTGTTAAACACAAAAACATAATCAATGAATTCTTTTCTCATCCACACACTGTAAGACCCCAAATTTTACCCTAAGATCCCTCATGCAAATTCATCATAAGCATTAGCATTGGGATCATACCTTGGCATCCTCCTTACCCCTCTTTCATTGGGTTTGTTTTTGGAGAGATCACCAAGCACTTTGTGATTGTATCATACTTGTATTTTATCATTTCACTAACCAAAATACCAAAAATATGTCTTTGCATTTGCCTAACTCTTTTGCAGGTAGGGCATGATCTCCATTGATCTATCAAGCTCATATTTAGGGTTTGAGACCCTCATGACAAAGAGCACAACCATGAATTGATACAAGAATGGTTATGAGCGTCATATATGAATCCCAAGGATCTCTACATGTTATATTGATCAAGTTTTCTTCAAGAGTTTGAGGGTGATTTGCATTGGAAACCCTAGTTTGACTGGGTATCTTGAGTAACTTCTCCAACAAGCTATCTCACAAATTAATCAAATTTCTCAAGGAACACTTCAAATTTCATCATCTTATGCATATATGATCTACCATGAGCCTAGAAAGTCAAGAGAATTTAAGGTTAGCAAGTTGGTTGATGGTGGTTGGCCAGATGAATTCATCTGATCAAAACTGGGTCTCCCTAGACCCTATCTCCTAGAACTTTCACCATATGAAAATGATTCCAAGAGAAAACTTACTATAAATGACATTACAAACAACTTTCATGTTGATACCTAGATCTAGTTTTTCTTGGAAAATCATTTTCTATGTTGAAACATTATAGGTCATTTTGTCTAAACCCTAATTTGAAAGTAAACTTCCCAAGGCCATAACTTGCTTAATTTTTATGAGATGAAATATTTCCTAGTTGCACAATCAAATTAAATATGTCTACTTCAACTTTGATGTTTGGAGTTAGAGCTAAATCAACTTTTATGAGGATGTGATATGGGGATACATTATAGGTCACTTTTGACCTATACCTTTGAACAAGTGATTTTTCCAAACTTCAAAAATGCATAACTCTATCAGTTCAAATCCAAATGACATGAAATTGGTGACCATTTTGAAGGTATTTGAAAGATATACAACTTTGAGGAAGACACTTTTCTCATTTGAAGCTCACATAAAAAGTTAAGCAATGTGGAATATTGAGACATATGGCTTGACACTTAGAAAAATTTTCAACATGTTGAAATTTCCAAACTTCCACCTCAAAATTCATCATGCTCCAAGATCCAAATGGAAAAGTGTTGAACATGAAAGTTGTTCCTCTTGACCTCACCTTTCCAAAGAGCCCAAATTCATTCATTTTGGACAAGGAATGCATAGGCTGCATATGGCATGAACATGGTATCATTACTTGGCAAAGATCAAACTTCAAATCTTCACACACACTTGCCTTGCAATCCAAGTCGCTTTCAGACCTTCTCACACTCATTTGTGGACTTAAGGCAATGATTTCATGGGCCTGTATGCGCCCATGCACCCATGCATCATCAATGACCAAATTTGGAAAGTGATTTCAAGTGTGCAAATATCAATGGTTTCAGCTATAAATAGAGCCTTATATGCTCAACATTGAGAACACATTCGCGCCAGCTTTGATCCCCAACCTCTAACCCTCATTTTCCAAAGGATAATCCTGATAAATTCACATGAATTTGAGTTTGAATTTGCACTATTTTGAAATTCAAAACTCCAAGGATCCAAGATCTCTTGTGTGTTTAATTCTTCTTTTGCAAGCATTTGGAGTGAGATCAAGCACGAGCCAAGGCAAGAACAGTTGGATCCAGACCTACATTGAAGGTATTTTCCAGAAATTTTGATCTCTTCGATCATCTCTCAATCTTGTTCAATTCTATTGATTCTTTGGTTGTCTGAAGTCCTACCAATGTAGGCAAGAAGATTGAGTTGCTTTGAGGCCAAATCGAAGCAACTCAGTTCATGTACCTCAAATTTCAACTCCATGTATCTCTCAATATACTTGGAGTTAGGATAAATTGAGGTCAAATTTATGATTAGTGCCATTTTTACTTTGGAACCATGTCCTTCTTTTTAATTCTGGTGATGGTTATGACTGAACCAATTCGGCCAGGGTCGCCAGAGAAGACGACTGGCCCATGGACGCCGGTGGTGAGCTTGATGGTTCTGAGCCACAGGATCCTTTTGAAATGAAATAATCTTGTGCGTTGGTTTGAATTACCAAGGTTATGGCGCGCTGACTAGAGTTCATCGTGGATAACGCGTTTGTGACCACTTGATCTGCCACCTCAATTAATGAGGGAGATCAAGTGGTCCACGTTTTTTCTGATATTTTAATTGCATTATTTTCACTAATTCATATTAAATTTAATATTGATCCAAAAAATATGAGAGTTTCACCAAAAAATTCAAATATTTTACTCTTTCATATTCTAAATTAAAATTATTTTTTGGATCATTATTAATATTTTTCATGATTTAATTAATTTTGCATTTGTTTTTAATGGTTTAAAAATATTTTTAAATGTCCAAAAATTATGGAATTTTTTCTCCAAGGTCCTTTGACCCTGTTTGACCTATGATAAATCTCATGGCCATTTCTTTGGTGTTTTGATGAGGTTTTAGGAATTGGACAAAAATATAATTAATGGATTCTTTTCTCATCCCCCCATTCTATTTGTTTGTAAACATCATTTTATACCAAGTACATATGCACACAAAAAGGGCTCCCTAGGAGTACCTTGGACACTTTGGGTGCTAACACCTTCCCTCTGTATAACCAACCCCCTTACCTGTAATCTCTGACATTTTATTAGTTTTGATTTGAAAACTTCTTACTTTTGGGTTTTGTTCGTACTTTTTCCCTTTTCCCTTGGAAACAATAAAAGCGCGGCGGCGACTCTTGTTATTTGATGTCTAGCTTATCCATAGCTTGATGATCATGAATTTACCGCTACAGAAATTAAGTGGCGAGTCTGCTGGGGAGTAGTCTCCAGTGGGTTTAGCCTACTTTTTATGTGAATATATTTGTATATATGTGATGTTTGTATATATATGTATGTGTGATATAATTTGCTTGTTGTGCTTGGTGATCTCTGAGTGGTGAGATAAGTTCTAACCCGAACTTGAGTGCAATTAAGATAGGAGGATGGTATAGTCATGTTCGACTTGAATGAAGTAGTGTAACACCCCAAAATTTGCCCTTCTTATTCATGCATTCATTTTTAGGTCATTTAACATTTCATATTGCATTTCATCATGTCAATCAGAATCAGATCCAAGAAACTTTATTTTAAAAAAAAAAAAACAGAAAAAAACGAAAACGAAAAAAATAAAAATAAATAAAATAAAATATAACAGAATTTTTTTTGGACTTGGGTCTCTCTCATTTGAGCCCACAAAGCCATGAAATTCAGTCTATAAATACTAGAGTTTCATTGAAACAAAACAGACAGAAAAAGGAAGAGAAGCAAAATACTTTGAGGTTTCCTTGAAACAAAACGCTAGACAAAACCTGGAGAGAAACCTGACAGAGAACTCAGAGCAACCTCCAGACCCTGAAGGGAACTCAACTGCACAGAATCACCTTTGCCTCACATAAACCCTAAAGATTGTTTTGTAAACCTCACGGGTGCAACTCAATTTCAATCAAGCTCTCCAATCAGGTTTGCCCTTATTCCCATTACCTTTGTGCTTTGAAGTTGAATACTCTGAATGTTTGAGGTATGATGGATGAATTTCATTAGGTTTTTGCCCACGGGTTCATAATTATGTATGAATGTATAAATAATGCCTTGAATGCCTAATCGTTTAATTTCTGAAGTGTATGCCACAAGGTTTGAGGTTTCTGAAACCATACTGTTATCCATGAAAAAAATGCTTATCGTGTTTCACTAACCCTTTTGTTGAGTTTTTGTGAAGACTCACATGACTTTTGCAGGGATAGCTTGCCTGGTGTTCCACTTTATTTGTGGGATACCGCCTGGAGGTTTCATTCTGATTACCTGTACTGACTCACTTTCTTTGATGGTGTTAGCTTGGGAGGATCTCAGGGTTTCCTTGTTCCGTTAATTACTGTTACTACGGATTTTTATCCGCGTGGTACTTTTACACTTTTCCCGCATTTTACTGCTTTCCGAGCTAGAAGACCTCGATAGGAGGCAATGTTTTTGTGTGTTTATTTTTGTTTTACAGGTTCCTTCGTCCAGGACCCTTTTTGCATGAGCATCCCAAACCCTGACCCTTCATTGATTTTTCTTCTCCTAAACACACATTTACTCCTTCTACTACAGGCGAGTAAGTCTCCAAAGGTCGAGCATCCGGTAGATTGCGTAGTAACGTTGTTCGTCCAAAACCCAATCCATAACCCCGTAGTTAGCCGAACTACAGCATGCTCTGATTCTCATTCCAGATGAGATACGTAGGCATAAGACGCAATGTCTTAGTGAGCACAATTACCCTTAACCCCTAGGTAGCCGAGCTACGAAGACTCTGATTCTCATATTCAGATGAGATACGTATGCAGTGGATGCGACATCCGTGCAAGTCATTTTCTTTTGACCCCATTTTTAGTAAATAACACATTAAGATAAACCCACACCCTTTAGAC
Source organism: Lathyrus oleraceus (assembly GCF_024323335.1). Classification (NCBI taxonomy): domain Eukaryota; kingdom Viridiplantae; phylum Streptophyta; class Magnoliopsida; order Fabales; family Fabaceae; genus Lathyrus; species Lathyrus oleraceus. Next base: position 327,740,305 of record NC_066581.1, on the reverse strand, counting down.
AAGAACTACAAAAGTGGATCCCGTAGAGTACTACGGATGCGTAGGGGTGCTAATACCTTCCCTTCGCATAATCGACTCCCGAACCCAAGATTTGGTTGCGAGACCCTGTCTTGTCCTTTCCTTTTTCCAGGTTTACTTCGAGCGTTTCCTTTCCCTCCTTTGGGATAAATAACGCACGGTGGCGACTCTCCTGTCTTTCTTCGCCGGTTGTTTTTTTTCGCATTCCATTTTTCAGGTTGCGACAGCTGGCGACACTACTGGGGACCCGGTTTCCCTAAGCGAGTCCCTCCTAGCTTTTGTAGGTTGTTTGTTTATTGGGTGTTTATTCTTTTGTAATGTTATTTATCTTTCAGCATTTACCCGCTTTATTGCATTGTGTACATATGACTGTCGTATCTACTGGTTCTGTTTGTGAGATGAGTTCTATACACGAACTCGAGTGCACTTAGGATAGGAGAATGGCATAGTCTTGTTGACTTGTGTGGAGTTATTCCTTAGCAAGTTGACTTGCAAGCCCATTCACTTGGTGGAGGTCTTGTTGGATCAATAATGTCACACAAGTAAGTTGTGGTTAGACATTACTTTTTCCAATATAGACCTTAGAAGCCGAGGACCTTAGTTTACCAAATCCATCTTGGCCTACTCGTATGACGTAGTGCGAAATTCGTTCAAGTGTAAGATTTGATACGATTGTTACGCGATACTACACTCATAAGAGTCTCTCTTGAGATGATTTTTGGAATACGAGTAGTCGTTCCTCCGATAATATCCGAAAGATGGGATTATGACTATGGGAACCTTTTGTAGAACATGTTTGCCATGTTTAAAGCTTAGTACACTCCCTTTGGGTGGTTCTTAACCTAAACTCCATGCTCGTGACTTGTAACAAACCCTTGATTCATGGTTGATCCGTTTAGGTATCCTTAATATCAATGAAACTTGGGTGTTGATAAGGTGTAAACCATAATCCACCAAAAATGAATGGTTGATATTAAGGATAACATGATCCATCCCATGACCTTTGTTTGGTGTGCTTTGCTTGATCCTCTTAATTTCTCTCCAGGCAGTGCAACCTGACAGATGTTCAAGCGGATCCAGCAATTCTGATTGACATGCCATTGCATTTCATAACATCATCTGCATATTTGCATCCAACATCTCATGCTTATTCATTTTTAGGGTATTCCCTTTTTAAGGGGGGGCCTTAAAATCGAATAAGCAGTGCATCGCATACCATACATACTAACCCTTGTTTGTTTTGCAGGTGTCACCGCAGTGTCTAATGTTTGTTCCCTGTATCAGGCAGTTATTGGTCCCAAGCGAGTTCACAGGTACCCGACAAAGGAAAACCATCCACTACTAGCAATGGACCAGATACAAAAAGAACTGGCTGATATGCGTGAAAGGATGGATCCGTTCATGACATTGATGACCGGTATGGCAGAAGGCCAGGCGAAGCTGAAGGAATTGGTTGAGCAACTGAGGCCCGATCCAGAGGTGGAAATACCAAGTACTGAGGGGAACCCTGGTAACCCTGGGAACCCTGGTGACCCTGGGAACGCTGATAACCCTGTGAACACTAGAAATGCGGGTAACGCAAATGTTGATGGAAACTCGGGTAATGTTGGCAACACGGGAAATGTTGGGAATGGTATTGGCGGAAGGTACAATGTGAATCAAGGGATTCGGATTAACGGGCGCCCCGTTAGTGAAGATTGTCAGTATGATCAATTTTCTTTGCACGACGAGGCCCTCGAGACCACTCGCCGTATGGATGAGGTTGCTGAGAAGCTCAAATATGTAGAGTCTCAAAACTCCTTAGGTTTTTATGTCACCAATCTTGGTCTGGTTCAGGGAGTAAGGATCCCTCACAAGTTCAAACCCCCTACTTTTGAGAAATACAACGGGGCTTCTTGCCTACGCACTCATCTCCAATCTTATCTGGGAAGGTTGGGAGCTCACGCTGAAGATGAAAAGCTGTGGATGTACTATTTTGAAGACAGTTTAACTGGAGCTTCTCGTGAATGGTATTCCCATTTGTCTCGTACTACCATCAAGAGCTGGAAAGACTTGGCAGAGGATTTTGTCAAGCAATATCAATACAACTTCGACATGGCTCCGAATCGGACCTTGTTGCAAGGAATGTCTCAGACTGCCAAGGAAACCTTTAGAGAATATGCTCAGCGTTGGAGACAGATTGTTGCATCCATCCAACCCCCTATGTCTGAAAGGGAGATGGCGGACATGTTCATGAACATTCTTCAAGGCAATTATATCGAGAGATTGGCTGCTTTCCCGTCAATCAGCTTTGTAAAGATAGTGATTGCTGGAGAAAGGATCGAAAGTCTGTTGAAGATAGGCCGAATTCAAGACAACAGTGCTTCCAACTCATCAGTTCCCAAGAAACTGTTTGCTAGTAACGGTCAGCGAAGAAGAGAAGGTGAGACGAGCGTTGTATATGCCGGCAGAGGCAGGGGCAGAGGACGCCCTAATTATTATCAAGATCAAGTGACCGCAATCACTATTCCAAAACCTGTTCCTCAACCGCAGTATCATCCGCAACAGCAACCCAGGTACAACAATCAACAACAAGGAGGTAATCCGGGTCAGCAGAGACCCTATCAACAACGTCCAAGGCAGGCGGACCGGGTCATTGAGCCAATCCCAATGCCTTATTCTGTATTACTTCCCAAGCTGATTGACATGAATCTGGTTACGTTGAGAACTCTGGCCCCACCGGTCGATCCCAACAATCTGCCTAGAGGTTATGATGTCAACGCCAGATGTGCTTTTCACTCCAACGCACCTGGCCATACTACAGATAATTGCAAGGCTCTCCAGCTAAAGGTACAAGATTTGAGAGATGCCCAGGCCATCCCTTTTTCTCAGGTGCCTAATGTTATCCAAAACCCGATGCCAGCTCACGGCGGGCAGAGGATTAATGCTGTTGATAGTGGGGAAACTTTGAATTTGGTTTCTGATGTGACTAAAGTGAAGACTATCGGTGGTCAAAGACCGACTCTTGAAAGGACGGATTTTCCCGGGCTGTGGGGAAGAGTGCAGAAATTGTCAAGACGCCGAGAACGGACGTGATAGTTTGAGAAGGGGTATTCAGCAACTGATAGATGAAGGTTGTCTTCAGTTCGATCAGACTCGTCCAGTGAAGAATGATGTGTCGACAGTAACGTTTTATTTCACTCCTGAAGAAATATATGTTCCCGAGAGACCCGCTCCGACAATAATATATTTCCCAGAAAGTCCAGCACCAATTTACTCTAACAACCCTCAACCGACTTTGATTGGTCTGGTCACCATCACGGTACCAGGACCTGTTCCGTATGAGAAAGACAGTGCTATCCCGTGGCACTATGGGGCTGATATCTACTGTCAGGGGCAGAAAGTTAACGAAGAAGACATTGACATTGGTAGCTCCGCTGTAGACAATGTTGGAGGAATTGGTGGCTTCACTCGCAGTGGACGCCTATTTGCACCATCAACATTACGCATAAATGTTGAAGCTGAGGCAGCTGCCAAGGCTAAAGGAAAACAGGTATCCACCGAAGAGGTTACTACCGAGGAAGCTCCTCCTAAGACCGCATTCGAGAAGGAAGTGGATGAGTTTATGAGGATTATCAACAAAAGTGACTACAAGGTAGTCGACCAGCTAAATCAGACACCCTCAAAGATCTCCATTCTCTCATTGTTGATGTGCTCTGAGGCGCATAGAGCAGCCTTGTTGAAAGTACTGAATATGGCTTATGTTCCCCCAGAGATAACTGTTAACCAGCTGGAGTCGGTAGTTTCGAATGTACACACTAGCCATGCGCTAGGTTTCACCGATTATGACCTGACGTCTGAGGGCAGGAATCACAACAAAGCCTTGCATATCACAATGGAATGCAAAGGGACGGTGCTTTCCCATGTTTTGGTTGATACAGGCTATTCTCTGAATGTTCTTCCAAAGAAAGCCTTGATGAAGTTGGATTGCGACGACGCCACCCTGAGGCCGAGTAATTTGGTTGTGAGGGCTTTTGATGGCTCTAAGCGAGCTGTTTGTGGCGAAGTTGAGTTGCCAGTTAAGATTGGACCGCAGGTATTCAAGAGTACCTTTTATGTGATGGATATCCAGCCTGCCTATAGCTGTCTGCTAGGTCGACCCTGGATTCATGCTGCCGGTGCTGTTACTTCTACTCTCCACCAGAAGCTCAAATATGGACTAGAAGGTCAGATCGTCACCGTCTGTGGTGAAGAGGATATTTTTGTTAGCCAACTGTCTACATTTAAGTATGTGGAGATGGATGGCGAGATGCATGAGATGCTGTGTCAGGGCTTCAAAGCCATAAACATCAGTGAGGTCGCGCCCGAAACTGTCTTTTCACCTGAGTCTGAGAAGGTCGGGACTTCTATCTCTTCATACAAGTAAGTTGTTGAAGTGGTTAAGGCTGGTAATGCCCAAGGCTGGGGCAAATTTGTGGAGCCAATCATAAAAGAAGACAAGTTTGGATTGGGGTATACTCCGGGGTCTCAGAAGAATGAAGTCGGTACTTTCTCCAGCGGGGGTTTGGTTTCTCCCCACACCGTCAATGCTGCAGATGAAGACAATGCTGACAGCGACTGTGACTTAGATAGTTGGATTTGCCCGTGTGTCCCAGGAGAAAAGCTCGACAATTGGTCGTCTGGAAAAGTCGTCCAGTTTACTCTACTGAAGGAGTAATTTTTATTGTTTTCCTTTTATCACATGCATAACAAAGTCTTACACTTTGACCAAGGTGTAATGACTCACCTGTAGGGCCATCCATTTAGTTACATTTCGCAATTATTTTCATCATCAATAAAGGACAGCTTTTGCAAACAATTTTGTGTTCTCTTTCTTTCAATTATTTTTACTTTTGCAAAAACGGCAATGTTTCTTTTTCATGTTTCTTTTTCATGTTTCTTTTTCATTTTTCTTTCCAAAAAACACCTCGTAAAACTGATCGCCCGAATCTCACTGCTAACGACACTGCTATGGCCAAGTATGACTTCGACAATCCTATCTATTAAGCTGAAGAAGGGGTTGAGGAAGATTGTGAATTGCCTAAGGAGTTAGCCAGGTTGTTGAAACAGGAGGACCGAGCTATCACACCTTATCAGGAGGTGGTTGAGACCATCAACATTGGTACCGAAGACGACAAGAAAGAGATCAAGATCGGGGCCAGTCTACAGGCCGAGAGGAAAAGACCGTTGATCATGTACTTGACTGTGTTAGAAAGGTCAATGGGTTGTGTGCTCGGTCAGCATGACGAGTCAGGTCGAAAAGAGCATGCAATATACTACCTTAGCAAAAAGTTTACCGACTGTGAACAAAGATACTCACTGCTCGAGAAAACTTGTCGCGCTTTGGCATGGGCTGCTCGCCGACTAAGACAGTATATGTTGACTCACACGACTCTATTGATATCAAAGATGGATCAAGTCAAGTATATTTTTGAAAAGCCAGCAGGGTTGCTAGGTGGCAAATGATGCTGACAGAGTATGACATCTAATACACTTCACAAAAAGCCATCAAAGGAAGTGTCTTGTCAAACTATCTTGCCGCGCAACCGATTGATGATTACCAACGTATGAGGTTCGACTTTCCTGATGAGGACATCATGTTTCTCAAATCGAAAGATTGCGAGGAACCACTTCCGGAGGAGGGGCCTGACCCTGAATCCAAATGGATTATGATGTTTGATGGGACGGTCAACGTCAATGGTCGCGGAGTTGGTGCAGTGTTGATCACACCGAAGGGGGTTCATATGCCATTTTGTGCCATAATAACTTTTCCCTGCACCAACAATGAAGTCGGACGAAGCAGAATGGGTCCGTTCTCGATACAATCAGCTAAGCCTAGTTGAGGAAAAGAGACTAGCAGCTATATGCCATGGCCAGCTATATCAGAGACGGACGAAGAAAGCGTTTGATCAGAAAGTGCGCCCTCGGGAGTATCGAGTCGGTGAATTGGTACTCAAAAGAATTCTTCCTCCCAACACAGATCACAGGGGCAAATGGACACCGAACAACGAGGGTCCATACGTGGTTAAAAGAGTTTTCTCTGGCGGAGCTCTGATGCTAACAACCATGGATGGCGAAGACTTCCCGTCCCCTATCAACTCAGACGCAGTTAAAAAATACTTCGCATAAAATAGACCCGCTGGACAGTAAAAAGAATAGTCCAGGCAAAAAAGGGGCATCCCGACGAACCAAAAAAAAGAATGAAGAGGTTCGGGCAAAAATTAGGGATATAAAAATAAAAATAAATGTACACCCGGTGAGTCGAAAACCCGAAAGGGCGGCTCAGGCAAAAAAGGGTATCCCGATGGATTGAAAACCCAAAAGGGCGGTCCACGCAAAAGTTAGGGAATAAGCGAATAACTGCGATCTGAGTTCATCCGTGTTATATCACCGTTTCATTCAATCCGGCAATCTTCGAAGGTAAAAGATCGACTAATCATCCACTTCGGAAAGCAAGATGAGCAGAGCGTCTTGAGGACATACGAGCCATAGCAGAGTCGAAACTCGGTGGGACCCCGTTTCCACATTGCCATTAGGATAGTTTCTCTTGTTCAATTTATAGCGATCGCCTCTTTCCAGGGATCAGTTTCCTGATGTACTCGCCTATTCCTGGCACAAATTTTTCAACCAACAAAAGTCGAATAATTCAGTTAAAAAGCCTCTTTACTTTTCATTTATCAGTTTGTTTGCAAAAGATGTCTGAATTCTTGAGGAAACATATTGCATCTGAATGTAATGGTGGCTTTTGCAGATGACATGCGCAGGAAAACAGTCAAAATTGCTTTGAATGTGCTTAATCCCGGACGGTGAATTCAAACCGAGTAATTCCCCGGGGCATATGTGTATTTTTTGGTTACAGGTCACAGGAACCGGATGCCGGATGCCAAGTCATGAATCCTCACCCCCAAGCGGTTGACAAAGCCTCTCCTCTGTAAAGCAGGTTCCCTAGTAGAGTTGACAGTATCCAGACTGTATATCCCCAGTAGACTTGACAGTATCCAGACTGTATATCCCCAGCGGAGTCGACAGTGCCAGACTGTATCTTCCCAGCAACAACGGAGTAGTCGCATACCCAACAGACAAGAGGGTGGTGTTCCCAGTGTTCACCTAGTCCCCAGCAGATTATTTTTTTTAACAGATTTGTTTTAATCCCCAGCCTGAGGATGATTAGCAAGTTCATATCCCCAGCAAAGGTCAATTCCTACGACATTTCCCCAGGAAGTGCTTTCCTCACAGACTCTCCTCGCAGAGCCCCGCCAAGCAAAGTTTCCATAGTTGATACTTCCCCAGCAAGGTCAACTTTTCAAAAAAAGGTCGATTTATTTTCGATGGCTCCCCGGTCCCCGGCAGACGGATCGTTCCCCACATAGCATTCAAGGATTGATACAACGATCCGCTCCCTGCCAGAGTTGCTTCCCCAAGCAGATTTCTTTTTTCTTTTGCACCATGCATAACATTTGCATTTGCATTTGCACGCATATCAAACATACACATAAGCTGATAAACAGGTTCTTCAAAGCAGACTGAAAAATTACTTTACAACCAAAGTCTTGATATTCGGCCAGAGGATCAAGTGTGTGTGTGACCCAGCATGACGGTCATTTCAAAGATTCAGCCTGAGAATCGTTTTCCAGAGATCCAGCCTGAGGGTCATTTCGAAGATTCAGCCAGAGAGTCGACTACGAGCGTTATTTCCCCAGCAAGCCAGCTGGAGGAATAGATTGACAGCTCAACAAAAAATCAACCTACAAGAGGATCCAGCCCGCGGATCACATTTAAAAAACAAAGTCTAATCGAAGAGTCGTTATAATATGTTCTAGCCTGAAGAATATGTACGAAGCCCAAAAGTGGGATATTCTCGAAGCTGCATATCTAACATGAAGACTGTAGATTTCGAAAGAGGGTCTACCAGTGCATGCCCCGGATGCGAGATCCTGATGATGGGAATTTATCATCAAAATAATCCAGATCTAGCCAGAAGATCAAAGTCAGGTCTAGCCCGAAGACCGAAAAATAGATAGATTCAGCTAGAGAATCAAAGAAAATAGATTCAACCAGAGAATCGAAACAATTCAGATCTAGCTAGAAGATCGAAATAGATTCAGCCAGAGAATTAAAACAATTCAGATCTAGCCAGAAGATCGAAGAAGATCTAGCTAGAAGATCGAAGTCAGGTCTAGCCCGAAGATCGGAAATAGATTCAGCCAGAGAATCGAAACAATTCAGATCTAGCCAGAAGATCGAAGTAGATTCAGCCAGAGAATCAAAGAAAATAGATTCAGCCAGAGAATCGAAACAATTCAGATCTAGCCAGAAGATCGAAGTAGATCTAGCCAGAAGATCGAAGTCAGGTCTAGCCCGAAGACCGGAAATAGATTCAGCCAGAGAATCGAAACAATTCAGATCTAGCCAGAAGATCGGAGTAGATTCAGCCAGAGAATCAAAGAAAATAGATTCAGCCAGAGAATCAAAACAAAGGAGATCTAGCCAGAAGATCGAAGAAGATCTAGCCAGAAGATCGAAGAAGATCTAGCCAGAAGATCAAAGAAGATCTAGCCAGAAGATTGAAACCGTATCCAGCCCGAGGATCAAAATTAACATCCAACCAGAGGGCTAAATTGAGTATAGATTCAGCCAGAGGATCGAAACTCCAGATTAAGTCAGAAGACTGATTCAGATTCAGCCAGAGGATCGGAAGAAAAATAAACAGCGCGGTGTATTTCAGCATTTTTGTGGTGTTCTCGGAGCGTAAATTTTCGGTCTGTCTTTGGTATTCAATCACAGCTCACCCTGTTTGTCTGATAAGCTGTTCGCTTTCATCCTGCTTGGGTTAGCTGATGACTGAATAGGGGCAGCTGTAACACCCCAAAATTTGCCCTTCTCATTCATGCATTCATTTTTAGGTCATTTAACATTTCATATTGCATTTCATCATGTCAATCAGAATCAGATCCAAGAAACTTTATTTAAAAAAAATATAAAAAAAAAACGGAAAGAAACGAAAAAGGAAAAAAAAAACGAAAACGAAAAAAAAAATTTAAATTAAATAAATAAATAAATAAAATAAAATATAACAGAAAAAAATTTGGACTTGGGTCTCTCTCATTTGAGCCCACAAAGCCATGAAATTCAGTCTATAAATACTAGAGTTTCATTGAAACAAAACAGACAGAAAAAGGAAGAGAAGCAAAATACTCTGAGGCTTCCTTGAAACAAAATCCTAGACAAAACCTGGAGAGAAACCTGACAGAGAACTCAGAGCAACCTCCAGACCCTGAAGGGAACTTAACTGCACAGAATCACCTCTGCCTCACATAAACCCTAAAGATTGTTTTGTAAACCTCACGGGTGCAACTCAATTTCAATCAAGCTCTCCAATCAGGTTTGCCCTTATTCCCATTACCTTTGTGCTTTGAAGTTGAATACTCTGAATGTTTGAGGTATGATGGATGAATTTCATTAGGTTTTTGCCCACAGGTTCATAATTATGTATGAATGTATAAATAATTCCTTGAATGCCTAATCGTTTAATTTCTGAAGTGTATGCCACAGGGTTTGAGGTTTCTGAAACCATACTGTTATCCATGAAAAAAATGCTTATCTTGTTTCACTAACCCTTTTGTTGAGTTTTTGTGAAGGCTCACATGACTTTTGCAGGGATAGCTTGCCTGGTGTTCCACTTTATTTGTGGGATACCGCCTGGAGGTTTCATTCTGATTACCTGTCCTGACTCACTTTCTTTGATGGTGTTAGCTTGGGAGGATCTCAAGGTTTCCTTGTTCCGTTAATTACTGTTACTTCGGATTTTTATCCGCGTTGTACTTTTACATTTTTCCCGCATTTTACTGCATTCCTAGCTGGAAGACCTCGATAGGAGGCAATGTTTTTGTGTGTTTATTTTTGTTTTACAGGTTCCTTCGTCCATGACCCTTTATTCATGAGCATCCCAAACCCTAACCCTTCATTGATTTTTCTTCTCCTAAACACACGTTTACTCCTTCTACTACAGGCGAGTAAGTCTCTAAAGGTCGATCATCCGGTAGATTGCGTAGTAACGTTGTTAGTCCAAAACCCAATCAATAACCCCGTAGTTAGCCGAACTACGACATGCTCTGATTCTCATTCCATATGAGATACGTAGGCATAAGACACGATGTCTTAGCGAACACAATTACCCTTAACCCCTAGGTAGCCGAGCTACGAAGACTCTGATTCTCATATTCAGATGAGATACGTATGCAGTGGATGCGACATCCGTGCGAGTCATTTTCTTTTGACCCCTTTTTTAGTAAATAACACATTAAGATAAACCCACACCCTTTAGACAAGAACTACAAAAGTGGATCCCGTAGAGTACTACGGATGCGTAGGGGTGCTAATACCTTCCCTTCGCATAATCGACTCCCGAACCCAAGATTTGGTTGCGAGACCCTATCTTGTCCTTTCCTTTTTCCAGGTTTACTTCGAGCGTTTCCTTTCCCTCCTTTGGGATAAATAACGCACGGTGGCGACTCTCCTATCTTTCTTCGCCGGTTGTTTTTTTTCGCATTCCATTTTTTAGGTTGCGACAAGTAGTCCTTAACAAGTTGGCTTGAGATCCATCCTCTTAGTGGAGATTCTTTTGGATTTGGAAATGTCACACAAGTATTTATGGTTAGGCATTGCTATCTCTAATTGGGTCCGAGAAGTTGAAGACCTTAGAACATTTAACCCATCTTGGCTTGTTTAGGACGTAGTGCGGAAACTGTTCAAGTGTAGACTTGATAACAGTTGTTACGCAATACTACACTCAGACGAGTTTCTCTTGAGAATGTTATGGGTTGATGAGTCAGTCATCTTAACCTGTAATATCCGATAGATGGAATTAAGACTCTGGGAACTTTTTAGAACATGACCTACAAGTTTTTATCCTTAGTCCACTCCTTTGGGATGGTTCTTACCCGGACTCCATGCTCGTGACTTGCAACAAACCCTTGATTCTTGGTTGATCCAATCAAGTCTTGTCAATATCAATGACCTTTATTTGTCTTGTGTGTGATCCCTTATTTGTGATTGTTGCATTCATGCATTCATGCGCATCATGACATTCATCACACGAAAATTTCAAGGAACTAAGGTATCATTTGAAAATATTTTCAGACCATGGATTGTGGATGAAGGAACACTAAGCAGTACAGTTTCAGATGTCCCGACTTGAAAGAGTTAAGGAAGCTAGCATATTTTGTATTAGATCCCTTGGACTTCAAACAACGTCATGGGAAGCTTTTGTCCATCTTGTCTGCTGATGTGGTCGAAAGACTTTTGAGTGTATTGGTGCAGTTCTATGATCCTCTCTACCGTTATTTCACTTTCCCAGATTTTCAGCTTGTGCCTACCTTGGAGGAGTATTCTCATCTTTTGGGGATACGTGTTTCTAGTAGAGTGCCTTTTAGTGGATTGGAGGAGATTCCCCGATCTAATCTTATTGCTGAAGCTCTTCACTTGAAGAAGTCTGAGATAGAGAATCATTGGGTGAAGAAAGGAGGGTTATTTGGGTTGTCATTTGATTTCCTCATCAAGGAAGCTACTGCTTTTTCTCAAGCCAATAGTGTGGACGCTTTTGAAGCTATCTTTGTGTTGCTCATTTATGGATTAGCTTTGTTCCCTAGCATTGACGGTTTTGTTGATGTTAACACCATTAGACTTTTCTTGATTGGGAATCCTGTGCCTACTTTGTTGGGTGATATGTATTTTTCTTTGCATCTAAGGAATTCTAAAGGTGGTGGAACTATTGTCTGTTGTATTCCTCTTCTGTACAAGTGGTTTATTTCGCACTTGCCTCAGACGCCTACTTTTGTGGAGAACAAACAATGTCTAAGGTGGTCTCAGAGACTTATGTCTCTCACTAATGATGATATAGTTTGGTATGACCCATCTTTAAGCAGTTTGGAGATTATTTATAATTATGGTGAATTCTCTAATGTGCCTCTCATTGGTACACAAGGAGGAATTAACTACAACCCTGCTTTGGCTCATCATCAACTTGGGTTCCCCTTGAGAGACAACCCTAATAACACTTCGTTAGAAGGTCTTTTCTATCAAGAGGGTAAATATCCCCAACATTTGAAGCAGAAGATTGTGCATGCTTGGCATAATGTGCATAGAAAAGGAAGATCTAAGCTTGGCCCGCGCAATTGTGTAGCTTTGGAAGCTTACACTCTTTGGGTGAAGAAGAGAGGTTTGGAGTTGAAGATTCCTTATCCTTGTGAAAGACCTATGTCTATGGTTGTGGTTGAGCCATTAACTCTCCCTAACCAAGATGTAGAGGAGTTGGAAGACGTGCTTGTCAAGATGAAGCAAGAGAAAGATATGTGGGAAGAGTGTTTCCATGCTTTGAGAAAGAAGCATGAAGAGTTGCAGTTGGAGTCTAAGGACAAAGATGCACTTATTGAGCTACTTGAAGACCGGGTGACGAAGAGACAGAGGGAGCCAAAGGTTCCATCTTCTAGCATGCCTCAGCCTTCCGTTGCTTGGAAGAAGATTGTTGATCAGTTTGTCCTCGAGAAGACTCAGATGAAGGCTTTTTTTGAAACCGAGATCTGTCGCATTCAAAGAAAGTATGCGCCTTCAACTAGGTCTTCTAACATTGTTGTTAGGGATCCTTAGGATGACTAGTCTCCTTTTCTCTTGTATTTTTCATTTGGTTTCTGAAATTGTACTCAGTGTAATCCTTCCAATTTATATAAATAAAAAGAGATTTTTGGTCATATCAAATTATTGCATATGCCATTCAAATATGTATATTTGCAAATAATATAGTAAGTTCCTTGAAAACAAAAATAAAAACAATTAAGCATTGCATTTCATGCATCATTTGCATAAACAGGTTTTTGCCAGGTGTCTGATTAGTGTTTCTTCTGTGCTTTAGCCAAGCTGACTCACCAGTACAATACCCGAGCCAATCGTCTGAAAATCATGGAGCACTTAGAGCAAGAGAACAAAGAGTTGAAGGACGAAATCGCCCGCCTGACTGCCATGATGGAGTCAGTTCTTGCTGCCCAAAGTCAAGCTTCTCCAACGCCTGCAACTCCTCCCGCGAGGACTATTATTTCAGAAGTGACTACCTCCATCGTTCCTGTTGCTGCCGCCCACTTTACACCAACTATGCATGCCGGATTCCCGTGGGGAATGCCGTCCAATTTTGTGCCAGAAGGCTTTGCGCCTACTTTTGCTTCCATGTCGGCATCTAGCTCGGTCATGTCTGTGCCACCTCCCGTTGTGCACACTTTGTCTCGCATAGAGGACACCATCTATCATTCCGAGCCGTTTGAGGGTCCGGATGTTTATGAGAAAATGGATGAAATGAAAGATCAGTTTCTTGAGCTACGCAAGGAATTGAAGACGCTGAGAGGTAAAGACCTGTTTGGAAAGAGTGTTTCTGAGTTGTGCTTAGTGCCCAACGTCAAGATCTCGGTGAAGTTCAAAGTGCCTGACTTTGAAAAGTATAAGGGGAACTCTTGTTCGCTCAGTCATCTTGTGATGTATGCCCGCAAGATGTCTACTCAGACTAACAATGATCAATTGCTTATTCATTATTTCCAAGATAGTCTGACATGTGTTGCGCTTTGTTGGTACATGGGATTGGACAGTGTCAGCATTCGCACTTTCAATGACTTGGGAGAGGCTTTTGTCAAGTAATATAAGTATAACATGTATATGGCACCTGATAGAGACCAGTTGAGGTCTATGTCTCAGAAAGATAAGGAGACATTTAAAGAGTATGTGCAGCGATTGAGGGAGTTGGCTGCCCAGATCACTCCTCCTTTGGAGGAAAAAGAGATGACAAAGATCTTCTTGAAAACTCTGAGTTCATTTTACTATGAACAAATGATTGCTAGTGCCCCCAGTGACTTTACCGGAATGGTAAACATGGGGATGAGGCTTGATGAAGGAGTCTGAGAGGGACGTTTGTCAAAAGATGAGGCATCAACAAGCAAGAGGTATGGTAGTAGTTTCAGCAAGAAGAAAGACAGTGAGGCGAATGCAGTAATCAATGGGAGGCAGAGGAGGCCTCAGATTAGAAGGAATCCAACATCCCGTCATCATCATCATCAAGTATCCTCAGTAATTCTGGTATTTCTAATCAACAAACAACACCAATTCAACAACAACAACGTCAACAACAACAACCGCAACAACGAACAAACACCTACAACAAAAATAATACCAACAACAATCATCATCAACAAAACTTTGAAAAGAAGAAGGTCTCTTTTGACCCGATTCCTATGTCCTACACAGAGTTGTATCCATCGTTAGTTATCAAGAAATTAATTCAACCAAGGAACCTACCGCAGATCCCAGAACCACTTCCTTGGTGGTATAAACCTGAGCTCCGCTGTGCTTTTCACCAAGGAGCACCCGGAGACGACATTGAAAACTGTTATCCATTGAAGTATGAGGTTCAGAAGCTTATGAAGAGTGGTATGGTGTCCTTTGAGGACCGTGCGCCAAATGTGAAAGCAAACTCTTTGCCCGCTCATGGGAACTCTTCTGTGAATATGGTGGACGATTGTCCTGGAGAATTCAAAGTTTTTGATGTGCGTTTTATCAGGCGGTCCTTAGTGCAGATGCATAAGGATATCTGTTTGGTAAGTAAATGCGAGCACGACCATGATGGTTGTGTTGTTTGTAGTGTTAACCCGAGGGGTTGTGAAATTGTGAAAAGGGAAATCCAACGTCTGATGGATGACGGCATGATCCAAATCGTTCAATCCCGTCATATAGATAACGATGTTAATGTCATTGTGCTTGTTTTCAAGCAGCCTGAAAAGTTGGTGATTCAGTATGACTCCAGTAATAACAACAGTCAAAGATCAGTATCGTCGTTGGTAATACGGTTAGCGGGCTCAGTCCCGTATTCATCTGATAAAGTTATGCCGTATCAGTATAATGCTATAATGATGAAGGATGGTCAAAAGGTCTCGTTACCTACGACTAGTTCAGTGGTGAGCATTGTTGATGTTACAAAGGTGACCCACAGTGGTCGAGTGTTTGGGTCGGTTTTCCCAATGGATAAAGAGGAAGAAGTTGTTGGTAAGAAAGTGGAGGTGCCTAATGTAGATCCGATTGGTGTTTCAAAAGATAAGTCTGGTGAATCCAGCAACTTGAAACCCAATGATGATGATGAGGTACTCTGACTAATCAAAAGGAGTGAGTTTAATGTGGTAGAGCAGCTGCTCCAAACCCCCTCAAAAATTTCAGTGTTGTCTCTACTGATGAATTCTGAAGCGCACAGAGAAGCACTGCAAAGAGTTCTTGAACAAGCGTTCATAGAACATGATGTTACTGTGGATCAGTTTGATCACACTGTGGCTAACATCACTTCTTGCAACAATCTCAGCTTTCGCGATGAAGAACTCCCTGAGGAGGGAAGAAATCATAATTTTGCTTTGCACATCTCGGTGAATTGCAAAGAAGATGCTTTGTCAAACGTGCTTGTTGACACCGGTTCATCACTAAATATGCTTCCAAAGTAAACTTTGTCAAAGCTATCTTATCAAGGAGCACCCATGAGGTATAGTGGGGTAATTGTCAAGGCTTTTAATGGTTCGCGAAAGACAGTAATTGGTGAAGTGGACCTTCCAGTCAAGATAGGTCCGAGTGATTTTCAGATTACTTTTAAAGTAATGGATATCTACCCGGCCTACAGTTGCTTATTGGGAAGGCCATGGATTCATGAGGCGGGAGTTGTTACTTCCACTTTGCACCAGAAGCTCAAATTTGTCAAGAATGGCAAGCTAGTGATTGTTGGAGGAGAGAAGGCGTTGTTGGTTAGCCATTTGTCATCATTCTCTTATGTTGAAGTTGAGGATGAGGTTGGAAATTCGTTCCAAGCCTTATCTATTGTTGCTGAGAAGAGAGTTGGGGCACCCATGTCCTCATTAAAAGATGCTCAGAAGATTGTGGAAGAAGGTATTGTTGATCAATGGGGGCGCATGGTAGAGGTCTCCGACAACAAAGGCAGAACCGATTTGGGGTTCCAGAAAGGCTCATCAACCATTAGATCTGAAGATATGCAACTTAGCTTCCGTAGCGGAGGGTTCATTCATGACAATGAACAACACTTAATTGTTGTGCTAGAGGATGACGAAGAGGAAGACTGCACCATTTTTGTGACGCATGGAAAGACGTGCAACAATTGGACTGTTGTTGATATTCCTGTTATTTTGCATCGATCTAAGTAATTGCTTTTATATGTTTTAAAATCCTTCTCCTATGCCTAAGGGAGAAGTGAACATTGTTTGGGCATTTTCAAATTGATCATTAATAAAATTAATTCTATTCATCCAGATCTATGATGTTTGTTTTTACTTTTCGCTTTATTCTGAAAATGGTAATCATAAAAAATACAAATAAATAATATAATTGTCCATCTGCATAATATTTGGTCACAAATTCACTTCTCTAAAGTCAAAATATCAAATCATTATGCAGGTTGGTTCCTAACCCCATTAAATACAATGATCCTTCTCCTTCTCCAAAATTTGAATTCCTTGTGTTTGAGGCCGAGGAGGAATGTGATGTAGAAGTGAGTGATGAATTATCTCGTCTTCTTGAGCAAGATGAAAAGACCATTCAGCCGTTCGAAGAGCAGATTGAGCTAGTCAACTTGGGTTCCGAGGATGATGTGAAGGAAGTCAAGATTGGGTCTCGACTGTGTCCAGATGTTAAGAAGGGGTTGATTGATCTTCTTCGAGAGTATTCAAATGTGTTTGCTAGGTCCTATCAAGACATGCCTGGGTTGGATTCTGAGATTGTGGAGCATAGATTGTCGTTGAATCCAGAATGCCCGCCAGTCAAGCAGAAGTTGAGAAGAACTCATCCTGATATGGCTATGAAGATCAAAGAGGAAGTGCAGAAGCAGATTGATGTCGGTTTCCTTGTGACTGCTGAGTATCCGCAATGGGTGGCCAATATTATGCATGTGCCGAAGAAGGGTGGAAAAGTCTGCATGTGCGTCGACTATAGAGATTTGAATAAAGCCAGTCCGAAAGATGATTTCCCTCTGCCACACATTGATATGTTGGTAGACAATATTGCTAAACTCAAAATCTTTTCGTTTATGGATGGATTTTCCGGATATAATCAAATCAAAATGGCACCCGAAGATATGGAGAAAACCACATTCGTTACACCTTGGGGAACATTCTGTTATAGAATGATGCCTTTCGGTCTAAAGAATGCTGGTGCAACTTACCAGAGAGCAATGACTACTCTTTTTCATGATATGATGAATAAAGAGATTGAAGTTTATGTCGACGACATGATTGCTAAATCGATTGATGAAGAGGAACATGTTGAGCATTTGTTGAAGCTATTCCAGCGTTTAAGGAAGTATAAACTCCCCTTGAATCCCAATAAGTGTACTTATGGTGTTCGTTCTGGTAAGTTGTTGGGCTTTATTGTCAGCGAGAAGGGTATTGAAGTTGATCCTGCCAAGGTCAAAGCAATACAAGAGTTGCTTGCGCCCAAAACTGAGAAGCAAGTCAGAGGTTTTCTCGGCCGCTTGAATTATATTTCCAGATTTATTTGACACATGGTTGCCACATGTGCGCCTATATTCAAGCTTCTTCGGAAAGATCAGTCTTGTGATTGGACCGAAGACTGCCAAAAAGCTTTTGACAGTATCAAAGAATATTTGCTTGAACCTCCTATTTTGTCTCCGCCTGTTGAAGGAAGACCGTTGATCATGTATTTGACTGTGCTCGAAGATAGTATGGGATGTGTTCTTGGTCAACAAGATGAGACTGAAAAGAAAGAGTTTGCAATTTACCACCTCAGTAAGAAGTTCACCGACTGTGAGACTCGGTATTCTATGCTTTAGAAGACTTGTTGTGCATTGGCTTGGGCTGCTAAGTGTCTGTGTCAGTATATGTTGAATCATACCACTTGGTTGATATCCAAAATGGATCCAATCAAGTATATATTTGAGAAACCTGCTTTAACTGGGAGGATTGCCCGTTGGAAGATGTTGTTATCAGAGTATGATATTGAATACCGATCTCAGAAAACGATCAAAGGTAGTATCTTGGCTGACCATTTGGCTCACCAACCAATTGAAGATTATCAATCAGTGCAATATGATTTTCCTGATGAAGAGATTTTGTACTTGAAAATGAAAGATTATGATGAACCATTGCTTGAAGAAGGGCCAGAACCTGGTTCCCGTTGGGGCATGGCATTTAATGGAGCTATTAATCAATATGGAAATGGCATTGGGGCAGTGATTATTACTCCTCAAGGTACGCATCTACCATTTACAGCTAGATTGACTTTCAAGTGTACAAACAATATGGCAGAATATGAAGCTTGCATTATGGGGCTTGAAGAGGCCATGAATCTCAGAATCAAGTATTTAGATGTCTTCGGTGATTCGACTTTGGTTGTGAATCAAACCAAAGGAGAATGGGAGACAAATCAACCCAGTTTAATACCATATAGAGATTATGCGAGGAGAATTTCAACATTCTTTACAAAGGTGGAGTTTCATCATATCCCTCGAGATGAGAACCGGATGGAAGATGCTCTTGCAACATTGGTGTCAATGATTGTAGTGAAGTATTGGAATGAAGTTCCCAATTTATATGTGATGCGTCTTGATAGGCCAGCTCATGTGTTTGGTGTTGAAGAGATTAAAGACGAGAAGCCATGGTATTATGACATCAAATGTTTCCTCCAAAGTCAGATTTACCCACCTGGGGAATCTTTAAAAGCAAAGAAGACTTTGAGAAGATTAGCTGGCAATTTCTACTTGAATGGTGATATACTGTACAAAAGAAACTTCGACATGGTGTTGCTCAGATGCCTGGATAAACAAGAAGCAGACTTGTTGATGACCGAAGTGCACGAAGGTTCCTTTGGTACTCATTCCAATGGACATGCAATGGAGAAGAAGATGTTGCGAGCAGGTTACTATTGGCTGACAATGGAATCTGACTGTTGCAAATATATGAAGAAGTGCCACAAGTGTCAAATATATACTGATAAGATTCATGTTCCTCCGACACTATTGAACATTATTTCTTCCCCATGGCCCTTCTCCATGTGGGGAATTGATATGATTGAGATGATTGAACCCAAAGCTTCGAATGGACATTGTTTCATTTTGGTGGCAATTGACTACTTCATAAAATGGGTTGAAGCAGCATCTTATGCAAACGTAACCAAGCAAGTTGTTGTAAGGTTTATCAAGAATTAGATCATATGTCGTTATGATGTGCCAAGCAAGATCATTATTGACAATGGATCGAACTTGAATAATAATATGGTGGAAGCTCTTTGTAAAGACTTCAAGATTGTGCATCATAATTCTTCTCCCTACAGACCCAAGATGAATGGGGTTGTTGAAGTTGCGAACAAGAACATCAAGGATTGGCATGAGATGCTCCCATTTGCTTTGCATGGGTATCGTACATATGTCTGCACTTCAACAGGGGCAACCCCTTTCTCTCTTGTTTATGGTATAGAAGCAGTACTACCCGTAGAGGTTGAGATTCCTTCATTTTGTGTGCTTATGGAAGCCAAGTTGACTGAGGTTGAATGGTGTCAGACCAGGTTTGATCAGCTGAATTTGATAGAAGAGAAAAGATTGACTGCCATGTGTCATGGTCGGTTATATCAGCAGAGGATGAAGAAAGCTTTTGATAAGAAGGTCAGACCTCGTGTGTTCAGAGAAGGTGATCTTGTGCTCAAGAAGATTTTGACGTTTAAACCAGATTCTAGAGGAAAATGGACTCCTAATTATCAAGGCCCATATGTTGTTAAGAGAGCCTTTTCAGGCGGCGCATTGATTCTTACAACTATGGATGGTGAAGAGTTCACTCGTCCTGTGAACGCAGGTGCAGTCAAGAAATACTTCGCCTAAAAAAAAGGAAAAGAACAACTCACTAAGTTGAAAACCCGAAAGGGCGACTTAGGCAAAAATAGGCGCCTCGGTGGATTGAAAACCCGAAAGGGCGATCCAGGAAAAAATTAGAGACATAAAAACAGAAAAAAAAAATCCCGATAAGTTGAGCACCCCACCTTGGGGCAACTTATGCAAAAATTAGGGATCATGGCAAGTAACTGCATTCTGTTGATCTTCAAGGTTTTTTTTTTTTAGATTTGATTGAGCACAAGGGTTGACATCAATTCATCACCCCAGTAGCGGTCAAGAGCATAATGGATATTAAGAGTTGGTAGAAGGATTAAGGATCATTTGTATTCAATGTAACCCTTTTCCATTGTAAATTACCATTTTCAGCTTTGTAAAAGTCTATGAAGTCTTGCCATTTATAGACTACCATTCTATCAAATAAAGTTGAGCTTTTATCCAATTGTTTCTACTCTTATTTACTTCAGCCAATAGTTTTAAATTTTACTATGATCATTTTGAAAATTAAATTTTTAATCAAAATCAGTTTTTCTTAAATATATAAAAGCAAGAATTTTTCAAAGCAATTAAAAGAAATATCAACAGCATTCTGATGGATAACAAGTCCTTAAGTGCGAAACATCGAAGGTTCCCCAAGCAGTTAACCCTTCGGGTATCCCTGGACATTGGTGTTGATTTAGTTCCTCGACGGAGTATTTGATTCCTAGTGGAGCTTTGTTTCTTGTCCTCAGCCGAGTTGGTTGATTCAAATACCCTGCGGCGTGTTGTTGTCCCCGACAGAGTTTCTGCCTTCCCCAGCGGAGTGTGTGTTTCCTCAGCAGTGGTTGATTTTCAGCAGATACGGTTGATTTTCCCCAATAGATTGCATTGGTTTCCCCGCCGATCGCCAGTCGACTTGCTCCCAGTCAGAGTTTCCTCCTGGTTTTTGAGCAATTTGTTGTTTCCTGTAGGGTTGTCTCCCATTTTTATGGTGTTGACCTAAAATTCCCCACAGGCTTGGTGATATTTTCTCTTTCCTCAGCAGATCTCCTCCTTCCCCAGTTAGAGTTGAGCCTTTTTGAATTGTTGATCTCTCTGTTCTCCCGCAGTTGTCTCCATATTTTATGGATTGACCGAGGATTGTACCGATGATTCAATTTCTTCGCGACACCTTCGTATCCTTTGTGATCGTGTTTTTCAGCATAATTATCATATATACATATATTCATACAATTTCATATGTGCATATTCGCATATCTAATTAAATTGTTGGTTTGAAATTCTCATTCCATGTATGGCGGTACTTTATCCCCGTACAAATCTCGGTGTCTATCCTCCCTCAATTGTAGAGTGTCAGCCCCTTAGGCCGAAAGACTTTAACCTTTCTCCTCTTCCCCACTGAGTTTGTTTCCTCGTGGATGATTATTACTTCAGTTGCCTCCCCAGTTAATTATCTCGATGGAATCACTCCCCTTAGCTTATGTCTTCAATGGGTTGAGTCTTGATTGATCGTTTCTTTCTAGTTCTTACCTAGATAGATACTTTGAGTTCCCTAAGAGTTTATTGCATAGTAACTGGTAATATTCTTCTTAGATTGCAGTTTGTTACTTCTTGCCCAATACCCGGCAAAAGTACCCCTGTTTTTCCTAGCAGTAGAGTCCCTAGTGGATCTGATTCCCCAGGAAGTATATCCTTGATATGTTCACCCTAACCGGTGACGTATATCTTTCTCTCCCCTGCTTGAGTCTACCCTTGATATATTCATCCTAACCGATGACAAATATTCTCTTTTTGGTATTCTACCCAGTAAAAAGGTAGTTGTAATCCCTATTCTTGTTTCCAGAGAGTTAATCCTTGATATGTTCATCCTAACAGATGACAGGTTTCCTTCTCTTTGCGGTCTTCTACCCAGTAACTGGTAGTTGTAAATCCTGCTTTTTGTTCCCTCTACAGAGTTGATCCTTAATATGTTCACTTTAATTAATGACGGATTCTATCTCTTGGTATTCTATCCAGTAACTGATAGATGTAATTCCTATTTTTATCTCCTCATAAAGTATATCCTTGATATGTCCATCTTAACCGGTGACGGATTTTCTCTTTGACGGTATTCTATCCAGCATTCGACAGATGTAATTCCTACTTTTTGTTCAGTTGGTTTATCCTTGATATGCTCATCTTAACCAATGACAGATATCCTCCTTGACAATCCCAGGCAAGTCAAACCTTGATATGTTCATCCTAACCGATGATGGATTTTCTTCCCTGTTGAGTTTATCCTTGATATGTTCATCCTAACCGACAACGGATACTCTCACCCTTGGTCTTCTGCCCAGTAACTGGTAGTTGTAAATCCTATTTTTCTGCAGTTTTCCCCAGTAAGGCTATTCTTACCCAGTAACTGGTAATGAATATTCCCTTCTATTGGTTCCCAGCGAGTCATCCTTGATATGTTCGTCCTAACCGATGGCGAGTGTTCTCTCTGTCAGATTTTTATTACCTTCTTACCCAGTAGCAGGTAGTGGATAATATATTTCTGCTCCTCCTGTGTTGAAGTCTTTCTCCCTAGTTGAGTTGAGTGTGCATTTCCTTAGTGAAATCGCTTTTCCCTGCATGATTCAAGTATTTTAGTTTTATCCTGACTTACTCGTATCCCTTGCGGATGTTGTTAGTTCCCCGACTGAGTCTTTCCATTTCACATGGAATTCCCCTAGTCTCCCAGCAAATTTTAAGTCGTGGCCTGGCTTACGCATAACCTCTTTTACCCCCCAAAGTCTCGGTCTCCCCAGTGAGTTTTCCTTACGGAATGCATTTTACTCCTGCGGACTTTTGGTCTCTCTCTGATTTCTTTTCCTTTGTGGCAATATTTCCCCACAAAGAATATACTTTTGCAATCATACCATATGCATCATGAGGTCTCTTAGGGACCAAAATTTGCTTATGTGTTGTTATTTAAGCCCATTCTACTAAGTCGACATGAAGATTTTAACCTTCGCCTCCTCAGTTAGAATGTCCTTAAGTAGGGGCAGCTGTAAGACCTCAATTTTGACCCTAAGATCCCTCATGCAAATTCATCATAAGCATTAGCATTGGGATCATACCTTGGCATCCTCCTTACCCCTATTTCATTGGGTTTGTTTTTGGAGAGATCACCAAGCACTTTGTGATTGTATCATACTTGTATTTTATCATTTCACTAACCAAAATACCAAAAAATATGTCTTTGCATTTGCCTAACTCTTTTGCAGGTAGGGCATGATCTCCATTGATCTATCAAGCTCATATCTAGGGTTTGAGACCCTCATGACAAAGAGCACAACCATGAATTGATACAAGAATGGTTATGAGCATCATATATGAATCCCAAGGATCTCTACATGTTATATTGATCGATTTTTCTTCAAGAGTTTGAGGGTGATTTGCATTGGAAACCCTAGTTTGACTAGGTATCTTGAGTAACTTCTCCAACAAGCTATCTCACCAATTGATCAAATTTCTCAAGGGACACTTCAAATTTAATCATCTTATGCATATATGATCTACCATGAGCCTAAAAAGTCAAGATAATTGAAGGTTAGCAAGTTGGTTGATGGTGGTTGGCCATATGAATTCATCTAATCAAGACTGGGTCTCCCTAGACCCTATCTCCTACAATTTTCACCATATGAAAATAATTCCAAGAGAAACCTTAATCTAAATGACATTCCAAACAACTTTCATGTTGAGACCTAGATCTACTTTTGCTTGTAAAATCATTTTCTATGTTGAAACATTATAGGTCATTTTGTCTAAACCCTAATTTGAAAGTCAACTTCCCAAGGCCATAACTTGCTCAATTTTTATGAGATGAAAGATTTACTAGTTGCACAATCAAATTCAATATGTCTAATTCAACTTTTATGTTTGTAGTGAGAGCTAAATCAACTTTTATGAGCATGTGATATGGGGATACATTATAGGTCACTTTTGACCTATACCTTTGAACAAGTGATTTTTCCAAACTTCAAAAATGCATAACTCTATCAGTTCAAATCCAAATTACATGAAATTGGTGACAATTTTAGAGGTATTTGAAAGAGATACAACTTTTATGAAGACAACTTTCTCATTTGAAGCTCACATAAAAAGTTAAGCAAGGTGGAATATTGAGACATATGGCTTGACACTTAGAAAAAATTTCAAGATGTTGAAATTTCCAAACTTCCACCTCAAAATTCATCATGTTCCAAGCTCCAAATGGAAAAGTGTTGAACATGAAAGTTGTTCCTCTTGATCTCACCTTTCCAAAGAGCCCAAATTCATTCATTTTGGACAAGGAATGCATAGGCTCCACATGGCATGAACATAGTATCATCACTTGGCAAAGCTCAAACTTCAAATCATCACACACACTTGCCTTGCAATCCAAGTTGCTTTCAGACCTTCTCACACTCATTTATGGACCTAAGGCAATGATTTCATGGGCCTGTATGCGCCCATGCACCCATGCATATTCAATGACCAAATTTGGAAAGTGATTTCAAGTGTGCAAATATCAATGGTTTCAGCTATAAATAGAGCCTCATATGCTCATCATTGAGAACACATTCGTGCCATCTTTGACCCCTAACCTCTAACCCTCACATTCCAAAGGATAATCCTGATAAATTCACTTGAATTTGAGTTTGAATTTTCACTGTTTTGAAATTCAAAACTCCAGGGATCCAAGTCCTCTTGTGTGTTCAATTATTCTTCTGCAAGCATTTGGAGTGAGATCAAGCACGAGCCAAGGCAAGAACAGTTGGATCTAGACCTACATTGAAGGTATTTTCCATAAATTTTGATCTCTTCGATTCTCTCTCAATCTTGCACAATTCTATTAATTCTTTGGTTGTCTGAAGTCCTACCAATATAGGCAAGAAGATTGAGTTGCTTTGAGGCCAAATCGAAGTAACTCAGTTCATGTACCTCAAATTTCAACTCCATGTATCTCTCAATATACTTGGAGTTAGAATAAATTGAGGTCAGATTCGTGATCAGTGCCATTTTTACTTTGGAACCATGTCCTTCTTTTTAATTTTAGTGACGGTTATGACTGAACCAGTCTGGCCAGGGTCGCCGGAGAAGACGACCGGCCCTTGGACGCCGGTGGTGAGCTTGATGGTTCTGAGCCACATGATCCTTTTGAAATGAAATAATCTCGTGCGTTGGTTTGAATTACCAAGGTTATGGCACGCTGACTAGAGTTCATCGTGGATAGCGCATTTGTGACCATTTGATCTACCACCTCAATTAATGAGGAAGATCAAGTGGTCCACGTTTTTTCTGATATTTTAATTTTCATTTTAATTGCATTATTTTCATTAATTCATATTAAATTTAATATTGATCCAAAAAAATATGAGAGTTTCACCAAAAAAATTCAAATATTTTCCTCTTTCATATTCTGAATTAAAATTATTTTTTGGATCTTTATTAATATTATTCATGATTTAATTGATTTTGCATTTGTTTTTAATGGTTTAAAAATATTTTTAAATGTCCAAAAATTATGAAATTTTTTCTCCAAGGTCCTTTGACCTTGTTTGACCTATGATAAATCTCATGGCCATTTCTTTGGTGTTTTGATGAGGTTTTAGGAATTGGACAAACCATATTTAATTTAAATGCCTTATTTTAGTATTTTTAATTTGATTAAATGCCAAATAATTTTGTTGACCAAATGTGATGACTTGTTTGTGTTTGACTATTGTTGTTGGGCCTTGGTCAAGGTTGATTTGACTTCGTCAAATTAATATCATTGAATTTAGGGGATTAATGGAATGTACATTCCATCTCCCAAAATGAATGAATGATATTAATCTGGTAAAAGTCCTCCTTTGATCAATTTGAGTTTTGATCCATTCCCCTCCCTCTTCATCTCATTCTCATTCTTTATGCATTCATCTCATTTGGCCTATGATATCTCAAAGTCCTAAAGCTAGTTGATTGAAAAATTGACATGAGTATGGATGAGATTAGGCCACACCTTTTGTATATTTTTTGTGTGTGTGGTATGTTTCATGAGCATAGTCCATAATACTATGTCTCTAACATGCATTAACATCAAGAGTCTATTGGCCGACCTCAAATAGTTGTGACTTCTACATAAGTCCAATTACGATTTCTTAACATAGCGCTAAATTTGTGACACAAAAGGCTTAGAATTCTAATTAGTGAGATTGTAAGTCTCCCCTCTTTCATGGTATTGTGTGGCAACTTGGCCTTCTTTCCTTCCTTTGGAAGATGTTTTGGCTTAAGGATTCATGGTTGTGATAAGTGGGTTGAGTGTTCTCCAAAGAATGTCTAAGAATAAAAAGCAAAAGCAAAACAATACTAACTTCTAACCTATTAACTACTAACTTTTAATTTCAAGCCATTTACTTTAATGTCATTTAATTCTAGCTTTATTTCATTTGTCATTGTTCATATCATTCTAATTATTTATGTTAAAGCAATTTTCACTTTGTCCATTTGGACCATATTGTGTGATATATTTTGTTTGTGTATACTTTGTTTGTTTGTGTAGTCTTTGACCATTAATGTACATAATAACAACAAAAACCCTAAAAAACTTTTGTGTGGAATGTTGGCTTGATCTTGGACAAATGGACTTAGAACTTAGGCAACTTTCCTATGCTAAAGGACTTGGCCAATGCCAACTTGTTGAGAAATCAAATGCTTGCAATTTGAAACTTCATCAGATACATCATTCAAGATCTCTCTAAGTTCATATGCAACATGATCATTGTGAAGCTGTTATTTTGAACATGTGACTTATAGAATTTATCTGTTACATGAGCTACCTTGAAGAAGATCATGGAATGGAATGGCTTGGATGGGGCCATCTTTATTTGATGCCTTGCTCTTCAAGATAATATAATTTTGCATTTGTGTGTTGCTTGATTCTAAAAGTCCAAGAGAATTCTGGGTTTCTATTGACATTCTTGTCTATTGAATTGCTACCCACTTGGTCAGATCTTTTCAACTCTAAACTTTTAATTTTGTACATAGGATAGTCTCTTCATCTTCTCCCCATTTCTTTAATTTCAAAACCTCTCCCTCCTTTTTCAAAATCTTCTTTGTGTGAACTATTTTTGTTCTAAACTTTGACCATTTTGCAAAAAGATAGAAACTTTGGCCTTATGCCATTGCATTTTCAAACTTATTTTCTTAAATCAAACTTGTAAATAAACTTAACTATACTTGACTTAAACTTTCAAAAAGCCAAAAAAAGCTAACTCATTCAAACCATTTTTAGGCCTTTGTGTCTCTCAAACTTAATTTTTGTTAAAAGCAATGCATCCACCTTTGAAATTTGTATCATGAACTACGAGGTTTTGATCCCTTATTTTTATGTTGGTACGTAGGCACAAGACCGAAGGTTTTGTCAAACACAAAAAATATAATTAATGGATTCTTTTCTCATCCCCCCATTCTATTTGTTTGTAAACATCACTTTATACCAAGTATATATGCACACAAAAAGGGCTCCCTAGGAGTACCTAGGAACTTTGGGTGCTAACACTTTCCCTCTATGTAACCAACCCCCTTACCTGTAATCTCTGACATTTTATTAGTTTTGATTTGAAAACTTCTTACTTTTGGGTTTTGTTCGTACTTTTTCCCTTTTCCCTTGGAAACAATAAAAGCGCGGTGGCGACTCTTGTTATTTAATGTCTAGCTTTTCCATAGCTTGATGATCATGATATTACCGCTACACACACTCTATTTTTCCTCAAATATCTTTTATATCAAAACACATACACACATAAAAAGGGTTCCCTGTAATCTTTGGCATTTTATTAGTTTTTATTTGAAAGCTTCTTATCTTTGGGTTTTGTTCATACTTTTCCCTTTTCCTTTGGAAACAATAAAAGAATGGTGGCGACTCTGGTTTTATTGACGTTAAGCTTATCCATTGTTTGATGGTCATGAATTTACCGCTACACTCATCTATGGTTTAGCTCTGTTCCCTAACATTGACGGTTTTGTTGATGTTAACGCCATTAGAATTTTCTTGATTGGGAATCTTGTGCCTACTCTATTGGGTGATATATATTTCTCTTTGCATTTGAGGAATTCTAAAGGTGGTGGGACTATTGTGTGTTGTGTTCCTCTTCTGTACAAGTGTTATATTTCGCACTTGCCTCAAACGCCTGCTTTCTTGGAGAACAAACAATGTCTACGATGGTCTCAGAGACTTATGTCTATCACTAATAATGATATTGTTTGGTATGATTCTGCATTGAGTGGTGTGGATATTTGATAACATGAAATAGTATCACATTCTAGGACTCAATTTAATTAAATTATATTATTATTTACTTCAATTTATTTCATTTTATTAGATATTACGCGGTATTTTCTTTCTATTTATCTCAGGTGGTTTATTTGAAGCACAAGTATAAAAAAGGAAGAAAAGGAGGTGCAAAAAGGAATGAAAAGAAGCAAATATCAAAAGCCAAAGCCCAGCCCAAAAAGCACAGGCGTTGTGCCTGTGACGAGCGTCACAAAGGCTGTGACGAGCGTCACGCTTTACACAATTGTGTGACGAGCGTCACACATGGTGTGACGGACGTCACACCATCCCCTTATATTTTTGGCACCAGGAACGCAACAGACCACGTTGAAGCTACTTTCATGCTTGACCCTTGGAACGTGAAGACCATTTACACGGAAAACCCTTGGAAGCAGTTACAAAAAGTAGCAGTATAAATAGTAGCTTTTTGGAAAGCTCTCGGTTCCACGCTTCTTCGCCGTTTTCTATTTTTCGCATTTTTTTCTCTTCCAGCAGTACAAGCACATTTTTACAGCATTACTTTTACGATTTTTATATTGTTTCCTTTGCAATTTCTATTTTCTTTTTCAGCACTTAGTTAATTCTTTTTCGCACAATAGTTTCTACACTGGAAACTATTGTGTACCTTTCACCGGATCTAACCTTACGTTAGAATCTAGTTTTTTATTCCTTCGCTTTTATTTTTCTGTTTGATTGAAGAATTCAAGAACAAATCCAACCGGCCTGTGGTGGAGTGTTCAAGACTGCTATTTAATTTCTCAGGTTCTTTAATTATTGTTTGAATTTATATATGCCCTGCTTTACTGTTTATTTATATTATTTGCCTGAGATGATTCTGTTTATGCATGATAATTATTTAAGTCTGTTTAGCATGTCTGGCTAATTTATTTAGGTATCGGTATGTAGAGTAAGCGGAATGAAGGAATCAAAACCAAGTTGGTTTAATTAAGTTTAAAATTAAAATCACTCCTTTTTACGGTCTCAATTTACAGGTTTAATAACAAGGTTTTTGTACGAAATTAAAAGACATAAAGAAGTTAAAAGCAATAGAACGAGAGTTTGAGTTTTTGACTGGACAATGTAAATTGGACATTAATTCTAGATCAGGGCGAGAGCAATTTTTAGAGTTAATTAAATTCTAATCTTTTTCAAAAAGTATTTTTAAAGATTGAATGTGAGGACGAGAGTTAAGCATTTGAATTTAATTATATAACCTAAGTCAACAGAGCGAGAGTTTGAGATAAGGGTGTTTAAACGATTAGTGTTTTCTTAAAAAGAGTTTCTACGGATTCTATTGTTTTCAAAAAGTGGTTTTTGACTTAACTAATAAGTGACAGCTACGTTAATATAAAATCATAGTTTATTCAACAGAGCGAGAGTTTGAGATAAAACTTTTAATCAATAGTGTCAACTGAAAGGATTTATTTTAAAACCAAGAAACCAACAAAGAATTGAGTCCCTAATTACGACGAACTACATACCGATATCCGCTTATTAGATATTTATTTTAGATCTTATTTTAGTTTTAGCTTTTCCCCTAAACAATCAAAGTATTACCTGCCTTAGCTTTACGAAGTAACCTTAGATAACGGTATATCAATTCAGAAGTCCCTGTGGGATCGATATCTTTTAAAACTACGCGATAGAACTGTGCACTTGCAGTTTGTACCCCAAATTCGACTCATAAAGTCGCGATCAAGTTTTTGGCGCCGTTGTCGGGGACTTTTATTTAGTCGATATCGTAACTCTTCTGTTACGCTGTAGAGACTAAGGCTTTTCTTTTTGTTTTCTTTCTTTCGTTGATTTGTATGCCACACACTCGCTCACAAGGCGAGCCGTTCTACTTACGAATCAACGATATCGAACTATATCTCCGAGTCGTACGACGAATTCGGGAATATCGTGCTGTAAACAATCTCCCTCCTGTTGAACTCCCCGACTTCAAAAATATTTTTCCCTTCGATACCCGAGATGGCAGAACCAGCTCGTGCTCTTCGAGATTACGCCGCTCCATCGCAAGATGAGCCGCATTCGAGTATTGCTCCACCCACAATCGAAGCAAACAACTTTGAACTTAAACCTTCACTGTTGCAAGCTGTGCAACAGAACCAATTCTCTGGAAATCCTACCGAGGATCCAAACCTTCATTTATCCGTATTTGTCCAATACGCTGATACTGTTAAAGCTAACGGTGTCACTTCAGAGGCAATTCGACTTCGTCTTTTTCCTTTCTCGTTAAGAGATAACGCTAGAAGATGGCTTCAATCTCTTCCTTCCAACTCAGTCACCACATGGAACGAGTTGAAGAAAGTTTTTCTTGCTCGATATTTTCCGCCAAGCAAAACAGCTATGTTAAGAGCCCAGATAAATGGGTTTAAACAGAAAGATAACGAGTCTCTTTTCGAAGCATGGGAAAGATACAAAGACATGATGAGACTTTGTCCACACCATGGTTTAGAG
This sequence comes from Lathyrus oleraceus, assembly GCF_024323335.1. Classification (NCBI taxonomy): domain Eukaryota; kingdom Viridiplantae; phylum Streptophyta; class Magnoliopsida; order Fabales; family Fabaceae; genus Lathyrus; species Lathyrus oleraceus. The sequence continues at coordinate 327,709,595 of NC_066581.1, read as the reverse complement.
GACTGGTTAGTAATTCATACCTTCTATAATGGTCTCCTGTACAACACGAGGTTAACAATAGACGCCGCCGCAGGTGGTGCACTAATGAACGAACCTTATGCTGATGCTTACCAACTTATCGAAAGCATGGCTCAAAACCACTATCAGTGGGGAAGCGAACGAACAATGGTAGAAAAACCTCAAACGAAAACTGGCATGTACGAGATAAGTAACCTTGATCATGTTAATGCAAAAGTGGATGCTCTGGTCCAGAAAATTGAAAGTTTAAATGTATCACCTCCAGCCACCGTGGTTGCCATAACTCAGAATTGCGAAGTCTGTGGAATCCAAGGTCACACTCCTGCAGATTGTCAACTTCTAATAGGAATCCAAGCGGAGCAAGTAAACTATGCTCAAGGAAGCCCCTACTCGCACACCTATAACTCAAATTGGAAGAATCATCCCAATTTTTCATATAAGAGTAATAATGCTTTATACGCACCTGGACAATCTCCAAATCAAGCCACAGCTATACCTCCGGGATATCAGAAGCCGATCCCATCTACACCTAACAATAACGCCCCTAGGAAATCCAACTTGGAAATCATGATGGAAAACTTTATAGCTTCTCAACAGCAAACCAATAAAGATTTCCTAAACCAGAATGTACACACTGGCGAACAAATTAAACAACTAGCAAGTAAAGTAGATGCCCTGGCTACTCATAACAAAATGCTGGAAACGCAAATATCACAAGTAGCTCAACAACAAGCGCCTACTGCTGCCCCAACTGGTACATTTCCTGGCCAACCCCAACCTAACCCAAGAAGCCACGCTCATGCAATTATACTGAGAAGTGGAACAGAAGTGGAAGGACCGTCTGACCCAAGGATAGAAAACCAAAACTCTAAAAAGTCAATTGAGGAGGAAAGTGAACCTAAGGAAAAGGAAGAGAGTAATAAGGAAACCGTAGAAAAGAAGGAACCTTATGTACCTCCACCACCTTACAAACCACCTATCCCTTACCCTCAAAGGCTTATTAAAACCAAAGATGCAGGCCAATTCAAAAAATTTGTTGACCTACTAAAACAATTAAACGTCACAATTCCGTTTACAGAAGCTATTACGCAGATGCCCTCATATGCCAAGTTTTTAAAAGAAATTCTTTCTAATAAAAGGAAACTTGAAGATAGCGAAACTGTTACACTCACCGCTGAATGTAGCGCTATAATCCAGAATATGCCTCCTAAACTTAAAGACCCAGGTAGTTTCTCTATACCCTGTCACATAGGAAAATTTGTCATTGACAAAGCCTTATGCGATTTAGGAGCCGGTATTAGTGTTATGCCTTTATCCATATGTAAGCGACTTGAAGTGGGAGAATTAAGACCAACTAAAATGTCTGTGCAACTAGCAGATCGTTCCGTCAAATATCCTGTAGGAATTCTTGAAAACGTTCCAGTGCGCATAGGTCAATTCTACATTCCAACTGATTTTATAATTATGGATATTAGAGAAGATGAAGTTACACCCATTATATTGGGAAGACCGTTCTTAGCAACTGCCGGTGCGATCATAGACGTAAAACGAGGACGACTCACTTTCGAGGTAGGAGAAGAGAAAATTGAGTTCATTCTTTCCCAATTTTTGAAAGCACCTGCAATAGAAGATACATGTTACTTCATGGATATCATCGATGAATGCATAAAAGAAACAGAGTTAGAAAAAGACAAATCATCTGACTATCTTGTAGAAGACAAACTTAACCAATGTTTAGCAATAACACCGGATCCTACGCAATGCCTTAAGAAACCAACCCTAGACCTGAAAACACTTCCCAAAAATCTGAGATATGAATTCCTAGACTTAGAACTTGAACGACCAGTGATAGTTAATGCTGACCTAGGAAAACTCGAAACAGAAAAACTCCTGCATATCTTAAGAAAATATCCAACCGCACTAGGTTACAACATCACCGATCTTAAAGGAATAAGTCCCTCTATTTGTATGCACCGCATCATGCTAGAAGAAGACTGTAAAACTTCTAGGGAACACCAGAGGAGACTAAACCCGATCCTGAGTGAGGTAGTGAAGAAGGAAATAACCAAGTTATTAGAGGCAGGTATCATATACCCTATATATGATAGCAAATGGGTTAGTCCTGTACACGTAGTACCAAAGAAAGGAGGTGTAACAGTCATTGAAAATGAAAAAGGAGAAACTATAACCAAACGAATCGAATCGGGATGGAGAATGTGCATTGACTATAGGAAACTAAACAAAGCAACCCGAAAAGATCATTTCCCTTTACCATTCATTGACCAGATGTTAGAACGATTAGCAAAACATTCTCATTTCTGCTATCTAGACGGTTACTCAGGTTTCTTTCAAATACCGATTCACCCTGATGACCAAGAAAAGACAACGTTCACGTGTCCTTTTGGTACCTTCGCTTATAGACGAATGCCGTTTGGCTTGTGTAATGCTCCTGCAACCTTCCAACGGTGCATGATGGCAATATTCGCCGATTTTCTAGAAAACATCATGGAAGTATTTATGGATGACTTTTCCGTATGCGGACAAAGCTTTGAAGAATGCCTTGAAAACCTAGAAAGAGTTCTAGAGCGATGTGTGAAAGTAAACCTAGTACTTAATTGGGAAAAATGCCACTTTATGGTACAAGAAGGAATTGTTTTAGGACACATCATCTCGAACAGAGGAATTGAAGTAGACAAAGCCAAAATAGAGGTAATCGAAAATCTTCAACCCCCGAAAATTGTGAGAGAAGTACGAAGCTTCTTAGGACATGCCGGTTTTTATCGACGATTCATTAAAGACTTCTCTAAAATAACTAAACCTTTGACCGGGCTATTAATGAAAGATGATGAATTCATATTCGATAATAGATGTTTAGAAGCATTTCAAACGCTTAAACAAGCACTGATCTCCGCGCCCATAATGCAGACACCAGATTGGAATGAACCATTCGAAATAATGTGTGATGCCAGTGATTACGTTGTAGGTGCTGTTTTAGGACAACGAAAGGATAAAAAGCTTCACGTTATATATTACGCAAGTAGAACTCTAGATGAAGCACAAATGAATTACGCCACAACCGAGAAATAACTTCTAGCAGTAGTGTTTGCGCTAGATAAATTTCGTTCTTACTTGGTCGGAGCCAAAATAATCATCTACACTGACCACGCTGCTATCAAATACCTCTTAACAAAAAAGGATGCTAAACCTAGACTCCTAAGGTGGATCCTGTTGCTACAAGAGTTCGATTTGGAAATCAAAGACAAGAAAGGAACTGAAAACGTAGTAGCAGATCACCTCTCTAGACTTGAGAACCTTGAACCGGAAAGAACATCGATCAACGATGATTTCTCGTACGATAAACTTATAGCTACTTTGGAAGAAAATAAAGTTGATAAACAGGTAGAAACCACCTTAGCTATATCTGTTACACCGTGGTACGCTGACCTCGTCAATTATTTAGCCGCCGGAATAGTTCCACCTACCTTATCCTACCAGCAGAAGAAACGATTCTTCTATGACATAAAACACTATTACTGGGATGACCCCTTACTTTTTAAAAGAGGCCCCGATGGTATTTTCCGTCGGTGTATACCCGAAGAAGAGGTAGAAAATATAATCCAACACTGTCACTCCGCTCCTTATGGTGGACATGCAAGTACATCCAAGACCTGCTCTAAAATCCTACAAGCCGGTTTCTATTGGCCAAATATATGGAAGGATGTACATGCAGCTATTAAGAAATGTGACAGATGTCAACGCACAGGAAACATATCTAGACGTGACGAGATGCCACAAAAGGGCGTTTTGGAAGTAGAGATTTTCGACGTGTGGGAATAGACTTCATGGGACCGTTTCCATCCTCTTTCGGTAACAAATACATACTCGTGGCAGTTGACTACGTATCAAAATGGATTGAAGCTATAACTTCTCCAACAAACGACACACGAGTAGTAACTAGACTCTTTAAGAATATAATATTTCCAAGGTTTGGTGTCCCAAGAATAGTAGTTAGTGATGGTGGATCGCATTTCATATCCAAGGTACTCGAAAAACTACTACTTAAGTATGGCGTAAGACATAGAGTAGCGACACCTTACCACCCTCAAACCAATGGGCAAGTGGAAGTGTCTAACAGAGAAATCAAACAGATATTAGAGAAAACAGTCGCCACTTCAAGGAAAGATTGGTCATTGAAATTACCAGAAGCTTTATGAGCTTATCGAACTGCTTATAAAACTCCCATAGGGACAACCCCATTTAAGCTCATTTATGGAAAATCCTGTCACCTCCCGGTAGAATTAGAAAATAAAGCCTATTGGGCTATTAAAAATCTAAATTTAAACTATAAAGCCGCCGGTGAAAAGAGAATCCTTGATATAAGAGAATTAGAGGAACTCAGAAGAGACGCTTACGAAAATGCCAGAATCTACAAAGAAAGAACAAAACAATGGCATGACAAGCGCATATCAAGGAAAATCTTCAAACAAGGCGATACAGTCCTTTTATTTAACTCTAGGCTAAAGTTATTCCCGGGAAAACTATGATCTAGATGGTCAGGTCCTTTTCAAATCACCAATGTTTTTCCCAGTGGAGCAGTAGAAATTAAAGGCAAATCTATGGAACCATTTACCGTAAACAGGAAACGTCTAAAACATTATCACTATGCAGAAAACAATGAAGATTCGCAAGTCTTGCACTTAGACGAAATACCTCCAGAACTTATAAATTATAATTGATAGTTTTTATGTCGAGCTTGCGACATTAAACAAAGCGCTTAGTGGGAGACAACCCACAAATATTTTATTTTTTTCTATTATTATTTTTCTATTTCTTCCTTAATTATTCTTTTAATTTTTGTTTAGTATTCATTCTTAATTTATTTTTATTTATTAAAAACTTTTCTCTTCTTCTTTCGGCATTTGGCCAAATCCTGACTAAAGCTCTTGTTTTTCTTTTCTCTAGCTAACATTAACCTGATGGGACAAATTGATCGTATGGGTATCAAATTCAGAGGAACAGCTCAGAAACAAAAGTTTGAGGAACTAGCCACGAGAGAGATGCTACCTAGTCTGTATGCTGATGACTGGGCAATGACTGCCCTTGGACTAAGACAAAGTGTCCTGTATTTGCTGAGTCAGATAGGGTGGGAAACCGCTCCTATCCATAGAAAATTTGTCACTTACCGGAGACTAACTCTAGAATTCCTTAGTTCTCTGATCTATCTACCCAGCCATGGGAAAGGAATAAGCAGAGGTTTCATCCAGTTCAGAATGTTTAACATGGAGTACCAATTTAATATTCAAGACTTTACCAACCTTTTAGGTTTTCCTACATCCTTTGACACATTCACAGTGAGCCAAGAAGAACTTTTTGAATATAGAGAACTTGAACACTTTTGGGGAAGCTTGACTGGAAATGACGATCCCGAGGAACATGAGTTTCTCTCTGGAAACATACATAACCCGGCCTTCCGTTATTTCCATAAGATCCTGACCCACACCTTATTTGGGAAGAAGCCAAACAGTACCACAGTTTCACGTGATGAACTCTTCATCATATTTTGTGCTTCCCCGAACCGTCCAGTAAACGGTGCCACTTTTATGTTGGCAAATTTAGACCACCTTATCCAAGATGAACGAGCACCAATTCGAATAGGCGGCTTGATAACCATGATCGGTAATGCTATCGGATTACGTCAGCCTATGCTTGACCTAAGCCCTTTTTGTGGCATTACTACTATGAGTATACCCTTCCTCTTCAACACTATGTTTATAGCAAACCTAGGATCTGACGAGTTTGAGCTTATAATTAATAACCAAGTTCTTTGCCTATTCACCATGCCCGATCCTAGGACTAGTGTTCATAACCGCAATAACTGGCTCTACAATCTGAACGAAACCCCCTCTCCTGCTAGATCCACTGAATCCATCCAGGACTATGAGATTTGTGATGACCAGATTCCTTGTGCTGAATCAGACCCTCAGACACCATCTGGTTATTATGATATTGATCCTCCTCCTCAACCTGTTCAGACCGAAGAATCGGCAATACCCGACCTTAGACATCATATGCCCGGAACTGATTATAACATCGCCATTGAAGCTTTGATGTCAGAACAAGAAGCCCTCAGAGAAGAGTTCTCTAACATGAGACACGAATTTCTGGGACACATGAACAGTATGACAAATCAGTTTCACGAGTTGCTATACCGTGTTAACTCCTTTGCTCCTCCGGCCAGAGATCGTGCAGATGGATAGAAGTCGTTTTTCTTAGTTATCTAGTTTTAGTTAGTTTTATTATTTAATGTTATTTCAAATTATGTTCGTATTTGTTTCTCTTTCGCATTTTTGTTTTTTCTCCATTATTACATTATGATTATTTTATGAAGCTATTGAATTATCCTATTTTATTATGAATTATGCAATATCTATCAAAAAATGCTCTCTACTGTTGCTGCCTACATAAATTATTAACAATATAATATATTTATGCACTATTATACAAAGTAGAATAGCATGCAGGGAAATTTAATTAGCAAAATAAAATAATCTGAAGCAAAACAAAATAAATAATAAAAATAAATTACCAAAATCATTATGAAGAACGCAAGCAGAAACCATGCCAAAAAGACTGTGTGACGAGCGTCACACAACCTATCACGGACGTCACGCCAAGTGCCTGTGACGCCCGTCATGCCCCTGTAACGAGCATAACGCCTTCTGAACATGTTAACGTTACAAAGCCGTTGGAGACGAACGTTACATCCCTACACCTTTTTACCTTCCCCATTTATTCACATTTACCCACATTTATTTACTTTTCAACCACTCCCTTTCCAACTTCAAATTTTTTCCTATAAATACCCACCATACCTTTCTTCCTACATCACAACTATTCTATACAATCAAATATATTTTCTTTTCTTTCCTAATTACTTCTTCCAACTCATTCATCAGTATGGCGGGAAATCAAAATTTTGGAAACATCATCTTCCGATCTGAAGATGATAACTATCAAAGGGAGCAGTTCGAGCGTTTCCAACAACGAGGTGTCACCTCTACCAGGTATCCTGATTCAACTTGTTTACAACAATTAGGATTACTTCAAGGTATCGAGTGGATGCTCCGCCTTGCCGATCTAACCTTTCTATGCACGCATAATCAACCCGCCTACCCATCCCTAACCTTAGAATTTTTAAGTTCCTATGCGTACAACACTCCCACCGGTGAGGACGAATTCTTAACCGGTACCGCGACCTTCCGTATGTTCAACACCGAGTACTCCCTATCCCAAAACCAATTGAGTACCATGCTACAATTCCCCATAGAAGGTCAAGTCTACCCCAGAATCCCTCCAAACCTAAACTGGAACACAGTTGCCGCTTTCGACCTCTTTAGGAAAATATCTGGTGTAGACGCCAACAACTGGGAAGAGCTCCTTGATTCCCATATACATAACCCAACTATCCGGTACTTTATCCGCATCCTACAAAACACAGTTTTTGGAAGACCGAACAATAGCAAGGTCAACGCAAAGGAACTATTCTTCCTCGAATGCGTCTTCGAACCGAATGCTAAGGTAAACGCCGCCTCCTTCCTATTTCATCATATCCGCACCTTATATGCTAGAGGCCGTCAACCTTTTGTAATTGGTGGATTAATCACCACCATAGCACTTGGCTTAAACCTAGGGGACCGACTCCAAACTTTAGAATCTTTACCTCCCCTCTTTATGGATATAAGCTACTGTCGGTCCAGCCGCCTAATAAAGAACAGAGTAGGCGGAAAATATTACCTTATGGTGAATAACCAGGCAGTCCCAAGCGTAGTTCTACCCAACATTTCCTTAACCGATGTCACAAATCCCAACCGCCACCTCTATGATCTGAATGCTCCCGAAGCGACCGAGCCTTCACATACAAACCCGTCTACCGACGAGTTCGAAGAAATGGAGCAAGGTGATAACGCTCCTGCACAACAATCAGTCCCGCTCAACCCTTCCGATAATGCAGCTGGCCCATCCTCACGACGTCGTCGACGAAGAAGGCCTGCAACCAACGACGACATCATGGATGCTATTGACAGTATGCAAGCACAGAATCTCGAAATGATGCAAATGATGCGCCAAATGCAACAACAACAGGAAGAGAGGAATGCCATAACCGACCAGCGGTTCACTGATTTGCTTAGCAGGTTCGACAACTTAGAAGTACATCAACGATCACCAGGTCCAAGAACAAGAGGCGACAGGCAACCTTAACTTTAGTTTTTTTCCTTTCTTTTTGTAATTCATTTCTTTTCCTTAAAACATTGGGGACAATGTTTCATTCAAGTATGGGGGGGAAACCGTGTTCTTTCTATCCTCCTTTTTCTTTTTCAAGTATGTATCTTTCTTTTCATTGTTATTTCCCTTATAAAAAAAACAAAAAAAAATATAATAAAATAATATTTCTTATAATATAGATTTATTTTAAGTTAAGTCCCAAGTGTGAAAATTTTCTATTATCTATTCCCTCAATTTTCTTGAGCCATAACAAAAATTCAACACACCCAATAAGTATAAAGGTCGCTTATTTTATAAAACTTGAGTGAAATCAAGACAAAAATTATTACCATAACAACGCTCTAAGAACCTCAACATGTTAGATCAGGATAAGTACCTATTATATCAATCCCTTGAACTTTTAGTTTTATAGTAACCCCGAGTAGTTTATACGAGAAGTCAGCACCATCTTAATAGCAAACTACGTGGAGAGCCGATGAATATAAGTGAATGATTCCCAAAGTAACATAAAAAATATATATATATCAGGAAATGCACTAATTAAGTTAGGTGATCCTTACCGGATCATTTAATCTAAAGGTTGCAGATCATACAAAAGCATAATATGAAAGATCCATTATGAGTTGGTTCAGCAGGTATCTGGTACTGAACTTGGTAGGGAGGACTACGGTCCGATCCCCCGCAATTTGCAATGGACTGAATAACGAAGTTATCCGACTTATGTACCAGAACTTCTAGCTAAAAGGGGATCAGAATCACTAACCGGTTACTCCATTATGTGCGCGAAAAGATAAAGGGCTTAATGTGATTTCGCTAGAATGAAAACGGGTGAAATAAGAGTAAAGGAACTAGGATAGCTATAATGGCATTACTCGAACTGGTTTGCATAAGGTGGGGTTGTCTGAGATTGTGACGGTGGTTGTTGATGTCAAGATTAAACTCAAGTTACTTCTAAACAAGGTTTACATGCAACCTAGTACGAATTGATGTGTGTTTTGAAATTTCATCTGGCTAAAATTTTTAAAACAAGTTCTATACTGTATTTTGCTTGAGGACAAACAAAGATCTAAGTATGGGGGAGTTTGATAACATGAAATAGTATCACATTCTAGGACTCAATTTAATTAAATTATATTATTATTTACTTCAATTTATTTCATTTTATTAGATATTACGCGGTATTTTCTTTCTATTTATCTCAGGTGGTTTATTTGAAGCACAAGTAAAAAAAAGGAAGAAAAGGAGGTGCAAAAAGGAAAGAAAAGAAGCAAATATCAAAAGCCAAAGCCCAGCCCAAAAAGCACAGGCGCTGTGCCTGTGACGAGCGTCACAAAGGCTGTGATGAGCGTCACGCTTTACACAATTGTGTGACGAGCGTCACACATGGTGTGACGGACGTCACACCATCCCCCTATATTTTTGGCACCAGGAACGCAACAGACCACGTTGAAGCTACTTTCACGCTTGACCCTTGGAACGTGAAGACCATTTACACGGAAAACCCTTGGAAGCAGTTACAAAAAGTAGCAGTATAAATAGTAGCTTTTTGGAAAGCTCTCGGTTCCACGCTTCTTCGCCGTTTTCTATTTTTCGCATTTTTTTCTCTTCCAGCAGTACAAGCACATTTTTACAGCATTACTTTTACGATTTTTATATTGTTTCCTTTGCAATTTCTATTTTCTTTTTCAGCACTTAGTTAATTCTTTTTCGCACAATAGTTTCTACACCGGAAACTATTGTGTACCTTTCACCGGATCTAACCTTACGTTAGAATCTAGTTTTTTATTCCTTCGCTTTTATTTTTCTGTTTGATTGAAGAATTCAAGAACAAATCCAACCGGCCTGTGGTGGAGTGTTCAAGACTGCTATTTAATTTCTCAGGTTCTTTAATTATTATTTGAATTTATATATGCCCTGCTTTACTGTTTATTTATATTATTTGCCTGAGATGAATCTGTTTATGCATGATAATTATTTAAGTCTGTTTAGCATGTTTGGCTAATTTATTTAGGTATCGGTATGTAGAGTAAGCGGAATGAAGGAATCAAAACCAAGTTGGTTTAATTAAGTTTAAAATTAAAATCACTCCTTTTTACGGTCTCAATTTACAGGTTTAATAACAAGGTTTTTGTACGAAAGTAAAAGACATAAAGAAGTTAAAAGCAATAGAACGAGAGTTTGAGTTTTTGACTGGACAGTGTAAATTGGACATTAATTCTAGATCAGGGCGAGAGCAATTTTTAGAGTTAATTAAATTCTAATCTTTTTCAAAAAGTATTTTTAAAGATTGAATGTGAGGACGAGAGTTAAGCATTTGAATTTAATTATATAACCTAAGTCAACAGAGCGAGAGTTTGAGATAAGGGTGTTTAAACGATTAGTGTTTTCTTAAAAAGAGTTTCTACGGATTCTATTGTTTTCAAAAAGTGGTTTTTGACTTAACTAATAAGTGACAGCTACGTTAATATAAAATCATAGTTTATTCAACAGAGCGAGAGTTTGAGATAAAACTTTTAATCAATAGTGTCAACTGAAAGGATTTATTTTAAAACCAAGAAACCAACAAAGAATTGAGTCCCTAATTACGACGAACTACATACCGATATCCGCTTATTAGATATTTATTTTAGATCTTATTTTAGTTTTAGCTTTTCCCCCAAACAATAAAAGTATTACCTGCCTTAGCTTTACGAAGTAACCTTAGATAACGGTATATCGATTCATAAGTCCCTGTGGGATCGATATCTTTTAAAACTACGCGATAGAACTGTGCACTTGCAGTTTGTACCCCAAATTCGACTCATAAAGTCGCGATCAATATTATCGACAATTATGGTGAATTCTCTAATGTGCCCCTCATTGGTACACTAGGAGGAATCAACTACAATTCTGCTTTGGATCATCATCAACTTGGGTTCCCCTTGAGAGACAAACCTAATAACACTCAGTTAGAAGGTATTTTCTATCAAGAGGATAAAGATCCCCAACATTCGAAGCAGAAGATAACGTACGCTTGGCATAAGGTGCACATGAAAGGAAGATCTGAGCTTGGACTGCGCAACTGTGTATCTTTGGAAGCTTACACTATTTGGGTGAAGAAGAGAGCTTTGGAGTTGAAGATGTTGTATGCTTGTGAAAGACCTATGTCTTTGGTTGTGGCTGAGCCATCAACTTTCCCTAACCAAGATATAGAGGAGTTGGAAGATGCACTCACTAAGATGAAATAAGAAAGAGATATGTGGGAATAGCGGTTTCATGCTTTAAGCTGAAAGCATGAGGAGTTGCAGCTTGAGTCAAAGGACCAGGATTCGCTTATTGAACTTCTTGAAGACCGAGCAGTGAAGAGACAGAGAGAGCTAGAGGACTTACCTTCCTCTAGCATGCCTCAGCCTTCTGGTGCTTGGAAGAAGATTGTTGATCAAGTTGTCCTTGAGAAAGCTCAAATGAAGACATCTTTTGAGATCGAGATCTGACGCATCTGAAGGAAGTACGCACCCACAGCCAGATTATCTGATGTCGTTGCTAAAGGGTCCTTAGGATGATTAGTTTCCTTTTCTCTTGTATTTATATTTTGGTTTCTGAAATTGTACTTAGTGTAATCCTTCCAAATTTTATGAATAAAAAGAGATTTTATGGTCAATCAAATTGTTACTATTGTTATTATTTAATATTTGCAAATAGAACTTCGTATGTTCCTTAAAATTAAATAAACAAAAACTATGCATTTCATGCATCATTTGCATAGCAGGTTTTCGTCCGCCAGATGTCTTATCGGTTATTCTTCTGTGCTTCAGCCAAGCTGACTCATCGATACAATACTCGTGATAATCAACTGAAGATCATGGAGCACTTAGATCAAGAGAATAGAGAGCTGAAGGATGAAATTGCATGGTTAACTGCTATGATGGAGTCTGTTCTTGCTGCACAGAATCAGTCTTCACCAACTCCTGCAACTCCTCCCCAGAGGACTGTTACTTCTGAGGTTGCTACCTCGATTGTTCCTATTGCTGCCAGCCAATCCGGTCCTTCCTTGCCTACTGGATTCCCTTGGGGAATCTCGTCCAACTTTATGCCTGAAGGGTATGCACCCACCTTTGTCTCTCTGCCGGCATCTAGCCCAGTCATGTCAGTGCCACATCTAGTTATTCATACTCTGCCTCGTGTTGAGGACACCATCTACCATTCTGAGCCATCTGAGGGACCAAATGTATATGAGAAAATGGACGAAATGAAGGATCAGTTCCTCGATTTGCGAAAAGAGTTGAAAACTCCAAGAGGAAAGGATTTGTTTGGGAAGAGTGTTATTGACCTCTATCTAGTGCCTAATGTGAAAATCTCGATGAAGTTCAAAGTCCATGACTTTGAAAAGTATAAGGGAAACACTTCTCCACTAAGCCACCTTGTGATGTACGCCATAAAGATGTCAACTCAAACTGATAATGATTAGTTACTGATTCACTACTTCTAAGACAGCCTGGCTGGTGCTGCTTTGAGATGGTATATGGGGTTGTACAGTGCAAGTGTCTGTACTTTCAATGATTTGGGTGAAGCCTTTGTCAAGCAGTACAAGTATGATGTGGATATGGCGCCTGATAGAGACCAGCTGAGGTTTATGTCTCAGAAGGATAAGGAGTCATTCAAGGAGTATGCTCAAAGGTGGAGAGAACTTGTTGCCCAGATTAGTCCACCATTGGAAGAAAAAGAGATGACAAAGATTTTCTTGAAGACCCTAAGTTTATTTTATTACGAACGTATGATTGCCAGTGCCCCCAATGACTTTACCGAAATGATAAATATAGGGATGAGGTTAAAAGAAGGAGTCATTGAAGGACGTCTTTCCAAGGAAGAAGCATCGTCCAGTAAGAAGTATGGGAGTAGTTTCTCCAAAGGAAGGATGGGGACACTAATTCAGTATCTGTAGGGAGGCAGAGGATGCCTGATGTCATAAAAAGTTCTCGACCTCGTCAACATCAACATCAAGTTTCTTCAGTAATTCCAGTTTTTTCCAACAATTCCAACAATCAATTTGTTCCGATTCAACAAGAACAACGTCAACAACAACCGCAACAAAGAACCAACTTCAACAACAACAAAAATAATAACCAACAAAATTTTGAGAGGAAGAAGGTCTTATTTGACCCTATTCTTATGTCCTATGCAGAATTATACCCATCTTTGGTTCTCAAGAACCTCATCCAACCAAGAAATCCTCCGCAAATTTTCGAGCCACTTCCATGGTGGTTCAAACCTAAACTTCGATGTGCCTTTCACCAGGGAGCCCTTGGCCATGACATAGAAAACTGCTACCCGTTGAAGTATGAAGTACAAAATCTTGTGAAGAGTGGGATGGTGTCCTTTTAGGATCGAGCACCTAATGTGAAAGCTAATATGTTGCCTGCTCATGGTAATGCTTCAGTCAATATGGTAGATGGTTGTCCTGGGGAGTATAAAGTGTATGATGTTCGCCATATTAGACAATCTTTGGTGGAAATCCATAAAGATATTTGTTTGATCAGTGACTGTGAGCATTACCATGATGGTTGTGTGATATGCAACATGAACCCTCGAGGATGTGTTATTATCAAGAGGGATATTCAGAGGTTGATGGATGAAGGTCTTATCCAGATTTGTCAGTCAAGAGAGGTAAATGATGCGAATGTAATTGTGTCGGTGTTTAAGACCCCTGAGCGGGTAGTTATATAGTTCGACAGCAACAACAACAACAGTGTTAATGGATCGGTATCGCTGTTGGTAATACAGATAGAGGGCCTTGTTCCATATGCATCCGATAAAGCTGTGCCTTATCAGTATAACGCCACAATGGTGAAGAATGGTCAAAAAGTTCCTTTACCAGTAGCAGATTTTGTGATAAATATAGCTGATATTGCAAAGGTGATCCGTAATGGTGGTGTTTTTGGTCTGGTCTTTCCGAAAGAGATAGAGGACGCTGTAGCTAGTAAGAGGGTGGAGATGCTAGTGGTAAATCTAGTTAATGCTCCAGTATGTCAGTCTGGTGAATCCAGCAAACTGAAGTTAATGATGATGATGAGGTATTGCGTTTGATAAAGAGAAGTGAGTTTAATATGGTGGAGCAGCTGCTCCAAAGCCCGTCAAAGATCTCCGTGTTGTCCCTATTGATGAATTCTGAAGCACATAGGGAGGCGTTGAAGAAATTGCTTGAACAAGCCCATGTTAAGCACGATGTTACTGTGGATCAGTTTGACCAGATTGTTGCTAACATCACTTCTTGCAATAATTTGAGTTTTTATGATGAAGAGCTTCCCGAGGAAGGCAAAAATCACAATCTAGCGCTCCATATTTCTATGAACTGCAAGGAGGACGCGCTATCGAATGTGTTGGTCGATACTGGTTCATCTCTGAATGTTCTTCAAAAGTCAACTTTGTCCAGACTTTCTTATAAAGGCGCCCCGATGAGGTACAATGGCGTGATTGTCAAAGCGTTTGATGGTTCTCGTAAAAACCGTCATTAGTGAAGTGAACCTTCTAGTTAATATAGGTTCGAGTGACTTCCAAATTATTTTTCAAGTGATGGATATCCACCCAGCCTATAACTGCTTGTTGGGAAGGCCATGAATTCATGAAGCTGGAGTTGTGACGTCTACTCTGCACTAGAAGTTGAAATTTGTGAAGAACGGCAAGCTTGTCGTTGTTGGTGGAGAAAAGGCATTATTAGTGAGCCATTTGTCATCCTTTTTGTATGTTGAAGCTGAGGAGGAGGTTGGAACGTTGTTCCAAGCCTTGTCTATTGCTGAAGTAAAGAAAACCAGGGCACCTATGTCCTCTCTCAAGGATGATCAGAAGGCTATTGAGGCTAGAAGGGTTGATCAGTGGGGCCAAATGATAAAGATTGTTGAGAACAAGAATAGGGCCGGATTGAGATTTAAACCAGGGCCGTTCAACGTCAAAGCTGAAGATGTGCAACCGAGTTTTCGTAGTGGAGGGTTCATTCATGGGAATGATCAACACTCAGCTGCTATTATCGAAGACAGTGATGATGAAGGCGAAGCTTGTGCCAACTTTGTGACGCATGGCCATATTTGCACCAATTGGGTTATTGTTGATATTCCTACTGTCGCATTACGCGAAAAACCGGCGGGAAACAAGAACAACAGAGCCGCCACCGTGCGTTATTTATCCCAAAAGAGGGAAAGGAAACGCTCGAAGTAAACCTGGAAAAAGCATGGTCTCGCGACCAAAGAGAATGGGATCGGGAGTCGGTTATGCGAAGGGAAGGTATTAGCACCCCTACGCATCCGTCGTACTCGACGGGATCCACGCACAAAAGGAAGGAAAATGGTTGCTAAAACACTGCTCAAACACACATCAAACACTGGCTGAAAGAGACACAAGAAAACAAACAAGACTGACTCGGCAGAATATCGCATCCTGGGCCTACTTAGTCTATCAAGCATAAACATCAGAGTCAAAGTAGTTCGGACTGGGGGAAAGCACATGCTCGCTAGGATGTCGCATCCTATGCATGCGAAGAATCAGAGCATTCGTAGCTCGGCTCACGCACGCCAAACAAAACCACACAGGCAAACGTGGAACCCGAATGCCAATTGCTGGGCTTACATCAGCTTCCGAACCAAACACACTCACATTGGAACCCGAACGCCAATCGTTGGACTTATATCAGCTTCCAAGCACACAACAAGAGGATACGGAATGCCAATCGCTGGGCTTACATCCATCTCCTGACACACGCAAAGACAAAACAAAAAGAGCGCCCGGAGAGATCAGCTCATCTCCTGCCTACGTACCTCATCTGGTATGAGGATCAGGGCGACGTAGTTCCCCTACGAAGGGACACAGGACTAGCCTAACCAGATAACAGAGGGAGACACAACTAGGGAGACTACGACTCGAGCCTAGATGTTATCATGCAAAATCATCCCTAAGTTAAGGTTTCTAGCTAACTTGCACAGGAAGCAAGCTATCCTAAACATGACTGCACAGGAAGCAAGCCAAACTAAACCTAACTTGCACAGGAAGCAGGCTAAAACAAACACACAAGCACAAATAGCACACACTATATGCAATCAGTTGGCTCAATCAAGGTTAGGTTTTAGTCGAGGGGTCATGTCAACCTCGACAAACAAACCACTGTAACAGGGCGAGGTTAGCTCTTAACCTTGACATTGAGAGTCAAGGTGAAGCAGATGAAAGGTGAGTGAAGATGAGACTTCACAGCTCTTATCCCTGGCCTGGGAGAGCTTAAGACATGAATGTGTGGGTTCAGAAGGTGGGAACCCTTCTACACATATGACTGACACAATGTACAATGATCTTGGGCTAGTATCTGCAATGCATCAACACAGTAGTGTGAGCAAAGCAGATGACACACAGAATAGCAGGGGATGGATTGCACATCCCTGGTATCTGCCAATGCCTCTTCACTTAGGAGGTCTTTGGATATGTACAAGGACAAATGTAAACAAACACAAACATTGCCTCTTAAGGAGGACTTCAGACAGGTGCCTGGCCAAGTAACAGGCCAGGTCTTCCAGACTACATGGAGTTAGGATATTATACCTCAATGCAAATGCTCTTAAGAAAAGCAAAGCAAGTTCTCAATGGAACTAAAGCAACTAATGTACCTGAAATCAATCAAATACAATCAGTACTCAGACAAACCAAAACCAAACAGCAAAGATCAACAGTTAATCTGTACAGGCAAACAATAATCACAATGCACAAAGGGTGCAAGCCATATGGCACAAACTCAAGTTTTAAAACCTACAAAACAAAGTCAAAGTTAGTCATGAACAAGCAACAAGTCAACTCCAATTGAGTAAGCATCATCAAGCATAGGCCATTGTGCTATTAACCTGAAACACAACTCAAATGTGAGAGCACAAACCACTAGTACAAGACTAGGGTCAAAATGATATCAAAAGGTCAAAACAGAACATGAGACTTATCCCAAAATCAATATCAAACAATTAGGAAACAAATCCAAGTGGTTTCACATTCATATCATTCATCATTATCATTTCATGAAGTAAAAGGCACAACACATGCAATTTGCAACCTCAAAGGACCAAACAGAATGATCACAATCAAATCAATACCAAAGCATTTCAATAAATCTTCAAAAAATTCATGATTAAACAGCATCCATAACATGTCAATCATACCAAATTTCAGCTCATTTGGGTTAAGGGAAGCAAGTCAATGAAATTCATAAAGTCAACACAAGTTCAAGCAAGCTCATTCATGGCATCAAAACAAGCATCAACTTCAATTAATCATAAAACAGAAACAAAACATGATAAATGAATGGGATTAAAACCATGGCAAACTTCAAGATGTCTATAATACTCATGCAAAATTTCAATTCCATCCAATTAATAACCAGAATTTCACAAATCAAATGAAAACATGTCTTACAAGAAGTCAACAATTGGTCAAACAGGGGAGAAATTATCCAACAAATAGGAAATGCACTCAAAAATTCCAGAAAAATTCATAAGCATTCTCAACATTCACAAGTATCCTCATGCAAAAATCCAGCTCAATTCATATTCAATAAGCATTGCAAATAAAATCAAAAAGATTCACAAGGAATGGTATGGCACAAAATGTAACACCTACAAAGATCATGTCATAACTCTCAATCCAGGAACTCAAAAATTACAAACCACATATCAAAATGACCAGGAGTGATTCTAGTTTATGCACAAAAAATTTCATTAATTTCTAATGAAGCATCATCATTTTATGAGCAAAAGAGTGAGCATGGTGCACAAGATGACATGTCAAAGCAAACCCTAGGCATTTATTTTTCCAGCCGTGCACAATATTATTAAAAATCATCAAAAAATTCAGGACATCACAAGGATCATGGCATAAAAAACTTCATGTAATTTGGATAAAAATTAGATGAGTTATGAATTTTCTAAAGTCAGCATACCAAAATGAAATGAAAATGGAAAACCAAATGAAATAATTGATTTAATATGTGACGCAGTGGCAGTTTTGTAATTACGAAGCTCACTAAGTGAAACGCCGCGTTTCACTTAGTGAGGTGGCGCGCTGTAATTCGCTTCATGGAGCAAAAACGCGAAACGCATGCAAGACATGGAGAGAACAGATCTACCACGAATTATGGGCAATATATTTAGGGTTTATGCAACATTCAATGTGTTCTTCATCAAATTTTCCAGCAAGAACATTTTGTAACCAAAATCAACAAACGATATACCATTATGTTCATCTCCTAATGCTCATCAATAATCCAACAATGATTTAGCCTAATCCAAACTATCATGAAAGAAACGAACAGAATAACATTCACATATGAAACTTAGATTCAATATAACTTTCACAATACTTGATGAAATTTCACGATTTAAAGTTCATTACAACCAGCATGGCAAGATCTATCCAAAGCATATCATGATTTCAACATTAGCAAGGTTCGAATTCCTACCTGATTTGAAGAACAGAGATGGATTCGTGATTTCCAGGACTTGTAAGCACGAAACAGCAGTTCCTTCAAGCTCCAATATGTGTATGGATGATGAATCGTGGCTCAAAGATGCTGGATGTAGCTCAAACAAATAGCTGCCATGGGAGGTGCTTGGATGTAACAGTCATGATTCAGCTGAAACAGTGATGAATCCTTGCTCCAGAAGCTACCACTACACTTGCAGATGATGAACCAAAGGAGAAAATGGCAAAGGAATGGGAGAAAATTCGCAGAAAGAGTGAAGAGCAAAATGGAGAGAAAATGCAATTTCTAGATCTAGATCTGTATGAATGAATCCTAATCCCATTTTCTGTTTTGATTATGTATATATATCCTCTGTTAATGAATTTTTCTAATCAAACTTAAACCAAACCAAAAGGATTAATGAATGCAAGTGTTATGTGCAAATGCTAAAATCACCTCCATGTGCATGGAGTGCATGCTACAGTGCACGAAAATGGGCCTAAGCAAACTCCAAATATCATTTTCAGTCAAATGCAATTAGTAGAAAGTGTAGAAAATGCTTAATTTGAAAGTCACTTTTTTAACCCTCCTTTTTTAATTCAAGTCACTTGAAAAAATGCCATTTTGATTGGATGATTCTTGATGAAATGTGATGAAGGATTTGGATAGAGCATGTCAAATTTGACTTGTAGCAAAAAACCTCACTCAATTTGGCCAAATGGTTCAAGAGTTATGCCACTTTGAAGTTCAAAAATTCTTGACAATGATTTGATCATAACTTGCCAACCACAAATGAGAAATGAGTGTTATTGGACTTTTTGGAAATGGGAGAACAAGATCTTCAACTTTCATGTTGAACAAAATTTCATTTGAAGCTTGTATGATGATGTAAATTTGAGGAGAAGAACTTTCCATTTTTGGCAATTTCCAATTACAGGTCACTTACTTTTTTTGGAAACTTTTCATCTGACCTCAAATTCTTCAATCTTGATCTTTGAAATGTCAAGTGAGACTTGTATGGACATGAATGAAGCCTTTCAAACCATCTCCCACCTTCAAATCCTTGATTTCAGGCACAGTTGACCACAGTTGACCACAGTTGAATTTCTAGGGTTTCTGGTGGATTGAACAATGACTGATGACTTCTGAGCACCCAATCTTTGACCAAACCACTTCAAAAGGACACCTAGGTCATGTGAACATGTTGGACCGACCCTAGGGCTTTGCTTCCTTGAGAAATTCACCTGCTTGCTTTGTTTGACTGATCCCCCTAACCAGTTGACCTAATTTGTCTGATGGCTTGCACTTGGGCAAAGGACAATGTAATGCTATGCAGTGGACTATGTTATGTTAATGACCTAATATGAAAATGAATGTACAAAAGGTAGGTGCAAATTTGAGGTGCTACAGCTGCCCCTATTCAATCAACTGGGAACCCGAATGGATGAGAGCAACGGCTGTCAGACTTTCAGGGTAAACAGGGATTGAATACCGAAGAACCGTAGAAATTTGCACTCTGCTGGATATGATACAAGAAAATCCAAGTCATTTACCGATGACGGTTGCACGACAACTTCAGAAAAGCGAACTCATTTACCGATGGCTAAATACTGGAAACTTGATATTTACCGATATCCACTTCAGCGAAACCATTTACGTATGGCTGCTGGGAAACAATCTTGATATTAAAAGGAAGCAGGACCATTTACCGATGGTGGCTTCAAAGATACTTGATATTTACCGATATCAATCTTGAGGATTCGATATTTACCGATATCGAAGAAAGCGGGGCCATTTACCGATGGCGGCTAAACTGGGCATTCGATATTTACCGATATCGAAGCAAACAGGGCCATTTACCGATGGCGTCTCCACCCGGGGAGGAAAAAGATATTTGCAAATGGAATTAGACAAGACGTTTACCGACGACTCTTGGGGATTTTTGATTTTATCAACAGGGGAATACACACGATCAGACATTACCGATGACTGGGATGAGACTCGATGTTTACCGACATCGAACGATGATGTTTACCGACATCCAAAAACGACCAGACATTTACTGATGACTGGGGAAACACTCGACCAGACGTCAACGGACGACAGGGAGAGGCTTGACGTTTATCAACACCAACGGAGAGGTGAGCACTTCACTGGGGAAGGAAAAACAAATACTTGCAACTGGAAACCAGACAGGACGTTTACTGACGACTCTACTGGGGATCTCTAGCTGGGGAATTATCAGACATTTACCGATGACTGGAAAAAATTCGACGTTTACCGACATCGAAAGATGATGTTTACTGACATCAAACAAAGGCGACCAGACATTTACCGATGACTGGGATGAGACCTGATGTTTACCGACACTGACAGGATGGTATTTACCGACACCAAAGAAAGAACACACGCGGGTGCCGACATGACACTTACTGGCATCACGAGAAAGACATCTTCAATACGTCAAGGCAAGGCTGACCACTTGCTGGGGATCGCATTAGGGAGAAACAAGCTTTCCGTTCTCGGACGGGTGAGGAAATAAACCTCTCTGGGGAATATCAATCCTGAATGCTGTCAGGAGCACTGTAGCAACTGTGCTATACAGATGTTGAACAACGATCCGCTTCTGCCGGGGAATACGGTCTAATTGGGTTAACACATGAATGCATATGTTTGAATTTTTCTATGGCGTGATGCTCCATATTGAATGGAAATGCTACGCAGTTTGAGGATGCAATGATCACTACATGCAAAATGCAAAGGATGAACAGCTCCGGCTTGGGAGCCAAAACTGATCAGATACTCCAACTCTGTGGGGAGACTCTGCTGAGGAGTACTCTGCGGGGAGAGCACCGACTTCTCACTCATGCTGAAGAAAAGCACTGCTGCTGGGGAAAGGATAAACTCCGCTGGGGACATTCTTCAAAGGACCTAATCCACTCGGGGACTCAACTTGGGGGAACAACCAATACAACTCGTTGGGGACGAACCAAGGCGAATGCGCTGAGGAGTAAACAAAACAACTCGCTGGGGAGTAATAAGGCGACTTGCTAGGGACAACCTGGTGACTTCACTGGGGAGAGCCAACCAGTCCACAAGTAGGAAAAACTCTGCTTTGGGGAATAAATGCTACTCCGCTGGGGACGACCCATCCAGTCCATAGATAGGATAACTGCTGGAGATAAATTTCATTGAACCCGCTCCACTCGGGGGCTCGCTGAGGAAAATCATCAATACCAATCTCTGCTCAAGTGCTAGGGAAAGCAACCCTGTTGGGAATAACACACCACTCTGCTGAGGAAAAGCACAACTCTGGTGGGGAATAAACTACTGACACCTCCGCTGGGTATAGGCAATCCTTTAGACTTGCTGGGGGGGTAGAATAGCCTATCCACAAACGTTTCCGCAGGGGAACATAGCTCTGATAGCTTCCATACTTGCCTAGGGAAATACCTGCTGGGGAAATGTCCTCACATATGCCAATCTACAAAACAGCACAACAAAATGCCCCCAGGGGATACATGGACAAGATACGCTCAAGTGTCCTCAACATTCAAAATGATTTTCAAGTGTTTTGTCTTTCTTCACGTTATTGTTTAGCCTTCATGTTCTTATATGCAATGCTTATCAAAAATTCGGACGTTTTTGCAAACAAAACAGTAAAAATAAAAACAAGAGAGCTATTTATCTAAATAACGACTTTTATTGATTGAAAATGTGCCTGAAAAGGCAAATACATTGGGAAGCAATTCCTAGAAAGAGGCAATTGCGCACAAAAGGAAAATAAACTATCCTAATGGCAATGTGAACACGGCATCCACTATTTCCCAATTCTGTTATAACTCACAGATCATCAGTTTTTCTCCCAACTCCTTGCTTTCTGAGAAGAATGACTGGACCAATCACATCTTTCGAGATGGCAGACGACGAAGCGCGATGAAGTACAGATAACTCAGACTGTAGTCTTCGCTCTAATCCCTCTTTTGCCTGGATCGCCCTTTCGGGTTTTCAATCCACCGGGATACCCATTTTTGCTTAAGCACCCCTTGCGGGTTTTCGACTTACCGGGTGTACCAATTCTTTTCATTTTTATCCCTAATTTTTTCCCGAACCTTTTCTTTCTGTTTTTTTGGTTCGCCGGGATGCCCTTTTTTGCCTGGACTCTTTTATTCTTTTTGTCCAGCGGGTCAATTTATGTGAAGTATTTTTTGACTACATCTGAGTTAACAGGGGACGGAAAATCTTCACCATCCATAGTTGTAAGCATCAAGGCTCCACCGGAGAAGACCTTTTTCACAACATATGGACCTTCGTAATTAGGAGTCCACTTGCCCCTGTTATCTGTACCGGGAGGAAGGATCCTCTTCAAAACTAGATCACCAGTTTGATAGCTCCGAGGATGCACTTTCTGATCAAAGGCTCTCTTCATCCTTCTCTGATACAACTGCCCATGGCACACAGCTGCTAGCCGTCGCTCTTCGATAAGGCTCAACTCATTAAACCTTGTCCGAATCCACTCGGCTTCGTCCAGCTTGACATCCAACAAAACCCTCAGAGAAGGGATCTCCACTTCAACTGGTAGGACTGCTTCCATACCATACACAAGGGAGTACGGGGTTGCCCCGGTCGACGTACGTACTGAGGTACGGTACCCATGCAAAGCGAAAGGCAGCATTTCATGCCAATCCTTGTACGTAACGACCATCTTCTGCACAATCTTCTTGATATTCTTGTTTGCCGCCTCTACAGCACCATTCATCTTCGGTCTGTAAGGAGAAGAATTGTGATGTTCAATCTTGAAATATTTGCAAAGCTCTTTCATCATCTTGTTATTGAGATTCGAATCATTGTCAGTGATGATTCTCTCAGGAACTCCATAACGACAGATGATTTCTTTCTTGATGAATCGGGCAACCACTTGTTTGGTAACATTAGCATAGGAAGCTGCTTCCACCCACTTGGTGAAATAGTCAATCGCAACCAAGATGAAGCGATGTTCATTTGAAGCAGTAGGCTCAATCTTCCCAATCATATCAATGCCCCACATGGCGAACGGCCAAGGCGAGTTCATGACATTTAGAGGGCTTGGTGGTACATGCACCTTATCAGCATAAATTTGACACTTATGGCACTTCCGAGCGTATTTGAAACAATCGGATTCCATAGTCATCCAGTAGTAACCGGCTCTCAACAGTTTCTTGGACATTGCATGACCACCAGCATGGGTACCAAACGAACCTTCATGCACTTCTTGCATTAACATGTCTGCTTCGTGTCTATCCACGCATCTGAGCAAGACCATGTCAAAGTTCCTCTTGTACAACACATCATCCTGATTCAAATAAAAGCTTCCAGCTAGCCTTCTCAGGGTTTTCTTATCATTCTTTGACACACCTTCAGGATACTCCTGAGTCTTGAGGAAGTTCTTGATGTCATAATACCACGGCTTCTCATCAATCACAACAGACTCGGCTGCAAACACATACGCAGGCCTCTCGAGTCGATTCACCGCAACATGTGGCACATGATTCCACCAATGAACCTTGATCATAGAGGACAACGTAGCCAAGGCATCAGCCATTTGATTCTCATCCCGGGGGACATGGTACAACTTCACCTTCTTGAAGAACGTCAGTATTCTTCTGGTGTAATCTCTATAAGGAATCAAATACGGCTGGTTCGTATTCCAATCTCCATTGACCTGATTGATCACTAGAGCGGAATCTCCAAATATGTCAAGAGTTTTGATCCTCAGATCAATGGCTTCTTCTATCCCCATGATACAAGCCTCGTACTCAACTTCATTGTTGGTGACGTCAAAAGTCAATCTAGCAGAGAAAGGTATATGTGCACCTTTGGGATTAATCAATACTGCCCCAACACTGTTGCCGTTCATATTCACAGCCCCATCAAACATCAGTGTCCACTTGTCATCAGGATCCGGTCCTTCCTCGACAAGAGGCTCTTCGCAATCTTTCATCTTCAAATACATGATGTCTTCATCAGGGAATTCAAACATCATCGGCTGATAATCATCAATCGGTTGCTCGGCGAGATAGTCTGACAAAACACTACCTTTGATAGCCTTCTGAGACGTGTACTGGATATCGTATTCTGTTAGAATCATCTGCCAACAGGCAACACGTCCAGTGAGAGCCGGCTTCTCAAAGATGTATTTTACTGGATCCATCTTAGAAATCAATAAGGTAGTATGGTTCAACATATACTGCCTCAGTCGGCGAGCAGCCCAGGCCAAAGCACAACAAGTTTTCTCGAGCAGTGAATATCTTGTTTCACAGTCGGTAAACTTTTTGCTAAGGTAGTATATGGCATGCTCTTTTCGACCAGACTCGTCATGCTGTCCCAATACACACCCCATCGAGTTCTCGGTTACTGATAGGTACATTATCAGAGGTCTCCCTGGAACTGGAGGGATCAGGATTGGAGGTTTCTGTAAATACTCTTTTATCTTGTCAAAAGCTTTCTAACAGTCATCATTCCAACTGATTGCTTGATCTTTTCTTAGCAATTTGAAAATTGGTTCACACGTGGCAGTTAGGTGAGATATGAACCTTGTAATGTAGTTCAACCTCCCTAAAAACCCACGGACTTGCTTTTCCGTTTTCGGCTCAGGCATCTCTTGAATAGCTTTGACTTTCGCTGGATCAACCTCAATCCCTTTCTCACTGACAATAAAGCCTAATAGTTTACCGGATCTCACCCCAAACGTACACTTGTTCGGATTCAGCCTCAGCTTGAACTTTACCAGTCTGTCAAACAACTTCTGCAAATTAACCAAGTGCTCCTCTTCTGTCTACGACTTAGCAATCATATCATCCACGTACACGTCAATTTCTTTGTGCATCATGTCATGAAAGAGAGTCGTCATAGCCCTCTGATAGGTAGCACCGGCATTCTTCAGCCCAAATGGCATCACCTTATAGCAGAAAGTGCCCCAAGGCGTAATGAATGTCGTCTTTTCCATGTCCTCTGGCGCCATCTTAATCTGATTATAGCCCGAGAAACCGTCCATGAAAGAGAATACCGAGGATTGAGCCGTATTATCAACCAATACATCGATGTGAGGTAATGGGAAATCATCTTTCGGACTCGCCCTGTTCAAATCCCGGTAATCGACACACATTCTGACTTTGCCATCCTTCTTCGGCACAGGAACGATGTTGGCCACCCACGGGGGATAACTGGTAACAGCCAGAAAACCCGCATCCCACTGCTTCTGAACCTCTTCTTTGATCTTGACAGCCATATTAGGACTCGTTCTGCGAAGCTTCTGCTTGACTGACAGACACTCTTCTCTGAGGGGTAGTCGATGCACCACAATGTCTGTATCCAACCCAGGCATATCTTGATATGACCAAGCGAATATCTCCACATATTCTCTCAGCATCTCAATCAGCCTCCTCTTGACAGAGTCCTCTAAAGCAGCCCCGATCTTGATCTCTCTTCTGGCGTCCTCAGTACCCAGATTAACAATCTCCAACTCCTCCTGATGAGGTTGGATGACCCTTTCCTCTTGCTTCAGCAGTCTGACCAATTCTGCAGGGAGTTCACAGTCTTCCTCACTCTCCTCTTCAGCTTGGTAGATGGGAATATCAAAATCATACTGAGCCATACCAGAATTGTTCATAGTGGATTCCGTGATATCATTTCTGCATGTTTAATGCTTTATTTTAGAAAAAGAGTTCAAGAAAGCCACAAAAAACAAAAAACATTGCCATTTTATTGTTTTGAAAAAAACGAAAACAAAAATAGAAAGACAGGGATCACAAAATTTGATTGCAAAACGTCCTTTATTAATGATAATCATTAAAACATGATGAGGCCCTACAATGAACCGCTACGCCTTGGGCAGGACGTAGGGTTTTCATGCAAAATGAAAAAACAAAAAAAATTTACTCTGTCAGAAGAGTAACTTGGACCACTTCTCCAGCCGTCCAGTTGTTGATAGACTCCCCTGGGGCACACGGGCGAACCCAGTTGTCTAGATCACAGTCGATGTCACAGTCTTCACTACCAGTTGCAAAGACGTCGCCATGATTCATCAGCCCAGCGCTGGTAAAGGTACTTGGACCCGTTTGACCAATCTGCTCTGCTTGGAGAGGCTCATAACCAATGCCGAATTTGTCTTCTTTGACAGGCAAGTCCACCATCTTGCCCCAACGCTCAGCTTTGCCGGAATCAACCACCTCCTTGGCTTGCTTGTACGAAGCAATCGAAGCACCCGGCTTCCTCTGATCAGCGTACGCCACCTTTTCAAGAGCCACAGTCTCAAATGCCTGGCACAAGGTTTCGTGGATCTCGCCATCCACCTCGACATACTTGAACGAGGATAGGTGACTCACCAGAATCTCTTCTTCGCCACACACGGTCACAATCTGACCGTTCCAGACATACTTGAGCTTTTGGTGGAGAGTCGACGAGACTGCCCCTGCTGCGTGAATCCACGGACGCCCCAACAAAAAACTATAGGCGGGCTGAATGTCCATAACATAGAAGATGATATCGAAAACCTCCGGACCTATCTTCATCGGCAAGGTAACTTCACCAAACACAGAACGCTTGGATCCGTCAAATGCGCGCACGATCAGGTCACTAGGAGTGAGCACAACCCCTTCAACATCAATCTTCTTCAGAATCTGCTTAGGCAGCACATTCAGCGACGACCCGGTGTCTACCAATACGTGAGACAGCACTTCCCCCTTGCACTCCATGGTGATGTGCAAGGCCTTGTTATGATTACGACCCTCAGGCGTTAAGTCTAGGTCAGTGAATCCTACACCGTGCCTAGTGCTCACATTGGCCATTACACCTTCCAGTTGATTGACAGAAATCTCTTGAGGTACATACGCCATGTTCAGCATCTTCAACAAGGCATTGCGATGTGCCTCATAGCACAACAGCAAAGAGAGAATAGAGATTTTGGACGGAGTCTGGTTGAGCTGATCTACGATCTTGTAGTCACTCTTCTTTATGATCTTCATAAACTCCTCTGCGTCCTTTTCAAATGAACCCTCAGCCTCCTTCTGAGCTGGTTCCTCTTCAACCACGGCCTGTTTGCCCTTTGATCTAGCAGATGCCTCAGCATTGGCATCCCTCAACGGTTGAGGCGCAAACAGTCGTCCGCTTCTAGTAAAACCACCCGGACCACCAACGTTATCCAAAACTGGATTCACAACTGTCGGAGCTCTACTAGGTGCCACAATAGTTACTGGCGCTTGATTGGTCGGCCTGACCCGATTCTCGGCCCTTCTGTTATTCCGGTAGGCATTGTCGTACCTCCAAGGCACAGCCTTACTATTCTCAACTGGTCTGCTTCCAGACGCAACGACAGTAGTTGGAGCACTGATGGTTACAGACGCGGAAATGGTAACTGGGGTACCACTATTTGCAGGCGCACTAACAACCCTTTGGCCTCGTCCTTCAGACGATTTAAAGTAGATGGTGACAGTTGACACTGTCCCACGATCTTTTACAGCCCTGGTGAATTGCAGACAACCCTCATCCATCATACCCTGGATATTGGCCCTTAACTGGTCACAACCATTATCAGCTTCAGCACAACCAATACAGCCCTCGTCACAGCCCGGGTCTACACCCCCATTCAGCAAACGTCCCTTCACAACCAACAGAGAAGTCTGAACATCGTCAACACTAGCAACCAGATCTTCAGCTTCTTCCCCTTCAATATTTTTCACCCTATGCCCACCATGCTGAGGCATAGGATTATTCACGACGTTAGGTACCGGAGAGAAGTTGATCGCCTTGGCATCGATCAAATCTTGGACTTTGTGCTGGAAAGCCCGGCATTTCTCAGTATGGTGCCCTGGTGCCCCGGAGTGAAAGTCACAACGGACGTTGGCGTCGTACCCCGGAGGCAATACTGTAGGCGGAGCCATTGTACGCAATTCAACAAACCCCAACCTGAGTAGTTCGGGCAGCAGTTCGGCGTATGACATTGGTAGCGGATCAAAACATCGATCAGGCATCCTTTGCCTGGGCTGATACTGACGTTGCTGTTGTTGTTGTTGTTGCGGTTGTTGAACTCTTTGTTGTTGTTGCGGAGGTTGACGTTGTGGAGGTGCAGGAATGGTCACTGCAGCAACCTGCCGGTATTGATTTCTGTTCTGATTTCCTCTGTACACATTCCCTCGGTGTTGTACAGCACTAGTTTCACCTTCTCTACGGCGAGGTGCCCCAGAGAAAAGTTTCTTGGAAGACGAGGAAGAACCCACATCTTGAATTTTGCCGGCCTTGATCAAACTTTCGGTCCTCTCACCACAGATGACCACGTCTGAGAAACTACCGAATGGGCAACTCCCCATCCGGTCCATAAATACACCTTGAAGAGTACCAATGAACATGTCGGTTAACTCCCTCTCCAGCATAGGGGGTTGTACTCTTGCAGCCAGTTCACGCCACCTCTGGGCGTACTCCTTGAAGCTTTCGTTGGATTTTTGGCAAAGACTCTGCAGCTGAGTCCGGCTCGGTGCCATATCCATGTTATGTTTATACTGGCGCAAGAAAGCCTCGCCCAGATCTCTCCAACATCGGATAGAATCTCTCTTCAATTCCATGTACCAGTGCAAAGAAGCCCCAGATAGACTATCTTGGAAAAAGTACATCCACATCTTTTCGTCGTCTGTATACGCAGAGATTTTCCGATAGTATGCCTGCACGTGGGTGCGAGGGCAAGAAGTGTCGTTGTACTTATCAAAAGATGGTGCCTTGAATTTATACGGGATTCTCAAGCCTTCCACTAATCCCATATTAGTAACATCAAAACCGAGAGAGTTCTGACATTCCATAGCCCGGATCTTCTCAGCAAGGGCATCAACTTTACGATCTCTCTCATCAACCCTTCCCAGGACGTCTTCGTCTTCACTGAGCATAGTGAAGATATCCTCTTGTCTGTCCACCATCGGAGCCTGATTACGGGCCGGAGCACGGACTGCTCTAGCATTGGCGGTCTCTGGAGCAATCGGTTGACCGTTGACTCGAATACCTCTTAATTCATCCCCTACAGCATAGTTGTTGATGGGCACAGCCGCAGTAGGGTTGTCATTGATTGGGCCTCCCTCTGGCAGAGCTTGATTGGCCGGTGGAATTACAGCTTCTTGCCTCTGAACTAGAGCTCGGAGTTCTTCTTGACCTTGTGCAACCCCTTGCATCATGTGCATGAACTGGGCCATGTTAGCCCTCATCTCTGCTAACTCAGCTTGCACTTGATCCATGTTCCTTTGATGATTCAGTCTCGTTGAGTAGCGATGCGGTCTTTGATCAGCTATCCTGCCTGAACACGGGAATCAAAGTGAGAAGTCACGAACAAGAACACCTGCTATGCAAAATGATATGAGTATGATGTTAATGATGCGTATGATGCACATGATATGTTCATTTCTCAGGCATTCAAAGAGCCTGACTCATCCTCAAAAGATGGCAACCTGCAGCAACAAGAAAACAACATACAAGATAACTGAGAACAAAATGAAACACCAACAACCTTATCTATAGATAAGAGCAACAGGCTCATACAACAGAGTCAACAAAGATCCATACAAACGGAATACAACAATGAATCCCATCCAACAAGTCTGGAGGTGATTCTCAACATACACATCAAAGATATAATCTAAGACAAACGGTCTTCCGGAATGAGAGTCTTCAGGTACTGGCACTGGTCTATCAACAGGGCGCATTCTGAACATTCTGGTAGAGGGGTGATCTTCTCCTTCAGTTGTCTTCTGAGCTCTACCACTTCTCCTCCAAGATAGTTCTCTAATGCCTGTCTCGAGTCAACCTCCTTCTTCAACTGGTTGTCTCTGTCTCTGAGTTGCTTCTCCAGGTCTCTGATCTTCTTTTGGTAACTGGCTTCAGCTCTCTGCAGCTTCAAGCACTCCCGGTGTTCTGCATCCAACATGGATTCCATCTCCTCGTAGGATCTCTTCTTGCTTCTCAGTCTACTAGCATCTTCTCCCTGCACTCCTCTGAGTTGATGAGCCAAGTTCAACCTATCAGCCTTGGCTTTGTACAGCTCCATCTGGGTATCTTGCTCCTTCTCTCTCAACCGGCGATTCTCCATCAGGGCTTGCTTGTAGTGCTCAGCAGGCACACTCTCAGCAAGGATCAAAGGTGGTTGCTCCTGCAACGGTTCCATCCTATCATAGGGTAACAACAAAGTTTCCACTCTCTTCTTGACCCAATCAGTGTAATCAGGCATAGCAATGGCAAACTTCTTCCCTAAGACGGATCCATCTTTAACACCAATAATCTTCCAAGCTCTTCCTATCTGCTCCAATCTATCCGGGTCACTCTGCTTCTCAAAATACACACTTTCAGCTACCTCAGCCTCAAGTGGTTCTCCCTTCAACACGAACCCCAACTGGCGAAGAGAAAGAACTGGATTGTAATTGATGCAACCCTTAGTCCCTACCAGTGGCACGTTCCGGAACTCTCCACAGCTCATAATAACATTCCGCACATCCATCCGGTATGACTGCCATCTGATGTCATAGGAGGTAAGAGACATAACCCTCTAAGTCCACTTGTGAGTGCTCAGAGCATCCACAAAAGGTCCACTGACTGGCAGGAGAGACATGAACCATCTAAGCAAAAGCGGGAGACAACATCTGATAGCTCCACCCTTACCATGCCTACTGTGGATAGCATAGTAAGTGTCAGCTAACAGAGTAGGAACAGGGTTTCCTCCAATGAAGATGATGACTGCAGCATAGTCAACGAAGTTGGGCATACTCGGGAACAAGACGATCCCATAGATCATAACAGCTAACTGAGCATGAAAAGCTTCCCAATTCCCCTTCTCTGCTTCTTCTCTAGCAACCCTCAACAGAAACTTCAACGGCAATCCTACAACATCCCCACTGGGCTTCCAACTACCACTGATCTCCTTGACATTCAAATGAAGAGCTCTAGCAATAACCCTGAAATCGACCTCCTTGGGCACGTCCAAGAAAGGAACCTGATGCTGAATCGGGACACTCAGCAGAATAGAATACTCCTCGAGAGTAGGCGCCAACTGATAATCTTGAAAGGTGAAACAATGAAGCTCTGGGTCGTAGAACTGTAAAAGAGTCTGCAACGGCACCGGATCGACTACCATCTTCAACAGGGTCAGAATATCTCCATACTGGTCAACAAACCCCTTCTGGTTACCACTGATCATAAGGCTACTCAACTCAATCAGGAACGTCAAAGGCTCACGGTGAAAGTTGTAGGAACAAGTCTTCCGCTTCAACTCTGGGACCGTTGCCATCTCTATCAGTAAACAGACTCTGGAATGTACCTGAGAAATGATATGCATGCAAAGATTAGCTTTTCTTTTTTCTCTTTTCTTTTTTTTCAACTCTTTTTTCTCTTTTTTTTTTATTGCGTATTTTTTTTTGAAAATAAACATGCTATGATGCAAATGATGCACACAAGACTGGCTGGCGGTGCATCTTAGAACGCAGGATCGAAGCTTCGGTTTAAACTCAGAACCCCAAATCCATCTGAAACCCAAAGTCAATTGAGAAACTGTCATCTGAACTCAAAGTCACCAACAGGACCACAAGTCACCAACGGTACCTGTAATAATGATCAATCCCTCCCCACTCACAGGTGTCGTCTAGGCCAGGGTAAGGTCGAGAGAAACGCAGCATAAATAACCTTTCGCAGAATATCATCATATACACACCCGAAGTATGCAATGATAATATCCCACCAGGGTCTGAACTGCTCGTGATATCAATGTTCCGCTAAGTGGCGCAATACCACCCGCTTCCCATGAATCACTCTATTCCTAAGTATCCTAGATTTCACTCATGGCCTGGGTATTGGGCCTTTTACCTCAAGTAACTCCCACCCCAACAGAGATAAACAGACAACCAGCCAGCCAGATGAACAATGAATATGAATGAATGCAAACATAAATGCAAACATAAATGCAAACAATAAATGCATACAATAAATAATGAATGCAATAAATAACAGCAAACAGCAACCAAAACCCTAACCTAGAGAGCGCTAGGAGAGACTCGCTTAGGGAAGATGGACCAGCAGAAGGTCAACTTCTCTTTGTCCCCAGCAGAGTCGCCAGCTGTCGCATTACGCGAAAAACCGGCGGGAAACAAGAACAACAGAGCCGCCACCGTGCGTTATTTATCCCAAAAGAGGGAAAGGAAACGCTCGAAGTAAACCTGGAAAAAGCATGGTCTCGCGACCAAAGAGAATGGGATCGGGAGTCGGTTATGCAAAGGGAAGGTATTAGCACCCCTACGCATCTGTCGTACTCGACGGGATCCACGCACCAAAGGAAGGAAAATGGTTGCTAAAACACTGCTCAAACACACATCAAACACTGGCTGAAAGAGACACAAGAAAACAAACAAGATTGACTCGGCAGAATATCGCATCCTGGGCCTACTTAGTCTATCAAGCATAGACATCAAAGTCAAAGTAGTTCGGACTGGGGGAAAGCACATGCTCGCTAGGATGTCGCATCCTATGCATACGTATCTTCTTGGACTAAGAAGAATCAGAGCATTCGTAGCTCGGCTCACGCACGCCAAACAAAACCACACAGGCAAACATGGAACCCGAATGCCAATCGCTGGGCTTACATCAGCTTCCGAACCAAACACACCCACACTGGAACCCGAACGCCAATCGCTGGACTTATATCAGCTTCCAAGCACACAACAAGAGGATACGGAATGCCAATCGCTGGGCTTACATCCATCTCCTGACACACGCAAAGACAAAACAAAAAGAGCGCCCGGAGAGATCAGCTCATCTCCTGCCTACGTACCTCATCTGGTATGAGGATCAGGGCGACGAAGTTCCCCTACGAAGGGACACAGGACTAGCCTAACCAGATAACAGAGGGAGACATAACTAGGGAGACTACGACTCGAGCCTAGATGTTATCATGCAAAATCATCCCTAAGTTAAGGTTTCTAGCTAACTTGCACAGGAAGCAAGCTATCCTAAACATGACTTGCACAGGAAGCAAGCCAAACTAAACCTAACTTGCACAGGAAGCAAGCTAAAACAAACACACAAGCACAAATAGCACACACTATATGCACACAGTTGGCTCAATCAAGGTTAGGTTTTAGTCGAGGGGTCATGTCAACCTCGACAAATAAACCATTGTAACAGGGCGAGGTTAGCTCTTAACCTTGACATTGAGAGTCAAGGTGAAGCAGATGAAAGGTGAGTGAAGATGAGACTTCACAGCTCTTATCCCTGGCCTGGGAGAGCTTAAGACATGAATGTGTGGGTTCAGAAGGTGGGAACCCTTCTACACATATGACTGACACAATGTACAATGATCTTGGGCTAGTATCTGCAATGCATCAACACAGTAGTGTGAGCAAAGCAAATGACACACAGAATAGCAGGGGATGGATTGCACATCCCTGGTATCTGCCAATGCCTCTTCACTTAGGAGGTCTTTGGATATGTACAAGGACAAATGTAAACAAACACAAACATTGCCTCTTAAGGAGGACTTCAGACAGGTGCCTGGCCAAGTAACAGGCCAGGTCTTCCAGACTACATGGAGTTAGGATATTATACCTCAATGCAAATGCTCTTAAGCAAAGCAAAGCAAGTTCTCAATGGAACTAAAGCAACTAATGTACCTGAAATCAATCAAATACAATCAGTACTCAGACAAACTAAAACCAAACAGCAAAGATCAACAGTTAATCTGTACAGGCAAACAATAATCACAATGCACAAAGGGTGCAAGCCATATGGCACAAACTCAAGTTTTAAAACCTACAAAACAAAGTCAAAGTTAGTCATGAACAAGCAACAAGTCAACTCCAATTGAGTAAGCATCATCAAGCATAGGCCATTGTGCTATTAACCTGAAACACAACTCAAATGTGAGAGCACAAACCACTAGTACAAGACTAGGGTCAAAATGATATCAAAAGGTCAAAACAGAACATGAGACTTATCCCAAAATCAATATCAAACAATTAGGAAACAAATCCAAGTGGTTTCACATTCATATCATTCATCATTATCATTTCATGAAGGAAAAGGCACAACACATGCAATTTGCAACCTCAAAGGACCAAACAGAATGATCACAATCAAATCAATACCAAAGCATTTCAATAAATCTTCAAAAAATTCATGATTAAACAGCATCCATAACATGTCAATCATACCAAATTTCAGCTCATTTGGGTTAAGGGAAGCAAGTCAATGAAATTCATAAAGTCAACACAAGTTCAAGCAAGCTCATTCATGGCATCAAAACAAGCATCAACTTCAATTAATCATAAAACAGAAACAAAACATGATAAATGAATGGGATTAAAACCATGGCAAACTTCAAGATGTCTATAATACTCATGCCAAATTTCAATTCCATCCAATTAATAACCAGAATTTCACAAATCAAATGAAAACATGTCTTACAAGAAGTCAACAATTGGTCAAACAGGGGAGAAATTATCCAACAAATAGGAAATGCACTCAAAAATTCCAGAAAAATTCATAAGCATTCTCAACATTCACAAGTATCCTCATGCAAAAATCCAGCTCAATTCATATTCAATAAGCATTGCAAATAAAATCAAAAAGATGCACAAGGAATGGTATGGCACAAAATGTAACACCTACAAAGATCATGTCATAACTCTCAATCCAGGAACTCAAAAATTACAAACCATATATCAAAATGACCAGGAGTGCTTCTAGTTTATGCACAAAAAATTTCATTAATTTCTAATGAAGCATCATCATTTTATGAGCAAAAGAGTGAGCATGGTGCACAAGATGACATGTCAAAGCAAACCCTAGGCATTTATTTTTCCAGCCGTGCACAATATTATTAAAAATCATCAAAAAATTCAGGACATCACAAGGATCATGGCATAAAAAACTTCATGTAATTTGGATAAAAATTAGATGAGTTATGAATTTTCTAAAGTCAGCATACCAAAATGAAATGAAAATGGAAAACCAAATGAAATAATTGATTTAATATGTGACGCAGTGGCAGTTTTGTAATTACGAAGCTCACTAAGTGAAACGCCGCGTTTCACTTAGTGAGGTGGCGCGCTGTAATTCGCTTCATGGAGCAAAAACGCGAAACGCATGCAAGACATGGAGAGAACAGATCTACCACGAATTATGGGCAATATATTTAGGGTTTATGCAACATTCAATGTGTTCTTCATCAAATTTTCCAGCAAGAACATTTTGTAACCAAAATCAACAAACGATATACCATTATGTTCATCTCCTAATGCTCATCAATAATCCAACAATGATTTAGCCTAATCCAAACTATCATGAAAGAAACGAACAGAATAACATTCACATATGAAACTTAGATTCAATATAACTTTCACAATACTTGATGAAATTTCACGATTTAAAGTTCATTACAACCAGCATGGCAAGATCTATCCAAAGCATATCATGATTTCAACATTAGCAAGGTTCGAATTCCTACCTGATTTGAAGAACAGAGATGGATTCGTGATTTCCAGGACTTGTAAGCACGAAACAGCAGTTCCTTCAAGCTCCAATATGTGTATGGATGATGAATCGTGGCTCAAAGATGCTGGATGTAGCTCAAACAAATAGCTGCCATGGGAGGTGCTTGGATGTAACAGTCATGATTCAGCTGAAACAGTGATGAATCCTTGCTCCAGAAGCTACCACTACACTTGCAGATGATGAACCAAAGGAGAAAATGGCAAAGGAATGGGAGAAAATTCGCAGAAAGAGTGAAGAGCAAAATGGAGAGAAAATGCAATTTCTAGATCTAGATCTGTATGAATGAATCCTAATCCCATTTTCTGTTTTGATTATGTATATATATCCTCTGTTAATGAATTTTTCTAATCAAACTTAAACCAAACCAAAAGGATTAATGAATGCAAGTGTTATGTGCAAATGCTAAAATCACCTCCATGTGCATGGAGTGCATGCTACAGTGCACGAAAATGGGCCTAAGCAAACTCCAAATATCATTTTCAGTCAAATGCAATTAGTAGAAAGTGTAGAAAATGCTTAATTTGAAAGTCACTTTTTTAACCCTCCTTTTTTAATTCAAGTCACTTGAAAAAATGCCATTTTGATTGGATGATTCTTGATGAAATGTGATGAAGGATT
Source organism: Lathyrus oleraceus (assembly GCF_024323335.1). Lineage (NCBI taxonomy): Eukaryota > Viridiplantae > Streptophyta > Magnoliopsida > Fabales > Fabaceae > Lathyrus > Lathyrus oleraceus. The sequence continues at coordinate 327,672,673 of NC_066581.1, read as the reverse complement.
TGGATAGAGCATGTCAAATTTGACTTGTAGCAAAAAACCTCACTCAATTTGGCCAAATGGTTCAAGAGTTATGCCACTTTGAAGTTCAAAAATTCTTGACAATGATTTGATCATAACTTGCCAACCACAAATGAGAAATGAGTGTTCTTGGACTTTTTGGAAATGGGAGAAAAAGATATTCAACTTTCATGTTGAACAAAATTTCATTTGAAGCTTGTATGATGATGTAAATTTGAGGAGAAGAACTTTCCATTTTTGGCAATTTCCAATTACAGGTCACTTACTATTTTTGGAAACTTTTCATCTGACCTCAAATTCTTCAATCTTGATCTTTGAAATGTCAAGTGAGACTTGTATGGACATGAATGAAGCCTTTCAAACCATCTCCCACCTTCAAATCCTTGATTTCAGGCACAGTTGACCACAGTTGACCACAGTTGAATTTCTAGGGTTTCTGGTGGATTGAACAATGACTGATGACTTCTGAGCACCCAATCTTTGACCAAACCACTTCAAAAGGACACCTAGGTCATGTGAACATGTTGGACCGACCCTAGGGCTTTGCTTCCTTGAGAAATGCACCTGCTTGCTTTGTTTGACTGATCCCCCTAACCAATTGACCTAATTTGTCTGATGGCTTGCACTTGGGCAAAGGACAATGTAATGCTATGCAGTGGACTATGTTATGTTAATGATCTAATATGAAAATGAATGTACAAAAGGTAGGTGAAAATTTGAGGTGCTACAGCTACTATTATTCATCACTCTAAGTAATTTGTTTTCATTAAGAAAAATCCTTCTCCTATGCCTAAGGGAGAAGTGAACATTGTTGGGCATTTCAATTATTATCAATAAAATGAAATTTTATTCATCCACATCTATGATGTTTTATTTTTACTTTTTTCTTTTCTGAAAATGCTAATCACAAAAAACATAAATAAATAATAATACTCCATTTGCATAATATTTTGTCATAATTCACTTCTCTAAAATTAAAATATCAAATCATTATGCAGGTTGGTTCTCAAACCCATTGAATACAATGATCTTACTACCCCTCCAAACTGGGATTTCCCTGTGTTTGAAGTCGACGAAGAGACTGATGATGAAGAAGTATCTGATGAATTATCTCGTTTACTTGAGCATTAGGAAAAATCCATTCAACCGTTCAAAGAGCAGATTGAGCTAGTCAACTTGGGTTCCGAAGATGATGTGAAGGAAGTCAAGATTGGGTCTCAACTGTATTCAATGGCTAAGAAGTGGTTGATTGATCTTCTTCGAGAGTATTCTGATGTCTTTGCTTGGTCCTATCAAGACTTGTCTGGGTTGGATTCTGAGATTGTAGAGCATAGATTGTCGTTGAAGCCAGAATTCCCGTTGGTCAAGCAGAAATTGAGGAGAACTCATCCTGATATGGCAGTTAAGATCAAAGAGAAAGTCTAGAAGCAGATAGATGTTGGTTTTCTTGTTACCGCTGAGTATCCACAATGGGTGGCCAATATTGTACTTGTTCCTAAGAAGGATGGAAAAGTTTGCATGTGTGTGGATTATAGAGATTTGAAGAAAGCTAGTCCGAAAGAGATTTCCCTCTACCACACATTGACATGTTGGTAGACAATATAACTAAATTCAAAGTCTTTTCATATATGTACGAATTTTCTGGTTATAATCAGATCAAGATGGCACCCGAAGATATGGAAAAGACCATATTCATTACACCTTGGGGAACATTCTGTTATAGAGTGATGTCTTTCGGTTTAAAGAATATTGGTGCAACATACCAGAGAGATATGACTACTCTTTTTCATGATATGATGCATAACGAGATCGAAGTCCATGTTGATGACATAATTGTAAATCCAGTGATGAAGAAGAACATGTTGAGCATTTATTGAAGTTATTCCAGCATTTGAGGAAGTACAAACTCCGCTTGAATCCCAATAAGTGTACTTTTGGTGTTCGTTCTGGTAAGTTGTTGGGCTTTATTGTCAGTGGGAAGGGTATTGAAGTTGATCCTGCCAAGGTCAAAGCAATACAAGAAATGCATGCGCCCAAAACTGAGAAGTAAGTCAGGGGTTTTCTCGACCGCTTGAACTATATCTCAAGATTTATATAACATATGACTGCCACATGTGCGCCTATTTTCAAGCTTCTTCGGAAAGATCAATCTTGTGATTGGACCGAGGATTTCCAGAAATCTTTTGACAATATCAAAGAGTATGTGCTTGAACCTCCAGTTCTATCTCCACCTGTTGAAGGAAGACCATTGATTATGTATTTGATTGTGCTTGATGAGAGTATGGGTTGTGTTCTTGGTCAGTAAGACGAATGTGGGAAGAAAGAGTATACAATTTACTACCTCAATAAAAAGTTCACCGACTGTGAGACTCAGTATTCTATGCTTGAAAAGACTTGTTGCGCATGGGCTTGGGCTGCTAAGCGTCTGCGCCAGTATATGTTGAATCATACTACTTGGTTGATATCCAAAATGGATCCAATCAAGTACATTTTTGAGAAGCATGCTTTAACTTGGAGGATTTCCCGTTGGCAGATGTTGTTATCAGAGTATGATATTAAATATAGATCACAAAAAGCTATTAAAGGTAGTTTCTTGGCTGACCACTTGGCTCACTAACCAATTGAAGATTACCAGTCTGTGCAATATGATTTTCCTGATGAAGAGATCTTGTACCTGAAGATGAAAGATTGTGATGAACCATTGCTTGATGAAGGGCCAGAGCCTGGCTCCCATTGGGGCATGGTATTTGATGGAGTTGTTAATTCGTATGGTAATGGCATTGGGGCAGTGATTATTACTCCTCAAGACACTCATTTTCCATTTACAGCTAGATTGACTTTCAAGTGTACGAACAATATGGCTGAGTATGAAGCTTGCATTATGGGGCTTGAAGAGGCTATGGATCTCAGAATAAAGTATCTTGATGTCTATGGAGATTCAGCTTTGGTTGTGAATCAGATCAAAGGTGAATGCAAGATGAATCAACCTGGTTTGATACCATATAGAGACTATGCGAGGAGGATTTCAACCTTCTTTACAAAGGTTGAGTTGCATCATATCCCTCGAGATGAAAACCGGATGGCAGATGCTCTTGCAATGTTGGCTTCAATGATTATGGTGAAATTTCGGAATGAAGTTCCCAATTTGACTGTGATGTGTCTCGATACGCCAGCTCATGTGTTTGCTGTTGAAGAAGTCAAAGATGAAAAGCCTTGGTATTTTGATATCAAGTGTTTCCTCCAAAGTCAGATTTACCCGCCTGGGGCGTCTTTGAAAGATAAGAAGACTTTGAGGAGATTAGCTGGCAACTTCTACCTGAATGGTGATGTGCTTTACAAGAGAAACTTCGATATAGTCTTGCTCAGATGCGTGGATAGACACGAAGCATACTTATTAATGGCTGAAGTCCATGAAGGTTCCTTTGGTACTCATTCCAATGGACATGCTATGGCTAAGAAGATGTTGAGAGCAGGTTACTATTGGCTGACAATGGAATCTGATTGTTGCAAGTTTTTGAAGAAATGCCACAAGTGTCAAATTTACGCGGATAAGATTCATGTTCCTCCGACACTGTTGAATGTTATTTCCTCTCCATGGCCCTTATCCATGTGGGGAATTGACATGATTGGTATGATTGAGCCCAAAGCTTCGAACGGACATCGTTTCATTCTAGTGGCTATTGATTATTTCACAAAGTGGTTTGAAGCGGCTTCGTATGCAAATGTGACCAAGCAAGTTGTTGTAAGGTTTATCAAGAACCAGATTATATGTCGTTATGGTGTGCCAAGTAAGACCATTACTGATAATGGATTTAACTTGAACAATAATATGGTGGAAGCTCTTTGCAAAGACTTCAAGATTGCACATCATAATTCTTCTCCCTACAGACCCAAGATGAATAAGGTTGTTGAAGCTGCAAATAAGAACATCAAGAAGATCATTCAGAAGATGGTTGTGACGTATAAAGATTGACATGAGATGCTCCCATTTTATTTGTATGGGTACCGCATATCCGTCCGCACTTCAACAGGGGCAACCCCTTTCTCTCTCGTTTATGGTATGGAAGTTGTGCTCCCAGTAGAGGTTGAGATCCCATCATTGCGGGTCATGATGGAAGCCAAGTTGACTGAAGCTGAATGGTGTCAGACCAGATATGACCAGTTGAACTTAATTGAAGAGAAAAGACTGACTGCCATGTGTCATGGTCAATTATATCAGCAGAGAATGAAGAAGGCATTTGATAAGAAGGTCAGGCCTCGTGTGCTCAGAGAAGGTGACCTTGTGCTCAAGAAGATTTTATATGTTGTTAAGAGAGCCTTTTAGGAGGTTCTTTGATTCTTACAACTATGGATGGTGAAGAGTTCACTCGTCTTGTGAATGTCGATGCAGTCAAGAAATACTTCGCCTAAAAAGAAAAGAACAACTCGCTAAGTTGAAAACCCGAAAGGGCGACTTAGGCAAAAATGAGCATCTCGGAGGATTGAAAACTCGAAAGGGAGATCCAAGCAAAAGTTAGAGACATAAAACAAAATTATCCCGATAGATTGAGTACCCCACCTTGGGGCAATCTAGGAAAAAATTAGAGATTATGGCAAGTAAATGCATTCGGGTGGTCCTGATCATTGGAACAATTTTGAGCAAGTCGCTTGGTTCTGATTCGTCCTTCTCGACCAAAGTCGAAGAGCACAGTGGATATTGAAGTGGGTGGGGAGAGTAGTGATCATTGTATTCAATGTAGCCCTTTCTCCATGTAAATTACCATTTTTCAACTTTTGTAAAGATCTATGGAGTATTGTCATTTACACACTACCATTCTATTAAATAAAGTTGAGCTTTTTTATCCAATTGTTTCTACTCTTATTTAAATCAACCAAATAAGTCAAGGATGGGGAAGGATCTGTTGAGGATCCAAATAAGTCGACACTGCGGGGAATCTTTAAATCAACACCATGCCAAATGGGAGACAACCTTGCAGGGGATAAAATCAAATACTGCTCATAACCAAATACTTTTGAGAAAGAGGGAACTTATATTTGAAGATGAACTCCGCCGGGGAATATGAGAGATAAAACTCTGAATGAGGAATCAAGCAACTGCTGGGGATGCCGTGACAATGACCGTTACACTCCTCAATGATCATCAAATTCTTCTTAGAAATTGCGAAATAAACCAATTCCAAGATAAAGATAATCGGATCCGACTCACCCAAGGGAGAAATTGTCGCGGTTATACAACGCAATCAAATGCAAATGGGGATCTGAAAACCAAATAAAGGTTCTGGTTACCCAAGGTTCAATCATCTAATCACAAACTGAGGAATGTAAAGCATGAACACCTCAGCTGGGGAATATGAATTTGTAAAGGGGACCAATCATCAGCTCAACCGGGGATGAGACCCACCAACTATATTTAATAGAATGGCAGTCCGTGAATGGCGTGACTCCCTGGATCTTTACAAAGTTTGAAAATGGTAATTTACATGGAAAAGGGCTACATTGAATACAATGATCACTACTCTCCCTACCAACTTTGAAATCCGTTGTGCTCTTGTCTTTGGTTGAGAATGATGTATTAGAACCAAATGATTGTTCCAAACTGCTTCAAAGACCGGGACCGGCCGGATGCAGTTACTTGCCATAATCCCTAATTTTTGCCTAGATTTCCCCAAGGTGGGGTACTCAATCTACCGGAATAAATTTTCTGTTTCATGTCTCTAACTTGTGCCTGGATTACCCTTTCGTGTTTTCAATCCGCCGAGACGCTCATTTTTGCCTAAGCCTCCCTTTCAGGTTTTCAACTTAGCGAGTTGCTCTTTTCTTTTTAGGCGAAGTATTTCTTGACTGCATCGGCATTCACAGGACAAATGAACTCTTCACCATCCATAGTTGTAAGAATCAAAGCGTCATCTGAAAAGGCTATCTTTATAACATATGGGCCTTCATAATTAGGAGTCAATTTTCCCCTAGTATCAGGTTTGAAAGATAGAATCTTCTTGAGCACGAGGTCACCTTCTCTGAACACACGAGGCTTGACCTTCTTATCAAATGCTTTCTTCATCCTCTACTGATACAACTGACCATGACATATGGCAGTCAATCTCTTTTCTTCCATCAAATTCAACTGATCATATCTGGTCTGACACCATTCAGCCTCTGTCAACTTGGATTCCATCAAGACACGCAATGATGGGATCTCAACTTCCACGGGAAGCACATCTTCCATGCCATAAACGAGAGAGAAATGGGTTTCCCCTGTTGAAGTGCATACAGATGTACGGTACCCATGCAAAGCAAACGGGAGCATCTCATGCCAATCCTTTTATAAAAATGAGGGATCAAAACCTCGTAGTTCGTGGTAACAATTTCAAAGTGAGTGGATTCCTTTTAATCAAAATTTAAGTTTAAAAGAGGCACAAAGGGTCCAAAAGTTTGAATTAATGTTAGTTCTTTTTGTCTTTTGAAATTTTAAGTCAATATTGTTAAGTTTATTTAAAAGTTTTGATTAAGAAAAGAGTTTAAAAGTGCAATGGCATAAGGCCAAAGTTTCTAATTTGAAATAAAGTCTAAGTTTTGAAATCTCAAGCAAAGAAAGTTTTTGAAAAGAGGGAGAAATTTTGAAATTTAAGAAGTGGTAGAAGATGAAGACACTAATCCTAAGCATAAAATTAAAAGTTAAGAGTTGAATAGATCTGACCAATGGGATGCAATCCAACAGACAAGAATGTCATATAGAAAACCCATTTTCCCTTTGAACTTTGGATCAAGCAATTATCAACAAGCAAGTAGAAATATCAAACATCATAAAGATCCATGCATCAAATAAAGATAGCCACATCCAAGCAAGCAAATCCCATAGCTAGCAGCCTGCTTTGTCTTCTCATGTATCAGATGAATTACTCCTTGGTTAACTCAGAATAAAGCATTAGACACAAGATCAAAATAACAGTTGTGTCAAGACCATGTAGCAGATGAATTCAAGTGGATCCCAAATACTTGCATCAGATGAAAGCTCAAATTACAATAACTTGGTCTCAGAAATATTAGCATTAGCCAAGTCCTTTTGCATACGGAATGTTGCTTAATCCTAAGTCCAAAAGTTCATATCAAACCCAACATTTCACACAAACATTTTTTAGGGTTTTTTGTTGTTTATTATGTATCTTAAGGTCCTAAGATCACAAACACAAAAAAATACACAAGCAAATTTATACAATCATAGTATATGGCTCAAATGAGCAAAGTGAAAATAGCATAAACATAAACAAGTTAAATGATATGAAAATGGCAGTGAATGGTAAATGACTTGAAATTAAATTGCATAAAGTAAATGACTTGAAAGTAAAGCAAAGTCAATAATAGTTAGTGTTAGTCAAAGTTAATTAGGTGTTAGTGGAGTTTTACTTTTCAATTGATTAAGTCATTCTTTGGAGAATACTCAACCATCTATTCACAAGCATGGATCCTTGAACCAAGACATCTTCCAAAGGAAGGAAAAATGGCAAAGTTTCCACATAATACCATGAAAGATATGAGACTTACAATCTCACTTACTAGCATGCCATGCCTTTAGGGTCAAATTTAGCTCTATGTTAAGCAATCGTAATTGGACTTATGTAGAAGTAACAACTATCTGAGGTCGGGCAATAAAAATTTAGGTGCTAATGAATGTTAGAGATTTGGTATAAGGAACCAAACTCCTAAAACATACCACACACTAAAAGAAAAAGATCAAAGGAGGAACCTATCTCCTCCATACTTGTATTGGTTCATCTAACACAAAGTTATTGATTAACCAATTAGCCTTAGGATATTGAGATTTCATTAGTCAATGAAAGATATGGGAAACAATGGGATTGAAGATGAAAAGGGAGGGGAGATGAGAGAAACACAAATTGGTCATGGGAGGAATTTTATCAAATTAAAATTATTCATTCATTTTGGGAGATGAAATGTACATTTCATCAATCCCCTAAATCTAATAATTTTAACTCAACAAAAGTCAAATCAACCTTGACCAAGGCTCAAGCAAATAGTCAAACATCATAAGTCAATTAAAATGGCTCAACATAATTTTTACACAATTAATCAATTAAAAATGCATTTAAATTCAATTTAATTTAGCCAAAACCTAAAACCTCTTCAAAACACCATATAAATGGCCAATAGATTTATCCTAGGTCAATGAAGGTCAAAGGACCTTAGACAAAAAATTTCATGATTTTTGAAAAGTCAGTAGTATTTTTAAACAATTAAAAATATGCGCAAAAACCATTAATATAAAAAATATCAAAATTAATCCAAAAAATAAATTTAATTAAGGAAATGAAAGAGGAATGTGTAAAGATTTTTGGTGAAAGTCCCATATTTTTTGGATTAAAAATGAAATTAATATGAATTAATCAAAATAAATGGATTAAACAAAAAAAATCAGAAAATACAGAAAAACAAGGGACATCAGATCTCCCTCATTAATTGAGGTGGCAGATCTGATGGCCACGCGTGCGTCATCCATGGTACATCCTAGTCAACGCGTTGCAACATTGGTAATTAAAATAAAAGGCAATAATTAAAACAATTTAAACAAATCTGATGGTTGAGAGGCGTGACAACACACCACCGGAGCTAGGGCCTCAGTCTTCTTCTCTGGTGGACCTCACCGGATTGGTCCACCATCAACCATCACTAAAATAAAAAACAAGGACATGAGTTCAAAGAGAAAATGCTCAGGAGCTCGAATCCGGCCTCAAGTTTCTCCAATTCCAAGTATATAGAAAGATACAAGGATTTGAATTTTGAGGATCATGAACTGAGTTGCTTCGATTTGACTTCAAAGCAAGTCAATCTTGTTTCCTACATTGGTAGGACTTCAGACACCCAAAATCCACAAAGAATGATGAAGAATTGAGAGAGAATCGAAGAGATGAAGTTTCTGAAAAATCACCTTCGAGTTGCTTCAAATTCACTTGATCTTGATCTGGATTTGTTTTCTTTCTCTTCCTCTTGCTTGCAGAATCCAATTGAGATGAAAAGGGAAGTGAATTTCTGGAGTTTGAACTTCCAAACAGAAGATGAAGTTCAAGCTCGGTTTCAAAAGAAATCTTCAGAAATTCTTTGGAATGGAGGGTTTGGATTGGTATGGAAAAGCTTGGGTAAGGTATTGATGGATTTCTGATCACAATGCACTCCTATTTATAGCCAATGCAATTGATTTCCACACACTTTCTTTCAAATGTTCAAAAATAGCAAGTTTCTTCATGAGCTAGCCTGGGTGTGCGCAAAGGCCAAACAATCATTTTCAAAGGTCCAAAATCATGCATAGGTCATGTTGAAAGTGTTGCATTAAGCCATGCAAAGTTGGAATGAGTTTGATCATGAAATCCTTCCAAATGGTACCATACATTGCACCCATGCGCAAGTCCTTCAATTTTGATCAAAATGAGATTATCTTGGACTTTTTGGAAAGGTGAGATCAAGGGGAAAAACTTTCATGTTGAATAATTTACCATTTTAAGCTTGGATCATGATGAATTTTGAGGTGGAAGTTTGGAAAATCAAACATATTTTAAAATTTTCTAAGTACCAAGTCAAATGTTCACTTCTTCTATCTTGAATAACTTTTGCTATGGACTTCAAACAGAAACAGTTCCTTCATCAAAGTTGTAGTTATTTCAAACCTCTTCAATTTGGTAAGAAATTTGAACTTATTTGATTTTGGCATGAAGGATTTATGCATTTTAGAAGTTGGGGAAAATGACTTGTTCAATGGTAGTGGTCCAAAGTGACCTATAATGTTTCCCCTTGGCACATGCATTTTCAAGTTGAATCTAAACTTCCTACAAACATAAAAGTTTAAATAAACATCTTGAATTTTATCATGGAATTTTAATGGCTTTCATCTCATAAAAAATGAGCAAGTTATGGTCTTGGGAAGTTGACATCCTAACTAGGGTTCAGACAAAATGACCTATAATCTTTCACCATAAAAAATGACTTTCCAAGCAAAATTAGATCTTTACTTCAACATGAAAGTTGTTTGGAATGTCACTTTGAGTAACATTTCTCTTATAATCATTTTCATCTGACAAAAATTGTAGGATATAGGGTCTAGGGAACCCCGATTTTGACCAGTTGACTTTCTCTGGTCAACCACCATGAACCATCTTGCTAGCTTGACATTCTCTTAACTTTTGGGACTCATGGAGGATAATACATGCATAAGATGATGTAATATGAAGTATACATTTAAATATTTGATCAAATGGTGAAGAAACTTGCTGAGGAAGTCACACAAGATACCTAAATGAATTAGGGCTTCCAAGGCAAACAAGCTTCCAACTCTTGATGAATTCTTGATCAAGATGATATGTGAAGACCATGGGGATCCATATATGATGTCTAGAGTCATTTTGAACCATCTATTGATTAGTCTCCTTGCATTGAGGGTCTCAAACCCTAGATATGAGCTTGATGGAGCATAGGTGAGCATACACACTATCTACAAAAACAACAAACTACACATTGACATATTTTTTATTTTTGGTTAGTAAATAATGAAAGACAAAGTATGATACAATCAAAATATGCTTGGTGACCTCTCCCAATGCAATCCCTAATGAATGAGGGGTAGGGAGGATGCCAAGGTGTGATCCCAATGCCAATGCATATGATGAGATAACATGAGGGATCTTAGGGTCAAAATTGGGGTCTTACACATATTTCCCTAAAATGTGTAGACATCTGGTTATCAAGAGTCTTAGTGGATACAGGTTCTTCCTTGAACGATATCCCAAAGACTACTTTGGTAAAGCTGCCTTTAGAAGCGTTATATATGAAGCCTAGCACTCTGACAGCAAAAGCTTTTGATGGCTCAAGGAGAGCAGTGATAGGGGAGGTTGACTTGCCAATCAGAATAGGTCCAACCATATTCACTCTCATTTTCCAAGTCATGGATATACATCATGGGTATAGTTGCTTACTTGGAAGAACTTGGATCCATGTTACGGGCGTAATAACTTCTACCCTGCATTAAAAGTTGAAGTTCATTACAAACGACAAGATGATCGTGATTAGAGGTGAAGAGGATATCTTGGTTATCCACATGACATCTTTCAGGTACATTTATGTGGAGGGTAAAATCACCGAGACACCTTTCCAATCCTCAGAAGTGGTGAATGTGTTGATAGTCCAACAGGTACCTGAGTTATCAAAGCCTGAGTTTTCAATGGCCTCATGGCGGGGAGCTAAAGTTGTTAGAGAGACTGGGAGTGTCCAAGTTTGAGGCAAGTTGATAGAAATACGTGAAAAGTGGGACAAGTTTGGGTTGGGATATGAGCCCTCCTAAGATAAAACAAACAATCAACTTAACAAGAAGCATATCCCTTCTGTTGAAGAGACATTCACTAGCACCGACCATATCTTTGGTAATCAGATTACAATGATCGAAGACGAAGCCTACAATGAAGAGGTATCCAGCTAGATACGTCAGGTGGTACCTGGTGAAGAATTGAAAAATTGGAAGACTGTGGAGATCCCTCAAATCTTTCAAAAGTAATTTTATTATTTTCAACCAATCTCCTTCTTGATGATTTCAACCAGTCAAATTGTTGTAGCCTCATCTACCTTTGTTGTCGAACCACTTCTCTTTACCTTTCTTTTCTCTTGTTGATTGTGCTTTACCTTTCTTCGACTTTCTTGGAGCTCTTTCAGCCATTCTTTGTTCATGAGATTCAAGCATCCCTTGAAGCTCTTCCTTTTTTAATGTTGATAAATCTTTTGACTTTTCTATGGCTACTACCATATGGTCGAACTTTGGAGCCAATGACCTCAAGATCTTTGAAACAACTCATCTTGATGTCAACACTTCTCCAAATACCTTGATTTGATTCACCCGTTTTGTAACCCTAGTAAAAAAATCAGTTATGCTTTCAATGTCTTCCATCTAAAGCAATTCATACGTTCTTTCCTGACTTTGTAACCTCACTTCTTTCACCTTCTCTGCGCCTCCAAACGATTTTCCATAATTTCCAATGCTTCTTTTGTTGATTTAACATCACTAACCTTTTTGAAATTGTCAGCATCAACACATTGATGGATTATAAAGATAGATTTATAATATTTCTTCTTCAAATCTTTGTGTGCATTATTTTCTTCATTCGTCGTGTTTGTTGCAAGCGGCGTCACTCCCTCCTTCACAAGATCCCAAAGATCTTGATAGAAAAAGACAACTTTTATCTGCTTGCACCAATTCTCATGATTTTGAGTCTTCAGAATTGGGGGACTCACCGGAAAATGTTTGTTCAGATGATTCATCATCATCGTGTTTGCTTCACACGAATCGCTCAGTCAGCGCTCTAGATACCAGATGTTGGAAATTTACTAATTTCCCATAAAGAAATTCATCAAGTTGAGTTTGCTTGCTCCTCAAGCAAAGCCCAAAATACTTAATTTTACTAATACTACAAAAGTGGACCTAAGTAAAAAAACAATGTTGAGGCTAACTCCTTAACACTTTGACACTTCAATACTTCAACACCTAAGTGTTTTGACAACAATATGCTTTGACACCATGAATTACATTCTCAACAAACATAATCTCATGTATCTCGTAAAGACCTGAATAAGTTAAGATATAAATGAACTCTCCCGTGTGGACACACGAGTCTTATACTACTTCTAATAATAATTTAGTATCGTAATAGATTCTCGAATGCATTTGCGTTGACTCGCATTCTCTGAGATTAAAATAAATTCATTTCTTTTAAAAATCTCATATGATTCTCATATAAAAAATTATATGCAAGATTTGAACCTTAAACACATACATATTTTTTAAATTGTAAAACCTTAATCAATTTTAATAATAATACATTTTCACCCAAAAAGTTGGTCAAATCTACATCACATATTTATGATATCATCATCAGATAGTGTAAGCTTTTAGTGAGCATCCCACTAAGACTGTTTGGAAAGGTACAGTTATGCTTTACCCTATCACTCACCATTATTGAACATTTTTTCCAATATAGCCCAATCCATTAACTCAGATAACAAAACATGAAACACCATATACATATGATTCAATTTGATAAATATATATTATAATTAACAAGAGTTCAATTTCTCAAATATAGAGCAACATATCCAATTATTTAATCATATGCAAATTCATCATTTGCAAATTACATAGTTATTATTATTGGAATGAATTAACTATATTTGTGAAGCCAAAGATTCAACTTGGGCTTTTCCACAAGGTCCTTTCATCCTAATATAAAGTCTGTATTCATCATAGGTCATTGGTGGATAAAGGGCTGGCCTTTCCTTTGTCACAAGCTCCTTAGCAGGTTGAATGATCAAATCACTTTTTGGATTGTAAAACATTGCCAATGAAACACGATCTTGTGTTGGATTCACAATCACCCTGTGTTCTACACTCTTGTATATTGCATTGCTCATCACCTAAAACATTATAAACATGACATTAACTCAACAGTTATTAATCAGTTACAACCACCAATTGTTTTGAAATCTAAACTTCAATTATATTCCTTTGACTAAGAGAAAATATTCATTGTGCACACTTTTAAAGTGGTGTGTGTTATAATCATTATATTGTGGTACACTATTTTTATTTGTTTATATTCAAGTCTTAAGTTTTTCGGAGGTTCTTTTGATTTACCTGTGTCAAAATATATGAATTTTATTTTATTCTATGACGATATAGTTGTAAAACAAGATTTTTTTTAACCATAGTTTATCTATCTCAAATTTTAAATATAATTGTTTATTATATAATTCATTCAAAAAAACATAAATAAAACCTAACCAGACCATAGTAAAATATCACTTAAATATAATCATTTCAATTTATTTATAATCGAACAAAATTAAAATTATCGGTTTGGTGTATTGGTTTACTCCGTACCAAACTATTAGAAGACAAATTTTTTCAAACTGACAAATTTATTAAAGAACTAGACCGTTATACTTTCCAATAAAAAAAATTAAACTTGTTTTTAACATTTTTCATTTTTAGTTTTGACTCAGTTCAGTTTTAATTTTAGTTCAGTTTATTTATCATTTTATTTGATTTTAAAACTATTTGTACAACTTAGTCCTGTTCATTAACCAAACATATCAGTTCAATTTTATTAACTTTAATTTGATTCCATTCGATTCGACGATTCAGTTCAACAGTTCTTTCTGAAATGTCCTAGCCCTAATGTTTCAATGTAGATTAAGAGTTCTAACATAAATGAAATTATGAAAATAACTAAGTAGTAATTATGCAACAACTTGACTAGTAAATTATAGAAAGAAGTAGGACCTGAATTTGGTCACCAATGTTGATGATAAAAGCATTAGGGACAGGCTTAACAGTGATCCAATCATTTCCTTTTCTTACTTGAAGTCCAGACACAAAATCATCAGGTAGAAGAATGGTCATACCACCAGGGTCTGAGTGAGAAGACAGCCCTAAAGTAAGGTCAGGCTGTGGACACTTTGGATAGAAATTAACCCTTAAGCAAGCACCAACCTCATCTTCTCCCCCAAATGAATTCCTAAGAAAATCTTCTTTCAAACCAAGATTTTTTGACATTAATTCCAATATTCTTCCTCCTAGTTTAACCACTTCTTCACTATATTCATCAATCACTTTCCTGAAATTTTTAAGTACAAAGTTATACCATCATATAAATTTTTGTATTTCTAAGAGAAAATGTACAATATATATTTATTAAAAAGAGACACTTAACCAGATATAGATATATTTCCTTATTATAAACACAGAAACATTAAGTCTTCAATTATTATTTTCAAAAAATATATACTATGCAACTCGTGTATGCATGAAAATGGGGAAAAATATTGAATGAACCACCATGGTCAAATTTGCACAATTGAAAGAGACTCCTCATAGTGTAATAATTTTATTTCAATATAAATAAATCTGAAGTTATTTAATTATATAATTACTCGTTTAACAACATGTGTGTGGGTATAGAGTGTATTGTACGCGTGAAAAATTAATGATATATCAAATATTAATTTTGATAGGTCCCAAAGATTTCAAAATCTTACCTACTTACTCATATAATTCTAACCCTTTTTATGATATATATTTATGAAATAAAAGTTGCTATTTATAATTATGATTTCAACACTTTTAACATGTGTTGAGTATATATATGCTTTAAAGAAGAACACATTTTCAACATGAGTCGAATCGCTTTACAAATGTCAAGTTATACTAATAACTTTAGTTTTTTTAAATTTAAAATCGAATATTTTTGTTGATAATCCTTACCTACTTTTTAAGAACTAATATTCTATTAAATAAAAATCAAGTAGAGAATACATATTTCAAGAATATATTTAATTGCTTCTTAAAAAAATAAAATAAGGTGCTTAATTGATGGGTTATTATTATCCTTGTGCATACATACCTCAAGGATGATGGAAGTGCGGGCCACTTAGCTTGGTTTCTAAGAGAAGGAGGCATATAATGAAGAAAAAAATAGTCACTCCAATCCAAAATAGCACCTTTTTTCACTCCCAACCTACTACCATAACCTTCATAAGTACTAGGAGAGTTAGCAAACTCTTCTTTCACTTCAAGTGGAAGGTTAAAGAACTCACGCCACACTTCCTTAGCACTCTTCATCAACTCATGGTCAATCCCATGGTTTACAACTTGGAAAAAACCACACTCACGACATGCCTCTGAGACGTTCTTGAGCACTGTCTCCCTGAGGACCTGATCCTCGCCGGAGACGTGCTCAAAGTCGATCAGAGGGATGTTGATATTGATATCGATATGATCGTTTTGAGGGGTGGAGTTGGTTTTAGTAGGTCTTTGAGAAAGTGGTTTGATGTAGCATGATGGGATTGAGTTAAGGCCACTTTCGGCTAAGGATTGGACTCGAACAATAGGTTCCGGCCATGTTTGAGCACAAGTTATCATTTTTGTTTGAGTTTTTGGGTTATGGATGAAAGAAGAGAAACAAAGAAAAAAGAGGAATTTGAAGAAGATAGTGGTTTTGTTGTAGTGTGATTGAGAGTAAGCAAGAGTGGGCTATATATACAGATAAGAGCACGAGGGGTATTAATATCGGCGCCGTGATCAAATTGAGTTGCAAGTGGGTTGTGCCCGTATTATTAATTTTTCTATCGTCGACTAAGTGTGTGTCGAGTAAAAAAATCAAACTTTTTTGTTTAATAACTTTGGAACTTGATAGCTTGTGTCCTTGACTTGTCACCTTGAAATACATGTTAAATAATCAATAAATTGAATGCATATAATACAAAAAGTTTATGTTTAGACGTAGTACTATGTACTACAACTCCTTTAAAGGCACGTGTAGTATTTGCTAAAAAGTTTTTATGTAAATATCAAGTGGCGTTTTTATTTTTTGTTTTTAACAAATATACTCTTCCATCACGAATGTGGAAACAAATCTTTTAAGTAGGAAATGACAGCGCTGTTAGAATTGTTGGTTGGGATTGGTGTAGGGGTAGACAAATTTAAATTTTATAAATAGATTGGATCGGGTCGGATCGGATCGGATGTTGTTTAATTTGGATTATATAAGATTGTTTCGGCTAACTCATGTGATTATTTTAAATCCATTGAAAATTAAAATTATTCCAACATAACTAATATATTTATTTATTTATTTATTTTTATTATTATATAATTAATTTATTATAAAAATGAGATTCATAATGTTGTTAGAATATTATCATTTTTATAATTTTTATGATTTAATAGTGATATTGTGTCCTCCTAAAAACACAAAGACATGTAATATGGAATTTTGCATATTATTTAGTGTATAGTTTAAAGTACCATAATAATCAAATTAATGTCAAATATTTTCACGTAATAATAATTTTTAAATTTTTTTTTAATATTCTAAATTTTGATTTTTTTTAAAAATAAAAAGTAAATGTTTTTGAATTTTATAAAAATATTGTCATTTTTATATGTTTACTCTAATAAATATTAAATCGACTAAATCGAGATTGTCTGTTCTACTCGCAAGCATGAGACTTCAATGCTCAAGCCCCAGTGTCGCAACCTGAAAAATACAGTGCGCGAAAAAACAACCGGCGAAAGAAAAAGACAGAAGAGTCGCCACCGTGCGTTATTCATCCCAAAGGAGGGAAAGGAAACGCTCGAAGTAAACCTGAAAAAGGAAAGGACAAGACGGGGTCTCGCAACCAAATCTTGGGTTCGGGAGTCGGTTATGCGAAGGGAAGGTATTAGCACCCTTACGCATCCGTAGTACTCTACGGGATCCACTTTTGTGGTTCTTGTCTAAAGGGTGTGGGTTTACCTAATGTGTTTATTTACTAAAAAAAAGGGTTAAGAGAAATGACTCGCGCGGATGTCGCATCCACTGCATACGTATCTCATCTGAATATGAGAATCAGAGTCTTCGTAGCTCGGCTGACCTATGGGTTGGGGTGATGTGTGCTCGCTAAGACATCGCGTCTTATGCCTACGTATCTCATCTGGAATGAGAATCAGAGCAAGCCGTAGTTCGGCTAACTACGGGGTTATGGATTGGGTTTTGGACGAACAACGTTACTACGCAATCTACCGGAGGCTCGACCTTTGGAGACTTACTCACCTGTAGTAGAAGGAGATAACATGTTGCTTTGGGTTTTAGGGTTTGTTCGCGTTGTAGGAACGCGCATGCAAAAAGGAAGTCCTAGGCGAAGGAACAGTGCTACCTTAATTGGCATGCAAACGGGAGACTATCCGAAGCCTCGTGTCCCATGGGGAAACGATCACAACACACAAAACATGTATCTTAAAATAAAATGCCACCAAGGGGCTTAAACATTTCCTCCTATCGAGGTCTTCCAGCTAAGAAAGCGATAAAGTACGAGAAAGGAAAAAAATTATCACACGGATAAAGATCCGAAGTTACAGCAATTAAAGGATTAGCAACCCTGAGATCTCTCCAGCTAGACCATCAAAGGAAATCAGTCAATATGAGTAATCAGAATAAACCTCCGCATGGTATCGCTGCAAGAGTATGTGAGTCCTCACAAAAACTCGACAAAAGATTAGACAAACAAGATGAAATCTAGGGAAAACAATGCCATGGCAACACAAGACAGGTTAGAACAAACAGAACAAAGAAAAAAAACGAAGACTGTCGCGTTCGCTACTGCATCGCCTAGCGAAAGCTTAGCGAAGCTTCGCTGTGTGCTCGCCTAGCGAAGCGGCTAGCGAGTGCCTGCGGGTTTTGAATTTCTCATCGATAACCGTACGATTTTAAGGATTCCAAACCCTATGGCATTCATTTCGGAAACGAAATTATTAAACATTCAAGACACTATTCACATATTCATACGCAAACATAAACCCGTGTGCAAAACCTGATGTTACCTCATGCATTCATAGTATTCAAATTCAACGCATAGAGTAATAGGAACAAAGGCATACCTGATGAGAGAGGCCGACCGAACGGCGCGGCTGGATTTGCAAAGCTCTGTTAGGGTTTGCGTGAGGCAGAGGCAAAAGAGTGTGTGAGTCGGAGTGAACTTCTCGGAGCTGCCTGAAGATTGCTGCAGAGTAGTTCCTAGGTCTCCTTCTCTCAAGACCTTTCTTCGGTGAAACTCCAAGTGAAACTCCAAGTCTTTAGTCCTCTACTGCAACTCTTATATTTATAGACTGATTTCGTGGGTAGTGGGCTCAAATGAGGGTAACTCAAGCCCAAAATCTTTCTGATATTTTCTGATGTGCGCACCCTTCGCCTAGCGAAGGACCTGCTCGCCTAGCGAGCATGACAGTACTTTTCGCTAGGCGAAGCATCTGCTCGCCTAGCGAGCATGACAGCTCAGCAGCAGATTCTTGCTTCTTCTAGCCTGGCGATTTGCACGGTGAATAGGCCCCATCTGGCCCTGTTGGTAGTACCTCAAGTCTTTTCCTTGTGTTGACTGATCGTCTAAGTAGAACCCACAAAGTGTCCTGGATGATGTCCGAGCTTCTTGGAGCTAATTCTGATTGACATGATGCAATGTGGTATGAAATGCTAAATGACCTAAAAAAGTGAATGCATGAATGAGGAGGGCAAATTTTGGGGTGTTACACCCAGCTCTAGACTTTTTGCGTTGTCCGCAAGCATGAGACTTCAATGCCTTAACAACTTGTTCTGGATGTTCATACCTTAAGCTCATGTTAAGGAGTTTTGGTCAATCACATAGAAAGAGACTTCTTTGCCTAATTAATTAGATTAGGACTTTACTCTGAGCAAAACAGCTAGAGTCTTCAGAATCTCTTAATCAAAAGAGTATGACATTAACCTTGTGCTCATTTGAGTGCTTCTTGGATAAGAAGATACACAAAGCTTTACACGCTTGAGCAGAATGTGAGTTGTTTGCTCCTGAGTGTGAAAGAATAAAGTGGTCATTCTTCTTCTCTCCTTGCACAACTTTTCTCTTGTTGTGCCTTTATGTTATGATGATCTTCCTTGATCATTTTCGCTCTGCTCTCACACACTTAACCCTTGTGGTTATATTTTTTATTTAGTGTGTGTTTCTTAAATCTGTGTTTTCTTAATAAAACACAATCTCTCTCTCAACCAATACTGTGAATTGGTATCACATCTTTGTGAACACAATCACGTTTTCTTCAACTCACATTCATCTTAGTCAGAACAGACTTTGAATAATCTCAATCTTTATCTATAAATAGATTATGAGAATAGATTCGTTGAAGATTGAAACTACCAAAGGTACAAGTAGCCGTTGAAGGTCTTTAGCCGTTGTACAATAGAGTGAGTCAAAACTCAACTAGCATGAAGACGTTGGGAGAAAAGAGTAGAGTTTAGAGCAGTTGGAGAGATAAGATCCTGACAACATAACTTTATGCTGATTAGACATAAAGTATTGTATCATTGTCACGTGATCTACTTTGGATAACTTAAGACTTGAAATCTTCTTGTAGACGTTTATTGAAGCTTGTTCAGAGTCGATGTTATCCTTATACTTAACTTCTTGATTCAGAGGCTTTTATAGAATTAGTTAGAGCTTAATCAGAAGTTGAAGTATGTCTTCAGAACCTGGTTGGAGTGAGACTTCAAAGTCTAGAGTTCACATGTTCTATGTTTGTCTTCATTAGAGTCTTGATCAGAAATAGTCTGGATAAAAACTTGTAGATTTGATGACTTGATGTAGACAAATTCCTTTGAAGTAGATCCTTCAGAAGTGTTTATTAAGCACGTTCATAAGTTGCAAGGTCATTCCTTATGGCAGTGTTTGCTTGCTTCAAAAGATTTCAGTCTTCAGAGCTTTGCTGATCTTTGTATTCCACGTAAGTTTAGGTTCAAGATCTGAAAAACTTGAGTAGACTCATCAGAGTCTGGAAGCTTGGTTTGATCCTTCATATTCAAAACAAATTTTCTTCCTTTAATGGTTCTTTTTAGTGATTAACTTAATTTATAACAATGTGTTTACTGTGAAATTCGGTAAACAAATACAAGTTTATATTAATACTTAAGGGATTAAACTCAGAAATCTCCCGGACATATTTGTGTGTTTTTATGTTTGTGAGAAACCATAATTGCTGGAAAATGTTTGTTGTGATTTCTTGTAATAAGGAATAAAAGGACTACAAGTAGAATGAAAGTAAAGTAAAGGCTTTGAAATAAAAAAAAAAGCAGGTGCAGGAAAAGAAAAGGCTTAAATTAAAGTGCAAGTGATGTAAATTGACAAGAAATCGAAAGGCAAGTTAATTCATAAAAATGACTTTTAATGTAAAGTTTCTTGAAATGTATGAAATGGTGGAACACATATGTACATCTTTCCTCACTCGTTTCTCAACACACGAGTACTTTGAGTTAGCAGAAATGTGTACAGTTGCGAACCCTTTACAAAATAAACTTAAGTATCCTTATATATTACTCTATGATAACTGTCTAAGAATGGTAAACTACTCCTGTGGTGACACGTCCTAAGTCCATGTCGTGGTTTTCCTCAACGTGCCCCCACGTTTTTATGAATAACCGTCGATGCCAAATCAGTTCCTGCCTTGTGACATCATTTGAATTTCCTAACTACTTTGTTGGGCACCAAAACTGACTATCCCCGTCGAAGTCTTCGATGTCAACTATGTTAAGCTAACATATTTTGTTGGATTGTCCATTGTAATGATGAACTCCACATGTGGTGACTGAGTTGAAATTTCTTTCATTATAGTGATGAACTCCAACCTTAGCTAACATAACACAATTTTACTAAGTTCTCAAGTTCCTCACAACGTCTTTTGACCTTGCCACCTTCGACCGATATCACTCTATGTGACTTCCGACCTTAAGCCATATTAGTTATGTGGACCAACTCTATATTTGACCTTCCAAGTGGCATATTCATAGCTTTTCTCATTAGTAGTTTCCATTTATGGTCAGGTAGAAAACACGTTGTATGCCTTCTCTGCACATTATGCAACCAAGATATCACAGGCTACAAAGCTCACACGCCTTTTCCCAGGTTATTCACTTACTATGCCCTCTGCGTTTGAGCAACATGCTCTTGACTTATCTTTTATGGTCAAGCCCAGTCGCGTGTTCCAATCTTCTCCATTGATTCAGACCAAAGAGTATTTGGCATGGCTTAACAAAGGTCAAGCCTAGAAGAAGAAACATTCGGAGAAACTAGGCATTTATCACATGGTCAATCTATCCAGGACTGACCCCAGATACAATCCATGCATGTTGTTGGCTTCGATCTTCTTCTAGGAAGGATCGAGCAACACCTTTCAGCTTTCATGCAGCATGTTGATGCCAAATTTGTTCGACGTGTCCTCTATTATAAGTTTAAATCATGTTGGCTCCATCTTCTGTACAAACTTTGAAACCTAACACGAGTTAACCATCGAACATTTCACTTATAAAAATTTCATCTTCGATAACCATGATACTGCCAACGAAGATGTTTTCGACCAAGAACTCATAGGTTTATTGGAATTCTGACTTTCTTAATATGTTTTATGTTCTATTTCTCTATAGGTGTCTAAGAAGTTTGTCCCTCTAGCCATTTCGCTTCATGAAGGGCGAAAGGTCTCCCTTAACAAACTTCTTCAGGCTAACCTCTACCAATCGCTTGAAGATGCCTCCTACAAACTCAAACACCTTCCTGAGAATACTAAGAGTAAGTGTTTCTTAGTCTCAGGCCCTTTCTGGCTCCTGCAGTTATGGTTGAATTCCAATTTTTAACCAATGCTTCACATCACCTAGTCTCGGGCGATGATGAATGAGATGGAAAGTAGGGCCATCGAAAGCACCATGTTGGCCTTGCTCACTCCCCAAGGAAATTGTTGGTTCTATGTGTTGGCAGCAATTTTGGTAAAAACAAAGAGAGTTCACAAGATGTTATATGTGATGTCTTAACATAAGATATCCTATGTACCTGTTGGAGTTCAAGAACATGATCATGCAGGATTGCTTCAGAATGTCATACACAATGTCATGGCTTCTGATGATGTGTACCTGCTGGAGTTCAAGAACATAATCATGCAGGATTGTTTTAGAATGTCATATACAATGCCATGGCTTCTGATAATGTGTTCCTACTGGAGTTAAGATGGAAAAACATAATTATGCAGGATTGTATCAGGATGTCATACACGATGTCATGACATCTGATGTTTGTGTACCTGCTGGAAGTTATAAAAGGAATTATGGAATTATGCAGGATTTTTCCAGGATGTCAGACCCGATGTCATGACATCCTGTACATAGAACATTCAGTATGAATGTCTGGTGTTTTGTGATTGCACAATTAATGGCAATCTATGTATGATTGAAGATCTGATTTGCAGGCGCATTCAATCATTAATTACAATCTGATTTACATATTTTCCAAAGAGATCTAACCAGCTGTCATGAGAATATTTGATTGGAAAATAGATTTAGGGTTTTCAAGATGTCCAAGTCCAGCTGAAAGCTTCTATAAAAAGGGACTTTGAAAACCTGATTTTACACACAACCAATACTGAGCGAAATATAAAGAGAAAGCTAGGGTTTGTGTTTGTTTAGTCGTGAGACTTGTAAGCCATTCAAGTCATCTTTTGATGATTGAATTGGACTGATTTGTGGTTGTAATTTGTCACTCTAAAGCTGTTAAGAAAGAGTGTGTGTCTACTTGATCAAAGTTGTGAAGCAAGATCAAGTGTGTGTCTTCTTGATCAAAGTTGTTAAGCAAGATCAATAATGTGTCTTCTTGATTGAAACTGTGAAGTAAAATCAAGAGTGTGTTATTGAAAAGTGTTTTCTTTTCTCAAGGGATTGTTGTTTAAGATCACATGTGTGATTGTAGGGAAGTGAGTGGGTTCTCCTATCTAAGAGTGCTTAGGTAGAAATTGCACTGGTAGAGATTAGGTGAGAAAGACTGTAACTTGTTAAAGTGTACTGAGAGTCTTTGAACTGATTCTATTATAGTGAATTTTCTTCCTGGCTTGGTAGCCCCCAGATGTAGGTGAGTTGGACCGAACTGGGTTAAAAATTGCTTGTGTCTCTTGCATTACTATTCTCTATCTTTATCCTGTTTGCATTACTCAAATATTAGTGTCGTGACATTACCTTCGACATCTCATATCTGATACCAGAATTTCAATTGGTATCAGAGCAGGCATCCTGCTCTGGTTCTGGGTGAGATCTAGGGACGATACTTTCTGGTACTATGGAGAGAGATGGAGGATCTGTTCATAGACCACCTATTTTGGATGGATCCAACTATGACTACTGGAAACCTCGAATGGTAGCCTTCCTAAAATCTCTGGATAATAAGGCTTGGAAGGTTGTGCTAACAGGCTGGGAACATCCAGTTGTTACCAAGAATGGAGAAGCTACTGCTGATAAGAAGGCTGAAGAACAATGGACCAAAGAGGAGGTTGACTTAGCCCTTGGGAACTCTAAAGCATTGAATGCTATATTCAATGGTGTAGATAAGTATATCTTCAGATTGGTAAACAACTGTGAAGTGGCTAAAGATGCTTGGGACATTCTCAAAACCACTCATGAAGGCACCTCTAGAGTGAAGATCTCTAGACTGCAGCTGCTCACTACCAAGTTTAAAAATTTAAGGATGAAAGAAGATGAAAATATTCATGACTTTCGTATGAATATCCTTGAAATTGCTAATGCCTTAGGAGCCCTAGGTAAGAAGATGTCAGATGAAAAATTAGTGAGGAAAATACTCAGGTCACTCCCTAAGAGATTTGTCATGAAAGTGACAGCCATAGAAGAGTCTCAAGACATTTCCAATATGAGAGTTGATGAGCTAATTGGATCCCTTCAAACATTTGAGATGGGAATGTGTGATGGATCTGAAAAGAAAGCCAAAAGCATAGCATTCAAGTCAAACACTAAGGAGGAAGAGGAGGAAGGTGGTCCAGATATTGATGAAGATCTGGCAGATGATGTAGCAATGCTGGGAAGACAGTTCAATAAGCTAGTGAAAAAGATGGATGAAAGATCTAAGGCTAATGTCAATAACATCGCATCTGACATCAATAAATCCAACAATATTGGAAGAAGAACAAGGTCAGATGAAAAGCCCAAAGAAGAAAAAGGAGTTCAGTGCCATGAATGTGATGGGTATGGACACATTAGAACTGAATGTGGGACCTACCTCAAGAAACAGAAGACGAGTCTTGCTGCCACTTGGTCAGATGGAAGTGAAACAGAAGAATATGCAAATCTTATGATTGCCTTGACTAGAAGATGGGATTCTGATGAAGACTCAAGTGATGGTGAAGTAACCTTTGAAGAGTTGGCCACTACCTACAGAAAGTTGTGTCTCAAAAGTGTAGAATGGCGTAAACAGGTTGAAAGCCAAAAGAAGGAAATAACTCAACTTGAGAATGAGAAGGTAGAACACTTGGAAACCATCTCCAAATTAAAAACAGAAGCAGTGGTTCTGAAGGCCAAGATAGATGAAAGTCAACAAGTTGAAAGCCAGAAGATAGTACAGCTGGAGAATGAGAAGGCAGACCATGTGGAAATCATCTCCAAGTTAAAAACTGAAGTTATGTTCTTGAATTCTAAACTAGAAGAGATGACCAAGTATGTAAGAATGTTAAACAATGGATCTGACTCCCTAGACAAGATTCTCCAAATTGGAAAAATAACAGGAGACAAATCTAGCATTGGGTATAATGAATCTAAGCCTGAGTGCAGTTACACTGGTTGCAAACCTCAAGCCAAACCTAAATGCAGCCATAGCAAAAGCAAACATGTGATGTCACAACATCAGAAGAGAAGACAATAGAAAGGGAAACACCAAAGATGGAGATGCCATTACTGTGGGAAATTCGGTCACCTGAAGCCCTTCTGCTATAAGCTGTATGGTTATCCTAGCCCTGTTCATCATCAGACTCACTATCAACCCAGACCCAAACAACACAGGCCTGTCAACAAGAAGCAATGGGTTCCTAAGACTAATGTTACAAGTTTAATATCTCACATTCCCCTGAGAGTCTCATCCAAAGAAGAGTGGTATTTTGATAGTGGATGTTCCAGACACATGACTGGAAACAAATACCTGATAACTGAACTTCATCCTCATGCCATGAGTTATGTTACCTTTGGTGATGGTGCAAAAGGTGAAATCAAGGGAATAGGTAAGCTGGATTGCCCTGGATTTCCTGACCTTGACAATGTCCTACTTGTTAAGGGATTAACTACTAATCTTATAAGCATCAGTCAACTGTGTGATCAAGGTCTGAATGTAAACTTCACCAGAACTGAATGTCTGATTACTAACAAGGAAAATGAAGTAATCATGAAGGGATTTAGGTCCAAAGACAACTGCTACATGTGGAGCTCTCAAGAAACTGGATACTCTTCAATGTGTACCTTAGCCAAAGAGGAAGAAGTGAAGATATGGCATCAAAGATTGCCCACCTGCACCTTAAAGGTATGAAGAGGATTATATCAGTTGAAGCTGTTAGAGAAATTCTCAACTTAAAGATTAATGATGGAAAAATCTGTGGAGAGTGTCAGATTGGAAAATAAACAAGGATGTCACACCAGAAGCTCAGACATGACACCACTACTAAAGTTTTGGAACTCCTTCATATGGACTTGATAGGACCCATGCAAGTAGAAAGCCTTGGTGGGAAGAAGTATGCATATGTGGTGGTGGATGATTTCTCCAGATACACCTGGATCAATTTTATAAGAGAAAAATCTGATGTATTTGAAGTATTTAAGGAGCTTTGTCTGAGACTTCAAAGAGAAAAAGAAAGTCCTGTTATCAAAATTAGAAGTGATCATGGGAAGGAATTTGAGAACAGCAAATTTGCTGAGTTTTGTTCTTCAGAAGGAATTCATCATTAGTTCTCATCTCCCATCACTCCCCAGCAAAATGGTGTGGTGGAAAGAAAAAATAGGACTCTTCAAGAATCAGCCAGAGCTATGATTCATGCTAAGAAATTGCCCTACCATTTTTGGGCTGAAGCCATGAACACAACCTGCTATGTTCACAACAGAGTGACATTGAAGAAAGGGACTCCCACAACCCTATATGAAGTCTGGAAAGGAAGAAAACCTACAGTCAAATACTTCCATGTATTTGGTAGCAAATGTTATATCTTGGCTGATCGTGAGCAAAGAAGGAAGATGGATCCCAAAAGTGATGAGGGAATATTTCTGGGCTATTCAACAAACAGCAGAGCTTACAGGGTCTTTAATTCCAGAACTAATGTATTGATGGAATCCATTAATGTTGTGGTTGATGACCAACAGAGTGATGTCACAGACGATGTCGAGACATCTCTGAATGATTCTCCAGCTGACTTCTCAGACAAAAATAAGGAAAGAGAACCTCCTTAAGCTGAACCTGAAGATGACAAAATCAACAAGGGACCCTCTATCAGAATTCAAAAGGATCATCCCAAAGATCTTATCATAGGAGATCCAGATAAAGGAGTCACTACCATATCAAGGGAAGTGGTCTCACATGGCTGCTTTGTGTCAAAGATTGAACCCAGAAATGTCAAGGAAGCCTTGACTGACGAGTTCTGGATCAATTCAAGAGGAATGAAGCATGAGAATTGGTTCCTAGACCTGAAGGAGTAAATGTCATAGGTACAAAGTGGGTATATAAGAATAAATCTGATGAACAAGGGGTTGTTACTAAAAACAAAGCTAGATTAGTAGCTCAAGGATATACTCAAGTTGAAGGAGTAGACTTTGATGAAACATTTGCTCCTGTAGCTCACCTTGAGTCCATTAGATTATTGCTCAGAGTGGCATGTATTCTGAAATTCAAACTGTTTGAAATGGATGTAAAAAGTGCCTTCTTGAATGGCTACTTAAATAAAGAAGTATATGTTGAACAACCTAAAGGATTCACAGACCCAAATCTTCCACAACATGTGTACAGATTGAAGAAAGCCCTCTATGAATTGAAGCAATCTCCCAGGGCTTAGTAGGAGAGACTCACAGTGTTCCTCACTGACAATGGATACAGACAAAACTCTATTTATGAAGAATGAAGGAGGGAAGCTCATGGTGGCACAAATATATGTAGATAACATTATATTTGGTGGAATGTCAGATCAGATGATTGAACATTTTGTTAGACAAATGCAATCTGAGTTTGAGATGAGCCTTGTTGGAGAGCTGACCTACTTTCTTGGGCTATAAGTCAAACAAATGGAAGACTCTATCTTTCTATCTCAAAGCAAGTATGCCAAGAACATTGTGAAGAAATTTGGCATGGAAAATGCAAGCCATAAAAGGACACCTGCTCCTACTCATGTGAAAATCTCCAAAGATGAAAGTGGTGTCAGTGTTGATCAGAGTCTATACAGAAGCATGATAGGTAGTCTGCTATATCTCACAACAAGCAGACCTGACATTGCATTTGTTGTAGGTGTTTGTGCTAGGTATCAAGCTGAACCAAAAGTCAGTCACATAAACCAAGTAAAGAGAATACTGAAATATGTCAATGTCACCAGTGACTATGGGATATTGTATACTCATGGATCTAGATTTATGCTGACTGGTTACTGTGATGCTGACTGGGCTGGAAGTGCTGATGATAGGAAGAGCACATCTGGAGGATGTTTCTTTTTGGGGAACAATCTGATTTCTTGGTTCAACAAGAAACAAAACTGTGTATCTCTATCCACTACTGAAGCTGAATACATAGCAGCTGGGAGTAGCTGTTCTCAACTGGTCTGGATGAAGCAAATGTTGTTTGAATACAATGTCACACAAGAAGTCATGCCATTATACTGTGACAACCTAAGTGCTATAAATATTTCCAAAAATCCTATTCAACATAGCAGGACAAAGCACATTGACATTCGTCATCACTTCATTAGAGAACTTGTAGAAGAGAAGATCATAGCTCTGGAGCATGTTACTACTGAAAAGCAATTAGCTGACATTTTTACTAAAGCCTTGGATGCCAATCAATTTGAATGTTTAAGGGGGAAGTTGGGGATCTGTGTTCGTGAGAACCTAGAGCAAGCAAAGGAGTTTGTGGTTAATATCCCAGAGGATATTTCTGACTGTGTGAGGTGTGCTGTATTGAAGAATGTTCTTGGTGTGGCTGTTATGACTGTTTTGGAAGCTTGGATGTTTTGTTTCTGTTGAAATGTTTGTATTTTGTGGCAGTCTTTACTGATGCCTTGATGTAATATTTGGGCTCTTAATGAGTTCATTGGATTTCTAATTATCTCAGCTATTACAGTTGTGTATAATTATGGTATGTATCTCCTAGCATTTATGTTTTAAGTCACCTTTGGTAAATTTTGACTAAAAAGGGGGAGAAGTGATTATGTGGAGAGCTGCAGTTAAATATGTGGTTGTGGAGATCTGCAGTGCTGATGTAGCTAGCTAGGCTAAGCAGATGACAACTCATGATGTTGAATAGAATGATGTTCGATGATGTTCTGTACAGGTGATGTTGAAGGAGATGTCAGAAGGAGGTTCTAAATGTTAACATGTTGAAGGAGATTTCAGAAGGAAATTCTGAATGTTAACATGTTGAAGCAGATGTCAGAATGACATTCTGGCTGGTACAGGTGTTGGGGTTACAGTAGCTGTTATTTTCATGGAAGATGTGTGCACAGTTTTAGGGGGAGAAGGACTACCCTTGTGCATTTGTGTATCTTACTAGTTGCATCCATAACTAGTAATTCTGTTTCTGTTGAACAAATTTAGGGGGAGGAGAAGTACCCTTGTGCATGTGTGTATTACTAGTAGCTATAACTAGTAATTGTGTTGCTTCTGTTGCTGTTTAAACTGTTGTTTAACTGCTGCTAGTTTTCTTGAGAACAAAAAGGACAGATATATGTTTTAGCCAAAATTTGCCAAAGGGGGAGTTTGTTGGTTCTATGTGTTGGCAACAATTTTGGTAAAACAAAGAGAGTTCACAAGATGTTATGTGTGATGTCTTAACATAAGATATCCTATGTACCTGCTGGAGTTCAAGAACATGATCATGCAGGATTGTTTCAGAATGTCATACACAATGTCATGGCTTCTGATGATATGTACCTGCTGAAGTTCAAGAACATAATCATGCAGGATTATTTCAGAATGTCATATACAATGCCATGGCTTCTGATAATATGTTCCTGCTAGAGTTAAGATGGAAAAACATAATTATGCAGGATTGTATCAGGATGTCATACACGATGTCATGACATCTGATGTTTGTGTACCTATTGGAAGTTATAAAAGGAATTATGGAATTATGTAGGATTTTTCCAGGATGTCAGACCCGATGTCATGACATCCTGTACACAGAACATTCAGTATGAATGTCTGGTGTTTTGTGATTGCACAATTAATGGCAATCTATGTATGATTGAAGATCTGATTTGCAGGCGCATTCAATCATTAATTACAACCTGATTTACATATTTTCCAAAGAGATCTAACCAGCTGTCATGAGAAGATTTGATTAGAAAATAGATTTAGGGTTTTCAAGATGTCCAAGTCCAGCTGAAAGCTTCTATAAAAAGGGACTTGGAAAACCTGATTTTACACACAACCAATACTGAGTGAAATATAGAGAGAAAGCTAGGGTTTGTGTCTGTTTAGTCGTGAGACTTATAAGCCATTCAAGTCATCTTTTGATGATTGAATTGGACTGATTTATGGTTATAATTTGTCACTCTAAAGCTATTAAGAAAGAGTGTGTGTCTACTTGATCAAAGTTGTGAAGCAAGATCAAGTGTGTGTCTTCTTGATCAAAGTTGTTAAGCAAGATCAAGAGTGTGTCTTCTTGATTGAAGCTGTGAAGTAAAATCAAGAGTGTGTTAT